>NC_091469.1:61760110-63073444 GCF_036971445.1 Narcine bancroftii
ACAGCAGAAGATTTATACCAAGAAACTAATGTGCATTTGTAGTTATGTTACAAATTTTAGTGTCGACATTAAAAATGTGTAAGCCAAATGCAGAGTCCAAAGATTGCACTGAGCTGTTACGATTGAAAGGAGCATGGTTATAAACAAACCAAAGTAGTGCAGGAGTGGAAGATAAGCAGTGAGCTCTGCATAGAGATCGTTCAAGTTTTATCACTGTTTCGGTTAGAGTGCAGCCAATATCAGCCAATAGACCTGAAGCAATGGAAGAAAGGACAGCCAAGAATGCAGCAGGAAAGCTCAGTAGAGAGCACATTCATGGTACATGCCCCCAAAATTCAAAAAAATGTTGAACATGATGTGCATGTCACCTTCTTAGAAAACTGTTGCGATTTAAGAATTTAAATTATTTTGATTATTCATGTGCCAGAAACCCTCCACAGAAGCTGACACACTGAGCACCTGAAACATGTTTTATTATTTCAGATTTCCAACATCTGCATCATTACAGATATTTCATCTTTAAAGATGTGCACAACAAGAGCATAAAATTAAACCTGCAATGCAGAAGTCTAATTGTCACTCAATGCCTCAGACTGCATTGGAAGCAACGCACAAAGGAATAATAGTGCACCATTAAACCTCTTTCCTTACTACTTGCCTAATTATTTTTTTTTACATGGAGTACAAACAGCATACATAATGAAGACCCAATCTGTTGTTGCTTGCAAGTCAACAGGTCAGCTCACTTGCGGGACACAAATCATGTCTTTGTAAATCTATCCTCTGTTCTGGTAACAAAGTGCTACAGCTTGAAAAGATATTCAATTATACAGTAATTAAGTCACTTAGTCCCATGTGCTCACTCTTCAGTGAAGAAACAATTGAGATAAATTGAGTATATCTACATCATCACAAAACTAATCATTTTTTTTAAAAAAGCAGAAACATGGATAATGGAAATGAAATGACTCTGTACCAAAATCAAACTATAGAAAATAAATGGAGCACATTTAGCCTCAAAGCATCAAAGAAAAATAGAAATGAAGCAAGAAAGGAAAGATTTATGATCAGGAGTTAAGGAGATGGATTAAATAAAAGTGGAAGAGGAGATGAAGAGCCCATCAAACTCGGCATAATGCACAGCATGGATTTCCCCTCCCACTATCACTTATTTGGAAGAGTAGTCCCTAAACTCACAAGTATCAAACCATTACCAGCCTGCAATGTTCATTGAGGAATTTTATCAGCTTAGGTGAAGGAAAAACCAAGTAATGAAGTGCCATGCCTCTAGACACTCCACTGATGAGGCTGCAACTATCTCAGGCAAGACAACTTCAAATACAATTTCCATTGAAGATTAAGGGAAAGGACGTCTGGTCTGAAAAATAAATTAATATACCTGAAATTAAGCTAAAAGTGAATCAATCTGAGAGAAAGCCAAACAACTGTTACAAAGCTTATACCCAAAATCTCTGCCAATAGTGGAGTTCATACTTGCTCCTCAAGCCATCTCCAGATGCCAAGATAGAAAGGGTATCAGGATATGGTTCCAGTGAAATTATGAAAAGTATTTCACAACCTACGTTACATGAAAACAGGTTGGAAAGTTACTCACAGGCTATAAGATTTATTTAACATCCGATTGCACAAGTAGCATTCTCTGATCCTTGGCGCTAAACATGCAAACACATAACCAGACATAAGACATGTATAGATATGCATTACATATGCAGGACAAATATACATATATAAAAATAAATAAATATTTTTAAATAAATAGCAGAATCTTTGATGGTTAGTATGAACATTTGGTTGTTTAGCATTCTCATTGTGTATGGGTAGAATTGGTTTCTCAGCCTGCAGATGATGGATCTGAGACTCCTGTATCTCTTTCCTGACAGGAGAGGGAGGGAGTCTCCCATAATCCTCTTTTCCATTCATAGTCCTGCAGATTGACCTCCGATCCAATTCACTTCAGCAACCGTACCACACTGAGATGCAGCTCGATAGAGCTCCTATAGAAGGTTGGCATTAAGGTGGCCGGTAGCCTTGCCTGCTTCAGCCGTCTCAGGAAGTGCAGAAGCTGTTGCAACTTGCTGACAAGTGAGGAGATATGTGATTAGGATAGATTGCTTGTTATGTAAACTCCAAGGAACTTGATGTTCTCTACTCTCTCCCCTACCAAATTATTAAATGTGTAGTGGAGGGTGGTCATTCCTGGTCCTCCTGAGTCCACGATTTGTTGTCCACTATACAATTTTCACTCAAACAACAAAGCAGGGCTGGAAGCCTTAACATTGTGTTGATGGTTTTTTAATTTAGAGATACTGCATGGTAACTTTCGAACCCACGAACCAGTGACACCCAATACACTCAGATGATTAATTCACCTATTAACCCTATGTGTTTTTGGAAAGTGAGAGGAAACTGGAACCCTGCAGGAAGTCCACATAGACATGGGGAGAATGTATAATCTCCTCACAGACAGTGGTGGATTCGGACCCAGGTCAATGGTGCTGTAATAATCTTGCACTAAGCAGAACAGCAACCATACTGGGTTCCATCAATGATCAAGCTGCCAGTCTCAAATAACGTTGAGTTATGAACATTAAATGTCCATATGTCAATTGAAACCTTTAAGAACCAAATTTGGGTGCACATGTAACAAGGATTCAGGAGACATGACACTGGCTTAACTCTAAAATTGCAGTCACTTCTATATATTGACAAGCCTATGGCCTAACCTGTGTTCGGCTTGAAGTTGTTTATAATAATCTCCATTTTTTCATGAAGCAAACCTTTTGATTAAAAAAATTGATGTCCAGTGTTGTAGATATATTGTCATTATGCTACTTGGGTAGTAATCCTGAAAGTTCAGAATAACCTTGTGACAATTCAAGAAATTTAGTTTAGCTAATTACATTAGAACAATGGGACACATAGTCTCTTACCTTATCCCACCTCCGATTCAACAGAACCTTGGATGATATGCCCAGATATTCACAAGACCTTAAAACTTAGAAGCAGAATTAGGCCATTGAGCCCATCAAGACTGTTCTACCATTCAAATCATGGCTGATTTTTTTTTTCGTTCATGCCCATTCTCCTCTCCATCATCTTTGACACCCTTACCAATCAAGAACCTATCAGCCTCTGGTTTAAATAAACCTAAGGACTTGGCCTCCAAGAGCAATATGTGGCAACAAATTCCACAGATTCATCACCCTCTGACTGAAGAAATTTCTCTTTATCTCTGTCTAAAGAGACATTCTTTCATTCTGAGGCTGTGCGCACTGGTCTTAGATTCTCGCACTACTAGAAGCATCTTCTCAACATCCTCTCTATCCAGCCATTTCAATATTTAGTATGATTTGATGAAACCCCCTCATCCCTTTAAAGTCCAGTAAGTACAGGCCCAGAGCCAACAAACATCCCTCATATGTTAACCCTCTCATCCGTGTTGTCATCTTGTAAACCTCCTCTAAAATGTCTCCAACGCTAGCTCATCCTTCCTTAGATATGGGGCCAAAAATCTGTTCATAATGCTCCAAAGGTGGTCTGACCCCTTGTAAAGCCTCAGTATTACATGTTTGCCTTTATGTTCTAGTGCTCTTAAAATAAATGCTAACATTGTGTTTGTCTTCTTTACTACTGACTCAAACGGCAAAGTTAACATTCAGGGAACCCTGTACTAGGACTCCCAAGTCCCTTTGGATTTCTGCTTTCTAAATTCTCTCCCCATTTATTCCTTCCTTTTCTACACTTGATACTAAGACAAAGACTACTATGAAACCATCAATTTGGTGTACAAAAAGACAATCCATCAATGATCTTTATGGAAGGAAACCTGCCATCTTTGTCTGTTTGGCTTGCATACAATCAATACAGGTACTCCCCACCTTACGACCATAATTTGGACTGAAGGATCAGCCGTATCTCAGAATGGATGCATGTTGGAATTGTGCACATTTATTTGAAAAAGAAAAACTATAAAATTTACATTGTTTATGATGCATTTGACAAACTATAACAGGGATACAGGGCATGTAAAAGCCAAAATGTGTGTACTTACCTTGTTAGTTGGTGTCCCTTGGTCCGTAGGCTGGTCGCGGCCCTCACGTGCTTAACTCTCTCGCGTGCACCAACTGAACTCCAATACGTGAACCCACTGCACATATACCAATCGATGGCTCATACACAGGAATCAAGATAGCTGACTAACAAGGTAAGTATGCACATTTTGGCTCTTCCATGTCCTGTATCCCTGTTATAGTTTGTCAAATACAACATAAACTGTGTAAATTCTATATTTTTTCTTTTTTTTAAAAAACAATTTTTGGTGCAGATGGACACAAGTTGTATGGGTTGTAAATTGGGGAGTATCTGGATATTTATTCATTTTTGGTTTATGGGGATCACTAGAAATATCAGTATTTATTATTCATCCTTACTCAAAAGCTCTCCAATAATAGGGATGGACGCCATTGAAATGGGGCTCACATTCATCCCTCAGGTCATATCCAGATGCTGAGACAGAGGAGAAGATGGGAGAGAAGACTTTTCTGAACTATGTTCTTTTAGAGAAGCTGCTTCCATAGTGTGGTTCAAAGAGGCTTGAAACAGACCCAGCACTGCTGAACAACTCATAGTATCTTTTTTCAAATGAGGATGGTGCGAGTCTTGGAGGGGACCTTTCAGCTGTTTCTGCCTACTGCCCTTGATTTTCTTGGAAATAGAGTTCATCGGTGGAGAAGATAATGTACAAGAGTAGAAAGCAGATTTTTAGGGGGTTGGGTAAGGGTGCTTGGTTCCAAAGGAAAGGAGAGTGTTAATGAATGCAGTCAACTTAGGAAACCATAGCTTTTTTAAAAAATTATTGATGATAAATATTTCTCAGGCTTTTAAAACCAAATAGGAAAAATGCAGAAAGAATGGTTGGATCCATTAGGTACTTGCCTTCAACATTGCTGTGGGCCAGCCAAGACCAGGACGTTCCTCCAGACTCACCCCATAAGCTCCCTCCTGCCCATAATCATGATCAGAACTCTGAGACCTGTGTTCCAGCTACCTGCACCAATCTTGTGCTCCTCAACTCTCTCACCTCAGGCTAATCACCAACAGCATCGTATTTCCCCACTCAGGATTCTCCACAAATCACCCCCTTTCCCACCATATTACTGCCCCCAAAATCCAATGACCATTCCCTCCTTCCACCCATCACCACCATTATCCCCACATCACTGCTCCATCAACTACTGTCAGCTCACATCCCAACAATCATTAGCCCCCATGATCAGAATGCTCCAGTGTAATCTCACTCTAGCTCCCACCATCTCCCCCAAAACTTGCTTAGACTTGCCATGACCATTTCTCATATAACCATTTACGGAGTGGAAACAGGCCATGTTGGCCTTTCGAGTCCGCACCAGTTCACTGATTTTGTGCGCCCTCTTCAGGCATTGGTCCCGGTAGATCTTCATTCAATATCGATGGACGAATTCAATGCAGGTGGAATCAGAGTTCATAAACAATATGAAACTCCCATATTGGGCTCATCAGTAACCTCAGAACCCACAAAACCAGAATTTCTTGAGTGATTGTCCAATAAGAAGACGATTATGGATAAAAAGATTGTGAATATCCTTCAGAGATTAAAGCTTTTGCTTTTAATATTTCACAACTTAAAAAGATTCTTTCTCCTCTTGTCTTCATCTCTTTTGCCTGAAAACTTCATATATTCCACTTAAAATCAGGTGTGTAGGAGTGTGTGTGAGCCCATGTGTGTGACTTATTATGAGTCTTGGATGGAACATCACTGGTTGTTCACATTCAATGAATGGAAATGCTAATGAGAATGATTCATCCAAAAATTTATGACAGAGTTGCTCTTAGCCAATATAAATATTTCCATTCTACTGATTGAAATGGGCCATCATCTTCAACCAATTTTCCATAATTGCTTGCTCAACTACAGAATATCATTGTTTGAAATTCACCATAATATAGAAATTACAATGGAGAAAACAGACAGGCATAACTTCTGCAGAGTAATGACCAGCTGTACAAGGTGAAGTTTTATTTTAATCATTCATCAGTAGACTGCTAAGTTAAGATATCAGATGAGGCAAGAGAATGCTCCTCCTGCTAGATGTGGAAGTTCAGAGAAATTGTGGAAAGTGCAGTTCCTGTTGGACTGCATCAAGGATTTGGAGTTGGATGAACTCAGGACTATCCAGGAGATGGAAAGGATCATGCATAGAAGTTATAGTGATTTAGATACACCCAAGGACAGGCTGCAGGTAATTGTAAAGGAAGTAGGCAGGGAGTGCAGTTCTCCTGTGGCCATTCCCCGTATGAACAGGTATGCTGCTTTGGAGACTATTCAGGGGGTGACCTATTAAAGAGTAGCAGTCGGATCAGTGGCACCACAACTGGTTCAGCAGGAAAGGATGAAGTCAGAGTAATAAGAGAATCCATAGGGGCATAGACAGGCATCTCTATAGCCACACAAGAGATTCAAGGATAGTGCATTGCCTCCCTGCTGCCAAGATAAAAGATGTCTCTGAACTGAGTCATGGTCCATTTGAGTACCAATGACACAAACAAGAAGGCAGATGTGTTCCTCCAGAATGATTTTATGGAAGGAGGTAGCAAGTTAAAATTTCAGGCTTCCAGGTTTGTAGTCTCAGTATCACTTCTGATGCCAGATGCTAGTGAGGCAAGAAAAAGAAAATAGTACAGTTCAATCCATAGTTAAGGAAATGGTGCAGGAAGGAGGACTACAGATCTATGGATCATTGGGCACTCATCCAGGGAAAGCTGAACGTATACAAGAGAGACAGGTTATACCTGAACAGGAGGGAAACTGATAGCCTTTTAGGGAGGTCCACACATGCTAGAAGGGTTTAAACTTGATAGAGGGGAGGGGTGGGGGTTGGAAGCAGAGGAGTAAGGTAGCAAGTGGAGGAGTTGGGATGGTAGATGTAAGAAAGCAAGTCTTAAAGGAAGGGACAGGTAATTGAACACATGAACAGATAGGCTAGTATGTTTGTTTTAATACAAGGAGTATTATGGGTAAGAGCCTGGATCAGTAGATAAAATTATGATGTTGTGGCCATTAGAGACTTGGCTGCAAGAAGGCCACATCTGGCAGCTCTATATTCCTGGGGTTTAATATTTTGGACAGGATAGAAGAGAAGGTAAGAGGTGGAAAGAGTTGCATTACAAATCAGGGAGAGTATCATAGCTGCACTAAGAGGGGACATACTGGCAGGCTCATCCACTGAGGCAGAATGGATAAAGACCAAAGTTATGAAAGGTGTAATCAATCTCACTGGACTTTACCATGGGCCTCGCAACAGCCACTGAGAGGCAGAGGTACAGACATGTAGATCGATAGTGGAAAGAAACAAGAGCAACAGGCTTGTTGCAGAGGGAAACCTCATTAATATTGACTGGACTTCCTTGGTTGCAGGGGCTTAGATACAACTGGTAAAGAAAAGGCCACACTGGAATCTATACTGGGTAATGAGCCAGGCAACCAGAGTTTTGGGAATGATGGAATATATCCCAGATTATTCAAAGAAATAAATGAGAAGATTGTGGGGGAATTAACACAAATCTTTGTATCGTCATTACCAACAGGCAAAGTCCTGAAGGACCAGAGAGTGGCCAATGTTATGCTACTGTTCAAGATCAGAAATAGGAATAATCCAAGAAATTATAATCAAATGAACCTCACGTCAGTGATAGGGAAACTGTTGGAGAGGATACTTATGAGTAAGATTAATGCACATATGGAAAGGCATGGTGAGATTTGATAGTCAGTATGGCTTTGTGTAGGGCAGGAGGTCTAAAGGACGATGAACAAATTGTTGAGTTTTTTGAGATGGTGACGAAGGTGGTTGATGAAGGTGGTTGATGAGGGTAGGGTAGAGGATGTTATCTATGTGGACATAGTCCCTTTTGGCAGAGTCCCTCATGGTAGCCTGATCCAGAACATAGTGATGCTTGGGATCCACAGTTTGGATTCCAACTTAGCTGCCATAGAAGACAGAAGCAAGGGGTAGAATGTTGTAATTCTGTCTGGACGACCATGACCAGTTCTGTACCACAAGGATCACTGTTGGGACTCCTGTTGTTTGTGATAAAATACAAATGACTTTGATGGATGGATTAATGTTTACAGATGACACAAGGATTGATGGAGTTGTGGAGAGTACAGAGGGATATCAAAGAATACAACAGGGTACAGAACAATTACAAATATGGGCAGAGAAATGGCAGATGGAGTTTAATCTGGACAAATGCAAGGAAGATCAAATATAAAGGGAGAGTACATAGTTAATGATCAAACTCTTGAAAACATGGAGGTCAAGACAAATTTATTGTCATCTCATCATACAAGTACAACCCAACAAAACAGCATTCTCCAGTCCATGGGGAAAAATATGTGGACACGCAGCCAGACAGATTTTTTTTTATATGTGTAGACATATAGCACAATAATAGGTTGTCCGATTTTAGACCCAATTAACCTACACCCCGGGTACATTTTGAATGGTGGGAGGAAACCAGAGCCCCTGGAGAAAACTTACGCAGACATGGGGAGAACGTACCAACCCTGTACAGACAACGCGGAATTCGAACACCAGTCCCGATTGCTGGTTCTATAATGACATTGTGCCAACTGCTACACCAACTGTGCAGCCCTTCACACATACAGACAAACAATATATATGCAGAAAAAAAAAAACAAGTATTTCATCTATACAAGTGAATAATCCTTCGTGAATATGTGATTTTCAGATAGTTAGTCTGAGCAGTTACTTTGGTCGTTCAGCATTCTCACTGCCTGTAGGAAGAAGCTGTTCCTCAGTCTGGTGGTGCTAGTTCTGATACTCTTGTATCTCTTTCTTAACAGGAGCAGCTGAAAGATGCTGGGTTCAGGGTGGAAGGGGTCCTCAATAATTTTGCGCAACATCTTCAAATAATCCTGGTAGATCATGTTGATGGGTGGGGAGGGTTGGAGTGGCAGGGACACTCCAGTGATCCTCTCTGCCATTCTTATGGTCCTGTGGATTGACCTCTGATCCATTTGTCTGCAGCAACCATACCACACTGGCATGGATGCTCTCAACAGAGCTCCTATAGAAGGTTGACATAATGGTGGCTGGTAGCCTTGCTCACTTCAATCTTCTTAGGAAGTCCAGTCACTGATGTGCTTTTGTGACAAGTGAGAAAATGTTGAGTGTCCACAATAAGTCTCTAGTTAAGTGAACTCCAAAGAACTTGGTGCTCTCCACTCTCTCTACTACAGAGTGGTTGATGTGTAGTGGAGGGTGGTCATTCCTGAACCTTTTGAAGTCCACGATCATCTCCTTCATCTTGTCCACTTTGTGATTCAGGTCGTTACTCTTACATCATTTAACGAGATTTTCCACCTCTTCTCTGTAGTGCGATTCATCATTGTTGCTGATGAGGCCGACCACTGTTGCATCATCGAGCTGGATATGGCAATGTAGTCCTAGGTCAGTAATGTGAGCATGAATGGCCTAAGCACACAGCCCTGAGGTGCACCAGTGCTCAGCGTGATGATGCTACTGATCTGGATAGACCGTGGTCTTTCCTTTAGGAAATCCAGAATCCAGTTACAGAGAGAGATGTTGAGTCCCATTGAGGACAGCTTCTCCACTAGCCTCTTGGGAATAATCATATTAAAGGCTGAGCTGAAGTCAATGAACAGCAGCCTGGCATATGAGCTATTGTTCTCCAGGTGGGCAAGGACAGAGTGAAGGAACAAGGCTCTAGCATCATCTGTGGAATGGTTTCTTCTAGAAGTGAATTGAAATGGGTCCAGCATCTCTGGGAGATGTGCTTTGATGTGTTCTATCACCAGACGTTCAAAGCATTTCATAATAGTGGTCAGTCCCACATTGCGGTAGTCATTGAAGCCTGTTATTGTCGCTCTCTTGGGTACCGAGATGATGGTAGCTGTCTTGAACCCTATGGAAATGATGGACTGCTGCAGTGAGATGTTGAAGATGTTTGTGAAGACCTCTGTCAATTGGTACCCAACTAGGCATGTTTTCTGGTCCAGAGAGAGATATGGAGGTCTATAGCTCATTGGTGATGATCAGGCAAGTAGATAGGGTGGAAAGGAAAGCATATGACTTGTTTGCCTTCATTGGTCCAATGAATACAAGAATAAGGAAGTCATATTGCAGCTATACAAAATTTTGCTTGGGCTACACTTGGAGCATTGCATGCAATTCTTGTCACCCCATTACGACAAGGATGTGGAGGCTTTGAAAAGGTTACAGAAGAGGTTTATCAAGATGTTACCTGCATTAAAGGGCATCAGTTAGGGGGATAGGATGGATGGGCAAACTTGGGTTGTTTTCTCTTGAGTAAAGGTTGAGGACACTTGATGGAAGTTTACAACATCATGAGAGGCATTGATAAGATAGACAATTGGAATCTTTTTGACCCAGGGTAAAATTTCACATATTAGATGTCATGTTAAAATGGGGGGAGGGGGGGTGAGGGTAGGGGGAGGTTAAAGTTAAAGGAGATGTGTGGGACAATTTTTCTTTAAAAATGTAGTGAATGCCTAGATATCTAGTACAAGCTGCAAGAGGTAGAGGTGGAAGATCAACAGTGAGGGATACACATCACATGCAAACAACAGAGTTGTAGTTAAATATAAAACTTTGATTCCGACATCACAGGCCAAAGGGCCTGTTTGTGCACTCTATTCTCAATCTGCTGTCAGAACTTAGCAGGTCGAGCAGTATCAGTGGGAGAAAAAGAATGGTTGACATTTAGAGCTGAAATCTTTCATCAAGTTTAGGAATGTAGAAATTTCCTCTCCACATCACTGGTCTTGATGAAAAAGTTTCAGATTGAAGCATCAACCTTTTTATCCTCCCCACTAATGCTGCTCGACCTACTGAGTTTTTTTTCTTTTCACAGCATAGGAGAAGGCAATTCCAGCCATTTAAATCCGTGCTACCTAATTCTACCCAAATGAAACTACAAACTGATGCATTTCTCCAGCAGAGTGTGTTTAGCCTCATATTCCAGCATTTGCAGCCTCCTGATCCCCCTCTGCTCTGTTCTATGCTTGGTGATGTCAGCACATCATTCTTCTTGCATAAAATAGCATTTGTCCACCACACCAGATTCTCTGTAGACCCTGATCCACTATGATCACAATAGTGTCCTTTTGACACAATCCTATTGCTCAGTTCATGGTTTAAGCCTGCTATTATGTTGCTGAGAACAGAGTCAAACCAGCAACTGTACAGTGGACTGGACTTGCACTGTAATTCTAAAAATCAGTAAAATAAACAAATAAAAGTCCTGGTAAGGTTTGATGAGTCAAGTGGCTTTTATTTTCTCTGTGGTGTAACCAAACTGTAAAGTGATGACACAGTGCTTCTGGAGGACTCTGCCCCAGATAGCCAACAATCTAAGGGTTTTATAATCATAAACTTCCAAAAAAATCAAAGTACTTTCGACTTTAAAAAAATATGTTCACAGATGATCTAAGTGGAAACTGATACGTCGTGGTTTTATATCAGCCTCAAATTATAATGTATTAAATTACACTGTCCCTCAGGAGTATGGTTCTCCAGTTTAATGAACATGAAAAGCCAAGCGCTGATTTGATTTCAAGTTACACTTTCTCTTGTTCCAATAAATATTGCAAAAGAAAGTAATAATGTAATGTGAATATGTAGTGATACTGTATGTGTATCAAGTATATTAAAACATTGAGGTAAAACTGTGGTCGTTATAAACCAGTCATTCCCAAAGTAGGTGATGCCACCCCACCACCCACCCCCCCTTGCTGGGGGGCAGTGAAAAGATCCAAAATGGTGGTGAGGAAAAACTCAGCCCTCAATGCTCATCGTGCGCTATCCATCAGTTGAGGAGGAGGAATGGGATGGTGACTGGCCAGGATGGGACCACTCGGGATGAGCCTACAAAGAACTTGTAATTTTTTTTGTTGCAGAACAAAATATGGCTGCAGCATAGCAAACAAAAAATAAAGTGTAGACAATAGAGTGTGAAAGCTATGAAGACAAAGCAGTTACAGGTGAGATGCAAGTTTACCCTTTCATATTGCTAAATAAATTGGTTTACTTTAAGTTTTATTTTTGAAAAACACAAAAAGTTTGGGAACCACTGTTATAAACTGTAATCCATTAAAGATGACATTTTTTCTTACTTGTGTGTAATTGCACAGAACAAAAGGACCACATTAAATGAAATGGAAATGAAGTGAACATCCACATCCATTTCCTCTGATAGGAGTTTGGGGACAAAGGATCTTCAATTTACTTTAAGCAGCAAGAAGCAGGAGATTAGCAGAATTTCCTTTACTTAGGCAGAGTTGTTGAAGCATGAAATACTTTGCCAATGGTTCAAGCAGAGACTATTTAATCTTTTAAAGAAGAAATTGGATAAATATTTGAAGCAAATGGATACAAAGGGTTATGGAAGGCCTGAGTGCAAAGATATGGACACAATTGAGCCAAACAATCTGCTCTGCGCTGTAAACTTCCATGGTTCTATTATCCTATAGTTCAAAGATATTTCTTTGAAGTATTAATGAATTTGAATCAAGTCAATTTACATATACTTCAAAAGATTTGCACGACATATTGCTCCAATGCAAATCATTCAAAATGCAAGGCTAGTAGCTGTGACTGTCAAAAATAATAAGGCAGATTCAGAAATAGTTACAATCTTAAGAAAAGTAGTGATTGGTCCTCAGTTCCTTCCGAGAGTTCAGGTCATCTATTTTCCTCTACAGCTGCAAATGAGTTTCTATCGTTCTCAGACTCTTTCTGCCTTAATCAGTGACTTTTCTGCTAAGAGCACATAAAGGTTTTTTAATAGTCTTTAGATGCAGTCGGAGCATGTATCCAGATGCAAATTTTCAGCTTTGTAAACTGTTTGTTACTCTGAGTGTTACAATCAAAGATCCATATCCTTGTGTAGTGTCCTACCAGCCATGCCCAGGTAATGAAAAGATTCAAAATTTACCAGCATCCATGTCAATTGTATCCATGCCCAAAATACTCAAAAATCACTATGCATGGTAACAATGGCTCCATAAAATTATGATAAATAGCCTCAAAAGCACAGAAGGCTGATTTTTAAGAGACAGCGTACTAGTTCTGCTGTTGCAAGGTATTAATGCATGTATGAATATGGACTTTTCAAATTAACGTATATTTTGGTGTATGTCAACCAGCGACAAGTCGACCCCTATTTTTCAGCCACACTTTATGGGTTTTGTGGTATATCCAGCATATAAATCGACCCCAGTTTTCTGGATGCCTGGGTTGGCCTATTGACCGGTATGTAAGTCGACACTCAAAGATTGCAATGCCTGAGATGGTGTATATGTTGACCCCAAAAGATCATGTGGATTAATCTGCTGGGCATCGGTTGGAGGTGATTGCTTTCATGGAGGATCCATCAACACATTGCAACTCATAATGAAATTATGAAGCTAATTTTATGTTGAAAGTGATAGAAATTACCAAGGAAACCAACCACTGGGCTGCTGCGAGAAAATTTGATGTATATGAGAAGTTGGTAAAAGATTAGATGAAGAAAGAAGAGACTTTAAGAAAAAAAGGCAACATTTGTTGAAAAAAGGAGTTACTTGTTGGCCAGAGTTGGAAAATCGGGTTGCAGAATGGATACATGAACAGAGGCAAGATTACTGCATAGTCACCCGAAATAAAATAAAAACATTTGCACTGCACTGGAACAATTCAAACCCAGACTTCAGTAAAGATTTGGAGGCTACAGTAGGCTGGTGCAATCATTCCATTAACAGAAAAAATATGGTATTATGCAAAAAAAAACATTGCACAGAATCTACCAAAAAATTTTGATCATAAAGTTGTAACTTTTCACCAATTTATTATACATAACTGCCAAAAACACAAGTTTGCTTTGGAAAAAAAAGGTGTTAAAACTGTACAAACCAGAATTAAAGGACCAGGTTTATCATGGTGTTCTCATGCATGGCCAATGGGACAAAGTTAAGACTCATGGTAATCTTCAAACAGAAAATTCTCTGCAGGAAAATGTGCATTTTCATGAAAAATGATGGATGGATGAAACTGGATGAAACTTGGATAAATGCATGGAACAGATGGCCAGGCAGTTTACACAAAGAATGGTGTTTGCGGGTCTGGGATATGTTTCGTAGCCAGTTAAATGAGAAGACTTAAAGTAAATTAGCACTACATAATTCTTACATGTCGGTTATCCTGGGTGGTTTGACATCTACATTGCAACCTCTCGATGTCTGCTTGAATAAGCCATTCAAAGACCATGTGCGTGAGGAGTGGAATACATGGATGGCAAGTGCAGAAAAATCATTAACAAAAGGCTGGGCAATGCGTGCTGCATCACTTAATATTCTGGTGTAACTTCATGCTCAAGACAAGTTAAAGTAGCGACTGTGATAAAATTGTTTAAAAAGTGCAGTATCTCTTATGCGAGCTGAAACCACTTCATCAGATACAGACTTGGCCCCATATGATGACTGTTTAAACAGTGAGTGTATGAATATGCTTGCCACCATCTTTGTCTCAGACAATGAGAGAGAGAGAGAGAGAGAGAGAGAGAGAGAGAGAATTTGAAGGGTTCGAAATGTGTTGTTGTTTTCAATAAAAATCTGTCACAGTCAGGTTTTTTTTGGTTTTTTCAAGGGGTGATTTATACAACAAATCTGCTTTTCATGGAGTGTCTTGTATGCTGGATCACCGTGGACTGGATTTTGACCTGAATTTAAGGTCTCAATAAGAAGACAAAATAACTTGATCCAGTGTGTAAAAGTAGATAACACATTTTTCTTGTTTATTTTCATTGTGTGATGACATTGTTTAATGGTTTTATTGTATTGTATATGTTGAATATTTATTGGTTTTGGAGGGGGGTGGGAAGGGGGAGAAAATGCCACTGTGTATATGTAAGAGGGAAATGTTTATATGTATTTTGGTTGATACGGTTCACAGTGTGAAAAAAAAATTAAATGTATCTGGCATATAAGTCGACCCCCAATTTTTGAGAGATTTTTTTGGTTTTACGACTCGACTTATATGCCAAATTATACAGTCCATAAGTCAGGAATTGTAACCCATAAGCAGCCTGTATTTGGCATTCAGTGTTGCCCAGTGTATTTGGATGGAGAAATCAGCTACATGGGAAAACTAAATTTGACTTCAAGTATATTTTCTTTACACAGATAATACTGTGCCCATCATTAAAGTAATATTCTAAAGGACAAATTAATAACAGCAACACACTTAAACTCTCAGGATGCGTTCAAAGAAAGAAAGAGATCATTATCTAGGGGGAGGGGCGGATCATGATGGCGTAGGGGAAGGAGGTGGACTTACAACTCTCCCGGGGGATTAAAATGTAAAGCCCAAATTAAACATTGATTTTAAATTTAAAATATTTTAAATTCCTCCAGAACCTACTTGGAACTTGGTGAATATAACAATTAGAGAAGGAAAGCAACAAGAGAGAAGAAATTTTACGATACTAAGAAAATCGCGGAAGAGCAGCCTACCTTGAGCCTGGGCCTCAAGTTCCAAAGCCCCTGCAACTAACTCGAGTGATGACAGCTTACTTTCAACTGAAGCCAGTGCCACCTCCCATGGATACCAGAGAAGATGGCGTTGGATCGATGTAGATCTCTCCTGAAGAATATACTAACCTTATGTGCATGTGCAAAGGTTTACCTCCATGCATTCCTGAAGAAGAAGAATATGGTTTGGAATGGTTGCTCCATAGCACCATTCCCAGTAGTGCTGATGGAGTGAAGGAACCTCAAGCAGATATATCAGAAATGCCAGAGCTGTCAGGATTATCTGCAGTTTTGGCAGCTGGTGATATAGAGAAGAAGGGAGATCATGAAGAATCAGATCAAGATGAAGATGATCAAAAAGACAAAAAGACAGAAAGAAAATACCAGGGGCTTTGGGTCTTGGAAAAAAAATCAAATATGAAAGATCTTTAATTACTAATAATGTATCAATATTAAAGATGTTAGATCTGAAATGAAGGAGGTTAAAAGTGAAATGTTGAAGTATGGTTCAGAAGTGAAGGAAGTTAAAGTAACAGTCCAAAGAGTTGATTTGGATCTGCAGAGTGTTAAAAATGATATGGACATCTACATGGATAGAATTGAAAGGGTTGAAAAGTCAGATACATTCTGGGGAAAATAGAGGAATAAAATGATGGACAAGATGAGTAGGTTGTAAAATCAAAGTAGATGGAATAATATTAAGATTAATGGCCTTAAAAAAGATATTGAAGGATGTGGTGACCTTTTTCAAAAATGGATTCTTGAAATCTTGGGAGAAGAACGTTTTCCCAAATTGAGTTGAATTGGAAAGGGTTCATGAAGCTTTACAGAGGAAGCCACTGCCAAATCAGCTACCTTGAGCTGTATTGATTAAATGTCTGTGATAGCAAGATAAAGAGAAATATTTAAGATTGGAGGTCCATATAACCATATAACCATATAACCACTTACAGCACAGAACAGTCCAGTTCGGCCCTACTAGTCCATGCCGTAAAAAATCCCCACTCTCCTAGTCCCACTGACCAGCACCCAGTCCATACCCCTCCAGTCCCCTCCTATCCATGTAACTATCTAGTCTTTCCTTAAATGTAACCAATAATCCCAACATGTCGGAAGCTCATTTCACATCCCCACCATCCTTTACGTAAAGAAATTTCCCCTCATGTTCCCCTTATAATTTTCCCCCTTCAATCTTAAACCATGCCCTCTAGTTTGAATCTCCCCCACTCTTAATTGAAAAAGCCTATCCATGTTTAATTTACTCTGTCTGTCCCTTTTAAAATCTTAAACACCTCGATCAAGTCCCCTCTCAATCTTCTACGCTCCAGAGAAAAAAGCCCCAGTCTGCACAACCTTTCCCTGTAACTCAGACCCTGAAATCCTGTCAACATTCTCGTGAACCTTCTCTGCACTCTCTCTATTTTGTTTATATCTTTCCTATAATTTGGTGACCAAAACTGTACACAGTACTCCAAATTTGGCCTCACCAATGCCTTGTACAATTTCATCATAACCTCCATAGTCTTGAATTCAATACTCCGATTTATGAAGACCAACATTCCAAATGTTTTCTTCACCATACCATCTTCCTGAGTATCAGCCTTGAGGGTACTATTTACCACAACTCCTAAATCCCTTTGTTGCTCTGCACATCTCAATAGCCTACCATTTAATGCATATGACCTATTTAGATTTGCCTTTCCAAAATGTAACACCTCACACTTATCTGTATTAAATTCCATCAGCCATTTCTCAGCCCACACCTCCAGCCTTCCTAAATCACCTTTTAATCTATGGTGATCTTCCTCACTGTCCACAACACCACCAATCTTTGTATCATCCGCAAACTTGCTTACCCAATTCTCCACCCCTACTTCCAGATCGTTAATATATATAACAAACAACAGTGGACCGAGGACAGATCCCTGAGGAACTCCACTAGTCACTGGCCTCCAATTGGACAAACAATTTTCTACCACTACTCTCTGACACCTCCCATCCAACCATTGCTGAATCCATTTCACTACCTCCTCATTTATACCTAATGCCTCCACCTTTTTTCCTAACCTCCTGTGGGGAACTTTGTCAAAAGCTTTACTAAATTCTAAATAGACAACATCTACAGCTTTCCCTTCATCAGCCTTTTCTGTAACCCCCTTGAAAAACTCAATCAGGTTTGTCAAGCATGATCTACCCCTGACAAAATCATGCTGATTACTCCCTAGCAATCCCTGTACCTCCAAATAATTGTAAATACCATCCCTCAGAACACTTTCCATCAACTTGCCCACCACAGACGTAAGACTCACGGGCCTATAATTCCCAGGTTTACATTTAGACCCTTTCTTAAACAGCGGAACCACATGTGTCACCCTCCAATCCTTTGGCACTACCCCCATGGCCAGTGACATCCTAAATATCTCAGTTAATGGCCCTACTATCTGTCCACTAGCCTCCCTGAGTGTCCTTGGGAATATTTTGTCTGGTCCCAGAGATTTATCCACCTTCATCTTTTTCAACACAGCCATCACTACCTCCTCGGTTATCCTTATATGCTTCATTACCTCCCACTATTTTTCTTTACCTCAACTGGTTCAATATTTTTTTCCCTAGTGAATACCGAGGCAAAGAAATCATTCAAAATTTCCCCCATTTCCTCTGACTTCTCACTCAGCCTACCCTCACTATCTACAAGGGGTCCAATTTTATCCCTCACTAATCTTTTACTTTTAATGTACTTATAGAAACCCTTTAGATTTATTTTTACTCTGTCTGCCAAAGCCTCTTCGTGCCTTTTTTTGGCCTTTCTAATTTCTTTCTTAAGATTCCTTCTACACTCCTTGTAGTCCTCCTTCAAATTGTCAGCTCTCTGTTCTTTATACGTCTTCTACACCTTCCTTTTTCTCCTAACCAAATTTCCAATATTCCTCGAAAACCAAGCCTCCCTATGACTTCCAGCCTTTCCTTTGATCCTCACTGGGACATAACTACTTTGTATCCTCAAAATTTCTTTTTTGAATATCCTCCATTTCTCATTTACACCCTCACCTGAAAATATCCTGTCCCAGTCAATACTCCCCAAATCCCTTCTTATTCCTTTGAAATTTGCTCTTCTCCAATCCAGAACATCATCTTTAGGCCCCTCCTTGCTCCTCCCTAAAATTACCTTAAAACTAACAGAATTATGATCACTAGACCCAATTGGATCTCCAACATTAATGTCTGATACCTGACCTAGCTCATTCCCTAACAGGAGATCCAGTATTACACTCTCCCGAGTCGGTTCTTCTACTAATTGATTCAGAAAACAATCTTGAACACATTTAATGAACTCTAGCCCACCAGCCCTCTAACTGTATGGGTATCCCAATCAATGTGAGGGAAGTTAAAATCTCCCATGATCACTACCTTATGATTCTCACACATATACGTTATCTCTCTACACATTTGTTCCTCTAGTTTTCTTGACCCATTTGGTGGTCTGTAATACACCCCTATTAGCACCCTCATGTCTCTTTCACCCCTCAATTCCACCCAAACAGCCTCACTGGATGATCCCAGGTCCAGAAAGCAAGTCAGAACAAGGGATCTATGGTTTTGATGGAAATAAAAAATATATTTTATGCAGATTTAAGTACATCAGTGCTGAAGAGAAGAAAACAATTGAATCCAGAGAAGGTGATTCTTTGGAAGAAGGTCTATAAGTTTACTTTTAATTATCCAGCTACGTTGAAGGTGTTTTCGGTGAATGAACGACCCAAGCTCTTTAGGGATGAAGAAGCTCAAAGATTGGTAGAGTCACTTCCTACTATTAAGGAAGAACAGCAAGAATTGTTGAGTTTAAGTTCTCAATCAGAAGTTCAAAGAGAGGTGCTGCGGATCCAAATTACACCAAAGAAAGCTATGCCAAAGCAAATTGTAAGCTGTCAAATTGGGTCTTATTTGGAGATGGAAACCTAGATGGAAACATTTTTAATTAATGATGATCAAGTTAATGTTGATCTTGAAGTGGCACATGATTTTTTTTTATTCCCTAATGTGTAATTAATTATTTTTCCCCAGGGGGCGTTGGATGTTCTTCTTTGCTTGCATGAACCATTATGTGCCATATCATGGCGGGAGCCATGACCCATATGGTGGCAGGAAATAGGGCTGTTATATTTTTATTCAGCATTTTTGAATTAAAAAAATTAAGAAATATTTATTTAATTCGATTAATAATGATTTTTCTTTTTTAATTCTTTTTCTATTTTTTTCCCTTAAGGAGTTAGTTAGAGTTGATAAAGAGGCCTGGGAGAACAGGATTGGAAGAGACTGATTTGGGATAATGGATAATAAAAGTGATTTTATTTAGTTTTAATGTTAATGGGCTAAATGGTAAAATTAAAAAGAAAAGAATATTAAAAGAAAAAATAAAGGTTGGTATTGCATTTTTACAAGAAACTTATTTGACAGAAAAAGAACATTTTAGATTAAAAATTGATTGGGTGTACAAAGTTATAGCTTCATATTTTAATTCTAAAGCAAGAGGAGTAACTATATTAATTTAAAAAATATTACCAGTAAAAAAATTTTGATACTATAATAATAGTGGACATTTGTGAATGTGGACACTTGTGAAATATAAGATGAAATATAGATGATAAAGATTTTATAAAGAATAATTTTTACTTTTGGCAGAAGCAGAGGTAGAGGTTTTACTAGGTAGTGATCTTAATTGTTGTCTTGATCCATATTTGGATAAATTAACTAAAACAGTAATAAGAGCTAATAGCACAATATTAAGTTTTATGAACCAATTAAATTTAGTTGATATTGGCAAAAGTTGAATCCTAGAGAATGAGTTTATTCTTTTTATTCTCATAGGCAGGACTCTTATTCAAGAATAGTTTGTTTTTATTATCAGCACAATTAAAGGAAGAATTCGCAGGGGGGGGGGGGGTGTCACATTTGTGGCCCGAAATGTGAAGTTAATAAAACATTAAACACAAGTTTTATCAGGTAAATTTCTCAGTGGCTTTATTCTCCTTTCCTTTGTTCTCCTGCTTGTGTTCTTATCTCTCTCATACCACGTGACTTCCGGTATATCTCATACATATTCATTATCATGACATCCCTCCTTTAATCAGAAATAAACTTTACCTTCACTTACCAATATCCCTCGGAAACATACAAACATCGTAACTAATGGTAATACTATAACTCAACTACATAAAATTTACTTCCTACAGCACTCATACATGCACTTTATGATATAAGATTAAAATACTGTCCCAAAGTTCTTATTAAAACTATGGCACAAAGTCTTCGTGTCATTTGGGCGCTTTCCGGTTTCGTTTCGGCCTGCCTGCGATATTGTCGTCGCTTCTCGGTTGTTCACTCTCAGCGTTGAAAATACTGCTCGCCACGGCTTCGGGTGTTTCTGGCGCTCTAGTCACTTCATCAGGAGTGCTGGTAACTGCCTCTGGAACATCATCAGGTCTCTCAGTTTCAGCATCTCGTATTGGCCTTCCAACCTCTTCGCTCGATGTATCTCTGGACTGGTACCATTTTACACCTGATACATTTCTCTTATACAGGACTCCAGTCGGAGACTTGACTGTCACCATACTGCCATTTCTGGATAGGACAGTATAGGGTTGATGGTAATCAGGTGTATCTAGCTTACCACCAGTTTCATGCCTCACTCGAACATTATCTCCTGGCATGATGTCTGAGTACTTGGCTCCACGTTTCGAATCTGTGTACAGCTTTGCTGCACCTTTCTTTTCAGCATTGTGGTCCCTCATCTCCTGGTTGTCTCGGATTTCCTTTATTTCTGGCATTTTTGTGCGGATTTTTCTCCCAAAAAATGCTTCTGCAGAACTTTTTCCAGTGATTGCATGAGGCGTTGCTCGATAGACAGCCACATAAGATAGCAATGCTTCTCGCCAATTTTGTCCTTCAGCGTGTGCAATCCTCAATCGTTTTTCAATGGACTGATTTTGTCTCTCTACTTCTCCGTTTGCTTGCGACCATTTCGGAGTTACTTTATGATGGTGGATACCTGTGGTCCTCATGTATTCCGCAAATGTCTCTGAAATGAATTGTGGACCATTGTCAGAGTATAATGTAACAGGTAGTCCATATCTTGCGAATATCTCTGCTAACGCTTGTATTGTTTTTTCAGTGGTTGTGACTTCAACACCACGTACTCATAGTATCTGCTGTAGTAATCTATCACTACCATAATTGATTCACCCATCGGTAAAGGTCCAAGAAAATCAACAGCTACGTCGATCCATGGTCCTGTCGGAAGTTGCGTACTCCGGATCGGTTCTGGCGGATTACTCCTACTTGTGATTTGACATCCGTGACAAGTTTTAACAAATTTCTCGGCGTCTTTATCACAACTTGGCCACCATACCTTGGTCCTGAGGTTTTGCTTGGTACCAACAATACCTAGGTGTCCTTCATGCGCTAAGGATACGATCTTCGGTCTCAATCTTTGCGGAATCACCAATCTGCAACCTCTTAATACACACTGTCCGATGCAACAAAGTTCGTCTCTAATGGGAATGTAAGCCTTGTGAGTACACTTGTCCCATTGTCCACTCTGTATGCATTCTCTTACTTCCCTGAGTTCTGGATCACGTTCGGATTCTCTCTCGACTTCCTTCGTAGTCACAGATTTCGGTGTCGACTGAATAGCTACGAAGCGTACAAAGCTCTCTGTTTCTGTTCCCAATTCTAACTTGGAATGTGGACCACCATCCTTCACCAATCTGGACAGTGGATCAGCAATGTTTGCTTTCCCGGCTATGTGGATTACTTTATATTTGTAGGGTTGTAGTCTGAGTACCCATCTCTCTATTCTGGCACATGGTTTGGATCTAGGTGCATAGATCACCTCTAATGGCTTATGATCTGTGATGAATTCAAATATAAATATGCATGGAACCTCTCACAGGCCCATACAAGTCCGAGTGCTTCTTTCTCTGTCTGAGAGTATCTTCCCTCCACATCTGATAACGATCTGCTGGCATAGGCAATGATTCTTGGTCCTCCATCATGCATCTGGACCAACACGGCTCCTAAACCAACTGGGCTGGCATCCGCTATGACTTTGGTTGATGCTGCCGGATCGTAATATCCAAGAGTTTTTGCATCTGTCAGGCTTTGCTTCAGCGCTGTGAACGCTTTCTTCTGCTCAGATCCAAAATGAAATGGTACACCTTTCCTGATTAGTTTCCTTAGTGGTTCTGCCACTGTAGCGAGATTAGGAATGAACTTTGCACAAAAATTGACCAATCCCAGGAAACTCCTCACCTCTGTTGCGTTCTGAGGTGCACGTGCCTCTGCAATAGCTTTCACCTTGGCCTCTGCAGGGTTTAGTCCTTCCCGTGTAAGTCTGTGTCCCATGAAGTCCATTTCTGACACACCGAACTGGCACTTGTTTCCATTCACGGTAAGGCCTGCCTCCTGTAGTCTAGATAGTACACGCCTCAACCGTTTGTCATGCTCTTCCTTTGTTGGTGCATGGACTATGATGTCGTCAGAAATGTTGGCAACTCCAGGAATGCCTTGAATCACTCGATGGATTTCATACTGGTAGATCTCCGAAGCTGCATTAATTCCAAATGATAGTCTCTTGTAACGATACAATCCACAGTGAGTCACAAATGTAGTTACATCTCGGGAACCTGGATCCAGCTCTAATTGATGATAGCCCCATTTCAGATCAATTTTTGAGAATACCTTCCTGGTAGTTAGTTCTTGAAGTATTTCATCCACCGTTGGTATAGGGTGTCGTTCTCTAATTATAGCTTCATTGGCCATTCTCATGTCAACACATAGTCTTATGTCACCCTTTGGTTTGGGCACAATCACTACGGGACTGACCCATTGTGTCGAATGTTCCACCGGTTCAATAATGTCTTGTTTGATCAATTCTTTAATTTTGGCTTCGACTTTCCCACGAATCCAAACGGAGTTCGGCGCATTGGTTGTGCCTTGGGTTTGACCGTTTCATCTACCGCTAGCTTCAATTGTTGACCTTTCAGCTTTCCTACTCCTTGGAAGACTGCAGGGAATTCTTGCTTCATATCCTCGTATGACTGGATTGAATTGACACAAGCTCCAATATGAAGTATTGCCAGGTCTTGCGCTGTGCTTCTACTCAGCAATGGTTCTCCCCTCTCTTCTATGACCATAAACTCTGCTTCAGTGTACTTATCTCCAGCTTCAACAGTTGCAGTAAAACATCCAATGGTCTGCAATGGCTTGGTTGCTGTGTATGGATACAGTTTCTTGGAACACTTCTTTGAGGTACAGATGATCTTTTTCCTTTTCAGCTTCTCCCATAAATGTCGATCAATCACATTACTGTCACTGCCTGAGTCTACAATGACCTGCACTGTCACTCCACCAATGATCACTGGGACCTTCTCATGATGTACTTCATTCAACGTAAATTGGTAACAACTCTGTCCCTCCTGGGTATCATCATCGTCACCGTCTATCTGGCGAATGATATCTTTCTTTCCAGGATACTTTCCTTTCCCCCAAGCTTTGCCTTTGGAAGTTGTATTCTTCCTCTTCTGGTCTGCATTGGACTTGCTTTTGCACTTCTTTGCAAAGTGGTCCTTACCTCCACACTTTCTGCAAACTTTGACTTTGGCCAGGCAATATGGGTCTTTTCCAAAGTGACCTCGGTTTCCACATCGATAACACTCCACGTCCTGTGTCGACGTATATCTTGGCTGGTTATGGCAATGTGAGAGCCTCTTAATTTGCTGACTTGAGTTGTCTTTCAGGGTCATGGTATGAAATTGCCCTTCAACAGCCTCTAATGCAGCAGCAATGGTTAAAGCATCGGTGAGTTCCAACTCACTCCCTCTTTCCAGTAGACGTCTTCTGAGTTTATCTGATCTGCAGTGCTGTACGACTTGATCCAATAATTGGTTGTCCAAATCAGCTGGCATGTAATTGCATCCAACAGCTAGCTGGCGTAGTCTCGGAACGTACTGAGCAATTGTCTGGCCATCTTCTTTCTCGTTCTCCGAAACAAATGGCGTTGAAATGTAGCATTCGGTGTCACTACATAGTGTGCATTTAATGCATCTACCACTTTCCGGTACTCATCCTTTCTTCCAGTATTCAAAAGTGTCTTAAATGTTTCCCGAACTGAGGGTCCTGCAGTGAAAAGAAGTAACGCCCTTCTCTGCTCTTTTTGTTCAACTGTACCGGTATCTAGAAATAGGCCACGACTGTTGGCGTAGGATTCAAATTCTTCCAGCCATGCCTTCCACTTCACACTTACGGTGCTTGCATCACCTGTTGGGTCAAAATGAGCAATTCCACTATGTGTTATGTCGGACTCTGGCTTTACCTTACTCTTAATTTAGTCTATGTGTAGTCTGAGTCCAGCGTGTTCTTTGAATGAAGTGATAGGAGAAGGTATTCGGTTCAACAGTCAATTTATTACACAGCACAAGAATAAAACTTAACAGAGCTCTGGGTCACTCATTAGTTCATAGGTCACCTGCACAGTGAGCTACTCCCCAAGACTGACCCCTATTGTCCAGTTGGTTCAGTTTATATAGGTCAACCTTATCATACAGAACAAAAGTTGGCTTCCTTTACTAGATTTCATTATCATACAGAACAAAAGTTGTCTTCCTTTGCTAGATCTTTTTGCATAAGGGTTATCACAAGTCATCTCCTGTTTTGCAGATATTTGGGGTGTAGCACTCCCATCTTAATCCTCCAGGCCAGACTATCCTGTTGTGTTGATCAGAAATTAATTCATCCCCAGATATTTCTAATCACCATTCTGTTCCTGTCTGGCCAATTTCTGCTGTTCTCTTTAACACCTCCTCCTGCCTTAATCTTCCTCCTAGACTGGTTTTCCATTCCCTTTGTTTCTTGCAGGCCATTCTTTGTTCTGCTCTGGCCTGTGTCTCCTGTGCTACTCACCACCTCCTTTAGTTTGAGCATTCCTCCTAAATCGTTTTATGCATTTCCACTCCCTGTATTTTGGAGCAGACAATTTTGCTCAGCCAACTTTGCTCCATGCTGTGATTGCCACTTAATCACATTCCTTTTTCCCTGAACCATGCAGTAAATATACACTTATTAATTAATCATTTATTTCATACTGTTTTAACCCCTAGATTCCAACAGTTAGAAAGTTACCGTCTGCACCAGCCATGAGGAAATATTCCAGCCCCAAAAGTACTGAGTGAAAGAGAAAATTCTTATCACCTTGAAGTTGTCTGTAATCCTCTGTAATCTTGTTTAGTCTTTAATTTTCTTCAAGCTTATCCCATCCTCGTCGCCAATGTCACATTTGTGGCCTGAAATGTGAAGTTAATAAAACATTAAACACAAGTTTTATCAGGTAAATTTCTCAGTGGCTTTATTCTCCTTTCTTTTGTTCTCCTGCTTGTGTTCTTATCTCTCTCATACCACGTGACTTCCGGTATATCTCATACATATTCATTATCATGACGGGGGGGGGGGGGGGGGTGGCATAGTGTCATGGCATAGGAAGAAGATGTGTAATTCCACCTTTCCCCAGTTGGACTAATTAATGCCCGATTTTAAAAATTTGGAAAGTTTCAAAAAGAGTCTTTAAAGGTGTCTGAAGATTGAAGAAAGAAAATGACTACTAATGTGAATAAACTGAAAGCTCAATTACAGAAGAAACTACCATACAAGAGTGCTGAAGGAATTAGGCCTACTCACCAAGCTGAAACCACGGAGTCGACGGATCCAGCTCCCAAGGCATAACAATCTCCTGGCCTGATTAGTATGATGCCGGCACTTACCTTGCAGTTGCAAGATGGCACTGGCTCTGCTGTCTGCCTGGCCAACTCTAATATGCATGTCTGTGATGCCAGGTGCGTGAGTGAGATGGTCAAGCAGCATCTTTTGATTACACTGCATGACCCCGCAAATGTGTCCAGTGGCCCTGAATGTGCCTGCGCGATTGGTAGTCCTGCCAGGCATGTGCAGTGTGTCGCGAGTTCACCACTTGTTGGATAGGGTTGTGCTGTGGGGGGACCCGGTGGCAACAGGCTGAGGAACTCGGTCCTACACCTGTGGAGTTCTAGACCCACAGCCAAGCAATCCGGCCAACGACAAGCACAGGTGACGAGGAGGAGAGAAGTCCTGCCTTGTCAGAATGGAGATAGGAAGAACTTGTTTCAGACATTGCAGTTAAACAAAGTAGGCTTCAAGGAGGAATGGGGAAACCTGGTTTTGAACCAGTTTTTACAATTTTGGAAGGGATTGGTGATCAAATGGACAATATATCATCACAGATGTCTTCACAAATGGATCAAGGATTTATGGATATGAAAGCTAAAATGAACAGTATTTGTGATGAAGTGTCATCTGTAAAGAAAGATATGAATGTTGTTAAAGTTGATGTTAATAGAATTCTGAAAGTGGTGGATACAGTATAAGATAATTTCAAAAAGATTGAAGGGGAATTTTATGATTGTAGAGATCAAGTCAAACAGAACAGAGAAAAAAATAGAAAAAATGGAAGATTCTTTTGTAGGATGGGAGATTCAGAAGAGAGATTTGCTGAAGAAGATTGATTATTTGGATAATCAAGGTCGTCGGAATAATGTGAAAATAATAGGACTTCTGGAAGATATTGAAGGTTCAGATCCAGTGAATCTTTTTAAAAAGTGGATTCCAGATGTATTGGGTATTCAATTTTTCCTGGATGGTCTGGAACTGGATAGAGAACATAGAGTGTTGAGGAAGAAATCTTATCCGGGTCAACCACCTCGAGCAGTTTTACTTCATTGTTTGAGAGATACCTTGCTGTTCACAAGGTTCGGCGTAATCAAACTCCAATGATGGTTCAAGGCATAGAGTTTTTTCTATGCTGATTTGAGTCAGGAGATGATTAAAAGGCATAAGGAATTTAATTGAGCAAAAGAGGTGTTGTGGGGAAAGGGGTACAAGTTTACTTTTCGGTACCCTGCCCTGTTGAAAGTTTTCTATGGGAACTTTCAATCTCCGTTTATTGAGAATGACCATGATGCATTAATTTTTGCTAATTCTTTACCAGATGTGTGGGGAGCTGATCGACCATTGTCACCAAAGAGGAGGATGTCTAATAAGAGAAATGGGAATAGGAATGGAAAGAAGGGAGAAATGTCAAGGAGTCTGATTGATATTCAAGATCTGGAACAATCTTTGGGACAGGAATCATTGGGAATATGATTGAGATGGACAATTGTTTAAAAGTTTGACTAGGGGAGGGTGAATGACTGAAACTTTCGAAAGTCATCTGCCACTAGTGGGTTTTTTTTAAAAACCACACCCAGTTAATTGGGGAACTAATACATTGGTGTAGTTTTGGGGAAGATTTTTTTGTGTGTGTTTTTTTTGCATTTTATTTTAGAGAATTTTTTTACTATTTGAGCAAGGGGAGTTTTTTTTTCTTGCTATATACGTGTGAATTGTGAAAATAATAGAATTTATTTTAGTATAAAATGTTTAATTTGAATTTTGCAACTTTTAATGGACAGGGATGAACAATCCAATTAAGTGTAAATGTGTGCTGGCTTACATTAAAAAGATGAAGGGTGATATTGCTTTTTTTCAAGAAACACATTTAACTGAAAAAGAACATTTCATACGTAAAAAAGGGTTTTATTTCTGATATGTATGCTTTGTTGGAAAATAGAATGGATAAACCAAATTTAAATAAATCTAGAAATAAATGGGAAGGTGATTTATCTTATGATATACCTCAAGAGGATTGGGAAGTTATGTGCCAAGATGGGGGTGACTAAATTACTTAATGTAAGATATAGTTTTGTTAATTATAATTTTTTTAAAATCAGTTGTATTTGACACTTGAGAAACTTAAAAAAATATGGATTCAGTAATTCGGATTTATGTTTTAGATGTGGATAACATACTGGAACATTTTTACATGCAGTTTGGCTTTGTGATAAAGTCCAACCATTTTGGAAAAAAAAATAGAGTATTTTTTTAAAAAGTTATTCAGAATTAAATTGCCATTGAATCCAGAGATATTTTTGCTGGCTTATATTGTTTCACTGACTGGTTTGGGATTGGACAAGTTTCAGATAACTTTAGTTCGCTTAGCAGTAGTACGGAAATGTATTGTGATTACTTGGGAAGATGATATGGAAGTAAATATAAATCATTGGTGCAATGAATTGAGATCTTGTATTTATATGGAAAAAATAACATAATTTGCTTGATAACTATTCTTTTTTTGTTCAAATGTGGTCACCTTATTTGAAATGTATGGGGTTAGAAATATCTTAACATTGTATAGTCCATATTTGTAACTAGTTGTTATATGTTTTTTTGCTCCCCTTGTGAGGCGTGCTGAGGGTGGGAGGGAGAGTGGGTTTATATTGTTTTAGTTTGTTTATTTTGTTATTATTTTATGTATTGTTTTTATGCTATTTCAAAATCTTAAATAAAGGTTTTTTTAAAAAAAGGATTAGTAAAGTTGAGTTTAAAGCAAGAATACTTTCTGACAATTCACCAGTTTTATTAACATGTCAACCTTTGAGGAAAAAAAATATACTGTAGATGGAGGTTTAATATTGCATTATTAAAAAGTAGATTTTTGCGAATTTAAAAGAAAATAAATTCAATTCTTTTTAGAAGTGAATTTTAATTCAATAGATAATAAATATATTATTTGGGATGCTTTAAAACATACAAGAGGTCAAATAATTAGTTACTTGGCTAAAATTAAAAAGGAATATATAAAAGAGAAATCAGATAGAACAGGACAAATGTAAATTAGAAAAAAAGATTTATGAAATGATTCTTCTGAAGAAAAAAAGCAATTAATAAAAAACTTCAATATAATAATATTGAGACATATATAACAAAAAAAATAATTGAAAGAGTCAAACATATTATTAATTAGGAGAAAGCTCATAAAGTTTTAGCATGACAATTGAAAGCAGAACAGACATCTAGAGTCATTAATGCAGCTAAAAAATCAGGGATAATTACATATAAACTACAAGAAATAAATTAGGTACTTAAGAATTTTATTTGAGTTATATAATTTGAATTGGTACTTGAAATAAGATTAACAATTTTTTAAATTTCAAATTACTTTACCTAGTGTGAATGATAGGAAGCAGAAAGATTTGAATGTAGTATTTACGGCAATGAAAATTAATGAGGTAATGAGTTCATTGCAAAATAACAAATCACAGGAGAAGATGTATTTCCTATAGAATTTTATAAGAAATTTAAAGATCTTTCTATACCTAAATTTATGGAGGTGTTAAATTATGGTTTGAAGATACATTCTCTTTGGAATCCTTTTTAATCCTTTTAAAATTATTACAGTAATACTGGAAAAAAGATAGAGGTCTAATGAAACCGATATCTCACGGAGCAATTTAATTGTTAAATTTTGATAATAAAATATTGGCAAGTAGATTGGCAAAGTATTTACCAAAATTAATAGTATTGATCAAACTGGATTTGTTAAGGGTTGTAAATCTGCAGATAATGTAGCGAGGCTTCTTAGTTTGATACATTTGGCTTGAAAAAGAGGAGGCTTGAGTGTGGCAGTGACTTTGGATGCTGAAAAGACAGTTGGTAGATTAGAATGGCATTTCCTCTTTGAAGTTTTAGAGCAATGTAGATTGGGTTCAATGTTTATAGATTGGGTTAAAATGTTGTATAATAAACATATTGCAAGAGTAAGAGGTTTAATGTCTGGAAAAATAAATTTATTTCAAAATAGACTTATTTCATTTTCTATCAAATATAATTTATTAAAAATTTGTCAATATTGTGGTATTAAAATTAATGATTGTTTTGAAGGTGGGAAATTTATTATCTTTAGTAGAATGAAGGAAAATATATTGGAAAATACATTTTTTAATTATCACATGAAGAGACTTCTGTGGAATTTTTGGTCAATATTTAGTGTTACCAGTGGAGACAGAAATAGAATTATTATTATGTACTAGGGGTATAAATAAATTTATTTCACTGATGTATAAATTATTACAAATTAAGGCTCAAAAGGAGTTCATAAATCAAGACATAAATGGGAGATAGATTTAAATAAGCAAATAGATGAACATAGATGGATTCTGATATGTAGATAGAGTTTGAAAAGTTTAATAAATGTGAGATATCAGTTCAAGCTAATTTTATTCATCAGTTATATTTAATAATATAAAAGTTACATGATCTATACTTACTGGAGTAAAATCCACAGGATCCAATATTATTTAGTGGGAGATATTAGAGGGATTAAACCCAATTTAAAACTGAATATGTATCAAGTAAAATTTGATCAAATAGCTAGAAAATGTATTGCTCTAATTTGGAAGTCTGATACTGATTTGGGAATGGATAGATGACATGCAGAATTTTGAAGTTATATTCCATTTGAGAAAATTATTTAGAATTTAAGAGATAAATATATATTTTGGAAAATATGGAGCCATTATTTACAAAATGTTGGTGCTAAAATTTAAATGAATCTCAGACATTCCCTTTCTCTTATAGGCCTCTATAGATTCTTCTTTGGCTCGGCTTCGCGGATGAAGATTAATGGAGAGGTAATGTCCATGTCAGCTGGAGGCTCGTTTGTGGCTGACAAGTCCGACGTGGGACAGGCAGACACGGTTGCAGCGGTTGCAAGGGAAAATTGGTGGGTTGGGGTTGGGTGTTGGGTTTTTCCTCCTTTGTCTTTTGTCAGTGAGGTGGGCTCTGCGGTCTTCTTCAAAGGAGGTTGCTGCCCACCGAACTGTGAGGCGCCAAGATGCACGATTTGAGGTGATATCAGCCCACTGGCGGTGGTCAACAGGGCAGGCACCAAGAGCTTTCTTTAGGCAATCCTTGTACCTCTTCTTTGGTGCACCTCTGTCTCGGTGGCCAGTGGAGAGCTCGCCATAGAACACGGTCTTGGGAAGGCGATGGTCCTCCATTCTGGAGATGTGACCTACCCAGCGCAGTTGGATCTTCAGCAGCGTGGATTCGATGCTTATTTATATATTAAAAGTATCATAAAGTGAAGTACTCTCATTGTGGTTTTCTTGTCCCTCTTTTTTTTATAGTTTGTCAGGGGTTAGGGGGAATTAAAAGGAGTTTTTTTTTCTTTTGTATTTCTTTACTTTTTTTAACTTTTTTAAATAAAATACCACATGTATTTGGATTAGGGTTGAAATATTGTAATATGTTTGCTTAGTGTTTTTTTTTAATTTTAAATGAAAGTTGTTTTTTTAAAAAGGATCATTATCAATATGACGATGTTATTACCAGTGGTGCTGTTGTTTGGGGAACCCAATTCAAAAGCCTGGCTTTCCCGAGTGGTGCTCTGTCCATTGTTGGAAACCTGGTGTAAATCCTACAGGGTGTCTGTCATGGCCCTGTGAGGGCTGGTGTTGCGTGGGCTGGAGTGAGTGCACAGACACTCAGCTTTAAACTGTTAAGCTTGGAGCTGCATGCTAGCTATCCACGAGGACCATGAAATAATTGCTGCATGAGCTGATAAGCTATCTGGAATATATTCCTATTAGATGCCTTTGAAGAGCAATAGCAATCATTAAAAGATCCACATCAGCCAGCACACGCTCTGTGGCTGCTGCTGCCATTAGGAAGGAGGTATGGATGTCACAAGACTCACCTCCAGGTTCAGGAACTGCTGCTACCCTTCCACTATCAGACTCCTTAACAGCAAACTCAATCAGGGATTCTTACTTTTGGATGTTATTGATATTTTTTCCTCTCTATATTGCACAGTTTGTTTTTATTTCTTTATTTACATATGCAGATTGAGTACAGTTTTTTTTTTGCATGACCAATAAGTGGTAATCTTGCTCGCCCACAGAAAGAAGAATGTATGCACTCTGACAATATACCTGAGCATTGAACTTTGAACGGGATGGAACCTATTGCCTTCCTTCACCTACCCCCAACCCCTCTGTTTGGCTGCATGGCTATTTCCAACTTAGATTTCCTTTTAATTTTCCAAAAGTATTCTGTAGCATGCATTTTATTCATAGAATACAGTTATTCAAACAGATTATCTTCCTTTCAAGTTTATCCCAACACCATTTAATATATTCACACTGTATCAACATATCCAAATATGTTGGACATTCTTCACTCTCAAACCTAGCAATGAAATGTTTGAGAAGTAGGTATACAGGCCCCAGCCTCCAGTAATGGAAGGGCTTTGCACTCCAATCCTTCCCCATGTAGCCTGCATGGTCACTGCACCAGACTTCAAGGCATTATTTGGTAGTTACTCCTCTAAATTGAACAATGTCAGTCTGTAGCATTCCTTGGTGAACAACCTATTGCACTAGAAACCAACAAGCTCCAAACCAAGAAATGTTAGGCTTACGATAATAGTGGCAGCTGGTTTGTACAACCAAATAAATAGAGAAAAGACAACAGTTTCCATCATATTCTCCATGTGAAAACAGGGATCTGAGCAATCTATCAACACACAGAACAAGTGCTACCAGTTCCACTCTCACGGTGCTGCCCAAGGTACAGCCCCAAGCTTCATGTCTCAATAAAAATGCTGGAGGAACTCAGTCGGTCGAGGATCATCCATAGGAGGTGAAGATGTATTACCGACATTTTAGGATGTATTTCAGGCACAAGCCCTTCTTCTTCAAGGTACAAGCAAAAAGCAGGCAGGTGAGGAGATAAAGGAGGTAGAATGGGAAGGGGAAAAGTCCAGACCAACAAAAGGTGTTAATTGGATATGTGGAAAGGTGAGAATTGATTTTGGTTCTGTGAAAGGAGACAGAGGGAAAAGGGAAGAGAGAAAGAGACAAATCTATAGGAAAGGAGAGAGGAGATGAAGAATGGGAGTTGGTTTTAACAGAAACCAGAGAAACTGCTGTTCAGTTGGAGTGTGCCCAGGCAGAAGATGAGAATTTTATTGCAATGCCTGTCTGCTTTTTGCTTATACCTCGAAGGAGGGCTCAGGCCTGAAACATCAGTAGTATATCTTACCTCCTGCGGATGCTACAAGGCCAGCTGAGTTCCTCCAGCATTAACTCTTTGTTTTTACTACAATCACAGTAACTGCAGTCTTCCGTTTCACTTCATATCTCAAGGCTGTGTGCATTTCGCCAGCCCATCCACCGACAGCATCTCTGCACTTCCATAGATGACAGAGTGCTTCAAGAGCACAAAGAGAAGGCAAGGTTTGTGTCATACTCCTGGCACCCAGGTTTACCCACACATCAGCAGTGGAAAGCGAGGCTTTGCTCAATTCCAGCCTGAGCAGATACACAGCCACGATGGATCTGCAGGGACAAAGGTACTGCTTCCATGCTGTACAACTTCATGACATATTTTAAAGTTTGCTGTTGGAGATTATTCAGGAGTTATGGAATTATGTGAATAGCAGGGATTGATCAAACACAAACCAAATTGCAAGATCTGTTCTGATGTATATTACAAGCAGTCATCAGATCAAGTTTTATAATTGAACAGGCTGTTAGCCTATAAGGCAGGGTGTGGGGGCATTCATTCGGTAGATGCGATTTGCAAACTAACATGATAGTAAGACATTCTTCTCTGTTTCAGCCAAACACAACACTGTGGGGCTCTGTTAATTGTCCAAATCTCAGCCAGGCATCAGACACTCAGCTAAGTTATTTTGCATTCTTGCGATGGAGATCAGGAATGGTGTAATAAAGAACATCAAGCATAGGCATGTTTGCTCTGTCTCTCAATTGATTATAGTTTTTAGACTGCAATGTCGGGAAAATCATGGAAAAAATTAACATAATTACTGCCTATGTGGTCGTTCACACTGGGCACCTTTTTAGATTGCAAGAACCTGAGTGCAACGGTCCTTGTGGTTGGACGTGCAATAGAGTGAATGACAGACACTGCAGAGTTCCTCCAAACAATTTGTAGGGGTCCTGCAGGATAAATTGTGGAGCAGGAATTAACTCAAAAATCCTGCATTCCTTTTTAGACTGCCCGTGTAGTGTTAAAATTCTTTGATTGTGCCATTACATGCCTGCAGTATAAAAACTATAATTGGGATATTTGTGCAGCCAGAGGTTCAGTCCTCACAAACTTATTATGGAAGACTGAGTTCACTGCCTTTGTAAGCTTTTAATCATCCATCACAAGTGCATCTGAGACGTCTTCTTGGTTAGTGGGCTCCTATTGTTAAAATGAAACTTAAAGGAACTATTTAACAGACTGCAATATTGAAGCTAGACATGTCATTGTAGTTTTTTAAAACTATCAAATCACTTGTTGTTATCCTTAAGCACAAAAAAACTCAATGTACTTTGAGTTCAGGGAGATTCCACTAAGAGATGCTTGTAAGGTGTTTTTATCATTCAACTCATCTCCAGCTTCCTCTCTGTTCACTGAAAGTACAGAAATAATTGGAGGGGAGCTTGTGCGATCTCTCTCTGGTCCAGAGCTCAGCTTACCTTCATCAAGCCAGGTGAATTGTTTTGGTGAGCACCAAATTGGGGCAGCAGGCTGGATTTAGTATGATCTATCTGGTATGATCTATGAAAATGACAAAAGATCTGTCAAGATTAGCTAAGTTTGCAGATGGTACTTTAATAGTTGACTTCATCGGCAACAGTGATGAGCCATATACAGATAGAAAGTTGGAAGACTCACAAAATGATGCAAGAACAATAACCAGAATCTCAACATGGACAAGACAAAGGAGATGATTGTGGACTTCAGGAGGATGAAAGTTGACCATTCTTAATTCCACATCAATGGTTTAATCAGGATGGCATGGTTGAGGTAATAAGGGTGGGTTGGCATAATGGTTAGCACAATGCCTTTACAGTGCCAGCAATCAGGACTGGACCTGGGTTTGAATCCTATGCTGTAAGGAGTTTGTATGTTCTCCCCATGTCTACATGGGTTTTCCCAGGGTCTACGGTTTCCTCCCATCCTTCAAGACGTACCTGGGTAGTAGGTTAATGGGGTGTAAATTGGGCAGCACGGACTCGAAGGGTCAAATTAGCCTGTTACAATGCTGTATATCTAATTTTTTTTTAAAATGGAGAGAGTGTGGAGAGCACAAAGTTCCTTGGTGTGCATTTAAAAGATGGCCTATCCTGGACCCACAACACCTCATTCTTCAGGAAGGCGCAGCCGTGCCTACAATTCCTGAAGGGGGTGAGGAAGGCAAGGCTACTGGCCCCCATCTTGACAGCATTTTACAGGAGCAGAATTGAGAGTGTCCTCTCCAGCTATATCATTGTGATATGGTAGCTGCAAAGCATTGGGCTGGCATCAATACAGAGGATCATCAAAATGGCCAAGAAGATCAGTGGGGTCTCTCTTTTTCCAGTATAGATGACATTCACTGGGAGTGGTACTTAAATAGGGTTCAAAAGAACTATAGAAGCCCCTTTCCATGCAGCACATAATATCTCTGATTCACCTCCATCAAGAAGGAGGTACAGGAGCTTCAATACAAGAACTGCTAGGCTGGAAAATAATTTTTCTCAGTGTACGAGATTGATGAATGGCAGCTTGTAACCAAGAATATAATCACAAAATAGTTATATTTATTTTAAATTATATCTTTATGTATACCTGGAATTATTACGTATTGGATGTTTGTGTGTCTGCAGAAATACTGTTTCATTATGTTGAACATGAACAATCAGATGATAACAAAAGTGAACTAAGTCAGTTTTAGGAAGAATTTTGAAGTAGAGTGAGATGTTTAGAGATAATTCAAAGACTTTCTACCAAGGTTCATGAAGTCACAGCAACCAATGTTTAAAATTTGGGAACACACTAGGAAGAATCTGACACAACAATGCAGAATGTCACGAAGGCAGGGAGCGATGAGGTAATCAATGGATTTAAAGGAACAAAGGGAATTTTAAAAACCAGGCTTTTCTGGATCAGAAGCTTATGCAAGTTGATAACTCCATGGTTATAAATAGCAAGACAGGAAAGAAGTAGTAAATCCGCTCAAGTTTAAGGAGGGTAAAAAAAGAGATGGGCAGGAAATTAAAAGTGAATTCAAAGCTGAGAGATAACAAGGACGAGGATAACAGTTTAAGAAACTAAAGAGCTAATGCTGGAATAAAGCCAATCACATCTCAAGGTCATGGTTGAGATTTACGACAGTAATGGGGACCAAAGGATTGGTTGTAACTCGGGTTTGGTCGTAAATTGGGAATGGGGACCACCGGGAGTGGGAAACACTGTATACAGTAGTTTTAATAAAGATTTTATTTTAATTTTGGTCTTATGTGTGGGTGGACATAACTCACGCAAGTTGGAAGTCAAGGACTGTAGTCTGCTTCAGCTTCAGACAGATGTCAAAAGAAATGGATGTTGTCTTGTATTACTCTTTATTAAAGCTTTAACATATATGGATTGCAGTCACTTTGTTTATTCCAAAATGTAAAACATAACAATGACATCATGCAGACATGTGCATTTACATAACACTCTTTGCCCACAAAATTAATTTGTGGTAACTTTATAATTTTAAGTACAAATTAATTAATACAATGACTGTATATTTTAAAATGTCTTTAAAATTCAACTTAATCTCTTAACACTTGTGGACACTACAGTGAATCGTAAACACAACTTCAACTAGTAACATTATACTATACATACAAAGCAATCTAATTGGAAAATCCACCAAATTGGAAAAACACACAGTTTTTATGTCACTGCCCATTGACTTTAAAATACACTGGAGGATGTTTATCTCTTTTGGATCTTCGTGGGGATGAAGAACATTGGACAGGAGCATGAAAAGGTGACTTTTTTTGAGCAGATAACATCTGCTGACCCTATTGGCTGTGCATCCAGCACTTGGCTAGAATCTTGCCTCTGGGCAAGAGATAACGGGGGTATCCCTAAGCAAATAGGGTTGGTTTGTCCCCAAGGAGGACCATCAGAGGAGTCTTCCTAAATTGGCAACTGTAATCCTCGATTGTTCCTAACTAATCAATATGTCGTTTCCAGATCATGTCACTAACTAACACAGAATAGGAACAGGGACTTAGTTTCATGAGAAGCACATCTCTTATCCAAGTTTCTTTACTCTCCCTGTAATCTCATATTTAATACTTGTTCTCTGATCTCCAGAGATCTTATTGGCTTACTCGGGGATGTCGACCGTTGAATGTGAAGCTTTGGTGCACCACAGTGAGTCAGATTCTCAGGATGCGTCCTAACATCAGTTCTGCACATGTCCAGTAAGGTGTTGTTCTGAATGATAACAAAAATTTTTAATATTGTGGTCCCATAATGCTTTTAATGAACTCTGCTTTTATCGCACATTTAAAGGTCTGAATCACACATGTCAAACTCAGGCCCGCGGGCCTAATTTGGCCCATGATATAATTATATTTGGCCCGCAAGATCATATCAAATATGTATTAGAGCTGGCCCGCTGGCCGCCGTGCCAGTATAGCGCATGCACAGCTAATACTACAAATCCCAGAATGCTTTGCAAATGCGTTGGCGCCAGCCCGTCAGCCCGCTAATCGCCCCCACCTCCTCTCTTTACTTTCATTAGCATCTGTGACCTGTCGCCCAACTCACATGTAATAAACCCCTTACGAAAAATGGCAAAACGAAAGACAGAAAACAGGACCTTTCAACACAGGTGGGAGGCAAACTCTGACCCCAGAGTTTGATGAACTTGCATCTAAGAAGAGATGCCAAGTATCTGGTTTAGACCCAGGTGCATCAGAGTAAATCACAGTGTAGCAAGCTAAGCTTGGATTAATCTTTTCTTTGGTTAACTTTGGACTGTTCATAGTTGAAAGATTGGATTTTCATTGAAGCAAGTTGTTATTTTTTTTTACTTGTTGGCTTGTGAAAAAAAATACATTTAAAAGGAGCTTAAAGGCTATAGAGAAATATTATTTATTGAATATTTTATTTCTCATTTGTTAATGTTTCTTCTGGAAAGAGTTTAACCAAAACTATTATTAAACATTTATTTTAATAAGAAAAAGTTTAACAATGTTGAAAGAAGAGAAAACATGCAGATGTTGTTGAAAATTTTCAATAAATATTTAGTTTGGCCCACGACTTAGTCCAAGTTTTTAATTTTGGCCCTCTGTGAATTTGAGTTTGACACCCCTGGTCTGAATGAAGCGCTCAGCTTCCCCATTCACACTCGGATGGTAGGGTTCAGATAATATGTGCCGCACATTATTGTTTTGCAGAAACTGCTTAAAGGCATCTGATACAAATTGAGGTCCGTTGTTAGAAACCATTTCTAATGGGTAATCCATGATCTATGAAGACATTTTGTAGTCTCTCAATTGTCTCTTCAACAGTTGTTGATCTCATTCACCACACAATAGGCCATTTGGAGTGTGCATTGACAATAATCAGAAAGTTTTGGCCCATAAATGGATCAGCGGAATCAATAGGAATTTGGTGCCATGGTGGGGATGGCCATTTCCATGGGTTCCTTGACAGATGTAACATCTCCAAACCACCTGTTCAATGTCTATGTTGATTGAGGGCCACCAGACGTGCATGCGTGCCAGAGCCTTCATCCGGACCATTCCTGGATGATTAGTGTGGAGCTCCTTTAGAATGGCCTCATGCTATTTCTTGGGGATGATCTTTCTTGTCCCCCACAGCAGGCAACATTCTTCGATCAAGATTTCATTCCAACAAGTGTAGAAAGCTTTCAAGTCAGGAGTAATTCTGTCAGCCTCAGAACAACCATTCAAGGTAAAGTACAAAATATTCAATAGTGTGGCCTCTTTCCTTCCTTCTTTACTGAATGCCTTAGCTGTAATGGGCAAGTGGTGAGGTTGTTCCTGGTTGATATCTGTGGCTTCCACCATCCAATTAATATTCCCTTCTGGCTGTTCTGTTGGAGCCACGATGATGCATCAGCACCACCATTCTTGTCTGCAGGGCAATGCTTTATGTCATAATCTCCATCACCCATCATTGAATTCTTGCAGCTGTTAGCACAGGAATGCCTTTCTTGGGACCTAAGAACAAACTCAATGTTTTATTTTCAGACACTAAGGTGAATTTCTTACCATGTAGGTATTGATGAAATTGCTGGAGACCAAATTTTATGGCCAATCCTTCTCTGTCCAGTTGTGTATAGTTCTGTTTACAGGGTGTCAAAGAGTGGGAAGTGTATGCAACTGGTTGTTCTCCTTTTTCTGTGATTTGTGAAAAGAAATCAACAGGAAGGGTCACTTCATTGTTTGGGTTGTAGTGAATGAGAACATTGTCCCTTGAGCTCAGCAGTTTCTTCAAGTGATTGGAAGCTTTGTGGGTCTCATCATTCCAATACCATTTCTGGTCTTGTCTCAGCAGTTTGTTGAGCGGATTGCAGAGAGTCGGCCTGTTGGGGATGTGCTTGCTCTAATGACTATCCGAACCCAAGAACGGTTGCACCTCTGCTCAATTCGATGGCCAGGGTGCACTGCGAACAGCTTCCGCACCAGCTGCATCCATCCTGACTCCTTCATGATCAACCATAAATCCCAAATATGTCACTGGCAGTACAATAAACATGCATTGGCCTTGATGCAGCTAGGACCTTATCTAGGTTTGCCAGATGCTCTACGTCATCCTGACTCATACTGATGACATCATCTGCATAGCATCTAACATTCAGTCTGTGCATGATATTGCTGGGGCTAATGATATTCCATACAGCATCCTGGTCTAGGTGAATAATCCCAAATGTGTGTTGATGGCCACATGCTTTCTCGATTCGGCATCCAAATCAACTTGTTGATAAGCCTCTGATCATTTTTAGCCAACATTCAGAGCTTGAAATAATTTCTCAGCTCTCAGAATCGGATGTCCAGGGACTCGCATGGCTTGGTTAATTGTCACCTTGTAGTCACCACAAATTCAAATGTCGCCACTGGGTTTTCTGACTGGTACATTAGGAGCTGTCTAGTCACTGTACTGAAGTTTCTCAATTTTTCCTTCACTTTTTAATCTGTTGAGTTCTGTCTCGATTATTTTCTTGATGGCAAAAGGCACTGTCGTTGGCTTAAAGAACTTGGGTTCGGCATCTGGTTTTAACTGTAATTTGGCATGGACTCCTTGAATTTTACCCAGGTTCTTCCCAAATACTGTGTGGTACTTCTGAATCATCGGTTTCAGCTTTGAATTTTTAATCAACAGTCTGTACCTTCCTAATTGCATCAATTGCCTTCCAATCAAGTTGGATATATGACAACCAATTCCTTCCAAACAAGATGGGTGCTTTTGTATCTACAATGTAGAGGGATAATCCTTTCTTTGTCTGTCCATCAAAATTGATGTCAGTTTTACATTTTCCTAGCACTTTATCTGCTGTGACAGTCTTTAACACAATGTCGAGCTGTTCCATTTTGTGTTTGGGCAGTAATTTATCCTTCAGATTTTTCAGCATTAGTGAAACAGTGGCCCCGTGTCAAGTTCCATCTGGACAGGTTCGTTGTCAACTTTTATCCGAACAATAATTCCTGACCTGCGATCCATAACATGATGGATGTACACTACTGCCAATGCACTATCATCCTTGGAGTCTCTTTTGTACTCTGACTCACTGCCGGAACTTTTGACATTTTTAATGATACTTTTAAACATTGGAAGATTTATTTTATATACTTGAATTTCTGATGTTTCTTTCACTTGTGCCACACTTTCTCTCCTTTTTCTTTCAGTCTTGAGTTCTGTCTTGGACACTTGGACTTGATGTGTCCCAAATTGTCATATGAACAATACTTACTCTTCCTGTAATAACAGTCATCAGGGCTGTGGTTACTTCTCCAACAGTGGAAACATTCTCATTGGTCTATTTCTTCCACTGTGTAATCCCCATTTATGGCCTTGATGTGACGATTAGCTATTTCGAAGCCGAATAGTGTCTTGTAGGTGGACTTCATGTCCACATTTTTTGTGCTCAACAAGCATTGTTGAGCATGATGGTCATCCAAACTAATTACCAATGTACCTCTCAAGGCCTTGTCTAAAAAGCTATTAAAAACGCATGATTCCAACTACTTACACAATTTAGTTAAGTATTGGCTCATGGTTTTGCCAGCCTTTTGCTTTCTGGTATAGAAGTTGTATCTTTCTCCCATTACAATGGGCTTTGACTGAGTCACAAAAGTTTTGGTAATTGGTTTGCAGGTGCCAATAGAGTTCTGATAAGACCGCATGTTCTGCTCCCCCCCCTCGATCAAAAACAATACCTGTTTCTTGTTGCAAGTGTTAGTATCTTTTATATCATGGGCAATGGTCAAACTTATTAACATAATCAGACCAATCCTCAGTTTCTTAATGTTCACCAAAATGTACTTCTTCCATTTTCACTACTAAAAAATATTCACTCACAATATCCAAGTACAGTTCACTTGTTTTACTTGTTTGTTGTCTTCATTTCTGACAAACACATTGAGCTGCTGCCCGATGACATCCCAGCAACCATTTTTGCAACAAAATTCTGACCACCTTCGTCCTTTTTATGTAAAATCCCATGGATTCCGTCGTCTGGAGTGTAGACTTGTCCATTTTAATCAAAGTCTTAACATACATGGATTGCAGTCTCTTTGATTATTCCAAAATGGTGCTCACCGAAACATGATTTAAAACATGCAGACATGTGTGTTTGCATAACAGAGGTGACTTGCAGTTTTCAATGTGAAATTAGAAATTCTTTTAACATGTTCCTTAAGGCCTACTTCTTTGACTAAGTTATGATCAACTTATCTAAAAATATCTTCAATCAAATTTTGTTTCATAACAGTAAGAAGCTCTAGGGGCTCAATGGGGAAGGCCGCAACCTTGGCAGGAAGTATTTTGTGTTGGAAACCTTTATTAAGACTAAAGCAAAGGGGGAAAGAAGCTGGAGAGGAGTCATTCGGTGATAAAAGGTGACAGAGGTGGAGAGACTCCTGAGAAGGGAGGGGAAGAAGTTGTTAGATGGAAAAGTACAGGAGTAGGTAGAGAGATAGAAACAGTGGAGCAAGATAGAGGAGGGGGGGTTACCCAAAACATCTGTGCCATTATGTTTAAGGCTGTCCAGGTGAATATGATAATGTTGCTCCTTAAGTTAATGTTTGACCTCACTCTGAAAACAGGAATGGTTGAGGAAATTGAAATGGTTGACCACAGGAAGTTCATGCTTAGACCCACAAACCTAGTCTCAGATCTATTATTTATCTTCATAAAAGGATATAAATTGGATATTTTTTTTCCTTATCTGCAAGTGTGAACAAACAGGGGTGCCATAGGGATCAGTTCTGGGGCTTCAGAATTTTTTTGTACAAATTTCTTGAATAAAGGCACCAATGATATGCATGCTGAATTTGTCAATGACAAAAGATAGTTTGGAAAGCAAGTTCAAAGGAGGATACAAGGCTGCAAAGGGGATAATAGATAGGTTAAGTGAATGGGCTAAGTCAGGTAAATTGAATATACTGTATCATGGGAAAATTTTAAGCCATTAGCAAATTCCCAATGTGACAGATGTAATGACAGGGAAGCAAACTTGATATATATATTCTGGTCTTGTTGAGCACTTGAACCTTAATGGATGGATTTTTTTGTGTGTGTTTTGTTTATAATATTACATGTTAATCTGGAAACTAATCCTTTAATAGCTTTGTTTGGAGTGTTAGATTATATTAATGAGCTATTTTCTTCATCCGATCATCAAGACATACTATTTACAACTCTTATGGCATGAAGAGCTGTGCTATTTAGATGGAAAGATCCTGTTCCACCAACTAGTACACAGTGGTTACGTCATATCTTGACTTAATGTTGAAAAGATCAGGTATACTATATTATTATAACACTAATTTTCATAAAATTTGGAGTTCTTTTACTAATTTTGTATACATTAAAGCTGTTTGTCTTGATCAGTGAATGTATTTATGTACCTGGCTTCTCCTTCAGTTAATGTTTTATAGATTTAGAAGAACTATACTAACTTTTTTTTGTCAAAACATCCCAGTTTTTTTTTTCCTAAGGGGTTTAGAGTTTGTTTCTTTTTTTTTTGTCATTCTGACAAAATTGTATGGGGAAAGAGGAATATCGCTACTGTCTTATTTTTGGAAATGTACTTATATTCTTCATATTTGGTAACCTTGTGTTCTCTATTCAATGCGTGTTTACTATATAAAAACTCAATAAAAATAGAGAATGATCCAGATGATAATGAGGTAAATTGGATCAGCAAATTTGCAGATGGCACTAAGATAGGAGGCATTGTGGACAGCAAAGAAGGTTTTCAAATCTTTCAGGGGGATCTGAACCAGCTGGACAAATGGGCAGCAAAATGGCAGATGGAATTTAATGCAGTCAATTGTGAGGTGTTGAATTTTGGAAGGACAAACCAAGAAAGGACATACATGGTAAATGGAGTGTGGTAGAACAGAGGGATCTGGGACTATGGACTATGGACTATGGACTATGGATACATAATTCCCTGAAAGTGGCATCACACCCGGAAAGGGTTGTAAAGATTGATTTAGGAAGGCCAATATGCCAAAAGCTAAGTAGTGAGTAGAGGAGTTTGGATGTTATAGCAAAGTTGTGTAAAACATTGGAGAGGCTAAATTTGGAGTACTGACTGCAGTTCTGGTTACCCAATGCAGAGATTTACTTGGATATGGCCTGGACTTCAGGAACAGAGTTACAGGGAATGGTTATGACTTTATCCCTGGAGCGTAGAAGAATGAGGAGAGATTTGATTGAGGTATTTATTAAGAGAGGGATAGACATAGTAAGTGTAAATAGGCTTTTTTCCACTGAGGGTAGGTGTGATACAAACCAGAGGATGGGGGTTAAGGATGAAAGAGGAAAAGTTTAAGGGAAACACGAGGGAGAACTTTCTTACACAGAGAGTGATGGGAGTGTGGAATGAGCTGCCAGCTGAAGAGGTGAATGTAGGCTCAATTTTAACATTTAAGAAGAATTTGGACAGGTACATAGATAGGAGTGGTATGGAGGGCCATAGACATGGTGCACGTCAGTGGCACTAGGCAAAAAAAATGGTTCAGCACAGACTAGATGAGCTGAACGGGCCTATTTTGGTGCTGTTATATTAAATGGTTCTATAACCAAAGCAAACAATGTTTTTGTTTATTGCTGGGTGAAACCAAATACAAAATTAGGAAGGTAAACATCAGTATTTTAGGACATTGATGAAACCATACAAAATGTCATGTACAGTATTGATTATCAATGAACAGGAAGCAATTCAGAGAATACCTAGAATGGATAGGTTGTCTTCAGGAAAGGCTGGATTAAGATAGCAATGAATGGTTTAGAACAATGGTTCTCCCATTTTCTTTCCAGTCACATATCACTTTAAGTAATCACTATACCATCTGTGCTCTGTGATTAGTAAGGGATTGCTTAAGCAGGTATGTGAGTGGGAAGGGAAGGTTGAGAATCACTGCTTTAGACCCAATTGTTATTGAAATATTTTGCTTGAGAAAAATTGTCTTTGGCCCATTTCCTTTGGAGTTATGAAACCTTGCACATAACAAGTCATTTAGATATAATTAAAACAGTGCTTTTCAAACTTTTTCTTTCCACCCACATACCACCTTAAGCAATCCCATACTAATCACAGAGCACTGATGGCATAGGGAATACTTAAAGTGGTAAGTGAGTGGAAAAAGGTTAGAAATATGTACATAAGGGACAGCCAGCTCCTTTTCCCCACGGTGACTACTGCAAATACCAGAGGACGTGTGTTTAAATTGAGTAAAGAAAGGTTTTGGGGAGATGGCAGAGGCAAGTTTTTTTTTGTCCACAGAGTGGTGGGTGCCTCATATCAGGAATGCATTGTGAGGGATGTTGGTGAAGGCTACTGCAATAGGGATATTTAAATGATATTTAGATACATGGATACAAGGAAAATAGAGGGTGATGGGTGTGAGGGATGGAAGGATTAGATTGTAATGGAATAGGTTTACGAAAGTCAGCACAACATGGTTGGTCAAAGTGTCTGTACTATGCTGTAATGTTCTAATGTACAAAACTCTTTAAACTCTTGCTGAATCCGGTGGCTTCCAGAAGCCAGAGTGGAGATGTCTAGGCCATCCTGTTTTAGGGTAAAGGGACTTTTACAAGCGCAACTAGATGACCCCTACTCAAGAGTAATCAATCCTGTAATATTAGTTCAACTCATACAGGAGCCTTCAGTCAGTCCATTGTTTATACAAAGCACCAATTCCATGCCTGTGGTCCCTTTGATCATCCCACCCCTCAAGTGCTTGTGTGATTGCTACACAGGACTTTGCCTTCAGCATCCAATGCTGTAATACCTTGGATTGTCCCATCAACTCTTTACCAGGGGCAGCATTCGATTATAAACCAGCAAGTTTTGTGTAGACCAAAGTGTCTTTCACCGAGTTGATGATCTTCCAGTAGCACTTGATGTTTGTCTCAGTTTGCATCTCTGGGCAAAGGCCATAAATCAGAGAATCCTTTGTTGCACAATTGCTCAGGAAGAACCTTGACGAAGACACTTGCATCCTTTTCCAAATGTTCTTTTAAAATGCACAGCCCACGAAGTGGTGGACAATTGTCTCCTCCTCATTATAGCTGTCTTTATGGTAGTGTGAATCTGACAGGATTGCACTCACTGCCAACTGAGGTGAGTTCAGGCAATGAGGCATCTCATCAAACAAGTTTGACAGTTTGCATGAGAAGCCATCCCATAAGATACAGGCAGTCCCTGGGTTAAATATGAGTTCCATGACCTAGGCTGATCTATAACCTGAATTTGTATTTAAGTTGGAACCAGTAAATACTGTCCTTATTTAGTGTTACTTAATCAAATGATTGTCTAAGTACATAGTATATATTTTACCTTTTATATGCATATAAAACACTTCCCAATACACAAAACATCATAAACATTATAATACAAGAGCATAATAATACAGGTAATTAAGGAAGTTCTGTACATATGAAAGTAACTACATATAGTCATAAGATCATGATTAAAAAATTAAAAATTAACACTTTACAGGAGAATATGATGGCAAGATGGCTACAGTATAGGTATTTTCAATATGAACTTTCACACTAGCTCCTTCACTCTCCCTCTGCCCTCTGTCGCCACGGCCCCCACCCCCGCCCCCCAGGGATCTAGAAACAGTTTGAAAAGAATAGATTAAAACACTACAAAAAAAGGAAGATGAATGTTTTTTCTATCATTAGGAAGGGTGATGGGTATCTTTGGGACTTCTTTCCTGTGGTTATAAATGGGAGCAGTTATTTAATATTTTTTTAAAGCTGCAATAGATAGTCCCTTTTTTAAAAAAAAAACTTTATTTATTCATTCAAAATATAGATAATAAATAACATACATAACAATAAACTAAACATGAACGACATATTTTATATATATAAAAGAAAAAAGAAAGAGAAAAAAGAGAACCCCCCCCCCCCTTTCAGCCAACTCTCCTAAGGAGAGCCATAAAGAGAAAAAAAATAAAGAAAAATTAAGCATACATATTAAGATCTAATCAATGTAAATCAAAATGTAAATATTCTGAATATAACAACCACTTATTAATAAAAAAACTATAGTTATCACGTGAAACATATGTGATTTTTTTTCCATTATTAAACAATATTTCATCTCATTATGCCATCTATTAACATGAATCATATTCATATCTTTCCACGTACTAGCAATACATTTTTTTTGCTACAGATAATGCTAAATATACAAAAGCAAGTTGAAATTTATCTAATCCCAGACCTTTCAAAGGTTGAAACATGCCCTACCCAATCCCTCTTCAATTTCATACTTTCCTTGACATTCAGATGTGTTTCTTGTAAAAAAGCAACATCAATTTTCATTTTCTTAATATACGCTAAGATGCATTTACGCTTAATCGGAGTGTTTAAACCTCAAACATTAAAAGTAGCAGACCTCAACCTTGACATATCTACTAATATTACCAAGAACTAATAATATCTATATATAAAAACTCAAAACAATGTAAATAGGCTCTCCAATAGGAGAAAAGGAAACCACAAATTAAAGACTAAATAAAATAAAAATGAAATAAAAAAGAAAAAAAGATGAAGTTAAAAAAATAACCCCCAAAAAAACTACCAAAAGGTAGTAATCCCTAAACAAATCTTGGGTTTGGTTTCCCACCAGTGGCTGATGACTAATAGAACATAGAGCAAATCTCTCCCTCCCCAGCCAAACAAAGAATAACAACAAGATATCATAATGACATAAAAATAAAGTAAGAATAAGAAACTTCTTCTATTTATCCAAGAGATTCCAAACTCGGCGACCCCATTTCAAGAGAAGTTGGACTCTTTCCATTCCCATTTCTCCCATTTCTACCATTTCTTTCATTTCCAGAACAACCAGATTTTTCTTTAGGAGACAATGGTGGACTAGATCTTTGTCCTCATACATCTGGCAATGAATCAGCAAAAATCATTGCTTCACGCTCATTCTCAAAAAACTGAGATTGAAAGTCTCCACAAAACACCTTCAATACTGCCGGATAGCGAAAAGTAAAATTATAGCCTTTACACTACAAAACTTCTTTAACTGGATTAAATCGACGCCGACGCTGAATAACCTCTTGACTCAAATTGGGATTTTAAAAAAACTCTACTATTCTGAATCATTAACGGAGCTTGTCGTTGTCTCGCATTTTGCACTGTTAGACGAAGTATTGTTTCTCTGTCCAAATAATTCAAGCATCGAATTATCACGAGTGTCGGTGATTGACCAGGCAAAGGTCTTCTTAAAGCTCTATGAGCTCTTTCCAATACCAAGCCTCCAGAGAAAAATTCTTGCCCCAATATTTGTGGGATCCATTCTGTAAAAAAACGAAGAAAATCTTGTTCTTCCATACCTTCCGGCAAACCAACAATCTTCACATTGTTCCTTCTACTTTGACTCTCCAAATAATCTACTTTCCTCTCTAACTCCTTCTCACGTTCTCGCAATTCTTTAATGGATTTTTCCACCTCCATCACTTTTTCTGTATTAGAGGTCACTTGCTGTTTACATTCCAAAAAAGCAGACTGAATTTTTAAAAAATCTTCAGAAAATACTTCCACATGTGCATTAACTGTAGTGAATTCTGACCTCATACTATCTTTTATTTGAGCCAACTCTTGTAATATCGGCTGAGTAACAGCACTTAACAGGTTAAGTTGTAATTCAGAAAGACTCAACCCTGCTTTCTTTAACATAGTGTCAGAACCAGAAAACTGCAGCTCCTGCTGCAGCTCAACAGCAGGCATTTTAACAGATTTACTGCGAGTTTGAACTCCCAGCGAGGGCACCCTGGCTTCCTCAGGGGGTTGATGCTGATCTCCCCCCCACAACTCGCTGTTGTTTCAAGAACTCATGGATAAGATTAAGCTCTTCAGGTTGGAGTACTGCCTGAGTAGTTTCAAACAATGGAGTCATTTTCCTGCAAGCTCTCTCTGTTAAAGTTGGCAGGCTGACAAAATCAGAATCCACTTCTTGGGAACACACACCTTCCTCCTGAGAACGAGTAATTCCAGAGATATCCTTCTCCTGGTGAGTAGTAGTCATTTTTTTTTTCAGCTCCCACAGGCAATAAATCTGAAGCTGTAGCAGACTTTTTAGGCCTTAAATCTTCAACACTCCAAAAATGTAGTTTCTTCTGCACTTGAGGTTTAATCTTTTTTACCATTAATGGCCATAACAGTTCCTTGATACGTTAAATTAAGTTTAAACATAAAAAAAAAGAATTAAAAACGAGTTCTTAAAAGTCTGGCCAAAGAGGTCAAGATTACACGTCTAGACTCTACGCCATCTTGCCACGCCCCCTGTAGATAGTCCCTTGACAAACAAGTGAATAAAAGGTTGTCAAGATGAATGGGAATGGAATTTATAGGCATTTTTATAGCAAAAAATAAGTGAATGTAAAGGTGGATATTCTCCCCTTTATATCAATTCAACTATTTATATAAAAATGCTAATGGTGGATGCTGGATCTGATCCATCAACGGGGGGTAATCCCAGTGGTGGAGTGAGTCACTTCACGTTGCTTCATAAAGGCAATGCCACTGAATATGGCTGCTTAGGGTCAGGCTGATGGTGAAATCAGCCCATGACCCAGGAACCACCGCCAGGGCTCCCACAGTGATTGGTGCGGGGTTAGGGCTCCCTTCTGCCACCTGGAAATATCCTCTTCCCATTCCCCATCCATCCCTTGCTCCTGCACCAAGACCACCGAGACCGAAGAACAGAAGGACAGCAAGGAGCTGGAGAGAACAGAAATGGAATTGCAAGGTGAGGGGAAGTGGAGAGAGTCCGGCATGAAGAGTGTGGAAGCCTAATGAGGGCAAGGAGAATTGGAACCAGCCAAACTGCCAGGGCCAGAGGGCGAAGGGACCTGGGTGCAGACCTCCATGGCCTGGGAGGAAGGAGAAGAGATGTTGAGTGGTGGACACAAAGAAGTAGAACCAGGATAGACAAAAGAGGGGAGTGAATTGCCAGGCTCAGTGTGCTGGAGGGGCAATGCCAGGTCGAAGAACTGGAAGAAAAAGCATCAGGTTTTATAACGGGAACCTCTTTTTCTTTTAATGCAGAGCGCTGCATGGGGGATTATAGGTAATGAAGACAGCCATTGCTCGGTGCATATATTTGATCTCACAGCGACAACCGGTACTACTGCACCACTAGCCCTGACTCCCTCAGTTCTGTAGGATGGCTCCCAACACTGCTCTGCATAAAAACAATGCTGGATCAGCATTATAGGCCTTCTCCTTAAAAGTCAAATCTGCATTTAAAAAAAAAATGGCAGAATGGTCTACACCAGTGGTTTTCAAACGTTTTCTTTTGACCCACATACCACCTTATGTATGGTAATCCCTGACTCGTCACAGAGCACTTATTGCATAGGGATTGCACAAGATGGTAATGTGAGTGGAAAGAAAACGTTTGAAAACCACTTGGCCATTTCTCATAAGTTTGTAAATCATTTTCAAATTAGCCCAAACACATGTAGTGTTTAACTCCTCCCTTTTGTTCACCACACTTGGAACTTTATGCCCAAATGATTGAATGTTCCTTATATCAAACTACAAAGGAGGTTAACCTTTAACATCTACCCTTTCCATGCTAGAACCAGTTCTGCTCTAAATGTCAAGGATAATTAGGCCACTAAATGACAAATTCTGGCAGCAAACTGAAAAAAATCATTCAAAGATTCAAATAAAAATACTTTTAAGATAGGTACCTTGCTATCTGCAGATTTCCACATAGAGAAATGATTAAGTGTTTTGCTTATTGCAACCACCAAAGCCAAGATATTCATTGATAAATTAAGATCATGAAACTAATCATGTGAGACACAAGGCAATTAGACCTCAATAATACTCAGGTTTGCTGGAAAAGCCTTATTTTACAGGCACATGTTTTGTTAGGAGGATAGAGAGGGTTTTGTTTCCAAAATCTTTAAAAGGAAATAATCAATTATTAGATCCCTCTCTCAAATCCTTTCATGCATCTTTCACTAATACATCAATGTAATACATAAATTGACCCACTGGTGAGACATTGAAAATATAATGGAACATGATAAATTGTAGACAAACACAACAGTCCTCTTCCTATATACATCCATATTTTCAAAATAACAGGATTATCATTCATCTCCTCATTTTCCTCTCTTGAAAGGAGTTCACTACAAATTAGTAGACATCTTCACAAGCTCCAGTCATTCTCTTATAATGTGTCCAACAAATATCATCCTCACCCATAATACATGAAAACAAATAGCATCACAGCCTCATCTGCACACAAATCAACAATGTTAAAAAGGACATTACTGAATTCCTCACTGGAAAAGGAATTGGGGCGAATTTTCATCTTTTAGATTCAAGTTGGGTGAAGTCTTGAAATCATGTGGTAATTGAATAGGCAATTGTAATCTGCAAAAGTTAAAAGTAATGCCCATGAATTTAGAGTGGACGTTACTGTTGCAAATAAGGCACATCAGCTGCCTGACCAGGAGAATGCTGTTATGTGCTGTTTTAGCATGAGTGCTAAAATTAACCTCAGCTGCAATGCTAAAAAGACAATATCCCAACCCGAGTCACTGGCAATTACCTTCTAAGTTAAGGATGGCAGTGCATTGATTAGATTAATGAACTGGTAAATTGGAGACATGAGTAAAACTCCCATCACAGCAGCTTAATTTCAGCTCTTTGATACTTGGCAGAAGTCAGTTTGGAGCTCTCTGATATATGCACAAAATACCAATGTCAAAATTTGAAGAGGTGCAATAGAATTCTCTGCATTAAAACCAACTTGTATCCATCAGCCTACATCATCAGAACAGATTATCAGGCCATCATTATTTTCAGCTGAAGACATGAAACAATACAAGTTTCTTCCTGTGGTGTCCAAGGACCAGTGAAGATTTCTTCAATTGTCATTTAGTGAAACCTATAAATTATACAAATGTCCCCTCCAGGGATCATCAACTTCTTCCCAAGCTTCCCACAATGTCTGAGGATATCACCCCTGGGGATTTATCTACCTTTATGTGTTTTAAGAGCTCCAGTATCTCCACTTCTGTAATGTGAACTCTCTTCAAGACATCACTATTTAGTTCCCTGATTTTCACAGCCCCCACAGTAAACATAGATGAGAAATATCTGTTTACATCTTCACTCATCTCCTGTGGCTTCACAAATGTATGATCGTGTTGATCCTTGAGGAGCCATGTTCTCTTTTGCCCTTATATTTGTAGAATCTCTTAGGATTCTCCTTTATCTTACCTGCTAGAACTATCTCATAAGCCCTCTTTTCCCTCCTGATTTCCTTCTTAAATGAATGTCTACATTGATTACATGCTCTATACTTTTCAAAGGATTCACGAATATTGAGGAGCCTGTGATAAAATCCTGTCAAAGTGATTAACTCTTCTTATTTCTAAGTTCCAGTTGTATTGCTTTACTGGACAATCCCCCAAGACTGCCAGGATTTTCTTCCAAATGAAAAACAGAACTTCTCTCTTTTTAACTCCAGAGTGGAGAGGTAGGTCCAAGCTTTACTCTTTCAAATAGTTGAAGAACCCAACTCCCCAGGTTGTAAACAATACACTTATAAAATAAAACTATGCAACTGAACTCTGCTTTCAAAGGCGGCACAGTTAGTGCAAAGCTAATTCAGGACCACCAATCCAGGTTGGAATCTGGTGCTGGCTGTAAGGAGTTTTAAAGTTCTCCCCATGACCACATGTGTTTCCTACACACTGCAGCTTTTTCCGACCCTCCAAAAAATTACGGGTTTTGTAGGTCAATTATTGTATTTAGGTGGAAGATGCTTGTGGGCGAGAAGGGTCTGTTACCATGCTGTAACACTATAATAAAAAAAAAGGTTTCCGTATCCTACAAGGGGGTTTCAACTAAATAACATGCAACTTAAATTCAAAATTTTTAATGATCATATACATTTACATATACACACACACAGCACCATAATATATTTTGGGATTAATGTATTTAAATATCCTTTACAATATAAAAGTTCCTTATTCAAACTTTATGCATGATGCAGGGAATATCAAGAAACAAATCATCTTAGTAGAGCTGCTGTAATGTGTGTACCTTGTTTACTTTTAGAGCCACTTTGATCTTCTGCAAATTGCTCGGAGTATCAAAGCCAGCACCACCATACTGAGAAACAATTTCTTCCCATGGGGAGTGAGAATGCAGAGTGACCAAAGAAATTGTTCAAACTAACAATCTGAGACTCTCATATTCACAAAAATAATGTACATATGAATACTACCCTGCATATGAATTGTTGTATGCATGTTAGTTAAGTCTGGTTAGGTGTCTGCATGTTTTGAACCAAGGATCAGAGAAAATAGTTTTGTCAGGTTGTACTCGTGCAATCAGATGATAATAATTTTTACTTGACATGGAGTCATTGGTATAATATACAATTCTTGGCTTAAGTAAGTTGTCATTTCATGAATCTATTCAATAGAACCTTCATGGGATCAACTTCTGAATACACTCCTGTCACATTGCTTTCAGTGGTCATAGGTGCATTTCCAATTCCAGCTATATTTCACATGATTTCACTCTCTGTATAATATACTTAATCTGTACAAATGCATGTGACAGATCTTGTTTGGTGATATCCTTTGCTCCTGTCAGCATATAGATCCTGTGAAATATGTAATAAGTATTGCTTGTCTGCACCTAAGAGTCTGAAGATGCCTGAGATTATCCGATCTTGGAAGCTAAGCAGGCTCAGGACTAGTCAATACTTAGAAGGGAGCCATTATAGGAACACCAGGTGCTGTAGCCTTCTGTGAGGGGTGCTGGACAAAATGACGACTGTTTGCCTTACAGTAGACAAAAGTTAAAGAATTTCATGTATGTTACATTCTAAATGTAGTATTATGTGACAATAATGGAACCTATATCTTTAACCTTTTTAACGGCTTCGTTTATTATCACCGTGTTCTCATCACATAGTCGAACATTTTTGTTTTGTGCAATACGGCATTTGGTATTGCCGCCAATAAAATAGTTGGATGACTAGAATTGGTGCAGTGAAGTACAGTACATTGGCTTTTACTTGCATGCTGAGTGTGTGTGCCATTTCATCCTGCAGTTCAAAAATATTGCTGTTTTGAATTGACAGAGGTGTGTTGGATGGCTTCTGTTATTCCTGTTATAGCATATGTGTAAACTTCATCCAGATCATATATTTACATGCACTACAACACTGAATCTCAACCACAAGTGATCAGTCTCTGTAAACCGAAAAAAGATAAGGCAAACTATGAGTGAAAAGTTGACCTTTCTACTCTTTACTGCTTGATCCAATTATGAATTTCATGTGTACTGCTCTTATCTCCTTAATTTTTTTTTACCTCCAATCCTTTTTGAATCCAATAATTCCACTAGCAGCTTTACAAGCCCTGGGTCCTTCTCTAGAAACCAAGCATGTTTGAAAGATTATGAGCACAACATCCTCTATTCATTCTAATTGTAGCCACACCTTTTGGAATCTCAGGATGAAACTATTAGGTACAATAAACTTTCCAGCCATTAGTTCCAATAGTTTTTGCTGAAGACTAATTCCAATAGTTTACTATTATTAAAAATGTCAAAAAGAAGGTCAATTTAAGAGGATTGATAGGATTAAATATTTAAGTATACATACAGACAATAATTTGAAAAAAATATATATAAATTAAATTATATTCTGTTATTTAAGAAAAAAAATGACATTTTTTTTAAAGTGGATAAATTTAATTGGAAGAGTTAATTGCATTAAAATGAATTTTTTTTTGCCAAGAATCCAATATTTATTTCAGACTTTACCAATCTCTATACCTCAATTTTTTTTTCAGGATTTAAATAAAAAAGTTAGGAAATTTCTTTGTAAAGGGAAGATGGCAAGAATATCATTAGAAAAATTAACATAGAAATATGAATTATGAAGATTATATCTTCCTAATTTTAAGAATTATTATAAAGCAGCACAATTAAGCTTTCTTGTTTCTTTATTTGGGAATATTAAACCATCATGGGTGGAAAATGAGTTAAATAAGATTGGAGAAACTATACCTGAGGAATTTATTTATAAATGGGAACCAAGTTTACTGGTTATTGACAGAGATGCTCCATTATTGAAGCATTTGATTAACATTTGGAATATAAAGTTAAGTTAGAAAATGATGGAAATCTTTTGTCATTAAAATTTTTTTCAGAAGATAATCCTTTTTTGAATATTTGGAATTATAAAGGAATTTATAAAATAGGGAATTGTTATGAAAATTGTAGATTGATGTCATTTGATCAATTAAAAACTAAATATGATATTCCATGCAATACACTTTTTTGTTATTTTCAATTAAGAGCTTATTTAAGAGAGAAATTAGGATCTGATATGGTTTTAAAAGTCCTACAGATTTAGAATAGTTAGTTGTTGATGGAATGGCCAAAAAGTTTATTTCAATAGTATATATGATGTTACAATAAAAAAAAACCCTAAATTAGGTTTGTTTAAGTCAAGAGAAAGATTTAAATATATCAATAGATTAACAAATTTGGCAAAATTTTTGCAATGAGGTTATATCTTATACAAGTTATAGATTACTTCATTATAACTTTCTACATCAGCTATATATTGCGCCTCAGAAATTGAATAGATGGAAATCAAATATATCGGATCAATGCTTTAGAAGTGGAGAAGATATTGAAACCTTTATTCATTCCACATGGTCTTGTTTAAAAGTTAAACCTTTTTGTATTTCCATTAGTAAGTTTTTACAACAGGTTACAGGTGTTGTTTTCCATTAAATCCTGAACTATTGCTGATGGGAAATTTTGAGAATATAACTCCTAAATTATCTTTATCAGATTTCCAATTGCCATTTGTTAAATTAGCTTTGGTGATAGCAAGGAAATGTATTGTCATTACTTGGAAATCAGATGTTTCATTAATATTAGGAAGTTGGCAAACAGAGATTCAAAGTTGTATTCCATTAGAAAAAAATTACATATAATTTGAGGGGTAAATATTCTGTATTTTTACAGATTTGGAGCCTGTATGCTCAAACAATGGCATTAAAGTTATTAATAATTCATTTGAATCCGGTGAAGTCTTCCCTTAAAATAAATATTCTTTTTAAGAAGAATGTTTTTTGGGGAGATCTTTGAGTGTCCTCTGAAGCAATCCAATTCAATATATAATCATGTTATTATATATTTTAGCCATTAGTTTTTTTTTAGTAGGGGTAGTAGGGATTGGGGTGGGAGGAAGGGATTAGTTGGGGTTTAGATGTTTTTTCCCCTTTTTTTCTATATGAATCAACATATATTCATAAGTTTTATAACAATGTGATTTATGATTTTACTAATTGTTATATATGTGTTGATTTCAAATAAAATATTAAAAAAACCTAATTTTCTAATGTTGGTGATGGTGTTTAATTGTACCCCATATTTTTCAGTATTTATGGAATGATCATCGTATCTTCCACTAAGAATATTGATAAAACTATCTTTAGTCCCTTTGCCAATTCTTTGCTCCCCATAATGATTTTTCTGAGCTCACCCTCTAAAGGATCAATATTCAATTTAAATAGATAATTGTCAGCTCTTATCGCCAGCTTCTTTATTTCTCACTAGTTTGCACATATAACTTATTTTTTTCCCCACTTGATTTTTTTTTCTTAGTGTCTCTTTAATGTAGGATTACAAAGGAAATTCTTACAACATAAATAGCTAGTTCTCATGCAAATGGAGTAAGGGGGTTGGGTAAAATTTCTGGATTTGGCTTTGGAGAGGGAATCATAAATTTGAATAAACTGTTCTACATGGATATTCAGGGTGCAGTTCAATTCAGTGGATGGGAAACTGATAGCTTTCCAATCAAATCTGGAATTAAGCAGAGTTGTCCTCTCTCATCTCTTGTTTGGGTGCTGCATACAGCCCTTTGCTGAATCCATTAGGAAGGACGAGGGCATAAGAGGGGTGACATTGCCAGGCAGTGGAGGGATTCAGGTCAAAACCTTCCTTTATATCAATGACATTGCCATCTTCTATTCAGATAGTCCACTGACTCATCAGAATCTGTGGCTATTCTGAGTCAGCATCAAGAGCCAAGGTAAACTGGAAGAAGAGCAAGGAAATGCTCTTCGATACTGATCTGATTAATCCACCATCTGACTATCTGAAGATCTGCTTTGGAAGGGCCAAGGCATGCAACCAAAATTGCAAAAGTCCAGCAGAAATTGGCTCTATGGGCGTGACACTACCTCTCAGTAATGGGTAACAACCTGGTCATCAGGTGTGAAGTGCTCTCTGCCCTGCTGTACATGGTGCAGGCGTGGTCCATCCCCCACACCTCCATCCTGTCAGTCATCAGAGCAGTCTTCTACTTCATCTGGAGATAACAAATGGAAAGGGTTTGAAGGGTCACCATGAATAAGTTGCAAGAAGGCAGGTGCAAGGCATATCCCACATGGCCCTTATACTGATGGCCACCTATATATTTTGCACCATCAGGCTATGAGTAGAACTAAAGTATAAGGGCACCGTACCACTATGTTCTAAGGTTCTACCTGTCCCAGATGTTGTGAAGGATGGGCCTGACCCCATTGCTGAGCAATATCCCAGTCACTTGGACAGTGCTGCACTACCTATCATTTCTGGAAAAGATTTTCCAGACAAATACCTTCAATCTCAAGTCTATTTCAGGCAGTGGTCAGTATGGAACATCATACAAACACTAAGAGACGCAAACTTGATGGATACTATGGGATGGTTCATGAGGCAGGCTGTCCAAGAGATGTGTCCAATGCTTCATTACCAGAGCTCACCATTAACCTGGTGGTGAGTGGAGCCCTACCGGTCAGACGCTTCTGTTCAACCAGAGTATCACCCAAAATTAATGTTTCCCCCAAGATGACTTTGATGGAGTGGAAACAGTCATCCATGTCCTTGCAGACTGTGAATTTGCAAAGAGTGGGTGGAGGATTCAAGGGTCATTCACACAATTGTTACAGGCCCAGAGGACCCCAAAACGCAGCAACAATAGAAATTCACCAAGACAAATGGTTACTTATACAAAAGTTACTTTTAATTTTCTTTAAACATAAAAACAGGATCAAACTTTAACTTATTACTATCAGCTTAACTTCCTTCTAATTCTAAGCACACATGTTTGTAATGTTAATGTGTTCAGGAAAGTTCTTTGATTCACAGTTCAAGCTCACTTCTCACCCCTCCAAGTTCACTGATATCAGGAAATTCTTATACTGTGCACAGAATTTCGCATTTATGAAATTTCACCAGGCTCTGGTGCTTACAGGTAAATGGTTACTGCTCAGGAAGGTTCTTGTTGGTTTCAGAGAGATATTTGTTACTCGTTGGACACACAAACTGATTTACTTCCATCAGTCACTTCAGTGTCTTGCCGAAGAAACTTGGTCCATCAGGGTTTTTCAAGTGATAACCTCTTCTTCTAGGTCACCACCAGGTTCCTCTTGTTTCCCTTATTTCAGATAAAACACTCTAGCTAGCCATTACCTCTTGTAAGAACCACAAGGGTTTTTCAACAGGATGAACTCAGAACTCACAACCCATCTTCAAATGAGATTTTCAACCAAGCTTGTCATGTTGCAGCTTCCAAAACCCACTGCAGAAGAACACCAACTGAATTCTCTCTCTCTCTCTCTCTCTCTCTCTCTCTCTCTCTCTCTCTCTCTCTCTCTCTCTCTCTTAGAGAAAGCCTGTTTGGTCAATCTCTCTCTGCTTTCAATGTCACATGACCTTCTTGCAGGGCTCCAGATCAAGTCTCTGAAAGATCTTATCAACCTCTGAGTGTAGACTGTTTCATTTGCACCTGCTTTTGAAGTTCCTTAGCAAAGCATTTCCAAAATAGTTTTGATTGTCTTTGCAAAGGCTCTCAGTACCTGAATGTCTCACTTCAGCAAAGCTCTTGCATTTTAAATGAGATCTGTTTTCTAAAGTGTTTTTCTTTTGTTTGTGACCTACACTAAACCCCCACAATCTATCTCCTTTAAAAACATATTTATATAAAATATAATATATCCATCACTCAATTCATCCCCAGCAGCAGCACCTAACAGAGGACTCACAAATTTACAACCTATTTCTGGGGATGCATGCAGGTACAGAGATCCTGAGCTGTTGGAAGATCATCAACTTGCTGAAACTTGATGGTCTTTCAATATACTGAGATGTCAGTGAGGGAGTGCTACTGACTGACCTCCAAAGTATGTGCTGAGAGATGCACTGTGGCTTGGTGCAGTCAACCTGAGCGGATAGAGCTCCGTCTAGAGTCCTTCCGCTCTAGATGATGAATGGGATGAAACTGGAGGGGAAGCTTCTCAACCAACTGACTGGGGAGAAACTAGAAGGGGTTCCAAGTAGTGGTATGTAACAAATTAGAGGATTAATTTAACAACATTCAGGTAAATAAGGAAGTTAAGAAGGCATACAGAATGCCTATAAGGGCATAGAATACAAGTCAATTAATAGGGAAGACCAAAAGGGTAACTCAATGCGATATACAAAATATTGAGGTGCAGTGTTGGAGTAGATAATAAGATAATGAAAAATATTCCCCTTAGCAAAGACATCTGACCAGAGGTCATAGATTTAAGGCAAGGAATAAGAAATTTGGAAACGAGTTTTCTTTTCACTCAGAGGTTTGGTCTGCACTGTCTGGACAGCACTGCCTGAATTGTGGAGGCAAGTAAAAACATCTAACAAGACAAGCACTTGAAAGGCCTTTGGCATAGAAGCCAATGGCTGAGTGCTGAGATATGGGATTAGTTTTTATCATTTCTAGTGATGGCACTAAGACAGTAGATTCCATGATTAGACAGGCTCAGTTGCTAGGAATGAAATTTTGTGTCCGCTTGATTATAACTAAGAAAAAATAAGTAATACTTTCTTATTTTAACCCTCATTTATAATGTTTTCTACTTTGCATGATTTTTGTGGGAATTAGTCTCCAAAGGGAAGGTTTTTCTTTAAAATTATGTTTGATCACTTTCATTAGTTCAAGAATTTACGTGCATAGAACAATGCAGATTGGAAAGCACTAAAAATATCTGGTAAAAATGGTCAAATTTTTTTTTTAAATGAACACTTTTAACTTTAAAGTTATTCTAACCAATCAATAAAGTCCTCTGTTGTGCATGTCATTATAATTTATTCATGGATAAAGTATGTCAACTCTTTACCAAGTGTCAGAAAGCATTATGGATGAACCCAATCTGCAATCTTTGGAAACAAAAACAACTTTTATCATTAAATTACATTAAGATGCCCTTCATTGTTTAAAGGGAAGGTGAAATTCAAGAGTGTGCAATTATAGATGCACACTCAATCTAGTGGGAACTCCTTAATTAGGTTGGAATTTTTCATTACAATTTTTATTTAATTTTAAAGTACACATTCATGAATAAAGGGAACATAAATTTGGATTGTCAAAACAAATAGCTCCATAATATTCTTTTAAACAAATATTTAAACGTGTTATTTGAAATGAAGTTAATAAATGTTTTTGTATAAAGTTCCCAATGTTATTACTTACAATAAATAATATGTTTATTCAAATAGCAGGCAATGGATTTTCATATGAATAGATATACATCCAAATTGTAATGCAGCCATTCCCAACAGAGGTGATACGGCCTCCCTGGGGGCCACAGCATATTTTAAGACGGACCATGGACTGGAATCCTAAATATTTTTATGCTTCTTATGCGGTTGGTAGGAGAGATGCAAGGAAAAAAAACAACTAAACTTGACTGAGTCACTCACAGGGAAGGGAGCCCCTAAATCTTGAGCAGGGTTCTAAAAGGACCATAGCCTAAAAAAGTATGAGAATGGCTGATGTCGTGTTTTGCAATGCAAAGTTTAGTTCAGTCAAGTTTAGTTGTTTTTTTTCCTGTTTTATTTTTGTCCTGCACCGTCAAAAAGTTAGAAACATTAATTTGTATGGGTCCAAATAAAATCTGGCAGGGAGTAGATGTTATTTATTATTTCTGCTGAGAAGCAGCCAACAGCAAACTGCCAGTGAGTCTGAGAAAAGTTTCCATAGCCTGCCTACTGATAATTGATTTCTGGACCAATCAATGCACAAATGTAGTATTCTCTTCTTAATACCTGGTCTCCAGAGAGTCTTTGGTTTATTGTTGAAAGAATAATTGGTTACCCCCCCCCCTTGGTTTTGTTCTAGTTAGGGGCAGCTTTCTGCTTATTTTATTAAATCCCCTTTTTCTTTAGGTGTGCAAGCCACAATATTGTGTAGCTCTCTTGGTTCTTACAAAATCCCATTCAGAACCTGGCTCAGTGGCGGTAATCTGCAACCCAGGTTCAATTCTCCTGTTCCTATATTTCCTATGACCATGCCTGGGATAGGTGGTGGTTTTCTGTTCCAAAAAGCTGTATTGATAGGTGTTAACAAAAAGCTTGGGGCTTTGGCCGTCTAGACTGTGGTCTGGATGCCAGCCCTTATTGCTTCTCATTTCTGAAGCCATGACAGCTCAGGGCTTGATTTTGGGACTACTTTTGACTTTTTTTCCATATAATACCAGAACAAAATTATATCTTTTTAAAATATATTTTATCCTTCTTTTGTAGACATGACAACATTTTTGGCACTATTCCAGACAGAAAGAAATGAATTAATTGCTAAAAATATCCATTAATACCTAAATTATGGAAGTAGAAGCACAAATACATCTCAAGATATGGATTATTATTGCCAAGTCAACATAATATTTACATATTTTCATTGGCGTATTATGTCATTAAATTGCCACTATATTGCAGGAATACCATTTTGTCTTTAAACAATTACCTGAGTGCTTTGAAACTTTCACGTTGACAATCGTCTTTGGAAATATTTTCTCTTTAAAGGTTTTCTGAAATGTTGTCATAAAATTTAAAACACATTGATCACCACAACAAAACTTGATAAATACAAAGGATTACCTATCAATGTACCTGAACTAGAGCTTTATAAATGCTGCTTGATTCTAAAAAATGTAGAAAAATTCACTTATTGTTACAATTGAGTCATACTTTTTTTATCAATTTATTTTATTTCTAAAATATTTTTGAAGAATAAGCAGATGAAAAATCTTTTCAATGCTTTTGCAATATTTCAACCTATTAGCCTCCCAACCAATAAAAACCCAGAACCGGGCTGATATAGCCAGTTACTAATTGTACATTTAGATCTGCAATCAGCTCTATTGGCCGCATGGAAAATGGTTGGTTCGAATAGTGGCCACACAGCTTGCGGATTCTGGGATCAGTTTGAACTTTCACTGCTGCCCATGCCCAAGTAGGGTGGCCATTCCAAAAGAGGATATGATCATTGGATACAGGGACACTCACAGACACAGACCCTTACACATAGAAACAATTTTGGAAGTCGAAATGTCAGTTGATTCATTGTTCAGTTAAAAACAGTGTAAGCATGTCATGGAATCAGAGCAATGGTTCATTAAAAACTGAAGTACTCAAGAAGGACTGCTGATCAAACAAAAGACCATCTGTTGATTACCTATTTTGTTAGAATGGAAATTTAGAGGCATCTGTTCAAACAAGAAGGACTTTTGATTCAATGGCCAGTAGAGATGCCAGAGCCCTTTGCTTTTGATTGATACTTCTGAAGCAATTTTGAAGTAACTTCAAAGACAGCAATGATGTCATATCACATGATAAAATAGATTTAGAAATAACATATTACTGAAAACTGAGACTTTTGAAGAAGGTGCTTGACTATCCTGTGGGTTACACAGGATTGAAATACTGTAACATTCTGTGAGTAACAAAGACTGACAGTGGCTTCAGAAAAAAATAGCATCTTTGCTGCTTCTCTTGGTCAAGAGAGAGAGCAGTGCTGCAGTGGCATTTTAAATAGCCACTTGTGACTGGCCCAATTCTAGGCAAAAGAAAGCAAGATCATTCTCATTTCTGAATTGTATCTATTGTAATGGTTATTTTGTCAGACTCATACCCAAGTTTGTGAAATCATCGCGGAATAAAACACAAGTACTGAAACCTCCATGCAAGAGAGGGAAATCATTAGTTTGAAGAAAGGATTCTTTGAAAACTACAATAAATTTGTGAGTTTTGAGAAGTCTGATGCCTCACACCTACTCCATAATTGCTTTTGAGCAACACTATTTAAATAATCTGAATTTCAAAACAAAATTGACTGATCTTTAAAATAGTTTCTTCAGAATTATGCCTGAAATACACAAACAAACTTGCACATAGGTTAAGTTAGAGTTAAGTTTAGAGTTAATTAGGAGTGTATTGTTATTAATAATTCATGATAAAATTATTGTTTTGAAGATACCATTGCCTTGGTAAATTTCTTTTGCTGCAGGCCTAGTACATAGCAAATGTTTTATCTGAAAGACACTGTCTCTGGCAATCAGAACACTGAAATGTCAGCCACAACTTTGAACTTGAACTCACAGCTTCTGCCTCAGAGAAAAGTATAATAAGCTGTATTAAGATTCCACCAGTAGTTACATCTTCCCCTCCCTTTTTTGCCTTCCACAGGGACTGCTCCCACTGTGACTCCCTGGCTCTTCTCCTCAACCATCCTTTGGAATATTCCCCTGTAACAACAGAAAGGGCAACACTTGTTCTTCCACCTTCTTCCTCACCACAATTCAGGCACTTAAACATCAACATTTCCACGCACCCTCTACTGCCATTCCAAGAAATGCTGTTCAACCCAATAGTTCCTCCAGTAGTTTGTTTGTTTTTTTTTGCTCCAGATTCCAGCATTCGCTGTCTCTAATGTCTTGATGGCTGACATACATTTCGCACATGGAGAAAGAGGTACAAGTTATTCCAGAATTTTGGGGCTTGATAGATAAAAGCATGGCGATCACAGGTAATGTACACGAAGACAGATTTGGAAAATAAGGGGTGGGGAAACCAGGGAAGGTTAAGGGTTGGACAATATGAGAATGTGAGGACTTGAAAATAAGCTTGAGAATTTTGAAACCAAGACAAGATTAATTGTGAGACAATGTTGATTAGTAACCATAGCAGTAATGTATTAATGTAACTCAATCCTAATTATTACAGAATTGCTTTGTTTTAGATGAGGTAAAATTTTCAATTTTTAAAAAATAAGTAAGAAATATATTGGGAAATGATGATTAAAGTATCTGCACTATATCTTTATTTCAGGAACCATTCCTTCAGATCACAAAACTGCATGTCACTCCAATGTTTAGGAAAGAGACACAAGGGAATTATAGACATGCTGTTTTCGGGAAATTCCTAGTGTGCATAATTGAACACAGAGCGATAGATATCTTCACAAAAGTTTTAGCTCATCAGAAAATATCAGCATAGATTTGTAAAAGGTCAATCATATCTGACAAACCTGATTCAATTCAATCATCAAAACATGATTAAAGTAATAAATAAGGAACAGTAATGGATGCTACTTACACAGACCCAGAATGCATTTGATAATTTCCTTTATAAAAATATTATTAATCAAAAGATAAAGATAATCAAGCAGAATTGGCTGAAATCATACGAGCCCGAGTAATAGACCCAGATGTTACTGGTCATAGAGTCATCCAGCTCTTTGACTCATCAGCAATGGGTGCTCCCTATCCCATCTGCACGCATACATTTACACTAATCCCATTTAATTCCTTCAACAACTTCCCTCTCCTCCAGATTCTGCCTATGCACAATGAAATGAGTCTCCTTGATGTAGAGTGGGGCCACATTGGGAGGACCAAATGCAGTAAGTGGCCCTTAAAGATTCCCAAGTAAAGCATTGCTTCTCTTGAAAGGACTGTTTGGGGCTCCATCAATTCTGGGCAGGATGACAAAAGACAGTTTACCATGACTATACATCAATAATAAATCATAGATTGCAGGTTTAGGTGAAACTATTGGCTATTTGTAAATAAGTCCCTGTATGTATGGCAGTCAATCCTTCCTTGGATAGTATCTAACATTGTCTTTTGACTGCATCTGCCCACCACCCAAAACAACAGTCTTCAGTTCAAGGAATGAGATCTTGTTTCAGGGATGATGCTTGATTCAGAGTCAATTTCTAATCACAATCGTGCACCAACAATAGTTAAACAGGTGCTGCCACTTGGAGACTCGTCTGTCCTTCTGTCTCTTCTGTCCTCTTGGAGCTCTTCTGTCCTCACTGAACAAGTTTGATATTATATCTCTGATATCTATAATTACAGCCTCCAATTCATTTCAAACTTGGTTTGGAAAACTCTGATGGGCAATTGACATCAACATGAGTTTTGGCTTGGGGACCCTTCACATGCCCAACTTATCTTTGGCAAACTCATGTCTAGCATCTCCTTTAATATTCCAGTATTACTCTTTTTAAAAATATTTTATTTTTGTTTTTTTCCCATATATGTACATAATGAACTCTTCAATATCAATCTCATATATATGTTTTCCCTCCGAAAACACAAACAAAACAACCCCTTCCCCACCTTCCTGCCCCCCTCTCCCCCAGCATTCCATCAGGGCTCACATTTATATTGACCATAAAAAAATCTATATGGGGAGGCCACATGTATTTATATTGTAGCAGCATCTATGATTATCTTTTAAAATTATTATTGTTGTTATAATTGGGCCCCTATATGATACAAATGTGGCTGACATATCTTAACAAATATGTCATATTTATTGTTAACGTTGTCTGTATTTTTTTTCCATAGGTATGCAACTATTCATCTCAGCAGTCAATCGTGCTCTATGTAGAGGAGAGTTGGATTTTCAAATAATAGCAATACATTTCTTAGCCATTGATAAGACTTTTCTAGCAAATTAAATTTTGGAATTTGGTTAATTTATTGGTTATTTCAATAAAGTTACCTAGAAGATAAAGCTCCGGGTCACCTGCAAAGGCCACCCCTGTTAACCTTGTTAATATTTCACCAATATCCTGCTAAAAAAGACTCACCTTCACACATGACACGTAAAACTTTCCTACTTCAGTCCCACATCTCAAACACATTACTGATATTTCAGATTTTGATCTATGTAACTTCTGTGGAATAAGATATAGTTGGTGTAGGAAATTGTACTGAAGTAATCCATATCTTGCATTTTTAATTGATGTAATACTATCCAAACACCAGTCAGACCAACATCTTTCTGGTATTGCAACATCTAAATTATGACTCCCATATCTCTGTCCATCTCTAAACTTGGTTTTGCACTTTTACTCTGGAGAGCATAATACATTTTTCTTATGAATTTAGGTGTATTACCTAGCCAGATTGTTCATTCCATTTCACTAATTTCAGGTGGGACCGACATTGGCCTCCTTCTTTCTCTCAGGAATCATTTTAGTTGTAAGTAACAGAAGAAAGTCCCATTCATCATCATCAAAGCCCATCCCTTCACGAGCGAAGATGAACACAGTGCCTTGTAGCTCTTCTGTCCTCACAGAACTTTTGTTCTGTTTTCAGTGGAGCTTTAGGCACCATGTGCTGGGGCAAGGATGTGGAGGAAAGTGCTTGCCCAGGACAAATGCCTCTCACTGGGTCCCACACCACTGGGCCTGGTGGAGTGCGAGGTACAACATCCAGAGTGACACGGGATTGCCCTACAGTGGTCTGCTCCAAGACCGTGCTCGCTGGCCGTTGTCCTTATGGATTCTTTGTCCACCAAGTTTGCTGCTGCAGACCGCTAGGGAAACTATTTCCCGCACTCTGTCACAGCTGACAGCCCCTGCTGCCAAACTGACAGGTGCTATTTGCCCATAGCTGGGGCCCTTTCCAGGTACTGACGGCTGGGCTAGCCGAGCCAGGGGATTTGAAGTCAGAGTTACCTTCTCCTAGCCTTTACCTGAAGAGGCAAAACCTACAAGGCAGCAGGTGGTTTGAAGCCACAGATCCACCCCCAGGAGGAGGGAGCTCCATCCGTAACTATGAGCTACTCCATACTTATGTCTTAGTTGTTCAAATGATATAAGAAGTCCCTCCTCATATCAATCATCAATATATCTTATTCTTATTCCAGAAAAATTGAAGAGATACAATTTAATTTCTTCATATTTGTGTTTTAGATGTCAGAAGGAAGTAGATTCTTTTTTACATTCTTCTTGGCCATGTGAAATGATAAAACTTTTTTTGACAGCAACTTCAAGAATTTTTAGAAGTTATTTATAAAGTTAAATTTTCATTGAATGCACTAGTATTTTTGTTAGGTAATATTAAGAATTAAGTTTGGAATTAAGACCAACTAGATTTCAAATTACATTTTTGAGATTAGCATTAATTGTAGCTAGAAAATTTTTAGCGATTACTTAGTAAAATGAGACTGTTTGAGTTTACATAAATGGCATATTGAATTGAGATCTTGTATCCCATTGGAAAAAAATAATATATAATTTAGATGATAATTTTTTTTAAACTGGCAAACTTGGAGTCCTTATTTTGATTATATGGGTTTAAAATGTTGAATTCTCTGGCCACACTGTGGTAATTAATTATGTTATTATGGTTTATATCTCCCTTCTTTCTTTCTTGGGGCTTAGGTTAGTTGGTTATTAGGGTTAGCTATAGGGGGATAGGGTTGTTATTGAAGTAGGGTGGGTAGTAGGGGGGTAGTATGCTTATATATATCTGTTTTTCCTGATTATATGTATTATCTATTTCTTTATTATATGTATCATGCTTCAATAATTCAAATAAATAAAATATTCAAAAAAAATCTTATTCTTTTGTCATACCAAGATTTTAGTATTCTGTTGTCCAAGTTCATGGGCAACACCACATTTTTACATAATGGTGTTCTTAGTGATGTCCTGCTTTTTTTCCCAATACATTCATTGATTTTTTGACATTTTCTAATCATATTCATTAATATAGGGTTATCTGTTTTTTTTTTGTTATGAACTTAACATTACACATAAATAAAGTCCTTCACTGTCTGCTCTCTTATTGAATACAGTCCCATTTTGATCTACAAGGGTGGACTATCTTCTTCAAAGTTGGATGAAAGATATCTAAGCTTGTGCTGATAAATAATACTTCCTAAAATCCAGAATCTTGATTCCTCCCAGTTAGTTTATTCAGTAAAATTCATGGCATCTTATTTATTCCAGAGGAATTGACTTAGGTAATTATTTAATAATTTAAAGATTTTTTTTGGGGGTAGTGCAATAGGCAATGATTGAAAAAGATACTGTACTCTTGGGATCACTTTCATTTTTATACAATTTACTCTTCCTAATAAAGTAATCTGCAGGTCTTTGCATTTCTGTAGATCTTTCTCTGTTTTTTGCTACAAGTGGAGTATAATTTAATTTGTATAAATTCTGTAAATTATTATCTGTCATTATTCTTTAATATTTGATTCCATCTGTCTTCCATTTAGATCTGCTACATTTTTGATAGCTTTTATAGTCAAAGTTAGTCAATCTCACTCTTATCCATATTTTTTTGTAACCCAAAACTCTTCCATATTTTTCTCATGTAGTGTGAAATTTTATCAAGGACTCAGCTAGATCAGATAAGTATTATAGCACATCATGAGAAAATAGACTCATTTTATGTTCTTCTTGTCCAACTTTAAAGCCTTTTTATATCTAGATCTTTTTTTATCTACTCCATCTATTGAAGGGGAAAACTGCTGATTTTAAGTTATAGTTTTGGCTTGTGGTATATGATAAAGAGTTTTTATCCAATTTATAAATATTTTACCTATACTGAACCTTTCCAATGTTTTAAATAAGAAAAGCTATTCTCTGTGATCAAATTCTTTCTCTGCATCCAGGGAGACTGATATACTTGGGTTCAGCTTTGATTTTGCCATATGTATTCCATTAAATAGTCTGCCCAGACTATTTTAAGAGTGTATTCCTTTAACAAATCCCACCTGATCTGTATGTATTAATTTTAACAAGTATTGTCCCAATCTATTATCTAGCGCCTTTGTCACTATCTTATAGTCAGCAATCAGAAGTGATATGATGAGATTTTTAATGGGTCTCTATTTTTCTTCAGTAGCATTGTATTTATGGCAGTTGAAAAAGATTTTGGGAGAGACTGAGATTGCTTGGTCCAATACATTCATCCATCTGTTCAAGTCCTTTGCATGACAAGCAACCCCCCCTCCCCCCCACCACCACCACCAGTTTTACTCTTCTTAATGTCATGGATGTTTCTCCAATCCAGGGGATTATTTTTCCAAATGTTACTCCAATCCAGGGGATTTTTTTTTTCCAGGCAGTTACTTCTCACTTGTTTGGTCCAGAGGCTGTATGATTTAAATGTGGTGTCTTAGAATCATACTTCAACTCCAGTTACTTCATTCTTTTCTCTCATACGGATTTTCAGATTTAGTTGTAAATTTTCAAGTCCTGATGTGGCCACCCCTCTAGATATTCAGTGTGTCACTGTACCAATTCAAATGTCACATCGCTGTCATAACAATAATCAATGCTTCAACATCGGTTAAGTAAGCCCCTTTTTCATCAAAAGTTGTTAACATTTTCTCAAAATTATACTTTTAAGTAGCTTCTTTTATAAGGTGAGAATATCAGAAACTTTTAAACATTTTGAGAATCTTTCTTCGATTTCTTACTTTCACTTTATTTGCTCAGTTTTATTTTATTATTATTCCAGCAAACCCTATAGAGATGTCACCTTTGTAACTACATAAATGATCCTGTCTTTAAAATAATGTTCAGTTTGTTTCAGAACAGTCTTCTCAACTTGTCACTATACAGAATGTTGTATGGAATAACCTTTTTCACTAGCAAGTTCCAAATGTTGACAGATCATGATTGATTTTGATCACTGCATTAGGGAGCGCCCAGAAAGATTTAAGAATAATGCTCTTAGTACAACAATTAGAAAGACAAATTAGGAGTCATTCTTTAGAGAAAAGAAGCTTGAAGGAAGATATGAAGATGTCTATAAAATGAAAAGTGGTCTGGATGGAGGCTTTTCCCTTTGAAGGGATCGTGGACTTGAGGCCATAGGAATAGAAAAAAGGAGGAGAGGATTCAGAGTAAAACATCTACACAGCAGACTATTGGAATCGGGGACAGGAATGTAAATCCTGCAGATATGGTGGAGCTCGGTTTCATTCACTGAGACCTCGAGGAGGGAATAATGAAGAAAATTTATAAGACTGTGGACCAAGAGAGTTGCTCTCACAGAGAGCTGGTGCTGATACTATGGGCTCAATAGCCTCTTCCCGTGCAGAAATCTTTCAATCATTTCTCTTCCTGATTCCACTGCTTTGGCAATTTCTGAATTTGGACACTTAATTACTGATATTAATCTCACCTGAGAGAGGATATTTCTATTATTACTGTTGTGATAACTTCCTCATCTTAATTATATACTCATGCATTATTTCATTAGATTTATGTAGTGCCACAATAAGGATTCCTTGAAAGGTAAAGGATCTATTATAGCAATACATTCTTTAACAACAAGAACATTCCTTGGAAAAGTCTGAGATCACACTTTATGAAGTGAATGTGTTGATGTACCATTAGAAATCTGGTTTGTTTAATTAAGGTTTACCTAATCTTCCTCAATGTGAACAGATGTCCACTGTTGGTGTGTACATGGTTGGCTGAATGCCTGTTTTTTGGGCTGTATGACTCTATGACTGTATTTAAAATAATAAAATCCATACAAAAATAATGTATATATTTTTTGCAGTTCAATCCTTTACATAATTGATATGTAATATTAATGTAATACACAATATGTAATATTAATGCCACAATTTGGATTTCAGCAATTTTCACATGTGATCAGAGCAAATGAATTGGTCCCTCCAACATCCCCAATGCAAACCCTCAACATGTTTCACATGCTTTGTTCAAAAAGTATTACAAAAAAGTTTTTGTGTTCATAAAAATTCCACTATATCCCCATATTTAAGACAAAATAAATAACATGGCTATTTATCTCAATAGTGGACTCTTAACAAGGTAAATATTTGTATTGTGACAGAATTATGATATTATTAATCTTAGTTAACACCATAAAAGTCAGAAGTGGTTCTTCATTGAAACTAAGGGCAATGGTGTTTGCTAAGAGATGGCATCTGTTCAAACAAGCTGGCTTTTGCTTCAGTGATCTGTGTACACACAAAGCCATCTGCTTGTGACCGGAACAGGCAAATTGGAATCATCAACTTATACTTTTGGAAGATGAGACTTCAAACAGAAGTAATGTCATGTCATAACACTGCCAAGAAGACACCTTTAATATTGCACCAGTCATTAAATGAAGTCAGAAATGCAGTAGCTTCAGTGAGAAAGGTACGGTTGTGTAGTATTCTCCTTGTCATGGAGGTACACAGAATAAGTGGATATGAAGAGAAAGAGCTATTTCACCATCTCTTTGTCAAAAGAAGGCTGTTCTATGGTATCCATTTTTAATGGTTACTTAATTTAACCCTTGCCTAGGTTTATGAAATCATCATGTGAAATACAGGTTCCTCCATGCTAGAGAGGGGGATTTGTGGAAAAGGTCATTTGTATGAAGAAAGATTTATTTGAAAGCAAATCTTCATGAATTTGTGAGTTTGAGAACTTTTGAACAGCAGTTTTAAAGAATCTGAGTTTCAACACAAAAGATATCAGAGACTGAACTTTAAAATAATTTCTTCATAATTATGATTCAACTGTAATGGCTTTTTACACACACACACACACACACACACACACACACACACACACACACACACACACACACACACACACACACATTAATATTAATATTATTAATATTATTAATAAAAATTGTTTTGAACATACCATCGTCTTGATGAATTTCTATTGCTGCTGGTCTATGTTGTAACAGTATGCTCTTTATCAACTTCAAACTTGTTATAATGATAACAATCAGCTGAAAAGCTAACACAAGGGTGTTTCCTAAAGGTCAAATGAGAAATAACATTATCCAGAAGTCTTTCACAGAGTCATATCCTCAACTTCCCCTCTTGTTAGTGTTGAACAGATAACTGATTTGATCATTAGTTGACCTGATGGTTTCCAAGCAACTTATTAACTATGGAGGCAAACAAGAAGTCTGCAGATTCTAGAAGTCTGCCTCGTACTTGATATTCTTTGCTTTCGGCCTGAAACATTGACCATCTATTGCTTTCCACAGACATTTGTGTTATTTGTTATGGACTAGTTTAATACTCAGCTTTATGATGCCCAGGTAAATATTTTGTGATTAAACCCAATAAAATTCAGTGATAATTTAGTGATTACATTATAAAAAATATGCATCATCAATTAGATCCTTTTTCACCTATGTTGTACATTGACTGTACAATATAGATCATATCAATCTCAATGCCAATACAGCATTACAACTGATCAGCAAGTATTTTAATCTTGAAAACATGGTTTTTCCTTGTTCAGTTCTCTTAAAAGAGAACAAAATAATCCTTGAATAATCAGTCCTTTCATAAAAGGAAAAAGCATCAATTGTAGGATTTTGGGAGATGACGAACATCAAGTGCAGTCCTAATAATTGACGACAATCAATCTTCATTGAAATTTTTCATCATCAAACTAAAGTTTATCCTGTGAAAATCAGAACACCAGAGGGAGAAGATGTGATATGTGAATCCCCAAGTATTTAGCAATAACATAACCAGTATGAGATGAAATGATAAAAGAAGAGAATCATTTTGAAACAGATAGTATTTAAAGGAGGCAGCTGACACCAAACATGTATGCGAATAACTTAATGGTGTAGGAACTCAGGATCAAAATGCAAAAAAATCCCAAAATTTCAACATTTTTACTGCCTGATAAATATTTGGCCTGAATTATTTGTTTTTCTACTAATTTAGCAAGTGGGGTCAGTGTTTGTAAGTCTAAGAGCATCTAAAGGTATTTTAGAATGTTCAATGGCGTTTTAAGAATTTTTTTTTAAATCTTGATTTTAAGTTCTATGCCTTCTTACAATTTTAATTCCCTTGAAAGAAACTGAACATCGCTGAATGTCTTGGAAACATTAAGAAACATCGGGAAATTTTGAAAGATTTAACGTTTTTAACATTTCCAGCTGTCAGTGGAAATGACTCAACTGACTAGCAATGTTGTTACATTTCGCAAATAGAGTTTGTTTTGACCACATTATACTGTTCTCCTTACCGATTGATGTCTTTCGTCATGCAGGAATGTGCCACGGCCAACTCTCCCAACCTTTATTGAAAATTCTCATGAGGAAAATTGCTAAAAATGAGTTTTTTTTCCCCACCAGCCAGCAGTAGTGACTGAAATTCAGTCACAGTTGACAGCAAAATTTCCCTCAATAACTTCACTCGAATATGCCAACATGACCCATAGGATTATGTCTAGACTGAGATCTCTTAATAGTCATCTGCAGCACCTGCCTGGCAGGTGTTTCCTGACATGTCTTATGCATATCACACTATTGGTGTAAAATTTAAAGAGGAATGAGTTAGAAATTATAAAAAAAAGGAATAGCGAATCAAAGTCAAGTGGATGGAAAGCTTGATTAATAAATCTGTTCAAAATTATGCAAAGAGCCAACCTTGAGCTGCTGATAAAAAGGAAATCAGTAAAGGAAAGATCAACCAAAGTGCTGTAAAACTCTGTGACTTTATTCTGTGTACTAATACCTTCAGTCTCCCCATTAAATTGATGTCAGTGAGATAAAGGAATCCATGACAATACATACAAATAAAGCAGGGAGTAAAATTGATCCTCCTCCCAAAGTGATACAAGGATTGCAGAGCACAATTACCCTGAGCCCTTCAGACATACTTCAGCAGGGACGCAGTAACCTCTGCACTGCCTACAGGGTATGTGAGATTGGGGAAGTGAAAGATTTTGGGAAAGAGTGATATTTGACAAGTGAGAGCAGACTCCCATTGCACTGGATGTATTGCTCATTTCTTCATTTGGCCACTATTCAGCTGTCAGTTACCTCCATCAATTTATCTAATGTTTGTAGAACTAAATTGTTTAAGAGTAACTTGATCCATTTTTAAACAATTAGTCACTGATCATCTGAGGCAATTTAGGAGGAATAAATTCTTATGTGGCCATCAAGGATATCTGTGAACAAGACCTGCTTAGACCAAATCACATTCATGGACTCCGCCTCATGGGACAGCCACAGCTTTGATGACTCAAGCTTGATTGTATGCGTGGGTTTGCACAAAGTAAAAGTAGGTAGTGCAGAGGATAAGGGTAAGTGGCAGGACAGATGGAGTGTCATCTGGCTGTTTGCGTACATCAGCATTCTCATCCTTAATCCTCTTCCTCCGCACTGTTACAAGAGGATGACAGTGGAAGTGTGCATTAATTACCATCCCATCTCACCATGACACAATCTTACCTTTGTAATTCCTGGATATCTGAAACACAAATTAGACAAATGCAGGGTGAAGGTGCAGAGAAAGAGAATGAGGATAAGCCATTACTGAATTTCACCCTGTACCCATCGACTCAGAGAGTGATGTATTTAATTTAGAGGATCACACAGAGGCCACACCTGTGCCTGTTGGAACACCAACCTTGAATGGTCCACAGCAAGAGCAGAGATTGGGGTGCAGGAACTACGAAAATCACAGGAATCAAATCACCAATAGATTAGTCATGTATGAAATCTTACAAGAGAAGGTCAATGAGAGTGCAGGAATCTGGTGTAAAGCCTGCATGTAATTTCAAGAAGCTAAAGCTTTGTATGGCGCACCTCTTTCAGTAAAGAGTTGATGGCCAACTCCATTTATACGGTTGTGGAAACTCAACTTCCCATCACATCATCTCTGCTGGCTACCATGTCACCATGACTGCAAATTAGCACCCAAGTGCATTTGCATGCTTCATAACAATCCACTTGTTCATCCCCTAACAGATTAGAATTGCCACAGGAATATAAGTAAGCTGCTTTTCTCAGTAGTTATCCTCTCCCAGCCCTATGATGTAATTCAGGATTTGGGATATTTTGCTTCAGAAAGACAGTATTATAGACAGTGTGGCTGCTAAACTCAATGCACCAGTCATTGCCACACCTCGCACAAGTACCCCTTGTCACCCGTAGGTCAGCCTTTGTTTAGTTGCATTTGACTTGAATGCTCTTGGCATGGCAGAAAACTATAGAATAAAAGTTTCATCGCTGTCATGAGGGCACTTGGCATTGACCTATAAGACATGAAACCTATGGTTTTATACAAGATGAAGAAATCTTTGATCATTGCATTGGCAAAATAGTGGCACATAGCAATATGATGCAGTCAGTGCAGTCCATGTTGTAAGGAAGCCCGCAGTACTTTCTCTCTCTTGTGCTTTCTGGCAAGACAGAACAGAAGTACATCACTGAGCTTCATTGTGCAGCAGGAGACATCAAATTGAGATGATGCAAACATCTTCAGTGCCACTTCAAATTACTCGGACACTTTTTCGCTGTCAAACAGCCGGAAGACAGTGATTACAAATGTTACTGCAGCAAATGGTGAGATTATCTTTAGTCAGGCATTTTTCCGCTCTGAAACCTGACTATGAGGATTTCTTCTTGATCTCCATGGGCTAATCTGGTTTCTTCCTGAGAACAGAACTCCACTTATCCTGCCTCCCTCTTCTGACAACTCATCTTGATCTTGTCTGTCCTCCGCATATTCCTGCAGTAATGCTGGATTCCAAGAAACGCTGCTAATCCCCAATGTCTGGCAGCAGCTGGCTTATGTAAAAATTTTGACGTTGATAAGGTCCTTTTGTATCTCCCACATGCTCCTGGCAGCACAGTTGATCTTGAAGCTTCTGTAGGAAGCATCAGGCTTTCATGGATCCAGAGCAAAACCCAGACGAAAATCAGTCCAATTTAACGATAATCACTTAATGTCCTCATCAAATAGGGCAGGGGAAATGCTAATGCTCATGAGTTTATTGTCATGCCCACAAGTACAGAGTACATATGCACTGTAATTCTTTCTTGCTGCTGCAAACAAATACGCTGCTCCTCTCCTCCTCCTCTCCAATGCCCCACCTTCCTACTTGTTCTCTGCCTAATTTTTGACACTCATGAAGAAGGACTCAGACCTGAAACATTGATTGCTTTTGCTTCCCATGGATGCTGTATGACCTGTTGAGCTTCTCTAGCCCTTAGACCCCGGCCTATGCAGATGTTTTGTTCAACTCCCAAATTCCTCAGTTTAGTTATAGGCTTTGCAGTATGAAACTGTTAAAAGCCAAGCTGTAATCAATTAACAACAGCCTGATGCAGGTGTTCCTGCGGTTTCAGCGAGCTAATGCAGAGTGGTGAGCCAGTGAGAAGGCATCAGCCACTGTCCTCCTGTGACCATAAGTGTATTGCAATGGGTCTAGGTCAGTCCTGAGTGAGGATTTGATTTGCTCCATAATGATGGATATCATTTTGAAACAAGTGGGGCCCTCTGATCACAGAAGTGAGATGTTGTAAACATCTACACAAATCCCAGTAAGTTGGCAGGTTTCAAGAAGATAGCCAGGCACTCTGTCTGGGTGGAGGTTAAACTCTTGGAAACAGCCTCAGACACTAGGAGCACAGAGTCTCCATGGGCTCTGGGGACTTCACAAGGGTGCTTCATCATTTTCCTTTATAAAGCAAATGTAGAAAGCATTGAGCTCATCCAGAAGAGATGTATCACCTTTAATGACACTATCCTGTTTCACCTCATCATATGTAATGGTGTATATGCATGGCCTCAGCTGATGTGTGTCCATCTGAGATTCCTGCTTGCTCAAGAATTGTAGTTTGCATTGGTAATGGCCTTCTAGAAGTTGTATCTGCATTTTATTAATGTTTCTGATTCACCTGATTTGAATGCCTCACATCTGGTCTTCAACATCTTGCAGATCTCTTGGTACATGCATGGCTCTAGTTAAGATACACCTCAAGTTCCTACAAGTAGGAACATATGTGTCCATGCACTTACTGATAAATCAGTAACATCTGTGGCATATTCATTCAAATCTGCTTCAGGAGCCTTGAACATGACCCAGTCGACTTACCCCACACAGTCATGTAACTATTCTTCCTCCTCCCTGATCATCTCAGTACAGCCTTCTCCACCAGTACAATGCTCTTCAGATTCTTCCCTTAGGAGGGAAGGAAGAGAAAGCACAGTCTGGTGATCTGACTTTGCAAAGGGATGGAGAGTTAGGCATCCTTGGCAGTAATTCTTGGGATCATTTCTCCACCATTAACAAGTGGACAGCAGTGTCTGGGTTTCAAGCTTTATTGTTGGATTTTACAGGTTATATAGTCACATGTTGCAAGAATCACAAAAAAACAGCAAGTGAAAGATAAAGGAAAGGCTACAAGAAGCTACCAATTTATTCCTGTAAAATGCCATCTGTTCACTACTTTATCGGTCCAATTCAAAAGGTGTGGGCTGGACTGTTGCCATAGTGATCTTTGTTCTTATTCTGTGCTGAAAGACAGCTAGCTGTCTGTAACCCTTCAGTGGTAGCTCTTTTAATCTACCCCTACAATAGTGTAGCAGTCGTGAAGAGTGTTTGATCCCTTAGCACTTCAGGAGACATATTGGAGGTAGTTTGGGAGATGACTAGGAAGGCATCGAGATATTCTGCATGATTTTATTTTGGACTGTGTGCAGATTCTCCATTTTTATCTACATTTAGGTGTGCATTAAAAGCATAGCTGTCTAAAATACTAACCTCCAAAAATGTCAGCACCAATGTCATTTTGACGTTGCTTGCCATTCCTATCATGATCTGGCCATTCTGCCAACTGCACGCTGGTACTTTGTGCATTATTGCAAAAGCTGGGAGGCATTCAGTAGGACTCGCACCACAAGTGTGCACAGGTCCCATGGACATAGTTTTAGACTCCTACATTAGCCATTTTCAATGGTGGCCCTATGGTTCACCTGGTGGCCACAGCACATTTAAGTAAAAGCCTCATTTTATTTTCACCTTATGTAGCATAAATATTTTAAACGTTTTTTATGTTCGCGGCAGGAGAGACTGGTTCACCGGGAAGGCAGCCCATAAAAAATGAGCAGAATCCTAAAGGATCAGAACCAAACAAAGGTTCAGAATGGCTGTTCTACATGTTGCTGTTACACCTAGATCAAAACAAATTTCACACCCATTTTGTAGATATTATCCACAGTTCAGTTTGATTGCACTCTTCACACTGAGAGCGAGTGTTATGGGCATTAATACTGACACTTCAGGGAGTAAAGCTGTCAAAGTTTATGGGGAGAAGGCAGAAAAATGGGGTTTAAAGGAAGAATATGTCTGCCATGATTCAAATAGTGGAGAAGACATGATGGCCAAATAGCATAAATCTTTTTCTGACACTTATGGTGTCAATGGTATGGAGTTAAATTCCACAGCTGGAAATGCCTCCTTTTGAGTGGAACATTAAACTATCAAACTGTAACCTCATCTGTCTCTTAAGCAGCTGTAAAGAATTACATAACACAATATTGAATGACAATAGGAGAATTATACCTATTGTCCTGACAATATTTATTCCTCAATTATACATCATTAAAACAGATTATCTCATCATTATCATATGGCTTTAGAAATATTCTGTTTTCAAATATGCTGCCATTATTTTTGCATTGCGATGGCATTAATTCTGAGACCAGTATTTTCAGCATTAAGGCTCAGTTACACTGTCAGATTCCATGGACAGACTTTGTGCATAGAAAAGTTTCCACTCTCAGCTCATTCACGAGATTGTTAAAGCAAAGGATTCAAAATAGTGTAGAAAGCCTCCGTGAAGAAATAACCCAACCATCTCCTGGGAATTTCTCATCTTCAGTCACTCAAAGTAGAGAAATAACATTGAAGATGTATTGAGAATTATGTGTCCATGTGTTGGGAAGGCAAAGAAACCCTGAAAAGCATTGGAACGAGTAACGGGGTTGCATTCCACCCACCCTCTCTGTCTGGCACTTCCCATAGAAGAACCTCACCTCCTGTCTCAAAACCAAAAAAAAAGAGTTCAGCAAGAGGTCCTTGAACTCAAGGGAAAGAAAACAACAAGATGCAATACAAATGTAAATTTCCTCGAAGAATTTTTAAATCATAAAATTGCACATTCTGCAACTTGTCCTGAGATCTGAAATAGAAGGTTTAGCAGTAATAGATACATTTACTGCTTTCATGAAGTTTGTATTTTTGTACCAATGTAGTTATGGGATGATTATATCTGTCATATAATCAATAGGAATGCGCTTGTAGTTTTACAAAATTATTTGTGAAATGAGGTGGCCAGAAAACTGGCCAAAAATTGGCTTATCCCGGAATCGAGTGACATGGTGTTCTTTTCTGTGCATCTCTGCATCCTTGCAAAATCCTGCCTTTTCAATAGGATTTTCATTTATCCTTGCGTCTTCCTTCTGGCATAAGCCTCCCACAAATCATAGCAGTTAGTACAATGCCATTACAGCACCAGCAATGCAGGTTTGAATCTGGCACTGTCTGCGAGGAGTTTGTACATTTTCCCCTTGTCTGCCTGAGTTTCCTCCATGTGCTTTGGTTTCCATCCACCCTTCAAAACGTATGGGGGTTGTAGGTTAATTGGGGTACTTTAAGCAGAATGGGCTTGTGGTCCGGAAGGGTCTGTTACTGTTCTGTACGTCTAAATTTAGAAATTTAATTAAAAATGTGCATAACATGCACAATTCATCCTCGAGTCTGAAAAACAGCACTTTTAAATTTATTCACAAAGCAAACATTTCTAACTCTTTCCCCTAAAAACAGACACTCACATGCTAAAATGGAAGTGGACAAGGTGGCTCATGATATAATCTCCAATAATATACAAAACATTAGGATTAACCTTTTTAAGATGGAGAGGAGATTTCTTTTGTTTCCTCTCAGGACTCGGGTCTTTGGAATTTTCTACCCCAGAGAGCAATGAAAGGATCGAGGGAGTGAGGGAAAAACTGAGGCAAAGATCAGATCAAACTTGATCTTATTGAATGGCAAAACAAGTTCAGTGCCAAATTCCTCCATCTACTTTTTTGTAAAAAAAATATATTTTGATGGTGTGAAATCATCACTAAAGACCTTTCAATTACTTCTTCTTTGGCTTGGCTTCGCGGACGAAGATTTATGGAGGGGTAAATGTTCACGTCAGCTGCAGGCTCGTTTGTGGCTGACAAGTCCGATGCGGGACAGGCAGACACGGTTGCAGCGGTTGCAGGGGAAAATTGGTGGGTTGGGGTTGGGTGTTGGGTTTTTCCTCCTTTGTCTTTTGTCAGTGAGGTGGGCTCTGCGGTCTTCTTCAAAGGAGGTTGCTGCCCGCCGAACTGTGAGGCGCGAAGATGCACAGTTTGAGGCGATATCAGTCCACTGGCGGTGGTCAATGTGGCAGGCACCAAGAAATTTCTTTAGGCAGTCCTTGTACCTCTTCTTTAGTGCACCTCTGACACGATGGCCAGTGGAGAACTCGCCATATAACACGATCTTGGGGAGGCGATGGTCCTCCATTCTGGAGACGTGACCTACCCAGCACAGTTGGATCTTCAGCAGCATGGATTCGATGCTGTCGGCCTCTGCCATCTCGAGTACTTCGATGTTAGGGATGAAGTCGCTCCAATGAATGTTGAGGATGGAGCGGAGACAACGCTGGTGGAAGCGTTCTAGGAGCCGTAGGTGATGCCGGTAGAGGACCCATGATTCGGAGCCGAACAGGAGTGTGGGTATGACGGCTCTCTATACGCTTATCTTTGTGCGGTTTTTCAGTTGGTTGTTTTTCCAGACTCTTTTGTGTAGTCTTCCAAAGGCGCTATTTGCCTTGGCGAGTCTGTTGTCTATCTCGTTGTCGATCCTTGCATCCGATGAAATGGTGCAGCCGAGATAGGTAAACTGGTTGACCGTTTTGAGTTTTGTGTGCCCGATGGAGATGTGGGGGGGCTGGTAGTCATGGTGGGGAGCTGGCTGATGGATGACCTCAGTTTTCTTCTGGCTGACTTCCAGGCCAAACATTTTGTCAGTTTCTGCAAAACAGGATGTCAAGCGCTGAAGAGCTGGCTCTGAATGGGCAATTACTACAGATAAAATAATACCATCTATTGATTGTTGTCAAGCTAAGTAGGAAAGTATTGAATATTGGAAGATTTTTTCACACAACTGCATCAATGAAATACAAAGACAAAGAGAAGCATATTTGTATTATCATAGAAACTGGATTATTTTTGGCTGAAAATAGTTGCAAGTGGATTGTCATCACTCAGGGAAGAAGTGAAAGAGATTCTGAAGGCAAGGAACTTAATGTAGAACTAAATCATCTTGGGTATGATATGGTTCTAAACTCATTGTTGGCAGGTCTGGCAACAGTATTGCTATCAATACTTCAGTTATTGAAAAATGGAGATGGAATTAGGGCAAAGAGCAAATGACAGAATTTCTGCAAGAAGTGAGAATTTAATTCATTGTGTATATGCTAAAACCTACATGTAATGCTTTGAATTGTGGCTTAGAAGCCATATAAGGATGTTCAGGGGATTTTTAAAAAATGCATTGATAAAAGAGTGACAGGAACTGTGTTCAAGTTGAGAAAGAAACCTTTGGAGTTGAAAAATTTCACATTTATATTGGTAAAAACTTCAAGATTCAACTTATTCTCAAGTTTTCAAAGTTCACAAAAAGCTTTCCTGCAAAGGTAAACTCATCATCTAAACAGTGTCATTATTAAAATATGAAACAGAAGCAAAAGAAATTCAGAGAAATCAAGTGGCTATGTATCTTGCCACCTCCAAATAGTTTGGTTCTGACCTCGTTTTTGTTAAGCAATTTTGGTCCTTGGTCTAATACTGCCATGGCTTCAACAAGAATGCAATAGTGGATCATCCACAGGGACACCCCTCAATTTCTCCTCCTGTCAATGTGGTACTGATAACTGATTTAATCATTAGTTTACCTGAGTGGATGGCTAGGAATGTGTAACAAATTGGGTACAACTATTGTCAGTGCTGGGTCTTTTCGTCATTTGTAATATTTGATGGGAATGTATGTGGTATTATTAGTAATCTTGCAGGTAACATGAAAATTGGAGCCTTGCATTGCAGGAAAGGTTGTTTACAGGACCAATAGGACCTAGAGCAGTTGGAAAGTTGGGAAAGTGATGGCAAATGGATATTAATTCAGAAAAGTGTGATGCAATGCACTTTAAAAGAACAGATTCTGGTAGGACATGTAGGGTGGACATTAACATACAGAGATACTTTGGGGTGCAAGTCTGCAGCTTTCTGAAACTAAAGCACAAGTAGATAGAGAAGTGAGAAGGGCATTTGAAAGCTTGCCCTTCAAAAGCTGAAGTATTGAGTAGAAGAGTTCAGATGTTATGTTACAGTTTTACAAAATGCTGGTTAAACCACAAAGTACTGTGTATAGTTCTAGTAGCTACTTGATAGGAGCAATAGGGAGCATACAAAGGTAATGCACCAAGATGTTACCTGGACTCTAGTTATAAAGAGAAATTAGATAGGCTGAGTTTATTTTCCCTGTAACTTAGATGAGAGATGATCTTACAGAGATTTACAAAATTATGAAGGCAGAGATAGGATAAATAGTCAGAATCTTTCTTCCAGGACTGAGAAGTCTATAACTAGAGTAGTGGTTCTCAACCTTTTCCTTTCCACTCACATACCACTTTAAGTAATCCCTATGCCATAGGTGCTTTCCGATTAGTAAGGGATTGATTAAGTAGGTGTATGGGTGGAAAGAAAGAGTTTGAAAACCACCGTTTTAATTATACCTAATTGACTCGTTATATGCACAGTTTCAATAACTCCAAAGGAAATGGGCCAATGACAATTTTTCTCAAGCAAAATATTTCAGTAACAATTGGGTCTAGAGCAATGATTCTTAACCTTCCCTTCCCACTCACATACCACCTTAAGCAATCCCTTAAATCCACAGAGCACCGGTGGCATAGGGATTACTTAAAGTGGTATGTGAGTGGAAAGGAAAAAGTTGAGAACCACTGAACTAGAGTAACTGGGTTAAGGTGAGATGGGGGAAATTTAAAGACAATCTGATGTGTAAATTTTCTGGAAGGAGCTGCCATGGAGGAAGTGGAGGAAGATAGAATTGCAATGTTCAAGAGGCATTGGGACAGTTACATGGATAGGAAGGGAATAGAAAATTACAGATACAATGCAGACAAATAGGAATAGCATAAATAGACATTATGGTTAGCATGGATAAGATAGGTTCAAAGGGATTTTACCTGTGCTATACTTCATGATTCTATAAGAATTGAGCTGCAGTGTTTGAAAGCATAATCTTCACATCAAAAATAATGGAAAATTGTTTTTTTGTTTAGCAGTAGAGATCATTAGGAATCAGGAAAAGTATTATTTTAAAATAAGTAAATTGTGGCAGCTCGCCCAGGTGCAGGGCAAGCCCACAGCCGGGTGGCTTGATGTCATTAAGGTCCCAGGAGTCACAAGTGTCATCGGGTTCTGAGGGATTTAAATCCCTGTGAGTGTTCTATTAAAGTCAGTTGGTTCAACTCACTTTTGACTCTGTACGGTTCTTTCGCTCACTGCCTGCCTAGCGCAACTAAATTGGTGAGCCCGACAGTCCAAACGGCATTTGGGTGCAACGATGACCAACCCAAGCACATAGAATGCAGTTTCACTGAAATTGCTGACTGCAGGTCTGGTTTGAACAGGCTGCAGCCCAATTCCAGTTTAGGCAAATCATCTTAGATGTCGCAAAGTACCTTCACTCGATCAGGGAACAGCAGACCACATCATCGCCTTTCTACACCAGCCATTGGTATGAAGCATTCAAGGTGCCCCGATCCATAATTTTGGCCTTTCCCACCATGACTGTGCAGCAGGTTTGCGTCACGTTGACTGCCTAAGTGACCGCGCGCGATTGGCCTTTATGAACGTGATGTTGGCACGAGCAGATGGCTATAAACCATATTTACTGTTCGAACTGGTCTTTCTTGAGCAGATGCCAAAAGAGATTCGCCTTCTTACCGCTGATGATGATTTCATGGCCCATGCAAAGGCTGCACAGATATCTTGTGGCATGATGGGGCCTCCATCGACCAGGATTCTGCATCACGTCCTAAGGCCTGGGCCTTCGCGATGCCATCAATGAAGCCGGTGACATCCGAAGCAGGGAGTGACCCCAGTTCGGACTGTTGATGTTTTTACCACCATAAGTGGGGTTCAGGAGCCCACCATTGCTTCCCACCCTGTTCTTTTCTTAAAAACACCGGGGCTGGCTGTTGTTAATGGCTACGGCGGATGGTCACCTCCTTTACTTATGGGCAAAAATTCCTTGCAGACACAGCGATGGAGGTTAGCATCTTCACCCCATGAACCATGACACCCGCGCTGGAATGTTAGAACCCGTGCTCACCACTGCCAACACCAGCAGTATTTGCACATATGGCACGTGATCCATCCCGCTACAATTCAGTTCCAGCTGGTTGTTTATGCTGGCAGCTGTGTCGCAGCCTTTATTGGGTGCAGATTTCCTCCTAGTGGACCTCAAGGGATAGTGCCTAGTGAGAGCCAAGACCTTCTAGGCTTTCTCACTTAGCAAAGCCAAGATACTTGCTCCACACCCGGACTCTGTGACTTTGTCAGGCAGCAAATTTTTCAGAGTACCAGCAGAGCTCCCGACCATTATTACACCACAGCTCTTCACAGACACATCTAAGCACTCAAGGACCACTGCCACAGGCCTGGGCACACAGGCCTGACAAACTTCACCTTGCCAAGGAGGAGTTCAGGAAAATGGAGACAGGGATTGCCTGGCGCTCAGATAGTCCATGGGCCTCTCCTCTGCAAATGGTGCCCAATTCAGCTGGAGGATGGAGGCAATGTGGTGACTGCAGAAGGCTCAATGACACCATGGCCAACTGCTACACAGTGCCCCACATTCAGGACTTTATGGCCAATTTGCATGGGGCACGCATCTTCTCCAAGGTCAGCCTGGTCTGCGGGTATCACCAGATTCCAGTATACCCCAGCAATGTCCCCAAGATGGCCCTTATCACTCTGTTCTGCCTATTCGAGTTTCTGCGGATACCTTTTGGACTCAAGAACGCAGCACAGTCATTCCAATGGTTCAAGAACTCAGTGGGGCATGGCTTAAATTTCATCTTCATCTACTTAGATGATATTCTGATTGCCAGCTTCTTACACCAAGAGCATTTGATGCACCTGTGCCAAATCTGCCACTGCCTAAGTGAATACAGCCTGGCCATCCACCCTCCAGTGCTGTTGGCCATTGATTTCCTTGGGCACCACATCGACCGGCATGGGTCTTCATGGACCACAAACCCCTCAGCTTCACATTCGCAAAGTATCAGATGCATGGTAAAGGATGAGAAAGCATGATGTCTCCGAGTCTTAATTGTGTGAATGCATACACAACATGTACCACCTCCATGCCGACGAAGTCAGCCACCCAAACAGGCTAAAGAGGTGTGTTGACCATAGGCTCCACTCCTACTAATGCCAGTTCTTGGGGGGGAGGGAGGGGAGGAAGAAGAGACCATGTGGCCGCTTGCCCATGCAAAAGGGAAACCAGATCACAGAGTCGTGGGAAAGTCCACCACAGATCTGGGTGTGGAGCAAGAATAAAGGTCCTGGGAGTCACAAGCATAATCATGTTCCGAGGGACTGAAGCACACACGAAAGTTCTATTAAAGTCAGTTGGTTCAACTCACTTTTGACTCTGCGTGATTCTTTTGCTTGCTGCCTGCCTAGTGCAACTACAAAATATTTTAAAAATTAGAAGGATGAACGAAATAGATAAATCTTTTGACGAGTCTGTACCATAATATATCATAAGAATTGTCAAAGGAATAAAGTTGAGTTAAATGTGGGCCTAGAGCACTAATCAAAATTCACTGAGAAGACACGATTTAGAACAATTTTACCATGAATAATGCATTCTGATATTGTGTGCATGAAAATAATTGCCAAACTATGGCATACTGTATTTCCAAAGTGTGGATTAGACAAATGGATTGTTACGTTTGTGGTGCCAAGGCAACAAAACCACTTTTAAGCAGGTTCAAAATAGCCTATGAAATTGTTCTAAAGAGCACATATTAATAATTTTAAGAAAGAAATAAACTGGTTTTTGTTCTTAATTATTCAAAGTGGAATGATACTAAATATGTTCTGTTCTCATAACAATATTATCAAAAAAATGCAGATTTATTTTCATATCTAGGCTCTCTTCAAAAACCAGTCTTTGAAAGTTATAACCAATTCTGATAATTTTTTTTTAAACTTTATTTATTCGTTCAAAAAACAAATAATATATGACGTATGCAGCAATTAAACATGAACATGAACATTTTTTTTATATATAGAAAAAAGAAAAGAACCCCCCTCCCCCCCTCAGCCAACTCTCCTAAGGAGAGCCATAAAAATAAAGAATATTAAAGAAAAAGTTAAATATACATAATAAAATCTAGTCAATATAAATTGAAATGTAAATATTCTGAGTATAACAGCCACTTATTAATAAAATAATTATTATTATCATGCAAAACATATGTAATTTTTCCATTATTAAACAATATTTCATCTCATTATGTCATCTATTAATATCAAGCATATTTGTATCTTTCCACGTACTAGCAATACATTTTTTCGCTACGGATAAAGCTAAATATACAAAAGCAAGCTGGAACTTATCTAATCCCAAACTTTTCAGAGGTTGCAAACTACCCAATAAAAATACTGTTGTGTCTAAAACTATTTTAATTTTAGACAGGTATTCTAAAAACGATTGGATTTTCTTCCAAAAAGATTGTATATGTATACATAACCATTAACCAAACAGCATGAAAAAAAAGTTCCAACCGTATCACCACATCTAAAACACAAATCTGATTCATTAAAACCATATTATTTTAATTTTTCAGGTGTCAAATATAATTGATGTAAAAAAATTGTAATTAATCATTACATAACGTGCATTTATCAATCTAGTAATACTATCATAACAGATATCTAACCAATTCTCTTTAGAAAAAGTAAAACCAATTTCCACTTCCCATTTAATTTTCAATCTATCCCAATCCTTTTTATCATTCCATCCTATAATATTTGGTACATAGATGAAATATAACCCTTCTCTGGTACCTTCATAAGAAAAGTCTCAAATTTAGTCATTTTAGGTAAAATCATTTTGCTACCAAACATATATTTTACCAAAGATCGAATTTGATAATAAAGAAATAAAGAGTTCTTAATACCAAAATCTTCCCTCATCTGATTAAAAGATAAAAACTTACCCTCTTTAAAACAATCTCCAAAATTTTTCACACCTTTAAATCTCCAATGCAATAAACTTTGATTATATATTGAAAAAGAAATAAGTTGATTATTATACAATGGAGTCAAAGCCAATAATTTACCCCTAGAGCCTATCATTTTATTTTTCTTTATAACCATATAACCATATATCCATATAACCAGTTACAGCACAGAACAGGCCAGTTCGGCCCTACTAGTCCATGCCGTAACAAATCCCCACCCTCCTAGTCCCACTGACCAGCACCTGGTCCATACCCCTCCAGTCCTCTCCTATCCATGTAACTATCTAGTCTTTCCTTAAATGTAACCAATGATCCCGCCTCGACCACGTCTGTCGGAAGCTCATTCCACATTCCCACCACCCTTTGCGTAAAGAAATTTCCCCTCATGTTCCCCTTATAATTTTCCCCCTTCAATCTTAAACCATGCCCTCTAGTTTGAATCTCCCCCACTCTTAATTGAAAAAGCCTATCCACATTTATCCATAACTTCATTAAATGTTTTAGTATAGGCACATTATATTGTTGTAACAAATTTATATTCCACCTAACCAATTCTGATAATTTATGAAACAAAATGTTGTCAAGTTGAAATTTCAGTTAGAATTGTCCAAGCAGCTCTGAAGAAAAAAAATATTGCAAAGGTGTAGAGCTCGTCGAAAGAACCAAAGACTTGTTGATCCAAACCAAGGCTTTTATTAGCAAAAGACAGGAGCTCTTCACAGGTGGCCGACCAGTCCGGAATGATCTGACCTGGCTAGGGACACAACCCTTTAAGGCCCAGACAATAGGTGTGGCTTAGCTCTCAGCCAATCGCTGTAAGCACAGTCTAGATACAGTAACTATATACACTATGTACATTGGTGATAGATCTGTACTATCACATTCACCCCTTCTTGGAGAACTGACCCTGGGAAAAAAAAAAACGAGGGAGAGAATGAAAGGAAAGGGTAGGTCAAGGACTGTAGCGGTCAGGGGGTCTGACCATCCGGCGTGACTGCCATGGTGCCGGGATTGGGATTGCTGGAGTGGTGTTGCCAGCAGGCTCGTCAGGTGCGACTGCTCCGTCGCTCAATTCCCCAGTCGTGTTGTCGGCAGGGTGGCCCGGGTCATTGGGGTGCTGTTGGTCCATCTGTTGCGGCACGGGGCCTGGGGAATAAAGAGTTGGGGAAGGTTGGGTTGGGGGGTTTGCTGGGTCTACCGCGTCCTGAGCTAGGTCCCGCACCGAAACAGTGTCCTCCCGCCCGTCTGGGAACTCAACGTAGGCGTAATGTGGGTTCGCGTGGAGTAGAGTCACTCGGTCGACCAAGGGGTCGTTCTTTGAGTGCCGGACGTAGTGTCACAAAAGGACGGGGCCAGGGACGGTGAGCCATGCCGGTACAGTGGTTCCTGATTCGAATTTCCTCAGGAAAAGGAACATCCTTTCGTGGGGGGTGGCATTTGTTGCAGTACATAGGAGGGAGCGGATGGAGTGTAAGGCACTCGTGAGAACCTCCTGCCAGTAAGAGGTGGGGAGACCTTTAGACCGGAGAGCTAGTGTAACCGCTCTCCATATGGTGGAATTCTCCCTCTCGACCTGGCCGTTACCGCGTGGGTTATAGCTCGTGGTCCTGCTTGAAGCAATACCACACTCCAGAAGGTACTGTCGCAGCTCTTTGCTCATGAATGAGGACCCCCTATCAATGTGGATGGAATTGGGGTACCCAAAGATGGTGAAAATACTGTGAAGGGCCTGTATCACTGAGGTGGCAGTGGTGTCTGGGCAGGCCACAGCGAATGGGAAGCGGGAGTACTCGTCGATGGCTGTAAGGATGTTGGTATTACGGTTGATCGACGGTAGGGGCCCCTTAAAGTCTATGCTAAGACGCTCGAAGGGGCGGGTGGCTTTGATAACGTGGGAGTTATCCGGACGGAAGAAGTGGGGCTTGCATGCAGCGCACACCGAACAGGCTCGGGTCATGGAGCGGATCTCTTCGACTGTGTAGGGTAGGTTGTGCGCCTTGACAAAGTGAGCAAACCTAGTGACCCCTGGATGACAGAGCGCCTCATGGAGTTTCCGTAGTCTGTCCATCTGTATGCTGGCGCACGTCCCCCTGGAGAGCACGTCAGGCGGGTCGTTGAGCTTACCAGGCCGGTACAGCATGTCATAGTTAAAGGTGGAGAGTTCGATTCTCCATCTGGCGATTTTGTCGTTTTTTATCTTACCACGTTGGGTGTTGCTGAACATGAAGGAGACCGCGCGTTGATCAGTCAACAGTGTAAAGCGCCTCCCAGCGAGGTAATGTCTCCAACGACACACCGCTTCAACTATGGCCTGAGCCTCCTTCTCGATCGAGGAGTGTCTACTCTCCGGACCCTGGAGGGTTCTGGAGAAGAAGGCTACAGGCCGACCGGCCTGGTTCAAGGTGGCTGCCAGGGCAAAGTCGGATGCATTGCTCTCGACTTGAAACGGGACAGACTCATCGATCGCGTGCAGCGTCGCAGCAGCGATGTCGGATTTGATTCGATTGAAAGACGCTGTGGCTTTGGTCGAGAGGGGAAATGAGGTGGTCTTGATAAGAGGACGCGCCTTGTCGGCGTAGTGTGGAACCCATTGGGCGTAATACGAGAAAAGGCCCAGGCAACGTTTGAGAGCTTTCTGGGTATGTGGGGGGGCGGGGGTAAGTCCATTAGGGGACGCATGCGGTCAGGATCTGGCATGACTATCCCGTTCTCCACCACACAACCTAGAATAGCGAGTCGTGTGGTCCGGAAGACACACTTGTCCAAATTGTAAGTCAGGTTCAGCCGACGGGCAGTTTGAAGAAATTTGTCTAGGTTGGCGTCATGGTCCTGCATGTTGTGGCCGCAGATGGTGATATTGTCCAGATACGGGAAGGTAGCGGTTAGCCCGTTCTAGTCCACCATCCTGTCCATTTCCCGCTGGAAGACCGCGACACCATTCGTGAATTCGAATGGTACCCTGAGAAATTGATATAGCTGCCCATTTGCTTCAAAGGCCGTGAATGGTCGATCCTCGTAGCGGATCGGGAGCTGGTGGTAGGCCGAACGTAGGTCAATAGTGGAAAAAATGCGGTATTGGGCGATCTGGTTCACCACATCCGTGATGCGTGGCAGGGGGTACGCATCCAGGAGCGTGAAGCAGTTAATGGTCTGGCTATAGTCGAGCACCATCCGTAGTTTTTCCCCATTCTTGACAACCACCACCTGGGCTCTCCAGGGGCTTGAACTGGGTTCGATGATGCCCTCATCCAGCAATCTACGCACCTCACTCCTAATGAATTGCCTGTTTTCCTAACTATATTGCCGACTTTTGGTGGCCACAGGCTTCCTGCCAGGGGTGAGGTTTGCGAAGAGTGCTGGCGGGGCAATCCGGAGTGTGGAAAGGCCACAGGATTAGCCCCGGGGCACGGGGGCGGGTTGCTCGGGTTCTTCAGGGGTGGGGCGATGGCAGACCGAGAGGGGGGCGTGGGGTCCCCCAAAGTGTAGGGACACTGTTTGGGACTGACACTGGAAGTCTAATCCCAGCAACACTGGGGCGCACAATTGGGGAAGGACGAATAATTTGAAGTGGGTGACTGTTACGCCCTGTACTTCCAGCGTGGCGATGCAATACCCCTTTATCCCAGTCGAGTGCGACCTCGTCGCTAATGAGATCCTCTGGGTAGTGGGGATAATGTTAAGTCCCCAAAGGAGAGCCAGATCTGGCTGGATAAAACTGTCAGTTGACCCAGAGTCAAATAAGCAATTGGTGTAGTGTCCATGCACTTTAATCAGTTCCACTGCTCTGGTGAGGGGATGAGAGCATTGCTGGTTTAGTGTTATTGAAGCAGTTGACAGGGGAGTTTTGCGCGATGACGTCACGCAACGGGATGATGTCACGCAACGGGATGACGTCACGCAACGGGATGACGTAGTCAACGCTCGAGGAGCAGGTTTTCACATTTAAAATGATTCACTGATTAGCATGCACCACATTCCACAATGGATTAGACTCTCACTGAGATAATTCTGCAGAGAAGACTCAGGAGAAGATTTAATTTAATATAACTCAGCCAAATCTTGAGGGGAGAATGGAAGTGAAGCAATTGAAGAAGAAAATAATTATGAGTCAAGTCAGGAAAAGAAACATTTAAAGTTCTATTGGGGTTGTGTATTAACACCACTTTGCAAATATGAGATTTGGAAATGAAATGTAGAAAAGAAAGTTGTATTAAGTGGCTTAAGGAGATACCTTGTGAAACTAAGAGATGAAACAATATATTTACACACAAATTATTCATTCCTTCAGAGACGCAGGAGAGATATGCTTCAGAAGGTGGAGACTATAGAAGAAATATGACAAGATCCTACTAAACTGAGTTGAGAACTGAGATTTTCCTCAAATCAAAAAAAAAGGACACCTTTTGAAAAGATCAAAGTGACTTAGTAAACGTGAATATGTTACACCTGTAAACTGAGTTTGAAAAGCTCTCACTTTCAAGAAGACAGGAAAGCAGTGTTGTATATGTAAACTGATGATACACGAATAACATAAACAAACACTCAGATGCATTTGTAGGTCAATTAAAATTTAGAAATACAGCACGGTAACAGGCTTTTCACCCACAATCACGTGCCACCCAATTACACCACATTAACCTAAAAGCCCCATAGTTGGATAAAATTCAAGTTAAGCATGTTCCAGCATCTCTTAGTACCCAACTGCACCATCTCGGCTGCACCATTTCATCAGATGCAAGGATCGACAATTAGATAGACAACAGACTCGCCAAGGCAAATAGCGCCTTTGGAAGACTACACAAAAGAGTCTGGATAAACAACCAACTGAAAAACCTCACAAAGATAAGCGTATACAGAGCCGTTGTCATACCCACACTCCTGTTCGGCTCCGAATCATGGGTCCTCAACCGGCACCACCTACGGCTCCTAGAACGCTTCCACCAGCGTTGTCTCCGCTCCATCCTCAACATCCATTGGAGCGCTTACATCCCTAACGTCGAAGTACTCGAGATGGCAGAGGTCGACAGCATCGAGTCCACGCTGCTGAAGATCCAGCTGCGCTGGATGGGTCACGTCTCCAGAATGGAGGACCATCGCCTTCCCAAGATCGTGTTATATGGCGAGCTCTCCACTGGCCACCGTGACAGAGGTGCACCAAAGAAAAGGTACAAGGACTGCCTAAAGAAATCTCTTGGTGCCTGCCACATTGACCACCGCCAGTGGGCTGATAACGCCTCAAACCGTGCATCTTGGTGCCTCACAGTTTGGCGGGCAGCAACCTCCTTTGAAGAAGACCGCAGAGCCCACCTCACTGACAAAAGGCAAAGGAGGAAAAACCCAACACCCAACCCCAACCAACCAATTTTCCCCTGCAACCGCTGCAATCGTGTCTGCCTGTCCCGCATCGGACTTGTCAGCCACAAACGAGCCTGCAGCTGACGTGGACTTTTTACCCCCTCCATAAATCTTCGTCCGCGAAGCCAAGCCAAAGATATACTCTGCATTGACCAGAATTGATAAGAATCACATACCTATATTAGATTCAGCTTTCCTTTGGTCCAATGTCCAAATTGTGCTTCTTTTTTTACATACATTGATATTTCCCAATTCCTGCGAACTCAAGTAGCAGTTCACACATACTACTTGATTTCCTTGTCCATGGAGGCCAGCATCACAATAACTTTCAGTTTTCTCTCCTCAGGATTATTCCAGCCTATAGTGGTGATCCATAGGATGCCTTACACTTTGTTGAGCACTGTGGACATCACCTATTTCCATTGAGCTCATATCAAGAGGCAGAGCATCTGCTTCCATTGCAGACCCCTCCAAACTGCAGACACTTATTTCCTCGAGAGATTCCCCTCACAGTGTTCTGGCAGGAGTGCCTGGTGATAGCACCAGAGAGACTCTGCAGTCCACCGGGAAAAAAAATATGTAGCGGGATAGTTCTTCACCAGACTATCCCATTTATTCTGACTTCTGGGATCTTCTCTTGCCCTCCTCCCATTATTGCATCATTTAATCATTCAGTTGAAACATTAGCACAACTGTTTGGAATCCAATTGGCTAGCTCTCCTTGATCCCATGTGATCTAACCTTCCAGATTAACCTGCCCTGTGGATCCTAGCTGAAGTTCATTTATACAATAACCACTGCTGGGCCTTATCAATTCTCTTGATTAACTATTTTTAAAAAAAGCTATCATATTCACGTCTTCTCATACGCAAAACTATGCCAACTACCTCTAATCACTCTCTGTCTCTCTAAATGCCAGTAGATCTTATTCCTCAGAATCCCCTCTAGCAAGTTTTCCACGATTGATGCCAGGCTCTCCGGCCTTTAATTTCCTGGATTATCTTTGCAATGCTTTGTAAATAAGAGCACAATATTAGCCACTCTCACCAACAGTCAGATTTTGACAGGGCACAGTACAGCATTCTCAACACAGCCTAGAGTTAATGACTTTGCTGCTCGGTTTAAACCAGCTCCAGACCCTCTCCTGCCTGTAACTCTGCACTTCCATTTCTCAGGACATTCAATCTTTCCTGGCTTTCACTCCATTATTAATATTTTTTTTCCCTGTACACACCCTTTCATTAATACTCATTAGCCCAGGTTTTGTAGGGAAAGGCCAGCAGCTGAGGAATCTGTTTAGAGGACCAGTGGGACCAAAAAAGAACCACTGCAATTCACCTTTCATCACAATTCCTCCACAGCAGATGCAATATTGCTGGCTCTCCACTCAGCTCTGGATCACCTTGAATACACGAACTCATACATACAGCTCCTCTTCATCGACTACAGCTCAGTCTTCAACACCATTATTCCCTCAGTGCTGGTCAAGAAGCTGCAAACTCTGGGTCTCTGCATCCCCCTCTGCAACTGGAATCTTGACTTGCTCATCGGAAGGCCACAGTCAGTACGAATTGGAAACAGTGTTTTCTCCTCACTGATTATCAACACAGGCACATCTCAAGGATGCAGGCTTTGTCCATTTTTCTACTCATTATATACCCATGACCGTGTGGCCAGGCACAATTCTAATGCTACCTACAAATTTCCCAGTGAACTCACAGTTGTCATCAAAATCACAACGGCAAAGAGGAAGCATAAAAGAGGGATAGAGATCAGCTTGTTGAGTGGTGTCATGCCGACAATCTTGCGCTCAATGTTTGCAAAACCAAGGAGATAATTGTGGGCTTCAGAAGGAAGTCAGGGGAATTTGACCCAATCCTCATCGAGGGCTCAGTAGTGGAAAGGGTCAAGAACTTCAAATTCCAAGAGGTTAACATCTCCAAGGATTTGACATGAAGCCTCCGTGTTGATGCAATCACAAAGGAAGCTCACCGGTGGCTGTACTTTGGGAGGTGCTTGAGGAGATTCATTATGTCATTGAAGACTCTCAAAAACTTCTACAGGTGTACTGTGAAGAGCATTTTGGCTGGTGGCATCACTGCCCGGTATGCAGGCACCAACTCTCAGGACAAGAAAAGATCCAGAGGGTTGTTAACTCAGCCTGCAAGATCACAGGCACCAGACTTCACTCCATCGAGGACATCTACAAGAAGCGGTGTCTTAATAAAGCAGCATCTATCCTCAAAGACCTCCACCACCCAGGCCAAGCCGTCTTCACTCTGCTACCATCAGGGGAAATGAAGCAGGAGCTCAATGACGAGCACACAGTGAGACAAAGACAGATTCTTCACATTGCCATCAGCTCTCTGAATAATCAATGAAGCAAAGACACTGCCTTACTTTTTGAGCACTTTTTTTTTAACTTTCTTTATATATTTATTGTACAAATGGTTATATGAATTTTTTCACTATGAAGCTGCTTCCAAACACCGAATTTTGTGACAAAACCTTCTGATTCTGATAGATCTGTGTGTATCCAGGGAATGCAGCTCTACTCATTTGAATGGAAAGGCACGGCTCTTAGGGACCACAGCAAGTTTTAGCTATTTATATTCAATAAATATTATTATGACACAGGAAACCTCTCAGCCTCAGGCATCTACGCCAGTTCACGTCTGAGCTATCTCATAAATCATTACACTATTGTTGCTTCCCAATATTGCTACAACTCAGTTTTGGCCAATTACCTATTAAAAGGAATAATTTGCAGTATCCAATGATCCATAAACATATCTTTTGGTTGGAGTAGAACTGTGAAGCATTCATCAGAAAATTGGACTTTTATTGTTTTTAAAAGACCATACTTTCAACCACATTTAGTGACATAATTTCTCCTATGTGCATTTAATACTTGTGTAATGGTTTTGAGAGTGAGAACATTTATAGAACGTTGTATAACTTTAACAATTGGCTGATCTAGGAATGTGGCTTAGCCAGCTGTCAAAAGAAAATCTTCATTTCCAAAGGCAAGAAAATCCTTTAGTTGAGCAGCAGTGTGTCTCTGAGGACAGAGCCAACTTTATGGAGCAAGTTGTCTTCTGGATGTCTGCACTAGCTAAGTCATCATCTTATCAGCCACAAGATCTAAGCTGCTTCTAATTCCAATGATAGTTCATGACAAGAGAGAGAAGCTTGCTTCTCTCTCTACAGTTGCTGCGTTGACCTATTGAGTATTTCTTGACATTTCCATTTTTCTTTCAGACTTCTAACTTCCACTGCCCTTTGCTTTTTCAGTGCTATGATCAATTTGAACACACGTCAATATATTTTGCAATGGTCTCTGCATTTATAGACATGCTAAATCAATAGGCATGTCTGGATTGCTGTTGTAAAATGCCAAGCTGTCACAAAGGTACACATTAGCATTGTATTTTAAATCTGCAAAAGTTAATCTGTAGGTGTGCTAACCAATAGCTTGTTACAGTCACTGGTATTGGACTGGAAATATCTAGCCAAAATTGTTCTAAATTCCTAAGATGTGACAGAAACTAGTGCACTTGCACAGAAGCAGCAGCTACCCAAAATAAAAACTGGTTTATATAATAAAGGGAACAATTTTCTCACTATGTGTAAAATTGTGCATTTGTGGCGGCTCACCACAAGGCAGGCGAACCGGCCCTGCTTGTAAGCCACACGGCAGGGCAGCCAGCCAAAATGGCACCATCGGGGGGGGGGGTTTCCCTTCCTTCCAGCTCGGGGCTCAGAAACTCGCGCTTGGGGACCACGTGACCCCTGGATGACGTCAGCGCCCTCCAGTGCGGTTCTCAGCCAGGTCCGGGCTGGGAGTATAAGTGCAGCCCAGCAGCCTGCAATAAACTAGTCTGCTCACTGAGCTCAACCCGTCTGGTTGCATGTGTTATTGCGGGAGCAGTGTAGCCACCGCTACACATTAACGAGTTCACTAGGACCAAATTTCAGAAGTGTTGTGCAATGCCCAAATACTTATTTGCTAAGCAATTAGCTGATCTGACAAACAAACAAAAATGTTTACACCAGTTGGGGTCAAAATAAAACCTTTAACAGTGATCGAGTTAATACATATTCTGGCAGATCTCAAGTTTATTCTAGACCATTGAGCAGTTGGTGTTAAAAAAAATATAGAATGCACAGCAATTTTAATTTCATTACAGAATAAGTGGAAATTGAGGAGGGAACGGCAAAGCTCAGCAACAGGCTGAGCAGTATCTCAAAGGAAAAGCAATGATTAGTTTTCAAGTTTAACCTTACATGAGATCTCATAATAGAGAATCATGTTTATTTTGTTAACCCATCTTTTTCATTAAATGCTAATGAACATTTTCAATGACCAAATGTAAGATTTCCTGCTTACTGCTCGATAAATAGTCAATAAGTGTTTCGAACTGCAGAAGGAATAAATAAAATTAAAACCAGTTGGAAGAGATAAAACGTGCTTTTAATTTATTTATGTTTGAAATCATTGAAGTGATTTTGTGCTCAAGATGGCGATGTTGAACAAACTAGTTTCAGGGAGATAAACAAAAAATTTCAAAGTTCAGATATATAGTCAGAATACCTAACATACATGACATCACACACAATCTTGAGATTCTTTTCCTGTGGGTGAAGCAGAATTCCTACTTATTGGTAGTACAAAAAAAAACTGTACCAATACAGAAGAGAGAAATGTAAACAAAAAGGGAGTGCAAACTAACAGGAAATAAACTGAGTGATTGTCAGATTAAAATACTTTTCATAAGTCCTTTTCCTAGTGAAGAAATAAGCAAGTGTAGAGGTGGATATTCTCTGCCCTTACATCACTAAATCTACCTCCATAAAACCTCCAAGGGCGTATCCAACGTGCAAATTCAAATCCGTACTGAGGGAACAGTCAGAGGTGAAGCGCAGTTGATCCCTCATCCATAAAGGCACTGCCGCTACAAGCAGCTGTTAAGGGCCGGGCTGATGATGTCATGATGATGCCATCAGCCCGAAACCTAGGAGCCACCACCAGGATTCCCACGGTGATTGGTGCTGCGGTTAGGGCTCCCTCCTGCCACCCGGAAATGTTCTCTCCCTGTTCCTCCTCCACCTTCACTCCTTCACTGAGCCAGGCCAGAAAGAGGAAGACAAGGGAGCGGCGGAGCCTGGTGGATGAACCTCTTTTATTTTAATGTGAGGTTAATGGCAGTCTTAATCCCCCATGCAGCTGGAACTGCTCTGCGTTTTCCAGAATGGATCCAGCTGCGTGGGGGATCATGGGTAATGAAGATGGCCATTGCTCAGCATGTACATTTGTCCTCACGGAAACAGGTGCTGCTACTGCACCACTCACCCCACCTTGCGACACTACTCTCTATAAAAGCAATGCTGGAGCAGCCTTACAGACTTCTCCATAAAAGGTTACTCTGCTTTTTTTCCTCATTGAGCTGGCTTCAATGAGGCATCGCTCCATGAAAAGGGCTTTTCTGAGAGACAAAAAGGCAGATTACTTTTTTGTGAGAAAAAAGAATATAATATTTGCTTCCATATATTTGTCACAATATACTAAGTTACTAATATACGCTGAGAATATTCTCCCAGAATCACAGTGCGGCTTTCGCGCTAACAGAGGAACCACTGACATGGTCTTTGCCCTCAGACAGCTCCAAGAAAAGTGTAGAGAACAAAACAAAGGACTCTACATCACCTTTGTTGACCTCACCAAAGCCTTCGACACCGTGAGCAGGAAAGGGCTTTGGCAAATACTAGAGCGCATCGGATGTCCCCCAAAGTTCCTCAACATGATTATCCAACTGCACGAAAACCAACAAGGTCGGGTCAGATACAGCAATGAGCTCTCTGAACCCTTCTCCATTAACAATGGCGTGAAGCAAGGCTGTGTTCTCGCACCAACCCTCTTTTCAATCTTCTTCAGCATGATGCTGAACCAAGCCATGAAAGACCCCAACAATGAAGACGCTGTTTACATCCGGTACCGCACGGATGGCAGTCTCTTCAATCTGAGGCGCCTGCAAGCTCACACCAAGACACAAGAGAAACTTGTCCGTGAACTACTCTTTGCAGATGATGCCGCTTTAGTTGCCCATTCAGAGCCAGCTCTTCAGCGCTTGACGTCCTGCTTTGCGGAAACTGCCAAAATGTTTGGCCTGGAAGTCAGCCTGAAGAAAACTGAGGTCCTCCATCAGCCAGCTCCCCACCATGACTACCAGCCCCCCCACATCTCCATCGGGCACACAAAACTCAAAACGGTCAACCAGTTTACCTATCTCGGCTGCACCATTTCATCAGATGCAAGGATCGACAATGAGATAGACAACAGACTCGCCAAGGCAAATAGCGCCTTTGGAAGACTACACAAAAGAGTCTGGAAAAACAACCAACTGAAAAACCTCACAAAGATAAGCGTATACAGAGCCGTTGTCATACCCACACTCCTGTTCGGCTCCGAATCATGGGTCCTCTACCGGCACCACCTACGGCTCCTAGAACGCTTCCACCAGCGTTGTCTCCGCTCCATCCTCAACATCCATTGGAGCGCTCACACCCCTAACGTCGAGGTACTCGAGATGGCAGAGGTCGACAGCATCGAGTCCACGCTGCTGAAGATCCAGCTGCGCTGGATGGGTCACGTCTCCAGAATGGAGGACCATCGCCTTCCCAAGATCATATTATATGGCGAGCTCTCCACTGGCCACCGTGACAGAGGTGCACCAAAGAAAAGGTACAAGGACTGCCTAAAGAAATCTCTTGGTGCCTGCCACATTGACCACCGCCAGTGGGCTGATAACGCCTCAAACCGTGCATCTTGGCGCCTCACAGTTTGGCGGGCAGCAGCCTCCTTTGAAGAAGACCGCAGAGCCCACCTCACTGACAAAAGGCAAAGGAGGAAAAACCCAACACCCAACCCCAACCAACCAATTTTCCCTTGCAACCGCTGCAATCGTGTCTGCCTGTCCCGCATCGGACTGGTCAGCCACAAACGAGCCTGCAGCTGACGTGGACTTTTTGCCCCCTCCATAAATCTTCGTCCGCGAAGCCAAGCCAAAGACTAAGTACACCAAGAAGGGTTCTTTGGCAAGCAGTCTAATAGATTATCTCTAACATCCAGACAGGTATGTAAAGACTATAGGATTACCATGAAAAGAAAGATCAATTGGCATCAACCAAGTTTAGTCTGATAGCAATGTAATGGGGTTCATTCAGGAGACTGATGACTGTGGGGAAACTGTCTTTAAAACCATTGGTGTGTTTTCACACTCTTAAGCTTTTTGCCTGATGGGAAGAGGGGGGAAGTGAATGTGTTTGGGATGTGATGGGTCCTTTCCTAGGCAGGAGATGTAGACGCAGAACACAAGGGAGGGAAGTTTGCGTTATGTTCTGAGTTGGATTCACTGCCTTCTGTAGCTTGAATAGAACAGATCCCATACCACACTGTGATGCATCCCACAAGAATGCTTCTAATGGTAAGCCTAAAGGAGTTGTTCAGCAACAAGGGGGACATACTGAATTTGGCAAGTCATCAAAGTTCTTTCTTCATCATTGTATCCCAAGTCAGGTCATTGGAGCTCTTTATCCTTAATAACTTAAAGCTATCCACTCTTTCCACTTCAGAACCATGAACGTGGACTGGAGTATGGATTCTTTCCCCCTCCTGAAGTCTGTAAATGCCACCTTCATGTTCAGAGACAGGTTGCTATCTTGACACCAAGACATTAGATTTTCAATCACCTTCCAGTTTCCCATTCCATTATTATTTGATACCTGATGGCACTGTGGTGTTATCAGCAAATTTGAAGATGAAGTTAGAATGGTTTTTGGCTGCACAGTCACAGAGGGTTATAGAAGGGAACTGAGTACATATCTTTGAGGAGTGCCAGTGTTGAGTGTGATCGTGGAGATGTTGTTACCCACCTTCACTGATTCTGGTCTGTTAGACAGGAAGTCTAGGATCTATTTGGAGAGGGTAAGTGGTGGTGGTAGTGGTGGGAGGGGGGAGGTGGGGAGTGGTATTGAGGACTGAATCCCAAAGTTTGGAAATGAGTTTGCAAGGGAGAGCTATAGTTTTTTTTAAGATAAGTGTCCTTGGCATCCAGCTGCTCCAGGGCTGAGTGGAGAGCCAGGAAGATGGCATCTGCCATGGATCTATTTGGCTGTTAACCAAATTAAAGTGGTTCGAGGCTGGCTGGGAGGCTGGAGTTGGTGTGAGTCATGACCAGCCTCTCAAAGAACATCATGATGGTGGATGTTAAAGTCATCATTCAGGAATCATTTAGGGCTGTTATTATGATTTCCTTCAGTGCTGATATGATGCCATCTTTCCTTTTTTAATGTTTTTTTTTATTTTTCACACTATGAACCATATTGACCAAAATAAACATAAACCTTTCCCTCTTAAATAAACACAGTGTCATTATCTCCCCTTTCCCCCTCTCCCTTCCATCCCTCCTTCCCACCCCCCTCCCGACCCACTCAACGTTCAACCTATATGATACATTAAACCCATTAAACAATGTCATCACACAATGAAAATAAACAAGAAAATTGTGTCATCTACTTTTACACACCGGGTCAGTTCATTTCGTCTTCTTCTCCTTCTGTCATTTTAGGTGGTGCATCCTTCTTGAAGCAAGAGGGGGCTGTGGCCTGAGAAGCTAGAATGCATGCGAATACATCCACCAGTTGTGAAGGTTCTCGGGACACACCGATGAGATGTCAAAATAATTTATTTTGGTTCAGAGAGAGATATGGCAGGAAAATAAAAGTAACAGTAATAAAAACTTACAAACAAGTTAAAATTGTTGGACAATATAAAGGACTCAAAGAAGAGAATTAATTGGTAGTGTATGTATGACAAATATGCAGAAAGAGGCAATCATGAATCAAAGGGAAAGATGGAAATGATTTACTCAAGAGGAGCACTCAGCTTCAATCACATGATAACTTGGCCTTAGAAAAACTTTCCACTAGTACTACAGATTTAAATAGAAAACTTGCATGATAGGATCTATTGTATTGCAAAGCAAACTTAAAAGTCTACTTTTAATAATGCAAAAAAGAACTACGGGAGATGATGGAAATCTGGAAGCCCACCCACAATGTAGATTACAATCAGAACAAAAAAAATTAAGAGATTTGTTCTGAGTATCTGAATGTAAATTACCCATAAGAAACTTGATCCATTGGTTGTATGTCATTATAAATTACATAGGAAATGCATATTTTAAAAAAAATCTTTAACAATCAGAAAATGTACGGACTGGACAGGAGGTTCCTGCAGGGATTAACTCCTATTCATTGAAGCAGAATCCAGCTGATGTTATGCACTCACAGTTCTGAGATGTGCCCATATCACTTCTGTGAGAGATGGGAAAACTGATCTAAAATTATGAACATGAAGGAAACTAAAATTCATACATCAGTTAATGGCTGTAACCAGTACAAACAGGACGAACTTGGGGATTAGGATGCAGGAAAGCAGAGTCAGCACGATTAACATAAGAATCTTCTAGTCTTTGTGACAAGACCATAAGACTAAGATAAGGAGTGGTAAGGAACAATAGAATGTAGGAAGTTGAGGTAGTCTGGATCAGATAAGGGTCTCCTAGCCCTGGACAGAAGTACCAAGTCCTACATATCTAATTAGCTAACCTTACACAGATTTATACATATTAAATTAGCCAACCCTAGACAGGATGAGCCAACTCTGCATATCAAGAGACTGTAGCCCCGAGAATCAGGAAGGTGTGAATCAGGACAATAACATGAAGGGACACCGACAGGATACCCCCTGGTCCTCCAAGTATACTGAAATTGCACGGAGGCAGGCAGGATTGCCTAATGCCAAACCTCTCCAGCAGGAGGCAGAAGAATGTAAGGGGGAGGGTATTCCTATACTGAAATCAACTGTATAAAAGTTGGGTGAGCCCCAGTGTATGTGTGTATTCCCAGGGTAAGGGGAAGCACCCAACTTTGCATTGTTGCTGTAATAAATGTTCTTTGTTCTCAATTTTTGTCTCGAGCAATTTCTTTAAAGGTACTTCTATTTCTAACACTTCAATATACTAACATTGAGAAATAACAATCATAAATATCTCAAAAAAACAAGCTTAAGTGATTTTTCAACTGATGATAACATTTATTCCTGCATTTGACAAAATAATATTTAAAATTAATTTAATTTTAGCTTTTAGGAAATCATCAAACGTATAAGATACTGCAACATTTCTCGACATTATTATTAAGCAATGACGAAACTGGGGTTAAAGTGGATTGACCCCGAGATGCATAATTAACCCAGGTCCCTGCTCATTTTAATTATTCCAGCTTTCCAGATTGTGCTATTCATTGATTTATCACCTCAGCAGAAATTCAGGCCGCAGTAAAGTAAAATCATCCGCACATCTTAAAGGGAACATGGAATGTGGCTGGCATAATTACTGGCACAGAAATGGATCTGGGAAAATACAGCAAAAACACAACACAACCTGGAGCAAACTCCACTGGATGCCTTGGTGGAAGAGAGATGTTCTTAGTTTTTCACAGGACCTGAAAATCCTTCAAATGCTAGGGAGATATCAAAAGTAATGCTTCAGGTCAACAAATGCATCAATTGACATCTCTTGACATCAATTAATACAGTCCTACTAGATTTAGATACTGCTCAATGCTCCAGATCCCTCTCACTTTGCTACCAACAACCTATATAAATTAGATGATACCTTCACAGAATACCCCTGTGGCCATTCCCCTGAATAATACATATATCATCCTGGATACTGTTGGGGAGAAAACCTACCAGGAGTGAGTGACAGTGGCAGGGCCTCTGGCACTGAGCCTGGCCATGTGATGCAGAAGGGTGGAACAGAGAAGAAGAAAGCTAAAGTCATAGGGGACCAGAGTTGGGGGTGGGGGGTGGGAGAGGGCAAGAGACAGGAGATTCTATGGGCTTGAGAAAGACACCCGCATAGTATGTTGTCTCCTGGGTACCAGGGTCAGGGATGTCTCTCATTGGGTGCAAGGCATTCTGGTGTTAGATGGAAAGCAGCCAGACGTGATGGTACAAAATGATACCAATTACATAGGTAGAAAGAGGGTTGAGGTCCTGAAGAGTGATTTTAGGGAGTTAGGCAGAAGGCTGAAGAACAAGACTTCAAGGGTACCATTGCCATGATGGCTGCCAGTGCTACCTGATAGTAACGGTGAAAATCATTTTTGGAACACTGGGATCTCTTCTGGGGAAAGTGGGACCTGTACAGATTGAATGGCTTTCACCTGAACTTGAGGGGGAGCAATAACCTTGCAGGCAGATTTGTTGGTGTGGTTCGGCACGGTTTTAAATAGTTTGCAGGGTTGGGGGGGGGGGGGTGTTGTATCCAGAGTGATAGGTCATTGGAAGAAGTGCATGAAGTAAAACCAGATCTATCATTTAGGGAGGATTTGAGGAAGGAGAAGCAGAATATAGGGTATAAAAGTAGTAAGGTAGAAGGGGTAAAGTGTATATACTTAAATGCAAGAAGCATCAGGGTGATGAACTGAGAGCTTGATATGTACATTACAGAGAACTGGCTGGCACCAGAGCAGGAATGGATTATGAATATTCTTGAATTTCAGTGTTTTGAAAAGGATTGAGGTCGGGGGAGAGAGAAGGGAGGAGGGGTGGCAATACTGATCAGGGATACTATTACAGCTGCAGAAGGGGTGGGCAATGTAGCAGGATTCTCTTTTGAGTCAGTATGGGTGGAAGTTAGGAAGAGGAAGGGAGGAGTTACAATATTGGGAGGATTCTATAGGCCCCCCGGTAGCAGAAGGGATCTGCACATAATTTTAAATAATAATAAAAAGGAGCGAATGGGGAGGCATTTTTTGGAAAGGTGCAAAAAATAACAGATATGTTATCATGGGTAATTTCAACTTCCCTAACATTGACTGGCATCTGCTTTGTGCCAAAGGTTTAGACGGGGCAGTGTTTGTTAAGTGTGTCCAGGACAGATCCCTGTCTCAGTATGTTGACAGGCCAACTAGGGGAATGCCATATTAGATCTACTATTAGGTAATGAACTGGTTCAGGTCATGGATCTGTCAGTGGGTGAACATTTGGGAGACAGTGACCACTGTTCCCTGGCCTTTAGCATTGTCATGGACAAGGATAGAGTCAAAGAGGATAGGAAAATATTTAAGTAGCGAAGGGTAAACTATGAAGCTATAAGGCTTAAACTTGCGGGTATAAATTGGGATGACATTTTTACAAGGAAGTGTACAATGAAGACGTGGTCGGTGTTTAGAGAGCTCTTGCAGGATGCCAGGGACATATTTGTCCCAGTAAGGGAGGGAAAGAATGGTAGGGTGAAGGAGCCATGGTTGACAAGAGAGATGGAAAATCTAGTCAGGTGGAAGGTGGCTGAATGCATGAGGTTTAGGCAGCAGGATCAGTTAGGTCTCTTAAAGAATATTGGGTAGCAAGAAAGGAGCTTAAGATGGGGCTGAGGAAAACAAGAAGGGGACATGAGATGGCCTTGGTGAGTTGGGTTAAGGAAAACCCTAGGAAATTCTTCACTCATGTGAAGAACAGAAGGATGACAGGAGTGAAGATATGATTGATTAAAGATAAAGGTGGGAAGATGTGCCTGGAGGCTGTGGAAGTGTATGAGGTCCTCAATGAATACTTCTCTTCAGTATTCACCAAGGAGGGGGACCTTGATGATGGTGAGGACAATATGGCTGGGGCTAATGTTCTAGACCATGTAGATATTAACAGAGAGAATGTGTAGGAAGATAAGTCCCCAGGGCCTGATGGAATATTCCCAAGGCTGCTTCACAAGGTGAGAGAGGAGATTTCTGAGCCTCTGGCTAGGATCTTTGTGTTCTAGTTATTCATGAGAATAGTACAGGAGGGTTGGAGGGTGGCAAATGTTGTCCTCTTGTTCAATAAAGGTAGTAGGGAAAGTTCAGGTAATTATAGACCAATGAGCCTTATGTCCATAGTGGGCAAGCTGTTGAAAAGGATTCTTAGAAATAGGATTTATGGAATCATTGTCTGATCAGGGACAGTCAGCATGGCTTTGTGAAGGGCAGATAATGTCTCACAAGCCTGATAGAATTCTTTGAGGAGGTGAGCAGATATATTGATGAGGGTAGTGTGGTGGATGTGGGCTACATGGATTTTAGTTAGGCATTTGATAAGGTTCCACATGATAGTGTGACAGAGTATATAGATATGTTTCTAGGAGAATGGGAAAGGTTTGTTAGGGTAGGTCACATACAAACACTTTAAAATGGATCTTATTTGAAAAGCTGGAGCTCTGATAATACTGGAGACATAGTGGCTTCTCACACCTTTTTCTGCAAGAGCTTTGAAGAGTGCTCAAAATAAGTCACTAAATGGGTTCTTATTTACCCAAAAGCAACAGATGTAAAAGAATGCTGGCTCCTATTGTCTGCAGGATACTTGCTGTTGTAAGAGGATCATGTAGTGTTGCAAGCAGAGAAAGTCAAACAGACTTTGTCTCAGAGAGAGAGAGAGAGAGAGAGAGAGAGAGAGAGAGATATCAGTGTCAGCCAGCAGAAATTGCTGGAACTGAAACAGGACAAGCTGGCAAGCGTTTAGAAGGCAGCCTGGTCGAAGCCCTTGTGGTTCATGCAAGAGGAGAGGACTGGTTGTCTAGTGTTTCACTTGGAAAAGAGAAACTCTGTGATGACCTGAAAGAAAGAGGTTACATCTGGAGAACCCTGATGGGGCAAGTTTCGTCGGCAAGACACTGAGGTGGACTGATGGAAGTACATCAGTTGTGGATGTCCTGGAACAACACATCTCTCTGAAAACCAATAAGAACCTTCCTGACTGGTAACCATTTAACTTTCAATCACCAAAGCCTGGTGAAATGTATACGTTAAATTCTGTGCACAGTATAAAAATTGCCTGCAACCAGTGAACTTGGAGGAATGAGAAATGATATTGGACTGTGAACCAAAGAACGTTTTTGAACTTACACACAAACATTAGACACACACATGTGCTTAGAATTAGAAGGGGGTTACGTTAGGTAAAGTAAGTTAATAGTGATAAGTTGAAGTATGATTGTGTATTCATGTTTAAAGATAATTAAAATTAACTTTTGTTTAAGTAACCATCTTTTTTGGTGAATATCTATTGCTACTGGGTTTTGTGGTCCTCTGGGCTCATAACAGTAGGCTTATTCAAAAAGTCAGAAGGCATGGGATCCAGGGAAGCTTGGCCATGTGGATTCAGAATTGACTTGCCTGTAGAAAGCAGAGGATTGTGGTGGAGGGAGTACATTCGAATTAGAGGGTTGTGTCTAGTGGAGTCCCTCAAGGATCATTTCTGGGACTTCTGCTTTTCATGCTTTTTATTAATGACTGGGATGAGAGGGGTAGAAGGGTGGGTTGTTAACTTCCAGATGACACAAATGTTGATGGTGTTGTAGCTAGTGCAGAGGATTGATAGAATGCAGAGCTGGAATGAGAAGTGACAGTTGGAGTTTAATTCAGAGAAATGTGAGGTGGTACCCTTTGGAAGGACAAACTCCAAGGCAGAGTACAAATTTAATATCAGGATTTTTGGTAGTGTGGAAAAGCAGAGGGAGCTGGGGGTCCATGTCCATAGATCCCTAAAAGTTGCCTCACAGTTAGACAGTGCAGTTAAGAAAGCTTATGTTGTGTTAGCTTTCATAAGTTAAAGGATTGACTTTAAGAGCCACAAAGAAATGATGCAGCTCCACAAAACTCTGGTTAGACCACACTTGGAGTACTGCATCCAGTTCTGATCACTTCATTATAGGAAACACATGTAAGTGCTGGAAAGGGTGCAGAGGAGATTTACCAGGATGATACCTGGTTTAGAGAGTATGCATTATAAGCAGATATAAAGGGAGCTAGGGCTTTACTTGTTGGAGAGAAGGAAGATGAGAGGTGACATAATAAATGTATACTCAATATTAAGAGAAATAGATAGAGAGGACAGCTAGCACTTCCTTCCCAGGGCACCATTGCTCAATACAAGAGGGCATGGCTTTAAGGTAATGAGTGGGAAGTTCAAGGGAGATTTTCTCAGAGAGTGATTGATGTGTGGAATACACTACCTGGGTCAATGGTGGACACAGGTACATGGGTGAATTTCAAGAAACTCCTAGACAAGCATATGGAGGAATTTAAAGTGAAGGGTTATGTGGGTGACAGGGTCTAAAGGGCCTATTTTGTACTGTTCTCACACTCTGATCCTCAGAGCTAGATCTCATAGCTTGCAAATATACCAGCTATTCATCCATAAAAACATCACATTAAGCCAAGGAAAAGATGGTTACAACCATAACCAGAGTGTCCAGGTGCAGAATCCACAGATCAACAATGGACAGAAATCATACAAGGAGGTAGTATTCCCTTCCTGATCCTTCAGGTAGGTGGAGAAGGGGGGAGGGGGGGGTGGTGTGGGAGTTTGAGGAGGAGGATGGGGGAAAAAATCCTACAGTTTGTACTTTGTTCAGTTATGCAATATCGGCTTTTCTGAGAAGCCCTGCTTTTATTGCCATTCTCCAGTTATTGCCCTTGGTGGTGAGCCACATTCCTGAATGCTTGAGTTGCTGTAATGAAAGTGCACTCATAGCAGAGATGTCCGACATCCTTTTGAGTAATAATCCTGCATATCTAGTCAGTTTCAGTCACCCACCACATCCAAGGTAACAAATTTGCTGTGTAATGCTTTGTAATTTAAAAAAATTGGAGATACACAGGATGGATAATAGGCCCTTGTGGCCCACATGCCAGCACTGCCTAAATACACCCATGAGACCAATGAACCCCGGAGGTCTTTGGAATATGAGAGGAAGCCGGAGCACCCAGCTCATTGGTGCTGTAATAGTAGGATGTTAACCACTACAATAATTGTGTCGTCCTTCACTAATCATCCAATTAAGAAAAGTTTGCAATCCTTGTTGATCCATTTTAGCTATATTTTCAAATGCCTATCAAGCTTTTATACATTAGACATTTATTGATAAATGCCAGAGAATATGTACAATATAGTCATTGTGGTTCAACTTGTATTAATTTTTCTAATTTAGTACTCAATTACACTATAAATCAGCAATGATTTCCTGGAATGATTAATGTACATGACTCAGAGCCCCTACTATCTGATCACTTTCCCAGGCTATTTCTTACATGCTGAGATGTGACTAATTGGCTGCTTTTGAGTTGCTTGATGGCCTGTAGCAAAATTTGGAGCCATTAACTTTGACTTTCATTCTCAGACTGTGAGATTCTCTAAGGGATATTTATCCTGAAAGACAAACAAGTCAGAATTGCTGTAAGGGTTATGAACTTTTCATGCAAATCTGTTCAAACAGTGAAGTCTCTCTGCAGTGGCTGACCCATCCAGTATTAACTGAAAGACCCTGACAGACAAGTGAGACTTCCAATTATTAACTCTCCCTTTGATCCAGGGGCAATATATATATATTGTAAGTTTCCCAACTATGCTTCAGCACAAAGTAAATACAACTGTGGTGTCTGTATCATCCTAGTTCCATAGCTGAAGAAGGTAAAATTTAATCTAAAGGCAGAAGTAAACTACAGATGTGAGAAATCTGAAATAAAAGCACAGTCCTGAAAATATTCATTAGGCCAGGCAGCAGTGGAGAGAGGAAAAGAGATGACATTTCAACTCCCCGTCCCTCCCCCCCCTCCCCCACCCCAGAACAGGGTGCATTAAGAAAACAAGCAAGTTTAAATTGTCAGAGAATGGGGAAGATGGAAAGAATAAAGGGATTGTTTGTGACAGAGTGGAGACCAAGTGAAGCTGGAGGCATAGAGTAGCCTCCACAGGGAGAAGATAGTGAACAGTTGTTAATGGTGGTGAACCTGTATGGAGGAAATGCAAATAGAGGACAGAGGAGAGAAAACAAGCTGCTAGAACTGTGATATTCAAAATTCAGCAGCTATTGGAAATCTGAAATAAGATCACAATATCACAAGATATAGGAGCAGAAGTAGACCCATTGGCCCACTGAGTCTGCTCCACCATTCTAATCATGAGCTGATCTATCCTCCCACTCAGTGCCACTCCATGGCCTTCTCCCAGTAACCCCTGATTCCCTGAATAATCAAATACTTGTCAATATCTGCCCTAAATACATCCAGTTATGTCGCTTCCGTATCTGCCTGTGGTAACGAGTTCCACAGACTTGTGACCCTCTGACTAAATAAATTTTTCTACATCTATTTCGCACTTGTCCAGGCCTTTCACCCTCACCCTACTTTACTCCAACAATACAGTCCAAGAGCTGACAAACATTCTGCACATTCTAACCCTTTCATTCCCTGGTATCGTTCTAGCAAAACTTCTCTGAACCCTTCCAACACCTGCATGTCATTTCTCTACCAAAGTGCACAAAACTGCACACAGTTCTCCAAATGAGGTATCACCAGTGTTTTATAGAATATTAACATTACATCCCTGCTCTTATATTCCTCTAGAAATAAATGGCAACATTGAATTCGCTTTCTTCTCCACCAACTCAACCTGGAGATTAACCTTTAGGGAATCCAGCATGAGGACTCCAAAGTCCCTTTTTACCTCAATTTTTAAATTTGCTCTTCATATAAATAATAGTCTGCCCATCTATTTCTTCCACCAAAGTGGATGACCATACATTCTGCCACCTCTTTGCCAATTCTCCTAATCTATCCAAGTCTCTCTGCAGCCTTTCTGTATTCTCAACACGACCCACCTACCACCTATTTTGGTATCATCTGAAAATATAGCCTCAAAGCCACCAGTTCCATAATCCAGATCATTTATATACAATGTAAAAATAAGCAGATCCAACAGTGACCCCTGTGCAACATCACTAGCAACCGGTAGCCAACCAGATTCCTTTATTCCTACTCTCCATTTCCTGTCTATCAGCCAATGCTCTTTCCATGCTAGTATCCTTTCTGTAATTCCATAGGTTTCATCTAGTTTAGCAGCCTTTTGACAAAGGCCTTTTGAAATTCTAAATATACAGCATCCACTGATTCTCCCCTGTCTATCCTATTTGTGATCTCTTTAAAAAAATGCAACAGGTTTGTCAGGCATGATTTTCCTTTAAGGAAACCATGCCAACTTGAGCTTATCTTTTCATGCACTCCAGGTATTCCGTAACCTCATCCTTGACAATCAACTCCAATAGCTTCTGAATCATTGATGTCAGGCTAATCGGTCTATAACTTCCTTTCTGCTACCTCACCCCCTTCCTAAACAGCTGAATGACATTTGTGATCCTCCAGCTCACCAGAACCATGCCAGACTCCATTGATTCCTGGAAAATCATTACCAATTCCTCCACAATTTCTACAGCAATCTCCTTCAGAACCTGAAGGTGCATTCCATCTGGTCCAGGAGACTTATCTACCCTTAGACCATTTAGTTTCCAAACACCTATTCTCTCATGATCAAGAACACACTCATTTCTCTTCCCAGAGGCCTATGAGACTCCAATATATAATGTCTTCAACAGTGAAGGCTAATCCAAAATATTCATTCATTCCTCTGCCATCTCTTGCCTCCCATTACAATTTCTACATCATTGTTTTTTGTCAGTACTATGTCTACTTTAAAACCTCTTTATGCGCTTTATAGATTTTTAAAAGCTCTTAGTATCCTCTTTGATATTATTTACTAACCTCCTTCATAAATCTTCCTTCCTAGTCACCTTAATTCTCTTCATTTTTTTATAAAAGCTTTCCAGTCCTCTAGCTTTCCACTGATTTTTACTTCATTATATGCCCTCTCTTTTGCTTAGACTTTTGCTTTAACTTCCTTTGTGAACCACAATTTTCTAATGTTTCCATTTACAACTCTCTTTCTTTTTGGTATGTACATGTTCTGCACTTTCCTCATTTTGCACATAAACTCCAGCCATTGCAGACCTGCTGTTATCCCCATGAGTGTGCTTTTGCTATTGATTTTGGTCAGTTCCTCCCTTATGTGACTGCAATTTCCTTTACTCCACTTGTAATGGATCTGTGTTAATATTAATTCTTGGTTTATGATTAAAACTATATTTTATCTAGATATGATTTAATGAGTTAGTTTTGGGTGGTCAGGAAAACAAAGACAATACATTAGCATTTCACAGAGGCAGATGGTTCTTTACAGCTGGTCGTTGGCTTCAGTTTCATCAAATGCATTTGCATTTTAAACACCACTGACCACAGAACCCAGTTTAAAGATAGAATGGCTGCTGATTGCAGTTGAAGCCAAGAAATTAAAGAATTTATGACTATTCTTGAGATTCTGAAAACAATAGGTGTTATCTCAGAAGCACTTATGTAAACACACAGCCATTTTATGTCCATGTGGACAGACATCACGGAGGCATAGTGGACTTAGATGCTTTTAGCATATCAATGTGAAAAGACATGAACTCTAAAGAAAGAAATGATATTACACGTGACATGAGAGATTTGCAAGAAATATATTATCAAAATGTGATTTTGAATAAAAGGGGAATGCAGAAAAATTGATTTCAAAAGGGATACCACTTTCTGACTGCTCTTTTGAAAATAAAGAGTATAGCCTCATCATGGGAGAAATCTCAAGACAAGTGTTTGACCTCCTGGGAAGACAGGACTTGTATTATTCTATTCACAGGAGATACAATAAAAGTGGCTTTTAAATAAGTAAGATCACTTCTTATTTGTGCCCCCAAAAGTGGTCACTCCTGTTTGAAGAATATTTCTGAAAGAGAGCTCATCAAGACTTGTGAGTTTAAAGAGATCTGAAAATATAATGTTTAAAAGCACTTTATAATTATTTCTGAACTGAAAATTTGAGACCTTCAAGCAAAACCAAAATGATGCTGAAGTTTTAAAATGGACTTTTAAGAGTTTGGGCCTTAATTACACATATGTACTTACATTTGCGCATAGTGGGGTTAAATTTAGAAATAAGTAAGAAATGATCTGTTTTTAATAGTTTATTAAAAATTGTTATTTTGAATTTACCATTGTCTGGTGAATTTTTACCTTTGCTGTTCCTGTTAGTGCTAAAAAGTTTCCTTAGTTCCTAACAAAATTGAAAGGGTTGTTAGTTCGCAACACACTGAAATACTGACACTTCAGACTTTAGCCTCTCCTTTTCAAATTTCAAAGTGATCACTGCCTCAAGAGTTCCTTTACCTTAAGATTGCTACCTGCCCCTGGTTCATTACACAACACCCAATCCAGAACAGCCAATTCCCTGGTGGGATCATCAAAAACCTGCTTCAAAAAGCCATCTGTAGGCATTTCACAAACTTTCTCTGTTGAGGTCCCATGCTGACCTGACTTTCCCTAATCTATTTTCATATTAAAATCTCCCATGATTATTGTAGTACTGCCCTTTTGACACATTTTATCTATTTCCAATTGTATTTTGTAATCCACATCTCAACTGCTGTTTGGAAGCCTGTATATAATTGCCATTAGTAAACTTTTACCTTTACCATTCCTTAACACAATCAATAATGACTCTTCTGATCCTATGCCCCTTCTTTAGTGTTGTTTACCAGCAGAGCTATGTTTCCCCCTCTGCCTACTTTTCTTATACACTGTGCATCCTTGAACATTCAGCTCCCAATGACATCCATCCTTTAGCCATGATTCAGTAATGGCTACAATGTCGTACCCTCCTATCTGCAGCTGTACTGCAAGATAATCCACTTTGTTTCTAATGCTGCATGCATTTAAGTGTAATACTTTAAATCTATCATTCCTCTGGCTAATATTTTGTTTCATTGCCTGCCTGTCATCCTTGTTACACACTATCTTCACTTTACTGCTGTTTCCTCCTTCTTCATCCCTAACACTCTGGTTCCCATCCCTCTGCCAAATTATTTCAACTATCCCTAACAGCTATTATTAAACCTGCCTGCTAGATATTGGTCCCCTTTGAGTTCAAGTATAACCCATCCTTTCTGTAAAGGTCATACCTTCCCCAATAGTCCACGAATCTGAAGGATTTAATTTTTATCTTTAAACTATTCTAGAATTCAGAAACCACTGCTGATTACATTTCCAGTAAGAGTTAATTCTGTCAGTTCTCTTCTGGTGCAGCCATGACTGGATGACACATTGTTCTATTATAGGGATGTGTTCCAACAAAATTTTATTTTAGTTCTGATATTATTTTGATTTGAGGCATCATTTGCCTCCAGTCTTTGATTGGAAACTTTAGATTTTGCATTGGTTGTCATAGCAGAACTTGGCAACAACAAAATCTAATTAATTTGAAATAAGTATTTTTCTTCCTCTCTAGTCAAATCTTATGGATTAAATTATGTGGCAGATATCAGTACTCAACACATTGAAGAATCCCTTTATTGATTCTTCTCATCATTAATATACATTAAGGAGTAATTTACAGAACAATTAACCTGCCAGCACATCCTTGCTTTAAGAACTAGGAGCACCCAAAGGAAACCCATGCATTCACACAGAGCACATGGCAAACTCTGCACAAACAGAAGCTGTGAACAAGAATGACGCTTGGATCCTGAAACTTAGGCAGCAGGTCTTCCTGCTGCAATATTATATATTTTGAATATATGCTGAAGCCACCATATTATTATTAAAATACTTGCTCTCTGTTAAATTTAAGACATACAACCTTGCTGCCTTCCAACTGTGTCCCAGGTCAGGAGACAATGTGATTCTGGTCTCTGATATGTAATGTACCACACTGAATTCTTTGAATTATTTCTAAGTACATTTTAATTTGGCGTTCAATAAACTCTCTAAATTCCTGCCTGTAGCATGAAGTTCAATCTACATCTATATGTTCTTGGTGGGATGTCCTCCAGTTCTATTGCTAATAACAGGGGTGAGTGATCAGATAGCAATCTAGCTTTATATTCAGTTTTTCTAACTCTCCCTTGAATATGGGCTGACAACAAAAACATATCAATCCTTGAGTACGTTTTATGCCAACTCGAATAATATGTGTATTCCTTCGCCCTTGGATGCTGCCTCCTCCATATATCCATAAGTTTTATTTCCTGCATTAATTTAACCATAAATTTGGACACTATTATTTTTGCTAATCTTTTCTCCAGTTTTATCCAACATTGGATCCAAATTAAGGTTAAAATCCCCTCCTATCAATATATTCCCCTGCGTATCTACAATCTTCAAAAAAATATCTTGCATAAACTTTTGATCCTCTTCATTAGGTGCATATATATTGATCTAATTCCAGAATTCTGAATATATCTGACACTTTATCATTACATACCTCCCTGCTGGATATATAATTTCCTCCTCTATTTTGATTGGTAATTTTTTATTAATTAATATAGCTACACCCCTGGCTTTTGAATGATATGATGCTGCCACTACGTGCCCTACCCAATCTCTCCTTAATTTATTATGTTCCACTTCAGTTAGATGCGTTTCCTGCACAAATGCTGTCTATTTTTTTTCTTTTTTCAGGAAATTTAATAGCCTTTTTCGTTTAATTTGGTTATGTATTCCATTAATATTTATAGTCATATAGTTCAACATGGCCATCTCATATCATGTTTACACCTCATTTCCAGTTCCTCACCACCACCATCCCTCTTTTCCCCATTTTCATCTCTCAGTTTTCCCTTTTTGAACTCAATGTATGACAAAACTTTTAAAACATAAAATACTTCAACAACTCCCACATCTAAAATTCCCTTAACCCCAAATGTCTCCCCATCTCTGAGATTATCCCTTGCTGGGCAACCACAACTCCCCTCTCCATTTGGATTGCAAACCCGCTCGCAAGTGTCAACTGATTTCGCAGTGACGGTTATTCTCTCCCACCCAACCCCCTCCAGAAAAGACTTATCTTCACATACAATAAAGCTCACCCTCCTTATTTTCCCCCTTATTTCCTTTCTTCCCTTTTCTTTCCCTTCTTTAGTTCTTACTTATACATTATTTTCACATCTTTATATGTAGTTTATCGTCATTCTTTGTTTTTGTTACATCTCTTCATCTCTCCTTCTGTCCTGCAGGCATTCTGCAAATTCTCGTGTTTCCTCTGGATCTGAGAACAGTCTGTATTGGTGCCCTGGGATAAATATTTTAAGCACAGCTGGATATCTTAACATAAATTTATAACTTTTTTTCCATAGGATCGATTTTGCTGTATTAAACTCCTTCCTCTTCTTTAAGAGTTCAAACTTATGTCTGGGTAAAAAAATATTTTTTGACCCTTTTATTCCAATGGTTTTTTGTCTTCTCTAATTTTATTCCTTGCCCACTCCAGTATATTTTCTCTTGTCATATATCTCAGAAATTTTACTAAAACGGATCTTGGTTTTTGTTGTGTCTGTGGTTTCGGGGCTCGAGTTCTGTGTGCCCTTCCTATTTCCATTCCTTCCTGTATTTCTGTCATTCCCAGGACCTTTGGGATCCATTCTTTTATAAATTCTTTCATATCTGTGCCTTCTTCATCTTCCTTTAGGCCCACTATCTTTATGTGGTTTCGCCAACTTTAGTTTTCCATTATATCATCTTCTGAGCGAACAACTCTTGTGACTAACTTTTTTGTCACTTTCTTCCAATTTTCTTCTTAAGTCATTCACTTCCATTTCTACAGCTGTTTCTCATTCTTCCACATTTCTAATCTTTTCCCAATTTCTGTCATGACCAGCTCTATTCTACTCACTTTTTCTTCTGTGCTTTTCATTTTTCTTTTCATTTCACTAAATTCTAATGTCATCCATTCTTTTAATGCTCTCATTGGTTCTTGAATTTTTTTTATCTATATTCTGTCCATCTATTTTAACTTCTATTTCTCTGTGCAGATCTTGGTCTTCTTCTTCCTCTTCTTCTGTGTCTGCACCTGTGTTTGTGTCTTCTCTTCCTTGTATCTGTGTCTCTTCTGACTTTCCTGTTGAGTTGCTTGCCTCACTTTGCTGGGCTTCTTCTTGCTTGGCTTCTTGCTGTTGGTCCTCTTCTTCTGGGCTAGTCATTTGTTGGGCCTTCTGTTGCTGTTCTTCTTTCCTATTACTCCCTTTCCTGTCACTTTCCTCTTCTTGCAGCTGAGAGCCCTGGTGTCAGGCATCCATAAGAAATTGAAGGAATATGGAGAAATATCGGGTTACAAGATCAATGCAAATAAAAGTGAAGCGATGTCAATGAGTAATATGGATTATACACAATTTTTAAAAGAATCACCATTTCAATGGCAAACACAAGCAATCCGATACCTAGGTATTAGATTAGATAATAATTTACGCCACCTGTACAAATTAAATTATAAGCCACTAATGAAGAAATTGCAGGAAGACTTAGAACACTGGAAAGAATTATCACTAACGTTGATAGGGAGAGTAAATTGCATTAAAATAAATGTCTTCCCAAGGATACAATACTTATTTCAATCATTACCAATTCCCTTAACAGAGAAATTCTTTAATGAACTAAAGAGAATAATAATGAAATTTTATGGAAAGGGGGGGAAACCGAGGATAGCGTTAGATAAATTAACAGAGTGGTACAACCAAGTTGATTTGCAGTTATCAAACTTTAAAAATTATTATAGAGCAGCACAATTAAGGTATTTATCAGATTTTTATCAGACAAGGGAAAAACCAGATTGGACTAAGATAGAGCTAGATAAAATAGGGGAGAAGGTACCGGAACATATACTTTATAAGTGGATTGAAAAGGTGGTGCAATATAAAAAGCTCACCAGTGTTGCGTCATTTACTCAATATATGGAAGAAGGTTCACTTAGAAAGGAAAAAAAACAAATTACCAACGACCAAAATTATTATTGACGCAAAATAAGCTAATCCCTTTTACAATAGACAACCTTTCCTTTAGAGAATGGGAGAGAAAATGAATTAAAAGAATAGAAAATTGTTTTTTGGGAAATAATTTATTAACATTTGAACAAATGAAATACAAATATGGAATAACTCATGTTTGCATACCATCAACTGAATGCCTACTTAAAGGATATATTAGGAAACAGACTGAGATTACCAGAAGGAAGCAGCTTTGAATATGTGATTACAGACACAATGATAATAAAAAGATTTATTATGAACAGTACATCAAGCTGCAAGAGAAAGAGAATGATGAAATAAGCTATAAACCCAAACAAAAGTGGGAAAAAGATTTAAACATAAAGATTAAAAATGAAACATGGGAAAAGTTATGCTCTGGAACTATGAAGAATATAATAAACATGAGGTTATGTATGATACAGTATAATTGGTTACACAGGTTATATATCACACCCCAAAAGTTAAAAAAATGGGACCCAACAGTATCAGATAGATTTTTTCGCTGTAAGAAGGAAACGAGAACAACAGTACATGCAATTTGGGCATGTGAGAAAGTGGAACAGTTTTGGGAAGATCTAAATCAGGTATTAAATAAAATCACAAAAAGCAACATACCAAAAAATCCAGAGATATTTTTCCTAAGTAATATAAGAAGTAAAGAATTAGGCCTCAAACTGGATGAAGTGCAAAAAAGATTTATTATGATAGCCTTAGCTGTAGCAAAAAAATATACAATGTCAACTTGGAAATCAGAAGTGAGCCTGAGAGTACAGCAATGGTACATGGAAATGAATAAATGTATTCCATTGGAAAAAATAACATATAATTAAAAAAATAAAGTCACATTATTCGGACAAATTTGGGAACCATACATGGAGCACAACAGAGAGGGCTTGCCTCAGACCTCCACCCCCTAAAATGATAGAATGAGAAGAAGACAAAATTAACTGACCCAGTGTGTAAAAGTAGATGACACAATTTTCTTGTTTATTTTCATTGTGTGATGACATTGTTTAATGGTTTTATTGTATTGTATATGTTGAATGTTTAATGGGTTTGGTGGGGGGTGGGAAGGGGGGAGGGAAGGTAGGGTGGAAAAAAGGGGAGAAAATGCCACTGTGTATATTTAAGAGGGAATTATTTGTATGTATTTTGATTGATGTGGTTTACAGTGTGAAATATTTAATTTTGTTTTAAAAAAACAATTATTTACTGAGCAGCTACAAGAATGGTTAATGTTTCAGACTGAGATCCAGCATCAGGACTGATCTTGACCTAAAATGTTAACCACCCATTTCAGAATTTAGATTTATTTTCAGAGTACATATCTGTACTTTCTCTCCTATAACACACACATACATACTTCACTCATGCATGTAATGCACAGAAAATCATAAATGTGTAAAATATTTTTGTATAATGCACACATGTAGCAGTCTCGTGCAGTCCTGTACACAAGGGGCTGAATCACCACAGCACGCAGCCTACACACAACGGCACAGAGACCACTTCCTCACCGAGGAACACCTTCAGGGTTAAAGAGCAGACTGCAGGGAGCGAGCGCCACTCCTGAGACTGTGTGCTGACGTCACTCCTGTGAGCCAGCGTGGCAGGTGGGTTCTTTTTCAGTTTTGCTTTTGTACCACAGTCTGTTTGAATAGAAAGTCAGTCACTGGCTCACTTAAGCTTGGTGCAGACGTGTTCCTTTTCTCTTCACAGTGCATCGAGTCCACGCTGCTGAAGATCCAGCTGCGCTGGGTAGGTCACGTCTCCAGAATGGAGGACCATCGCCTTCCCAAGATCGTGTTATATGGCGAGCTCTCCACTGGCCACCGAGACAGAGGTGCACCAAAGAAGAGGTACAAGGACTGCCTAAAGAAATCTCTTGGTGCCTGCCACATTGACCACCGCCAGTGGGCTGATATTGCCTCAAACCGTGCATCTTGGCGCCCCACAGTTTGGCGGGCAGCAACCTCCTTTGAAGAAGACCGCAGAGCCCACCTCACTGACAAAAGGCAAAGGAGGAAAAACCCAACACCCAACCCCAACCCACCAATTTTCCCCTGCAACCGCTGCAACCGTGTCTGCCTGTCCCGCATCGGACTTGTCAGCCACAAACGAGCCTGCAGCTGACGTGGACATTTACCCCCTCCATAAATCTTCGTCCGCGAAGCCAAGCCAAAGAAGAAAAAATAAATTGTACACAGCGCATACATGTTAACAAATAAAGAACTGTAAACAAATAATGAATGTAAAGAAACTGACTGTACAATGCAGAGAATAATAAAAAAGTCAATAAAGGGTACAAGTCCATAAAATGAGTCCCTGATTGAGTTAGTTGGAGAGCAATCTGATGGTGGAGGGGTAGCAGCTGTTCCTCATGGTGTGAGTCTTGTAGCACCTATACCTCTTTCCTGATGGCAGTAGTGATAATAAATAATGTATTGGGTGGTGTGGATCCTTGATGATTGCTGCTGCTCTCCAATAACAGCATTCCCCCCACCTCTCATTCCGCATGCATCATTGAACTGTTCTGTTTCTTGTTCCAGATTACAGCATCTGCAGTCTCTTGGGCCACTATTCTTTCCTCAGAGCTTTTTAAAGGCCATACATGTAAATTAAAACTGTAATGATCCCAATGCCAAGGACTGTGGCACACCACTATGATTTCCCCTAAAGTGGAAATTATTCATCCTATTAAGGTGTTTCATTTCCATTTCTTTATTTGAGATTGATGGCAATTCTCAACCGATACTTTTTTTCTTATTCACAGCAATTGTGAATTCTCATTCATTTTGTGTGGATTTTTGTGAAAGCATGTTAGATATCAAACTTGTCAACATATGGGGCTTTCAGAAATCCATTTGGAGTTGGCTATCGCGATTCACTGAATCTATTTTGAATCCACTCATGGGATTCTCTAATGGCCACCACCAATATCAACAAGAAAAAAATATTTTGGGGACAAGTCCAGCTTCTGGTTTCCAATGTCATTCAACTCAAAAATTACTGTAGACCAAAAGACTACATTTAAAAATTGTTTACAAGTGTTTTCAGACTTGGAAAATTACTTGCAATGGCAAGTATACTTATATAATGATGGATATGACATATGCTTATGTTTCTGGAAATGATCAATATTTTGAAGAATTACTCAACAGATGGTGGTCATCCATCAACTCCCTTGAGGATATTTTCGGGCCCTGCTAAAGTTCCTTTGAGGCCAACAGTCAAGCCATGTGGTGCTCCTCAGCACTCCATATATAACAGTCAAAACAAAGGATCTTATCAAAGCCGAGGCAGTAACTTGTGGTCCATGAAAAAAGCCAAAAGGCATATATTTGAAATGGATAAGATGATTCAATGTCTACGTGTTATTTGATGCTTCTTCCTTTAACCGCTCTGCAAATTTGTTCTGGTGGGGAATCAAGTTACAATATATTGGGTCAAGATGCTGAGAGATACATGTTGGATTAGTTATGAGCAAGTTTATCTATTTATTATCAATTTATTACCAAATTAATTACACCTTCTGATTTATTTAAAATGAAGTACAATTTATCAGATTCTTGGTAGTATTTCTATTGCCTCTAGATGCTGCATCTCTTTTGGATGAGGGAAGGTGGAAGAGGGGACTGTTCATGATTTTTCATTATATTTATTAATCAAGTACTTTCAATATCCTTCTGCACTGGATCTTGGACTTCCTATCTAAATAATTGCAATCAGTGAAGATGGGTAATAACGTTGCCTCCATGATCACATGGAGAACTGGCAGTTCTCATGGATGTGTGTCCTTCCCCTTCTATACCCCCTCTCCGATTGTACAGCTAAATACCATTAAAAATGTATCTTCAAATTTACCAACAACACCACAGTACGAGGCTGGGCATCAAATAATGATGAGTAGGAATATAGGAAAGAAACTGAATGTGCCGTGGTATGATTCACAATGTCAAAAGATTGACTTCAGGAGAAGGAGCAGAGTCCACACCCCTGCCCCATTAAAGGCACTGAAATGGAAAGAATATATAGCTTTGATTTCTCAGGAATAAGTATCTCCAGTGACCAAATCTGGGACAAACACATTAACACCATTAAGAAACCACAGTAACATCTCTACTTTCTTAATGGACTATGGAAATTTGGCATTTTCCCTCTAACCTTCAACAACTCCTACAAGTGTACCATTGAAAGCATACTTACTAAATGCATTACAGCATGGTAATGGGATCTATTCAGCTCATAATTGGAAGCTACAGAAGATAGTGAACACAGCTCTGAACATAACACAAACATCCCTCTCTTCCAATGACTCCATTTACATCACTTGCTTCTAAGGATAGGTAGCTGACATACTGAAAGACCCACCACATCCCAGACACACTCTTTTCTCCCTCCTTCCAATGGGAAAAGGCTTAAGAGTGTGAAAACACACACCAGCAACATTATAGAAAGTTTCTTCTCTGGAGCCATTAGGCTCATGAATGAACTCCATAACAGTGCTCTCACACTTTCCTTGCTCAGTGCTAATTGAATTTTTTTCCATTGTAATCCTATACTCTGTAAATTGTAACTCACACAGTTCGATGAAATGTTAGAGATAACTTGTTAGTCTGTTCAGGATGTATTAGACATAAACTTAAAACTTAATACTTAATGATTACACTTTGCCCAGTACAATGGACCTGTTTGCAATTGATTCTGTAGTGCAAAGCAGCCTGTTAATTTTTAAATCTTCCCTGCTTTGCTGCACAAGAAATATTGAAAGGCAGAAAGACATTTGACATTCCACACATCCAGCATTGCTAAAATGTTAATGATTGGAAAAGTGCCACCCAATATATTCTGGTCATTAATTCATCACTTCTACATGCTTGTCAGATGGAAGTGTATATGGGCAAATTTTCAATGACATTTTGTCAGAAAATTGCAGGGATGTCAAACAATTGACTTTTTTTGTTAAAAGCAGGACTTTTTAAATCCTGAGCATCTTGTCAGCAATTGACAGGACGAGTGGAATTGTTAGTGTAGACATGGTGGGCTGAAAGGCTTGTTTCTGTTCTGTACAACTCTATGATTCTGAGGTTGGGAAACACATGGCATTTTCAAATAGCTATATCTGATCATCTACATACAGTATGATGCATAGCTTCTATGCCAGTGTTTAATCTGCATACAAGTCTCCTTTTATCCTACTCTACCAATACACTCATTCATTGGTTTTACTCTTATATGTCAGCCTAATTTCTCATTTAATGAATCAATGTTGTTACCTCAACTACACCTAATCAAAACAAAAATTAGATCACAGAAATAAGCCCTAAGGACCACCAAATCTCTCCAGCGATCACCAACGACTTATTAACATCAATTCTAAAATATTCTTGCTCAATTCTAACCCCAGATTTGACATCTCAACTACACACTTTGGGCAATTTACAGTAGGTCAACCTGCACATTTTTGGAAAGTGGGAAGAAACAGAAGCACCTGGCAAAAACCCATGAAGTTATAGGGTGAACATGAAAAAAAAAAATCGGCACAGACAACACCCTAGGTCAGGATTGAAATTGGACTTGACAACGTACGACACTGTTGCCCTTGTGGAGGCACGACAGTGTTGCAGAATGCTTCAGTTAAATAATTTTCCTCCTAAATTCTTAATATTGAATAATTAAAACTTTACTTCTATTCCACACTCCATTACAAATGGGCCTTGTGTATAAAAGATAACAGAACAATAACAGATCACAAGATGAATCAACAACAGTGACCAACTGAACATCTTCTATGCCAAAATAAGCTCCATCTCTTCTTGAAGAAAAGGCCCCTTGCATAGTCACAGTTGAGGGGAGGAGAATCCTATCCAGGGTGAATCCATAAAAGGCAGCTGAACCAAACATACACAGTCAGGTTCTGAAGGACTGTACAGATCCAACTGGCGCAAGCCCTTACAGAATTCTTCAGCACGTCATGGCAGTAGTCCATTATTGCCACATGTTTAAAGGTGGCTACTCTCATCACAGTATCAAAGAGGAGACAGAGACAGGCCTCAATGATGACTGCTTAGTGGCACTGATCTCCACCACTACAGAACTGTTCTGTTGATGATATAATAGCCTGGTCCGTCCACTCTGTGCTGCCCCACCTGGAGAACAACATCTCATGCGCCAGGCTGCTGTTCATAAACTTCAGCTTAACATTTAATACAATCACACCAAAGAGGCTGGTGGAGAGGCTGTCCTCATTGAGACTCAACACCTGTCTCTGTAAATGTATTTGAGGCTTTCTAAAGGATAGACCATAGTGCCTGTGTTGGTAGCAGAATGTCAAGTATCACCACACTGAGCAGTGGGGCACTTCAGCCCACTCCTGTTCATGCTACTGACCACAACTGGAATGCCATATCTCCCTCCAACCGAAACGTCAAGTTTTCAGATGACACTGCAGCAGCGACAATGATGAGTCAAAATACAGAGAAGAGGTGGAAAATCTCATGAAATTATATGAGAATAACAACCCGAGTTTCAACACGGATAAGGTGAAGAAAATGATCGTGGACTTCAGAAGGACCAGGAATCACCACACTCCACTACACACTAATAACTCAGTAGTGGAGAGAGTAGGGAGCACCAAGTCCCTTGGTGTCCACTTAACAAGTGACAACATTTCCTCATTTGACTGCACCTCCTGAGGAGACTACTGGATACCATTATGCCAACCTTCCATAGAAGCTCTATCATGAGTGTCCTGGCTGGCAGCATCACAGTGTGATGCAACTGCTCCATAGAAATGGATTGGAGGTCAATCCACAGAACCACAAATACAGCAGAGAGGATCACTGGGATCTCCCTCCCCATCATTACGGCGATCCTTGTTTAAAGGGGCTCACAAAATCTGTGAGGACACCTTCCATCCTGCACACAGCATCCTTCAGCTTCACGTGTCAGGAAAGAGATACAGAAGTGTTAGAGACAGAGCCACCAAGCTGAGGAACAGTTTCTTCCAACATACAACTAAACTGCAGAATAATAATTGAAGTGCTATAAAAACTCCCTGTGACTCTACTATTTATTAATGATATTTATTTTTAATATATGTGCATAAAACAGGTATATATGTGCTGTATATACAGTACATAGGTATAATTTGTCTGTGTTATGTCTGCATGTAATTTGCACTATTTTTTGTACAATGGACATGTAAACACTCTTTCTTAAGGTTTATCAAATAATAAATAAACTTGATCTGGTATTGCCAAGCTAAGGCTACCTGCAAATTGGAAGAATAACATCTCATATTCCATCTCAGCATCAACAGACAGCATCAATATCAACTTCTCCAATTTTCATCAACTCCTCCCCAAGTCTCATTATTTCCCCATTGCTTTACCTCCCTTCCTCCATTTCCCCACCCCTTTTGTTCCTTCTCTCTACCCCCTTCCCTCTCCCATCTTTCTTAGCCCTCTCATCTCTCCTACATCACTTCTCAGCTGGTTACTCTTCTATCTGTATCCTTCTGTTAGCTTGTGTTCTGCCATCACCCCTTGTGCCCAACCCCCTGCACCTTTTTATTCCAGTGTCTGTCTTATTCTTGGAACTCCTGATGGAGGGCTCAGGCCAAAAACATCCACTGGCTTTTGTTTTCTATGGATGCTGTGTGACCTGCTGAATTTCTCCAGCACCTTTGTGTACTGCACCATATACCAGCATCTGCAGATTTTTTTTTTTGTTTAACTCTGATTCTCTTTCCACAGAAGGGCTTAAACTGTTGAGTGTGTAGAGAAAAAATATCACAAATTAGTTGTAAACTTCCTACTCATTGCTGTATGTATTGTGTGGAACTCCCGTCAATAATACCATCTCCCTGGACTGCTGAGTTGAAGTAAATTAATACCACCTTGGTCACACATTCCCTGGATCACATGATCTATATTGCCCAATCAGATTCCTGCTGATCTGAGCTTTACAAATCTAACTGCCTGAATCACTTGACTCCAATTGCCAGGTTCAGCCTTCAGATAAAATCCCTGTTGAAATCTGTACAAGTGTATCTGGAATATTTCTGCTTTAATATTATAACAGAGTCTGAGCATAGTGTTCAGGTTTCTATTGGGTCTGCTAAATCCTCCACATATCATACAGCCTAAATTCTAAATGGGAGGAAGATGCTACATATTTCATAGAACATTACAGACCCTTCAACCACAGGGTTGTGCTGACCCATATATACCTACCAAAAAAATAACTAAACCCTCCCTGCCTCACAACCCTCTACTTCTCTTTCATCCTTGTCCCTGTCTAATAGTTTTTAAAATTCCCTTATTGTTCCTGCCTCCACTACCACCCCTGGCAATACATTCTAGGCACCTGGAAAACTTGCCTTTAAAAATCCCCATAACTTCCCTCCCTTAATTTTGTACAGATGTTCTCTAATGCTTTCTACTCCCACCATGGGGAAAAAAAATAGTGCTGACTGTCTATCTTGTAGATCTCAATTAAATTTCCTCTTACCTGCCTTGCTCCAAGGAGAAAAGCCCTAGCTCTGATAACTTCACCTCATAAGACAGATTTTCCAATCCAGGCAACATCCTAGTAAATCTCTTCTACACTCTCTCCATAGCTTTCACATATTTGCTGTAATGAGATGACCAGAACTAAAAACAATATTCTAAGATTGGTTTCATCCAAGATTTATTGAGCTGGAATATTACCTCTTGACTCCTGAAATCAATCCCATGATTAATGAAGCCCAGCATATCATAGGCCTTCTTAAGTGTCCTATCCACATACGTGGTGATCTTAAGAGATTTTTGAATTTGGACCCCAAGGTCCCTCTATTCAACCACACTCTTAAGTAACTAACCATTAGCCATGTACACATCCTTCTGATTTGTCTTTCAAAAATACATAACTTCACACTTATCCAGATTGAACTCCATCTGCCACTTTTCTGCCCAACTCTAAATCCAGTCTATATCTTGTTGTAACCTAGGACAGCCTTCAACACTGACCACAACTCCAACCTTCATATCATCTGCAAACTTACTGACCCATCCTCTCTCTTCATCCAGGTCATTTATAAAAATGACAAAGAACACGAATCCCAGAACAGATCCCTGCAGAACTCCACTAGTCACTGACCATTAGGTAGAATACTTTCCATCCACTATGGTTTTCTCCACTCAAGCTAATGGAGTCCACACAGCCAATATCACATGGATCACATGGCTCAGGACATTATGAACCATGTCAAATCCCTTAATAAAATTCATATACACCATATCTACCACTCAATCTTAATCCATTTTTTTTACTGCCCCAAAAACACCATTCCTTTCTCATGGCCATGCTGACTATTCCTGAGAAGACTGTACTTCTCTAAATGCTTGTAAATCCTGTCTTTAAGAATCCTTTCTGATGGCTTGCCTACCACTGATGCAAGACTCACTGGCTTATAATTCTCTGATTCTCCCCATAACTTTTTTTTTTAAACAAGGCGACCACATTTCTCATTCTCCAATCCTCCGGCACCTCACCTGAGACCAAGGAGGATGCAAAGATCATCTCCAACACCTCAACAGTCTCTTCCCTTACTTTCTATAGTAATTTAGGGTACATCTCACCCAGTTCCAGATACTTATCAATTCTAATGGTTTTAAGAAGATCCTGTGCTCCCTCTTTCATAAAATAAACATGCTCCAGCACACAGCTTGTTCTATTCTGACCTCACCTTGACCAAGGTAATTTTCCCTGAAGAATTCTGAAGCAAAATATTCATTTTGGACCTCCACAAATTTTCTGCCTCCAGGTATGTTTCCTTCTTTATCCTTAAGTGGCCCTACCTTCACTCTCATCACCCTTCTTATCTTTGTATATGCAAAGAATGTCTCAGGGTTTTAATTAATCCTATTTGCCAAAGCCTTCTCATGCTCCCTTCTAGCTTTCCTAAATCCTTTCTTATGCTCCTTCCTGACTATCATATAATTCCCATGATCCCTTCTTGTTTCCTGCTTCCTAAATCTAATGTATGCTTCCTTCTTCCTTTGTCTGTTTTTTTCAACCATGGTTCCTTTTCCTACCATCTTTTCCCTGTTTCAGTAAGACAAACCTTTCCAAAACCTCATGCAAGTGGCCATTAAACATTCTCCAGATTACTTCTGTGCTTTCTCACATGAACATCTGTTCCCAGTTCACTCTCCCTAATTCCTGCCTCATCCCATCATAATGATCCCCAATTAAACACTTTACCATTTTGTCTGTTTTCATTCTTGTCCATAGCTATGCTAAAGCTCAGGAAATTGTGGTCACTGTCACTGAAATGCTCCCCCACTGGGAAGTCTGGCACCTGACCAGGTTCATTACCCAGTACCAGATCCAGTATGGCCTCTCCTCCAGTCAGCTTGACCACATGCTGTGTAAGGAATCCTTATTGGACACACCTGACAAATTCTACCCCATCTATACCTCTTGCAATAAGGTGGTGCCAGTCAATATTTGGGAAGTTGAACTCTCCCATAACAACAACTGTTATTTCTGCTCAATTTCAATATCTGACTGCTAATCTGTTCCTCACTGTCCCAAATAAAAACACACTGAAATGCTGGAAAGCTGTTTTTTTTTAAGCATCCATAAAAAGCAAACATATACTGCCAGCATTTTGAATAAGCAGAATGAACCAGAAGCAGGAAATCTCAGAAAGTCTCTGAATTCAGGCAATGCTGGCTGGGGGAAGAATTATTCCCCTCACTCATTCCAATCTCACCTCCCTCAGAACACTCTCTCTACACCCAAATCTCACCCTTGCAGACAAGAGTGGCACTGTTGTGGTCTGGCTCACTGACCTCTATCTGGCTGAAGCCAGACAATTTTCAGACACCTCCTCTTACTTATTCCTCCCACAGGATCCCACAAAAACTCATCAAACCACTGTATCACACACCATCTCTGAACTTATCACTTCTGGTCACCTCCCTGATCAGTCTCCAGACATATAGTTTCCCAATCTCGCACCACCTGTTTCTACCTCCCACCCAAGATCCACAAACCCAAATGTTCCAGCAGACCTATTTGTTCCCCCAGTCCATCCCTTCCATCTACATCACATGCCCTCCATCACTTCAACAACTTCCGGTTCCCTGAACTCGATCGCCTCATGTTTACCATGGATATCCAATCCCTATACACATCCATTCCCCATAATGAGGGCCTCAAAACCCTTTGTTTATTTCTGGACAATAGATCCAACCAGTTCCCCTCCACTACCACCACACTCCTCCGGCTGGCAGAAATTATCCTCAGCCTCAATAATTTCTCCTTTGACTCAGCCCACTTTCTCCAGGTTAAAAGGGTAGCTATGGGTATCCGCATGAGCCCCAGCTATGTCTGCATTTTTGTTGGCTACATGGAGCAATCCATGCTACAAGCCTACCCTTGCAAGGCCTCTCAACTCTTCCTCTGCTACATTGATGACTACTTTGGTGCTGCCTCATGCATCCATGATGAGCTCGTTGACTTCATTCAGATTTCTGCCAACATCCCCCCAACCTCCCCCCCCCCCCGCCCCCGACTTCAAATTCACTTGGTCCATCTCTAGCAACTCTCCCTTTCCTCAATCTCTTTGTTACCATCTCGGGAGACAACCTCTCAACAGACATCTTCTACAAACCCACCCCAACTCCCACAGCTACCCCTGTCCTCTGTAAGGATGCCATTCCATTTTATCAATTCCTCCCTCTTTGTCGTATCTGCATTCAAGATGAGGACTTTCATGCTAGATCTGAGATGTCCTTCTTCATACAAAATGGTTTTCCCTCTACCACCATCAACTTGGTGCTCACCTGCATATCCTCCATTACCCACACATCTACCCTGGCCCCCTCCACCCTGAAATGCAACAAGGACAGTATACCTTGTCCTCACCTACCACCCCGCCAGCCTCTACATCCAGCAAATACTCCTCCACCATTTTCACACCTACTATGTGATTCCATCACTAGACACATATTCTCCTCTCTGCCTTCTGCAAGGACTGTTCCCTCTTTTACTCTTTTGTCCACTCCTCCCTCCTCACCAATCATTCCCTTGAAATATACCCTTGTGACCACATGAGATGATCCACCTGCACCCACACCTCCTCCCTCACCACCATTCAGGGCCCAAAACAATCCTTCCAAGTGAGGCAACTTTTCACTTGGAAACATACAGGGGTCATTTACTGTATCCGGTGCTCCTGTTGTGGTCTCCTCTATATCAGAGATATGACACAGACTGGGATATCACTTTGTTGAGCCTCTCGGCTCTGTCCACCATAATAGTGTGGATATCCCAGTGGCTACCCATTTCAATTCCCAATCCCATTCAGTTGCTGACTTGTCTGTCCATGGTCTCACTGCCACACTGAGCCAAGCGGTAAATTGGAGGTACAACATTTCATCTTCAGTCTGGGCACCCTCCAACTAGATGGCATTAATATCGACTTCTCTAGTTTTCATTTCAATGCGGCTCCCCTCACATCATCTTCCCCCCCCACCCCCCAGCTGTCTCTCCCTTCCTTGTCTCCTTTCACACAAACATGATAAATTCTTACCTCATCTCCCTGATCCTATTCAATTAACATCTTTTGTTGGCCATAATTCCTCTCCCAGGTAGCATTGCCTGAATTCCGAGACATTGAGATTTCCTGCTTCTGGCTCATTCTGCCTATTCCTTGAAGGAGAGCTCAGGTCTGAAACATCGGCAATGGAAGCTGAAAAGACTGGCTGAGTTCCTGCAGCATTTTGGTTTGTTTTTACTACAATCACAGTGTCTGCAAACTTTAGTGTTTCACTCAGTGTCCCGATGACTATTTGGGGGGCCTATAGACTACTTCCAGCATAATGATTGCTCCCTTCCTATTTATAACTTCCACCCATACCAACTCAGTAGACACTCCTTTCACAGTGTCCTCCCTTTCTGCAGCCTTAATACTTACCAGTAATCTGCTCCTCTTTTACCCCCAATCCTATCCTTTTTATAACAACTAAACTCTGGTACCTGCAACAGTCAATCCTGTCCTTGTGTCCATCATGTCTTTGTAACAGCCACATTATCATAATTTCACGTACTGATCCATGCTCTAAGTTCATCTCTTTTATTGCTAATGCACCTTACATTCAAACCCTCCAAAAGACTACACATATACTTCTTCCCCTGTCTGTCCTTCCTCACAAACCTACAATACATTGCATCATCCTTTCCACCTTTTGCTCTCCCCAACAGCTCTAGCAAACCTGCTCACCAAGATATTGGTCCCTCTCCAGTTCAGGTACAACCATCCATTTTGTACAGGTCATACCTTCCCCAGAAGAAATTCCAATGGTCCACAAATTTGAATCTCTACCCCCTGCACCAAGTCTCCAGCCATGCATTAATCTGCCACAACTTCCTATTTTTGCCCTCACTGGCATGTCACACAGTCAGCAATTCTGAGATTACAACCCCTGAGGTCTTGCTTCTCAGCTTCCTTCCTAACTCCCTATATTCCCTCTTCAGGACCTCATCCTTACTCCTATTTAGGTCATTGGTAACATGACATCTGGCTGCTCTCCCTCTTGCTTGAGAATGTTGAGGACTCGATCAGAGACGTCCCTGACCATGGTACCTGGGAGGCAACATACCATCCAAGAGTTTCTATCCTGTTCACAGAACCTCCCATCTTTCATATAATTATCAAATCCCCAATCACCATAGCTCTCCTCTTCTCCCTTCTTAACCAAAAGGCCAGAATCTGTGCCAGAGACTTGTCTCTGGTAAATTGTTTCCCTTAACCCCTCCCCCCCGCCAACAGTATCCAAAATGGTATACTTTCTGTGGAGGGGAATGGCGACAGGGGTGCTCTGCACTGACTGTCTATTTCCCACTTCCCTCTCCTAACTTCAGTTCACTACCTTGGACTGTAAGGAGCTACAGCTGGAAGCACCTCTTGCTGATTCTGTCATCAGAGATCATTGGGTTCTCCCAGGTTTCCCACATCCTGCAATCAGAGCATTCCTCTGGTACAGATGCCATCCCACCATCTACACGATTACTCAGCCAAGATCCAACCCAGAGAATGGTTCCATTTTCCATTTCTACTGCAAGTGGACTGTTGAATTAGTGAGAGTATCTGTGGGAAAATTGGCCCAACTCCTCCAAGTTCACCAAGAAAAACACCACTTTGACAGGAAACTGAACTTTGAAAGTTTGGATACTGTTTATAAAGATGCTGAAAATTTTCATCACTCACACAACGAGTCTTAAGAAACCGGATTTCGAATGAACTTTAAAGAGTTTATCAAATATGAAGCAGCCTGATTATTCAAATGATAATGGACAGCAAACCTTCAGCTGTTCAGTGGAACTTTTGTGCAACAAATTAAATAGCTTAACATGAGCTTCTACAAAGAGTCAGCTTATTTCATTCAATGCTCTTCTCAGGCAATGACTTTATTTATATTGAACCTCAAGAATAAGCATCATTTCCTCAAGCTTAGCTCTTTTCAGCTTTTTTTCCCCCCAATCATTCCAAACTAAATAATTAGCCTCTTCAAAATATAATTTTACACTTGGAAAATAAACTAGTAAAAGACTGCAGAATTTCTCTTATTGAATTAGGATTCAGTAACAATGGTTACTCAAGCTTTAACTTCTGAAAGAAAAGTCTTTCCATGAAAGGTCACTTAAGAAATTTGTCACTTAAGAGATTCTATATTTGGTATTTTGAAGCCATCATCCTCATTAATTTTGAATGAAAAATAAAATGTATGTACAAGAGAAACATATAAACACTCTCAGCCCAGCCAACATTCTTCAGGTGATTAATGGTTTCCAATTGCATATTGAACAACCAAACAATTTCAGTCAACCTTCCAATTATTTTTCAATTTTGGTTTTAGTGCATGATTAAAATTCTCAGTTTGAATTTTGACCATGTTCCAGCATTGAATAGAGTCAGAACATGTCAAGAATAAGGTGGCTCAGGAGCCGAGGAGAAGAATGTGAGGAGAAGTAGGTTTGGAAAGGGAAGAAGACCAGGGAATTGACTAACCAATGTCAGGGAGAAATATTCAAGGCATCTATCAAATTAGGGTGCCCATTCCAAAGGAGGACACAATCATAGGTTACTATTTATCTCTCTCTCTGTCTATATATGGTAACTTATGACCATGTCATCATGGCCTCCTTTGGAATGGCCACCCTAAGTTGGGCATCCAAGGGTATGTGAATGGTCTAGCAGCCAGAAATACTGGACTTCAGGAGGCAGGGGAGACTGGGTGGGGTATTAATAGGGAATGGATAATGACAACTATTTCCTACAGGCTTGGGAATAATTCCACAGACACCGTCACCAGAGTTCAAAGTTCACATTTAATGTCAGAGTACATAAATGACATTGCATACTACCCTGAGATTCTTTGGTTTGAATTTCTAACTACAAATAGCAGCACAGTTATGAGAGGATTCTCACCAGTAGATGTAGCACCATTTTTGGTTGATACAAACATTTTTTCTTACACTCAGGCTCTATGATGGAAGCTTTTTCCAGGCCTTCCTCTGACAAAGCTTTCTCCACAGAATTCCATCTGTGGAATTTCAACCTGCAACTTGAAGTGTAGAGGGATTCCCCAAAGTAGGGAAGAAGGAATGTCAGGCTGATTCTACGATGGGGGACTCTACCACACAGTAAATGCAGAAATAAAACAAAACATCTGCATGCTGGATTGAAACATAATTAAAGCAAGGGTTATGCAGGAATAAATTCTGTCATTGCTTTAAAAATAAGTAACATTTAATTGGCAATAGCAGATATGTCAATTTACATTTGTGTTGGCTTATACACAGAAAATGTGTGTTGTTTGCCTTAACTGGATCCTGGAGATATTACGAAACTTGCACATCCAACTGCTTTTTTCTGATCCTCAAGATGGCTTAATCAAAACTTATGTCCATTTCACACTATACACCTTAGCAATAAAGCTTATTAAAGTTTTCTACCTTCCTCTAGTGCACACATGTCAAACTCTGGCCCGCGGATATAATTATATTTGGCCCGCAAGATCATTTCAAAAATGTATTAGAGGTGGCCCGCTGGCTGCCGCGCCAGTATAGCGCATGCACAGTAATACAACAAATCCCAGAATGCATTGGCATCAGCCTGCTAATCGCCCCCACCTCCTCTGTTTACATTGCAGGGTCTCACCGTGGACTCTGGTTTTGGGGCCTGGCCGATGTCAGGGGAAGCCAAGGCCGCTTCCCAGCGCCCAGAACCGGAGGCCTCGGGCCTGACCTCGCCAGGACCGTTGCCCACTCCCCCTCCCTGCCGCAGGCCGATCCGCGAATCACGGTGACGGGGCCGCTGATCCGCCGAGATGCCGCCCTGCAGCGAGAGCCGATGCCTCCGCACTGTCGTTGTCTAACCCGATCGCCCGCAAACCCCGCCCTCCCGCACACAGGCCTGAGTAAGTATTATGAACTTTAATCTCAGGATAAAACGATCTTCCAGTAGTTTCATGTCACAGTGATAAATATATTCCTGGTTAAAAATGGTCCTGCACCTGGATACAAGCTCATTAGGCATAAAACTTGAAAAGTGTGTAAATCAAAGGATATCTGTACCAATGGAAAAAGGGCATGGCAAATAACCCTGCTAGAGTTCATGCCCACAATCAGTCACCCATTTGATTGTTTCAGGAATCATGTTATTCTCCCACATTCTTAATATCCCTCAGATTTTACTATTCGACAGCACACTAGCAATATTTGACAAATCCTCTATAGAGAAATATTATTTATTGAATATTTTATTTCTCATTTGTTAATGCTTCTGGAAAGAGTTTATCCAAAACTATTATTAAACATTTATTTTAATAAGAAAAAGTTTAACATTACATATGTTGAAAGAAGAGAAAACATGCAGATGTTGTTGAAAATTTTCAATAAATATTTAGTTCGGCCCTCGACTTAGTTCAAGTTTTTAATTTTGGCCCTCCGTGAATTTGAGTTTGAGACCCCTGCTCTAGTGCATCTTATTTAATACAGAATATGTGCAGCATACCTGAAAGCACTATGGATTTCAGCAATCTTCAAAAAGTTTTGAAAATTATTCAGTGGATGTTTGAAGTGGATAAATCTAATACTGAATGATCTCAGATTGGTGAGAAGGTGGATCAGTTTATTTATAGATGTAATTCTCAATTATTAAGTAATTATAATTTACCTGTGTTGAAACATTTGATGGATTTATGGAGTAAAGAAAATGAAATTATAGGTACTGAAGGTAAAATTTTGGGTAAAATCCCTTTGTTTCAAAATAAGCTTTTTCCTTTTACACTTAATAATCAACTTTTTAAGTTGTGGATTCAGAAAGGTATTGAATTGGTAGAAGATTATTATGAAGCAGGATATTTTATTTCATTTCAATGAATGAAAGAGAAATATGACATATTTTCAAATACTCTTTTTTTCTTATTATCAAATTAAAGCCTTATTGTTGGATAATTTTGGGCGTATTTTACAGTTACCTAACTGGTCTAAGTTTGAAATTTTACTTACTGAAGATTGCAAGAAAGGATTCATATCTGAGATTTATGCTTTATTACAGAATAAAATGCTTAAGACGGATGTTCATAAGTCTAGATTAAAATGGGAGAAAGATTTGGCTGTATCTATTTCTCAGGATGATTGGATGAATTTATGTGAGGATAGTGTGACTAAAATTGTAAATGTAAGGTATCGATTGGTTCATTATAATTTTCTACATCAATTATATTTAACTCCAGAGAAATTAAAGAAATATAAGTTTATCTCTTCTGATTTCTGTTTTAGATATCATAAGGAAGTCAGTTCCTTCTTACATTCTACTTGGTTATGTAAGATAGATTTGGAATAGATTTAAGGATCTTTTAGAAGCTATTTTTAAATTGTAAATACTTTTTGATCCTTTAGTATTTTTATTGGGCTATTTTAAGAAATTGAGTTTGGAGTTAAAATTAAATAAATTTCAAATTGCTTTTTTGAGATTGGCTTTAGATGTGGCTAGAAAATGTTTGGCAATTACCTGGAAAAGTGAGACTAATTTGAGCATTCAGCGATGGCATTTGGAAATGAGATCTTGTATTCCGTTGGAAAAGGTAACATATAATTTATGTAATAATTATTCCTTTTCTTGTTAAAACTTGGAGCCTGTATTTGGAATATATGGGGCAGAATTATTAATCTTCTTTCCACACATTGATGGTGTTGCTCCGAACCATGGCAAATAATTGTTTGAGAGTTTCATATTATGTGATTGTCTCTTCTTTCTTTTAGGGGTAGTGTGGGGGTGGGGTAAGGAGTTGTTTTTTTTTAAATATTTACATAGAAAAACAAAAGTTGTATCCATTATTGAATGTTTAATCATGATATAATAAATTTAAAAATGTTAAAAAATTGTGTGGCCATCTTATTCTTGCCCCCTTTTCAACTCACAGACAGAAAACTGCTCTTGAGGCAGATGGGATGACTGGTGTATTGCCTGCTAGGAATTTACTCAGTGAGGAACCAAATTACATGGAAAACAACAAGGGTTAAGATTACAAAATGTTTGGAAGGATCAATTGCTTTTTGAAATTCATCTTATGATTTTCTCAACCTATTAGTTATTGTTCAATAATGCCAAAGATTATTAAAAAAAGAACATTCCATGAATAATTAGCAGTAATGATAATCTGATAATAGATGTCCAGGTCTACAGTCTACATTGTGATTCCATTGAATAATTTGAGTGTTGCATGTTCTTTATTGAAGAATTAATATTATTATGCAGAATATGAAATATTGATTTATTGATGTACTGCATATTTTAAAAAAAATTGAGTTGTGGAAAAGTTCCAGGGTCACAAAGTTAAATTAATCGAAGAAATGCAAAAAAAAGTACAAAAATGTTCATGAATACCCAGGATCACCCCAGCAATTTTCACATCAACCTTTCTAAGAAGGAACCCATGACAAGCCTAAATCATGGGACTTAGCGTTTAGTCCAGAGAAAACTTGCTACAGAGTATTCTTGCTACAACTGAAGTTCCCACTTACTTTATGAAGTCCACATTATCTCAGTACCGACAATAGCTCTCCCTTAAACACCATTATAGCAAACAAACTCATCCCAAAGCTCCAAGACATAGGCATCTGTACCTTGCTCTGTTAATAAATCTTTGACCTCCTTTCCTGTAGCACACAAGTAGTGAGGATTTGAGATGATACCTCCTCCACAAAAAAATCGTACACTGGTGTCCATCAAACGTCCGCAAACTCCTTAGTAAGTAGAGGCGTTAATGTGCTTTCTTCATGGTGTGTGGAGTCCAGAACAGATCCTTCGAGATAATGATTCTTGAAGTCTTAAGCTTGCTCACCCTCTCCACCTCTAATCCCCCAGTGATCACTGGATTGTATACCTCTGGCTTTCCTTTCCTGATGTCAATAATCAGCTCCTTAGTGACATTGAGTGCAAATTTGTTGTTTTTTTTATTTTTTTTATTTTTCACACTCTGAACCATATTAACCAAAATACACACAAACATTTCCCTCTTGAATATACACGGTGTCATTTTCTTCCCTTTATCCCCTTCCCTTCCCTCCCTCCTTCCCACACCCCTCCAAACCCATTAAACATTCAACATATACAATGCAATAAACCCATGAAACAATGTCATCACACAATGAAAATAATCAAGAAAATTGTGTCATCTACTTTTACACACTGGGTCAGTTAATTTTGTCTTCTTCTCATTCTATCATTTTAGGGGTGGAGGTCTGTTGTGCTCCATGTATGGTTCCCAAATTTGTCCGAATAATGTGACTTTATTTTTTTAATTATATGTTATTTTTTCCAATGGAATATATTTATTCATTTCCATGTACCATTGCTATACTCTCAGGCTCTCTTCTTATTTCCAAGTTGACATTGTATATTTTTTTGCTACAGCTAAGGTTATCATAATAAATCTTTTTTTTTGTGCTTCATCCAGTTTGAGGCCTAATTCTTTACTTCTTATATTACTTAGAAGAAATGTCTCTGGATTTTTTGTATGTTGCTTTTTGTGATTTTATTTAATACCTGACTTAGATCTTCCCAAAACTTTTCCACTTTCTCACATGCCCAAATTGCATGTACTGTTGTTCCCGTTTCCTTCTTACAGTGAAAACATCTATCTGATACTGTTGGGTCCCATTTATTTAACTTTTGGGGTGTGATATATAGCCTGTGTAACCAATTATATTGTATCATGTGTAACCTCATGTTTATTGTATTTTTCATAGTTCCGGAGCATAGCTTTTCCCATATTTCATTTTTTAACTTTATGTTTAGATCTTGTTCCCACTTTTGTTTGGGTTTACAGCTTATTTCATCATTTTTCTTCTCTTGCAGCTTGATGTACATGTTTGTTATAAATCTTTTAATTATCATTGTGTCTGTAATCACATATTCAAAGCTGCTTCCTTCTGGTAACCTCAGTCTGCTTCCCAATTTGTCCTTTAAGTAGGTTTTCAGTTGGTGGTATGCAAGCATTGTACCGTGAGTTATTCCATGTTTGTACTTCATTTGTTCAAATGATAATAAATTATTTCCCAAAAAACAATTTTCTATTCTTTTAATCCATTTTCTTTCCCATTCTCTAAAGGGAAGTTTATCTATTGTGAAAGGGATTAGTTGATTTTGCGTCAATAACAATTTTGGTAGTTGGTAATTTGCTTTTTTTTTCCTTTCTACATGAATCTTCTTCCAAATGTTGAGCAGATGGTGCAGTACTGGTAAACTTTTATATTGCACCAGTTTTTCATCCCACTTATAAAGTATATGTTCTGGTACCTTCTCCCCTATTTTATCTAGCTCTATCTTAGTCCAATCTGGTTTTTCCCTTGTTTGATAAAAATGTGATAGATATCTTAATTGAGCTGCTCTATAATAATTTTTAAAGTTTGGTAGCTGCAAACCCCCTTGTTTGTACCATTCTGTTAATTTATCTAGCGCTATCCTCTGTTTCCCCCCTTTCCATAAGAATTTCCTTAGTATTTTCTTTACCTCATTGAAGAATTTCTCTGTTAAGGGAATTCGTAACAATTGAAATAGGTATTGTATCCTTGGAAAGATATTCATTTTAATGCGATTTACCCTTCCTATCAGTGTTAGTGGTAAATCTTTCAATGTTTCATTTTGTAATTTCTTCATTAATGGCTGATAATTTAATTTGTATAGATGGCCTAGATTATTATCTAGTCTAATACCTAGGTATCAGATTGCTTGTATTTGCGATTTAAATGGTGATTTTTTTTTAACTTTGTGAAATCCGCATTATTCATTGGCATCGCTTCACTTATATTTGCACTGATTTTGTACCCTGATATTTCTCCACATTCCTTCAATTTCTTATATAATTCTTTTATTGATAATTCTGGTTCTGTTAAGTATACTATGATGTCAGCTGCAAATAGACTGATTTTATATTCCTTCTCTTTTTTTTTTATCGCTTTTATTTTATTTTCTCTTCTTATCAGTTCTGCCAATGGTTCTATTGCTAAAGCGAACAGTGAGGGAGATAGTGGACATCCCTGCCTAGTTGACCTGCTTAATTTAAATTGGTTTGATATATATCTCCATTTACTGTTACCTTCACCATTGGACCCTTATATAAATGCTTTAATCCAATTAATACATTTCTCTGGTAGGTGGAACCTCTGTAATACTTTGAATAAATAATTCCATTCTACCCTGTCAAAGGCTAAAGCAACCGCCATGTTGGCATCTTATTTCCTTGTACTGCATGGATTAATTTAATGAACTTACGGACATTGTCCATTGTTCATCTTTTCTTAATAAATCCAGTTTGATCTAGTTTTACTATTTTTGGTACACAGTCGGCCAATCTGTTTGCTAATAGTTTTGCTATTATCTTATAATCTGAGTTAAGTAGAAATAATGATCTATGCAATGCTGGTGTTAGTGGATCTTTCTCCGTCTTTGGTATTACTGTAATTATTACTGTTTTACATGAATCTGGCATGTTTTGTGTTTATTCTATCTGGTTCATTACTTTCAGGACTTTCATTACTCTCCCTTAGATATGGCCTGACAACAGAAACAGGTCAATCCTTGAGTATGTTTTATGTCTACTTGAATAATATGAGTATTCCTTCTCCTTTGGGTGTTGTCTCCTCCATATATCCAAAAGTTGCATTTCCTGCATTGATTTAATCATGAATTTGGCTACTTTGTTCTTTCTGCTCGCCTATTGTCCAGATTTATCCATTTTTGAATCCAAATTATGGTTAAAGTCCCCTCCTATCAATATATTCTCCTGTGTATCTACAATCTTCAAAAAAATATCTTGCATAAACTTTTGATCCTCTTCATTAGGTGCATATATATTGACCAAATTCCAGAGTTCTGAATATATCTGGCATTTTAACATTACATATCTCCCTGCTGGATCTATTATTTCTTCCTCTATTTTGATTGGTACATTTTTATTGATCAATATAGCTACATCTCTGGCTTTTGAGTTACATGATGCTGCCATTACGTGCCCTACCCAGTCTCTCCTTAATTTATTGTGTTCCACTTCAGTTAGATGCGTTTCCTGCACGAATACTATATGTTTTCTTTTTGCAGTAAATTTAATAGCTTCTTCCTTTTGATTTTGTTATGTATTCCATTAATATTTATAGACATATAGTTCAACATGAGCATCTTATACTTTGATATATATCTCATTTCCTCTTCCTCACCACCACCTTTCCCTTTTCCCCATTTCCATTTCTCAGTTTTCTTTTTTTGAACACACTGTATGACAACACTTCTAAAACATAAAATATTTCAACCATTCCCACATCTAAAATTGCCTTAACCCCAAGTGTCCCCCCATCTCTGAGTCACCCCTTGACTCTTGCTGAGCAACCACAACTCCCCTCTCCATTTGGACTGCGAACCCGTTCGCAAGTGTCAACTGATTTCGCAATGACTGTTATTCTCTCCCATCCAACCCCCTCCAGGAAAGACTTTTATCTTCACATTACAACAAAGCTCCCCCTCTTTTCTTCTCTTTTTCCTTTTTATTTATTTATTATAATTTTTTTTATCCCCCTCCTCTTCCCCTCCACCGCTCCCTTACTTCTCTCCTTTAGTCTTTACTTGTACATTATTTTTACTTCTTTATATGTAGTTTGACGTCGTTCTTTGTTCTTGTTACATCTCTTCATCTCTCTTTCTGTCTTGCAAGTGTTCTGCAAAATCTTGTGCTTTCTCCAGATCCGAGAACAGTCTGTTTTGCTGCCCCGGGATAACTATTTTAAGCACCGCTGGATATTGTTAGGTCTGCTTTGTTCAAGAATGAGTGAGACAAACACCAGACTGAGTCGAAATCAGGGTTCTTTGTTCTTTATTACCGGATTGTAACACTTGCAACTAACAATGTTAGTCGGAGAATGCATTCTGCCGTTATCAGCAAAATGGTGATTTTTTATACCCTTGGATACGTACTTAGAACATCATCATATCATTACTTGTCCAATGACTAAAACTGTTGCTATCCTTTCCCTGCTAGCTTCCTGCCTCTCAATCCATCAATGTCTCTCTTATCTTGTAAGTACAAGGATGCATTCACATCTTGTTACAGCCCTGCCCAGGGTAACTCCTTACACATTCCCATCTCATGATGTTTTACCTTACAATATCCTAACATAAATTTATAGTCTTTTTGCCATAGGATCGATTTTGCTGCGTTAAACTTCTTTCTCTTCCTTAGGAGCTCAAAACTTATGTCTGGGTAGAAAAAAATTTTTGACCTTTTTATTCCAGTGGTTTTTTGTCTTCTCTAATTTTATTCACTGCCTTCTCCAATATATTTTCTCTTGTCGTGTATCTCAGGAATTTTACTAAAACAGATCTTGGTTTTTGTTGTGTCTGTGGTTTCGGGTGTAGTGTTCTGTGTGCCCTTTCTATTTCCATTCCTTCCTGCATTTCTGGCATCCCCAGGACTTTTGGGATCCATTCTTTTTTAAATTCTTTCATATCTTTGCCTTCTTCATCTTCCTTAAGGCCCACTATCTTTATAATGTTTCACCTTCTATAGTTTTCCAATATATCCATCTTCTGAGCTAACAACTCCTGTGTTTCTTTAACTTTTTTGTCACTTTCTTCCAATTTTCTTTTTAAGTTGTTCACTTCCATTTCTACCACTATTACACATTCTTCCACATTTTCTAATCTTTTCCCTACATCTGTTATGACCAGTTCTATTCTACTCACTTTTTCTTCTGTAATTTTCATTTTTCTTTTCATTTCACTAAATTCTAGTGTCAGCCATTCTTTTAATGCTTTCATTTGTTCTTAATTTTTTTTTAAATCTATGTACTGTCCATTCATTTTACCTCCTATTCCTCTGTGCAGAGCTTGGTGTTCTTCTTCTTCTGTGTCTGCTCTTGGGTTTGTGTCTTCTATTTCTCTTCCTTGTATCTGTGTCTCTTCTGACTTTCTTGTTGAGCTGCTTGTCTCAGTTTGTGGGGTTTTTTTTCCTTAGTTTCTTGACGTTGGTCCTCTTCTGGGCTGCTTATCTGTTGTGTCTCTAGTTTCTTTTTTTCTTTCTCACCCCACCTGTTCCCATTGCTTTCTTTATCTTCCAGCCGGGAGCCCTGCTGTTGGGCCTCTCTCAGCTGTTCGTGCTGTGGTGTTTCATTCCACAGCTGGTTCTTCCTCTCGTCGGTGTTCTCCTTGTCGTGCGCATCACGCATGCGTGATTCCTCGCATATGTGCAGTTCCGCACTCCAGTTTGGGTCTGCGAGCCATTTTTGCAGTCCTGTGGTCAGTGGTTTGCGACCCTGTGGGGTCTCCACTAACCTCGTGGAGTGGTCTCCTCTTTCCACGGTGGTCCCTGCTTTTTCGTGCCGGTAAGGCCTTCACCTTTCTCTTCCGGCGTCCTTCTTTCTTCTTTTCTTCCCGTTCTTTTTGGCTTTTCTTTCTTAGGTGCCATTTTCTCCACACGTTTATTTTTTATTTGTTGTGATTTGTGTGTCTGGGGCTTTACTTTTTCTTCACTTTTTTCCTTCTTTTCTGGAGAAGGCTGGTATTCTCCTACCGGCCACTACTCCATCACGTGACTCCTCTCAGTGCAAGTTTGTTGTTGATGCACCATTTAGCCGAGTTTTTAATCTCCATCCTGTATGCTGTATTCCTTTAACAGCAGCAAATTTGTAGATGGTGTCATTGTTGTTCTGAGCCATAGAGTCATAGGTGTAAAGCGAGTAGAGCAGAGGGCAAACAATGCAGCCCTGTAGTGCTCCAGTACTGATGGAGATTGTAGAGGAAAAGTTCTTACCAATCCTCACTGATTGTGGTCTGGAAGTGAAGAAATCCATGATCCAATTACACATTGGGATATTGAGTCCCAGGGTTTAGAGTTTGCTGATCAATTTTGAGGGGAGGGTGGTATTAAATGCCGAACTGTAGTTGATAAAGAACACCTGCTGTTCAGCTGTTCCAGGGCTTTGTGTAGTACCAGTGAGATTGAATCTGCCCTAGACATGTTGCTATGGTAAGCGAACAGGAACATATCCATGACACTTCTCAAACAGGAGCTGATTTTTTTTTATTACCAGCCTTTCAAAACCCTTTATCACTGCTGATGTAAGTGCTACTGGCTGATAGTTATTAAAACAGGTTACTTTGTTCTTCTTGGGCACTGGTATGTTTAAAAAATGTGGGTACAACACCCTGCTGGAGTGAGATGTTGAAGATATCCATGAATACATTGGTAAGTTGGTCAGCACAAATTCTTAATACTTGGCCAGCTAGTCCATGCGGACCAAATACTATCCTTGGATTCACTCTTGTGAAGGCAGCACGCATATTATTCTCAGATACATGCAGGAGAGGATCATTGGGGAAATGGGGTTGCGGAGGGGTGGTTCTACACTGTTACAGTGGTCAAATCGGCTGTAAAAGGTATGGTCCTTCTCTGGAAGTGAACCTTTGCCATCTGCTACTGCACCAGATTTGATTTTGTAGCAGGTTTTAGCATTTAGGCCCTGCCACAGATTCCTATTTCATCATTTCACCCAGGCAATAGTATTATGTAGGCCATACCTTCTATATTGACCTGTATTTCTGGGCTTAAAAACCTGTGGTCTGGCCCTCAGCAGGTTCCAGATTTCATTGTCCATACAGGTCTTGTGATTGGAGAAAACTCTGAATGATTTTGTGGGACACAATCATCCACAGCTGTTTTGATCAAGTCTGTGACAGCCCTGGTATGATCATTAATATCTTCAGCTGAGTACATGAACACTCCCCAATCCACTGACTCAAAGTTCTTTAGCCTCCTGTGATCACCTCAACCTAATAACGAGTGGATTTGAATTTATTAGGAAAATTATACCTTGCTCAACAGCAATTGGACAGAACACTCTAAAAGAGGCGTAGGGAACATTATTAAAAATGAGTTATTAAAAACACATAAATGGTGGAGGAACTCAGCAGGTCTTGCAGTGCCTACAGGAGTTAAAGTTATATAACCAACGTTTCTTTACCTCCTATGGACACTGTGACTTGCTGGGTTCCTCCAGCTTTCTTGTGGTTTTACTACATTCACAGAATTTGGAGACTTTCATGTTTCACAGCACTTTATGAAGTGTGGAAATGTCACATCTGTGTTGTATGTACTTGATTCAAAGCATATTGTCACATCTGCAGGAAAAGCAACAGAATTAATATGTCTGGTTGAAGATCCTTTGACAAAAGAAGGAGAAACTCAGCAGGTCATGGGAAGCTTAACTAATGTGAAGTTAATATTTCAGAAGCAGAGTTAAAAGAACTTTCTTAACTTGCAGGGAGGGCAGATGTCTCTGACAGGGTAAAGGCTGGTGATAAATTCATTTGAGTTCTCTATCTGTATCACTTGTTATTCTGTTATAAATGGCTCAGCTTATTTGCCTTTTTTCCCCTCTTCCATCCCTTTGGAGTGGAGGACACATCTAGACTGTCCTACCTAAATGGTCTTCCTCCTCTGTATTTAACAATTCATAAATATGCTCTCTCTCGAACTTCTGTGGAGTGTAGGAGCCTGTGAGGTACCCTAATAGAGACACAAAGTCACGAAGGCCAAAAAGAAAGTGAAAGATCATAGTCTTTTTTTCACCCATGACAGGGGAATCTAAAACTAAAGGGCATAGATTCGAGGTGAAAAGGGGAAGATGTAAAAGGGATCTGTGTGGCAACTTTCTCACACAGACAATGGCAGGTATATGGAATGAACTGCCAGAGGAAGTGGTAGAGGGTACAATTGTGGCACTTAAAAGACATTTAGACAGGTACATTGAAAGGAAAGATTCATAGGAACAAATTCAGACAAATGTAACTAGCATGGGTAGGTAACTTGGTCACCATGGACAAGTTGGGCCAAAGGGCCCATTTTAAAGCTGTAAACCCTTTGAGTGAGGGACTTAAATATCCTGGAATTTTCCATTTTGATGCAATTACAGGACAGTTGAAGCAGAAAATCCACTAATTTTTTTAGTAGGGATAGCTAATTATGGGCAACAAATCCAAATGCATCAACATGCCAAGAACAAATAAATAAAAAATGATCAAATTTGTACCTTTTCCAGGCAATGATATTTAGTATTTTACAGATATTATAAAAAAATATTCTTAGTGACTGCCAGTTTTCATCGATTGCAGCAAATTTCTTCACTTGGATGATATCTACCCTTCATGGTTTTTGTTTTCACAGCACAATAAATAGCCCAAAGAGTAGTGGCAAATCTTCTCTATAGCTTTTCATAATGTTTTTACAAACTCCATGAAGTATGCAATATTGAATTAGAAACTCCATGAAATGTGCAGCAATGAATGCCTTGATATTCTAGCTAAGACCTAATCACCTATTTGTAAAACTAACTTGATAACTGTAAAACTGTGTAAAATTGACTTATCTGAGGTTATTCGCATGAAACATGCCACATCATAGTGGCTGCGTGTTCTACTCCGCTGCCAACTTCAGCAATTTCAATGATGCTGAATTTCAGAAGTTGAATACAACCCAAGAACAAATTTCTATCTGAATCACTTTGCTTTTATATTCTCAACCTTTGTTTACAAACCAAGTATTGTTTTATTCATCTTGTCAACTTGTGCTGATGCTTTTAACGATTTATGAAAAGTGATCTCTACAATTTCTCTGATCATTTACACAATTCCAAACAAAACCTTTTATATTACACTGGCTTCTTATACCAGTCCTCCCAAAGTACATATAAACACAGTGAACTCCATTTGTCATGCTTACTTACTCTCAGTGAGGGATTCTGAAATGTCCGTTTAACATTGTCACAAATGTTTGGATTCAGAATTTCATGGCCATTTTTTATGCCTTGCGTGTCCCTTAATTAAAAACCAAAAAATGTTAAAAATAAACTCCAAAGCTCTCCCAGCATTTTGTTTGATTTCTCTCCTTCACAGTTCTTTTAAATTTACAGCTTGATTATTCCGACATCATTGATTTTCCTCAAAAATATCGACACCCACCATGGGATCAAAAAAAAGCACAACAGGAGCTTGAGCATAAGGATTTTATGCAGATTTAGATCTTAAATGAAACAAGATTTTAGCACCTTTTGACATAATCTGAACAGTACAATACAATCTTCACAGGATAACGATGCAATTTGTTGGATGTGGTACATGTGGTCTATTTACTAGGTACCCACAGAGATTTTTTTTACTCTTGATGACAAAGATAATCCCATGAAAGTGGAAATTCACCTAGAAGAAGGTGAACTCATTCCCTTATTCTGCCTGTTATATTTCACTCAGACAGCAATATTCATATCAAAGCGTATGAGTGCCTCTTCTGCTTTAGCAGTGGAATGGGATTCAGGCCAGTCCTCTTTCACTCTATTTGTGAGGGTGTTAATGTTCCAGCATGCAAATCTTCACAGTGAAGAGTGGAAGTTGCCTTTTACTGAGGATTAGCTGGTGCATACCAACTAACAACATGGACTTCAGAGTCATGTCTTGATCCAATCACTGGATGTTCCAAGACAATTGGAGACCAGGCTCTGCTGCATGGGCATTATTAGAAATGCATAAGCAGATACACACAGAGGTTCCATTCAGTCACACACACAAATGCAACTGTCTTCCTTACTTCCCCCTCACCCTGTAAACTTTACTCCACTCTCTATTGCTCCTTGTCCCGTCTTTTCCCTCCTGAACCATGCACGCATTCCCCTCTCTTTGCTTTTGTTAATTACGTTTCAACGTCCTCACCTTCTTCCCTCCCCCCTCCACCATCACATCTTCTTTGTGTCCTCCTGTATTTTCCAGTCACGTGGAAAATTATATTCTCCATCACTGTGGGTTTTTTTTTTCTCAGTAACAGGTTAAGGTGATGATGGCAGCCTCTGTTTGGCAGGCCTGCACTGTGATGAGACCCTGGGAGATTTTGGGAGCAGAGGTATGGTGGGAGTGTGTGGTGGAGGGGGGGGGGGAATGAAATGCACAGAGTGGCTAGTGGGGAACTTTACCCCCTTCACACAATATTAGACCTTTTATCCCTTCCTTTCAGACACCTGAAGTCTTTTCAACCCCACCATTCCTCCAACTTTCCAGCTGCTAGCTGATCAGCCAAGGATCTAGACCCGACTTTCAAAGGTCTCTCAGGGAAACCTTGGTGGGGGTGAGGGTAGTGAGGGGGGGGGGGGGAATGGTGAAAATTGTTCACTGGGTATCAGCAAATCATCGTTTTCCAGTATTTCCCATTCAGATTGGGAGTACGTTTACTGCCTTTAAACTCACAGAATCCCCGTCTCTAGCCCTGTCTTTTCATTCATTACCATCTCATTCAGCAATGCACATGAGAGAATGGGCCACACATTCTATAAAGCTATGCAGCAAGGATTTTTTTACCAACCTGCTCCTGCTGTATAGCACTACTATCTAACACTTCCCTTATCTTGATAGTCACCTCGCATGAAGGCAGACATCAGAATCTGAATTTATTGTCATGGACAAGTCATGAAATTCAGTGTTTTTAATCCAAACATTCATGTTATAATCATCTTACAACATTACTATAAATAAAAAAATAAATTAATAGTGCATGAAAATTAAGGCAGTGTCCTTGGTTCATTGATTATTCAGGAATCTGATGGCAGCAGGGAAGAAGCTGTCCTTATGCCATTGAGTGCTAGTCTTTAGGTTCCTGTACCTTTTTCTCGATGGTAGCAGAGTGAAGAGGGTAAGGCCTGGGTGGTGGGGGTCTTTGTGGATAGAGGCTGATTTTTTAAGACACCGCCTATTGTAGATGTCCTCGATGAAGTGAAGTCTAGTGCCTGAGATGTTGCAAGCTGAGTTAACAACCCCCTGGAGTATTTTCTTGTCCAGAGAGTTTGCGCCTCCATAACCAGACAGTGATGCAACCAGCCAGAATGCTCGCCACGGTACACCTTTAGAAGTTTTTGGTGACTTGCCGAATCTTGCCAGACCCCTCATAAAATAAAACTCTCTAAGACCATAATAGTGCCAGTTACCTTGCCACTAGAGGAAATAAATATTCAGGACCTTCAACCCAGCATAAAGTTGGGCCTACATGGTAGTGATAACCCCTGCCCTTCTGTGTACCTCAGAACCACAGATGAGTTACTGGAAGTACTGGAGAGGTACCACTGTAAAATCATCTTGAGTTTTTGACAGGATAGGCAAGCTAATGTCAATGTCCCTCTCAGGCCAAGATCTGTAGCACTGAGGACCAAACCACATTCCATTGGCAACGGCAGGCATGAAGCATCATTTGCATGACCATTGCCAGACTTCTAAAACTTTATTCCGAGCTCCATCATTGCAAGTGGTTACCAGATGGACAGAGGAAAGAAAGGAATCATGGATGCTTCTCAAGCTTTCTTGAAAAATTGTAGCATCTCCAGTGAATTATGGGAATAACAAAATTGGCTCAGCACTGACAATATTGAGTTCATTTATTATGAGGACACAACAACCTGGCATGAATGGTGTAAGGAACATATAATCTTCAAATCACCAATCCACTTCCCCTGTCATCTCCCATCCCCTGAATCTGCAGGACGTACAACAATCTCATCAGTAACCTCAGAACCTAAAAGACACAAGTAGAAATAAGACATCCCTGATCCTAAAGGACTGACTAAGAAAAATAAATATGATTACAGCAGTCCCATTCAGTATCAATGGGTGGTATTATCTCTTTCAGCATTGCCTTATGAAGAATGCAAGTAATTCTTTGGAACTCATTTGGAGTTAATCATATTTGCCTTTATAAAACCTGTCATTTTAAACTGGACTGGAACCAACAACCTTATATCTCAATACTGGTGCTAGATCATTGAATATGATATATCCTTGCCAAGGTGAGATGCTGATTTTAACCAACTATCAGGGCAGGGTTGGACAGAGAGGAATGTTAATTCAATAAGAGAATGACTGGACTATTTTTTCTAATAGAGAGGTTGGAAATAAATCACTCAATCAAGGGCTGAGACAAAGAATTTATAATAGCTTAAGGTGATATCAAAAGTTCCTATTGCTACCTTAATGTTGCAGGGCCATGCCACATTTCTTTTTCATTTAAAAAAAATTAACTCCTGGCTCACGAGGCTGTCCCACCCAAGTACACCAAGTAACCCACAAACCTTGTATATTTATGGAGGGTATGAGGAAACCAGAGCACCTGGAAGAAACCCACACAGATCATGGGAAAAAGGTACAAACTTCTTACAGACAGCATGAGATTCAAACCTGGTTTGCTGGTGCTATAATAACTGCTATGTTACCCATGCCACCCAGGGACTTATGGGAGGAAAGACAGGAATTTAAGTCCGTAGTTAAATCAACTCTCAGCATAGAGTTCGGGGATTGATTTATGCTCAAGAAAATCCTTTCTCCAAATGCTACCTGATGTGCTGAGTACTTACAACAATTGCTTAGTTATTTTTTGTCGTGTTTCTCAGGGGTGACAAAATCCAGCAGCAAAAGGAAGATGGAGTTACTGCATGAAGCATTTCAGAATTTCCATTGCTCTGGTTGGTGGTGGAAAGCAGCAAGAGTATTACCCTCCAAAATTTCAAAACTATCTGACAGAAAATCCACTCCAACAATGGGATTCAATGCATTCCTGACTGTGAAAACCCACCAAAATGGCTTCCTGAGACCAAAATCAAGAATGAGCAACCTCTGGCCATATGCTGAATCATTAGAACTGATTGCAATAGCCAAATTTATGATGGGCAAGGTGTGTACGCTTTTGTGGAGTGGGAGGGACCACTGAAATTTATGCACTGGAATTTACAAGAAATTGAGTACCAGAGAGATGGTCCTTGAGGAAAAGACAGTGGCTGGGTTGCCCATGGGCAGCAGTCACCTCTAATGCTGGGACTTGTCGTTTCCCGGTGCTGCTTGTAGAAGTTGCAAGGAAGCTGGCATGAGCAGGCTCTGCTTTCCTCCCTCTCAGCCTAGCAGATACACATGAACCTCTACACTCTTCCTGCTCCCTTTTCTGGCCTGCGCATTTAATTTCCCAAGTGTCCCAGATATGTCACCAATGGTGACCAGCCCTACTCAAGGCACCCATAAGTATGTGGCCGTGAAAGCACACCCCCCCCCCCCCACCCCCCGCCCTCAGTGAAGACATACTGGAAGCATTATTTGTAATATTGGGACATACTGGAAGTGTTATTTGTAATACTGGGATCATAAATTTATATTGGTGCATTTAAAAACCCACAAATTGAAATGGAGCTTTGTCCAAGTTTCAATCATGCCACCTTGATGCTGGAACCATCTTGCAATAATCTTTCATTTTGCAAGACTCGCAGGAGACTCAGTTCCTCTTCTGATTCCAATAACAGTTCCCAGGGATTATTCCTCAACTGCCCAGGTACACTGAAGGCTGCAGAAAGTGATAGATAAGTGAGAGCCAAGTCGATCATGGGCACAGATCTCCCATCGTCAAAGACATCAATATGGGGCACTGCCTTAAGAAGGCAGCACACATCATTAAAGACCCACATCACCTTGGCCATATTTTTTTTCTCACTGCTGCCTTCTGGCAAAAGGTGCAGAAGCTTTAAGTTTGGCATCTCTAAGTTCAAGAACAATTTTTTTCCCCACAGCTATTAGGCTCTTGAATCTCCCTTAATCACCTGAACAATAATACTACTTCAAGAGCACCGAAGATTTGCCTGTTCTACTAACACATTACTGGCCTACCATGAATATTTATTTCTTACTTTTTCTTACATTTTTTTTCTCTTCATGGTGTCTTATATATACTATATCAGTGGTTCTAAACCTTTTCTTTCCCCACACATACCACTTTAAAGTATTCCCTATGTCATAAGAGCTCTGTAATTAGTAAGGGATTACTTTAGGTGGTATGTGGGTGGAAAGAAAAAGTTTGAAAACCACTGTTTTAATTGTACTTAACTGACTTGTTATGTGCATGGTTTCATAACTCCAAACAAAATGGGCCAATGACAATTTTTCTCAAGCAAAATATTTCAGTAACAATTGGATCTAGAGCAGTGATTCTCAACCTTCCCTTCCCACTCACATACCACCTTAAGCAATCCCTTTCTAATCACAGAGCACCAATGGCATAGAGATTACTAAAAGTGGTATGTGAGTGGAAAGGAAAAGGGGGAGAACCACTGTACTAAATTGTTTGTTTAACATACTTGGGAAAAAGCAGCAAGACTTGTGTTGCATCTGAACATTGCACTTATGTTTATGACAGTCTTTCAGGCTGCTTTGACTTCTATTCAGATCATGGAAATGTTAAATTCATTTTTAAATCAATTTCTCATAATGTGTATGCACACATATTTCATGTCAGAGTTTTGAAATTTTCAAATGATCCAATCTTAAAAGCCTGCTAGGGAAAGGATTTCCAATTTCAACAAAAGTTCATAAGAGCAAATAATTTACACATTGCTCCTGAATGATTGGTCTCTAATTTCTATATGATGTCCTCTATTCCTGGATACTTGCAACTGATGAAATGGCTTTCCTGTCCTACCAAATCCTTCATTCATTTTAAACATCTCAATTAGTTTCTTGTTCAATTTTCTAATAATGAAAAAGCATAACAATTGTAATATAAATGAGGGATTGAGTCATTCTCTATGATTATCAGAATGATCTTCACTTGAAGTAATTGGTTCAAGGAATATACAATGAAATAAATCAACTTTATTAAGTCTACATTTGCAGCAAAAATTTGGAGTTAAATAAGAAGGAAGAACCTAACAATGTGTAGAAAAAAGTGGCAAAATTAATAGGCAGGACAATTACATTTTATAACAATACTCTCAATTCATTTTCTGTCTTAACCCTTTCAGCATTGATGCTGTCCCACACTGTGTCCCTTGAGCTTTAATCTGTCTTTCTTTTAGTAATTAAACTGAGACTATCATTATGTAGCAGAATTATTCAGAACTGGGTCTTCCCAAAGTTGTTCAGACACTTTACCATGAAGAGAGATGTGGACTTCCTTCAGGAAGGTGAATACAAGGAAAGCATCTGATCTGGATGGAGTACCCAGCCGAGTACAGAAGACCTATCCAATGTATTCATGGATATCTTCAACATCTCACTCGGACCTGGTATTCAATCGTAAGAGTGCCCAAGAAAATTGTGGTAACCTGCCTAAATGACTACCGACCGACATCCACAGCAACAAAGTTTTAAGAGGCTGGTGGTGAAGTATATCAGTTCCTATATGAGCAGCAACATGGATTGGTTCTAATTTGCCTACTCAAAACCTGAAACACCTAGGCAGCAAAGATCCATATGACTAAAGTTCATCATTCAACACCATCATCCCCTCAAACCTGATCAGCTTCTATTACACATTTTTTCCTGGATTTGTTTTTTTCTGATTTCCAGTTTGTTTATATTTCTTTTTGTTTACATTTATCTCTTTTTTATACATATCTTTTTTCTTGAGTACCGATACCAATAAGTAGAAATTCTGCCTGGGCCGCAAAATAAAGATTCTCAGGGTTGTATGTTATGTCATGTATGTACTCTGACAATAAATCTGAACTTTGAATTTTGAACAATGGTAAATTTGCATTTTCTAATTAGTAATGCAGGTGAATTCTACAAGTTAATAATCAAGCCAAAATTATCATTTTACACAGCTTGATGTCAATAGTAGGTAAATTAATGGAAGTTGTTCTAAGGGATCGGATATTCAAGTATTTGGATAGCTACCGACTGATAGTCAACATGGCTTTGTGCATGGTAGGTTATGTTTATCCAATCTGATAGAGATTTTTCGAGGAGGTTACCAGGAAAGGCTGTGGATGTTGTCTTCATGACTTTTGATAAGGTCCTGCTTGGGAGGTTAGTCAGGAATGTTCAGAAGCTTGGTACTCATGGTAATGTAGTAAACTGGATTCAACTTTGGATATACGGGAGAAGCCCATGGTCGATGATTGCTTCTCAGACTGGAGGCCTGTGACTAATGGTGTGTCTCAGAGATCAGTGTTAGAACCATTGTTGTTTGCCATCTACTTCAATGATCTGGATGATAAACTTGGATCAGCAAGTTTGCTGTTGCCATAAAGATTGGAGGCATTGTGGACAGTGAAGAAGGCTTGTAAAGTTTGCAGAGGGATCTGCAGTAGCTGAAAAATGGCAGATAGAATTTAATGCAGAGAAGTGTTACATTTTGGAAGGACAAACCAAGAAAGGACATACATGGTATATGGTAGGGCATTGCAGAGTGCAGTAGAACAGAAGGATCGGGGAATAGAGATACATAATTCCCTGAAAGTGGCATCACAGGTAGATAGGGGATGGAAGGAAAGTTTTTGGCATATTGGTCTTGATAAATCAAAATATTGAGTATTGAGTTTTGAGTAGTCTTGTCACGTACTGAGCAATTGTCTGGCCATCTTCTTGTCTCGTTCTCCGAAACAAATGGCGTTGAAATGTAGCATTCGGTGTCACTACATAGTGTGCATTTAATGCATCTACCGCTTTCCGGTACTCATCCTTTCTTCCAGTATTCAAAAGTGTCTTAAATGTTTCCCGAACTGAGGGTCCTGCAGTGAAAAGAAGTAACGCCCTCCTCTGCGCTTTTTGTTCAACTGTACCGGTATCTAGAAATAGGCCACGACTGTCAGCGTAGGATTCAAATTCTTCCAGCCAACCTTTCCACTTCACACTTACAGTGCTTGCATCACCTGTTGGGTCAAAATGAGCAATTCCACTATGTGTTAGAAAGTCACTGTCTGCACCAGCCATGAGGAAATATTCCAGCCCCAAAAGTACTGAGACAAAGAGAAAATTCTTATCACCTTGAAGTTGTCTGTAATCCTCTGTAATCTTGTTTGGTCTTTAATTTTCTTCAACCTTATCCCATCCTCGTCGCCAATGTCACATTTGTGGCCCGAAATGTGAAGTTAATAAAACATTAAACACAAGTTTTATCAGGTAAACTTCTCTGGGTCTTTTTATTCTCCCGTTTCCTTTGTTCTCTTGCTTGTGTTCTTATCTCTCTCTCATACCACGTGACTTCCGGTATATCTCATACATATTCATTATCATGACAAATGCGTCTTCTTACCTCAAAGAGTTTTGGTTCATTTGGTTCCAGTATCAGATTAGTCTTTCATTCTGATTGCATTTTATTACAAGCTAAGTTTATTGAGTTTATGCGTCTTGATGTACTCTGGATATTATGAACATTCTTCTTAATGTCATAGATCTGCTATATTAGGTTTTCATTGCCCCTTCATGACATACAAGATATCTTAAGGCAACACCATCCCCACCAATTTATTTTACTTGGTTTCCTATTTACAGTTATTTTAAACACAAGATTATTGAACAATCATAATACCCTAAATTTTAAAAAAAATAATTATTTTTATTAAAGATTGATTTTTTTTTCAGTATATCTTTTTTTAAAAATCCTTGTCAGTTTCATACATTGAACAAATACAATGTAATGGATTCAAAAACATTCTTCCATAAGCCTTTCAATCATTTTGTTGCAACTCAACTTTTCAATTGTGGGGGTGGGGATGGTGTTGCCTTGAGGTCTATCAGATGCCAAGGAATTCCTCTTCACAAATGTATGTACAATATGTCTCCTGTTATCAGCTTTCCAAATGACCAGTCCTTGTCCATTCAAATCTCCAGTTTCTTATAGAATCTTCTCTTTAAAGGAGAGAAACATTGCAGTGAGCAAGACTTCCCTTTCCTACCTTAGTTCCAATTTCTATTCATACAATGCTTTCTTCATCTCTCTCCTATTAGAATGCTGAAGCATTCTTATTTCTTTATTCATTCTGGACACTGGTGTCCATTAATTGGATTTCATTACCTCAACTCTATACGCTAATGTGACCATTTGTTCTTCACTGCTGAGCTGGTCATAACTACTATCCCACTGAATTGCTCTTTTTCTCCTTAGCCTACAGACTTCTCATTTTCAGTGATTTAAACTGCTATCTGAGTTCATCTTGCTCTTTGTAAGTCCCCAACTTGTCTACCTTTTGTTAATCTCTCTTTCTTTCACTTTATAAACCCACCCACTCACCAAATTTGATTTATTTACATTACCATCACCTATTATCCTGATGCTCCCATCACCCTGTACACAAATGTGGCCATTGATGTGCAAGGGAATTTAAATTTGGAAGGACATATGCTAACATCTTTGCCATTGTGTGGTGAATGAGTGCATGTATGTCCATGACCTCAAATACATGTGTTGATTGATTGTTCATTCAAGAGGAGGTTGCAACTTTGTCTTTTAAACTCAATGTACATTATCCTAGATTGAGGCATCTCTGATGTTCTACCTTTCCAACTCACATCCTTTTGACACATCTTGGGAGGTTTAAAAAAAACTCTCCCCCAGTTTTACTGCACTTGCTTTTTCATAATCTCAACCATCTAGCCTTTTCCCCCTTCCCATTATCACCCTGTTTCTGCAGCCTCTAATCTGTTGACAGACAGCCATGCCTCCCTTGATTCATGTTAACCCTGGTGGTTACTGTGATCACAGGACATTAGGTGCTATTCCCCAAAATGTTGCACAGCCTCATTATTGAATACTCTTGACAATGAGGGCATGAGAGGTCTTCCCCAGAATGAGCTTCAAATCTATTACTAAGGCATCAAAAGCAGTATTTTAGCTGGAGGTTCTAATTTGGCAACTTAGTACCCAAAGGAGGTATTAAAAATCCACAGCATAGAACTCCCAAATGAAACAACAATGATGGCTGGAAGGCATGAAGTAACCATAAGAACATGATCCCCAAATGCCATCGAGTGACACAATAGCCCTGCTGTCTTCCACTGGGGAAATCCTAGCCCTATCAATTCAAAAATCTTCATGCAACAAGGTAATTTTTTCAATAGAATTTTTAAGTTTGGAGCCCCTGAACAATGCGACACCACAGAGAAGTTGAAATATGCCTCCCTTGGGAACTGCTCAAAAGACAATGAAAAAGGTTGTCAAAAATATGCTCCATTTAGACATCCTAGAGTAAGTCCAATAAAGGTGGCCTGTGTTATAGCACATTTAACAAGATAATTATCATAACTATTAAATAAATGAGCTGTAAAGATTGGCCCATCAACATGAAATTTCATTAAACACACTTCTGGGATGATACTAGCACGGCATCAGAATTTTTGCATCCTTTGATTCATTAAACTTTTTAAAAAATTTTCATAGTTATCGCAATTTCAGGTCTCTTTTCCCTTCTTGTTTCAAAATGGCTAATTTAAAATAAATATTACTTTAGAATTATGTCTGACCACGGCTCTGTTTAATAGCAGCTGGCTCTATGCTTTTATATTGATGTCGTCCTGAAGACTAACTTTCCAAATGGTATTATTTTGCCTTCAAGCATGTAATTAAAGTGACTTTTCTCACTTGCTGTACTTTCTTTCCAATTCATTTGAAACTTATCACTCCAAATTACTTTGATAAATGTGGTTAATTTATAACAGCTCCATTGAGAAGGTGTGGGCTAATAGCATTGGTTGGGGTTTCATCAAAGTAGCCTCTCATTTTTAATATTAGGAGGAGATGATTTCTAAAAATTATTCAAAATGAAAAGCTATTTTTATCCTAATAACTTTGACTGATTTCAAACCAATTTGGCTGTCACCTAATTTTAATCCGTTCTAAGCCTCTTATGCAATGGAAAATCTGTGCGTTTGTGCACTCTTCATGCATTGTGACCATATGAACACACAGCCTGACCAATCTGTCCACCAACAGAAAATTGACTTTACATACTTGCATTCATTTTGGGTTTTTTTAAATTCTTTATTGGATTTTGAGGAGGACTGGACTACTTACAATAATTGCACAGCCACAAAAGCTCCATTCCCAATTAATTCAAAGTGGGAAGTCACTATCAATGAATACTATGAGCATTTTACTTTCATTTAATGGCAGATTTTTTTTTCTCTGAGTGCTAACGGAGAGCAGGTGTGCTTCATGTTATGAAATGACAGAGGTTAGGTTTGAACTTGCGCAGTTTGTCCCATAATTGCAGGTTATTGCTAATCCTCAGAGTACCATCCATCTATGGTGTAAACTGCATTTTGACTGCATGGCTGCCAGATTTGGCTTCTTTGGTGCCAAACAGCATAAATTTGGCACTTTCTTAAATCGGTTGGCAGCAGAAAGTGCAGATTGGCGGTTTTTTGGTGGTTTTAGATAATTTTTAGGGTTTTTTGGTTCTGTTGGTGCTTTTTATAACTTTTTTAAATTCAAAAGAATTATCTCGTACTAAATCTGGCAACCCTGCTCATCTGTTGAACTGCAATTAATTTCAGAATGCCTGGGAAGAGTTATTGCTTTCTCTTTGTCGGTGACAGATTATGTTCAAAAGTACTGATAATGATGTTCCCATGACCACTTTGCCAGTAAATATTTAATGTCCAAGTATTTTATGAAATGTACCGCTTGGTAAATTTTGCGGAATATTATTGATATCACTTAAGGTACATCGTGACATTCCATTCTAATTTAATGGAAGAGAATGGACAGAGAGAACATTTCAGCAAATGAAATATTACTCACGTCAGTAATAGGGAGCTTGAGCACATAATCTTGAACATAATTTTGAAGGAGAGCTACATTATTGGTGGTGTCTTTTAAATCAAGATTTAAATCAATGTCCTCCAGTATACACCCCAGATAATTGAAACTCTGTCACAGCTGTATTCAAATAAATTTTTTTTAGACCTTAGGTTTAGACACACAACATGGTTACAGGCCATTTTGGCCCATGAGTCCATGCTGCCCAATTTATATTTTTAAATGTTTCCAAAATTTAGAGATATGTACAAATAATTGAAATTGAAATGATTAATGATTTTTTTATTAATTAAAGGTATAAAGAAATAAAATTCATGCAAAAGTTAGAAATATTATTTTTTAATGAAGTTGAAATATTTTGCATTTTCTTTTTTTTGTTATTCTTTATTTAGCACACTATGAACCATATCAACCAATATATTTACAGATGCATCTCTTTAAATATTCAGTGACATTTTCTCTTTTTTTCCCCATCCCTCCCTTCCCCCTTCCCACCCCCCTCCAAAAACAGTAAATATTGAACATATAAAATACAATAAAACAATATCTTTATACAAAAGAATACAAACAAAAAAGACGTATCATCTACTTATTTACATTAAATATGATCGTGTTTATCTTCTTATCATTTTAAATGGTGGTGGTCCTAGGCCTGCTCTTTCTGTTATGTTCCATATATGATTCCCAGGTTTTTACAAGCATTGTAACTTGGTCTTTTAAATTATATGTGATTTTTTTCCCCAATGGGATACACTTAAACTTGGTTATATATTCCGTTAATGTTTATAGTTATATAGTCCAACGTGGCCATCTTATATCTTTATTTTCACTTCTTTTCCACCTCTTCACCACTTCCACCCCTTTATTCCATTACTGTTTTTTTTTAAGTTTTCCTTTTTAACCTCAATATATGAATATATTGTATTTTCAACAACTTATTTACCTTCTCATTTTCCACCAATCCTACTATCATGGAATAATTTGGATTTCCCATTCCCTGCCAGATATGAGCTGCTGTGGAGTGGGAGAGGTGATTCCCCAAATAATTCTGAGCAATCCCATGTCCTTCTGTTGGATTCTACATGGCAGGTTCCAGATGAAATATTATCCGTCACTCAGTACGGCTAAGATTTTCACTTTTGATGATGTATATATCCAAGTTCATTCTTTTAACTATTAAAATATTTTTTATTAATCATTTAAATTTTATTAATTTGTATGCCTATGAATGGTGGACATGTCCATTCGCCTTATGCTTTCATAAATATATTGAAAGTATACTCACTGAAGCAAGCATAGAAATGTTTCACCTTTTATGCAGTATTTTGGAAATTGTCAATTCAGGTGAATTACTGTAAAATAAATTGTTGGCTGAGTCAGGAGGGTGGGAGGTTCAGTTGCCTGCAAAATTAAGCTCAAGAACTATTTTGTGATTTTGTAAAGATATGGGATCTAAGTTGGGTCTGTTATGGGTCAAGAGGACTCAGCAATAGAAATTCACCAAGACAAATGTTTACTTAAACAAAAGTTCCTTTTAATTTTATTTAAACATAAAAACAGGATCAAATTTTGACTTATTACTATTAACTTAACCTAACTTAACTCCCTTCTATGTGCATGTGTATGTAATGTGTATATGTTCAGGAAAGTTCTTTGATTCACAGTCCACTCTCACTTCTCACTCTTCCAAGTTCACTGGTATCACACAATTCTTATACTGTGCATAGAATTTAACATTAATGAATTTTCATCAGGATCTGGTGAAAAGGTAAATGGTTACCACTCAAGGAGGTTCTAGTTGGTTTCAGAGAGAGATTTGTTGCTTGTTGGACACACACAACTGATCTCCCATGATCAGTCACTTCAGTGTCTTGCCGAAGAAACTTGCCCCATCATGGGTTTTCCAAATGATAACCTCTTATTCCAGGTCACCACAGAGTTCCTCTTGTTTCTCCTATTTCAAGAGAAACACTCTAGCCAGCCATTTCCTCTTGTAAGGACTAAAAGGGGTTTTCAACAGGCTGAACTCAGAACTCACAAACCATCTTTAAAATGGGCTTTTAACAAGCTTCCAGCTTGCCATATTACAACCTCCAAAAGTCACTGCAGAACTCAATTCTCTCCCTCTCTCTCTCTCCCTCCCTCCCTCTAAGAGAAATCCTGTTTAGTTCTTCTCTTTCTCTCTGCTTGTCAAAGCCAGGACTCCTTTCCAGGCCCCAAACCCAATCTTTGAAAGATCTCATCAGCACTTTGAGCCTGGGCTTCGATCCATTTGCACCTTCTTCTGAAATTTCTTCCAAAACAGTGCTATTGTCTTTTGAAAAGCCGTGGGTGCCTGTATGTCTGGCTTTCAGCAAAGCACTTGCAATGAGATCTCTTTTGTGAAGTGTTACTGTCTATGAAGTGACCTACACTAAACCCCTACTATCTATCTCTTTTAAAGCTTTTTACATATATCATATAAAATATAATATACCCTGTAACAGGTCATATAGTTCTGTGTTGGATAAGCATTCTTATGATGGGAAATGCGTAGAACATTTTTGTATTGACATGTGTTTTTCATGTGGCTGCCAGAAGCCTGCCAGGGAGGAAGATTATGCTATCAATCAATGTGCACTGCTGATTGTATACCAATATTCCACCATTGAACTGCACTCTCAAGCCAACACTAATCTTTAAACTTAGGATAGCTGAACAACAATAATAAATGGAATGAAAATCCCCTCCCTCCCCCCACCTCCCCTCCCCTGTCCCCATTACCCCCAAGCCCAACTTAAAAGAATCACAATTATTTCTCCTGCTGCTGATGTAATAGTTTTAGAAGTTTCCTGTCTGGTTAATGTTTGATTATGCAAGTGAAACACAAAAGTCTGCAGACGCTGTGATTGTAGTAAAAACACACCGAAATACTGGAGGAACTCAGCCGGTTTTTCAGTGTCCATAGGAGACAATGATACATGGCTGACAATTCAGCTCTGAACCCTTTTTCAAGGAATGAGTAGAATGAACAAAAAACAGAAAATCTCAGAATACAGACAATGCTGGATGGGGAAGGAATCCAGACCAACAGAAGGTGTTAATTGGATATCATAAGGGGAGAGGTGAGAATTGATTATGTTTGTGTGAAATAAGAAAGGGAAAAGAGAGAAAGACAGAGGTGGTGGAAGACAATGGGGGAGAAGTGGTGGGGTTGGTTTAACGAAAACAAGAGAAGTCGATATTAATGCCAACTGGTCGGAGGGAGCCCAGTCAGAAGTTAAGGTGTGTTCCTCAAATTTGTGGATGGTCTCAATCTAGCAGTGCATTAGACCATAGACAGACATGCTGGCAAGGGAATGGAGATGAGGAATTGAAATGGGTGGCCACTGGGAGATCCACATTATTAAGGTGGACAGAGCTGAGATGCTCAACAAAGTGATCTCCCATCTGTGCCCAGTCTCTCTGATGTAGAGGACTCCTGCAGATACACAAGTGAAATGTTGCTTCACTTGGGTGGTGAGGGAGAAGGTATGGGTGGGATTGGAGCATATCCTGTGGTCACAGAGGTAGGGTGATTGGTGGGGAGGGAGGAGTGGACAAGGGAGTCACAGAAGGGACAGTCCCTGTGGAAGGCAGAGAGGGGAGGAGAGGGAAATAGGTATCTAGTGGTGGGTTCATGTAATAGATGGTGGAAATGGTGGGGGAGGATGTGCTGGATGTGGGTGCTGGTAAGTGAGCACTTAATATGTGTGGGGGCAGAGAGGGCCAGGGCAGATGTACAGGTAATGGAGGATATGCGGGTGAGGGTTGAGCTGATGGTGAGAGAAGGAAAGCCACGTTGTTTGAAGAAGAACATTTCTGATAATCTGGCATGGAAGTCTTTGTCTTGGGTGCAGGTTGAACAAAGATGGAAGAATTTAGAGAATGGAATTGAATCCTTACAGGGGAAAGGGTGTGAAGGTGTGTCGTCGAGAGAGCTGTGGGAGTTGGTGAGTTTATAGAAGATGTCCGTCGAGAGTTTGTCTGTTGAGATGGAGACAGAGAGATCGAGGAAAGGGAGAATGTTGCTAGAGATGGACCTAATGGAACCTGGCAGCAAAGAGGATGAAGTTAACAAGCTTATCATAGGTGCATGAGGCAGCACCAAATTAGTTGTCAATGTAGCAGAGGAAGAGTTGAGTGGCCTTGCCTGTATAGAAATGCAGTATGGATTGCTCCACATTGCCAACAAAAGGCAAACATAGCTGGGGCCCATGTGGGTACCTATGGCTTCCCCTTGAACCTGGAGAAAGTGGGATGAGTCAAAGAAGAAATTATTGAGAGTGAGGACGTTCTGCCAACCAGAGGAAGGTGATGGTGGAGGGGGACTGGTTGGGTCAAGGGTCTGGATATGCTACTGTAAATAGTCTTGAAATACATTTCAGATCATCCAAATGTTTGTGTTGAAACACGTCTTCCAGAGACACACAAGAGAAGGTAAACTGCTAGAACAGGGAAGAGAGTAGAGAGGAAACTGTCAACAAGGGATCACATCCACTAAAAGTCTTCAGATTGCAATGCTCTGGATTCAGTCAGCAAAATTCACAGGCTGCGACATCTTTCCTTCAGAAAAATGATTGAGATTGAAGTGTGTTAACTGTTCCAGTCAAAACTGCTGCCTCAAGATAGGGCAAGGGCAGTATTGTCAGTGGTTGTCAAAGCAGTGTGATTGTTCTTTTTTATGATCGCTGCTGGAGACATTTGAGGCATTCATCTGAAGCAGTGGGCAGTATGTAGTTAGTGTCTTGACTACAAGGCAATGAATGGGGACATGTGAATTATTTGTTGCAATCATCAAATACAGTTAGTTAATGTAACTGCTGCCTCAGGAAGTTAGAAATCTGGATCATGTCAGCACCATTTCATTTTTAAAATACAGTTCCAAATAATTTGTTCTCCACACTCCACAAATAAATTGAGTATGATAGACATTAGATTGGAAAGAAATACTAATAAGCATCCATGGTGTTGCAAAGCAAATGTTTACCAGTGAAAAACTGATTCTTTTTCTGATCAATAGGAGTACTTAATTGACTGTAACTTTAAATACTCAATGTCTACTCTATCCATATAATGACCACAGATTCTGTCAGTAATCATTAAAAGAGGGAAGACATTTCATAATTAATGCTGGTTTATTTTATCCCATCAGAACAATAATTAATAAAAAATAAAGACAACAATGGGAATACCACCCACCGAAATTTTGCCTTCATCACAACTTAATTCAAATTTTGTTTTTAGTTCTTTTATTAATGTGCCCTGCACCTTTACTTTTTATTGTTTTACAACATCCGGCAGATTACTTTGCTCCATCTCATTCACTTTCACTCACCAAGACATTTTTTCTATCCTCAACTTTCACTGCCTCTTCTTGGCATCTACTTCGCATTAATCAGAATCAGGTTTATTGTCATGAACATGTGTCACACAATTTGCTGTTTTGTGTCTACAGTACTATAGGTGCAAAAAGTACTATAAATTACAATTCTGTAAATACGAGATTTAATAAAATAAATAATTAGTGCAAAGAAGAGAAAAGATGAGGAAGTGTCCATTGATTCATTGTCCATTCAGAAATCTAATCGTGGAGGGGAAGAAGCTGCTTTTGTAATGTTGGTTGTGTGTCCTCTGCCTCCTCTACCTTCTTCCTGATGGTTGCAGTGAGAAGAGGGTATGGCCTGGCTGGTGAGTGTCCTTGATGATGGAAACTGCTTTCTTGAGACACCGCCTCTTATAGACGTCCTTAATGGAGTGAAGACTAATGCCCATGATGGCACTGATTGAGTTCACAACCCTCTGTAACCTTTTCCAGTCCTGTGCATTAGCACCTTCATACCAAACAGTGATGCAACCATCAGAATGCTCTCCACAGTACACCTGTAGAAATTTGGAAGTGTCTTTGGAGTTACACAAAATCTCCTCAAACTCATACAAAATATCGTTGCCTGTGAGCCTTTTTCATGATTTCATTGATGTGATGGTCCCAGGGTAGATCATCAGAGTTGTTGACATCTATGAATTTGAAGTTCTTTATTGACTCCACTGTTGACCCCTCAATGAGGACTGGGTTGTGTTGTCTTGGACTTGTCTTGGACTTCCTGAAGTCCACAGTCAGTTTCTTAATTTTGATAACATTGAGTACAAGGTTGTTGTTCTGACACCACTCAACTAGTTGATCTATCTCATGTCTTCATTGCCATCTGTGATTCTGCTGACAGCTATCGACAGATTTGTAGATGCCATTTGAATTGTGCCTAGTCACACATTCATGGGTGTAGAGAGAGTGGAGCAGTGAGCTAAGCACGCATCTGTGAGGTGCGCCTATCTTGATTGTCAATGGGGAGAAGACATTTCTGATTTGTACTTACTATGGTCTTCCGATGATGAAGTCAAGGATGCTGTTGCAGCAGTAAGTGCAGAGACCTAGGTTTTGAAGCTTGCTGACCAGTACTGAAGGGAAGATGGTCTTGAAAGCTGAGCTGTAATCGATGAAAAGGAGCCTGATTGATATACATAAAAACAGAACACTGAAGAAGCTCCAGTGTAGGTGATCAAGGGCTGATGGCCCTTACTTATTTATCCTTGGACATCTGCATGTTTGAAGTTCACAACCTATGTGCATGGTCATTGGCATGTGACTTAGTCACCAAAATCCAGATCTTCACCATTGAATCTGAGCGATGTGGAGGGTGGGGGCATGCAGGAGTAGGAACCACAGAAAACTTAACTAAAAGCCATGAGGTAATGGATGGATATCTTTGATTCACGTAAAGTTTAAGGATGCCTTAAAAAGCTGGCAAATTTGAATTGAACCTGGGAATCTAAAACACAACAATCAATTAAAGTAAAGGAGACACTCGGCTAATTTCTAGCCATGCACTTTCTAAGAAGGGACATGTTAAAATTCTGCCCTCAGGACACATTATTGAATTATTTCCTTTATGCTGATGCAAAAATGTGGTTAATTCTGTCTGCTGTGTATTGCAGGGGTGTCTGCCTTGCCTGTATTCCACCACATTTTCCATGAAGAAGCCAAGACCTCCATTTGACATCCACTGTTAGTTTTAATCTTCAACAAGTACAGGCATCAATTCAATTGGGAATTGGTGCTTTTCAACTAACACTAGCCACTAACCCTTTGTGATGATGTACCATTGGGTACTATTACTTGGTTACTGGCACTGTGTGTATGTTTGGTTCATATGTATGGCTGGCTCACCTTCCCTTGGTGACACCACCCTCTGGAATCGCCTTATAAAGGCAGTTAAGCCAAGTCCATTCCTCGGTACAAGTCCTGGGATTGGGCCAGAACAGGAGCAAGGTCCAAATCTTATGGTATTAAAAGCCTATCATCCTGCAACTCCAGTTTTTTTAGTATTATTGGTAGTGTATCACCCTTGAAAGAAGCAGCATGGTTAACACATGTTGATCACAAATCATGTTAATCACAGATCAAATGTTCATGTCCCAACCATATTAAACAGCACAGGTTAATCATGATTGCATTTCCCATGGAATTATTTTATCATCTCCCCCTCCCTTTCCACCCCTTTAACATTGCATTCACTCTCTTCCCTCCCTTGGACCCTTCCTTCCTACCCTCTAGCTCCTGATCCCCTCCCTCCTCCTCCCCTCCCCACCACACTCCACTCCATTGACCCTCCTCCCAACCCTTGCCTGCTCTTCACCATCCCCTCTGACCTTCCCCACTTGGAGGCAGAAAGCTCTGTCCTCAGTAGATGCCTCACCTTCTTCCTCCTTCACCCATGCCTTAATGAGTTTTGCACAGGTGATAATGTTGAATTCTCCTTCTGTTGGCTCCATCTCCATGCCTACTTCCACAAATAGGATTTTTCACCCCCACCTCACTATAGGCCCATTTTCCCACTTTAAATCATTTTTTTCCTAATGGACACCTTGTCTTCTGCCTGCTTTGGACCTTTATATTTCCAAATGCTGCCGAAACATCAACCTTATCGACTTCACCTCTCTCCTCCCACATTCCAATCTCACCACCTGGCCCTCCAGCCTCTCCCAACCTCACCATTAAATCTGCAGACAAGGGTGGTGTAGTTCTGGTCTGCTGTACTGACCTCTATCTGGCTAAAGCCAGATGACAATTCTCATACACTTCCTCTTACTTATCCCCTCCAACAGGACCCCACCAAAATTCATCAAACCACTCACTGTATCACATACCATCTCTGAACTCATCATTTCCACGCTCCCACTAGCATGCCGCCAACCTCATTGTTTCCCAACCCTGCACTACCCGATTTTACATACTACCCAAGATCCAAAAGCATAATTTTCCTGCCAGACCAATCATTTCTGCGTGCTTCTGCCTCACCGAACTAGTCTCCGCTCACCTCAACTCCATTTGTCCCTTGGTCCAATCCCTCCCCAATCTACATCTAGGATACTTCAGATGCCAACCATCACTTCAACAAGTTCAAGCTTCTCTGAACTTCACCGCTTTATCTTTTTCATGGACATCCAATCACTATACATCTCCATCTCCCATATTGAGGGCCTCAAAGCCCTTTGGTTGTTTCTCGACAATAGACCCAACTATCCCCCCTCCACCACCAAACCCCTCCAGCTGGTAGAACTTGTCCTCACCCTGTATAATTTCTCCTTTGGCTCAATTCCCTTTTCCTAGTTCAAAGGGTATCCATGGGTACCCACATGGGCCCTTCGATATGCCTGTTGTTTTGTGGGCTATGTGGAAAAATTCATGCTTTAAGCCAACACAGGCAAGGCCTCTCAACTCTCCCTCTGCTTCATCGATGACTACTTTGATGGTGCCTTATGGCCCCATGATAACTCATTGACTTCATCCACTTTGCTGCCAAATTCCACACCAACCTCAAATTCATCTCTAACAACACTCTCCCTTTTCTCGCTCTCCCTGTCTCCATCTTGGGTGACAAACTCTCGACAGACACCTTCTACAAACACACCAACTCCCACAGCTACCTCGACTACAAATTTTCACTCCTAACCCAGTAAGGATTCCATTCATTTCTTTAAATTCCACTGTGTCCATTCCATCTGTTACAATGATGAAGTTTTCCATGTCAAATTATCAGTAATGTCCTCCTTCTTCCAATAACTTGGCTTTTCCTCTACCACCAGAAACATGGCCTTCATCCACATATCCTCCATTATCTGGATATCTGCCCTGGCTACCTCTACCCTTACAGACAAGGACAGGATTTCCCGTCCTCACTTACCACTCCTCCAGTATCTATGTCCATCATATCCTCCTCCAAAAATTTCCACCACCTACTTCATGATCCCACCACCAAACACATATTCCCCTCTCCTCTCCTCTCTGCTTTTCATAGGGACCAGTTCCTCCCTAACTTCCTCATCTACTCCTCCCTCCCCACCAATCGTCCCCTTGGCACTTACCCCTGTAACTGCCGGAGATGCTTCACCTGCACCCAAATTCTCTCCCTTAGTACCAATTGGGGCCCCAAACCATCCTTACAAGTGAAACAACTCTTCACTTGTGAATCTGCAGGGGTTCATCCACTGCATCCAATGCTCGCATTGTGTCTCCTCTACATCAGAGAGGCTGATTGCAGACTGGGATATAGCTTTGTTGAGCATCTTGGTTCTGTCCACCACAATAGTTTGGATCTCCCAGTGGCCACCATTATAATTCCTGATCTCCTTCACTTGCTGACATGTCTTTCCATGGTCTCATGCACTGCCAGACTGAGATCACCCACAAAGTGGAAAAACAACACCCTCCAACTGGATGGCACTAACATAGACTTCTCCATTTTCCATTAAAACCCATCCCTCCTATCTTTGTTCCCATGTCTCCTTCCTTCTAGCTCGGTCTCTATCTCTGACTCCCATTTTTCTCCATCTCCTTTCAGTCCCACCTTTCCTCTTTCTAATTAACACCTCATGTTTGTTATTCCTGACTCCTCCCCCTTCCCATTTATCCCCCCTTCATCTCCCAAAGTCTATTCAGCTGCCTGCCTGCTTTTTGCTTATACCTCAAAGAGGGCTCAGGTCCACTCATCAATATATCTTTATCTCTGATGCTGTGAGATCGGCTGAATTCCTTCAACATTTATTGTGTTTTAACTTATTTTATAGTGAGGCCAATTGCAAGCCAAAGAACATCACCTCATAGTCACTTGATTAATCAATAAGCCAATGCTATGATTATTGAATTGTACCTCTTCAGGTACATCCCCCTGTGTTCCTTTCACATCTTAAAAAAAAATTAAATTAAAAAAATTATTCCCAGCATGGTATAAGCCATGCCTCCCAATTTCACTTTAAACTAGGGTGGGAGAAAACCAGAGCATCTGGGGAAAACTCACGTAGGTCATGAAGAGAACATATAAACTCCTTACAACCCCAGGTTGCAGGCACTATAATAACATTGCCCTAATTGACACACTAACCATGCCTCCTGACCAGGTTGCCTCTCCCTTTGTTCACCTTTTCTATCCTCCTTCTCCATTACCTAGATTGTTACCTATCCCCACAAGGTTCCATCTGTCTATCACCTAAGCCTTACATTTCCTCTCCTCTGGCCTACCTTTCCTATCCAACCTGGTTCCATTTCCCCATCATCTCTCTGATATCTGATTCCACATCATATTCCAGCCTCAGTCTCTACCTTGCCCACCCCTGATCCACATCTAGCTCCATCTGACTTCTATTTTTCTGTTCTGTTCTGTTTCCACCTGTCACCCACCATCCTCTGACACCCTCTTCATCCTGGCACCATCTATCCCTTCCTTACTGGGTTCACCTTTGGTCTCATCCCTCCCTTTCACATCTATCTTCCCCTGCACTCTCATTCCAGATTCAAGATCTCAACTCGAATGCACAACCATTCTTTGTCCTGACAAATGCAGATTGACTCACTGAGTTCCTCCAGTAGTTTGTTTTTTGTTGTTTATTCCAGCATCTGCAGTCTCTTTACTCTTCAATTTATCAGCACGTCTCTTCATGGATCTAAAATGTTTCCTCAGTGAAATGTGGAAATCTGCAGACATCGTAATTGAAGTTGGTCAAACAGTATACTTTATCTTGCAAAGTAAAAGATACTTTGGGCTTGAGCCATTAATCAAGGTCTAAGAACTTGTTGAGTTTCCCCAGCTTTGTGTTTTTACTCAAGTTTTTCTTTTTCTTTTCTTCTATTTATTTCTTGGCTCTTTGAGTTTCCATTCTTGTATCTTGTAAGATTTTTCCTAGAGGTTAAATCAAACAACTTTAGAGCATTTACATTCAGATAATTTACCAAGGAACATGTATAAGACCGTTGCATATTCATGTATGTACTCAGGCTCAACTTAATTTTCTTGTGAATAATCAGGTACATACGTACTCCATCATCCAGCTCCCCACCATGACTACCAGCCCCCCCACATCTCCATCGGGCACACAAAACTCAAAACGGTCAACCAGTTTACCTATCTCGGCTGCACCATTTCATCAGATGCAAGGATCGACAACGAGATAGACAACAGACTCGCCAAGGCAAATAGCGCCTTTGGAAGACTACACAAAGGAGTCTGGAAAAACAACCAACTGAAAAACCTCACAAAGATTAGCGTATACAGAGCCGTTGTCATACCCACCCTCCTGTTCGGCTCTGAATCATGGGTCCTCTACCGGCATCACCTACAGCTCCTAGAACGTTTCCACCAGCGTTGTCTCCGCTCCATCCTCAACATTCATTGGAGCGACTTCATCCCTAACACCGAAGTACTCAAGATGGCAGAGGCCGACAGCATCGAATCCACGCTGCTGAAGATCAAACTGCGCTGGGTAGGTCACGTCTCCAGAATGGAGGACTATCGCCTTCCCAAGATCGTGTTATATGGCAAGCTCTCCACTGGCTACCGTGACAGAGGTGCACCACAGGAGAGGTACAAGGACTGCCTAAAGAAATCTCTTGGTGCCTGCCACATTGACCACCGCCAGTGGGCTGATATCGCCTCAAACCGTGCATCTTGGCGCCTCACAGTTCAGCGGGCAGCAACCTCCTTTGAAGAAGACCTCAGAGCCCATCTCACTGACAAAAGACAAAGGAGGAAAAACTCAACACCCAACCCCAACCCACCAATTTTCCCTTGCAACCGCTGCAACCATGTCTGCCTGTCCCGCATCGGACTTGTCAGCCACAAACGAACCTGCAGCTGACGTGGACATTTACCCCTCCATAAATCTTCGTCCGCAAAGCCAAGCCAAAGAGACATACTAATAGAACACCGTTGTAAGCTATTTCTTTTACATCTGCTTATCTTCAGAATCAATGTTCAGAACCATAAACATTCCATGTAATCATTTACAAAATCTTTGAAATTGGTTCTTTTACATCTGCTTATCTTCAGAATCAATGTTCAGAACCATAAACATTCCATGTAATCATTTACAAAATCTTTGAAATTGGAAGAGAAATTCTACAAAAATAAAATTTATATTTGATCCACAAGTATCAGCATTGCTTCTGGGCAGTTCATTTATTAATCCAGCTTCTCACATGGCTGATACTTCCACCATTCTCTTTCCTTTGCATTTAGTCTTCAGCTCAGAATGCCAACCAATGATTTTTTTTATAATTAATGATTGTGTTACTTTGTCATTTACAGGTACAGTCATTGATGCAAAATTGAATGAGATTAATTTTCATTTGGTTCTTTTCTTAGAGCACAGAAAGATTTCTCCAGAAACTAAGGAATTAAAGAATCCAATTTGCTACAGCTAAAGCATTTTGGCACATCGTTCTCACCACAACATGTTTCACTGTGGATAAAACAGCACAGTGCTCAATAATTAATATCAGGTGGACAGGGAACACTGTAAAAGCAATGAATTATTGCTAATTATTAAACATTGTTCTCAGTTAAAACAACTATAGGCTTTTGCAATATTGCTGAAAGGTAATGTATTAATTAATGCAGCAATAAGTATTGTAAACAATTGAACTCTGTTGATCGATACACAGTTTTTAAACATTAACTGAAGCTGTGATTTAAATTCATGGAACAGATTCTAGCATGTTGTAATGGATATAAAAATTTTCATATATAAACTGTCCAAACACCATTGAAAATTATGGGCATTGAGCACTTTAATGAGAAAAAAGAACTTGTTTTGAGAAAGTTTTTAAAAATAGGGAGTTGGTTAAATAAAGGATAGGGATCAAGTTCCAAGAATGCAGGGGATTAAAGAATGAAGCATCTGCTTTTGGATCTGAAATGAATAATAGTTTGGAGCCAAAAAGAAAGTAAATTCTTAGACATTGAGAGAGGAAAGATTGCTGAATGAAGAAAATTAAAAATTAGACTACAAAGGTTAATGTAATGATGAATAAGAAATAAAAACATGAGAGTAACCATATGGGAATCTAGGTGCTCATTTATATGGACAGGATATGTGAAAATCTATAGAAGGATGTGACCTGAAGTGATGGGTTATGGCGATCTTATGCAGTGAATATGGAAGAAATCAAGTTTAGTGGAGAGATGAATGTTTTAGCAGTGTACAGGTGAAGCAGTGTGGTTGATGTGTGATACTCTGAATGCTGGCAAGCCACAGCATGAATAACTATACTAAAACAAATTATAAACGGGTAATAACAAAAAATGAGAATGATAATAGAAATAAAATTGCATTTAGAATCATATGAATTTTTTTTAAAGTGTTTTAGTGTAATCAAGGGCCAAAAGTATGAGAAAGAGCAACTGAAGCTGAAGGGCCATAATTTTACTTTGTTTTATCTTTCAGGAAATAAAATCAATTGTGAGTCTTTAAAGTGTTTAGTGCTGGTTTTCGTTTTTCATCGGTAATGTGCAATCCAAGTTCATTTTACATTTTGTATGTCACTATAGTTTTCATTGCTGGGTGAAATTGAACCCATTGCAAATTCCTGGTTGCAACTTATCCATACACATCTTAAATTTCACGAGCATTCAACGTGCTTCAAGAACAATGATAACTGCAGGGGCCAAAAATGAGTAATTCATTTACTTATCTTGTTCGGTCAGCATCCCGTTGGTTCCTGCAAGTGCCGGAGGCATCCTGGGTTTCGTTTAGTGTTCCACAGCCATCTTTGTTGTTGTGTGCATGCAGGAGTTCCAGGAGGACGTGCAGTGTGTTAGTATATTTGAGTGCTGGCTGGAGCAAGCAAGGTGTGTTTGTGTATTGGAGTGCTGGTTGGAGCATGAGTAGTAGTGTTTGTCGTGAATTGGGAGTTATAGAATATATTAAAAACATAGCGACCTAGAGAAGGAATTCAAATACATCTGGGAAATAATTGAAACACATCACAAATAAAGTGTCTCACTTAGCCTTCAAGTGCCTATTTATTGGATCGAAGCCGATATATTTTAGTCAACAAAAATTTTATTGTTTGGAACAGAATATTGAAGGCTAAAAGATAGAAAAGAAAGATTCTGTGCTTTGGACTGATATTGAAAGTAAGATGGTGACCATCTTGGAAATGCCTTGAGTTGGGGAGCAGTTTGTAATCCACCTCCATCTGCCATTAGTATCAGCCAGAGAGGGATTAAAAGTTTCTAATCTAATAGCAAAGTGTTTTATAATCATGTAGGTGAAGTCATTTCTTGAAAATCTGTGACCGCTGTGGTGGTAACTCGTTTGTTAATAGCAGCACATTACATCCATTAGAAGCAGTAGGCTTAAGTCTGTGGACTCCTTCTGTGTATTTGTGGAAAGTTTGAACACAGTTTGGATTTTACTGCTGCTAGTCCACTGGGGTCTGTTGATTTGGCTCATACAATGGTGGAATAAGATGAGTTAAATGGCTTTGCTGTTAAGGAATGACATATTAAAGATGTGAAGGTTGCAGATCATAGAGAAGAAGTGAGCCCACAAAAACTAGATACAAGTGGAAATAAAATTGTTCTCGTTAAAAGATTGGAGCTGGAAAGAGAAAAAGCAATGGCTTAGGTTGATGAGAATGAAGACATTACAAAATAATTGCTAAAGGTAATGCCTTAATATGAAGTCAGCAACATGGGAATGGCTAAAGATGTGTCACCAAAAGATGAAGAAAACAAAGAGGATGAAAATGCAAAGATGTACAATTTGAATTGGAGAAAGAGTCAAGTATTAAATTAACATTTGACCTGCAGGAAGAAATACAAGCACGTGGCAGTGCAATTAAATGTTGAAAGCAGGAGAAGCAAATGAAGTTCTTCTTGTTCAAGCTCCAGAGTTTCCAGTACACCATCTACACTGTAATGATAGTGATCATGGTTGCAATGTAACTAGTAATGCCTTAAGGATTATAACTCCTGTTTGATTATACTTGGCTGCCAGCAGGGACTGACAAAGAGCAGGAGATCGCAGCATGCAAGATCTATAATGGAGGCTTGCAGCCTCATGACATGCCTCATGGTTCTGTTTACAACAACTTTAATGTAAAGAACCTTTTCTTTTATCCATTTATTGTCTAAGAACTCACAAATACGAATACAAGATGAAATAATCATGTACAAAGTTTAAAGCTGAAATTGCTACTCTTCTTGTAAGACAAAAAAAATGCTTAAAAATAAGCAAGTGTTGGAAGATCAGGAGTAGCAGCTAAAGAGGAAAGAAATACAATGAAGGAGTAGGGAGGAACAGATATGAGGGGAGATAAAAATGAGAAAGGAAGAGCTGATTGTGGAAACAAGCATTGCTGCTAACATGGCAAAAAAAAAGGTGCTAGAAGGCTCAATGATATCTGGTGGTTGAAATAAATTATCTAATGTGTACAATGGTGTGGAGTCATATTTTAATATAGAGCCACAGGAAAGGAAATCAATTAATAAGGAATAGATCTTAGTTCAATGGGTACAAAACAGGCATATACATGGAAAAATCCTCTCAGAGGAGGGTGTTATCAAGCCACAAGTACCAATGGTAACATCTGCAGACATAGCTGAGGCTTGGTTTCTGTAAAACTCTGCAAATCCTTCATCATTTGAGTCAAGCATCAGAAATATGGGTGAACCTGCACACCAGTGAGGTTTCCAGTTACATTATCTGCTACAAGAGGTATAAAAAAGAGCAACAGACTATCATACATGAGAAGACACAATGAAATTGTTGCCTTATTGATCCAGTACATTCTCTCTCTTCTATGCCCAAGAAGGAGATTCACGCTTTTGATGGCGCTCCACTTCAGTACCAAATGCTCATGAGATCTTTTAGACGCAATATTGAAAACAAGTGCCAAGACCTTGGAGACTGTCTTTATTATTTGGAAATGTTCACAGAAGGACAGCCAAAGGAACTTGTGAAGAGTTGCCAACATATGTCCTCAGAAAGAGGATTTAACAGAGCTAAGTTTTTACTAGAGCAGTATTTTGGCAACAAGCATCAAATTACTTTAGCCTATATGGATAAAGCTCTTAAATAGTCATCAATAAAACAGAATAATGCAAAGGCTCTACAGGCATACACTCTCTTTTTCAGAGGATGTTGTAATGCCATGGAATATATTGACAACATTAGTGAGCTTGATATGGCTAGTAATATGCAAATCATCTTAGATAAATTACCCTTCTGAATGTGGGATAGATGGAGACATCTTGCTTGTGATTTCCAGGAAAAAAAATTGATCAAAGGACTACCTTAAAGGAGTTGGTGGATTTTCTTGAAGGTCAGGTGTACATTGCAACAGATCTAATGTATGGAAATACCAGAGATACTTCAATTGGGAGTAAAAATGTAAGGAGGTCCAATTTACAGTTTAGTCCAAAATTGAAAAGCAGTACTTTTGCTACTGCTGTGTAAGTTATTCAAAAAAAGATAAACTATCTAAGAAAAAGGAAAGTTTAACTACTTAGAAGAATTGTTTGTTTGTTCTGTAAAGGTGGACATACTTTGGAAATGTGTTAATGGTTGGAAAAGAAAGAACAAAAAGAGAAAATATTTTTTAAAGGAAAATGAAAAATGTTTTGGCTGTCTGTATAAAAGGCACATCAGTGAAAACTGCAAGGAGCAATGTAACATATGCAGTCAGAAGCATCCTAGAATGTTCCATATCCATCAGAGGAACAAGGAATTGGGAAAGGAGCAAACAAAAAGAATGGAAACATCAGAAAACAGGCTATAGCCTTGGTTCAGACAAGTGGTCTTACTGGGGCTGGTGTGGATAACTAAAAACTCTCAATAGTGCCTGTACAAGGCAAGAGCAAGAATGGGAACATATTAATATGCGCTTGACCCAGGCAGTACTGCATCTTGTTGCTCGGTGGGACAGATGAACAAATTTAATCTTCAAGGAAGAAAGTCAATGAGAATGTCAAAAACCATTGGACAAGAAAAGGTTGTTGAAAACAGCATGATAAGGATTTTTGTGATCTTCTAATTTTAAACACTAAGAAGACTATGCCTGTCCATGAAGGAAACATCCCACATCAAAACAATATCCATTAGTTGTCTAATCTGTTGATGGTTTATCTTCCTGAAGTTAATTCTGAGGTAAATATGCTGATTGGTTCAGATGTAACAAAGGCTTTGGAATCATTAGATGTAATATAAAGTAGGGGAGATGGACCTTATGCTGTTAAAACTAGGCTTGAATGGAATGTTAATGGACCTTTAGGGAGAAATAATATTATTTCTCAGGAACAGTTAGTTCAACAGGATTTTGGTTGTGAAGTTTGATGAATTGTGGGAACAGCAAAAGACTGTAAATAAGAAATTAATTTCTGAAGAAAAGAAAACAGATCAATATGAAATTAATTCAAATACATCTAAAACAATATTGAAGGAATTATTTTCATTGGAAATGGATGAAAATGAAGTATTAGATTTTGCCAATACTCCTGGTGATTATTCCTGTGAAATTGAATAGAGGTAGGACTAAAACAAAACACTGAGAACAAATTTGTTAAAAAATTTCATTTGCATCAATACAAATTCTTCATCACATAATAATACAATGTAATGAAAAGAATACAAAATGATATATACACTTTTAATTTTTTTTCTTTTCATCCCCCAAAGAAAAAGAAAAAGAAAAAAGGAAAACACGTGAATTTATTTATCATTCACTATTCATATATTCCTAACATTATTCTATCTTGTACATGTTCATTGAGAGGAGTAGGTATAATGAAAGTTGTGGATGGACTCTTATTGATGAAATCCATATATGTTTTCCAAATCATATAAAAATTCTCAGGTTGATTCTTTAAATTATAAGTCATCTTTTCCAATTGTATACAGTTTGAATTTCCATATGCCATCTATCCAACCTTATAAAATTATCTGACTTCCATGTTACTGCCATACATTTCCATGCCACCAAAATTGCTACACTCAAAAATTTTAGTTGATATTTGTCTAACTCAATTTAGTATCAATGTCATATAAATCACCAAGCAAAAATATTCTGGGATCTTTTGGTATCTGTATCTTCATAATTTGTCCCAATGATATGTTCAAATCCTCCCCAAATGTTCCCACTTTTTCAGAAGACCAAACTGCATGTAATAAGGTTCCTATTTCTTTGTTACATCTGAAACATTAGTCAGAACAATTTGAACTAAGTCCATTTAATTTATATGTTGTGTTAGTATAATTGTTGTAAAAAATATTGTACCATTTGATATCGAACATTAATTGTATTGGTTACACTTTCCTGACACAATCTTGACCAGAACTCCTCATGAATTTGTATTTTTATATCATTTTCCCATCTTTTATTTTGACTTAAATAGTTCTTTTTTTGCACTGTCTTATAATTTTATATACATATTAGTAATAAATGTCTCAATAAATGTTTAAATTGTTAAATACTCAAATAGCTCTGTTCCAGAAGTCTAAAATTTTCACCTAATTTTTTGTATTATTTAAGCTGACAGTATGAAAAATACTATTATTTGATATATTGTATTTCTCTTTGATTTGTTCACAAGACAAGAAAAAAGAACCTAAGAAACAAATTTTTATCTTCTTTATTCCATTAGTGTGCCAGCCATCAAAGAAAGGATTATTTAAAGTAAAAGGAATGAGTGGATTCTGCTTTAATATCATCTTAGTTATTTAGTAGTTCTTAATTTATTTTTGTATATGAATTCCATCCCATATCTTGAATAAATGTTTTAAAATTGGTACTCCTTTCAAAAATTCCTTGTGCCATTTATATAAAAAATGTTCTAGATTAGTTTCAATATGTACCCACACTGTCTTCTCCCCAGTTTGATAACAGTAGGATAGAAATCTTAATTGAGCTATTTTATAATAATTTTTAAAATTGAACAATCATAATTGAATCATAACTGATCAAATTTCCAAATTAATTTTTCTGAAGTTATCCTCAGCATTTTATCATGCCAAATAAGTTTTCTTAAACTATTATTTCATTCTTGAAAAAATTTTTGTTGGTATAGGAATGGATAATGACTGAAATAAATATTGCAACCTTGGAAAAATATTCATCTTTGTATAAAGATTTACCCTTCCTATTAAAGTTATTGGTATATCTTTCCATCTCTTTAAATCTTCATTTGTTTTGCAATGTTAGATAATTCAACTTAAATAAATTATTTAAATTTCTATCAATAGTAATTCCTAAATATTTAATTGTTTCCTTTTGCCACTTAAACTTCATCACTTGCTTACTTAATGTACAGTCCCCATCATTCATAGGCATCTCTTTCCTACATTGACTTTATAACCTGATATCAAACCATATTCTGCTAATCATACATTTATTTTCCTCAATGATATTTCTGGTTCATAATATCATCTGCAAACAAGCTAATTTTATGTTCTCTATCTTCTATCATAAAACCCTCAATCTCATTATCTTTTCTTATCACTTCAGCCAATGGTTTTATAGCCAATACAAATAAAAATGGTGATAATGGGCATCCTTGACTCGATAACCTTTCTAATGTAGAAGATTTATATATTTGCCTATTCATGACCATCTTAGGTTTTGGATGATTATACAAAGCCCTTGTCCAATTTATGAAATCATTTGGAATTTTGAAATCTTTCAATGCTTTAAATAAAAAGTCCCATTCTAGTCTATCAAATGCTTTTCTGCATCTAAATCCACTGCTACTGCTAATATTTTTTTCTTTCTGGGCTACATAAAATAAACATGAATTTAACTATATTGTCCACAGATCTATGTTTAATAAGTCTGATCCATATTTATTTATTTAGGTAAATATTTAGTCAATCTGTTAGCTAATAATTTAGATACTATTTTATAATCTGTATTTAATAATGATATTGGTCTATAAGAGGATGGTAATAAAGGATCTTTCCCTTTTTTTGGAATAACTGTTATTAATGTTGTTTCAAAAGATTCTTGTAAGTCATTAGAGTCTCTCATTTGATCCAAAAGTCCCATAAAAGCTGGAATTATCAACTTTTTAAACACTTTATAAAACACCAGAAATAAACCATCCTCACCCAGAGCATTATTATTTGGCAAAGGCGTCAAAATATCATATTCTTCAACATCCGTAAAGGGATTGGATAATTCCATTATTTTCATCAACATTTAATTCAGGCAATGTAACTTGTGATAAATATTCATCTATTTCTCCTCATCCTTTAAAGATTTGGACTGATGTGATTGTTTATAAAAATTTCTAAAATTACCATCTTGTATTTTATATGTAATTTGACTAATTTCTCTTTTTATTGCAATTATTGTTCTTGATAATTGCTTCACTTTGAGTTGCCATACTAAAACTTTATGGGGTCTATCACCTAATTCATAATATTTCTGTCATGTGTGCAGAACATTTCTTTCAACTTTATATGACTGTATTATGTTAAGTTTCCATTTAAAAAAAAATCCAATTATCTTTGTTTCTCTTTATATTTATGAACATGCAATTCCTTTTCTAAATACAATATATCTTTGCCTAATTGATCTACTTATTTCATATATTCCTTCTTTATTTTAGATGTGTAACTTATTATTAGTCCTCTTAAATAGGCTTTCATATAATAAAATTATTTGCAACTGAATGGTCATTAATTTCTAGAAAAAAACTTTATCTGTTGTCTCATAAATTCACAAAAGTCCTCCCTTTTAAAAAGTACTATATTAAATCAATAACTTACATTTTGTTCTTCTTCCAATGCAAATGACATCACTAAAGGTGAATGATCTGATAATATTCTTGCTTGATATTCAATCTTCTGAACTCTGGCTTGTAATTGTGTAGAAACAACAAAAAACCCAACAAATCAATACATGAATATGACTTATGTCTAAAAGAATGAAAAGAATAGTCTCTATCATTAGGATGAATTTTCCTCCAACTATCAACAAGTTTTATCACATTAATAAAATCTGTCATGATTTTAACTATTTTATTTTTAACAATATTTCAACCTGATCTACCCAGTTATGAATCAAAAGTAAAACTAAAATCTCCATCCATTATTATTTTTTCCTGGGCACTTGATAATTGCATAAAATATCTTGTATAAATTTCCCATCATCCACATTTGGTGCATATATATTCATCAAAGTCCAATATTCTGAATAAATTTGACAATTAATCATTACATATATATCTCTGCTTTATCTATAGTTGTATCAAATATTTTGATTGGTACTGTCACATTTGTGGCCCGAAATGTGAAGTTAATAAAACATTAAACACTAGTTTTATCAGGTAAACTTCGGTAAACTTCTCAGTGGCTTTATTCTCCCGTTTCCTTTGTTCTCCTGCTTGTGTTCTTATCTCTCTCTCATACCACGTGACTTCCAGTACATCTCATACATATTCATTATCATGACAGGTACATTTTTATTTATTAATATAGCTACTCTTCTGGCCTTGGAATTAAATGAAGAAGCCAATACATGATCTATTTCAGTCAAATGAGTTTCCTGCAAGAGATATGTCTACTCTAATCTTTTTCATATATTTTAAACAATCTTTTTCATTTTATTGGATTCTGAATTCCATTAATACTAATAAAATTCAAATGTCCTGCCATTAAGCACCAATATTAATTCTTCTGTCCATTGATCATCCCTTTCCCACTCGTGACTGAGAACAAATTTGAAAGTAACTTTTGTAGATCAGAGATTACAACAGACAAGGTAAATGAAGAAATATTGCAACATTCTGAAACACTGGCAAAAGTAGGAAATTGAACCAATGCAATAAAGAAACATGTGACTGATGATTTGTTGCAATTGCATTCAGAGATCAAAATGTTGAAAAAGGGCTTGGAAATATTAGATAATTTTTAAAAATGAACCAAAGGATTTTAACTTTGTACTTGAAAACAAAACTGGATTTCAAAAAGGATGTGAATTAATCCAATGATTATTTAGTTTCAAAAGTGATTGAGGGAAAGGTGCAGAGTGAGGTTGACAAGATTCAAGATTTATTTGTAAATAAAATTTCCAGATAGAAAACAGAAGAGAATACCTGCTGAAGAAATGATTGCAGTTATTGAGGAAAGAGATTCATCATTATTAAAATGTAAAAGGTTGAAGGAGATAATCTTTTGAAAGAGAACAAGTCATTGGTTAATAACACAAAACAGGTGACTACAGAAAAAAAACAAAAATATAACTTGAAGGATCACCAACAATGTGGAAAGAAAGAGGAATTGCATTTCAGCAAAGTGACAAACAAGATATAACCATATAACCACATAACCATTTACTGCACAGATACAGGCTAGTTTGGCCCTACTATTCATGCCGAACATCATCTTCCACCTCATCCCACTGACCCGCATTTGGCCAATAACCCTCCACACCTCTCCTGTCCATGTACCTATCCAATTTATCCTTGAATATTAACATCGATCTCGCTTCTCCCACCACTGCCAGAAGTTAATTCCATCTTGTCTTATTTATAACCAACTGCAGAAAAGAAAGAAGGAAAAATCTTTTGCAAGGACGGTTAAAGAGACTCATTGATTAAAATCAAGAGAATCAAATAAATTTTCAAAATTTAGTTTTAAGAGTTCAAATTCTTCTTTTAAGAAGCAGAATACTGAAGAAAGCAAGAGAGCCAAATGACATGCTGATGGCTACCTCACGTTAAACTTAAGCAGAAAATTGTGTCTATTGTCTGAGGAAGATTTGAAGTCTACTGATCGACATTTTAAATCAAAGATTCTGGAGACAGAGATACTTTGATATGTGCAAACTGACTTAATTTTGTTTTGTTTTTTGCCTACTGCTCAGGTTACAGACTTTATTAATCCAGGGTGGTGGTAAAGATCACTCTTTTACAAAGCTATATACTGGTAACTTCTGGCCTTATGAAGAAAGATGAAAGAAGATCTGTATATTGTTTGAATGTTATATATTTGATAGTTATTTGTAATTTATTGTGCAACCATTATTCAAGACATTGTGTCTAATTATAATACAGTAAAACCTCATTAGAACATGATATTTGGGGTCATACTGCGTTACAACAGAGTCGCAGAACAGACGCATGAATATGTCATGATTCAGGAAGCAGGAACACGGAATTTAAGCTCAGCTGAATTGTGCTCCCACATCCTTCCCCACCCTCTTCCAGTTGCGCTGCCATCTCCCCCCCCCCTCCTCCTCGCCCGCCTGACTCACGCTGCTGGTCTCCCCTCTCACCCGCCTGACTGGCACTGCTGGTCTCTCACCCACCCAATTTGCGCTGCTGGTCTCCCTCCCCCACCCCTCAGCCGTCATAAGAGTCCATTTTTGAGTTTGTGGCTGTTAGCCATTGTTAGCCTGGGATCCTAAAATCAATGTTTGGGGTCCACAGACACGCGCGCTATAAGCGATTCACGCTGTAATGAGGTTTCACTGTAATTAGAAGCCAATATTACATGGGCCAAAAATGAGTTTACTTACCTTGTTAGGATGGCATCCCGTGGTTCACGCAAGTTTTGGAGGTGTCTCAGGTTTTGTTTAGTTTTCTCCAGCAATCTTTCTTGTTGTGAGCATGCGCACGTTCCAGGAGCAGGCGCAGTGCATTAGTATACTAGAGTGCCGGCTGGAGCATCTGCAGTGCATTTGTATATTGGAGTGTTTGATGGAGCGTGTGCAGTAGTGTATGATGCAAATTGGGTTTTTAGATTGTATTATATATATGGTGACATAGAGAAGGGATTCAAGTTCAACTGGACTTGCATTGGAAATAATTAAACCAAGTTACAAATAAAGTGTCTCACTTAGCCTTGAAGTGACTATTTATTGGATCAAAGTCGTTATAATTATCAGTAGAACTTGGAGTATACATTGTATACATCAATCTGCTGTCAGAGGGACACCATAGGGCCACTTCAGAACTGCCTGTAGGCTATTCAAATACTCTCTTGTAGTCCATAGACTACTCAAAAACCTCCAGGGAGTGTTGTAATAATTCGTTGTTGAGCTACCCTTTCAATGCCAGGCTCAGTGGTAACAGCTGCAGAACTCTATTGCAGAAGGTGTCTACGTAGGCATTCAGGTTGTTCTGTGGTGAATGCATATTCAAAAAACATATTATATAACTTAATATAAAATAACATAATATTCAGTACATTTAAAAAATATATATATGGATAGGTATAGGTTCAGAATGTTATTAGGTTTATGGTAAAGTTTATAGAGTTTTACACCAAATGCAAGCAAGTGGGATAAGAGTCACAGAGTCAATGAGTTTTACAGCATGGAAGCAGGCCATACGATTCAACTTTTCAATGCTAACCAAGTTGTCTACCCAACCTAGTCCATTTTTGCCTACATTCAGCTTACATCCCTCTAATCTAAACCTTTCCTAACTGTATCTGACTAAATGTCTTTTAATTGTTACAAATGCACCCTCTTCCACCACTTCCTCTGGTAGCTCGTTCCATGTACCCATTACTCCCTGTGTGAACAAGACGTTCCTCAGGTCCGTTTAATCCTTTCCCTTTCCCTTAAATTTATGTTCTCTGATTTTAGATTTCCCTTCCCTGTGGACTGGAACCATGACTATTTATCTTATCTCTGTCCCTTTCACTTTATAAACCTCTTTAAAAGCCCCACTCGCCTTCCTTCTTGAATCTATGTAGTTCTTCTGGTGAAGGTACCCCCAAAATGCTTTTTAGGAGGGAATTTCAGGATGTGGACCCAATAACAATGAAGAAACAGCAAAATATTTCAAATTAAGAGGAAACATAAATTGTAAGGAACCTCCCATTGTTGACCCTATGCACCCGTTGCCTTTGAGCTTTGAAGTGATGGAGGTCACAAGTTTGGAATGTGCATTTGGAATAGTTGGGAAAGTAATTGCAAAGCATTTTGTAAATGAAACAATTAAATCACAGGATACTAGTGGTGGAAGTAATTAAAGCTTATTGTGAATAATATCCCAACAAAACCTTTAAATGTTGAATATTGAATGTTGTTGGAATTGCATTTATCCACACAAGTGTATTCATCCACACATGGTGGAAATGCTTCAAGGTTTCAGGATACGAGTTGCACCCTAATCCTAACCCTAACCCTAGGAAGCCAAGCTTCCATCCTGCTTGTGCTAGTTGAGCTAATTGTCAAGGATGACGTCCAAGGTACTGATAGTTGGAAACTCGGCATTAGTGAATATTAAAGGTAAGTGTATAGACTCTCTCTTGTGGTAGATGGTTTTTGCCTTGCACTTATGTGGCATAAATGATATTTTGCACTTATCAATCCCTGCCTGAATATGTCTCGATATAAATTGTTTAACTTTCTGAGGAATTGAAAATGGAATTAGTCATCTGATTTTGTAGTGGAATGAAGATCGCCAATGAGGGGGGTTAAAGAAGCTTAAGACTAGGACACTGCCCTGAGGGGATGTGATGATTGGATTCCAACAACCACAGTGAGCTTTGGTGTAAGGTTAAATTCCATTTATTGGAGTGTTTCCCCTTGATGCTCATTGACTTCAGTTTGACCAAATGTCCTTAATACTGGACCTTTTCAATTGCTAGCCTTGGTAACAAGAACAATGGATCTGGAATCACATAGTCGGCAGGTTGTAGAAACATGGCAAACTTACATATTAGATTTTATTGCATTCTGTTAATGACAATGACTGAGATGAGCCGCTCTAAAAATTTAATTGAAGATATGCCCTGCTAACACAAGAGGGCAGCACAGATAGCATCGCAGTTAGCGCAACACTATTACCGTGACAACGATCAAGGATTGAATCTGGCTCTGTTTACATTCTCCCCAATACTTGCATGGGTTTTCACCAGGTAATCTGGATTCCTCCCACCCTCCTAAAAGATACAGGGTTGGCAGGTTAATTAGCTGTAATTGGGGAGCACGGGTTTCAATGGCCGAAATCAGCTTCTACTATGTGACAAATAAATAAATAAAGAGTTTGAACTATTACTGTACTCTGCTACAGACTCAGGTTCATTCTTTACTTCGGGTGCTATCTGTGAAGTAGACCCATGACTGCATGGGTTTGCTGCAAGGGCTCCTTTTCCCTCCCACATCCCACAGATGTGGAGAGTGGTAGCTTAATTGGCCCTGGTGTGTTGGTGAGCTCAGGGAATTTCATGAGAATGTCACAATAGTAAAAACAAATAGGATTAATAAAGGATTAGAGCAAATGGCTACTTATGAAAGCTGATGTTAGACAGGCTGAGGTGAGTGGTACAATAGCTCAGACTGAGAGGTAGGGCTCTGGGCAGAATGCTGGCCAGAGCAGTGTGGACAAGATTGCCAGCAGCTGCTCCATGAATTGAGAGACAGCCCAGATCTTACAATCTCCACACCTCCAGTTGGATGTGATGAAAGCTACTGTCTCTCCATCTCATTGTGAATGCTAGTCATTGCGTTTGTAACCATAGAGAGATCTCTCAGCTGGCAGACAATTCCGTTTTAACCCATTGAACCAACTGACTGTTCAAATGTACAATAATAAGGAAGAACCATTAAATCTCAGAGGCAGAAGTATCACATTTCACTCTGTTCAGTAGAACTGGATGTGATGTCTATATCATCATGCAACCTTGGAAAAACTCAGGAATCATTTCTAACCTATATTTTCTCAGCCATTCTTATTGCTGGTAATCCTTACAATAAATAAAGATTCCAAGAGAGTGGGTTGCAATGAATACCTTACCATTCAGTCTTATTCATATTCTTCAACCCTTTGTTGAGAGTTCCCCTCTCTGAGATTATCATTAAAAATGTAGATCGAGTGGACCATTTAGGGAGAAGAAATGAGATGAGAATCAGCTTTATTTTCAGTTCCTACTGCATCATTTAGCAAAACAAGATGGCAACTTTGGCATCGGTTTTTTTTTGCAGTGATTTTGCACTGCAGTAGGCAAATTTTAGATGGGCAACATCCTTCCATTTCTGGCAGCAATAATATTGAACTGAGATATTCAGCAATCTCACAATGCAAAGCACATTTTCTCACCACTCACTGAATGATGTCACGGGCCCGAAGTGAAAACACTTTTAAACATTGCTTGTGCCATGGAAATTATTTTTAAAAAAGTGAAGTCAAATAATATTTAGTAGAAAATCATTATGTTTGTCTGCCAATTTTTTTTTTACTGATTCATGATTTGGGTTGTAAGTCTCAAGGCTAGGGTATTGTGTATCTCGCATTACCACTCGACCATTTCAGAGTCTATTTTAAGATTCAACCATATCAATGCATCTGTAGTCATAGAGAGATCAAACTAATCAAAAATAACAAAGTTCTCCACTGAGTCCACTGTGGGTATTCTCCCATGTTTTGAAAGTTGCCCATCAAAATTTTGGTAATCGCACTGAATTTTAGTGCAATTCCTTTCAGAATGTAAAATATACTCACCCTGTTGAACACTTTTTTTAGACCAATTTCCTGTATTTTCATGGGGGGTCACAATTTGCCCTGCATGCTAAATATAATTAATTTTCTGGCTCTGATTTTGAGTTCCACAAAAACAATTCATTTGTTTCCATGAAAATGAGTTTTATTGAAAAGATTTGAGCAAAATAAAAGTATGGAACATGATGAGAATTGGGTCTGGTATTAGGAGTCTGATAGACTTGGACAGACAATGATATACACAACTGCTATAAATGCATGTTTATGATTACTGCAGAACAAAGAAAAGTGAAGCACAGAAACAGACCCTTCAGACCATGTCTGCACCAAACATGACGCCCAATTTAAAATAACTTTTAGCTGCTTGCACATGACATGCTTTCCCTTAATTACCCGCACATTCATGCGTCCACCCAGAAGCCTCTAAAAGCTCTTGGGGGCCATAATGTCTATGATGTTCTTTGAGAGTGAATTTTATTTTGTTCTTAAAGATGGACAATCTTTCTCTCTTTGGCTTGGCTTCGCGAACGAAGATTTATGGAGGGGTAATGTCCACGTCAGCTGCAGGCTCGTTTGTGGCTGACAAGTGTGATGCGGGACAGGCAGACACGGTTGCAGCGGTTACAAGGGAAAATTGGTGGGTTGGGGTTGGGTGTTGGGTTTTTCCTCCTTTGTCTTTTGACAGTGAGGTGGGCTCTGTGGTCTTCTTCAAAGGAGGTTGCTGCCCGCCAAACTGTGAGGCGCCAAGATGCAATGATTGAGGCGAGATCAGCCCACTGGCGGTGATCAATGTGGCAGGCATCAAGAGATTTCTTTAGGCAGTCCTTGTACCTCTTCTTTGGTGCACCTCTGTCACAGTGGCCAGTGGAGAGCTCACCATATAACATGATCTTGGGAAGGTGATGGTCCTCCATTCTGGAGACATGACCTACCCAGCGCAGTTGGATCTTCAGCAGCGTGGATTCGATACTGTCGGCCTCTGCCATCTCGAGGACTTCGATGTTAGGGATGAAGTCGCTCCAATGAATGTTGAGGATGGAGCAGAGACAACGCTGGTGGAAACGTTCTAGGAGCCGTAGGTGATGCCGGTAGAGGACCCATGATTCGGAGCGGAACAGGAGTGTGGGTATGACAACAGCTCTGTATACGCTAATCTTTGTGAGGTTTTTCAGTTGGTTGTTTTTCCAGACTCTTTTGTGTAGTCTTCCAAAGGCGCTATATGCTCAATGCTAGCTACTGTTCACAGCATTCATTGTTGCTGGCTCTCACACAGTTTAAAACTCCAATGAGAAAAGATTGACCACTGTGTCATGATACTTTCACATAGGGAAACTCTACAGAAATAAACTTGAATGAACTCCTTCAGAGAAGATTTAGAAATGCCTAATAATATTTGTTTCTTAATGGTTTATGTGCAACCTGTTCTGGAAATCTTCATGATAAAGATTATCAACTAAAGATAATTCTTGTTTTTCATCTCAGCACAGCTAATTATGACATTCCAGAAGTGATATCATCTTCAATATTTACAATAAGGCAATACAGTGTATTTATAAATGACTAATAATAGCAAGGTTAACATAAATGTTCTGAAATGTTTCCATACACTCTTAGGGCTGCTAATCCTAGCCCCAGTAGTTAATATTTCATTGCATACAAGACTTCTATTCATTATTCATATTTCAAAAGATTAATTCTGCTGTTAAACATTATTGATAGCTTGATGTTGTGGTCAAAACCAACACGTTTAATAAGTTATATGACAGGCTGCATTGGCTTAAATTTCAGCTTTAATCAGATCGTTGTAAGAGAAAGCTGTAAAATTAAAGAGCAGAAACATAGAAAATCTATGGTGTGGTTAAAGTGTATTTCATGGCTGCAAGAAACTTCTTTTTGTGGCTTTCAAGATGTTTACATATTTGTTGCATTTTCCTAGCAACATCTTTGTTTCAAGGTTAACTAGCTTTTCTCTGTTTGCTAAAGAGATAAAGGTACTTAGTTTAGTTCCTTTGTCCTATAAAAATAGAATTAGAATATTCTGACAATTTTATTGACTGTCTAATAAAGTTTTAGCACCGTTTAATGTTTAATGGCTTGTAAAAATGTACAGCAACTGATAATAATGTTAATAATGTTTAATATCCTTTAATAAACTTTGGAAAATTCAACTCAACTTTGGTATGGATTTACTTGAATGAGTCATAGACAACAACAAGATTCTAATATCCTCCAAGTGATTATAAAGTAAAATAATCTTTACAATTTAGTAATTACAAATGGAATTTAAGACAATAGAAATTTTGAAATTAGATTTGGAATTTGGAATGGAACAATTTGGCTCTCTTTAGAGCATTTTGAACTCAAGGAAGCACGAGTGTGGGGAGTCACGTGATGGAGTAGTGGCCGCTAGGAGAATATCAGCCCTCTCCAGAAAAGAAGAAAAAAAGTGAAGAAAAAGCAAAGCCCCAGATACACAAATCACCACAAATAAAAAAATAAAGGTGTGAAGAAAATGGCACCTAAGAAAGAAAAACCAGAAACAACAGGAAGAAAAGAAGAAGGAAAGATGCCAGAAGAGAAAGGTAAAGGCCTTACCTGTTTGAGGAGACCCCACAGGGTCGTGACCCACAGACTGCGCGACTGCAAAAATGGCTCACTGAGCCAAACAGAATTGAGCAACTGCGCACAACAAGGAGAACACCGATGGGAGGGGTTACCAGCTGTGGAGTGAAACTCCACAGCACAAACAGCTGAGAGATGCCCAACAGCAGGGGTCCCAGCTGGAAGATAAAGAAAGCAACTGGAAAGGGAGGGGTGAGAAAGAAAAAAAGGAAGCAAGAGACACAACAGATAACCAACCCAGAAGACGAGGACCAACAACAAGAAACCATGGAAAAAATAAATTCCCAACAAACTGAGACAAGCAGCTCAACAGAAAGTCAGAAGAGACACAGATTCAAGAAAAAGAAATAGAAGACACAAACCCAAGAGCAGACACAGAAGAAGAAGAAAAAAAAAACAAGCTGTGCACAGAGGAATAGGAGGTAAAATGAATGGACAGTACATAGATTAAAAAAAATTTCAAGAAAAAATGAAAGCATTAAGAGAATGGTTGACACTAGAATTTAGTGAAATGAAAATAAAAATGAAAAGTACAGAAGAAAAAGTGAGTAGAATAGAGCTGGTCATAACAGATGTAGGGAAAGGTTTAGAAATGTGGAAGAATGTGTAAATTGAAGTGAATGACTTAAAAAGAAAATTGGAAGAAAATGACAAAAAAGTTAAAGAAACGCAGGAGTTGTTAGCTCAGAAGAAGGATATAATTAAAACACTACAGTAGGCAAAACAATATAAAGATAGTGGGCCTTAAGGAAGATGAAGAAGGCAAAGATATGAAATAATTTATAAAAGAATGGATCCCAAAAGTCCTGGGGATGCCAGAAATGCAAGAAGGAATGGAAATAGAAAGGGCACACAGAACATTAGCCCCGAAACCACAGTCACAAAAAAAAACAAGATCTGTTTTAGTAAAATTTCTGAGATACACAAGAGAAAATATATTGGAGAAAGCAATGAATAAAATTAGAGAAGACAAAAAAACCACTGGAATTTAAAGGTCAAAAAAAAATTTCTGCGCAGACATAAGTTTGAGCTCCTAAAGAAGAGGAAGGAGTTTAACGCAGCAAAATCGATCCTATGGAAAAAAGGCTATAAATTTATGTTAAGATATCCAGCGGTGCTTAAAATAGTTATCCTGGGTCAGCAAAGCAGACTGTTGTCAGATCCAGAGAAAGCACGAGAATTTGCAGAATGCCTGCAAGACAGAAAGAGAGATGAAGAGATGTAACAAGAACAAAGAACGATGACAAACTACATATAACGATGTAAAAATAATGTATAAGTAAGAACTAAAGGAGGGAAGAAAAGGGAAGTACGGGAGAAGGGGGAAAAAGAAGAGGGGTTAAAAAAATTAAAAAAGAAAAAGTAAAAGAGAAGAAAAGAGGGGGAGTTTTGTTGTAATGTGAAGATAAAAGTCTTTTCTGGAGGGGTTTGGGTGGGAGAGAATAACAGTCACTGTGAAATCAGTTCACACTTGCGAACGGGTTCGCAGTCTGAATGGAGAGGGGAGTTGTGGTTGCCCAGCAAGAGACAAGGGGTGACTCAGAGAGGGGGGGGGGAAACTTTGGGTTAAGGGAATATTAGATGTGGGAGTGATTGAAGTGTTTTATGTTTTAGAAGTGTTGTCATACAGTGCATTCAAAAAAATAAAACTGAGAAAAGAAAATGGTGAAAAGGGGAAAGGTGGTGATGAGGAAGTGGAAATGAGATATAAACAGAGTATGAGATGGCCATGTTGAACTATATGACTATAAATATTAACGGAATACATAACAAAATCAAAAGGAAGAGGCTATTAAATTTACTGCAAAAAGAAAAAAATAGATATAGTATTCGTGCAGGAAACGCATCTAACTGAAGTGGAACACAATAAATTAAGGAGAGACTGGGTAGGACACGTAACGGGAGCATCATATAATTCAAAAGACAGAGATGTAGCTATATTAATCAATAAAAATGTACCAATCAAAATAGAGGAGGAACTAATAGATCCAGCAGGGAGATATGTAATGATAAAATGTCAGATATATTCAGAACTCTGGAATTTGGTCAATATATATGCACCTAATGAAGAGGATCCAAAGTTTATGCAAGATATTTTTTTGAAGATTGTAGATATACAGGGGAATATATTGATAGGAGGGGACTTTTACCTTAATTTGGATTCAAAGATGGATAAAACTGGACAAAAGGCCAGCAGAAAGAACAAAGTAGCCAAATTTATAGTTAAATCAATGCAGAAAATGCAACTTTTGTATATGTGGAAGAGGCAACACCCAAAGGAGAAGGAATACTCATATTATTCGAGTAGACATATAACGTACTCAAGGATTGACCTGTTCCTGTTGTCAGCCCATATCCAAGGGAGAGTTAGGAAAATGGAATATAAAGCTAGATTGTTATCTGATCAATCACCCCTGTTATTAGCAATTGAACAGGAGGACATTCCACCAAGAACATATAGATAGAGATTAAACTCCATGCTACATAAAAGACAGAAATTTAGAGAATTTATTGAGCACCAAATTAAAATGTACTTTGAAATAAATACGGAATCAGTGAAAGACAAATTTATATTATGGGATGTAATGAAAGCCTTCATCAGAGGGCAGATAATAAGTTATGTAACAAAGATGAAAAAGGACTACAATTGTGAAATAGATCAGCTGGAAAGGGAAATAGTAAGTACAGAAAAAGAACTAGTAACAAGGCAAGATACAATGAAAAGAAGAGAAATGGTGGACAAAAAAATAAAATACAAAACATTACAAACGTATAAGGTGGAGAAGAACATAATGAAAATAAAGCAGAAGTATTACGAGCTAGGAGAAAAAACACACAAAATACTGGCTTGGCATCTTAAAATAGAACAAGCTAAAAGAATGGTATTGGCATCAAGGAAAAAGGACAAATAAATTACACATAACCCAAAAGAGATCAATGAAAACTTTAAGGAATTCTATGAGCAATTATACCGAACTGAGAAAGAAGGGAAAGAAGACAAAATAGATGAGTTTCTAGCTAAAACTGAAGTACCGAAATTGCAAGAAGAGGAGTGAAACAAATTGATAAAACCATTTGAAATAGAGGAAATACAAGAAATATTATAAAAGCTACCAAATAATAAAATGCCTGGGGAGGACAGACTCCCAATAGAATTCTATAAAACATTTAAAGAGTTACTAATTCCTCGTCTCCTGGAAGTAATGAACCAGATAGAAGAAACACAAAACTTGCCCGATTCATGTAAGACAGCAATAATTACAGTAATACCAAAGATTGGGAAAGATCCACTAACACCAGCATCGAATAGACCAATATCTCTACTTAACTCAGATTATAAGATAGTAGCAAAACCATTAGCAAACAGATTGGCTGACTGTGTGCTAAAAATAGTAAAACTAGATCACACTAGATTTATTAAGAAAAGATGAACAACGGACAATGTCTGTAAGTTCATTAACTTAATCCATGCAGTACAAACAAATAAGACGCCAACAGTGGCTGTTGCTTTAGATGCAGAGAAAGCCTTTGACAGGGTAGAATGAAATTATTTATTCAAAGTATTACAGAGGTTCAACCTACCAGAGAAATATATTAATTGGATTAAAGCATTACATAAGGATCCAATGGCAAAGGTGACAGTAAATGGATATATATCGAACCAATTTAAATTAAGCAGGTCAACTAGGCAGGGATGTCCATTATCTGCCTCACTGTTCGCTTTAGCAGAACTGATAAGAACAGAAAATAAAATAAAAGAAATAAAAATAAAAGCGAAGGTTATAAAATCAGTCTATTTGCAGATGACATCATAGTATACTTAACAGAACCAGAATTATCAATAAAACATTATCAAGAAATTGAAGGAATATGGAGAAATATAGGGGTACAAGATCAACACAAATAAAAGTGAAGCGATGCCAATGTATAATGCAGATTTCACAAAGTTTTAAAAAGAATCACCTTTCAAATGGCAAACACAACAATCCGATATCTAGGTATTAGACTAGATAATAATCTAGACCATCTATACAAATTAAATTATCAGCCATTAATGAAGAAATTACAAGATGACTTAGAACATTGGAAAGATTTACCACTAACACTGATAGGAAGGGTAAATTGCATTAAAATGAATATCTTCCCAAGGATATAATACCTATTTCAATCATTGCCAATTCCCTTAACAGAGAAATTCTTCAATGAGGTAAAGAAAATAATCAGGAAATTCTTATGGAAAGGGGGGAAACCGAGGATAGTGCTAGATAAATTAACAGAAAGGTACAAACAAGGTGGTTATAGAGCAGCACAATTAAGATATCTATCAGATTTTTATCAAACAAGGGAAAAACCAGATTGGACCAGGATAGAGCTAGATAAAATAGGGGAGAACGTACCAGAACATATACTTTATAAGTGGGATGAAAAACTGGTGCAATATAGAAATTCACCAGTACTGCACCATCTGCTCAACATTTGGAAGAAGATTCATGTAGAAAGGAAAAAAAAAACAAATTACCAACTACCAAAATTATTATTGACGCAAAATCAACTGATCTCTTTCACAATAGATAACCTTTCCTTGAGAGATTGGGAGAGAAAAGGGATGAAAAGAATAGAAAATTGTTCTAAATCAGGTATTAAATAAAATCACAAAAAGCAACATACCAAAAAATCCAGAGATCTTTCTTCTAAGTAATATAAGAAGTAAAGAATTAGGGCTTAAACTGGATGAAGCACAAAAAAAAAGATTTATTATGATAGCCTTAGCTGCAGCAAAAAAATGTATAATGTCAACTTGGAAATCAGAAGAGAACCTGAGAGTACAGCAATGGTACATGGAAATGAATAAATGTATTCCATTGGAAAAAATAACATATAATTAAAAAAATAAAGTCTCATTATTTTAAAAAATTTGGGAACCATACATGCAACACAACAGAGAGGGCCTACTGTGGTCCTCCACCCCCTAAAATGATAGAATGACAAGAAAACGAAATGAACTGACCCAGTGTGTAAAAATAGATGACACAATTTTCTTGTGTGATGACATTGTTTTAATGGGTTTATTGTATTGTATATGTTGAACGTTTAATGGGTTTGGAGGGGGGTGGGAAGGAGGGAGGGAAGGGAGGGGGGAGAAAGGGGAGAAAATGACAGTGTATATTCAAGAGGGAAATGTTTGTGTGTATTTTGATTAATATGGTTCATAGTGTGAAAGAAATTTAAAAAATTTAAAAAAGGAGGCACGATTGCCAACCGCATCACCAAGACCATTCAAAGAGCAGTAAGCCTTTGGTGCACTGCAGTGCAAACAAAACAAGCACAATCAACTAAAGGCTGTACTACAGTTCTGTGTCCCTTCTGGCTCCGTGTGCTCTACTGCTACGCAAGGGCCGGCATGAGCCTTTATATGGGTCTGGTTATTGGGAGAGAGTAGGTGGGGCCAGTCTCCCAGGTTACCTCCCTGCAGGAACAATAGGTTGCCCCCCTGCAGTAGGTAGTGCAGGAGTCTGGACAGGTGCAGGCAGTCACAGACCAGTGGTTGTATCACCACATTCACCCTTTCTTAAAATGAGTCCTGGGGTGGAGAGAAAAATGGTGTCCACCAATGTCTTCATGTTGAGTGTCCACTAAATACTGAGTAGTTGAGAGGGGAAAAAAAAACATATTTACAAGTTTACAAACTCAGGTGATCTGGTGGTCGCTGTTTCTTCTGGGACCCTCACAGGACAGTCTCCTGGCCGATGGTCAGTGGAGATGGGGATGCCTGAAGGTTGGCGGGGTCAGGAGTGGCCAGTGGTGCATGGCAGCAAGGGGATGTAGGTCAAGGGTGAGTCCATAGGCAGCAGGGTATTGTGGTTGATGGTGGGCAGGGGGAGGATGTCACCTCTGGGGTGTTTTTGAGGAGCCAGGGGTGCTTGAGGAGGTGGGGCTGTGCTCCTGCCAGTGCCAGATCCCGAGCCGAGACAGTGTCCTCACGTCCATTGGGGTATGCCATGTAGGTGTTATGTGGATTGGCATGGAGGAGGTGCACCTGTTCAACCAGGAGGATGGATTTATGAGTCCTCATGTGTATACAGAGGAGGATTGGTCTCGGAGACATCAGCCATGCCAGCAGTGAGACTTCCTGGGGAAGGAAAAGAGGCGTTTGTGAGGGGTCTCATTGGTAGCGTACAAATAAGAGTGACCATATAGCATGGAGTGCCTCGGGAAGGGCCTTGTGACAGTAGTTGGTGGACCATCCTTTTGACCTAAGGGCCAGGAGGTCTGCCTTCCAGATTACCCCTTTCTCCCATTCTGCCTGCGGGTGGCCCCTGGTGTTGTAGCTAGTCATGCAACTAAATGCGATGCCCCACACTGCCAGGTACTGGTGCAGTTCCTCACTCATGAAGCTGGACCCTTGGTTGCTGTGGATGAATGCCAGGTATCTGAACATGGTAAAGATCTGCACCAATGCCTTTATAACAGAAGTGGTGGAGGTATCAGGGCAAGGGAGGAATATTGGTCTATAACTGAGAGGAAACATACATTCTTGTTCATGAAAGTTGATGCTGAGTCACTCTATAGGCCTAGTGGCCTTTATTACGTAGGCCTGTGCTGGATGGAAAAAGCATGGTTTTCACTCCGCACAGACCGGTTTTCCTGGACGGTGAAGGGGACATTTCACAAAATGGTTCAGGTGTGTGACACCTGGGTAACAAATGGGGTCGTGCAGTGCCTGAAGTTGGTCAGACCGTACATTGGTGCAGGTCCAGGACAGAGCATCAGGGGAGTCATTGAGATTCCCCAGCCTGTGGCCAGCTTGACTCTCCGATGCAAGATCTTGTCGTTTTTGATCTTGCCTCTCTGGGTGGTGCTGAACTTGAATGTCACCATGTGCTGGCCTGTGAAGAAGGTGAACCTCCTGCCTGCCAGGTAGTGGAACCAGTGGTGGACTGCTTCCATGATTGCATGGGCCTCCTTTTCAATGGCGAAGTGCCCAAGCTCTGATCTGTGGAGGGTCCTGGAGAAAATGGCAATGGGCAGCTGCCTTGGTTGAGGGTGGAAGCAAGGGCAATGTCAGAGAGGCATCGCACTCCACCTGGAATGTGGTGTTTTCATCCACAATATGCATTGTGGTGTTGGCGATATTCTTTCTGAAGCAGGTGAAGGCCACTTGTGCCTAGGTAGGAAGGGGAGATATGGTGGCTTGGCCCAGTGGGTGGTCCTTATCTGAGAACCAGGGGTCCCACTGGAAAGAGAAAGAAAACAGCCCTAAGCACCTGCGCAGAGCCTTAAACTTGTAGGGAAGGGGCAGTTCCATCAGAGGGTGCATGCGTTCGGGATCAGGACTGATCACACCATGTTCCACAATGCACACAAGGATGGTGAGTTGGGTGGTGCTGAACACACATTTCTCCCTATTGTAGGTGAGATTTAGTGACTTTGCCGTCCAGAGGAATTTCTCCAGGTTGGCATCGTGGTCCTGCTGGTCGTGGCCGCAGATTTAAAAAAAAACTAAGGAAAAAGAAAGTTTGCCTGCTGTGAAGAAATATTTGTTCTGTAAAGATGAGCATGCTTTGGAAAAGTGTGCACAGTTGGAAAAGAAGATGCATAGTAAGAAAATAGTTTTTTTGATGGATAAGTGAGTATGTTTTGGCGGTTTGTGTAAAGGACACATCAGCAAAAATGGCAAAAAGTGACTCAGTTGTGATATATGCAGTCAAAAGCATCCCAAAATGCTACACATCTTCCAGGAAAAGAAGAATGTGGAAAAGGAACAAGCGACATGAAAAGAAGCAGGTGAAAACAGTGCTGAAGCCTCAATATTGACAAATGGTCTTAACGGGGCCAGTGAGAACAACTGCAAACTTTTGACAGTACCTGTGCAAGTCAAGGCCAAGAAAGGAAGTGCAATAGTAGCACTGAATCATTTTACACTGTGGGGCTAATGAATAAGAATAATTTTAAAGGAAAAAGTCAAAAATTCGGAGACTATAGGTCAAGTTAAACACATGGAAACGGTGTTATTTTGGGCCTAGAGATCACTGAACAGGATAGTAATGATTTTTGTGAACTCCAAGGCATATAAACTCAGAAGACTACCTCTGCATAAACAAAACATCCCACATCAAACGATGTTGAACCGTGGATGCATTTGAAAAATATTTATGTGAAATCGACTCTGAGATTGAGTTGAACATTAGTTCAAATGTACGAAAAATTTTGGAACCACGAGGTATGATAAGGAGTGTGGATGACAGACCTTACGCTGTGAAAACTATGCTTGGTTGAATGATTAATGGAACATTAGGAGGATGAATGAAGACCTTGATTTATTACGATTCCTTTGGTGGCCTGATGGAGACGATGGTCGGAACATGATGGAATACAGAATGTCAGGGCATCTATTTGGAATGATTTCAACAACATGCTTTGTGAATTTTGCCCTTTGGAAGTCTGCTGAGGACAATATGGAACAATTTAGCTCTCAAGCTATAAGCACCATCAGGAATAACTTCTATATGGACGACTCACTCACTTCTGCAGCTACAGTTAAAGAAACGATAGCCCTTTATCATGAGTTGAGAGCGATCTGTTTCAAAGGAGACTTTCTACTTACCAAATGGATAAGTAACAGTCACCAAGTATTGGCTGCCATACCTGAAAGAGAGAGGATAAAAGAAATGAAAAATTTGGACTTAGACCATGACAACCTTCTTGTGTAGAGGGTATTAGATGTATAATGCTTTGTTCAGTATGATATTTTTAAGTTCAAATTTATTTTGAAGGACTAAGAAGGTGGATTCTATCAACACTCAGTTTGTCCTGACTACCAAGAAGATCCTCCAAGATTTGTGTAGGAAAGAAATTTGTTGGGATAATGAGATACCAGACTCCATTGTACAAGAATGGATGTGTTGGATACAGGAAATCCGTAAGCTGGAAGACTTCAAGATTGACAAATGCTTCAAATGGAAATGTAACACCTGCCCAATTACATAATTTTGCTGATGCAGGTGAAGACAGTTATAGAACTGTCAGTTACCTGTTACTTCTTCTTTCTTTCTTTTCTTTGGCTTGGCTTCGCGGACGAAGATTTATGGAGGGGTAATGTCCACATCAGCTGCAGGCTCGTTTGTGGCTGACAAGTCCGATGCAGGACAGGCAAACACGGTTGCAGCGGTTGCAAGGGAAAATTGGTTGGTTGAGGTTGGGTGTTGGGTTTTTCCTCTTTTGTCTTTTGTCAGTGAGGTGGGCTCTGTGGTCTTCTTCAAAGGAGGTTGCTGCCCGCCGAACTGTGAGGCGTCAAGATGCACGGTTTGAGGTGATATCAGTCCACTGGCGGTGGTCAATGTGTTACTGCATGATAACAAGATCAGGTACATTGTGGATTTGCAATGGAAAAGGCCTGGCTCAATTGAAACCAGTCACTATTCCATGAATGGTGTTGACGGCTGCTATGATAGTGAGCAAAATGGACACAATGTTGAAAAAAGAGATAACAGACTCCATATTTTAGACTGATAACTCCTCTGTGCTCAAATACATCAATAATAAAACCACATGGTTTTGAACCTTACTGGCTAACAGAATCACTGAAATTGATAAAGTCTCATGTCCAATATAGTGGAGATAATTTCATGCATTTATCAAACCTGCCAACCTGCCTTCCCGCGGTTTGAAAGTCAAGTTCTTTCTGAATGAAATGTGGATATTCGGACCTTGATTTCTTCTAAAACCTCAAAAAGAGGCCTCATTCTCCCAGGCAGGTTCTGCAATGGCAGTCGGGACATGTCAGTGATTGGAGCAGGGATCTTGGGGTCCCGGGTAGATTTTGCAATGGTAGTGAGGAGGTGTTTGGATCCAAGTGGGGGACCTTGGGCATGTGAGCAGGTTCTGCAACAGCAGTGGGGAGGTGTCAGGGTTGGCAATAGCCAATACAAGCATTCTGCTGCTTAAATTGGGCTGCTTAAAGGCATTTCTAAGATATCCAGAAAATATAGTTAACTAATATTCATCCAGTCCAGAGCATTTCAGATAATCAGAATAAATTCTTCCAGTGAGTTTACAGCAGGGAGCCAGTGAGGTTGGAAGAGAACAGGATTATAAATATATGAAACTGTGGGAGAAGACATACCTTCTTTCTGTTGTGACAGCTTATGTTATATTTTATATTGTATATAGGTATGTTTTAAAGGAGATAGATTGTGGCAGGTTTTTTTAGTATAGGTCACAAAAAGATACAAACACCTGTACACAGATCTCATTTAAAATGCTAGAGCTCTGCTCAAGCCAGACAGTCCAGGCTCCGAGTGCCTTTCCAAAAAATTTGAAGAATGCCTATAGAGACTTCATAGGTAGGTGTTAATTGGACAGGCTGTGGAGTAATGGATTATTGTTTTGCAAAGCAACAGATTAACGGACTCAAAGATTGGGTCCAGTGCTGCAGTCTGTCTGAGTGCAGAGTGCTGTTCTAAGAGGGTCATGTGGTTTTCTTTGACTGACAGAGAGAGAGAAAGAGAGAGAGAGAGAGAGAGAGAGAGAGAGAGAGAGAGAGAGAGAGAGAGAGAGAGAGAGAGAATTCAGTTCGACAGTTCAGCAGCAGCAACTGGGACTGGACGTGACAAGCTGGCAAGCTTGTGGAAAAACCCTATTTTGAAGATGGGTTTTGAGTTCTTAGTTCAGCCTGGTCAAAGCCCTTGTAGTCCATACAAGAGAAAAGGACTGATAGTATATTGTTTCACTTGAAATAAGGGAGACAAAAAGGAACTCTGTGGTGACCTGAATGAAACAAGTTACCATCTGGAAAACCCTGATGTAGCAAATTTCCTCAGCAAGACACTGAAGTGGCTGATCAGAAGGAATCCATTTGTGTTCAACAAGCAATAAACCTCTCACTGAAAACCGACAAAAACTTTCCTGAGCAGAAAGCATTTACCTTTCAAACACCAAAGCCTGGTGAAATTCATAAATATTAAAATCTGTGCACTATATAAGAATTGCCTACAACCAGTGAACTGGGAGGAGTGAGAAGTGAGATTGGACTGTGAATTAAATAACTTCTCTCCACTTACACACACATTACATACACATGTGCTTAGAATTAGAAGGGGGTTAAGTTAATAGTAATAAGTTAAAGTTTGATCTTGTTTTCATGTTTAAAGATAATTAAAAGCAACTTTTGCTTAAGTAACCATTTGTCCTGGTGAATTTCTATTGCTGCTGGGTTTTGGAATCCTCTGGGCCCATTACACCATGATGAAGGGCTCCAGCCTGAAACATGGGATATGTATCCTTATCTTTGCTATAGAAAGTACACTAACCTGCTGAGTTTTTCCAGTTTTGTGTTTTTACTTCAACACGGTGTCTGCAGACTTTCATGTTTCACCTCTGTGTGAGAATATCCAAGCCAAATTATTCCAGATTAATTTAAGATGATGACAGGAGTTGACTGGTGAACTAAAATAGGATAAAATATAGTTCCATGAATGTTAAACCCTACATGACATTCAATAAATTTTCATTTGAGTGCAAATTTGAGTAACAAATCTTACTCATTGTTTCTCTGTCATGCCTCTCTGTTCTCAAAATATGAGGCAGGGAATCATTTCAACCTTGGCTTCTGTGCAATAGTGTCTAGTCTGGAGACATGACTAATGACTCTCTTGGTGTGTAATGGGAAGACTGCATGGGATGGTTGAAACCATAACCAGCATTTCCTTATTTCCACAAAATGTGTGAATAATTCTGTTTCTTTCAAGAGTTTAATGGGTGTCATCTGAGAAAATCTTTTGTTTAGGTACTAAAATTCATTTTCATGACTGGGTACTTAGGAGAGCTATTTAATCTCAAAGCATGTATTTTAAAGCATCCCACAGATTTATAAAACTAAAGAACCTACTATGCATGTTAATGCTGCAAAGTTGAGCCGTTTAGCTGTAATAAGCTTAAGTATAGAAATAAAAAAGTGTTAACTTACTCACAAAGAAAGCATTCATCAGATTTTTAATACTTCATGCAAAATCAACCATTACACAGGGTAAACATAGAAACATAGAAACATAGAAGATAGGAGCAGGAGTAGGTCATTCGACCCTTCGAGCCTGCTCCGCCATTCAACGAGATCATGGCTAATCTTAAAGTTCAGTACCCCGTCCCCGCCTTCTCTCCGTAACCTTTAATACCCTTATACTGAAGAAATAGATCTAATTCCCTCTTAAATATATTTAATGAACCTGCCTCTACTGCCCTCTGTGGCAATGAATTCCACAGATTCACCACCCTCTGGGTCAAGAAATTCCTCCTCATCTCGGTCCTAAATGGTTTGCCTATTATCCTCAAACCATGGCCCCGGGTTCTGGATTTTCCCATCATTGGAAACATCCCATCTGCATCCATTCTGTCCAGTCCTGCCAGAATTTTATATGTCTCTATGAGATCCCCTCTCAATCTTCTAAACTCCAGCAAGTTCAATCCCAATTTGCGCAATCTTTCCTCATAAGTCATTCCTGACATTCCAGGTATCAGCCTGGTGAATCGCCTCTGCACTTCCTCCATTGCAAGAACATTCTTCCTTAGATAAGGTGACCAAAACTGCACACAATACTCCAGGTGGGGTCTCACCAAGGCCCTGTACAGCTGCAGTAAGGTATCTTTGTTCCTATACTCAAACCCTCTTGATATGAAGGCCAACATACCATTTGCCTTTTTAACCGCCTGCTGTACCTGCATGCTCGCCTTCAGAGACTGGTGTACAAGTACCCCTAGGTCTTTCTGCACTTCCCCATCTCTTAATCTATTGCCATTCAAATAGTAATCTGCCCTCTGGTTTGTATTACTAAAGTGGATAACCTCACATTTATCCACATTATAGTGCATTTGCCATGTATCTGCCCAGTCCCTCAATTTATCCAAATCACACTGGAGCTTCCTGATCCCCCTCTTCCGTGCACACAACCCCTCCTAGCTTAGTGTCATCTGCAAATTTGGAGAGATTACATCCAATCCCCTCATCCAGATCATTAATGTAAATTGTGAACAGCTGGGGTCCCAGTACAGATCCCTGTGGCACCCCACTGGTCACCGCCTGCCACTCCAAAAATGAGCCATTTATCCCAACTCTCTGTCTTCTACCTGCCAGCCAGTTTTCAATCCACATCAATACTTTGCCCCCAATCCCATGAGCCTTGATTTTGGAAGCCAGTCGTTTATGCGGGACCTTATCGAAGGCCTTTTGGAAGTCCAGGTACACCACATACACTGGCTCTCCCCCATCTATTTTACCTGTCATCATCTCAAAGAATTCCAATAGATTTGTCAAGCACAATTTACCTTTTGTAAATCCATGTTGACTCTGTCCGATCCCTTCTCTGCTAGTCATATGCTCCGCTATTACATCCTTAATAATGGATTCCATCATTTTGCCCACTACTGATGTAAGGCTCACCGTCCTATAATTTCCCGCTTTTTCTCTACCCCCCTTTTTAAATAGTGGGGTAACATTAGCTACCCTCCAATCCATGGTTACTGATCCTGAGTCTATCGAGTTCTGGAAAATAATTCTTAAAGCATCTGCTATCTGAATGGCCACTTCCTTGAGTACCCTAGGATGTAGATTATCAGGCCCTAGGGATTTATCTGCCTTCAATCCCATCAATTTCCCCAAGACCATGTCCTTAGAGATACTGATTTCTTTCAGTTCCTCCCTTGCATTAGTCTCTATGTTTCCCAACATACTTGAGAGGTTATTTGTATCCTCTCTTGTAAAAACAGAACTAAAGTAAGAATTTAATTGGTCTGCCATTTCCTTTTTCCCTATTATATATTCCCCTGATTCCGACTGCAAAGGACCTACTCTGGATTTCACCAATCTTTTCCTCTTGACATATTTATAAAAGCTTTTGCAGTCGGTTTTTATATTTGCCGCAAACTTACATTCGTAATTTATTTTTGCTCTCTTGATTAATCCCTTTGTCCTCCTTTGGTGCATCTTGAACTGCTCCCAGTCTTCGGTTGTGGTACTTTTTTTTGCCAGTTGATATGCTCTCTATTTGGACCTAATGCTGTCTCTAATTTCCCTTGTTATCCACGGTTGAGTCACCTTTTTTGGTTTATTTTTATGCAACGATTTTTGCAATTTCTCCATTAGATCTGTGAATGCTTTCCATTGTCCATTGTCTATCCACAGTCAACTCCCCCATAAACACCACCCAATCAATCTTACTCAACTCCCGTCTCATACCATCATAATTCCCTTTATTTAAATTCAGGACCTTAGTCTCGGTTTTAATTTCATCACTCTCCATGTCGAGTGAGAATTCGATCATATTGTGATCGCTCCTACCCAAAGGGCCTCGTACAACAAGATTATTGATTAGCCCCTTATCATTGCACAATATCCAATCTAAAATGGCCTGCTCCCGAGTTGGTTCCTCGACATATTGGTCTAGATAACCATCCCATAAACATTCAAGGAATTCCTGCTCCTCAGTATTTTTACTAATTTGGCTTGTCCAATCTATATGCAAATTAAAGTCTCCCATGATGACAGCTGTTCCCTTATTGCACGCTTTTCTAATTTCTCTTTTAATGCCTTCCCTCACCTCTACACTACTATTCGGAGGCCTATATACCACCCCCACTAACTTTTTCTGCCCCTTGCTATTCCTCAGTTCTACCCATATAGATTCCGCATCTTCCGAGTTGATATCCTTTCTGTCAATCGTGTCGGTCCCTTCTCTCAACATCAATACTACCCCACCCCCTTTTCTTTCTTGCCGATCTCACCTAAATATCGTCTACCCTTAATGGACTCACTCATCTGCTGAAGAAAAGGGAGGATAGCTTAGAGTAAGTTGTAACCTGATAGTTGCACTGGTTCTTAAGGTGATATTTGTATTTATAGAATACTGAACTTCAGACTACTGCATAGTCTTTAAACCAATTAAATGTGGTTGGCAGATAGAAAATGCAGCAACCATTTTGTACACAGCAAATTCCCACAAGCACCAATGAAATAGAGGGCCATTTTTTTCATTTTGTGATTTGGTTGAGGGATATATATTGGTCAACACTCCTAAGAGAGTTTCTTGTTTCTTTGACCAGTATTGCAGAATCTTCATACATAATGTTGATTATATTAATTTAGCATGCAATTGAATGGCATTTCTTTCTGTCTATCTTACAGATGTCGACTGGTTTATTTTAAATGGAATTATGCATCTGCTAAAATAGCAAATAAACATACATTAACTGATGTATAAAGGTAGGATGAGAGACTACCGTTTTGAGGATAGATTGGAGATGCTAGGATTATTTTATCTACAGTAAAAGCTGAAAGAAAATGATATGGAAGTATGTAAAATGATAAGAGGTCTGGACAGACTGGATAGGGAGAGGCTGTTCCCATTGGTTCCCGGGCTTGCAGCAAAAGACACAGGTATAAAATGAAACAGAAGAGGATTAATGTGACAGGATGAAAAATATTTTCATGCAATGTTTTGGAAGCTGTAACACACTATCTATGCATGTCATGTATTCAAATTCCATTGTAGCTTTCAAGAAAAAAATTAGATAAATATATGGGGAAGAAATATTTACGAGACTGTAGAGAAAGTAGGGAGTTGCTCAGGTGGAGAGCTGGCACTGACATGATAAAACAAGTGGCATCCTTCTGTGCTGATAACTATTCCAATGCACTAATACTTACTAGTATCCACAACACTTGTTTCTCTGGTGAGACAGACACTACTGGTCAAAAATAATTGGAGATTTTACATCTGTAATCTTTTAATATGCATTGGTCATAACCAGTTACTCTCTTCTCTTAGAGAGAGAATGAACTAATTTTTCAACTGTGCTCTCATAGCTGTAAACTTGACCAGTCACAACTATGTATCTGGAATGTGAACAATACATAATTTTCCAAGTAAAAACACAATGCTGGAGAAACTCAGCAAGTCAAACAGTGTAATTTATATAGCAAAGATAAAGATACACAATCAACATTTTGGGCTTGAGCCCTTCATCAAAGTATAGAAACATATGAACAGGCATCCAAACAAAATGATGCAGGGGAGGTGTGGGGGAAGGAGCCTGGTCCCAAAGGCAGGAGGTAATAGGTGGAGAAGGCAATGAAGGGTTGTGACCAAGGTGATGAGGGGGGGGGGGGTGTCCTTTATGATGTTTGCTGCCTTCTTGAGGCAGCACCAACACCAAGATGTATTCAGTTGAGCCTGTGATGGATCTGGCTGTGTTTACTACCTTCTGCACCTTTCTGTGTTCCTGGGCATTCTAAATTACCAAACCAAGATGTGATGTAAACCAGTAAGTATTCTTTCCACAGTAAACCTTATTCAGCCACATGCCAAATCTCCCTCAAACTTCTATGAAAGTAGAAGCATTAGTGTGCTTTCCTCATGGTTGCTCCAATGTGCCTGATCCACTGATATTCAGACTTCTAGGAAATTGTAGGTACTAATCGTCTCTAAGTCCATCCCACCAATGCAGGCAGTGCACAGGTGTGTGGACCCTCAGTCTCACCTTCCTAAAATTTCTAATAAGCTCATTGGTCCTAATTTCAAAGCAACTTAAAGCATACTTTAGATCAGTGGTTTTCAAACTGCCCCCCTGAAATTACATTCCACTTTAAGCAATCCCTATACCATAAGTGCTCTGTGATTAGTAAGGGATTGCTTAAGGTGAGATGTGAGTGGAAAGAAAAGTTTTGAAAACCACTGTTTTAATCGTACCGAATTGACTTGTTATGTGCACAGTTTCATAACTCCAAAGGAAATCAGACAATGACAATTTTTCTCAAGCAAAATATTTCAGTAACAATTGGGTCTAGAGTAATGGTTCTCAACCTTCTCTTCCCACTCACATTCCACTTTAAGCAATTCCTTACTAATCACAGAGCAATTATGGCATAGAGATTACTTAAAGTGCAATATGAGTTTTGGAGGGGGGCGTGAGGCAATTTGAAAACCACTAACAGATTTTAACTATTACATCCATATTTGCGATATGGTGGCTGTTGTAACATGTGGAAACAAAGCAGTCTAGCTATGCACAACAGGTGCCACATTTAGGAATGGAATAAAATTTTTAAATAAGTATAATTTATTTTAAGTGTTGCCTAAGGGAAAAGCATCAGCCATATTTTGTGAATCGCACCATGGGACATTTCATTTGCAGCTTGAAATGCTGACTCTTTTCATAAGTGCATAAGTAGCCAGCTGGATCACCCTGTATGTAACAATCAGGCTGATGTTGCTGTCACCACAAGCAGTTTGAAATAAACCAGAAGCAAAAACATGTAAACCCACAATTAGCTTCACAGTAACAGACCCTATAGTGCAGACAAGGGAGCATATTTCTTTCCACTTTTATCTTTATTCCAATTAGTGCTCCTAAAATTTGACAGCAGACTAATGACCTTTTTATTTTCATAACACTGTCCCTTCATTCTCCTATTCAAGAAAATTTGTAGATGGGGGCGGCCACTTGATGATGTGGGGCTAGACTTGAATTCTCTACTCTCTCTGAAAAAAGTTTAAGAGTTAAGAAGCCTGAAATGACTGCAAGAAAATAGAAGAGCAAACTATCGGAAGGCCTTCAGAACAATAAACAATGCCTCCTAAGAAAGATAAATTGACTGTCACTTTTCAAGAACTTGAACAAGAAAAAGAAGCTGATAAAGAGAGGCCAACCTTGAAGAAGGATCCTGGAGCTCTCCAGAAAGCAAGCGTCCATGGTGACAGACCTAGAGCTGGGGAGAACTTGGACATCACTGCACAAGGTCTCCCCTGTCAAGGCTGACTGCCACAGGTGAAGAAGTGACACTGCACATGTGTGACTCCTCACACATGTGCAGACACAAAAAAAGGAGACAATGTTAAAAAAAAAGCTCAAGCAGCCTCCAGCTCTAGTGATGAAGAGGAGCAGGAAGAAGAAGAAATGTATGTTGAACGCAGAGTTTTGGCCAAAAAAAACCAGGAGAAAATAAATGAGTCATGTGTATGTATATGTGTATATATATATATATATATATATATATATATATATATTTCTTTCTTTGGCTTGGCTTCGCGGACGAAGATTTATGGAGGGGGTAAAAGTCCACGTCAGCTGCAGGCTCGTTTGTGGCTGACAAGTCCGATGCGGGACAGGCAGACACGGTTGCAGCGGCTGCAGGGGAAAATTGGTTGGTTGGGGTTGGGTGTTGGGTTTTTCCTCCTTTGCCTTTTGTTAGTGAGGTGGGGTCTCCGGTCTTCTTCAAAGGAGGTTGCTGCCCGCCAAACTGTGAGGCGCCAAGATGCACGGTTTGAGGCGATATCAGCCCACTGGCGGTGGTCAATGTGGCAGGCACCAAGAGATTTCTTTAGGCAGTCCTTGTACCTTTTCTTTGGTGCACCTCTGTCACGATGGCCAGTGGAGAGCTCGCCATATAACACGATCTTGGGAAGGCGATGGTCCTCCATTCTGGAGACGTAACCCATCCAGCGCAGCTGGATCTTCAGCAGCGTGGACTCGATGCTGTCGACCTCTGCCATCTCGAGTACTTCGACTTTAGGGATGAAAGCGCTCCAATGGATGTTGAGGATGGAGCGGAGACAACGCTGGTGGAAGCGTTCTAGGAGCCGTAGGTGATGCCGGTAGAGGACCCATGATTCAGAGCTGAACAGGAGTGTGGGTATGACAACGGCTCTGTATACGCTTATCTTTGTGAGGTTTTTCAGTTGGTTGTTTTTCCAGACTCTTTTGTGTAGTCTTCCAAAGGCACTATTTGCCTTGGCGAGTCTGTTGTCTATCTCATTGTCGATCCTTGCATCTGATGAAATGGTGCAGCCGAGATAGGTAAACTGGTTGACCCCTCCACGTCCTCCCCCTCCACGTCCTCCCCCTCAAAAGATGCTCACAAACTCAAGCTAGCATGCTGGAACATCAGAACCATGCTAGACAAGGCTGACAGCCACCGACCTGAACGTCGGTCTGCCCTCATCGCACATGAACTCCTCAGACTTGACATCGACATAGCCGCTCTCAGTGAAGTCCGCCTGGCAGATGTAGGCAGCCTCCAAGAACGCGGCGCGGGCTACACACTCTACTGGTCTGGCAAGCCTTCAGATGAACGACGCCTATCTGGTGTAGGCTTCATGGTCAAGAGCTTCATTGCCTCCAAACTCGAAAACCTTCCGACAGGCCTCTCGGACCGAATCATGTCCATGCGACTCCCCCTTCAAAACAAGCGTCACATCACCCTCATCAGTGTCTATGCTCCAACCCTCCAGGCGGAACCAGCAGAAAAGGACAAGTTCTACACCGACCTGCGCAACCTCATCCAACGCACCCCTACAGCCGACAAGGTTGTCATCCTGGGCGACTTCAACGCTCGTGTCGGCAAAGACTCAGAAACCTGGCCAGGAATCCTGGGCAAGCATGGCGTCGGCAAGTGCAACGACAATGGGCGCCTCCTGTTGGAGCTCTGCGCAGAACAGCGGCTTGTCATTACAAACACACTTTTTCAGCAGAGGGACAGCCTTAAGACCACCTGGATGCATCCCCGATCCAAACACTGGCACCTCCTGGACTACGTCCTGGTGCGAGAAAGTGACAAACGAGATGTGCTCCACACCAGGGTCATGCCTAGCGCGGAATGCCACACTGACCACCGGCTGGTTCGCTGCAAGCTCAACCTTCACTTCAAGCCAAAGCCCAGGAACAGTAAAGCCCCCAGAAAGAGGTTCAATGTTGGAAACCTGCAGTCAGACGAAGCGAGAGGAGACTTCCAGGCAAACCTCAAAGCAAAGCTCGACGATGCAACCCGCCTCACGGACCCGTCCCCTGAAACCCTCTGGGATCAGTTGAAGACTACCATACTGCAATCCACTGAAGAGGATATATATATACATATATATATATATATATATATATATATATATATATACACACACAACTGAAATGTATTTGGATTCTTTCCAGCAAACTTTGTTGTGTTACAAGATCAAACCAGCAACCACAAAGAAGGCGTATCACACAGGGGTAAAGATAAACAATTACTTTATTAACAAAAATTCATCTTCAAACTTTAATTGAACATCCCCCCTTTTATAACAATGCCCACTGGTCACTGTGCAAATTTCTATAACAGGGTAAAAACTAATAAATTCCCCAGCCTAAATATAACATATGTAATTAAAGTCTAAGTTATATTTCCAACCAGGCCACAGAAAAACTTAGACACAAAACAAACACAAAACATACAAGACTCACAAAACTTCGATCTCAAATGAAGCAAAGATCATAAACAAAATTCAGTTTGTTTGGTAAACTGAAACCAAAAGATCTTTGAGAGAGATGGAGAGCACAAAATTCGAAGTTGTCTTCTTGTGTTGCTTGCAGAGAGAGGAACAATGGCTTGGTCAAGATCCTTCTGGCTGCCTTCAGAATGTTCATCCCTTTTAAAATGCCCAACATTCTGAACTTTTGATCAATTAATAGATAAATACAATATACATAATAATACAATTTTTGCATATTATCAATTAAAAATGTATTTGAAAAAGAGACTGGGAGCAGATTTGAGACTCTCTAAACAAAGTCAATTTGAAGATATAATAACAGATACATTTGTGGTTAAGAAATTTATTACTAATAAATTACAAAAGACTGCAAAGATAAAAGAATTATATAAATCAAAAATCCGATGGGAGAAAGATTTAAATATACAAATTCAGGAGGAGATTTGGTCAAAATTATGTAACAAAAGTGTAACGAATACAGTAAATGTTAGATATCAAATGGTTCAATATAACTTTCTTCATCAATTGTATTATTCTCCACAAAAGTTAAATGGACTTAATCTTAATTTTTCAAGTAAGTGTTTGCAATGTGTGAAATAAATGGGGACTTTTTTGCATTCAGTGTGGTCTTGTGAAAAAGTGGATAGGTTTTGGAATGAACTACATTTATTATTAGGGCAAATTATGAAGATAAAGATACCGAAGAAACCAAAAATAATTTTACTTGGAGATATTTATGAAAAGGATATAATAAAAATGTAAGTATTGCAATAGCAACTGCAAAGAAATGTATAGTGATATCATGGAAAGATGATACAGCGCTGATGGAAGCGTTCTAGGAGCCATAGGTTATCCCGGTAGAGGACCCATGATTCAGAGCTGAACAGGAGCGTGGGTATGACAACGGCTCTGTACACGCTGATCTTTGTGTGTTTCTTCGGGTGGTTGTTTTTCCAGACTCTTTTGTGTAGTCTTCCAAAGGCGCTATTTGCCTTGGCGAGTCTGTTGTCTATCTCTTTGTCGATCCTTGCATCAGATGAAATGGTGCAGCCGAGGTAGGTAAACTGGTTGACTGTTTTGAGTTCTGTGTGCCCAATGGAGATGTGGGGGGGGGGGGGGGGGGGTGGGCTGGTAGTCATGGTGGGGAGCTGGCTGATGGAGGACCTCAGTTTTCTTCATGCTGACTTCCAGGCCAAACATTTTGTCAGTTTCCACAAAACAGGACGTCATGCGCTGGAGAGCTGCCTGTGAATGGGCAATTAGCCATTCAACATTCAACATTCATTGGAATGACTTCATCACCAACATCGAAGTACTCGAGCTGGCAGAGTCCGCAAGCATCGAATCCATGCTGCTGAAGACCCAACTGCGCTGGGTGGGTCACGTCTCCAGAATGAAGGACCATTGCCTTCCCAAGATCGTGTTCTATGGTGAGCTCTCCACTGGCCACCGAGACAGAGGTGCACCAAAGAAGAGGTACAAAGACTGCTTAAAGAAATCTCTTGGTGCCTGCCACATTGACCACTGCCAGTGGGCTGATATCGCCTCTAACCGTGCATCTTGTCGCCTCACAGTTCGGCGGGCAGCAACCTCCTTTGAAGAAGACAATAGAGCCCACCTCACTGACAAAAGACAAAGGAGGAAAAACCCAACAGCAAACCCCAACCCACCAATTTTCCCTTGCAACCGCTGCAACTGTGCCTGCCTGTCCCGCATCGGACTTGTCAGTCACCAACGAGCCTGCAGCAGATGTGGACATACCCCTCCATAAATCTTCGTCCGTGAAGCCAAGCCAAAGAAGAAGGAAAGATGATAGAGAAGTGTAAATAAGTAGATGGTATCATAAGATGCAAAATTGTATATCTTTGGAAAAAATTAAGTAGAGTTTAAGGAATTGAGTTGAAAATTGTTATACTATTTGGAAACCATATATGGATTTTATGGATAATTTTCCATCTACCTCTTCTATCTTATCCACTCCTGTTAATTAGTAATTAATTAATGATTGTATATGCTAATATTATAGTACATTAAATGATAGGTGTTTCTTTTCTTTCCTGTTCTTACTTTTGGCTGGGGGGAAATGAGAAAAATATAAAAGTATTTTTTTGTATCAATGGCTATGGATTTTTGATTATTTTTTTTCCTGTAATGATGCAAACTATTAAATAAAATAATAAAAAAAGAAAACTTATAGATGCTGGGGTTGAGTGCAATACAAAAACATGCTGGGAAAACTAAAATCTTAGCAGGTCACGCAGCATCCTGAGAAAGTATCAGGTAACCAACAACACAGGCCTGCCGGGATTTGTAATGATAGTGATCGTGGTTGCAAGGCAACTAGCAATGCCTTACTGTTTGATTATACTTGGCTGCCACCAAGGGCTGACACAGAGCAGGAGATACACAGTATGCTGAGCTGTAATGGAGACTTGCAGCCTCATAGCATGCCTCATGTGCTGTTCATAAAGATTCTTTCAAGTAAAGAATCTTTTTCTTCATCCATGTGTTGTCTTAAGAACTCACACATATGAATACAAGATGAAACAGGTTTCACCAGATCATTTATATATTTATTCACTGTTGAGTTGTAAGATTAAGATATACTGGTCTGTTCTCAAAGACTCTCATGCTGTTAAAACTTGTTCTTTAAGTACCTGTGAAATCTACGAAGGATAATTTTAATAGTGCAATTTGCTGCTTGTTAATTACCATTGTTGGGCTACTGGAAAACATGACATCCTGTGTACTGTGTTGTAATGCTGAATTTGATGTTTCAGCTCAGAAGGCAGCTGAGATACATTGCAATTTCTTCCCCATTATGTGCTGAATATGCAGCAATTTGAGGCAAACATGTCCCTGAAGGCTGCAAGGGCGAAGGGTGGTGGGGTGGGGGGGGATACAGTCTCTGCATTTTTACAATGCTCCTCTTGCATTTTGAAATGTGCATTTTTAATGGGAAATGTTTGCCTGGAGTGATTTCTGTTCATAATGCAAAGCATATGCACATAAAGAATCAAGTGGATTAGGCGAATGGGCAGGAAAGTGACTTTGAGTTAGAAGATTCATGATCTTATGAAGAGGCAGGGCATATAGATATCATTGGTTCTGAATTTTTCTATTTATATGAGTTTCAGACTTATGATGACAACCATCTTAGAGCTGAATTTTTCAGGAAAGTGGGTGTGTTATGATCTGTGCATTTCCTGATACGGTAAAACAACCAACTGAAAAACCTCACAAAGATTAGTGTATACAGAGCCGTTGTCATACCCACACTCCTGTTCGGCTCCGAATCATGGGTCCTTTACCGGCATCACCTACGGCTCCTAGAACGCTTCCACCAGCGTTGTCTCCACTCCATCCTCAACATTCATTGGAGAGACTTCATCTCCAACATCGAAGTACTCGAGATGACAGAGGCCGACAGCATCGAATCCACGCTGCTGAAGATCAAACTGCGCTGGGTAGGTCACGTCTCCAGAATGGAGGACCATCGCCTTCCCAAGATTGTGCTCTATGGCGAGCTCTCCACTGGCCACCGAGTCAGAGGTGCACCAAAGAAGAGGTACAAGGACTGCCTAAAGAAAGCTCTTGGTGCCTGCCACATTGACCCCCGCCAGTGGGCTGATATCGCCTCAAACCGTGCATCTTGGTGCCTCACAGTTCGGCGGGCAGCAACCTCCTTTGAAGAAGACCGCAGAGCCCACCTCACTGTCAAAAGACAAAGGAGGAAAAGCCCAACACCCAACCCCAACCAACCAATTTTCCCTTGCAACCGCTGCAACCGTGTCTGCCTGTCCTGCATCAGACTTGTCAGTCACAAACGAGCCTGCAGCTGACGTGGACATTACCCCTTCATAAATCATCGTCAGCGAAGCCAAGCCAAAGATAAGAAAGATTAGGTGTTCCATCAAAAATCAATGCCAAATGTATAATAGAAAAAAAATCAGGAAAATCCATTTTTATTCATGAACTCAGTTTCCCAATGAACATGTTATTTCAGAAATGGGAATAGACTGCGGATACATTGTTAATTCTCCCAAGAATATTCCTTTTGGCATTGATGAGTGGTGTGATTTCAGGTTAAGGATGTGACTGGCATTTGGATCCCTGTATTTTTAGACTGCGTTGTATTTTATTGAGGGTCATTTTGAATCCAAGCACACATTTCAAATCATCAACTTATTTTCAATATTTCTTCTCATTCCAAAGCTTGTTGGAAACTTTGTTCTCTCCAATTGCCCACCCTTTTCAATAGACTTCTGTTACAGGCTTTTTTGTTCTGCTTCCAGCAAATGCGTCATTCAGTCTCGCAAGCTGGCTAATTGAAACACCAATTCAGCCTCAATGATACTCATCCAACTTACACCTTGCCTTTCAGTCTGTGTGCTGTTACCAGAAATATAAGAAATGCTGGCATAAATCAAAATGACTCATTGCTGGTCCCAGAAGCTATGATATTAAAACAATTTATTTCAGAATCAGGTTTATTGTCATGAACATGTGTCGCATGATTTGTTGTTTTGTGGCAGCATATTGTGCAGAACAGGGTGTAAAAATTACTATAAATTACAATTCCTTAAATATAAGATTTACTACAATAACTAATTAGTGAAAAGGTGAGGAAGTGTCCATTGGTTCATTGTCAGAATCTGATGGAGGAAGGGAAGAAGCTGCTTTTGTAATGTTGATTGTGTGTCCTCAGGCACCTCTACCTTCTTCCTGATGGTAGCAGTGAGAAAAGGGTATGGCCTGGGTGTTGAGGATCCTTGATGATAGTGGTTGCTTTCTTGAGGCACCACCTCTTAAAGATTTCCTTAATGGAGTGAAGATTAATGCCATGATGGTGCTTGCTGAATTTAAAACCCTCTGTAGCGTGTTCCTGCCCTGTTCATTGGAACCTTCAGATCACATACTGATGCAACCATCAGAATGGTCTCCCCATTACACCTGTAGAAATTTATAAGGGTCTTTGGTGACATATCAATTCTTCTCAAGCTCCTAATGAAATATAGCCACTGGTGTACCTTCTTCATAATTGCATCAACATGATGGCCCCAGGATAGGTCAACTAGAAATTCGAAATTTCTTACTCTCTCCACAGCTGACCTCTTGATGAGGCCTGGCTTGTGTTCTCTTGGTTGTCCCTTCCTGAAGTCCACAATCAATTCCTTAGTTTTGCTGACGTTGTGTGCAAGATCATTGTTGAGACACCACTTAACCAGCTGATCTTTCTCACTCCTGTACACTTCCTCATTCGCATCTGTGATTCTGCCAACATCCATGGTGTCATTTGCAAATTTGTCGATGGTATTTAAATTGTGCTCAGTCACACAGTCATGGGTGTAGAGAGAGTAGAGCAGAGGGCTAAGCACACATCCGGAGGTGCATCTATGTTGATTGTCAGTGACGAGGACATATTGTTACCAATCTGCCCTGAGTGAGGTCTTCCGATGAGGAAATCAGGGATCTATTTGCAGAGGGAAATTTTGAATCTTGCCGACCAATGCTGAGGGGATGATTGTTTTAAAAGCTGAGCAATAATCAACGTAAAGCAGCCTGGTGTAGGTATTGCTGTTGTCTAGGTGATCCAGGGCTGAATGGAGAGCCAGTAAGATTGCATATTGAGCAGTTGTGACAGTAGGCAAATTGCAGTGGGTCCAGGTGTTTGCATAGATGCAAGTTAATTCTGACCATGACCAATCTCTCAAAACTTTTCATTGCAGAAGGTATGAGTGCTACTGGGCGACAGTCATTGAGGCATCTAACCCTGGTATTATTCATGCTCTTTTGAAACAGGTGGGAACCTTTGACTGCAGCAATGAAAGATGAACATTAAATCTAGATGGTTGACACAGATTTTCAGTACCATGTCAGGTACTCCATCAGGTAATGATGCCTTGCGAGGGTTGCTAGTTTCTGCCGGGATTCTTACTGGTACAGTCAAATCCAAAGTTTATCAGGAAATGAGGCATCATAGCCATTTATGATGTTAGGCTTCACCTTGAAGGATGTACTGTGTCGGACTCTGGCTTTACCTTACTCTTAATTTAGTCTATGTGTGGTCTGAGTCCAGCGTGTTCTTTGAATGAAGTGATAGGAGAAGGTATTTGGTTCAACAGTCAATTTACTACACAGCACAAGAATAAAGCTTAACAGAGCTCTGGATCAGTCGTTAGTTCATAGGTCACCTGCACAGTGAGCTATTCCCCAAGACTGACCCCTATTGTCCAGTTGGCTCAGTTTATAAAGATCAACCTTATCATACAGAACAAAAGTTGTCTTCCTTTGCTAGATCTTTTTGCATAACGGTTATCACAAGTCATCTCCTGTTTTGCAGATATCTGGGGTGTAGCGCTCCCATCTTAATCCTCCAGGCCAGACTATCCTGTTGTTTTGATCAGAAATTAATTCATCCCCAGATATTTCTAATCACCATTCTGTTCCTGTCTGGCCAATTTCTGCTGTTCTCTTTAACACCTTCTCCTGCCTTAATCTTCCTCCTAGACTGGTTTTCCATTCCCTTTGTTTCTTGCAGGCCATTCTTTGTTCTGGTCTGGCCTGTGTCTCCTGTGCTACTCACCACCTCCTTCAGTTTGAGCATTCCTCCTAAATGGTTTTATGCATTTCCTCTCCCTGTATTTGGGAGCAGACCATTTTGCTCAGCCAACTTTGCTCCATGCTGTGATTGCCACTTAATCACATTCCTCTTTTTCCCTGAACCATGCAGTAAATATAAAATTATTAATTAATCATTTCTTTCATAATGTTTTAACCCCTAGATTCCAACAGTCCCCCTTTTGGTCTCATGGGCTAACACACTGTGGAAAGAAGCAGATGATAAGGTATTTGATACATTGGTGGCACCCCTTCATGAAAATGAGACCAACCACCAGTTAACTTATGGGACCAAAACCTCAGGAGTTTTTGCAAGGACCGGCATCTCCGACCCCTTGTTAAACTTAACCTCACAAACTTGGCCATTATGAACACACTTCAGTCCAGTGGGGGCCCCAACACAGTGTTCAGGAACGTCAGTCCAACCCGCAAAGTACTGTTTCGGTTCGTTATGGGCCTCCCAGGCTGACCACAAACACTTTGTACAGTTGTTTCCTTCTCCAGATGCTTCAAGGGCTAGGAACAACATCACCCATAGTCCCCACATAGTGTTCATCACAGCCCCCTAAATTCTGTTGACTTCAATATAGAAATATCACTTCAAATCCTGAAATACAGTCACCGTAATCCAATAGTCTCTTTAAAGGGACCCGTTCAAAAAGTTCTTAGTCCGTAGTTGCTTCACAGGTTCTCAGTCACCTCCGTTCGAATCTGTTCCAATGTCCGTGTCGGTGGGTCCGTTGCTGTTCACTGACTCCAATGATACCACGTCTCGCCTTTTCCCTGTAGTTGAACCGCGTGGGACGTCCTCTCCACTACTCTGTAGGGTCCTGTCCACCTGGGCTCCGACCACTTTCTCTTGATGACCTTTAGCAGAACCCACTCCGCGACTGATGGTATCGGGGTTTCCCCTTTTCTGTTGGGACTTGTGACCTATTGTGAAAAATCTGACACCAGAGCCGTTAGTTTATCATAATAAAGCTTGCATCCCATTGAACTTACCTCATTCTTCGTAGTCTGAATTCCGGCTCCCGGTCCCGGAAACTGGTGCCCCGTTTGTAGTTCATATGGAGTAAATCCTGTCACAGAACTTACTGAACTCCTTATTGACATTAATGCCAGGGGCAACGCATCCACCCAATTTAGTTTGGTCCGTGCCTGTACTTTCCCGATCTTACCTTTTATTGTTTGGTTCATCCTCTCCACTTTCCCTTGGGATTGTGGATGGTACACCGTTCCAAAGGCATGTTTCAATCCCAACATTGCTTCTACCTCCTGTAGATCGTTATTCTTAAAATAACTTCCATTATCGGACCTAATTTTTCTAGGAAATCCGTGTCTCGGAATATACTGGTTGATCAGGAATTTACATACCGTCCTTGCATCTTCTCTTTTGGCAGGGATTGCCTCCGGTCACCCTGTAAACACATCTACTGCTACTAAGAGGTATCGATAGCCACTTACGCTCTCAATCATGTCCGTATAATCAAGTACAATTTCCTGCCCTGGTAACTTAGGTAACGGGAACTGTCCTTCATGTGGCTTTACAGTCGCCTTGACATTGAAAGTTATACATACCTCACACTCTCTAATATGGTTCTCCACCATCGCCGGCAGGAAGGGGTGCCACCAATGTATCAAATACCTTATCATCTGCTTCTTTCCACAGTGTGTTAGCCCATGCGCCTCCTTGAGGCGGGGTTTCATGAGTCCAGATGGTAAAACTGGCCACCCGTCTATCGATCTCCATAGTCCGTGATCCTCGGTTGCCCCCCTTTCCTCCCATACCATCCTTTCCTGAGGTGATGCCTTTGCTTGTTCCTCTATTATTACTTCTACCCTACACGGTGGTAATAAGTCATGTGCTGTTCTATCTGCCTGTATCATAATAAACTGAGGGCCGTATCCTGCTGCCCTTTTAGTGCCATGTCCGCTTCCTGATTTCCCCGAGCCACCATCGTATCTGTTCTATCATGTCCTTTACATTTAAGAACTGCTAATGCCTTTGGTTTCAGGAGAGCCTCAGCCAGTTTCCTAACGTCCTTCTCGTGTTTAATTGGGGTCCTTGCTGCTGTTAAAAACCCACTTCTAATCCATTGACTAAGCTCAACCTGTATTGTCCCTACCACATATGCCGAGTCTGTATATATATATTGACCTCCTTCCCTTCTGCCCATTCTAATGCTGCTATCATTCCCTGTAGTTCTGCGAGTTGTGCTGACTCCTTTCCTCTCACTGTCCCTGTAATGATTTCTTCAAATCCTCCTGTAGTTTTTCGTACCACCGCATAGGCAGCTTTCAATCCATCTGTGGGGTATCTGTAACAACACCCATCTGTAAACAAGGTTTCATCTGGTTCTCTTAAGGGTGTAGCCTGTAAGCCAGGTCTTATTTTCATATCGTTTACTACTCTCTTCTCACAACAGTGTGGTTCTCCCTCTCCAATATTGTCTGCCATGTTAATGCCTTCATGGGTAAACGTAACATTTGGAGCATTCAGGATCTTTTCTAGTCTTGTCTGCCTTAGCGAAGTCATTGTAAATGCTGTCGAGCTCGGGGGGCGTGGCAAGATGGTGTAGGGAACAGACGTGCCTTCCAGACCTCTCCTGACTCTGATTTATTGTTTTGTCTTTAAGTGCCCGTTAAAGTTTTTTTTAAAATAATAAGAGGTGTTGGATTAGTGCCTAATGGTTTATATGCAAAAAAAGGGTAAAAGAAAATATCAACAGACTGTTAAAAAACTACATTTTTCGAAATTGTCTGAGCCTACTTGTTTACAAGAAGCCAGGACTCAACGTAGAATGGATCCAGAGGAGGACGTGCAGAGTTCGGCATTGAAGCTTCGTTTTAAGCCGGTGAGGCACTCTGAAGGTCGCACTCAACAGCTTTCAGAACAAGGGGCTGGACGGGTGCCAGTGTTTCGCACGGTGGCTACTGCAGGTGTTGTTGCTGAGGCTTTGACAGTTGAATCAGCTGGGGCGCCACCAGCTGGAGAGTTAAAGAGTTGTCATTCGACTGCTATAGAGGTGGCGCTGCAAAATGCATCTTCAATTACAACGGTTTTTCCAGACATCGATTCAGTGAAGATGATTAAAGAGATTTGGCTTAAAGATAACCCTGATCTTCAGTCTCCCGGCATTGTTGGGGGTCTATGAGAGGGATTTTTATACGAAGTCAAACTGCTAGAAAAGATACTAAATTAAGGGAAGGGACAGAAGATCCCGTGGTCTCTAAGGAACAGCAAGACCCCATTATGCCTGAATTTACTTCTGTTGAAACGTCTGTTAAGGATCTTGAAGATAAGATATATTCTGTATCGAGTCACTTAGCTAATTTTGTGAACCTGTTTATTTCCAAGATTAATACGATGGCGGAAGTCATTAATGGAGCTTTTAAGCTTGAAACCATTGAAAGATTTGAAATGTGTGATCAAGGTTTAGTCGATGCACAGGATGAACTGCAAGATGAAAATAGAATAATTGAAACATTGCAGATCCAAAATAAAAATTTAGCAAAAAAGTTGATTATTTGGAGAATCAATCTAGACGGAACAACGTGAAAATTGTTGGTTTGCCAGAAGGCATAGAAGGACCAGATCCAAGAAAAATTTTTACTGAATGGATTCCACGAGTGTTAGGACAGGATAAATTCCCTGAAGGTTTAATACTGGAACGTGCTTATAGAGTTTTAAGAAGAAAATCTTTTTCAGGACAGAATCCAAGATCTGTTTTGATCCGTTGTTTAAACTATTGTGACAGAGAGACAATTTTACGTATGGCTATTAGAAATACCCAGCAAAATAGATCTCCTTTGATGGTTCAGAATAATCCTGTTTTCTTCTATCAAGATTTGAGTCAAGAAATTATGTTTCAATGACGCAAATTTAATTCGGTGAAAGAATGGTTGTGGAAAAAAAGACATAAGGTAACATTCAGGTATTTTGCAGTACTGAAGATTTTTTAGGATGGAAATTAGCCAAAGTTCTTTGACAATCCTAAAGAGGTTATGGACTTTGCTCAGACTCTACCAATCATGCAGTTTCAGGAACAATGTAGTCCTTCAAGGTCTCCAAAGAGAGTAGAGATGTAAGGTGGGATCCAGTTTTTTAAAAGAAATGGAAGCAATGGTGACTGAAGTGGTAACGTTGATTTAAAAAAATAAATCTTTTATCTTTTTTTTGAGAAGAGTTTAAATAGTTTAAATTATGATGATAGTTTAATGAAATGGGAGTTGGGAGAGGGAACTGGGTGGGCACTAGTTTCCAGAAGTCATCAGCTACCTGTGAGTTATCTCACACCCAATATTTTGGGGGAGTTACCGCTTTGGGCGGTTTAAACAGGAGGAGGTAGTTGTGACCTCCGACCTGTTTTTTTTTCTTTTTAATTTTTGGGTTAAGAAGTGAAGGTTTTTTTATTATTATTTTTTTAAAAATAAATAATTTTTTTTAACTCTTTTTGTTTTCTGATTGTAATTGAGAGGGAATTAGGAGGGTTTTTTCTCTCCTTTTTTTCTCTTTTTTTTGGGGGGGTCTCTTTTTTCTTTCTTTTTTAAGAGGATGATGTCACAGAAGATAATAAGTCAAAAATTGAGGATGTTGAATTAGATGAAGAGGAAGATGAGGGGAAAGGTGATAAGAAGAAAAAGAAGAAAATTAAGTAGAAATACATTGAGGGAGAAGAGTTTAATAAAATTAAGTTAATTTCGATAGAGAATTTTGAAGATGTTATAAATGAAGAATATGGAGAATTTTATAAGAGTTTGAACTTTTTTCTTTTTTTTCTTTTTTTATATAAGGGGAGGGGAAGGGAATAAAAAGTTTATCTGATTGTTTTTCTAAGGGATGTTTTTGTTCTCTCGATGAATTATAAAGGAAACTTGGTATTAATGGAAATTCTGTATTTATGTATTATTAATTATGATTTTTTTGAATAACAGATATGTGGTTGATATATGATTTTAATATTTGAACTTAGTTTTAAAGTGGATTTCATTTGTTAAATACATGTATTATGTTTGATTTAAATATATGTTTAAGGGTATTATTTTAGTATTGATATTTTTTTGTTAGTAATTTTTTTTTGTTGTTAAGTTTTATCCTTTTTTTGTAAGTGGGGTTTTTTCTATTTTATTTACAATATTGTTAATTAATTCTTCACTCTTTATTTTGGGGGGGAGGGTTGGATTAATTTTAAATTAGATGATTAATGTTGTGTTATAATTATTGGAGGGGTTAATTTGTGTAGTTTAATGATGTAGTATTCTAATTCAGAGCCAGCTCTTCAGCGCTTGACGTCCTGCTTTGCGGAAACTGCCAAAATGTTTGGCCTGGAAGTCAGCCTGAAAACCCTACCGGGGACAAACATTACCTAAGTTGATGGAAGGAGAAGGAAAGAAAAGAATGGACTCAGTAGAATTTCTGGTGTAATTTTGTTGAATGACAACATTGTCTGACTGGCTTAATGCAACCTAGATTGTATACCTAAAATGGATGAGAGGGGGGGGGTGGGGGGGTGGTTTGGGAGGAAAGGGGGGGGGGGAGAAAAAGTCACTGTATATGTGTGAAAATAAATAGTGTATATCATGGCTAATGTGATTTATGGTGTGAAAAATAAAAAAAGTTAATTAAAAAAAAAAAAAAAAGAAAACTGAGGTCCTCCATCAGCCAGCTCCCCACCATGACTACCAGCCCCCCCACATCTCCATCGGGCACACAAAACTCAAAACGGTCAACCAGTTTACCTATCTCGGCTGCACCATTTCATCAGATGCAAGGATCGACAATGAGATAGACAACAGACTCGCCAAGGCAAATAGCGCCTTTGGAAGACTACACAAAAGAGTCTGGAAAAACAACCAACTGAAAAACCTCACAAAGATAAGCGTATACAGAGCCGTTGTCATACCCACACTCCTGTTCGGCTCCGAATCATGGGTCCTCTACCGGCACCACCTACGGCTCCTAGAACGCTTCCACCAGCGTTGTCTCTGCTCCATCCTCAACATCCATTGGAGCGCTTACACCCCTAACGTCGAAGTACTCGAGATGGCAGAGGTCGACAGCATCGAGTCCACGCTGCTGAAGATCCAGCTGCGCTGGATGGGTCACGTCTCCAGAATGGAGGACCATCGCCTTCCCAAGATCGTGTTATATGGCGAGCTCTCCACTGGCCACCGTGACAGAGGTGCACCAAAGAAAAGGTACAAGGACTGCCTAAAGAAATCTCTTGGTGCCTGCCCCATTGACCACCGCCAGTGGGCTGATAACGCCTCAAACCGTGCATCTTGGCGCCTCACAGTTTGGCGGGCAGCAACCTCCTTTGAAGAAGACCGCAGAGCCCACCTCACTGACAAAAGGCAAAGGAGGAAAAACCCAACACCCAACCCCAACCAACCAATTTTCCCTTGCAACCGCTGCAATCGTGTCTGCCTGTCCCGCATCGGACTTGTCAACCACAAACGAGCCTGCAGCTGACGTGGACTTTTTACCCCCTCCATAAATCTTCGTCCGCGAAGCCAAGCCAAAGAAAGAATTCTAATTTTTATTATCTTATTTTTTATTATTTCTTTAAATGTAATTTTTATTTTATTCATGTCATAAAATTTTAAATAAAGTTAAAAAAAAATGCTGTCGAGCTCACAAATGCTACAATACTATGTGTTGTTAATACCGTCAGGCCATGTCCCATTACTATGTGTGCCACCTTTTGTAGAATCTTTGCTACTCCCGCTGCATGTCTCATACATGGTGGGTGTCTGTCTTCCGTCGGGTCTAATGTGATACTCACATACATGAGCACACATCTTCCACCCCCTTTTTTCTGAAAAAGAACACCATCAATTGTGTGTGCTTTTTCAGAAACATCCAAAAAGAAAGGTAGTTTATAATTTGGAATCGCCAAATCTATAACTGTTGTAAGAGCTTGCTTCAATAGAATAAAACTCATCTCAGCCTGTGCAGTCCAATCAAATGTAGCTCCCAGATTCCTCATTCCCTGCTCATTCACCAAAGTTCGCAGTGGATGTGTCAACTCACCATATGATGGGATAAACTGCCTACTATAACCTGACAAACCCAAAAACGAAAGCATTTCCTTAACTGTCTTTGGTTTTGGATGATGTAGTATCGCTGTTCGATGTGCAGGGGAAATCCCTGTGCCTTTCGCTGAGACCATTCTACCTAAAAAGGTGACCACCTGTCTGCAGCATTGCAGCTTTGAGCAAGAGACTTTAAAGCCTGCCTTGAACAGCTGCACTAGCAGGAGACAGGTGGCCTCCAAACAGGAAGTATGATCAGGTGCTGCTAATAGGATGTCATCTACATACTGGATCAGAACTACCCCACCTGGCAGTGCTAGCCCCCCCAGCTGTTCTTTCAACACCTGATTGAAAATCCCTGGAGATAAGATAAAGCCCTGCGGAAGCCTAGTATACCGTAACTTTCTACCTTTATACGTGAACGAAAACACATCTCTTAATGGTTCTGCCAGCGGCAAGCAAAAGAAAGCATTCGGTAAATCTATGCAAGAGAACCACTTGTGGTTAGGGGTTAAAGCAGTCATGGCAGTATATGGGTTTGGTACTGAAACTGTGGGTGTTCGCACAATACCATTGATGCGCCTCAAGTTATGGGCCATTCGATATTTGCTCGTGTCCTGTTTCGGAACAGGTAAGATGGGTGTATTCCAACTAGAACACGAATGTTCCAACACCCCTGAATACATAAGGCCATCAATGGTATCTGCCAAACCTTCCTCAGCTTCAGGTTTGTGGGGATACTGCATCTGCCAAATTGGGGTGTAATCTGACAGTTCGAAGGTTATGGGATCAACCTGCTGACAAAAACCCACATCTGCTGATCCCACTGACCACAGGTTCTCAGGGAGAGAATCTAGCATAGGGGCCAAGTGGGGGTGATCCATCTTCTCTCTACCATGAAAGCGTTCAATCTGTCTATGCTCAAGGAGGGCTCGATCATATGTCGGGGACAAAATCCTGTATGCCTGACCAGATGAGGAGAACTGCACTGTCGGTATTTGGGTATCGGACCAGTCACTTAGGGACATCAAGTCCGACACATCGGTCCCAAATCTTTTGCCTGGTGAGTAGTTCCAATTGCAAGGGTGACATGAGGAATGGCCTCACCTGCCATCACATACCATTCCAGCTGTTCAGATGTCAGTGCTACCGTAGTGGCCACTCCCTCCTTTCCTACCACTATATAGCCCGAATTAATCTCCCATTGCATGCCCTCTACCTATTCATAAAAGGCATGCTGAAACATTTCTTCCCCATCCCTATCGTAAAAGAGGGTCATATGGGGGGGGGGGGGTCCGAGGGAGGGATATACGGGTGTAACGCCTGGATCCACGACTTCCATTGATTATAAAGCTTTAGAAGCCCTCCCTTTTGTGGGTCCACCGGTTCCAACAGCCCCCAGTAAATGTCAGCCCATTGTCCCTCAGACGCGGATCCTCCAGCTGCTGCCAACAACATCTGAGAACCGGAATGAAGTGTAGTTAATGAACAGTTCATAGAGTATCCATTTGGAAAGGTGACCTCTATTCCGTTGGGTCCACAAAGGATCGATGCTCCGCACCTGACCAGCAGGTCTCTGCCCAAAAGATTAGTAGGGCACCTGGCTGACAAAATGTATTGACGTGTAAAAGTCTGTCCCGCCACAGAAGTGACTAGTGGTGTAGAAAACGGCAGATTTTCTGGTGTACCCGAGAACCCTATCAGCTGGACGCTAGAGGATGATGTTTTAGCTTGAAACTCAGCGCCAGTGAGTGTTGAAAATCTGGCTCCCGTATCCACTAAAAAGGATACTTCCATGTCCATTACTTTAATCTGCAGGAAACGGTCTGCCAACCTAGCCTGCTCGTGGGTACTCGGGCTCCGTCACTGTGGGCAATATTGCTCCTCCTCTGTCAGCAAAGGGAATTGTCTCTTCGGAGCTAGAGCCGCATGGGGTGCCTGATGTACCGGGGGTGGCACTGACGATCTCTGGGGCTGGATCCAATGCTCATTTTGTGGTGGTCCATATCCCCTTCCCCCGGTGTCCTGAGGACCCCAAACTAGAGGGCAGTCTCTCTTCCAGTGTCCTGGCTGACCGCATACAAAACATACGGCTGGCTGCATTCGTGGAGCACCCCGACCTCTCCCTCTTACTCGGAATCCCCCCATTGGACCTCCCGTTCTGCCCACATAGGTGGGACCCGGTGCCCAATTTGGGGCCGGGTGCCAACTCGTATTATTCCCTTGTGGTGGCTGCGGTGGCTGCTGAATCATCTGGTTCGCACCCTTTGAGGAAATCTTTTTTGCCTCGTTTGCCTTTTTCCTAGCCTCGTCCAATTGAAGTTTAAGGAGTTGCACTTGTGCCGACTCCGTAGTTTGTTTGTCCTCCTTTTGCTTAGCCCTGTAACGTTTCATGTGATGGGTCAAATGTTTTTCCCATTGCTCATTCGAGCAGCCAGGAATATCAGGGTTATTCTCTAATGCCTCCCTAACTACAGCTGGCAGTCCGCTCGTTACTGCAAGAGATCTGTGGCTGGGTGTATTCCTGCTTTATCAGTCCAACTCTCCCTACACTGACTCAAAAAAGTCGAGATCTCCTCATCCTCCTTTATGGAAAAGGTCAGGGACTGCATGACACCGGGGGGAACGGGAAACTTATCCTGCATTGCCACTCCTACTGCCGTAGCATGTTTGGCAAATGGCTCGGCATCGAGGCACCTAGTGATTCCTGCGATCATTTCTACCTGCTGTATCTCCCACAGCCCAAGCTGTTTCCCCAATAATGCTCTCCAATCCCCTATGGCTATCTTATGTCCCATCGTATATTGGCAGAACTTTCCCATCCATGCTCCACCTCCCTCAGTCGGAGGTGGCATTTTGTCCAAAATACAATTCATGTCGGTGAATGAGAAGGGTTGATACCTTTCTCCAATTTGCGGACCCTTATAAATTAGCGGCATCTGTCTATACCTTTCTGGAAGCCGTACTTCCTCCCTGTCCCACAACGCATATCCCAAAGGGGAGCGAGGGTTCTCCTGACCCTGTCTTCTGTGTGTGATCATGCCTCCCCTGATCGTGACTGGCTGTTCCTCCTCTTCACTCTCAACACTCACACTAGCTATTTCATTTTCCTCGTTCTGCTCTCTCTCCCTCTCCCATCTGACACTCGCTGGGTCATTTCCCTTTCTATTCTCCTCTTCTCGTCCCAGCTCTCTCTCATCTGTTTTTCCCAAGCACCTACTATTTTCCCTTACTGCACATATATCGTTCTGTATTTCGTGCACCCATTCCTTTATTTCCTCCACTCTCTCCTGCGCAACTCTCTTAAGTCTCTCCTTCACCTCATGTAGTTCTGGACCTGTTAACTCAGTGACATTCACTATTCCCTCACTTATCTGCATCGTTGGCATCTGGGGAATAGGATAAGGTGGTGGCAATGTCTCTGGTAACTTTGGATATAGTGGGGCTGACAGCTTAACCTCCCCCCATTTTCTCCCTTGTGATAGGGGATCCCTTTTTAATATCATGTTGAAGGTTCGCTTCCACAGCCATGCAAGCCAATGTCATATTGTGTAAATCTGCCCTTCTCTGTTCCTTCACTTCTTTCTGCTGTTTAAGCCTTCTTCTATTCCATATAGATCCTTGTCCCTTTGCCTCATGTTCCCGTACCTCCTTTGCCGCTTCCCTCTCGGCTTCTCCTAAGTACATTACCAGCCGGATTTTTTCAAACCCTCGCGGTACGTTCCCCTGACTCTGCAGCTCTTTCCATATCTGTTCGTACCGTGCCATAGCCTGTACCTCCTCTCCCTTCGGTAATCCTCCCAGTAATTGATTCCTTGTTTTTTCCCATTGTCGGTTTACAGATGGGGGAACCCCTCTGTCTTCCCCGAGCTCTTGCCCTACATCTCTATTTACTCCTTCCATCTCCGTTCCGATCTTTAACCCTTTAGACTTCGTACTTCACTGGGTCTCCCCCCTGGTAGGATTTTGACACCCTGCAATCTACTTCGACCCTTCCCACGTTATTATAAACACCAGCGGCACACTGTACACAATCCTTAAACAAATATTTATTATAAACTATTATGATACACTACACGATTCTTAAACAGATACTTATTATACACTACTATGGTACACGATCCTTAAACAAATACTTATTGTACACTATTATGATACACTATTCTTAACCAAATACTTATTATACACTATAGAAACAAATAACTATAACACAATACACCTTATTCTATTTGGCCAAGTGTCTAAACCTATATCTCGAGATCGCTACGAGGGGACTCTAACCCCGTTCTACTAGAGGGACTCTAACCCCCTTTTTCTACAGGGGACTCTAACCCCGTTCTACTAGGGGGACTCTAACCCCCTTTTCTTGCAGGGGACTCTAACCCCCGCTTCTTACAGGGGACTCTAACCCCAGTTCCTTACGGGGGACTCTAACCCCAGTTTCTTGCAGGGAACTCTAACCCCCGCTTCTTACAGGGGCCTCTAACCCCTGAAGCTTTATTCTTTGGCTTTAACTAGGACTTTTGCAGAGTAGTGACAACACACAATTTTATCGTTGCCAATAGCAGAACTTCGTTTAAACAGGCGTCTGCTTACCTCCTTTTGTTGAATGGCCACTTGTTGTTATCACCACACCACATATCTTTTTCTTCCGTCACTTCTCCATCTTCATCACGTCGGGGTCACCAAATTGTCGGACTCTGGCTTTACCTTACTCTTAATTTAGTCTATGTGTGGTCTGAGTCCAGCGTGTTCTTTGAATGAAGTGATAGGAGAAGGTATTCGGTTCAACAGTCAATTTATTACACAGCACAAGAATAAAGCTTAACAGAGCTCTGGATCAGTTGTTAGTTCATAGGTCACCTGCACAGTGAGCTATTCCCCAAGACTGACCCCTATTGTCCAGTTGGCTCAGTTTATATAGATCAACTTTATCATACAGAACATAAGTTGTCTTCCTTTGCTAGATCTTTTTGCATAAGGGTTATCACAAGTCATCTCCTGTTTTGCAGATATCTGGGGTGTAGCGCTCCCATCTTAATCCTCCAGGCCAGACTATCCTGTTGTTTTGATCAGAAATTAATTCATCCCCAGATATTTCTAATCACCATTCTGTTCCTGTGTGGCCAATTTCTGCTGTTCTCTTTAACACCTCCTCATGCCTTAATCTTCCTCCTAGACTGGTTTTCCATTCCCATTGTTTCTTGCAGGCCATTCTTTGTTCTGGTCTGGCCTGTGTCTCCTGTGCTACTCACCACCTCCTTCAGTTTGAGCATTCCTCCTAAATCGTTTTATGCATTTCCTCTCCCTGTATTTGGGAGCAGATCATTTTGCTCAGCCAACTTTGCTCCATGCTGTGATTGCCACTTAATCACATTCCTCTTTTTCCCTGAACCATGCAGTAAATATAAAATTATTAATTAATCATTTCTTTCATAATGTTTTAACCCCTAGATTCGAACAACTGCCCTCCAAACCCTGTCATAGATGGTGTGGATCTGATTATTTTCTATTTCTAACTTCACCCAGAATTGCTTCTTTGTTGTTAAAGTAGCTTTCTGTAGGTCGTACCTGATTTTCCTATAGAGATCTCAATTACTGGTCTTAAACACCATCAATCTAGCTCACAGCAGGCTGCGAATATTAGTTAATTGTTTCTCCTTGCAAATGTAATCCCCTGCTTCATAGCAGTGCATTCACTAACCAACAAGAGCAAGAAATGGCATCTGTATAATGACTTCTTATAAGAACTTTCTGAGCAAAAATTGACAGAATATTTTAAAACTTTATAACAATGACCGCATGTCACAATGAATCTCAGAGGCTGGAAAGCACTTTTATATGTCTTGACACGGTAGAGGAAACTATATAAAGGAGGTAAAAATTTGCAATAGAATGGAAATTCCAAAGATTAGGGACCATCTAAGTGGAAACACAACTTTTCAGCCACCTTTGATTGAGCAATAAAACAAAGTCAATTTTTGATTAAATATGATCAGAGAACTAGTTTGTATTTTAAAGTGCTAGCAAAGTTTGAAATAAACTACTTATCTTTAGATTGCTTATCTCTCTTCTCTCTTTGGCTTGGCTTCGCGAACGAAGATTTATGGAGGGGTAATGTCCACGTCAGCTGCAGGCTCGTTTGTGGCTGACAAGTCCAATGTGGGACAGGCAGACACGGTTGCAGCGGTTGCAAGGGAAAATTGGTTGGTTGGGGTTGGGCGTTGGGTATTTCCTCCTTTGTCTTTTGTCAGTGAGGTGGGCTCTGCGGTCTTCTTCAAAGGAGGTTGCTGCCTGCCGAACTGTGAGGCGCCAAGATGCATGGTTTGAGGCGAGATCAGCTTACTGGCGGTGGTCAATGTGGCAGGCACCAAGAGATTTCTTTAGGCAGTCCTTGTACCTCTTCTTTGGTGCATCTCTGTCACGGTGGCCGGTGGAGAGCTCGCCATATAACACGATCTTGGGAAGGCGATGGTCCTCCATTCTGGAGACGTGACCTACGCAGCGCAGTTGGATCTTCAGCAGTGTGGATTCGATGCTGTCAGCCTCTGCCATCTCGAGTACTTCGATGTTAGGGATGAAGTTGCTCCAATGAATGTTGAGGATGGAGCGGAGACAATGCTGGTGGAAGCGTTCTAGGAGCCGTAGGTGATGCTGGTAGAGGACCCATGATTTGGAGCCGAACAGGAGTGTGGGTATGACAACGACTCTGTATACGCTAATCTTTGTGAGGTTTTTCAAATGGCAATTTTGCTGAGGTAGCTAATTATTTTCAACTTAAGCATTGTCCTGCTGGAACTAATTTCATTCACAGTAGCCAATTATTTAACCATCTGAAGATCTGCAGTAATATTATTAAAGGTATGGAAGTAAAAGCATATACAATTACAATTTGATGTAAACATTTCACTTTAGTTTTAATCATTATTTTCTTTCCTTCATCCCTGTCTAATTTTATTTTCTTTCCACAATGTATCAGAATATATTTTCAAATTTGCTGACAATTGAACAAATGAAAACATCTTCATGTTTACTGGTAGGAGGGGATTTTCAAGTGCATTCTGTTTGCAAACCATGCCAATGGTGTGAATTTGTAAAATTTCCATTTCCAATGAATTTTCCGTAACACGCACTCATAACGTATTTTCCTATTCTGAGTGGCTTTGACTCTACTGGCTTAAAACCAATTTTTAAAGATGAAGCTGGTGTCATTTAGTGCATATCATAAAAGTGAACACCAGTTTATCAAATTGTGTCCTGCCAGCCTTTATTAAAAATTTACTTCAGTATTTAAACTCTCAGAGGTGATGATGACCCTCAAGAGCAAAATTCCACAGAAAGTGTTTCTCCGTTTGTCCTTTTTAAAACTACATTGGATATTTCCCACCTGATAGTTGGGATTTATCAGTTCAGACTCCATGAAACTGATTTGTCCCTGCAATTCATTGAAACCTGAACACAAAAATGATCCTATTTAGTCCAGAGTCCATCTGGTATTGAGCCTTCAATCTCATATAAATTGAACCAGTGTTCTGAAGACACTTCCGAATCCAAAAATTAGGGCACCACAGTTGGCATAGTGGTTAGCGCAATGCCTTTACAGCGCCAGAGATTGGACTGGAGTTTGAATCCCGTGCTGTCCATAAGGAATTTGTACGTTCTCCCTGTGTCTGCATGGGTTTCCCCAAAGGCTCTGGTATCCTCCCACAATTCAAAAATGTACTTGGGGTGTAGGTTAATTGGGATAAATTGGGCAGCATGGACTTGTCGGCTGAAATGAACTGTTACCATGCTCTATGCCTAATTAAAAATATATATATTTTTTCTGAGGCATCATCATGAAAAAATACCCGAAAGTATGGACTTAAAATGGTAATGTGTAAACTTTCCCATGCTCCCATTGACTGAGATCAGAATTTCTGTTGGACTGCGGAATTTCCAATGGAAATCAACCTCTTCCTGGAAGGACTCAAAATATAAATCAGCTTAAGTTACACAAATTGGCAGATGCAAAGTAATGAAACAGACAACTCATGCAGTCCAGAAAGGAGATTAAAAATTGAGCTAAATATAAACTCTATTCATTGGTCTAAATAATGGAAGAAAGGGGAAAGCAAGCCTGAGTGGGTGTCTAACGAGGCACTCATGTTGACACAAAGGAATGAAAAGGATTTTGGAACCATGATACTTAAGTATCCAGTAGCTGGATAAAAGTTCCTTTAATAGTCAAGCAAAAATCATTTATTTTCTTACAGGTTATTTTGGATCAATTGGTTATTTTAAATCAGATTCTCAGTCAGTCAGTCATTTCTGGTTAGGCACAGCTATTTATTGAAAGCATAGACATGAAATGTAAATTGGCAAGGTGTTCCTAAATGCTGATAGATTAGTAATTGCAATGTTGTGGTTGGATTCATTCACCTATTTAGAATAGGCAGCAAAGATTAAATTTAGTCTGAAATTCTGGTTCTCTTTGTCAGCTGATCTGCGATTGCCAAAATAAACATACTATTTGCTTGTGCTGGGTCTATCTTTGTGCTGAGACAATCATATTAATTTTCAATATAAAGCTGTTAATACTAGCTGCCAAAGAATCTCAAAAACAGTTGATATTTACAGTTTCAAAATTTAAAGCTGCACTACAGATCAATTTTGATTATAATCACCAAAAAAAAACTTGCCTCTCTTAATGGTCTGGATTTTGCTGGCATTATAGCAGATTATAAAGATGTAAATAACTATGAGATTTCTGTGCATGTGTTGCTTAATAGGAAACCTCAGAATTGGTGATGGTGATTTAAAGTGCCTCGATGAACAGTCAAATGCTATCCATAATTAAAGTAAAACAATGATTGATGGCGATTTGTGAAAGTAAACTATTCTTGCTGTTAATATCCTGTTAGATGCTGGTACCTGTTAGTAACTGTGCGTGGAAAGGGAAGTTCATGTCTTAAAGATTACTAGTTTTAAGTGGGCAAAATCCACACATTAATGATGTACTAAACAAACATAACTAATTCGGTGTCATTGCCAAAACAGTAATAAAGAAATTAATGCCAGGACATCTTATATAGCATTGCAAAGTATATCCTTTTCTTTGAATAAGTATCATGTGCTGTGGAGTAATGGGAATGAGTGAATATATGAGACTTAATTAGATTAGGTATATAAAACCATGGTGTGGAGGTTAACATAGATGGCCATAAGATTGGGCTGGGTGCACACTGGGAAATAATTTAGCTGAGCTCCTTCACTCTGTGACAGTCAACCATTTAATTTTTGCGTCCCACTGCCATACTCACATGTCTGTCCATGGTGTTGTAATATCCCGCCAAGACCACCCATAAATTAGAGGAACAACACCTGATTATCCATCTAGGGACACACTAGCCAGGTGGCATTAAAATTGTGTAGCTTGTCAAATAACTCAAAGACTTGTTGACTCAAACCAAGGCTTTTATTAACAAAAGACTGGAGCGTAGTACATCGAGGTCAAGCAGTCCAGACTGACCTGGGTCTGGTTAGGAGCAGCCCTTTATGACCTGGCAGTAGGCGTGGCTATGGCTCTCAGCCAATCACTACTACTATATGTAAATATATACATTGGTGAAGTATCCCATATGATCACACATTGACTTTTCCGGTTTCTGCTAACCTGCTTTCCCTTCCTACACCTCTTTTCCTTCCCCCTTGTCTTCTTTCCCTCACCTCTCTATCCCCTTCCCTCGCTATTCACCTAGCCATCCCTCCTTCCTCTGCTTACTGCTGTGCTCTCCTTCTCTTCTCCACCTACTACCTCCTGCCTTTGCAACCATGCTCCACCTCCCCCTTACCTTTACATTCGGGTGCCTGCCAACATTTTTCCATACCTTGAAGAAAGGCTCAAGACCGAAACATTGGTTGTCTTTTTATCTTTGCTACATAGAAGACACTGTTTGACCTGCTGACTTGCTCCAGCATTGTGTTTTTCTTTTACTAGATGTAAGATTGGTCGGTATGTAGGAGACAGGGGGTGGACAAAAATCGGTGGTTTTCTCCATGGAAAAATGTAGCAGGTACACCATTTTAAGAAATGATGCTAATGTATTCGAATCAGTTCAGAAAAGGTTTATGAGACTGATGTCAAGAATGGATAGATCATTCAATGAGAAAGCATGATGCACGAAAGTGCTGGAAAAACTCAGCAGGTAATATGGCATCTTTATGAAGTAAAGGGTTACCAATATTTTAGGCCTGAGCTCTTCACCAATATAGGAGCAAAAAGCAGGCAGGTGCTTGAATAAAATGTTGGAAGGAGGAGGAGAGGAGGGAGGAAGGGAAAGGGGGTGGAGTACAGATTAACAGTTAGGAGGTCATTGGTGGATATAGAGAAAAATGCTGAGGTGATGGGGGAAGGGGTAGCTCTGTGAATGGAAAGGAAAGGGGATTGGGTGCAGGAGTAAAGGAGAAAGGGAGTTATGGAAAGAGAGATAGACTTGGGGGAGAGGTTTAACGGAAACTGGAGAAATCAATGTTAATGTCTGGCTGGAGAGTGCCCAGATGGAATATTGTTTTTTTTTATTTAATTTAAAAAATTTTTTTAGACGTACAGCATGGTAACAGGCCCTTTCAGCCCATGAGCCCATGCTGCCCAATTACAGCCAATCGAATTACATCTGAGGTACATTTTGAATGGTGGGAGGAAACTGGAGTGTCCATAGGAAACTCACACAGACACAAAGAAAACATGCAAACTCCTTACAGACCCCGCTGGATTTGAAACCCATTTATTGCTCCTGTAATAGCATCACACTAACTGTGCACCCAATGTTGATCCACCAATATGTGTGTAGCCTCGGTATGGCAGGGCATGAGGTCACGGAGTGGGGATGGTGTGTGGAATTAAAATGATTGGTCACCACAAGGTCCCTATTATTGCAGCAGATAGTGAAGGTGCTTAACAAAATTATCTTTAGTCTGTGTCCAGTCACTCCAATGTAGAGAAGGCCACAATGGGATGAGCGATTGCAGTGGATGACCCATGTAGATTCACAAGTGAAGTGTTACTTCACCTGGTAGGACTGTTTGGGGCTGCAAATGTTAGGAAGGGAGGTTGTGTAGGTGCAAGTGTATCAATCACTTCGCTAGGAAATAGGTCGTGGAGAAGAGATTAAAAAGGAGCATTCATGGGCTCATACTTTAGCAATCAAGATGTGATTCATTAGCAGGAAGAAATAAACGTGAGGCAAGCACAAGTGGAGCGACCATTTTTGGAGCAGCCTGTGAGTGAGTGGCCTAGTGTAAGAGTGGAGAGTTAGAGGCTTTGGCTCACAAAGCTCACTATAGGAATGAAAAGTTAGATATCAGATTTATTGTCGGAGTATATACATTACAATACATACAACCCTGAGATTCGTTTTCCTGTGGGTGAGGCATAATTACCATTCATTGATAGTACAAAAAAACTGTAAACAAATTGAAAAATGTAAACAAACTGATTGCGCAATACAGAGAGAAAACACAATCAATAATGTGCAAAACTAAGAGTCCTTAAATGTCCCTGATTTAGTTTGTCGTTGAGGAGTCTAATGGTGGAGGGGTAGCAGCTGTTCCTGAACCTGGTGGTGCAAGTCTTGTGGCACCTATACCTCTTTCCTAATGGCAGCAGTGAGAGAAGAGCATGTGCTGGGTGGTGTGGATATTTTATGATTGCTGCTGCTCTCTGACAGCAGCGTTCACTGTAGATGTTCTCGATGGTGGGGAGTATGTTGCCTGTGATGTCCTGGGCTGTATCCACTACCTTTTGCAGTGCTTTACATTCAGGCGTATTGGGGTCCCCATGTCAGACTATGATGCAGCCAGTCAGCGCACTTTCCACCACACATCTGTAGACATTTTCCAGGGTTTCCGATGTCATACCAAACCTCCACAAACTCCTGAGGAAGTAGAGGCTTTGACATGCTTTCTTCACAACACCATTAGTGTTGAGGAAAGATCCTCTGAGGTAGTGACTTCCAATAATTTAAATTTACTCACCCTCTCTATCGCTGATCCCACAATGATCAATGGATCATGTACCTTCCTGAAGACAACAATCATCTCCTTGGATTTGGGGACATTAAGTATGAGGTTGTTGTTGGAGCACCATTCAGCCATGTTTTCAATCTCCTCCTGTATGCTGACTCATCGTCACTTTTCATACAACCCATATCATGGTATTGTTCAGCAAATTTGTAGATTATGTTGTTGTCGCACCGAGGCACACAGTCATAGATGTAAAGCAATAATTACAAATATTTTCTCAGAGTTCTGTTTGTTCCATTTATTATTAAAACATTTCTGGTGAGCCGATGGCTTCAAAGTGTAACTCGAACACAGTGGTGCTTCAATCTGTACGGCAGCGTTCCCTTGTTAAGTTAAGTGGAGGGACTAAAAATGCTCCCCTACTGATTGAGATTGTGGAGATGACATTCTTTCCAATCCTCACTGATTATTGTCTGGAGGTGAGAATATCTAGGATCCAATTACAGATTGGTTGTTGAGATGGAGGCTTTGGCTCGAGAGGCTGTGTAGAAGTAGAGAGTTAGAGGCTTTGTCTTGAGAGGCTTCTCCAAGCAGAGGCTGAAGACGTACTACAAGCACAGGTAAGGTCAGATAAGATATTTTTGTTATAATCCAGAGTAGGCAGTGGAGTTAACACCTAAGGAGGTGGTATGCCCTAATTGCAGCATGTGGGAAATCTTGGATAGCACAAGCATCCCTGATAACTTCAACTAAATGAAGTGCATCCATTTGTAGCTCCTTACAGGCCATGTTAGGGAACTGGAGCTAGACCTGGGTTATTCAGAAGGAAAAAGGGATGATAGACCTGTAGTACGATCAATAACCACAAGCAGGCTTGAAGTGAGTATTTAAAGGCTTTAATAACTTGAAAGGTCAAACACACCTTTACATGCTGCTGACCTTGATCCAAGGCTGATATGGAGGGAGGAGATTAGGGCTATCAACTTTTATTGGGAATCTTATGGGGAGGAGTTACTGGGTCGGAAACAGTGTACTGAGGTCACCTCCTGCACTGCCGTGTTCCACCATAAGACCAAAGCTATAAGGAAATAGACACACCCATGAGGCAAGAAGTACGCAACCGGGTGACTGTTAGGTAAGGGAAGGGGAATAGGCAGTCAGCACAGGGAATCCCTGTGGCCATTCCACTCAACAATAAATATAGTGTTGTGGGGGAAGATCTACCAGGAATAAGTTTCAGTGGTCAGAGTCTTGGTGTTCAGCTCAGTAGGGAACAAGGGAAAAGAGGAAAGCTATCATGATTGGAGATTCGATAGTTACAGGAATAGATAGGTGGTTCTGTGAACAGGATCAGGAGTCCCAGATGGTATGTTGTCTCTCAGATGCTATGGTCAGGGACATCTCACATCAAGTCCACAGCATTCTCAAGCAGGAAGGTCAAGTAGCCAGATGTCATGGCTCATGTTGGTACCAATGACATAGATAGGAAAAGGGATGAGTCCTGAAGACCGAATATCTGGAGTTAGGAAGGAAGCTAAAAAGTAAGGCCTCAAGGATGGTAATCTTAGGATTGTTGCCTGTGCCACACGCCAGTGTGGGCAGAAATATAAAATTATGACAGAAGAATGTGTGGCCGAAGATTTGGTGCAGGGGGCAGGGTTTCAAATTCATGGATCTTTGGGATCTCCTCGGGGGAAGGTATGACTAGTACAAAAAGGATGGGCTGCATCTGAACAGGAGGGGAACTAATATCCTGATGGACAAATTTGCAAGAGCTCTTGAGGAAGTTTTAAACTAGTTTGGTAAGAGGATAGGAACCAGAATATGAGGGCAGAGAAGACAGGGGAGAAGATAAACAAATAGATATACTGTGTAGTGAGATTGTGATGAAGGACAGACAGTGAATAGAGCAAAATTGCAAGTGTTAGATTAAGGATTTAACTTGGGATGCTTTGGAAACAAAATTGAAAAGAGTGACAACTGCAGCCATGAATGTCTTGTATTGAAATACCCTCAGTATAAGATATAAGGTTGATGACATTGCGGCCATCACTGAGTAGTGGCAAAAGATCACCACCACCCTGAACTAAGTATCAATGAATGCAGAGTGTGTCAAAAAGGCAGGAAAATAGGCAGAGGATTGGTTAAAAATGGAATTAAATCTTTGGAGAGAGAAGATTGGATCAGAAATATAGAATTCTTTTGGATAGAATAAAGAAACTGTAAGGGTAAAAAGACACTGATGAGAGTTATACAAGCCTCCAAACAGTAGCCAGGAAGTGATGTGTAAACTACAGAGGGAGATACAGAAGGCATGCAAAAAGGGCAATGTTACAATAGTTATGGGGAATTTCAAAATGTAGGTTGATTGAGAAACCAGGTTGGTACTGGATCCAAAGAAAAGGAATTTATCAAACAGCTGAGCCACCAGGGAAATGGCAATTCTGGATTAGGTATTGTGTAATGAACCAGAGTTGATAAGGGAGGTGAAGTTAAGGGAACACTTAGGAGGCAATGATTTTAATATGTGAAAAATTCACCCTGTAGTTTGAGAGGGAGAAACTAAAATCAGATGTGTCAGTATACCAGTGGAATAAAGGTGGCTGCAGGGGTATGGGAGAGGAACTGGCAAAATTGGAAAGGCATATTTGCAGGGACGACAACAAGGTAGCAATGGCTGGAGTTTCTGTGAGAATTAAAGGAAATGCAAGCCAGATAGATTCTATAAAATAAGAAATATTAGAATGGAAAAAAAATGACTCAACCATAGTTTGCAAGAGAAGTCAAAATCAAAGTAAAAAAACAAAAGAAAGGGAATAGAAGGGAGTAAATATTAATGAGAAGATTGAGGACTGGAAAGCTTTTAAAGTGTACAGAAGGGAAAACTAAGAAGATCATTAGGAAGGAAAAGATGAAATTTGAAAGAGGCTAGCCAATAATATTAAAAAGGATACTAAAAGCTTTTTTTGAAGTATATTAAGAGTAAAGAAAAGAGGTAAGTGTAGATGTAGGACCAATTTTTAAAAAATGACACTGGAGAAATTGTAATGGGAGATGAGGAGATGACAGAGGAACAGAATGAATATTTTGCATCAGTCTTCACTGTAGAAGACATTAGCAATGTACTGGACTTTCAAGAGAATGGTGGAATGGCAGAGCGGACACAACGAGCTGAATAGTGTACTTCAGATCCAATATCATGGTCTTTTTTCTTGTGGTCACAGGGCTACATACCAAGGAGTTGATTAGTGGGAAGGGATAAACATCAAGGGAGTCCTGGAGGGAGCCATCCCTGTAAGAGGGGAGGAGAAGTGAAGATGTGTCTGCTGGTAGGATCATGCTTTAGCTTGCGAAAGTGCAGAGGATAATATTTTGGATGCAGAGGATGTGGGGTGGAAGGTGAGGATAAGGAGAATCCTGTCCTTGTGGCATCTTGCACTGGAGAAGGCCAGAGTAGATGTGTGGGAAGTGGAGGAGATGCATGTAAAGGCTGAGTTGATGGCAGTAGAGGGGAAGCCACATTTTTTTGAAGAAGGAGGTTATCTCAGATCTATTCAGCTTGACTTGTATCCTGTTGATCTTAGAGTGCAGCTGATTGATTTTTAATAATATCCTGTGAAGTCTTGATGGGCTGGATGGGAATAAATATTTCAATTTGTGGAAGAATCTGTTTAAATATAAGTGGTCTCACACTTAAATAAGTTGAGACATTTTTTTTCTCTCAGAAGATCTTGGTCATTGGAATACTTTTCCTTAAAGGCTGTTGAATTAAATTATTTAAATGTATTTGAGACAGGTCAATAGATTGATGATATGTAAGAAGAAAGATGAACATAGGTAGCCACCAATTTAGAATCAATGCAGCAATCAGATTAGGCTCTGAAATGGTGTATCAGGGTCATGGGACCAAGTGGTTTACTCCTGCTCCCCATTCATATTTTTGAATGCTCCTTGTGCATAGCTAACTCAAATCCTAATCTCTTTAACATTACTTACATGGGATTTCTTCATTTTTAATGTTTCATTCGCAATAGATGATAAGAGCAATTTGGAGTTATGGAATTGTGCTGCATCCTAATGGGGACAAATATGAACATGGAGAGTTAACTTCAGAGAACAAATGGACGAAAATAGGTTTCAACATCAAGTTCTTCCCTTCTTATTCAAAGATGACACACAGTATTAACTTCCTGAGGGGCTATTCCCATATTAAATTTTCTATTACAAATGTAGATTGAAAATATTTTAAAAAGATAATAATGATGATCTCCACGAGCAATCAGATCCAATTCTGCAAATTAATGTCATAAATTTTAATGAAGTCTAGCCTCAAATGTAAAATCTGCATCAAAAACCTTTTACTTCAATAGATTTGGGAGGAAAATTCAAGCAATTTGTCAAACCTCTGCTCTTTTTTTCCGGCAAGGAATTAGAAATTTTAAAAAATTATATTTTATTTCTGTTTTTTAAAAAGTATATTTACATATAAATATATATATCACATGGAAAAAGGACTCATTGAATGTATATGTGAATATATACAAATATGCAAAAAAAATCCTTAAAATGCATATTAAGCCTAGAAATAACCCTAAAAGAACTGAAAAGAAACAGTGGACAGAGGGGGAGAAGAAGAAAAAATGATAAATTTTAAAAAAATTACTAAAAAGGGATAAAAATTAAATATTAAATATTTAATAAATGGACTAAACTATCCGGGTATTTAAATATTTCAAATAAGGCTGTCAAATATTCTATGAACATCTTATATTCATTTCTAAGATTACAACTTTTCATTTCCATTTCACTTTTCATTTCCAAGCTATTGCCAAAGTAATTTTAATAAATTTGGATTTACTTTTCAGGAGGTTAACATTTATGACAGCCAAATTCCCCAAAAGGAACAATTGAAGATCAAGAGGCAAATCCACCCCCATAATTTTCATTAATATTTACTCCAAATTTATCCAAAAAGGTATTACTTTCATGCATAACCAGCTTGAGTATATAAAAGTACCAATATCTATCCCATACCTAAAACACATATTTGAGATTTCTGATTTACTATTATGTAACTTTTAAGGTGTAAAATATAGTTGATGTAAAAAATTGAAATGCATCATTCTATATATTGAATTAATAAGAGCTGTCATTACTGTCTAAGCATACATTTGACCAGCCTTGTCATCAATTACAATGCCAAATCTGATACCCATCTCTCCCAAGATCTATGTAACCCAATTTTTGGGCTTTGGTCTTGGAGCAGTAAATATATAGTAGAAATAAATTTAGTTGCATTCCTCTTTTGATTTAGAATCTACATGTCTCTGCATATTGGTGGAGCCCAATGATGGTCCAAACATATCCCTTAAAAAAAGATCATAATTGGAGATGGCAGAAGAATGTTCTATTGGTCAAATTATATCTTATTTTAGTTTCTCAAAAGACATGAATCTTTACAATCTGTTGATTGTAAAAATACTCAATACACCTGATAACATTTTGGTAAAATGTTATTTCCCAAAGCCATGGGTATTATTTTGAAATAAAGGCATCTTTGAGGATAATCCCTTTGAGGATAAATTGTTTGATGTTGTCCCAGACATAAAATATATGCCTCAATAGAGGATTATTTTTTTCCCCTGATTAATTTAGAGTTCCATTTATACACAAATTCTTCTGCCATCTTTTCTATACCATTTGCAAACCAACTGTACCCCAGGAAGGATTTAAAAAAGGCAAGCAACAAATTCAGTCTGTGCAGCTAAATAATGTTCTTAAAATCAGCTAGTTTTAACCCTCCCAATTGATAATCCCAGGTCATTTTTTCCTTGAAGATTCTATATATCCTGCGTGACGATAAAAAAAATGAACCTGTCCATTTATTTTATTTAAATTAGTAGGTAATGGGATAGGTAATGATTGAAAAAGATATTGAAGTTTTGGCATTATTTTCATTTCAATACAGGTTCACCAATTTATGTAGGTCCTCCTCAATCTTTCATAACAAGGGGAGATCATTAAGTTTATTTAAATCCTTTAAATTACTATTAAATTTGATCCCCAAATATTTCATTTCTGTTTTAACTCAATTAAAGTGACTGTGATGTTGATATTGAGTATAGTCTATGTTAGTTAAAGGTAAAATTTCACTTTTGATCCATTTTACTTTATAACCAGTAATTTTTTTAATTTATAATTATCCAGTAATGTCTCGAGCCTAACCAAGGTCAGTCAAATATATTAGAATATAACCTGCAAATAAATAAATTTTATATTCTTCCTAGTCCACTTTAAACCCATTTATATTTGGATCCAATCTGATAAGATTAGCTAATGGTTCTATTGTCAAAACAAATAGTCAACCTTGTCTAGTGGATCTATATAATAAGAAAATTGATGAAATCTGTCTATTGGTTATTATTTTGGCTTCAGCTTGATAATAAAGAACTCTTATCCAATTTATGAATGCTTGACTCTAATCCAATTTTTTACATTGTTTTGAATAACTTGGTATCTAATATTTGTAAAATTATAACTAATACTGGGATTAATTTTTTAGCTTTCTGGGCAATATTTACTTGAATAGATTTATTAAATTTGTAAGTTTTAATATTAATGGGATAAATGGCACAATTAAAAGGAATAATCTTGGCATATTTGGAAAAAAAAGTCAAGCAGATATTGTTTTTCTGCAAGAAATCCATTTAACATCAGTAGAACATGAGAAATTAAAAAGATGTTGGGTAGGTCAGGGAAGTGGCAATATTAATTGGAAAAAAATAACTTCTTAAGGTAGAGAGTGTGGCCAGGGAACCAACTGGGAGATTTGTTATGATAAATTGTCAAATATATTTAGAATCCCACACATTTTAAAGTTTATATGCTCCTAATTATGATTATCAAAAATTTATGCTTTTTTTTGGAAAATTTCTGAAAGGCAGAAAATATTTTGACTAGAAGGGATTTCAATTTTTACCTGGATCCAATCAAAAATATTGCGAAGGTCAATGTGGCAAATACTACCCTGGCCTTAATGAAAGATCTGAATTTGATAGATGCTTAGAGATGGAAGCATCCAAGGGAATGAGATTATTCTTTTTATTCAAAATAGTATGATTCCTATTATCAGCTCAATTGGAGAATAGGATTATACAAGATGAATGCACTTCCAGACTACTCTTGGATCATTCACCTTTATTATTTTTAATTGCAATGCCTGATAAACAAAAAAACAAACAAACATTATATAGATGGCATTTTAATCCAATGCTGTTGAGAAACCAGAGTTTTATAGTTTTATTAGAGCCCAGATTGATTCATTCTTTGTGATAAATTCTCCCTCTACTGACAATGATTTTTTTTTAAAATTGTGGGATACATTAAAAGCATATTTGAGGGGTTAAATAATTGGTTATGTTAAGGGTATTAAAAATAAATATATAAAATACACAGATGAATTGGATAAAGAAATTAGTCAATTAGAAAAAAGATTATCAAACTGTATCCTCACAAGGAAACTATAGGAAATTAATGAATAAAAAATTGGAATACAACAATAAACAAACATAAAATCAAAAAACTGATAATGAAATCTAAAGAACAATACTATGAATTAGGATAAAGAACCCATAAAATACTATTGTGACAGTTGAGGGTAGAGGAAACATCTAGAACCAATTCAACCAAGAGAAGACAAGATTTCACATAATCCTAAAGTAATAAATGATACATTTAAATAGATCTATTCAAAACTTTATAAATCAGAATCCTTGAGTGAGTCATTTAAAATAGAAGAATTCTTGTCTAATTTGTGGTTACAAAAATAGATCAACAAGAACAAATAGATTTAAATGCCCCTTTTCCTTGGGGCAAAATTGAAAAAATCTCTAAATTCACTACAGGCTAATAAATCACCAGGAAATGATGGTTTTCCCTTGAATTTTATAAATAATTTATGGATAAGTTATAACCTCTTTTTATGTAGGTATTGATTCAGGCTGATGAAACCCATACCCTCCCGGATATTTTCTCAACAGCAAATATAACACTGATACTTAAAAAGTATAAAGACCCACTTGAACCAGTGCCTTATAGGTTAATATCATTATTGAATGCAGAACATAACATAATTGCAAAGGCATTATCTAATAGAATATCTCAATATTTACTAAAATTGATTAAATCTGATCAAACTAGATTTATCAAAAATAGATAATCATCGGGTAATATTTACAGATTTTTAACCACATTATATTTGGCTAAGACAGGGGTGTCAAACTCAAATTCACGGAGGGCCAAAATTAAAAACTTGGACTAAGTCGAGGGCCGAACTAAATATTTATTGAAAATTTTCAACAACATCTGCATGTTTTCTCTTCTTTCAACATATGTAATGTTAAACTTTAGGATATAACTTTAGGAGGATAATGTTACAGGTCAGGAGTAGGTAGCTCAAGTTCACCCTTTGCTTGACCTGAGGGAAACCTATTTGGTCCCTGTGGAGATGTAGTCAGCATTCACAGGCTGTGTCCATTTTGGCCTGCATCAGGACTCAGCATTTCCTGCTCACTCCTCAGGCTCTAGGCCTCTATTCACCCTCGACCCACCATCCCTCTACCTGACCAGTCCTTTACCCAACCTCTACTCACCCCTCACTCCACTCGCTCTGCCTCTACCCACCCCATCTTATACACGCCCCTCTACTGCCTCTCCCCTCAACCTGTTCCTCCCTCTACCCATCTCTCACCCTCTAATCACCCCACCCCTACTCGCCCTGCCCCTCCCCTTTAACCTCTTCCCTATCCACCCCTCCTTCTACTCACCCCTCCCTCTAACTGCCCCTCACACCACCATAACTTCCCCTGCCCATTACTCCTCACCTACACCCTCTGCCCACCCCTGCTACTCACCCACTCAGGCCCAGCGCGCTGCCGATCAGCCTTTGCGGAACAGCGGGGGCTGTGCGCAGCCTGCCATGTCCGTCGCACCGACAGGAAATCACAGGCGCTCGCCATCCGCCGCACCACTCGACAGGTGGGAGAAGTGACTGGTTGTGCGGGGAGCCTTCCAACTGGCTTGCCGGCTGATGACATCGACAGACTTCTCGTGTTACAATTTTGTTTTCCCCATTCTCAAAGTTTGCACGGTCAACCTGCAACACTCTTGCTCCCTCCGCGTCCCGTGGATCTGATGCCCAGGTGTTGTTAGGATTCCCAGCAGAAGGTTTGTGGAACTTTACCATTCTGGATTCCTTTTTGAGAATATTCTGGCCATCTTTTAAGGGGGGTGGTTTTAGGGGGGAGGGGATAGTTAGGGGCTGGGGATGGATGTGCAATGAAAGGGGAGGATGGTGGGGGTGACATTACCAAAAAACAGCATCGGCTCTCGCTGCAGGGCGGGCCACCTCTAATACATTTTTGAAATGATCTTGCGGGCCAAATATAATTATATCGCGGGCCAAATTTGGCCCGTGGGCCAGAGTTTGACATGTGTGGGCTAAGACAAAGTTGGACCCAATTGTGTCAGCGGCTTTAGATGCTGAAAAATCTTTTGATCGATTTGCAAGGAATTAGAACTTGAGTGGAAATATTGAATTCAGTTGAGTTGCCTTCTGTTTGAATTATCCAATGGCGTATCTAACTGTTTTTCAGATCTAGTTTCCTATGTTCAAAATTCAGGTTTTTCAAATATCAATGCGAGATGTAACATTGTAATTCTAACAAACAATATCAGACAAATCACTTCTATTCCAAAATTACAAAATTAATTTGGTGAGGCCATATTTGGAGTATTTTCAGTTCTGGTCACTAAACTACAGGATGGATATCAGCCAGCTTGAAAAAGTGCAGAGAAGATTTACTAGGATTTTTCTCGGTCTTCAGAAGTTGAATTACAGGAAAGATTAAACAAGTTAGGACTTTATTCCTTGGAGGGTAGAAGAATGAGGTGAGATTTCATAGAGGTTTTCAAGATTATGAAGAGTATAGACAAAGTAAATGTGAGTGGACTCTTTCCACTTAGATTAGGAGAGCTAAATACAAGAGGACATGGCTTTAAGGTGAAAGTGGAAAGGTTTGGGAGGAATATTAGGGAGAACTTCTTCACTCAGTGAGTGGTGGGAGAGTGAAATGAGCTGCTTTCTGACGTGGCAAATGTGGGCTCACTCTTAAGTTTTAAGAATAAATTGGTTAGATATATGGATGGGAGAGCTCTAGATAGTTGTGAAATGGGTCCAGACCTATGGAATGATGTTTTGGCACTGTCTAGAAGGGCCAAATGGCCTGTTTTCTGTGCTGTAGTATTCTATGGTTCAAAGAAATCAAAATAAATCTATATTTTAATTTCATTCTATTTTAATTACAACTTTACAAAATCAATGTTTAAAATTTATGATGAAGTAACATAATCAAAACCCTAGATTGCTTGAATATTTAAAGATATTAATGACTTTTACCTTGCACACAATATCACCAAAACTAAAGAGCTGATTGTTGACTTCAGGAAGGGAAAACTAGAGGTCTACAATCCAGTGATCATTGGGGATCTGAGGTGGAGAGGTTGAGCAAATTTAAGTTCTTAGGTGTCACTATTTTGGAGGATCTTTCCTGGACCCAACACACAAATGGCATCGTGAAGAAAGCATGTCAGCTCCTCTATGTCCTCAGGTGTTTGTGGAGGTTTGGTATGACACCAGAAATCCTAGCAATTTCTACAGATGTGTGGAAGAGCGTGTGCTGATCGGCTGCATGAGGATCTGGTACAGGGACACCAATACCCCTGAGTGCAAGCCCTCCAAAAGCAGTGGACACAACCTAGGATATCAGTGGACAAAACCCACCCTATTAACAAGAGCATCTACAAGGAACACTGCAGTCAGAGAGCAACAGCAATTATCAAGGATCCACACCACCCACCACATGGTCTGTTCTCACTGCTGCCGTGAAGAAAGAGGTATAGGTGCCATAAGGCAGAACCGGCAGAATCAGCAGAATCTGCATTCTCCAATGGGCTGAGAGACCTTTAAACAGCACCTGCAGATACAACAACCCCTCGGGAATTTTAAACAGCTCAAACACGTACAACAACAACTCCTCCAGGTGCAACAATGACTGAAGAAAGTACACAAGAACTCTAGCAGTTGAGCCACAAGCCAGATAAAGAAGACCTGACCGTGTGGATGCAGAAGGGCATATCAAGCTGATATGCCGGGACCTGAGACTTCCGCACCCTACCATCCTCCTGGCCAATGTAGTCATTGGAGAAAAAACTTGATGAACTCCAAGCCAGACTTCAAAGTCAGAGGAACATCAGGGAGTGCTGCGTGATGTGCTTTACAAAAACATGGATAAATGCGAACATTCTGGACAAGGGCTACACCCTCCATTATGCTGATTGAATACTGGTGTCTGGAAGAACCAGGAGAGATGGTATTTATGTTATCATCAATTCATCATGGTGCACAGACTTCATGGTCATCATCCAGTCCTGCTCCAATGACCTGCAACATCTGGCAATCTAGTGCCACCCATTCTACCTGCCGAGGGAGTTCACTGCTATCATCCTGGTCATGGTGTACATTCTGCCCAGGCTAACATCAGGTTGGCACTGGAGGGACTGAGGACTATGATAAACAGCCATGAGGCCATACATCCGGATGCCTTCCAAATCATTGTGGGAGGTTTCAATTAGACCAACCTGAAGAAGTATCTGACAAACTACCACCAACACATCACATGTGACACCAGGGGAACTAACACACTCGACCACTGCTACACCACCATGAAAAATGGATACTGAGCCATACCACGACCACACCTCAGCAATTCTGACCACTTGCCTGTACTTCTACTCCTGTTGTATAAGCAGAGACTGAAGACCACAGCACCAGTGGTGAAGACGGCAAAGGTATAGTCAAAGGAGGTGGAGGAGTGACTGTAGGACTGCTTTGAAATGATGGTCTGGAACATATTCAAGAATTCATCCACAGACTTGAATGAATTTGCAACAAGTGTCACTAACTTTATCCTGCGTGTTTCCATATGCAAATATTGGGTGTTCCCCAACCAGAAGCCTGGGGTGAATCAGAGCATCCACAACCTGCTGAGGGTGAGAACAAGGGTGTTTAAGGCTAGGGATCAAGAAGTTTACAAAAGTCCAGGCACGACCTGCGGAAGGTCATCTCCAAAGCAAAGTATCAATTGCAAAGGAAATAGATACATGACAGCTATGACAGGGAGAGCAGGACATTACAGCTTACAAAGTGAAGACGAACACTATATAGATGGGTGTGATACTTCACTACCCAATGAGCTGAACATCTTCCATGCCCGCTTTGAGAAGAATGACCAAAAAATGTCTACTAGAATCCCTGAAATAGCTGAGAATCCTGTAATATTTGTCTCTGTCAGAACATCATTCAAGACAGTGAGGTAAGGCATCAGGCCCTGACTGTGTACCTGGCAGGGTACTGAAAATCGGTTCCAACCAATTCATTGAAGTGTTCACGAATATAGTGTTCACGGACACCTCTCATTGTGGCAGTCAGAGGTTCCCACCAGCATCAAAAGGGCATTAATCATCCTGGTACCCAAGAAGAGTGGTGTGGGCTCCCTCAACAACTACCGCCCAGTAGCACTAACTTCTACTGTGATGAAATGCTTCGAGAATCTGGTCAAAGCCAGAATTAACATGTACCTAAGCAAAGATCTGTACCCACTGGAGTTCACCTATCGTCACCATCATTCCACAGCAGATGCAATATCACTGGCTCTCCAGTCAGCTCTGGATCACCTCGAAAACAGCAATTCATACATATGGGTGCTCTTCATGAACTACAGCTCGGCCTGCAATACTATTATTCCTTCGGTGCTGGTCAAGAAGCTACAAACACCGGGCCTCTGTACCCCACTCTGCAACTTTCTTATTGGAAGACCACAGTCATTACAAATTGGAAACAACATCTCCTCCTCACTGATCATCAACACAGGCATACCCCAAGAATGTGTACATATCTCACTGTTCTACTCGTTATACACCCATGACTGTTTAGCCAGGCCAATTACAATGCCATCTACAGGTTTGCTGATGACATCACAGTTGTTGGCAGAATCACAAATGGCAATGGTGAAGCATACAGGAGGGAGATAGATCAGCTCACTGAGTGGTGTAATGACAACAACCTTTTGCTCAATGTCAGCAAAACCAAGGTGATTGTGAACTTCAGGAGGAAGTCAGGGGAACACGACCCAGTCCTCATTGAGGGCACAGTACTGGAGAGGGTCAAGAACTTCAAATTCTTGGGTGTTAACATCTCTGAGGATCTGTCCTGGAGCTTCCATGTTGATGCAATCATAAAGAAGGTTCATCAGTGGCTAGAGTTTGTGAGATGTCTGAGTTGGTTCAGTATGCCAACAAAGATTCTTGTAAACTTCCATAGGTGTACAGTGAAGAGCTTTTTGGCTTGTTGCATCACTGCCTGATATGGAGGCGCCAACTCTCAGGACAAGAATAAACCCAAGAGGGTTGTTAACTCGGCCTGTGCCATCACTGTAATTATTACTTTATTGTTGTTGCAAAAGAAAACACAATGAAATTTTTAAAAATCCTCACAAATACAACATACAAGAGCATATAAAAACATTAAAAAAAACAGTAGCTTTAAAAAAATACAAATGCACCAATTGGCCAAGTTTAATTTTTGGCTGGTTCTGGGATAGAAACTGTTCTGAGTCTGTTCATCTGTCATTTAATGGACCTATATCATTTACCCAAGGATAACATGTCAAACAAATGATGGTCTAAGTGAGTTGAGTCCTTAAGCATATTGGCTGATTTCCCAAAGAGGGCAAGGAGCACCCACTAATCTTCTGGGCTGCATTGATAACCCTCTGAAGATCCCTCTTATCTGCTGTTGTACAGCTGGCAGACCACAAGGGAATGCAGTAAGTCAGCATGTTTTCAATTGAGTAGTGATAGAAGGACACCAGTAACTTCTCCTGTAGACTGATTTTCCTAAGGATTCTCAGAAAATGGAGACATTGATGTGTCTTCTTGACTATAGCGATAGTATTAATGGTCCAAGGAAGATTCTCAGCCTAATATGTTCCAAGAAACTTAAAGGTAGTGACCCTTTCGAACAATCACCATTAATACACAGTGGAGCTGGGGCCATACTGTTCCTCTTGAAATCCATTACGAGCTTTTTCATCTTCAAGGAATTCAATACTAGATTGTTTTCCAAACACCACACTGACTTGGTCCCTAAAGGCTGACCTGTCGCCTCTTGAAATGAGCCCAACCACAATTGTGTCATCCACAAATGTTATGATAGTATTAGAGGAATTCATGGAGACGCAGTTGTAGGTATAACGAGAGTACATCATTGGGCTCAACACACAGCCCTGCGGGGAACCACTGCTAAGTGGGAAAGTAGGGGAATAATGAGTGCCTATTTTTACAGTCTGGGAACGTTTTGTTAAAAAGTCCTGGATCCATAGTCAAATTGATTTGGAAAATCCTAAGTCAGCAAGTTTACCAACAAGTCTTCCTGGAATAACAGTATTAAAAGCAACCTCACATAGCATTCCCATTGTTCTAAATGGGGCAATGCTAAGTGAAAAACAGTGGCAATAGCATCCACAGTAGAACAAACTGGTGTGGATTGAAGGTGGGAGGGAGTCTGGCTTTAATGTGTTGCACAACCAGCATTTTGAACCACTTAATAATGAATGGTGTTAAAGCAACCAGATGATAGTCATTGAGGCCTTTGATAACCTTCTTCTTAGGCAGTGGATTGTAGTAGCCTTTAGACATAGCAGGAAAGGGACCTATTGAAAAATCTTCATAAAGACCTCAGAGAGATGATTTGCACACTCCTTCAGCACCCTGCTTGACAAATGATTGGGGCCGGCAGTTTTCCTTGGTTTCTCTGCTCTAAGCACCCATCTCACCTCATGTTCTTGTACAGTGAGGACATGACCATTAGGGGCTAGAGGGTGTGCTGCATCCATCTCTTCTGATTCCACCTCAAATCGAGCGAAGAAACGGTTGAGATTCTCAGCCAGCCTAACATTACCATCAAGAGTCATACCGCTGTTGTTTTTTATAATTGGATGCCCTGCCTCATTCACCACAGTTCATTATTATTGAAGTAGTCCTCAATCCCCCATTTTAGCATCCCTGATATGTCTCCTCAAGTTGGCTCTGGCCGCTCTATACAGCACACTATTACTAGACCTGAAAGCGATATTACAGTCCTTGACCGATATCACAGGCACCAGACTTCACTCCATCGAGGATGTCTACATGAGGTGGTGTCTTAAAAAAGCAGCCTCTATCCCCAAGCACCCCAACCACCCAGAACATGCCCTCTTTACTCTACTACCTTTGGGGAAATAGAGCCTAAAGACGAGCCCTCAGCAGCACAAGGACAGCTTCTTCCCCACTGCCATCAGATTCCTGAATAATCAATGAACTAAAGACACTGCCTTACTTTTCGTGCACCATTATAGTTTTTAGTATTTTATTTTTTATTTTAATGTCATAAGATGGATATAACATGTATGTTTACACTATGACGCTGCCACAAAACACCAAATTTTATGACTTATTCATGACAATAAATCCTGATTCTGTCTCTAATTCTGAAGACTTGCCCCACCAGGTCCAGGAACAGCTGTTACCCCTCCACGATCAGACTCCTCAACAATACACTCAATCAGTGACTCTTACTTGTGCAATTTATTGATTATTTTTATTCTCTCTTTATAGCACAGTTTGTTTACATTCATTGTCTGTTTACAGTTCCTGATTTGTTTTCACTTATACGCTGTGTACAGATTTTATTTGCACAATCAATAAGGTAATACTGCCTGGCCTGCAGAAAAAAAGAATCTCAGCGTTGTATGTAATGTTATGTATGTACTCTGACAATAAATCTGAAATTTGAATATGAAATCGAACTGCATAGAATAGGTGATACAGTTGGAACTTTTTTTCTTGCTGTTTGGTTATGTATACATATACAATCTTTTTGGAAGAAAATTCAATCGTTTTTAGAATACCTGTATAAGATTAAAATAGTTTTTGATTCAACAGTATTTTTATTGGGTAGTTTGCAACCTCTGAAAGGTTTGGGATTAGATAAGTTCCAGCTTGCTTTTGTATATTTAGCTTTATCCATAGCGAAAAAATGAATTGCTAGTACGTGGAAAGATACAAATATGATTGATATTAATAGATGGCATAATGAGATAAATATTGTTTAATAATGGAAAAAATTACATACGTTTCACATGATAATTATATTTTTTTATTAATAAGTGGCTGTTATATTCAGAATATTTACATTTCAATTTATATTGATTAGATTTTAATATGTATATTTAACTTTTTCTTTAATATTCTTTCTTTTTTCTTTTTTATGGTTCTCCTTAGGAGAGTTAGCTGAAGGGGGAGTTCTTTTCTTTCTTTTTTTTTCTATATATAAAAAAAATATTCATGTTTATGTTTAATTGCTGTATATGTCATATATTATTTGTTTTTTGAACGAATAAATAAAGTTAAAAAAAAGAACTGCATAGAATAAATAATTCCTGAATTTTTAGTGAAGTCCTATTATATTGTTTGCATCCACATTATTGTAATGAGGGTTGAAGTAAAATAAATCTTGCAAAATAATTCTGGACATGTGTATATGGTTATGGGACTTTAGCAGCTGCAGAACGTTTTTCCACCACAATCTATAAACTCATGGCCAAGCATTCTCCTCATTCATTGACCCAGATCAAACCTATGGTTCCAAGAGAACTAAAAGCCATCACGTCCATAGATCAGTAAGAGAACTAAAAGCCGTCACGTCCATAGATCAGTAAGAGAACTAAAAGCCGTCACGTCCAAAGATCAGTATAGCTTGGATTTCCACATGCGTAGAGTCAAACAGAGGTCTGAGACAAGAACATAAGAATATAAGAAATAGGACCATTTTTCTGCCACTGACCTGCAACGTCCATAGCCCTCCATACCTCTACCACTCATGTACCTGTCAGAATTCTTCTTAAATGTTAAAATTAAGCCTGCATTTACCACTTCCATGAGAAACTCTTTCCACACTCCCTTCACTCTCTGTGTGAACAAGTTCTCTCTCATGTTCCCCCTAAACCTTTCCCCTTTCACCATTAATCCATGTCCACTGGTTTGTATCTCACTTACCCTCAGTGGAAAAAGCCTACATATATTTACTCTGTCTATCCCCCTCATCACCCATTTCAGAGTCCCAGCGCACATCACTAGCAACAGAGGGGCGCAGTTCACGTCTGCTCTGTTGACTCAGATGGCGAAGCTCCTGGGGGTCAAGCTCCACCAGACCACCCACAGTCCAACGGGTTGGTGGAGAGGTTCCACAGCACCTGAAGTCATCACTTATGGCCAGGCTCTCTGGACCATATTGGGTGGACAAACTACCCTGGGTCCTCCTCGGGATTAGGATGGCACCCAAGGAGGACCTGCAGGCTTCAGCAGTGGAGATGGTCTATAGTGCACTGCTTTCCCTGCTGGGTGAGTTTTTCAGCCCAGACCCTGATACCACGGCCACTGACAAAATCCTGCTGGCGGATCTACGCAGGCGACTGGCCTCCCCAGCTCCCCTATTCCTGGCACACCACGGTATCCGGCTGTTTCATCTTCCCAAAGAGCTTGAATCGGTCCAGTTTGTTTTCATGTGGAGGGGACCAAAAGGTTCACTGCTACAACGACCATATGAGGGGCCATACAAAGTCTTGTACCGGTCCGGCGGAACCTTCACCCTGGACATTGGGGGGAGAGAGGAACTTTTTACAGTGGACTGCTTGATGCGGCCCATCTGGACTTATCACAGCTGGTGCAGACGACTGCACCCAAGTGCCAGGGCCGGCTGCCAAAGTGACAGGACACATAGCCAGTTCTGGGGGGGTTGTGTGGCGGCGCACATCCTCATGGTGAACCAGTCCCACTTGTATCGCCACATGGTGGGGCAGCCATGAGGAAATGGCGTCGTCAGAGTTTCTCTCTGACTCCAGCATCCCTTCCAGCGCGCACCCTGGACAGTGATTATAATGTCACAATGCACTAGGTGACTGAGCTCATGCTGCCCTTAAAGGGACGTGCTGAATTTGAATAAAAACAGCCACAAAGCAATTATTGATTTAATTTTATCTACCTTTGTTTCTCATTGGTTTTTTTAAATGCGTGCTTACTTGTATACAAATCAATTATTATTTAATTGTCAATTCTGTATTCATGCTTATGGGGCGACTCACAGCGGCAGCAATCAAGCTGGCGTTCCGTGCCACAAGCACAACTAAAGGCCAGCATCCCGCACAGTGGCACTAGCCCCAACAAGGAAACCGGCGGGTGGACAGCAAGGGCAGCTTAAAGGCAAGTGACCCCCAAAATGGCACTGGCCTTGCTGCGCAGCCAACATTCAGGGGCAGCACGTGGGGAAGAAGAGATTGTCATGCAAGAAGGTACCCACGCGTGAGAAACCTGCTTTTGTTATGCAGGATGTGATGTGAGTAAAAGGGGGAAATGGTGGGAATGCAGTGAGTATAAAAGTCAGGTCTGAGCCCCAAATAAAATGGAGAGTTTAACCTGACTACACTACGTGTGTGAGTCTTACTTCGAATAGCATATGGCTATACTTATATGTTAAACTCAATAAAAATATTTTACAAAGAAAGAAAGGAGAATATCTTTGATGATCTGCAATGAAGAAGGTTGGCCTCATAGAAAGAGGATTTGTGCACCGGAGCAAAGATTTCTAATTAGATGTCTTAAGGAGACTACCCCTGAAGTACAGAACATGGATTTGATCTTGGTACCAAAAAAAGCATTTAGTTCTGAGAGAGAGGACAACAAATGTTAACCAGCTAATTCATGCCTAGTGAGGAGAGGTTAGCTTGACTTCACTAAAGTTTAATAGAAGGAGGGAGAAAAATTTCATAGAAATTTACAACATTCTGTCAGGGCTAAATTGTCTGGATGCAGGAATCTATCTTAGCTGGCTGAAATATCCAGTATGACGGGTTGCAGTCTCAGAGAGTCACAAAGAGGTAGAAAATGGAAGCAAGGACCATCAAGAACCCTTCTGTACCAATTTGACACTAATTTATGTTTTGCATTCTCCCTTCATTCTCATCAATTCCTTCCCCCCACCCTCTCCCCTCCTCAATTCATCCCACTAGCCTACATATGTTAGGCAATCTCTCACTCTGAATGTGTTTGGAATATATGAATAAACTGGAGCACCCAGAGGAGACCCATGCAATCACAGGAAGTATGTGCAAAATCCACATGGACATTATCCAAAGTCAGGATTAAATCCAAGTCTCTGGTGCACTGATGCACCACTGTACTGCCTCCCCCCCACCAAAAAAATCATTCAATTATGCCAAACTTTGCAACATAAAAATCGCCATCCAGTATTGAAGATGGGATTTGAAACCATGTGTGCAAAGCACAATGGATTAGCAATCTGTGGCCTCAACATCTTGGCCACCTCATCACTTCATTATGAGAGCATGGTGGATAGCATAAAATCAGTGGCCTTAAAACCATGTACTATTTTGTCTCTTGCCAGGACCATTTGGCCCATCAAGTTGATCCCAGTTCTGAGTAATAATGCCAGTTCCCCACCCTTTTCTCTCACAAGTGGCCTTTTAAAACCCAAATTAACCTACTAATTTTCACGTCTTTGGGACGTGGGAGGAAATTGAAGCACCCAGAGAAATCCCACTTGGTTACAAGGAGAAAGTAGAAGCTTCACACAAATTGCACCCAAGGTCATGATTGAACATGGATCACTGGGTAAGAAAAATGATAAAAGGCTCAGGCCCAGAACATTGGTTACTCTTTACTTCCTTTGGATACCATGTGACCTGCTGAGTTTCTCCAACACATTTGTGCATTTCACTCAACCCCAGCATCAACAGACTCTGTTGTTTAACCAATTATGTCTGTTCTTGGCCTCATTCATTATCAGGGTGTAAACTTGAGGAACATATTCCAACACAACAGCATGTATACTGTACTTTGTGATTTTTGGTAACCCCTGCCCCATCTGGTTCCGCTGTTTCAAAATTCAAGATTCGAGATTCAATCAAATAGGGCAATATTACCCAAAATTTGCTTTAGTCTGCCATAAGGCAGACAGTTTGGATATCAGCATAAATTGCCAGGTGCCTCTTATAGTCAGAGAAAGAGAAGCAAGAGAGAGTCCCTTCAGAGTCGCCGAGTGTCCATGCATTCACCTACAGCGTTGCTGCAGCCTCCACAGCCACAGAGTTCAGTCCAGACCATTGGCAGCTCGAGCTCCAGACCCAACCATCCGACATGATTTGGGAATCTTCAGCACCCTTGGCACCCTCTCACATCCTGGTTCCAATACCTGGCACTCCTTCAGCCAGTTTTGAGCCAGTCTCCGGCAGTCCGCCTGCTGGTGTGAATCCTTTGCAGCCTGTGTGGGTTCCTTGTGTTGAGTCACCAACAGACTGCCACCTGTGTGTTCTTCAGCCCTAGAACCCCCCCCCCCCACTGGTCTACTGTTGTGGTCACTGTCCCGTAGCGTCTTCTCCTTAAATGGGAGGGTGTTCTCCCCATTTTCTGGTGCCCCATGCAGGTCATCTGCTTCTCTGGAGTCTGCAACCTCATGTCGCTGCTGCAGATCATAGGCTCTGCCATCTTGAGCCTCGACCCCGCAGTCTCATAATTTAAAATGAAACCACCATTGGCTCCATTAACAGGCTGCTTAAAGCTTGTACAGTGCCAAAGTCACCAGCGGCAATGCTGCTGTTACTGGTATCTGTACTTACTGTTGTTCCCCCTTCTCCTTAACCCACTCTGTCACCTCTTCTCAGGCTACATGCTTTAGACATTTTGAAAGGATATGTGTAACACTCAGTTAATACTTCTTTACTGTGCCTCTCTCTGGAGATTTTTTTAATATATAAAATCAGACAAAAACATTACAATTCATGCCCTTAAGATTCAAACATTTGGATTTGAAGAGGCATAATCTTGGCACATTTAACACAAAATTCTTGGTCCAAATTTGTTCCTATTGATCCCAATTTCTGCCAAACTTATTTAGTTCTGCTTGCAGATGAAATGAAGAATCTGTGGCCTGGGCTTTGTGTAAGACAAAATAATCCTGATTTAGAATTCCAAAGACATGAAACAAATGGTGAAATGGAAATATCATCACCAGAAAATGCAAAATAAAGGAGTAAAGTATTCTTTAATGTTACAGTGGGAAAAGTACAACCATAAAAGATCCAAAAAGATTTAAGATGACTGATTATTTCATCCAAGGATTCACATGCACAACATTCCATAAACCCATCCCACACATCAACAGCCTTGATTCTGCTTCCCTCGATTAAAAAAAAATTGAGAACAGCTTTAGCATATCTGGAACACAATTACCATTTTAGATAATCCAAGATTTCAGTCTTCTAACCCAAAACTATGCATTTTAAAGGCATGAATTGTAATATTTTATTTATTCAACGAGGGAGAAAAGGAAGCAGGGCAGAAGAGCATTCCCATCTCTGTTCGTGGAGGACCCTCTCACCATAACTGAAAAAAAAAACAATTTTGCATTTTACATGCTAAAACACTGAAATGCTGAGGATGGATTGCATTTATTGAGAGAGTCTGGGGGGAAATAGTGATACACTGATATCATTAGACTTGATAGATGCTCGGAGTGTGTTATTTGAGTGGGAACTAGAACACAGATTGAAAAGGAGTGATACCATTTTTATGGTCAATAGCATGCCATGAATTTAACCTCCGCAGCATGGTTATTAGAAATAAGCTTAGATGGAGGTGAGAATTTGATACAGCTAAGAATTTTGGTGCATATGTATAGTGCACAGTGAGTAGGTCAATAAACTCATTATCACGATGTTGTTGTCTACCAGCAGAAACCAGCCACTCAGCGGCTAATAGATGAGAAAAATTCTCCCTTGTAATATGCATGATGTTTTTTCAGAAATAGTAACCCAAGTAAGCTATGTAAACTCCATTAAAAATTGGTAATATTCCACTTGACATGTTATAAAATAATTTAAAGCACAATTATCAATGATAAAACTTGGTTAAAAGGAACTGGTTCAAATTTGGGTAGATTGATGGATCAGTCAAGACGATATGCAGCCATAGTGTTTACCGGAGCACAGGAGATGTCACATTGGAGGAGGCAGTGGGATCCCTGGACACTCAATATCCCTGAAGAGACTTTCTTTTGCTTTCCTTCTTCATTCTGAGAGTGGCACTGGACTAGTGGCACCTATTGTGTACTTTTGCAGAGTACAGAAATTTAAATATTTTGTCATACAGGCCCTTTCGGCCCACGAGCTCGTGCTGCTCAGTTACACCCAATTGGCCTACAAGCCCCGTACATTTTTAAGGGTGGGAGGAAACCGGAGCACCCAAAGGAAGCCCACACAGTCAAGGGGAGAACATACAAACTCCTTACAGACAGCACCAGATTCAAACCCTGGTCACTAGCACTGTAACAGCATTGGACTAACTGCTACACTAACCGTGCCACCTCTAGGAAAGGGAAAGGAAAGGAAAACAAATTTGTGTATTTTGTATACATCATAATAAAGGAATCTTGAATCTTATATTATTTCAGTATATTGTTCCATCCCTTATGTTACCAGCTTACATCAGCAACCTATTTCAAAAGTTAAATGCAAATGTGTTAAATTTACACCGTACAATAATGGATAGAAAACTGAATTCAAAAGGAACAGCTCAAAAGTGAGAATGTGATCTAAATCTTAATGACCTGTCAGGAGGACATTAAAAGTGGCAATGAAATTTAATCCATAGATGTCTGAATTGAAGTCCTTGGGTAGAGCAAATATGGCAAGGCTATATTGCAGTAAATGGTAAGACTCTGGGAAGAATGAAAGAATCCTGGATGTGTGCGAAATGTAAGAGGTCTAAGTTTTCCAATTACACATCCGAGCAAAGCTTTTCTTATTATGTATAGTAATTAAGGGCGGTGGTGATTTATTTTCCAATTTTGCCCCAAAGTGTCAAGTGAATGTGGTCAATTTCCATCAATTGATATATTGTATTTAATTGGATGGCATCGTATGATCCATTGTTACTGGAGGGTATATAAAGACAAGCTGGAGAACTCCTCATGAACACAGTCTGAATGATGGGTCTTGACAAAAAAGCCACTACTTCCTGATATGTTTTTATTAAGCCTCAACCAATCAGTAATGAGGTTGAAAGACTGAGAGACTGAATACTGTGCAGGGCAAGGAAAATAATTCCCTAGTTTTAGAGGAGAGACAACAGTCTGATGTATTTGTCAACAAGTGATGGTAGTAATTATCACCAGAGGTGATCCTGATAGAAACATGATACTAGGCCTTTTTTTATAGTAGTTAAAAAAAGCTAATGTAAAGGTGGATATTCTCCGCCTTTACAATGCTTCAACTACCTTTATAAAACGCTAACAGTGGATGCTGGATGAGGACTCCAATCTGTCCAGATGGTAGTCCCAGAGGTGGAGTGATTTGCTCCACCTCGCTCCATAAAGGCAATGGTGCTGAATGTCGCTGCTTAGGGGTGGGCAGATGATGTCATGATGATGGCATCAACCCATGACCTGAGAGCCACCACCAGGGCTCCCACAGTGATTGGTGCTGGGGTTAGGGCTCTTTCCTGCCACTTGGAAATGTCCTCTTCCCATTCCCCCTCTTCCCATCGCTCCTTCACCAAGGCCACCAAGATCGAGGAGCCCCTCGGGAATGGACATGCAAGGTGAGGGGGAGAGGACGGAATCCAGCCCAAATAGTGCAGAGACCCACCAGGGCCAAGGAGAGTCAGAGCCTGTCAAGCCGCCAGGGCCAGAGAGTGAAGGGTCCTGGGTGCTGAGCTTCATGGCCCGGGAGGAAGGAGGAGAGATGCTGAGGAGTGGACATGGAGAAGCAGTGCTGGGGAATCCAATTGAAAAAAGAGGGGAGCAATTTCAGCATGCCGGAGGAGCAATGCCAGGCAGAAGAGCTGGAAGGTTTTATAATGAGAACTTCTTTTTAATGTGGGATCAATGGGTGTCTTCGTTACCCATAATCTCCCACATAGCTAGAACTGCTCTGCATTTCCCAGAGTTGTTCCAGCTGCATGGGGGTTTTATGGATATCAAAGAGGGCCATTGCTCACCTCATGTTTGACCTCACGGCAACAGGTGACATTACTGTACCACTTAACCCACCTCCCTCATCTTCAGAGAATGGTTCCTGACACCATTCTCCATAAAAGCAATGCTGGAGCAGCCTTATACGCCTTCTCCATAAAAGGTAAGTCCGCCTCTCTTTTTCCTTGCTGAGCCGGCTCCATAGAAAGGACTACTGTGAAAGCATACCAATAGTGCTTGTGAAAGAAATGGTGGCTACACCCAAGTACAAACACAGGAGACAATAAACTGCTGAACTCTGCTGGGGAGGAAGAAGTACTGAAATTTCATTGCAAAAGCTACAATATGCCCAGTAGAGAATCTTTCAGTTTGTGCACTTGAAATTGCCAGTGATTTAGGAAACACACTGAAGATGGGTTAAAGAGTAAACATGTATGTTAATTGAGGTAGCAAGCACCAAAATGCTATAAATTTCTACCACGTGTGAGTGACATCCTTAACCTATTGGAAATGAGAACCAAAGGAAAATGTAATTTGGTTTTTTTTTATATCAGAATCCTAGAAAGATTTATAATCTTTTACTTCAAATATAGAGGGTTCAAATATTAACGATCTTGAAAGATGAGAAATTTTTTTGGTTAATAATATTGTCGAAGTAGATGCAAATGCAGAGAATGCAGAAATACTCAACAAGCCAATTCATGAAAGCAATTATCTGTCAAGAATGGCAACTTGCAACTTGCTAAAATGCCAAAAAGAAATCCATGTCTCTTTTACAGAGAAGATAAAGAATTTCAAGAAGCTCTTTAATCCTTTAGTGAAGATAGAAAACTATAAGCTTGGAACATGCTCAAAAAACTCACTCATGACATCATTATAACATTGAAGAATATTTTATTGCATTAAAAACTTTAAGAAAGTTTCTTAAGAGAACTCTAGAAGGTAGACAAATCAGTTAACTGAGTGATTATGAGGGTTCAATCCAAATTTCTCAGTGTGAGCTGACTTCTGTGAAAGCCTGTCAAATAGTAATGGAGATGGAGGAACATTAAATACAAAAAAAAATTCTCTATCGACAATCGTATATATTGCACAAGCCAATGTGGTTAAACACTGTTAAAGAAAATGGAATATGCTTACATATTATGGCAATCATTTAGAACAACAATGTAAATTCAAAACAGGAAAGCATTATAAATGCCAAAAAATAGTTATTTTTCTACAGTTTTCAAGTCAAAGAGCAAACTAAAGGTAAAGCCAGATGCTTGCACTTAATTTAATGGTAGGAAGTAGACAAGAGAAATGATTAAATTTGCATGCAGCACACATACAAAATGAAAACCAGGTGAATCAAGATTTTGAGACATAGGTTTCAATCAACAGGGAGCAGGCTAATGAGAAGATTGACACTCCTTTGGTTCTCTCCACACTAGCCAAGACATAATGGACAAAATTTTACAAGGAATAGTAACCCGGATGAATTGGAATGAACCCACAGATTCTGAGAGAAGTACTATAGAAATTGCGAAGGCATTAGTAATGATCTTCCCAGTGGCGTATCGAGGGAAAAAAGTACCTATAGCAAGCACTGAAATTGTGCCACCACCTGTTAAAATTTACATACTTCACCCTGCAAATTAATGCTGTCCACAGCACCTTATATCTTGCAGTAGGGGAGCAAGGGAGATCGCTCCACTACTGTGACTAATATTCCAACAAAACACAAAAGCTGGTTTGGAGTATAAGGTGAGGACACGTAGGGAGGGTGAATTGGATGGCTTGGTGCCTTTCCTACCTGTCCTCGTGTTAATTGGCTGAGCAAAGTCAGGCTGCAAGAGTTAAGCTGACGTTTCAATTCAGTATTACAGATTGTCCTCGCCGTCAGGCCGCAAAATAATGCCAATATGTTGGAAATGCGGATTTGAAACGCTTTTCTGGGTGAAGTGACACAGACTTGTGCCATTCTCCCTGCCCATAATACTCAGAGCAATCTTGTGATCTAGATTTTGAAGTATGTCTACTGAATATTTCATTTCCTTCAGAAATATGTATTGTGATAATCTGTTACAGTTACTTGCGGACTCAAAATGGTAACTTTATGTGCTTGTTTGCTCTTGTCGAGCATGTGTATGTATGCCTATTTTATTTACTTATCAGTGTGCTTGCTTTGTGGACCTGCTATGAAGGGAGTTGCTGCTTATCAGCAGCATTCTGCCTTCTCCTAAACACAGCGATTTGCCAAAGATGTGCAACCATCTTGTTGCTATGTGACTTCCAAACTTGTCCATTGTAAGTGAGTTCTAATTACTGCATTTCTTTCTGTGTTGATGATTCATGATGGCCCTTCAAGTCTGTAATTCGTGATAGTAATGTGATGCTAGACAACTTGAGTTGAGTTACATTTCAATTGCAGATTTTAGCCAGAAGGGGGGGGGAGAGAGAGAGAGAGAGTGAGAGAGAGAGAGAGAGAGAGAGAGAGAGAGAGCGTGTGTACAATTATTTTCATAAACTCTTTAATCATTATTGTCACATAATGCTACATTTAGAATGTAACATACATGAAATTCTTTAACTTTTGTCTATTGTAAGACAGACAAAGAGTCACCACTTGTCCAGTGCCCCTCACAGAAATCTACAGCACCTGGTGTTCCAAGGTGGTCTCCCCTCCAAGTACAGACCAGGTCTGGGCCTCTTAGGCTTTTGTTTGTTCTACCCAAGTTTCACCCTAAAAAACTACACAACATTCTTTTCTATTGAAGTGACAGATCAATAAATTTATTAAAAACAGATCACCAGTTATATGTACCATTTCTGCACATGGAACCAGAAACCTAGTCATTATCATATGTTAATATTTCGTCTCTTCAAATCAATGCACACTCCATAAAATGAGTTGGTGATCGTGTTATCTATTATATGTAGAAACCTTGAATGAGAATGGATGGTTGCTAAAATAAAACCTGTCACCATATAATTTACTGACAACATAGATTTTAATGCCATAGGATTTCTTCGAGTAATTTCTTGTTACCTGAGTTGCCAATTCTGCTTTTAATGTATAGTTTTGCCTATTCATACTCTGCCCCCATCCTCAACCACAATCTCAGACACTAAGACACATAAACACAAATGCATATGTAGGTGGCGGATGAGGCTAGGGGATCAGTGAGGCCGAGGTAGTCAGGTGTCGGGAGTTAGATCTTGGGGGGAGGGAGCGACGGATGTCTGGGGCAAGGATCGGCTGGGGCTAGGCAGTTTGGCATCACGTTGGGCTTGGGAGTTAGATGTCAGGCTTACTCGGTCAGCGCCGCAGCAGGGGCAGGATCAGCAGTCGGGTCGGCAGGCGATGACCTCGAGACAAAAGGCGAGAACCAGTGTTGGACTCAGGAGTTCAATATTGGGCATGTGAGGCAAAGACAGTGGTGCACCCTCTTTAAGTGGTGCCCAGAACATGTGTCCTGGCTGCCATATTCTAGATATGCCTTTGCATCTTCCAAGAATCAATAGATTCTGGCATGTTCCCAGAGGACTAGAAAATTCCAAAGGTCACTCTGCTTTGTAAAAAGGGAGGGAAGCAGCAGAAAATAAATAATAGATCTGTTAGCTTAACATCAGTAGTTGGGAAGTTGTTGGAGTCGATTGTCAAGGATGAAGTGACAGAGTAGCTAGATGTGCATGATAAGATAGGCTAAAGTCAGCATGGTTTCCAAAAGGGAAAATCTTGCCTGACAAACCTACTTCATTTTTTTAAGAAACCAGAAGGTTAGACAAAGGGCATGTTGTGGATGTGTATTTTCAAAAGTAATTTGACAAGGTGGCATAAATTATGCTTTTTAACAAGATGAATTACATTTTAACAAAATGGAATTACAGGAAAGATTTCAACATGGATAGAGAACTGCCTCATTGGAAGGAAACAGAGAGTGGGAATTAAGGGATCCTATTCTAGTTGGCTACTGATGATCAGAGACGTTCAGAGTTGGGGCCACATCTTTTTAAGTTGGATTGCAGAATAAAAGACTTTGTGACTAATTTTCAGATGACATAAGTATAAGTGATGGGGCAGGTAGTGAGGAGGAAATGGAGAGGCTGCAGAGAGACTTAGAAAGATTAGGAGAATGGGCAAAGAAGTTCAAATGAAATACAATTTTGGAAAGTGTGCAGGCATGAACTTTGGTAGAAGGAATTTCTTTCTTTGGCTTGGCTTCGCGGACGAAGATTTATGGAGGGGTAAACGTCCACGTCAGCTGCAGGCTCGTTTGTGGCTGACAAGTCCGATGTGGGACAGGCAGACACGGTTGCAGCGGTTGCAGGGGTAAGTTTGTTGGTTGGGGTTGTGTGTTGGGTTTTTCCTCCTTTGTCTTTTGTCAGTGAGGTGGGCTCCGCGGTCTTCTTCAAAGGAGGTTGCTGCCCGCCGAACTGTGAAGCGCCAAGATGCACGGATTGAGGTGATATCAGCCCATTGGCGGTGGTCAATGTGGCAGGCACCAAGAGATTTCTTTAGGCAGTCCTTGTACCTCTTCTTTGGTGCACCTCTGACACGATGGCCAGTGGAGAGCTCACCATATAACACGATCTTGGGAAGGCGATGGTCCTCCATTCTGGAGATGTGACCTACCCAGCGCAGTTGGATCTTCAGCAGCGTGGATTCGATGCTGACAGCCTCTGCCATCTCGATTACTTCGACAACGCTGGTGGAAGCGTTCTGTTCGGCTCCGAATCATGGGTCCTCTACCGGCATCACCTATGGGTAGAAGGAATAAAGCACAGACTATTATATAGATGGGGAGAAAGTTCAAAATGTGGAAGTGCAAAGGGATTTTGGAATCCCTTTGAGAGTGCTTGTGCAGGATACCTAAAGATTAGCCTTCTGGTTGAGTGGGTAGTGAAGAAGGTATTCATGTTGAAAGGCCTGGACAGAGTAGATGTGGCTAAGTTGTTTCCCTTGGTAAGGGAGTCTAGGGCAAGGGAGCACAACATCAGGATTGAAGAGCGTCCAATTAAAATAGAGATGCAGAGGAATTTCTTAAGCCAGAGAGTGGGGAACCTCTGGAACTTGCTGCCATGGGTGGCTGTGGAGATCAGGACATTGTGTATATTTAAGGCAGAGATTGATAGGTGCCTGAATAGTCAGGGTATCAAAGATTATAGAGAGAAGGAAGGGGAGTGGTGCCGAGTGTGAGAATGGATCAGCTCATGGTGGAATGGGAGAACGGAATCAATGGGATGAATAGCATACTTCGTCTCCCATATCTTATGGTCTTATAGTCTTATGGAATAGTTCACTGTCTGTGCAATCAGGATAATGATGTGATGTCCATGCTTACAGAAGGGGAGTATCTTTAATTTCCAGTAAATGTGCTGGAGTGATTGCCATGGGTACAACATGAAATTAAAGAGAAATAAGCATGCTTTTGTGGACCATGAAGTGGTTTGCCAATATCTAAGAATTGAATGATTTGTACCTTTTTAAAGAAAAAAAAATAAGGCTCAGAAACCTAAGAATATGACTGATGTGACAAAATACTTGTGGAAAGTGTATTAATATGCACATCTTCTATCAGTTTTGGCAACAGTTCTTAACGCTTCATCTCTATTGTAGAAGAATGGATACATAGAGTGAGTGAAGCTTTCCTTGCCCACTTGAACTTAACTGTGAATTGAAGACGGTATGAGCTGTGACAAGTTTTGGCTTCAGCGCAGTTATCAGCCACAAAATAGACCACAGTCGCAAGAATAAACCCTCATACTTTGTATCCCTTGCTCAAATGAAAAGAACTATGCTGAGAGAAGTGAGTTTATGGTGCCATACTGAGGATCAAATTTCATCAAAAACACTATAATTGTGAAATAGTCATTATTCCATCTCTATATAACTGAAAAATATAAAATATAAGACCTTAAAACAGAATGCAGTGGCAAATGCACTGTCAAGAGAAATTCACAAGAATTCAGAGGTAGATTTCATCCATACGCTAAATAAAGTGAGAATGATATTCTAGCAATTTTCTGGGAAATGAAGACCATCTAACAAAGGATCAATTGTGAGTCCATGCCAATATATTTTCACATTTAGAAGTTGTTCAGAAATGTATGAATGAAGACTAATTTACTTTCAAAAACCCGACGGAGGTTATTCAAAGAATGACATGCATAAAGTGATACTTGCCAGTTCCAGGATTTGACAAATGAAATCTTTTTAATAAGTGCACACAGATTTCTCTGAGACAATACAATATCTTTTCCTCAATGATACTCGTTCTAACTAGTTGGAAGTTAAACACATGATATGTGTTGAGAACATTATTTATATGTGAGAGCATACCAGAGGAAATAATTTCTGACAACAGGCACTGTTAGACTTGTGGCAATTTCAGGATTTTGTATGGGAAAAATTGTGTCAAACACATTTTATCATCTTGAATTCAACAGAACAGCTGAATATTCTATTAGCATAGTCAAAAATACCCTAAAGCAGAAAAAATTCCAAGTAGTCTTATCCGTTGGTATATAGCCTCATCTGGCAAATAAGCTGTTGAAATATGGAAGTACTCCACATAACTGCAGATTATACACAGCCTAGCATTTCATGAAAAATAGATCAAGCTGTGATGGAATAATTGGGAAGGTTTTGGGGAGATAAATTGGTAAAATTAGAGTAGGTTACATACACATATTTTAAAACAGATCTTAATTGAAATACTGAAGAATTCATAGTCAGTGACTTTACAGACACTATGGAGAATGCTATGCACATTTCACAAGTAGGTTCTAATTGAAATGATGTCATGAATTGAATGAACTATTGTCTTGGAAGAACAACCAGAGTCAGGTTGTCTGTTTTTGACCTTTTTGCAAGGCTTTTGACCTCTCTGAGGTTATTGTTTACCTAAGAGCAACAGATGGACCAGAAAGAACTCTTGTTGTTTGATGGAGAGGGAGGGGTTTTGCAAGTGAGAGAGAGAAGGACATCCTGCTAGCAGTTTGAATCTCAGATAGAGAGAGAGACAGAAGGGAGTCTTGGACTGTGTGTCACAGAAAGCTATAACAAGCCAGGAAAAGCTTGTTGGAACAGAAACAGTGTTTCTGAGTGGTGAATGGCTGGAAGAGCTATCTGTCTGATATTTCTCTTGGAATAAGTGAAACAGAAATGAACTTTTTGATAGCCTGAAAGAAAGACGTTATCATCTGGAGAACCCTGATGGGGCAAGTTTCATCAGCAAGACATTGAGGTGAATAATGGTGGTACCTCAGTTGTGGAAATCCTTGAACAACACATCTCGCTCTGCAAACCTACAAGAACCTTCCTGAGCAATAACCATTTACCTTTCGAGTACCAAAGCCTGTTGAACTTCATACATGTTAAAATCTGTGCACAGAATAAGAATTGCCTGCAACCAATGAACTTGGAAGAATGAGAAGTGAGATTGAACTGTGAACCAAAGCACTTTTCTTAAATTTACACACACATTACATACACGTGTGCTTAGAATTAGAAGAGGGTTACATTGGGTTCATTAAGTTAATAGTGATAAGTTAAAGTTTGATTCAGTTTTCATGTTTAAAAATAATTAAAAATAACTTTTGTTTAAGTAATTATTTGTCATGGTGAATATCTATTGCTGCTGGGTTTTGGGGTCCTTTGGGCTCGTAATACAAGCACAAACCTGTATTTAGTACTGAATCTGACTAATTGAGTCGAATACAAAGAAGTCAGAAACATGGGTTCTACAGAAAGATTTTAGGTCAACAAACATGCCTATTTTTAATAACTTAAATAAACTCAATGGAGAGAAAAAATAGAAATTAGGACAGTTGTAAATATAAATGGTAATTCGTCCTGGTTAGTTACAAAGTCAAGAGTGGGCAAGTGGGTCACACAATCCAAGCATGAAGGGTACTTGACTTTCTCAATGTACAGTCGCACTTAAATCATGTGTCAGATTGTGTCCCCTGATCAAAAGCTAGTTTTATGACAATACACTTGATCAAACTATAGAATTGCACAGTCAGTTTGTTTACATTTGTTATCTATTTTAAGTTCCTTTATTTGTTTACATGTTTTACACTATGTACAAGAAAGTCCCCAGGGAATGATGGATTTCCTATGGAATTTTATAATTTTTTTATGATGATTTATCTAGTATATTTAGAGATCTGTTAAAAGAAGTTACTGAAGAATAGAAGTTGCCAGAATCTTGTTCAAGTGCTTTAATAACTGTTATTCCAAAACAACGATAGATATCCATTAAAAGTGTCTTCATATTGACCTATTTCTTTATTAAATGTAGATTATAAAATTATAGCCAAGATATTAGCTAATAGATTTGCTACATATTTACCTAAGTTGCTAAATACTATTAAGAATAGAAATGCATCTGATAATATTCTTCAATTAATTACTTTGGTTAATGCATAGCAAAAGCAGCCTAACCATCCTATGCTGGTTGCACTAGATGCAGAAAAGGCTTTTGATAGGGTTGAGTGGGATTTTTTTATTTAAGGTGTTTATTTAAATTTTAAATTCAGCCCATTTTTTATTGGTTGGGTTAAAGCTTTATATACGAATCCGATTGCTATGGTGGTGACAAATAGTCAGATTTCTTTACCATTTAGTTTAACTCATTTAACTCAGCATTGTCACCTGCCTTATTTGCATTGGCTATTAAACCATAAGCTCAGACTATTAGGCAAAATTATGAAATCAGAGGGATGAAGGTTATGAATGAAGAATATAAGATTAATTGGGGGCTTTATTGTTCCTGGGCTTTGGCTTGAAGTGAAGGTTGAGCTTGCAGCGAACCAGCCGGTGGTCAGTGTGGCATTCCGCGCTAGGCATGACCCTGGTGTGGAGCACATCTTGTTTGTCACTTTCTCGCACCAGGATGTAGTCCAGGAGGTGCCAGTGTTTGGATCGGGGATGCATCCAGGTGGTCTTAAGGCTGTCCCTCTGCTGAAAAAGGGTGTTTGTAATGACAAGCCGCTGTTCTGCGCAGAGCTCCAACAGGAGGCGCCCATTGTCGTTGCACTTGCCGACGCCATGCTTGCCCAGGATTCCTGGCCAGGTTTCTGAGCCTTTGCCGACACGAGCGTTGAAGTCGCCCAGGATGACAACCTTGTCGGCTGTAGGGGTACGTTGGATGAGGTTGCCCAGGTCGGTGTAGAACTTGTTCTTTTCTGCTGGTTCCGCCTGGAGGGTTGGAGCATAGACACTGATGAGGGTGATGTGACGCTTGTTTTGAAGTGGGAGTCGCATGGACATGATTCGGTCCGAGAGGCCTGTCGGAAGGTTTTCGAGTTTGGAGGCAATGAAGCTCTTGACCATGAAGCCTACACCAGATAGGCGTCGTTCATCCGAAGGCTTGCCAGACCAGTAGAGTGTGTAGCCCGCGCCGCGTTCTTGGAAGCTGCCTACATCTGCCAGGCGGACTTCACTGAGAGCGGCTATGTCGATGTCAAGTCTGAGGAGTTCATGTGCAATGAGGGCAGACCGACGTTCAGGTCGATGGCTGTCAGTCTTATCTAGCATGGTTCTGATGTTCCAGCATGCTAGCTTGAGTTTGTGAGCATCTTTTGAGGGGGAGGACGTGGAGGGGGAGGACGTGGAGGGGGAGGACGTGGAGGGGGAGGACGTGGAGAAAGAGGTTCAATGTTGGAAAACTGCAGTCAGACGAAGCGAGAGGAAACTTCCAGGCAAACCTCAAAGCAAAGCTCGACGTTGCAACCCGCCTCACGGACCCGTCCCCTGAAACCCTCTGGGATCAGTTGAAGACTACCATACTGCAATCCACTGAAGAGGTACTGGGCTTCTCCTCCAGGAAAAACAAGGACTGGTTTGACGAAAACAGCCAGGAAATCCAGGAGCTGCTGGCAAAGAAGCGAGCTGCCCACCAGGCTCACCTTACAAAGCCGTCCTGTCCAGAGAAGAAACAAGCCTTCCGTCGCGCATGCAGCCATCTTCAGCGCAAACTCCGGGAGATCCAAAATGAGTGGTGGACTAGCCTCGCCAAACGAACACAGCTCAGCGCGGACATTGGCGACTTCAGGGGTTTCTACGAGGCTCTAAAGGCTGTGTACGGCCCCTCACCCCAAGTCCAAAGCCCGCTGCGCAGCTCAGACGGCAAAGTCCTCCTCAGCGACAAGATCTCCATCCTCAACCGATGGTCAGAACACTTCCAATCTCTTTTCAGTACCAACCGCTCAGTCCAAGATTCCGCCCTGCTCCAGCTCCCTCAACAGCCCCTAAGGCTAGAGCTGGATGAGGTTCCCACCCTGGATGAGACATATAAGGCAATCGAACAACTGAAAAGTGGCAAAGCAGCAGGTATGGATGGAATCCCCCCAGAAGTCTGGAAGGCTGGCGGCAAAACTCTGCATGCCAAACTGCATGAGTTTTTCAAGCTTTGTTGGGACCAAGGTAAACTGCCTCAGGATCTTCGTGATGCCACCATCATCACCCTGTACAAAAACAAAGGCGAGAAATCAGACTGCTCAAACTACAGGGGAATCACGTTGCTCTCCATTGCAGGCAAAATCTTCGCTAGGATTCTACTAAATAGAATAATACCTAGTGTCGCTGAGAATATTCTCCCAGAATCACAGTGCGGCTTTCGCGCTAACAGAGGAACCACTGACATGGTCTTTGCCCTCAGACAGCTCCAAGAAAAGTGTAGAGAACAAAACAAAGGACTCTACATCACCTTTGTTGACCTCACCAAAGCCTTCGACACCGTGAGCAGGAAAGGGCTTTGGCAAATACTAGAGCGCATCGGATGTCCCCCAAAGTTCCTCAACATGATTATCCAACTGCACGAAAACCAACAAGGTCGGGTCAGATACAGCAATGAGCTCTCTGAACCCTTCTCCATTAACAATGGCGTGAAGCAAGGCTGTGTTCTCGCACCAACCCTCTTTTCAATCTTCTTCAGCATGATGCTGAACCAAGCCATGAAAGACCCCAACAATGAAGACGCTGTTTACATCCGGTACCGCACGGATGGCAGTCTCTTCAATCTGAGGCGCCTGCAAGCTCACACCAAGACACAAGAGAAACTTGTCCGTGAACTACTCTTTGCAGATGATGCCGCTTTAGTTGCCCATTCAGAGCCAGCTCTTCAGCGCTTGACGTCCTGCTTTGCGGAAACTGCCAAAATGTTTGGCCTGGAAGTCAGCCTGAAGAAAACTGAGGTCCTCCATCAGCCAGCTCCCCACCATGACTACCAGCACCCCCACATCTCCATCGGGCACACAAAACTCAAAACGGTCAACCAGTTTACCTATCTCGGCTGCACCATTTCATCAGATGCAAGGATCGACAATGAGATAGACAACAGACTCGCCAAGGCAAATAGCGCCTTTGGAAGACTACACAAAAGAGTCTGGAAAAACAACCAACTGAAAAACCTCACAAAGATAAGCGTATACAGAGCCGTTGTCATACCCACACTCCTGTTCGGCTCCGAATCATGGGTCCTCTACCGGCACCACCTACGGCTCCTAGAACGCTTCCACCAGCGTTGTCTCCGCTCCATCCTCAACATCCATTGGAGCGCTCACACCCCTAACGTCGAGGTACTCGAGATGGCAGAGGTCGACAGCATCGAGTCCACGCTGCTGAAGATCCAGCTGCGCTGGATGGGTCACGTCTCCAGAATGGAGGACCATCGCCTTCCCAAGATCGTATTATATGGCGAGCTCTCCACTGGCCACCGTGACAGAGGTGCACCAAAGAAAAGGTACAAGGACTGCCTAAAGAAATCTCTTGGTGCCTGCCACATTGACCACCGCCAGTGGGCTGATAACGCCTCAAACCGTGCATCTTGGCGCCTCACAGTTTGGCGGGCAGCAGCCTCCTTTGAAGAAGACCGCAGAGCCCACCTCACTGACAAAAGGCAAAGGAGGAAAAACCCAACACCCAACCCCAACCAACCAATTTTCCCTTGCAACCGCTGCAATCGTGTCTGCCTGTCCCGCATCGGACTGGTCAGCCACAAACGAGCCTGCAGCTGACGTGGACTTTTTACCCCCTCCATAAATCTTCGCCCGCGAAGCCAAGCCAAAAAGAAAAAGATAAGATTAATTAATATAATTCATAAGATTAATTAATATAAGATTAATTTATTTCAGAAGATGTATTGATATATTTGATGGAATCATTGAAGCAGTTACAAGAGTGTTTGTCAAAATTTGGAGAATTATCAGGATATAAAGTTGATTGGGATAAAAGTGAAATTTTACTAGTTGGGATAGGAGATTATTAAGAATTTAAAATTATTACAAAATTAAAATGGACAAATAAAATTAAATATTTAGGTATGCTTGTAGATGTTAATTATCAGTCATTATATCAGTTAAATTATATGCCTATATTAAAATGGATTAAACTAGATTTGATTAAGTGGAAAGATCTTCCATTAACTTTGATTGGAAGGGTCAATTGTATTAAAATGAATATATTTCCTTGAATTCAATATTTATTTCAGTCAATACCTTATTAACTTTCAAATGATATTTTTCAGAATTTAAATAAGGTAGTATGGTAGTTTTTTATGGAAAGGTAAATTAGATCGAGTGGCATTGTATAAACGTAGATGGAAATATGCATTAGGTGGACTTCAGTTACCACATTTTCAAAATTATTATGAAGTGGCACAGTTGAAGTTTATGAGCAGGTTGATGGATTTAGATTATCCTCCTAGCTGGGCTAAGGTGGAAATGGCATGTATTTCTGAGGTTAAGGTAAATGAATTTGTATTTCATTGGAATTTGAATTTGCTCCAGGAATATAATATACTGGTATTGAAACATTTGTTAAAGATTTGGATTTAAAAAAAAAAGGGTTTTGGAATCAAAAGATAAATATCAATTTAAACTCCATTATATAATAATCAGCTTATTCCTTTTTCAATATTTAATAATTATTTAAAGAGTTGGGATTTTAAGAGTATAGAGACAATAGAGGATTGTTTTGAAGAGGGACAATTTATTTCTTTTAATCAATTGAGAGAAAGATTTGATATATCTATAAATTCTTTGTGTATTACCAACTTAGAGCTTTGGTAAAGAATAATTATGGTAGAGAGATGAATTTAGCCACTTTGTCGAGATTTGAGTCTTTGATTTCCTCTGTACCAAAGAAGGGTTATATTTCAGTTATGTATAATTTGTTACAAGATAATATGGATAAACCGGGCTGAGAAAAATCTAAACTTAAATGGGAGAGTGACTTAGTGTTTATTTTTCCTGAAGACGATTGGGCAGATATGTTTCAGGACAATATAATCAAATTGACAAATGTAAGATATGAAATGGTTAATTATAATTTTTTACATCAATTATATTTGACTCCAGAGAAACTGAAAAAATATGGGTTTAGTCATTCAGATTTATGTTTTAGATGTGATTCATGTATTGGAACTTTTCTACATGCTGTTTGGACTTGTGTTAAAGTTCAACCATTTTGGCAAGGAATTAAAGTAGTTTTGGAAAAATTGTATAACATTACCATTATATCCAACGATTTTTTTGTTGGGTAATTTGATTTCAATGAGGGGATTAGGTTTAGATAAAATTCAAATTGCTTTTGTATGTTTGGTGTTATCAGTAGCATGTAAATATGTTGTGAGTACTTGGAAAAATAATACAGAGATTAATAGACTACGTTGGCACAATGAATTGAAAGCTTGTATTGTTATGTAAAAAAATACTTAAAATTTACATGATAATTATTCCCTTTTTGTTAGCAAATGGTCTCCGTATTTGAAATATATGCATTTAGATATACTTTGAATTGTTTTCAACATTTATAATTTTTTTATTATATAATCTATATTTTTGACTCCCCTTAAGGGAGTTGGCTGAAGGGGTGGGACGGTGGGCTTGAGATTTATCTTATAAAATCAATTTTTGATAAATGGATTGTATGTTATTTTTTTAATCTTTAAATAAAGTTTGAAAACAAACCACTATGTACAGATTAGTGGTAATTCTGCCACGCCCGCAGGTAAAGGAATCTCAGGGTTGTATGTGATATCATGTATGTAGTCTGACAATAAATCTGAAATCAGATTTGTAAATGAACATGTTTCTTTTGAAAATGAAGATGGATTAGGGATTAGGTCTGTGAGAAAACAAACCTGAATTCAAATCAAGTCAAATCAAATTTATTGATATCTGATTGAACAAGTACAACATGATGAAACAGCATTGTCTGGTCTTCGGTGCAAAATGTATGGATCCACAACCAGACATAACACATAAGCAGAGAAACAATACATATCAAGACAAGTATTTTATCTATAAAAATAAATAAATAAATATTGCTTTGTACAAATGACCATTTCAGATGGTTAGTGTGAGCAGTTCCTTGGGTCATTCAGCATTCTCACTGCCCGTGGGAGAAGCTGTGGTGGCTCTGATACTCCTGGTTCTCTTCCCTGATGGAAGATGTCGTGTGCAAGGTGGAAGGGGTGATCAATGATTTTGAATGCACTTTTCAGACAATGATCCCAGTACATCATGTCAATGGAGGGGAGGAAGACTTCAGCGACCTCTCTGCCACTATTATGGTCCTGTGGCTTGACCACCAATCAATTTCTCCTCAACAACTAACCACACTGTGATGCAGCCAGCCAGGACACTCTCGATAGAGCTCCTATAGAAGGTTGACATAATATTGGCTGATAAACTTGCCCACTTCAGTCATCTCAGCAAGTACTGTCACTGTTGCACCTTCCTGACAAGTGAAAAGATGTTGACTGCCCATCATAGGTCACTAGTTATGTGAACTCCAAGGAACTTGGTGCTCTCCACTCTCTCTACAACAGAGTTGTTGATGTGTAATGAAAGGTTGCTGTTCCTGGTCCTCCTGAAGTCCACAATCTTCTCCTTTGCCTTGTCTATGTTGAGACTCAGCTTCTTATTCTTGCAACATTGCATGAGATTTTCCACCTCTTCTCTGTAGTGCGATTCATCACTGTTCACAAGCTTGTGATGAGATAGTCAAAAACTTATGAGTTAGTTTACATTTCTTTATTCAGTGCAGCAGATCATATATTCATATATGAAATCACAGCAGCATTCCATTGGACCAAACAAGTACAGATGAAAGGTTTCAATATCAAACATCCAGCATCCATTTTCCTCAATTTGGTGATTTGTTAAGTTCTACAAGTAGTTTGTTTTTCTGCCAACAGACAGCAGTTTTCCACAGATAAACATAATGTTCTTGATTGGATGGCCATTATATGCTATACCTCCACTCTACCTAAATGTGCACACTTTCAATATTAATTATTCAAAATAACTCAGTTAATGATTTGAGCCAATAAATTCTGATGATTAGCCTAATTGCTTTCCTAATTAAAATACCCCTATATGGTATTCACCTTTGACTACGAAAGGAACAGAAGCTGAAATGGCTTTTTGTAAACTAGCCTCTACCTGAAATTTACAATTGGGTTTGAATGTTCTTGTTAAATCAGCACACTTAATACATTAAATTAACACTACAGGAAGGAGAGATCTTATGGTGTTAGGACAACAACCTCTTTCTCAATGTCAGCAAAATAAGGAGCTTGTTATTGACTTTAGGATACAAAGGAGTGGGCACAATGCTACTGTCTGCATCAATGGTGCTGAAGTGGAGATGGTGAAGAGCCACATCACCATCAATCTGTCCTGGTCCATGATAAAGAAAGCATATCAATGACTTTACTTTCTAACAAGCCAGAGGAAATTTTGTATGTTCCCAATGTCTCTTGCCAGTATTTTTTTTAAATGATGCACCTTAGCAAGTATCCTGTCTGCATGCATCACAACTTGGTACAGGAACTGCTCTGCCCAGGACTGCAAGGAACTGCAGAAAATTGTGAAAACAGTTCAGGCCATCGTGCAAGCCAATTTCTCCTTCATCATCACCAGCTGTACCTTATGCTACCTTTGGAAAGCTGCCAATATGTTAAAGGAGTGACCTTGGATTCCTCTCACCTTCTGAAGATACATGATTTTGAGCAGGTTCAAGGTGAGTTTTTTTTCCCTGGTATTGTCAACCTCTTAAAAGGTCCTCTCAAAAACTGTACCATTTAACTGTGCTGTATAGAATATACTCAATGTTCTGTCTTAGTTACACTGTACCCTGCACTTTTGTTTTATTAATGCTGCATCTGCTGTACTTAATTATGGGTTGACATGCCTGGTTAGTACGCACAAAAAAAAACCTTTTTGCTCTATCTTGCTACTCATGGCCAATCAATAATTTAATTCAATTCAATATTATCAAAACTTTTTAATTTGGATGCGGCCCTCAAACAGATGGTCTGTGAGCTCCTGTGGAAGTTGATATAAAAGAAATATTTTTTTGTTATTTAATTTTACTTTACTTGCTTCTGTTGTGTGGTCAATGATATGTCTATAATTTGCATTCCGGGGATTAAAATAGTAATTAATTCAACACATTTGAAACCACATTTAAAAGATCAAGGGAGTGAAAATTGTCCTGCATTGTTAAGATAGAATTTTGTGAAATGATTTTGGCGCACTCATGCATTTTGCTGCCTTTGTATTATATACTACAGGATATTTTACCTTTGTATTATATACTACAGGATTAATACCTTTGTATTATATACTACAGGATATTTTACAGACATTTTACCCCCTCCATAAATCTTCGTCTGCGAAGCCAAGCCAAAGAAAGAATATTGTGGTAAATACCCAGCACTCCCACCAGTCCTGCCAACTATGATGAGAGTTTAAAAGGCCTGAAAATTGTTATGGGCAGCTGTATTTTATGTATTAATTATTTATTCACAGGTTATGGATGTCCTTGTAAGGCCAATACCACCATACATTTATTGTTACACCCTAAACAGAACAGTCTACAAGGCTATTTCAGAGTTAACCACATTATCCAGCATTATGAGCTCCTGTGTTAGTAAAATGGGATTATCACTGTAAGGGATAAAATAGACAGGAGGGACTGAATGGTTACAGTTAACATTTTGCACAAGCACAATACAAGTCACAGGCCAGTGGAAGAACTGAGGGAAGGCTTGTCACAGTCTGTTCCAGAATTTGATATATTTGCAAAGACATTGATTTTACAAGGGAGAACCATGCTGACTGCTGGAGAGGAAACAGCTCTTTGAAATCAGATCTTGTGACCAGCCATTTTGTTTTGAAATTCATGGAAAAATGTACTCAGTGAATGACCAGGCCTTTAGATCTGTGCCAGGAGGGTCTTTTTGGAAGCAAGTTGCTTCATTTTTGTTACATCTCTGTGTTACTTTGGAGGCTTCATAAACAACTTAGAGATGCAAGATTCAAATAACAAAAGAGAGTTTACTTACTGATGCCTTCCACCATCTCAGGAAACTGTTCACACACTGACATATACATATACATACACCCCAGAGTGGTGCACTTCAGTTACTACATTGAGAAGGGTGTATTCTTACATGGGTACAAAATAGTTCACATTATCCTGACTATATAACATTCCTCCTTCTCAAGGTAAAGAAAAATTTAGTGTTTTTTTTTCAGTGCAACTTAAGTAACTGAACTTGTACTCTAGTTTACTTACATAACTATTTTTAAATAGTTCTTTTCATTATCGCTCTGGCGGCATTACATTGCTTTGCCATCTTGTGGATTTGGCTGGACCATTGAGCTCTGTATTGCTGGTACATGTGTAGGTGATGTAGCCTGTTGTGCTTCACCTGATGTGATAGTAGATTCTATCACCAATGTGTATATGTACATATGTACAGATGGTAGTGTAGGATGATTGTGATTGGCTGAGAGTGTAGACACACCTACTGACAGGTCTTAAAGGATTGCTCCAAGCCAGACCAGGTCATTCTGGACTGGTCGACCTACTTGTGATATGCTCCAGTCTTTTAGTTAATAAAAGCCTTGGTTTGGATCAACAAGACTTTGGTTCTTTCGATGCGCATTGCACCTGACATCTGCTGTGTTGATGTTTCGGTAATAATGGTTGTGGTCTCTTCACTTGATACATCACTTGATATTGGTGCAGGCTTTGCTTGTATTAAAGCTTTCTGCTTCATCACATCCTGTGTTGGCCAGATGTGAATTCTGTTCCTCCTCAGTTGATTGCCAGAGTCTGTCTTGACAATCTACGATCTTGGTATCTCCGCTTCTTTGATGACCTTTTCTGGGGTCCATGTTTTCACAATCGGCTCTTGAATATACCCATGCTGCCCTCTGAAGAGTTCTGGCAATGTTTGTGCATGTTTGTTGTAATGCTGGAGTTCTTCTTCTTGTGTGTCAGCCAGTCTTCATCTAGTTTCCCCCTGGTCTTCTGGAGAGTGTATTTTGCTTTGCAGTGTTGCTTTATAACTCCTGCCATTTAGAAGTTCTGCCAGGGACTTCAAGTCATCCCTTAAAGGTGTTGCTCATAATGATAGAAGAGCGAGGTATGAGTCTTCTTTTTGCTTTACACCACTTAACTAGTGTACATTTCACAGTTTGCGCTTGTCTTTCAATGAACCTTTGGGGTAGTACGGGGATGATGTCGTGATAACAAACCCATATTCTGCAGCCAGCTTTCTGAATTCTTGGGATGTGAACTGTGTTCCATTGTCACATATTACTTGCTCAGTTATTCCTTGTTCAACAAGAAGCACTCTCATTTCTGAGGTGATAGTTGATGCTCTCAGTTCTTTCACCCTTTTGAGAAAAGGAAACTTAGAGTAGTAACATTCTTCATTCTTGGTGAACAAGTCTGCTCCCACTGTGTGCCATGGCCTGGCAGGAACTTATGTGGAAATTATTTCTCCTTTTTGTTGTGAGGTTTTGTTGATCCTTTTGGATATCTTCTTCATCTGGATCTCATAATTGACAGAGATCAACTGCAACTTTCGGCAGCTATCCAGACCGAGAATTGCTGGTCTGTCTGCATCTACCACATAGAATGTACAGAGGATTTTTTTTCCCTTATGGCAGCCATTGATCGTAGCTCTCCCTAGCTGCTTGATCATGGGTCCACCATAGGCCGTTAATGTTACATTTGCTGTTTCCAATGCACTATCTTTTGGATGCCCTTTTATTATGTTCTCTGGAAACATCTGGTGGTAGAGTCTGAGTTGAAGGACGTTCCTTTGTGATCCAGTATTCAGCTTCACCTTTCGGTTAAATATCATAATCTTGTCCTGGATGATCCTCTGTATTTGGATCCTTGTGTGCAACTCACTTCCTTCTTTCATCTTACCTGACATGTTGTGAAGGTGTATGGATTCTACGTCCAGTATCTTCATTGTTGTTTCCTTTTATGTGGTGAATCTTCCTCTTGTTTTTTTCTTTACTGGTATTGCTGTTTTCTTCATTCCAGACTTGCATATCTTTGCTCACTGGTTTGCTTTGCAATAGGCTCTACATTCAGGACCGTATGCAGGGCATTTGTTTAGGTCATTAAAGGGGTATAGTCTGCTGCACTTCCTCCAGTTCATGGGGGGGGTGGGGGGGTTTGCACTTTTTTGATTGTGTTCTTTATAGCATCAACCCTTCCATATCTTTGCTGTGGGTGGGTCTGCATAGATAGGGATTTCATTTGCATCCTGCGGCTTCGAAGGCTCTAGCTGTGTCTATGGCTTCAGCCAGCTTCAACTATCCTTCCCTATAGAGACTTTTGCATTTCAGGATGGGCAGTCCCCCATATTAGTTGATCAACTAATCTTTCCTCTATGCACTTAAATCTGCACTTTGCAGCTATAATTTTTAGTCTAGTGAGGACATTATCAACAGTTTCATCGTCTCTTGCATTAAGCTTTGAAATTCAAGGTGTTTACTTCTACGATTATCCCTGGGTTCAAGGTGAGAGGCAAATTGCAAATATCTGCTCTGGATCATAGGAACATAGGAAGTAGGAACAGGAGTAGGCCAAAAATGGCCCATCGAGCCTGCTCCGCCATTCAATACGATCATGGCTGATCTAATTCATGACCTAACTCCACCTACCTTCATTTTTCTCCACCTCTGTAAGGTCCCAGCCATTAAATAAGTGAAGGCATCAATCCCCTGTCCAGAGAAGTATATAACTGACCTTCTCCTCTGCTGTTTCGCTTTTAAAATAGCTTTCAAATGAAAATTGCACTTCTGCTGAAACATTTTAAATGATTCAACAAAGCCTTCAGCTTCCCAGTCACTGGGTGAACTGCTGTTGCTCCAGCCATTTTTTTCAGTAATGTATTTTTCTCTTCTTCCCCTTCATGTTTCAGTGACTTCCAATCAATTGTATGGCTTTATTCTTGTTCTCTTACACCACTGCCACCATGTTATGTCTCTGTGTTACTTGGGAGGCTTCATAAATAACTTAGAGATGCAAGATTCAAATAACAAAAGAGATTTTACTTACTGATGCCTTCCATCATCTCAGGAAACTGCTCACACACTCATATACATATACACATGCCCCACAGTGGAGCACTACAGTTACTACAGTGAGAAGGGTGTATTCTTATGTGGTTACAAAATAGTTCACATTATCCTGACCATATAACAATTTTGATTGTGACGAACAGTGGAGATCACTTGGAGAGACTGGTGACAGGGTCTTGGAAACTTTGTGATGGCCACCCCATTCGAGTCTTGCCTACAAAAGGAGCAGGAGCTTGTGTTGTTGGACATTTATTCAAATGCAACGCAAGAAGAATTTCTGAGTCTGTATCAGCTGCAACTTGAGTCTTCCCATCATTTCAACATTAATTATGGCATCAAATTTCAAAGGCCTCCGCTTCAACACTCTCTCTCTCTCTCTCTCTCTCTCTCTCTCTCTCTCTCTCTCTCTCTCTGTCTCTGTCTCTGTCTCTGTCTCTGTCTCTGTCTCTCTCTCTCTCTCTGTCTCTCTCTCTCTCTCTCTCTCTCACGCACATGCACACACACACACACACACACACACACACACACACACACACACACACACACACACACACACACACACACACACACACACACACACACACACACACACACACACACACACACACACACACACACACACACGTTTCCCTTTTTGACCTTCCTGGTGAGAGAAGACTTTGCAACATTTCAGCACTCTTAACCCTTTTGGCAAATACCTCTTCCTCAGCCAGTTCAATGGTGGTTAGGCCTGTGGTAGTGAGCCCTGTCTTTGGTGGGCACCATTCAGAATTTGAGTAGCACTGCTCTCCTCAGCCATCGACATTGAAGGTGGCACCTCCTTTGAAGTTACCTTTGGAATGTCATAATTGGAAGGTGCCAAAAATGGACAGTTTTGGAGATCATCTACATTGGGACATGAACACTGGATCATCTACCATCTTCAACTGGTCAATGTGTCGCTTCCATAAAGAATCACACCTTTTAACCATGTCTCTTTATTGTCCCAGTAATCCCATACCAGTACTCGCTCCCCTACTTCCAGGGATGTGGTTGGTTTACTTTGAGACTTGATTGTACGATATGAAGGCCAATGTTTGGGTGCACTGTAGAGAGCCAGGTCCTTAAGTCACATCCAAACATCAATTCCGCCAGGGTCCATTTTGTTGTGGAGTGAGGTGTTTTCCTATATGCCAAAATAAAATCCACGATTTTGTATTTCCATGCTATGTTTAATGATCTCTTAGTTTTCATGGCATTTTCAAATGTTTGTACAAAATATTCAACTTCTTCATTTGTTCATAGGGCACCAACAAGATGTGTTGTATATTGTTATTATGTTTAAAAGCCTCTGACACAAATTTTATCGGAGGATAATTATCATAGGACGTGAACATATTTCATAGTCTCTCAATTGTCAGTTCTATTGTTGTTGTCCAAATGTATGATACTATTGGCCATTTGGAGTGTGCATCGATAACAATAAGAAAATTTTCACACATAAATGGACCAGAAAAACCCATGTGAATCCTGTGGCACAGTCATGAATGCCATTTCTAAGGGTTAGCTTCGGCTTGAGATGCTTTGGTCAGCATCTCCTGACAGATGCAACATCTTCTCACTGTCTGTTCAATATTAATGTCAATTGATGGCTACCAGACATGCATACGTGCCAGGGCTTTCATTCGGACCATACCTGTGTGATTGTTGTGTATCTCTGTTAATAGGATAGTTAGCCATTTCTTGGGAATGATTGTCCTAGTTCCCACAATAAACAGTCTCCTTTGATTGATATTTCATTGCATAATGATAATAAGGTTTCAGTTTGGGTGAAATAATGTCGATCTCATGCCATCCAATCAACGTAAAAACATAGGACCTACGACAGTGTCACCTCTTTTCGTTCTACTTTGCTGATAGTCTTTGCTATAATCAGTAAGTGATGAAGTTGATCCTGATTAATAGCTGTAGCTTCCAAAGTCCATTTAATTGTTTCTTTTTCTTCTTCAGTTTCAGGCAGAGACAAGCACAATTGTGCATTGGCATGGCCATTTTATTTTGCCGGTTTATGTTTTAAATTGTAATTGTATGGAGCTTGCAGCATCTATGAACTCTTGTCACAGCTAGTGCCAGAATGCCTTTTTTTAGGTCCTAAAATGAAACTCAGTGGCTTGTTGTCTGTTACTGTGGTAATCTTCCTACCGTACAAGTATTGGTGAAATCTCTTGAGTTCAAATATTATGGCAAGTCCTTCTTTTTCTCATTGTGCATAATTATGTTCACAAGCCTTCAAAGAGCGGGAGGTATAAGCCACTGGTTGTTCTCCTTTCTCTGTGACCTGTGACAACACTGCACCTAAACCTACTGGCGAAGAATCAACCACCAGACTCAGGTCTATCTCTGGGTCGAAGTGGACAAGAACATTATCAGTTGAGGTCAGCAGTTTTTTCAAATGATTTAACACATTGCTTGTTTCTTTATTCCAGCACCATTTCTGATCTTTTCTTAACAATTGATTTATCGGGTTGCACATCGTTGACATGTTAGGAATGTGCTTCTGATATTGATTAACCAAACCCAAGAATAATAGTAATTATGCTCTATTTGATGGACAGGGTGCTCCGTGGATGGCCTTGGTTCCAGCGTATTCATTTGGACTTCTTCACTATTAATTGTAAAATCTAAATATGTTACTGCGGGTACCATAAATCCACATTTGTCTTGGCATAAACAGACATTTGCTTGTTGTACTTGGGTTAGAACCTTTTCCAAGTTTAATAAATGCTCTTCATTGTCTTAACCTGTTATGATGATTTAATCAAGATAGCATCCAACATTTATTGCATGTAATAGTTTGTCCATAATCGCTTGAAATATTGCAGGAACCACTGGTATTCCATATTATGGCATTCTAGTGTAAGTGAACAAGCCCAAGTGAGTATTGATTGCCACATATTTTTTGATGCCTCATCCAAATTGATTAGCTGATATGCCTGTGATAAATCCAGTTTCATAAACTTTCCCCCCCCCCCCATTCATGGCTTGGAACAATTCCTCCGCTCTGGGCATGGGATGTTCAGGTATTTCCAGAGCTTGATTAATGGTGACTTTGTAATCACCACAAATTCGGATTTCCCCATTGGGTTTTTGAGGAGGCATGATGGGACTGTCCAATCACTAGATTGAAGTCATTCAATTATTCCTTTATTTTCCAATCTTTTAAGTTCTAACTCAATTTTTTCTTTTATTGCAAAATGTCTCATCCTCGGCTTATGGAACTTTGGGTTCAACACTAGGTTTCAATTTTAACTTGGCCTGGACTCTATGGATTTTTCCCAGGCCTTTTCTGAAAATTGTTTGATACTTCTTAAGCACTTGCTCCAGCTTCGACATGGGTTCACCCTCCATATACAACTTCATTACTGACCCAATTTTCATCCAATCCAGTTGGATGAGCGACAACCAGTTTCTTCTAAATAAGTCCAGCCCCCTTTGTGTTAATGATGTGGAGGGCTAATCCTTTAGATGTCTGTCATTTATAGTCGACATTTACGTTACATTTTCCAAACGCCTTGACTTTCTCCCCTGTGACTGTTTTCAACACCATATCATGGTAAGATGGGGGAACAGTTGTGTTTTCAAATTTATTGGCATGAGAGACATAGATATTCCTGGGTCCAACTCCATATAAAGCAGTTCATTGTTGATTTTAACCTGGATATAAATTTCTAATTTATATATAACTTTCATTACTTTGTCTCCCTCAGAGTCATTAGTTTTACTGCTAAGCTTTCGTTCCTCTCCGCCACATCTTTCAATTTGTATGACTTTTTTTGTATTTAAGTTTCTGATTTTTCTCCCTCCCTCCACTTTCTTTTTCTCTTGGACATTTGGCTCTGATGTGTACCTCTTTGTCTGGCTTTTTTGAAATAACAATTATCCGGACTGTGGTTACTTTTTTCCGCAGCGAAAGCATTCCCGTCGATTTAATTTTCCCACTACCTGCGACTCTCCTTGTACGATATCCATGTTTTAGCTAGCCATCTCAAAACTTAAAGCAGTATCACACAGTGGAGCGAATAAAAGCTCAGTGCTCAGGCTTTAGGTGGGTAATTTGGGTTACATATGGGTAGATGGGGGTAGAGCTTGGGGGAGGAGCCAGCCATCAGCAGAACCTATCATCAGTAAATCTAATTTCACTGCATAAACGCAGACTTAATGTCCAAATATTTCTGCACAGCAATCGTTGCTTGGTGTTGCAATCAGCCAAACCCATGACTAACCTATCCCTTAATTCTTCATTCAGTAACTCTCCAAAATTACAACTTTCCAATAGTTTGCATAATTAAGCCAAATATTCGCTATGGTTTTGCCTGCTTTTTGTTTTCTGGAATAAAATTTGTATCTTTTTGCAATTACTACTCATTTAGGTGATAAATGTTGTCCTTCCATGGCACACAAATCCTCATAAGACCTAATACATGACCCCATGGGTGCCAAAAGAAATTTCATCAGTTTATATGTCTTGCTTCCCACTTCACTTAGAAACAGGGCTTGTTTCCCTCTGAAATCCTATGTAGCTGTTACATTATGGGCAAGACAGAACATATCAAATCTCTCCAAGTAATCATACCAGCTTTCTGATTCTTAGTATTCTCCAAAACATCCTTCTGTCACTTTGAGTCATCTTTTCTTTGTTCTCTTTGCATCAGCTTGTGTGGCTCACAGTGGTCTTCACCTTGTGTTGTATCTTTTAATCTTCTCTTCAAATTTTGGATTGTAGAGCAAGTTATTTTTTTTATCCTCATCGTCAATTTGTTGTGTTTTCTAGTCTTAGAAATACAGTTGCACTCAGTGACATTCATTCCTCATTGCAAATCTAAAATGGATCCCTGCAGCACACAATTTGTGTGCATTATGATGTCATACACAGGTGCCTGCTTAGATCCACAACATTCAAAGTAATATACAGCTTTATTAGAGGTAGATGGACAATGAAGAGACCAGAAAATACAAAATCCATGGCAAGAAGAAGTTAAATAGCAGGTATATCCAATGGGTTACAACCAGAGGTTTAATATGACCTAGAAAACCTTTTTTTTTCTAGCATCTAGTATTTCTATAAAGATGTTTCACAAGTAATAAATTCCTTGTTCTCATGTAGTTTGGGAATATTGCTCAGTTATCTCTACCATACTTGCCCTAAACTGTTTTCTCTTCTCAACATCCATGTTTGGGAAATCAGGGAAATGACCAGGTCCTGCCAGGTCTGCGATGAGTGAAATCTGTACTTCTATTGCCCTGACAAAGAGCACATGATAAAGACATCCCGGCCCTTCAAAGGACTCAATGTTAATTTCAAGGGTCTCCTCCCTTCCACCAATGGAAATGTGTACTTTCTTAACATCATTGACGAGTATTCACATTTTCTATTTGCCATCTCCTGCCCAGACATGACCACCACTATGGTCATCAGGGCTTTGCACTCTATTTTTTATCATGATTGGGTATCCCAGCTATATCCATAGTGACTGGGGCTCATCATTTATAAGCAAAGAGCTATGCCAGTACCTGCTTGTAAGAGGTATTGCCTCAAGCAGAATGACTAGCTACAGTCCCCGGGGGAATGATCAAAATGAAAAGGAAAATGCGAATGTATGGAAGACCATGAAATTGGCTCTCCAGTCCAAAGGCCTTCCAAATTCATGCTGGCAAGAAGTCCTACCCATGGCGTTTAACTCCATTAGGTCACTTCTCTGCACTGCAACAAACGCAACTCCTCATGAGCTAATGTTCGCTTTCCAGAGGAAATCCATGTCCAGGACCATTCTCCCAGATTGGCTAATGTCACTTGGGCCTGTCCTGCTGAGAAAGCACTTGAGGAGGAGCAAGCCAGACCCCCGATCGAGAAGGTGCACCTGCTGTACACCAACTCAACGTACGCCTACATGCCATACCCTGATGGCAAAGAGACTTGGCACTCACGGAACAGAGGATCCAAAGCCTCAACCAAGCTAGGAACCCCAAGCACCATACTCAGTGTCCCGGAGGACACTGCTCGGGAAGTGGGCAATCCACTCTACGACCAGAGCTGGAGCCCTCGTGATCCAGTAACCCTTCACCACAGGGGGTCCAGGATGTTCAGGAAGCCCAAAGTCCTCAGGTACTGAAGCGCTCAACAAGAATAATTCTGTCTTCTGACAGACTCAATGTGTAAATATTTGTAAACTATTTTTTTTAATGTATGGTCTCTGTTTTTCACTCGCAAATTCTCTTCTGAAGGAAGGGGTGAATGCAGTGAACTGGAATTCACTGTCTTTGTATTGTACAGATGGCTGGCTGTTCCCTTGGCTCCACCCTCCCCCACCCCAATCTAACCCCCTTACCTCAGATTCACCTGAGGACTATTGTATCTACCAGTCTTTATTAAAAGTGTGCTTGTGTTCCTCACAAGTCTCTGAGTGCAATCAGTCATATTACAGCTGTCCAATTGATCATGTTCTTTAATATGTAAGTGACTTGCACATTTTCCAATACATTCTATCTTACCATAAATTTCTGTAACTTTTGGGTCACCTCAGCCTAGAAAGGATGTAACATCATCAGAAAGGGGGAAAGGAGAGTTAAAAAAGATGTGTCAGGGCAAGGGAAATAGGATAACTGAATTATGTTATATGAAGATATTAGATACATGGGGAAGTTAAATAATAGGCCCACTTTCTTAAGAAGACAGATCTCTGGTTGGGACCATTGATGTGTTATTTGGTAGAGCTAGAGAAGAAGTGAGAAAATATTTTGTACTTCCAATGAGTAGTGGGGTCCTGACTTACTGCCTGAAGGCTTGATGGAGCAGAAACCTTCATCATATGTAGAAAGTGCCAGGTGAGGATTTGAAGAATTCTACACGATAGAGATATGAACCAAGGGCGAGCAAATGGGATTAACCTAAAGTCCCATTTTGGTCACCGTGATCATAATGGACTGAAAGACCTCCTTCTTTGCCATAGGTTTTTTTTTGATTGATTCAGGAGTACCAAGGACCTGGTTACAGTGCCAAAGAGTCATCATAGTTGAAAGCTACATTTCACCAACTTCACAACAACCCTCACATCCCACTCAAAGCTACAGTCCCCATCTCTTATGTTAAACAAACTTGATCAGGACTCCCACCTCAGTCGTCACATACACCACTGCATCTTTTCATGTTTACTACTACTGTCTAAGCCTCACATGCCTGTATCACAGCTTGCACACAGCAACTTAATCATACAGTCATACCGTTCAATCCATTCATTTTCATTGTCAATAAACCACGTTTTATTCTCCCAACATTCTTACCAACACCATCCCACTGCCTGAATTGTATCACTCACTTGCAACTAAGGGGCAATTTACAGTGGGCAGCCTACCAACCAAACAGTTTATATATAGCCTGTGGGGGAATTGAAGCACCTGGAGGAAATCCAACAGTCACAGAGAGAATGTGTAAACTGCACAGGGACAGGACCCAAAATCAGGATTAAATCTGGGACTCTGTCACTGTGAGGTAGCAACTCCACTAGCTATATTACTGAGCACCAGTAGAGTCACTGTAGAATTAGTGAGCATCTGTTCCTTGGTATGACTCTTCGTGGATCTACAACAACTTGCCATGAGTCACAAGACACAGCAGTGCCTACACTTCCTGAGGAGATTGAGGAGGGCAACTTTACTTGCCCCTATCTTTACAGTTTTTTTGCAGGATCACAATTCAGTGGGTCCTGTCTGGCTGCATCATTTTGTGCTACAGTGGCTTCAAAGCATTGGGACAGAAGTTAATACAGAGGATTACCAAAATGGTCAGGAAGATCACATGGGTCTCCTTTACCTCCATTGATGACATTTATTGAGGGCATTGCTTAAAGAATTATTGAGAACCATTTCCAACAACACACAATATCTTTGACCCACTATTATCGAGAAGGAGGTACAGGAGTATCAAAATCACGGCTGCCAGGCTGGGAAATAGCTTTCCCTTCAAGCTGTAAGATTGATCAACAGTACCCTGTAACCAAGTAAATCATCCCCAAATATTTACATATTTATTTAAAATTATATCTTTACCTGTATGTGTGTATCTATATCTATATATATATATATATATATATATATATGTGTTTATTATGAACTGTATAATTTATGTGTGGATAATAGTCCAGAGAAATGTTGTTTCATTGGGTTGAATAAATTCAGTACATTCTCATTCCTTTACAGACAATGTAATCTAAAATTGCACGAAGTAGGCACTAATAGGCTAGGACTAGTGTAGTTGTGCAATATATCTAACAGGGGCCTGCCATCTTGGACTTTCCTTTTGCAGAATTAGAGACAATATAGAAACCTAGAACATGAAATGACACTCGCATTTTATCCTTGCTCTTGTGCCATTTCACCATCATCCTTCAATCTCTCTTGCTTGACATTGCATATTATGTAAATTCCTCCCACTTCTTCTCACCACCATGCTATTCATAGCATTCCTCTTTAGATAGCCATGAAAATCAAGAAGCAGGTAATGAGAAAGGCATGCCATCAGTTATTAAACCCAAACAGTCCCTAGTCCGATACTAATACTGCCGACTTTGCAGGTTAGTTTAGAGGCCAGTGGAGCGATCAAGAGGAAAGGTCACTATGGGAATCATCTCACCAGTGAACAAGGTTCCACCTCTGTCTATATGCAGAAACAGGTTGATGGTCACACACACAACTGAATAGTGCATAAGAGGATTTTACAGCCTAATTTTCCAGTGTAAGGTGCATGTGATGCTCTGGTGAATTGCTATTTATTTTCTCTTTCTCCATTTGGTTTGAGTTTTTGCAATATTTAATTACTGGAGTAGAGTGACTGGCCATGAATACTCAGTCTTCTTGTGGCTAAAACTATGTTGAAATATTTGAAAAGAACTGAGGGGCGATGCAAGTGAAACCCTTTCCAAGCTAACCCTTTTAAATTTTACTGGAATCTATGATTTACCAACTACTTTGATGGCATCCTGTCCACTTCAGCATTCTATATACCTGCAAAAGAGTTCACTGGAGTCTTGTGGCAGCTGAGTAATTACTTTCTACAGCCCTATTACTGGATCTGTTTATGAAATGTAGGCTGTTTGAGGTGCAGTTTCTGCCCAGAAGAAAGAGATGGTGAAATGAACAGAATACGACCAACTGTTAGGTGACATACTGAAAATATTTAATCTTTTCCCTGAAAATGTTTGGTTAAAATATATATTAACCAATTTGATCAAGGAATTTAGCTGATTCTTAGAATAGATTGTCATTATTGTTTCTAATACCTAAGTCCCAGACAATACATAAATCTTTGCTACTTGTAGCTGTTTTGCAGCACTGTTAAAATTCTACATTAGTACAGATTGTTCACAAATTACATACATGCTCTGTCAAATTTATCTTTAGAGGTGAGAAAATCCCAAGAAATCTGATGTTAAGGGATACTACAAATAAACAGTGTGGAAAGACAGATTATCTGTGCAAAGAGCAATGAAAATCTCAAGCAAAAAAGCCTCTTGGAGGAGATCAGTAGATCAGGCAGCATCTATATACCCTGCAACATTGCCAATCCATATGGCTCCAGAGATGCTGCCTGACACCTGAATTTCTCCATCAGGTTGTTTATTTATTTTTGGTTACATCTTGTGTAGTCTCTTGGAATGAAACAAAACACAGGAATGCTGAAGGAACTCAGCTGGTCTCACAGTACCCATAGGAGGTAAAGCAATATTTCGGGCCTGAGCCTTTTCTAGGACCTTGAGCAAGAGCTCAAGCCTGAAACATCGACTATATAGTATATCTTTACCTTGTATGGATATGGTAAGACTGGCTGAGTACCTCTTTCATTTCTGTGTTTTGACTATAATCACAGTATCTGCAGATTTTTGTGTTTCATTCTTTGAACATTACAGCACAGTATACAACCTTTGGCCCTCGATGATGTGCCAATTGATATGTATCTAAAACAAAACTAAACCCTCTGTAGAGTGGAGAATCTCATCTGTCACATGACCCTACCAGCAAGTATCTTGTCGGAAGTCTCATCAACTGCTAATCAAATTTGGAGTTCGCAGACCCTTTGTTGCACATCTGACCATTACCTGGAATGAATCCTCTATCTTACTGTATATTAAGTCCACCACAAGAGCTCTCTCTCTTCTGTTTTGCGGCCCTGAGGTGAGCCCTGCTCCACTCCACGTTGTCGTGAACTGTGGACAATGCTGGAGGAGTTGGTTAGTAAGGTGTGAACTACATAAGGATCAGGTCTGAGGCAATTTTTAGTGTTTTAAATAACATCTGAGCTGGGTTTATGTTGGATCTGGAATGGTAGGTAGAATATTGTAGTCCTTGGTCAAACAGCAAATGTACTAATAGCAGAAGTAGACATTTTCCAAGATGTGTTCTTCCTATGTAAAGTCCTGCAATAAATGTGGGAAGAAGAATCATTTTGCTAAGTGCTGCAAAGCAGGGGTTACCAAGAGAATGGTACACATGGTGAAGAAAGAAATGGAGGAATTCTTCATGGATTCACTACAAACTTCTGCTGCTGGTAAAATGGAATGGATCATTCCAGTGACTGTGAATGAGAAGGAATTCCATTTAAGCTTAACAACGGAGCCCAGGTGAATCAGAGATCTATGGACAATTACAAGACCCTCACCGTAAAGAACAAGATTTATCATGTGAAATTAAATGTGACAGTATAAGGGGGCTGTAAAGTGATCTTCAAACACAAACGGTGGCATCAAAGTCACAGCTACTGATTGTAGAAAGGAGAGTACAGCCAATATTAGGTCTGCATGTAGGTGAAAAACACGACCTGGTGCAAAGGGTTGGCATTGTGGCTTCACAGATGGAAGATGAGCACACAACATTTATGGAAGAGTATGCACATGTCTTTGAAGGGCTTGGATGTTTACCTGGTGTACAAAAGATCCACATAAATGAAACAGTGGCTCCTGTTGTCCATGCATGTAGGAATGTTCTGTTTTCACACAGAGAAAAAACTTAAACATGCATGGAATGGATGAATGTCATACAGAAAATTGAAGAACCTACAGATTGAGTCAATTTACTGGTCATCGTGAAAAAGAAAAATTAGGCATTGTATATATATTCTGAAGCGATCTCAATAAAGCCATTAAAAGAGAACATTTTAAATTGCCAACATGGGAGGAAATCATGTCCCAGTTTGCAGGTGCTAAGTAGTTTAGAAAGCCTTTTTTTTTAAAATACAATCTATAAATGTTTTTACACAATAATAGTTACATTACATTCAATTCTAGAAATTATTTCAAAAAATTATACATGTGATATGTACCATCCCACCCCACCAGCCCACCTCCCATCCCCCCATCCCTAAAAAAGAAAAAAGAAGAAATGAAGAAAGAAGACTGGAGAATGCCAAGAAAATAAAACATGTATACAATAAAATCTATTGGAGATGTGAAGTCTTTCTTTGATGAGCCTATCAAACATGCAAACCATTTTTTTAAAAATATGGGCTCCATATTTTACAAAAATAACATATTTGTCTTGCAGATTATGTAATCTTCTCTAATGGTATAAAACTATGACCTTCTGCATGCCATCTTTCCTATACCTAAATCTATTTCTGACTTCCATGATATTGCTATACATTTCCTAGAAAATGTTAAAGCAATTAACACAAATTCAATTTGATAAATATTTAATTTTAATTTTGGCCTTATAGCCTTAATATTACTCAATAAAAACAACAACCAATCCTGTGGGGATTTGACCCCTGTAATTCGTTCCAAAAAATTACCTCCTCCAAACCAAAATTGTCTAACTTTAGAACATTGCCAAGTTGAAGGTTTAAAAAAAAAAGTTCCAATCTCATATTTACACCTCAAATATTAATCTGATATGGCAGGATTTAATCTATTTAATTTTTGTGGAGTCAAATATAATTGATGTAAAAAATTATATTGAACTAACCTATATTTTACATTAATAAGTTTATATTATTCTTACACAAATCTCTCCAATTGTGTATTTACATAATGTTAATTTATGCACCCCAAATTTTTGGGCCTTAGTTTGAAGTAAATTATATATTACTGAAATAAATTTATTTACAGTAGTATTAGAAATCAGTAATTCCACTTCAATGTAATTAGGTAACATCAAAGTAGGTCCTATTTTTCGAGAGAAAAAAGAGCTTTAACTTGATAGTAGCAAAATATAATATTGTTAGATACATTATTTTTTTCCCACATTCTTTCAAATGTTATAAATCTCCCAACCTCAAAACAATCCTCAATCTTCCTTTCTGACTCCAACTCCTCAAAAATTGGTTATCCATTGCAAAATAAATAAGCCTATTTTGACATAAAGGCATTTTCCTAGATATTAAATATTTCATATCAATTTCCTTGTCAATATTATTCCACAACACAATCAAATGTTTCAAAATGGGTGATTCCCTAATTACAAATAATTTCTAGAATTGAATTTAGAATTCCATTTAGCAAGCTTCATGTGTCATCAGGGTTTTGGCAGATGAAGCTTGATGAGGCAACTTCGACACTCTGTACTTTCAATACAGCACCACTTCCCCGAGAACATGAGGGTGACTGGCTAGCTATAGTCATCAGCACATGCCCTGAACTTAGAGGGGTGATCTGGCCCCTCATGGGACTGACAACTAGGAAAACCATTCAGGAAGCCATTACCCTCCTGGAGGGTCTAGAATACATGGAGCAGAAAGCACCCGTTTAGTTTGCAGGGATGAAACAGAAGTCAGTGACACTACCCTGTTGGTGACTCACTGAGAAATATAGATGGCCCTAACGTGTGGATCATTTTCACATTCATGAGATCCCCACATGATCTATGTATGCTCTCTGGAAAGAGCATTGCAAGGGGAAGTCCAGTAAGGGTGGAGCTTCCAATTCATCGCCAACTCCGACCCAGACCAAACTCCCTTGTGCTTTTCCCCCCCACCAGATGTGACCCCTGATTCCTTCAGCACACAGTTTAGATCCCTATTGCAAAAGGAAATAGGCAACATCGGACTGCAGCAGACCTCACCCACTGGGTGACAGATCTTCACCCCCCTCCATAGGATGGAGTACAGAGCCCCCGACATATCTATTCAGTGGTCCTGTCCCGGCAAGGTGAACTTCTGTCACCTGCCCAAGGGCTATGTCCACAGTCCCACACTGAGCCATGGTCTAATTGCCCAGGATTTTAAAAATATCAGCTTTTGCCCAGGCATCGATATGCCACAATGTAGTGGCCTATCTGACACTATTTTACGCAAGTGGCAATAAATGACACTGGAGATAGTAGAGTCAGGAATCAGTACCTTTGTGCTTAACCACAGCTTTTACAGTTCCCCCTGCGTATTTCACGCTGAGCCTTCTGGGATGCAGTAGTGACGTCACTTTCCAGCCTCGGGGGTTGGGTTCCATAAAATGCTATTCCTAATTGCTGGTGCCTGACCTGAAGCTGGAGGACTAGGATGTCGTTGGAGGCTATACGCTCTGGTAATGCGCTTGCTTAACTGTTGTGGCTGTGTGCAATTCTGTTGTACACGTAGGACCCCCACTACAACATCATATTTGTGACTTCTTCCTTCAAGGCCTCTCAAAGTATGCTGTGGACACTTTAATTACTGCAATGAAAATTTCAAGGCAGCTGAAAAAGCAATACAGGAATCCTAAAGTGACACCAATAATTTGTATGTGAATTCTCCTAATGTTTTCTTTCAATGAGTCAATTTTGCTAATTTGTGGTGCAATTTATAGCATGTCATAATTATAATACTGTAAATCTCTATGGTTAAATATTATTCTTCAATATTCACCTCTTTTTCTCCTATGGTAGTTTTGTTTCATTTTATTGTTTCCACAAAAATTCCACAGATGCAATACAAATATTTTAAAAAATCATTTATTTTATCTTGTTTATTATCTTGTATATTTTTATAAGCACTTTGGATTTTGTCTAAAGAAATTATTTAAATATTGTTTCAGAAAGAATAAACTTGACCATAAACAATTAGCCAAAAATAAGTGCAAAAGATCAATAAATAGGTGAGCTAACCCTCATGAGAAGGTGCTTTAAAGTGTACATAAAAATAAGAGTTTTAATTTTTTTTCTTCCCACCCATTCCCTTCATCCCCAAAACTAAAAGAAGAAAGAAAAAGAAAGAAAATACCAAAATCTATGCATTTATCACCATTCATATTCCTACCATAGTATTTAACCTCAACATATTAATTGAGAGCAGTGGGTGATGTAGATGGACTTTTACTAATGAAATCCATATATAGTTCCCAAATCTTATAAAAGTTCCCCATCTGGTTCCTTAAACTATAAGTAATCCTTTTTAATGGTATACAATTTTGCATTTCAATATTCCATCTATCCATCGTTATAAAATTCTCTGTTCTCCACGTTATTGCCATACAATTTTTTTCTACCGATATTGCTATTCTCAAAAATTTTGTTTGATATTTATCCAACTTAAATTTTGTTTCTATTTCATATATATTACCAAGGAAACATATTCTCTGGTATTTTTTTTATCTCTTTTTATCTTGATAATTTTCCCTAGTAATATGCTCAAGACTTTCCAAAATGTTTCCACTTTTACACAGGACCAAACTGATTGTAAAAAAAGTCCCTATTACCTTATTGCATCTAAAACATTTATCAGAATAATTTGAATTAAGTCCATTTAATTTATATGGATTATAGTATAATTGATGTAAAAAAATGACATTGTACCATTTGATATCTAACATTAATTGAATTTGTCACACTCTCTTGGCCCAGTCCTGACAAAACTTCTTGAATTTTTATATTTGTCTTTTTCCCATCTTTGTATAGATTTATATAATTCCTTTTTTCCCATAATATCTTGTAATTTTATATACATTTTAATAATAAATTTCTCAATAAATGTATCTGTAATTAAATATTCAAATCGACTTTGTTCCAGAAGTCTTAGATTCACACCTAGTTTCCCTTTTAAATATGACTTAAGTTGATAATATGAAAAAAAATTATTGTTTGGTCATTCATAATTTATTTCATTTGTTCAAAAGTCATAAAGAAGGATCCTAAAAAACAATCTTTTATCCTCTGTATCCTTTACTGTACCATGTATCAAATAAAGAATTATTAAATGTAAAAGGAATAAGTTGATTTTATTTTAACATCATCTTAGTTATTTGATAATTTTTAATTCCTTTTTTCCATATGGATTCCATTCCATACCTTCAAGAAATGCATTAAAATGGATATTTCTATTTTCCCTTTTAATAAATCATTATTCCATTTATACAAAAGAAACTGGATTAATTCCTCCTATTTTATTAATTTCAATCTGAGCCCATGTTGTTTTTCACCAATTTGATAACAGGAGGATAAGAATCTCGAATGAACAACTTTATAATAATTTATTTTTAATTTGGTAAACTTAATTCTCCTTGTTCAAATTTCCAAGTCTGTTTTTCCAAAGCTAATCTTGGCATTTTACCTCTCCAAATAAATTCCCTTACATTTTTATTTAATTCTTGGAAAAACTTCTCTAGTATAGAAATGGGTAATGATTGAATTATTGGAAAAATGTTCATCTTAATACAATTTATCCATTCTATTAAAGTTATTGGCAAAACTTTTCATCTTTTTAAATCAATCTCAATTGTTTTAATAGTGGTAAATAATTCAATTTAAATAAATTAATTAAATTTCTATCAATTTTTATTCCAAATATTTAATTGTTTTTTCTATTTAAATTTTGCCATTTTTTAAATTTCGCTTTTATCTACGTTAACTTTATAACCAGATACTAAATCTTATTCTGCTAATCTTACATTTAATTTACATAAAGATACTTCTATTTTTTTAAATAAACTATAACATCATCCACAAACAAACTGATTTTATGTTCCTTATTATCTATTGCAAAACCTTTAATCTCTTTGTCTCTTCTAATTATTTCCACCAAAGGTTCTATAGCTAAAGCAAATAAAAATGGTGATAATGTACATCCTTGTCTAGATGATCTTTCTAATATAAACAGTTTTGATATTTGTCTATTTGTAACCACTTTAGCATTTGGTTGTTTATATAATGTTCTTATCCAATTTATAAAGGCACTCGGAATGTATTTAATACTTTAAATGAGAAGTCCCATTCTAACCTATCAAATGCTTTTTTATCCATCTCATGCAACCACTACTGCTGGTTTCTTTTCTTTCTGTACTACACCTATTAAACTCATAAATTTAACTATATTACCTACAGATCTATTTTTTTAATAACCATATAACCATTTATGGTGTGGAAACAGGCCATGTCGACCCTTCAAGTCTGCACCGGTTCACTTGAACAACTCCACTAGCTGGTGGGCCTCAGGCTGCCTAGCCATGGTGGCGTAGCATGGGGTTGGGCCAGGCCACAACGAGGGCAGTCGGAACTAGGCGTGAAGATGCTCACTGGCCCGGGGGGGGGGGGGGGGGGGGCGGGGGTTTGAAATAGGGTGGCCCTTCCAAAAGGAGCCCATGGTGTACTAGTGTATTTGCATTTGTTGTTTTATTTTTTGCAATAAAGTTTAAATGTTAAAAAACCCTGAATATCTGTTTTTTTAGTATTTAAATAAAGCAAACAAAAAGAAACAACTTCACTAGCTCAACCCTCCCACTCTCCACCCATAACCCCCCAACCCACTCACCCCTATGTAAACATTCAACCTTCTCTTAAATGACAGAAGGGACCCTGCTGCAACTATTTCCATTGGAAGATCATTCCATTCTGCCACCACTCGCTGAGTGAAAAATCATCCTCTAATATTTCTCCTAAAGTTTTTCCCCCTTACTCTTAATTCATGACCTCTTGTTCCAACCTCTCCTGCCCTCAGGGGAAAGAGTCTGTTTATGTCTAGTCTATCTATTCCTTTCATAATTTTACATACCTCTGTCAAGCCCCCTCTCAGTCATTTATGTTCCAATGAATAAAGTCCCAGTCTCCTTAATCTCTCCCTGTAATCCAGATGCTGCAAGCCAGGCAACATCCTTGTAAACCTTCTCTGCACTCTCTCCACCTTATAATTTGGAGACCAGAACTGAGCACAGTACTCCAAACCAGGCCTCACCAATGCCTTAAACAGCTGCATATCACTTCCCAGCTCCTATACTCTATACTCGCGTTAGCAGACGGTCATTATCATTGCTTGCTTTTTGAGACGTTATTCCTGTCGAAACTCCTGGGTCATGTCTCAATACCAATAGCTAACATTGATTTAGTTGTGTCTAATATTTTAACTGGTAAATGTTTATGTATTAGTATTGCTATCTTTTGAATTAAATGAAGATGCCAATACCAAACACAATCCAATCACTCTTTGTTTTATGCTTTTTTTCCGTGAAATGAATTTCTTGTAAAAAAAAAGCTATATCCACTTTTTTTATATACATTAATATTTTTTCTGTTTTATTAGGTTCTGTATTCCATTTATATTAATACTCATAAAATTCAATTCTTTTGTCCATCCATCCTTCCTCTCCCACTCCTCCCATTCTCATAGAATTAACATATCTCATAATATTCTTGATTAATTGAGGTATACAATAGAAAAAGAAAAGAAAGAATAAAGAAAAGAATGCCTCCCTCTCAAAAGGAGCATAATATTATTACATCTTTAAAACCCTGATCTATGCGGGATGTGGTCAAAACCACACTTGTACTCATGATTCCACAGCCGTTAGCTCCACACTCCCAACTAACTCACTTGAAATGCTAAACTGTCTCCTGTTACATTATGACTATACATTCTCATTCATTCAGGGATCTTGTAAACATATATAGATCACTTATAGGTTATAACCCTCCTCTCCATTAAACTCTCTCAAAATTGTTCAATTATATCTGAAATCATTCAGTCACTTATTCCATTCAAGTGTCAACAACAACCTGTCTCTCTCTTTCAAGCAATGAATCAGCTGACACCTTTTCCTCATTAGGTTCTGTAAAAAAACCTGTTATTCCCATCTGGAACAAAAACTTTCAAGACAAGGCATAACCTCTTTTCCATAATATATTTTTAACTGCGTTAAATTCTTTTCTCTTTTATTTAACAAATCAAAACTTATATCAGGGTAAAATAAATTCTTATTTCCATTATAAACCAATGGTGACTGTCATTCTTTTTCTTCTTTAGCTGTAAATTCCAAAATCTTCTCTCTTCCTTCGTAACAAAGAAATTTAACTAATATCGGGCGAGGTCTCTGATCTGGTTGTGTCTTTGGTCTCAGTGTTCTATGTGCTCTCTCAATCTCAATGTCTCCTTGAAATTCAGTTACTCCCAAGGACTGAAATCCAATGCTGTAAAAACTTCTTCATTTCCTGACCTTCATCAGCTTCAAGTCCAACGATCTTTATATTATTCCGTCTCCTAAAATTTTCTAGAATGTCAATTTTCTGCATTAATTGATCTTTTGTTGCAGCCGCTTCAGCTTGTACTTCTTCAATTGTGCAAACCCCCCTTTTGATATTCACCCATGCTTAGCAAGGAAACTGAAATATTAATGCTACTCAAATTTTCTTAGATCCAACCAGCCAGCAAAACAAAATGCTCAAAACTCAATGGTGTAATCAGTGCTACTATTGTGAATGTATTTATGAGTTTTTGTCTGAAGCTAAAGGGCTATCAATGTTTCTTAAGATGACCTCTTGGAATATGTAATGACCATCCACAGTTTCTTCTGTAGGACCAAGTTGATGTTGGTCCTCTGGCATAGTCAAGTTCAAGTTCACAGTCCAGTGGAACTGTGTCAAGTCTGATTGACAGCACTCTTGATCTACTCAAGGAAATTGGCTTTTTATCATGAACAAAAGTTTACTATGTTAGATCTGTGTTAAGTATATTTCCACATCCATCAAAGCATTATTTTTAATTGAACATTTTAAATGGTGTAAGGTCAGAATCCAATCAGCTCTTCCTCACTGCTGCAGTGAAAATATTACTGAGTATGGTCAATGATCTGTAACAAATAATTTGCACATTCCTGAGTTGACATTTGGATTTAATAATTTGGAATATATAATTTCCAAGAATAGAAACTCTTTGTGCCCATGCATTGCAATCCATGATGTTATATGTCATAGTATCACTCAAAACAATTCATTAAAATTCTCCTTCAATCAATTTGGTGGATGGTCCATTTTGCAAATATTCAGAGTGCTTCTCTTCTAGCATGTCAATGCTACAGTAACACTTCCTGCCATTTTAAAAAAAGATTCCAGCAGCAGACACACCTTTGTCTCTCCTCCCCACCATTATTCTGAGGGGAACCATTCACTTTATAACTCTCTTGTTCACTCTTCCATCTTCAACCACCCCTCTTTCACCTCTTACCTTCCCACCATCCAGGGCCTCGGTCTTTTTAGGCAGAGCAGTAATTCAATTGCACTTCTTTCATTCTTGTATCCTGTTTTCAGTGCATCTACTGTGTCTTCTTTACCACGAAGAAACCATACATGTTGGGTGTTGGCTTTGTGGAGAATTTATATTCAATCTCCACAGGTAATCTTAGAATTCCAGTTAATAAAGAATTGTTAGAGGAGATCAACAAGTCAATCACATCCATGGATAGAAATGGCCAGTCAATATTGAAATCCTTTATCAAAAAAGTGAAATTAGATATATTGCATAAAAGGGGGAAGAAGCTGGGGCAGGGACCTAGCAGTGATCATGGCTTGGCTTTGTGATCAAAGATTTATGAATGATCATAGACAAGGGCAAATCCTTTGACTCTGTGCAATGGGTTATTTAGGTGAAGTGCAGTGTGCGCAGTATTGGCCCCACTCTTTACACCTAGGGTTTATCTGCCACGGCCTAGCAAGCTGAGATGGTGACAGCCAGATCCTCAGGTTGTAGGTGTTACGTAGGAGTGTTTTTCTTCTAGATGGATAGGCTGACAAGGCCAATGAGACCCTTCTGCCCAGATTTGAAATCAGAGTTTACCTTCTCTCAGGTTGGCAGTTATGCTGCCGGATACTCGATCCCACCATGATGTAACAAACTCAGTGAAAACGAGGGAAACCAATCAAAAGGTGTTGCTAGGAGAGGCAATTTCCAGTGACCTCCTGCCTGGCAAGCCAGACAGTGGCCACGTGGCAATCACTACACTGAGGAAGGAGAGGCCATGTATTACGTGTGTATTTTCCTTGAATGAGTGGGACATCAGGCCCAGACCTCACCTGCCTCCCCCCCCCCCACCAGTGATAGTATATTAAATACACCCGTACATAGGATATTCACTCCCTCTACCTGCTTCCCCATCTCTCCAACCTTGTGTTGTATACCACACCACATCTGGGCCCTTCCCCCAGCTTATATTCTCTTTTATAAATCTAATTTCATCTTTTTATTTTAAACTTGATAAAGGGTCCTGACCCAATACATTGACTGATAATTTATACCTATGGATGCTGTCTGACCTACTGAGTTCCTCCAACAATTCTTTGTTTGCACAATATTCCAGTCCCTGCAACTTTTTGGACCTGCCATGGTCCTGTAAATATTCACCTTTTCTGGTCCGCTTGCATACTACACTGAAATATTCCTTTCTCCTGCCACAGTTCATTTGATCTTCACTCTTTCAAGTCTGCTGGGTCTGTTCTGTTTCCTTGGTGAATTAAGGATTGTCTGAAGCGGTGGGTGTATTTGCAAGCACAATTAGCAGTTGTTTTCATTAAATTTGGCTATTCATGTGAGGTGAGTGACTTCTTACAATGTTCTATCTGAGTTTGAAGCATTTGTGTTTGAGTACCGACCACCATGTTTACTTGTTCCTTTTGATTTTGGTATAAGTATGCAAATAAGTCATGGTCTCCTGTGAATGCAACATTTCTGTCCTACATTCCACATATTCTACCAAAACACCTGGGACACTGTTCATCAACAGTGCTCTCTGCCTACAAAGATTTACAAGAAGGTTGCTGGATTGGAGAACATGCTTCATGAGGATAGGTTGCCTGAACTTTTGTTTTTCTCCTTGAAAAGATAGAGCAGTGGTGGACAACCTATATATTTGGGCATCCAAATATATCCGGCCTGGAACCCAATCGAAATTACCATGTGTACCCGGCCTGCCTAGGCAGAGTCTGCATCCAGCCTGTGATCAAAATTTATCTGCTCCCCATGGCCTTCTGTTAAACTACTGACACCCCATTTGGCCCACAAATGGTAAAAGGTTGCCCACCCCTGCGATAGAGCGTGAGGGATAGAGGTGTACAGATAATGAGAGGCATTGATGGTCATATGATTTTTACCTAGGGCTGAAATAGCTAACACGAGGGAGGATCGTTTTAAGGTGCTTGGGAGTAAGTACGGGGAAGGGGGAAGGTTATGTATGAGGTATGTTTTTCAGTGTGGATGGTGCATGGAATGCTCTGCTAGCATCAGTGATGAAAGCAGGTATGGAAGGATATTTTAAAAGTCATTTAGATAGTTGCAGGGAACTGAGACTAACGGAGGGTTTTGTCCCAGAACAAATTTATACCTATGACTCTGGATAATAAGATGCTGGACAACTGGTGTCAGAAATGGATCAGGTGTATCGAAGATTGTTATCAATGAGGACAATTCATGTCATTTGAACAGCTGAGGAATAAGTATGATCTGTTGAATAAAACTTTCTTCTGCTACCTTCAGCTAAGATCTTCCTTAAGGGATAATTTGGGACTGACTATGGCCCTACCCATGTATAGTGATATGGAGATTATAATTCAAAGGGGGAATAAACATAAGTTTATATCGATGATGTATCTCCTATTCCAAAGTGAGGGCCTGAAGCCAGCCTTACATTAAGAAAGGGAAAGATGAGAGATGGACTCGCGCACTATAATGCACAAGTGGTGCTGGTCAGACCTGCATCTGGATAGGACGACAGCAGTTATTAATGCCAGGTACAGGTTGGTGCAATACAATTTCTTGCATCAACTGTACCTCACAACTCAATAATTACATAAATCCAAACCAGAAATTTCAGAAATGTGCTTCAGATGTGGTGTGGAGATTGGAACATTTATCCATTTAACCTGGCTGGATACAAAGGAGAGATCCTTTTGGGAGGACCTAGGAGACATTCTGAAAAAAATTATAAAAATTGATTTTCCACAGAATTCAGAATTGTACCATCTGGGAACATTATGGACATGAGTTTTAAACTGTCCAAATACCATATTCAGTTTGTGAACATTGCCTTGTTGGTAGCAAGGAAGTGTAAAGAGGTCGCATGGAAGTCCAACTCCCAACTAAACATTAGACAATTGTATACGGAGATACAGAGTTGTATTCACCTGAAGAAAATCACATACAATTTGAGGAGGAAATATGACACATTTGTTAGGGTCTGGCCATATAACTGCAGCATATAGGAATGCAGATATAGTCACACACCTTCTAAGTAGAAGGAAGGTAAAAATCCGTACTAATAGTGGAACAACTGAGATAAATTGTAGTTCTGGATTTGTATAAGTCTTGGAAAATCAAAAATGAAATAATCAAAAAGAAAAATGGAGGGTTATGCTGTTGAGAAATTCTAGGCATGTAGTCTAGGTTATTGGGTCAGCACAACACTGTGGGCCAAAGGGTCTGTAATGTGCTGTAAATTTCTATGCTCTACTCTCTCCCATGTTTCAACCTTCACTGACCATTTTCAGATTGTCTGCCTGTGTCTCCTTTTAAAGAGCTCCGTTAGTTTTAAATCAAATTAGCTGATTACTTATGTTAACATGCCCAGCCAGTCAACAGAGCTGTTGGTTCATAGTGTACCACAATTATTCAATTGAATGTCAACAGGAAATTGGCATCATGCTTTCATTCCCAAATTAGACACGTTTTAAAAAATACATCTTGATTCCTGCATTCATTTGTCCAAAAACCATTTTATTTTGGTTATTTTTCAATACATTCAAGGAAAATTATAAATTTGATTATTTATTGAGGGTATAAAACAGAAATAGTAGAGAGATGGCTATTGTGATCAGTGTGTGTTCCTTTATTCCAATAGTAATCAAAATCTTTATTTATTCAGAGTCTTTGAATTGTTTAATATATATAGAGCATGATTCATTGTGATTTATACAATAATGATCAATGAAATTTTATTTTTCATTAAACTAAATAGAGCATATTTTCCCAAAGGATATCAGAATGCCAGTTGAAATCCAAAAGGCATGCCTATGAATACGTTATGTAATATCACATCAACATTCATCAAAATTCAATCAGCTCTCATTTCAATAGTAACATTAAAATTGCTTTCCCCAGAGTAAGATCTCATGAATAATTAGACATATGGAGATTAGGAAACTAATCCCATAAAAGGACATTTGTTTAGTTTTCAAATTAAAAAAATGAATATTAAATTGAGGGTTGCATTCAAAATGAGATTAGTCTCAACATGAATTTAAGTATAATTTATTTAGCAATTCTACTTTAGTTTGCAAATTTATTTCCCTTAGCTACCCTTAGTCGATGGCACTGTGGTTCTGTAAATTAACCAGCACAAAAAGATTAAAATGCAATGCATTTGGTTGAACTGGCACAAGTGCTTCTTGCCAGTGAAGTAATTATATGCCAATATTGTAGAGGTAAATATAAATGGTTTCATTTCAAGTCAAGTCAAATTTATTGTCATCTGATTGCACAAGTACAATCCAACGAAACAGCGTTCTTTGATCCTTGGTGCAAAGCACCTAGACACACAACCAGACATTGCACACATGTGAACAATACATATGCAGGGCAAGTATTCATATATGCAAATGTATAAATAAATATTGTTTTGTGAATATGAGAGTCTCAGATGGTTAATATGAGCAGTTCCTTTAGCCATTCAGCATTCTCACTGCCTGTGAAATAAATTGTTCCTTAGCCTGGTGGTGCTGGCTTTGATACTCCTATATCTCTTTCCTGATGGGAGCAGCTAAAAGAAGCTGTGTGTAGGGTGGAAGGGGTACTCAATAGTTTTGCGTGCCCTCTTCATTCAATAATCCCAGTAGATCACATTGATGTGAGAGGTTGGGGCTGGGAGACTCCAGAGAACCTCCGTGCTGCTCTTAGAGACATGTGGATTGACCTCTGATTCATTTCTCTGCAGCAACCATGCAACCAGCCAGGATGCTCTCAAGAGTGTTCCTGTAGAAGGTTGACATGATGGTGGCTGGGATCCTTGCTCATTTCAGTCTTCTCAATAAGTAGAATCGCTGTTTCACCTTCTTGACATTTTCAATTTCTCCTACATCATTCACTGGCATTTATATGACGATATGGTGTGCTTCTAACCACCTATCCCATTTGGGCATCTGGCGATTATTATAAAAAAAATTAGAATATCACCAAAACCAAAGCAAATGTCTAAGGCCGACATTAGAACACAAAGATCCTTCTGTTATTTGTAATTCAAGGAATAGGCTTCTTGTTGGTAACTGGGAAATTGGAAAGAATCCAATGAGAATTAATTTACTTGACCAATAAAAGTTAAATCTTACTAGATCCAGATGATAGTATTCTGCACAGGAAAGGCAAGGAAGAAGTCAATTGGATCTTTTGGTTTGAATCTTGAATAGAAATTCAGTATTCTCTAATGACGGAGCAACGATGTAGTTTATAAATATTCAACAGATTAATTATACTAATCCATCAAAAGTCAGAGAAGATTACATGGAATGTATTTTGATACAAATAATAATTCCTTGAGAAGGAGGAAAGGAATTCTCAAGTTAAGTGATAGCAAAACAGGAACTGACATTCAAAGCATAAGCAGATAGTGAAATATGAAAGGTGAATAAATGTATTTGCCTGTAGCCTTTGTGATGTTTTCTTAATTTATTTTAACCTTCATTATGAGTCATCATTAAAATTAAATAAATAGTTTTCCAACTAAAATGTTCCATATACTGGAATGGAAAGTGCTCCACCTTTTAATAAAGAACAATCTTATTACATAGATCAGCACAGGTAGGAGTTTGTCCTTTAGGTAATGGTCAACAACCTGTCTCTCTCTTTCAGGCAATAGTTTGCAAGTAACCTGACATTGCAACTAATGTATTTCAGTGCGCATGTTAGTAGTAAATAATGTAAAATGTATCTTAAAATTTGATTATCTGATTAAGCATGAAAAGCTTCCATAAATTTAAACTAATGTGGTGAAGTTTTAATGAAATGCTGTATCAGACAGCTTGCCGATTTGGAGGAGGGATATGATTCATAAAATAAATTACAAGTACTTACAAATTTTCCAGATTATTATAATTTTCAGTTCTTGCATCCATTTATACTTCTGTATTTTCACATATATCATCGTACATTTCAGCATATGTTGAGTTGTGAAACCCTCAAAAATCACACAAAAAATGGGAGTTGAGATATGTCAGACATACTTTTGAGACCTTAAATTCAGGTCAAAACCATTTGATGATGATTCAGCATATAAGTTGACCCTGGAAGTGCCAATTCGGCATATTAGTGGACCCTGGAATCACCTCCTCACCGACGGTGTAGCCACTCCCAAACACCTCCCCACCGCTGGGTGCTGCCAAATCCCACCCAAGAGACCAAGGTCCCTGCTCCAACCCGGGATCCTGAGATCACCGCTCCTGCCCAGTAAGGCAAGGTCGCCACTCCTGCTCGGGAGAATGAAGTCACTGCTTCTGCCATGTAGGCTGAGGTTCCCACTCCTGCCCAGTAGGCTGATTTTTTTTAAACTTTTTTTTATTTGCTTGTTAAATTTACAGCTTTGCTACTTGGCGATTGGGATGTTTTAACAAATTTTGGGTTATTGCTAGGAGGCCTGGACAGCCCAAAAATGGGTGGGTGGGGGGGGGGGGCAACATATGCCCGACATATCAGAAAACCATTAAAATGAGGCTAAAAGGGGGGGGGGGGTAGTTGACCTACCTGCCGATTGACTTATATGTCAAAATATAGGGTAGTTTTATATTTATTTATAGTTATTTGTTTTTATTTGGCAATATTTAACAATATTTTTATGAAGTATTTTCAGAACACTATATAAATAAGAAACTATGTAAACACTATATGGCAAACAATTACCTAACAAGTAGTAAAGAATGTTGTAATAAAAGTAACCTGAACACTACAAAAAGTTTAAGAATACATTGACATAGTTCCCATTCATTTGTGGGGAAGTCTGATCCTCAAAAGTTGCTGATAGATTTACAAGCTTTCATTTTGATAGAGTGTATCTATGTATCCATGCATAGGCTTCTGTAAAATCTTATATATTCCCGATTGTCTCATTTCCCACTGTTTGTTGATTGGTTAACAGTTGGATGTTGATTTGCAAAACACAAGTTTTAAATTATCACATGTAAATTATGCAGTGGTAAGTCATTAATTATCTTTTGAAACTATCAAGAATTTGTTTTAAAATACAACTCATTGAAATGGTCCAAATATATTTTAATTTTGCAATAAAATTTTGCTTGCCAATAATTAGGGATGTAAATACATACAATTTTAATTTTACTAGCCTTTGGAGACATATACTTAATGACCACGTAGTATGCATTTTTTAGTGATTACTGACAAGACATTTTTCAGATCAACAACATAGATGACTATAACCTATAAACTTCAGTCCTGTTAGGTACTGTATTACTATATTCCTTCTTTGAGATAGTTAATCACCTTTATCTATAAAGAATATTAATTAAGCAGTAAAGATGTGGTTAGTGAGAAATCCCAGAGACTGACCAGCAGGAATGTTATCTGTCATACACTAAGAACTAATCAATATGAACAACTATGCCTTAGAAATATAATTGATCAAACTAAGACATTCAAAGTGAAGAGAACTCTAAGCAGAATGATAAAGTGTTAGGAGGAACTTCTCTTTCTTTGGCTTGGCTTCGCGGACGAAGATTTATGGAGGGGGTACCATTAAGACTAATGATAAAATAAAGTGGTCACAAGATTGGTTTAACCACCAAGGGATACTACTGGTTTATGTTTTGGAATCCTTAAATGAGAGGCAAAGAGCAGGGCAAGCCATTTGAAAATAAAAAAAAACTTTACGTGGGTCTAGAACAGTGGTTCTCAACCTTTATCTTTCCATTCATATGCCACTTTAAGTATTCCCTATGCCATAGGTGCACGTGATTAGTATATGGGTGGAAAGAAAAAGTTTGAAAACCACTTTTTTAATTGTATCTAATTGACTTGTTACGTGCATGGTTTCATCACTCCAAAGGCAATGAGCCATTGGCAATTTTTCTCAAGCAAAATATTTCAATAGCAATTGGGTCTGGAACAGTGATTCTCAACTTTCCCTTCCCACTCAAATACATTAAGCAATCCCTTACTAATCACAGAGCACCAATGGCATAGTGATTACTTAAAGGTATTTGAGTGGGAGGGAAAGGTTGAGAATCATTAGTCTAGAACAAACTAAGTTCAATTAACTGGAGAGACAGGCCTGTATATTGCTGGGCAGTGTTGGGTTATAATGGCCAGGGTAAAGTGCAAAATGACCAGTTAAATCTCATAACTGGTTGATTGACTATAATATTAACATAATGAAGATGAAAACAAATTTGTGGTAATAGTTTTGTTGGGCAGAAGCTTTAAAATGAGAACTAGAGGGAATAGCCTCAAGATTCAGGGGAGTAGATTTAAGATAGAGGACCTCTTCTCCCAGAGCGAAGTGAATCAGTGGAATTCTTTATACGATGAACCTGTAGAGGCTGCCTCATTAAATATATTAAGACCAAGACAGATAGGTTTTTGAAGACCAGGGGAATTAAGAGTTATAGGGAAGGGCTGGTAGATGAAGCTGAATCCATGGCCAGATTAGCCATTAATTTATTGGATGGTGAAAAAGACTCCACTGACCAGATGACCAAATCCTGCTCCTATTTATTTTTTTAATCTTTTTTTTATTTTTCACACTATGAATCATATTAACCAAAATACACACAAAACATTTCCCTCTTGGATATACACAGTGTCATTTTCTCTCCTTTTTCCCCCCTCCCTTCCCTCTATCCTTCCCACCCGCCCCCCTCCCTACCCACTAAACGTTCAACAGATATAATACTATTAAACCCATTAAACAGTGTCACAATGAAAATAAACAAGAAAATTGTGTCATCTACTTTTACACACTGGGTCAGTTCATTTCATCTTCTTCTTCTATCATTTTAGGGGGTGGAGGTCCGTGGAAAGCCCTCTCTGTTGTGCTCCATGTACGGTTCCCAAATTTGTTCGAATACTGTGACTTTATTTTTTTAAATTATATGTTATTTTTTCCAAAGGAATACATTTATTCATTTCTGAGAATACCATTGCTGTATTCTCAGGCTATCTTCTGATTTCCAGATTGACATTATACATTTTTTTTGCTACAGCTAAGGCTATCATAATAAATCTTTTTTGTGCTTCATCTAATTTGAAACCTAATTCTTTACTTCTTATATTACTTAGAAAAAAGATCTCTGGATTTTTTGGTATGTTGCTTTTTGTGATTTTATTTAATACCTGATTTAGATCTTCCCAAAACCTTTCCACTTTCTCACCTGCCCAAATTGCATGTACTGTTGTCCCCATTTCCTTCTTACAGCAAAAACATCTATCTGGTACTGTTGGGTCCCATTTATTTAACTTTTGGGGTGTGATATATAGCTTGTGTAACCAATTATATTGTATCATGCATAACCTCATGATTACTATATTTCTCATAGTTCCAGAGCATAGCTTTTCCCATTTTTCATTTTTTATCTTTATGTTTAGATCTTGTTCCCTCTTTTGTTTGGGTATACACTTATTTCATCATTCTCTTTCTCTTGCAGCTTGATGTACATGTTTGTTATAAATCTTTTAATTATCATTGTGTCTGTAATCACATATTCAAAGCTGCTTCCTTCTGGTAACCTCAGTCTGCTTCCCAATTTGTCCTTTAAATAGGTTTTCGGTTGGTGGTATGCAAACATTGTACCGTGAGTTATACCATATTTGTACTTCATTTGTTCAAAAGATAATAAACTATTTCCCAAAAAACAATATTCTATTTTTTTGATCCCTTTTCTCTCCCATTCTCTAAAGGAAAGGTTATCTATTGTGAAAGGGATTGGTTGATTTTGCGTCAATAATAATTTTGGTAGTTGCTAATTTGTTTTTTTTCCTTTCTACGTGAAATCCTGCTCCTATTTCTGATGTTCTTATGTTTATAAATACCCTTGAGATCTCTCATGGAAGGATCATTTTGGCACAATCACCAAGATTTATGTTGTGAATCTCAAGATAATGTAAGCCAAATCAGGGAACAAAATTTCAAAACTGCAATATGTTGAAATACAAATTTCAAAATAACTGTTCTGAACAATATCTTTATTTTTAGATAATTATCACTTTGATCAAATCTGTGTAACTATACAGATTGATTAATCAAAATGTTTTCTTGGGTTTTTTATGAGTATCCCAGTTAAACCTGTTAGGTGAATTAAAATACAATGAATGAGAATATCATCTTGGTTGATGTGTAAATGAAGAACTGAGGAAGTGCTGAGCTCATGGCGGTGACAAATAATGAAATGTTAAACTTAGGCCTGACTCTTTTTAACACTATTTGGAGGACATTACACACAGCATTTCACCAACATCACTGATTAATGATGAGGATGTTACTTAATCATTATTTCAATGATTTGCATGGTCCCTTGCAGTGAACAAACTTTCTGAATCTATTCTTCTTTCGAAAAGTGACCAGACTTCAGAAATAATTAATTTTCTATGAAGTAACTTGTAATTCTGAGTAGTGTATCTACCCATAAATTCTTCTCTTTCTTCTATTTTGTACAATTTATTAAAAGTACTAGCAGGATACCCAGCATTGCCCGGGAAATAAAATACTCAGTTGTTAATAATATATAATATAATAACAGTTTATGGCATGGAAACAGGCCATCTCTGCCCTACGTCCATGCCGGATCACTCAAGCAACTCCATTAGCTCCCCCCGCTTATTCTCCACCAATAGCCCTCTAACCCCCTCATATCCATGTATATATTCAGCCTCCTCTTAAATGAAAGAATTGACTCTGTCTCAACTATTTCCTCCGGAAGATTAATCCATTCAATCACCACTCTCTGAGTGAAGAAGCATCCTCTAATGTTTCTCCTAAAATTTTGCCCCCTTACCCTCAACTTGTGTCCTCTTGTTTCAACCTCCCCTGCTCTCAGGTGGAAGAGTCTACTTGCATCTAGTCTATCTATTCCCTTCATAATTTTAAACACCTCTATCAAATCCCCTCTCAACCATCTACGTTCCAATGAATAAAGTCCTAACCTCTTCAATTTTTCTCTGTACTCTAGGTATTTTAAGTCAGGCAACATCCTTGTAAATCTTCTCTGCACCCTCTCCTCCTTATCTATATCATTCCTATAATTTGGAGACCGGACTGAACACAATACTCCAAACCTGACCTCATCAATGTCTTAAACAGTTGCAGCATCACTTCCCAGCTCCTATACTGTATGCTATGATTTATAAAGGCATGGTTGAAACAAAATAACCAAAAGTCTTCATGGTAATTAATGCACCATCAATAACTTCAAAGACTAGATGTTGTAGAGAAACTGATAGGCTTTTATTCTCAACAGAATGGATGTTCGTCCAAGTTAATTGACTGTCTTGGATTGATGAGGGAGCTGTGGCACATTGGGCTTTATTCAGAGGTCTGTGGGAGGAGCCTTAGGCATAGTCAAGGGGCATGTCCAAGCTCATCCAAACATGTATACAGTGGTTTACTACACTGCATAAATTTATTTTTCAAACACAACATTTATATTCTTTGCATTGTAGATACCTAGTTCAAAGTTTACTTCTGGCAAAACATTGACAAAAATTTCTCAGCTAAGGGCTTCATAATAAACAATATTCTTAGTTTTTCCATGGAGCATTTTCATAACGGGTAAACATCCAACATAGAACTGCCCATGGGAAAAGCAGGGCTCTTCCAATTGCAGTCCAGCTACCTTCAATGCCTGACCTTGGGATTTGTTGATGGACATGGCGAAGCTCAGGTGTATGGGAAATTTAAGTCTCTTGAACTCAAATGGCTCATCAGTGGGAATAATGGAAATTCTCCGAATGAGTACATCTTCTCCCTTGCCACATCCAGAAAATATTGCCGCCTCAATAACATGGGGCATAGGATTCTTAACAGCCAGTCTTATTCTAATGTACAGCATAGTTGATCCAAGTTATGAAGGAGCATGATTGTTGCTCATACCTTTAGATTGAGACAATGTGGTTGGACCCTTGGAGGTTCCAGTGAATTTAGAAACTCTTTGGGATAGTTCACCACTTGAGTCTGATCAGAAACTCTGCCAACTGACTTGTAGCAGTGAGCATTACCAAGTAGCTGCTGCAAAAGCTGCCCATGTTGAACTGGGTTTGGCCACTTGTTTTTATTCTGAATGTACATTGATGAACAGCACTGGAACTAATTGAGGTGTCCCTCGTGCAAGTTCATTTTATTTTAAACTTTGAACTTCATAAGACCTTAAAGGTTAAATTCAATGTAGTCATGATATTCTGCATCAAATGTTGCCACAATTTTAGTGAACAATAATGCAACTCAGTGCTAGTTTAAACAGTAATGCATGTCAGTGCAAGCTGGTCAAAAAATACTTTTGAACTTCATATAACTGTAAAGGTTAAGTTTGATGTGGTCTTGGCATTCAGCATGAAACTTTAGACTCTAGACATTTCTACAGTGCTCCATATTGATCTGCATGGAGAACAGACAAACGAACAGACATACATGCACAAATATATATTAGAATTCTAATGTTTAAATATGTAGATTTAATTTCAAATTGAAAGGTTGTATTTTTAAAGAACAGGAAGACCTATTGGCTTCACTATTTTAGGAGTAACATCAATGCACTCTGGAAGTTTTCCAATGCATAAAATTGACTTTTAAAAGCCCTCCTGTATAGCTACAAAGCAATGTTTCTATCTGGTACCATGATTGTAAAAAAGAAATAATTGGTAGTATGATTTCCATTGTTACTTTGAATAAGATGGGTTAATAAATGAAAGCCAGGACTCATTTGTTTAAAGTGAATGTTATTTGACAAAAAATGCATATTTGAAATGCAGTCATGGAGAGGGTTGATTAGGGTCATAGAAGTGATGTGTGTCATAAATCATTTGAAATAAATAGCACATGATTAACATAATTAAAGAAATAGTAGCAGAGGTGGCACATTAGCTATGGGATAGAGCAATAGATAGCCCTGAGACTGGAGGCAAGTCTGCATTGTTTTCTACTGAGGTTAGTCTCGGACTACTGGTACTTTGGAAGTGTGAAAGCTAACTGTTTAAAGACAATGAGAATTTTGGGGCTTAACCCACTAAGTTATTTTAATGGCACATAAACCTCATGCTGACTGCTCAACTCGGAACCTACCAAATGTAACCAGTAGCTTACTTGGTGCAGTCAGTGGTAAATGCATGATTCATTGGCTGCACGCTTCTCTAGAGACGAACACCATGTGTGGCAAGCACTGCAATCTGGATAAGGCATATCATCCAGCACGTTTTAAAGAGGAAACATTCTAGCTGCAAAATATAGAAGGCTTCAAGCAATGGATCTTCGTGGAATAGGGGGAGTACCAACAGTGTTTAATATTTGTTACAAGCCCAAAGGACTAAAAAGCTTGCAGCACAGAAATTCACTAAGACAATGGCTACTTAAAGAAAACTGACTTTATTTTCTTAATACAGAATATTAAGATCAATACTTATCTTATTACTATTAACTTAATGTAACCTAATTTAACCCCTTTCTTATTCTAAGTGCACGTGTATGTAATGTTTATGTGTTCATGAAGGTTCTTTTTCATTGTCTAATCATTCATATTTCACTTCTCCAAGTTCACTGGTGTCAGGCAATCTTCCTTACTGTGCACAGAACTAAACAGATATTATATTCATCAGGCTCTGGTGCTTTAACTTAGGTGCTACTGCTCAGGAAGGTCTGAGTTAGTTTCAGAGAAACATTCATTGTTCATTGGACACACAAACAGACCACCTTCAATTAGCAACTGAAGCGTCTTAATGAAGATACTTGCCCACTCTTGGGTTTTTCCAAAAGATAACCTCTTCTTCCAAGATACTACAAGGAGTTCTTCTTTTTCCCCTATTTCAGGAGAAACACAATAACCAGCCACAACCTCTGCAAATGACTACAGAGATTTAGAATTGGCTGAACTCAGAACTCAAAACCCATCTTGAAATGGGATCATGCTTGCAGCTTTCATCACAAACCTCTGCAGAATACTTTCCCAAATAATGGATGTTTTCTCTCTGTTGGCAAAACAATGTGGCCCCTCTTAGGACAACGAACTTCAACCAGACATTTAAAACTCGAACCAGTTTAAAAGCAAAAGAGTTGTCACTTCTTGAGCCTGGACACTGTTCAAACATGTTGGTCCATTAACACTTACTTGTGAAACTCTCACAAGCACTTCCTTTGACTATGGAAAGCCAACTGTAAACACAAAGTCTACCCTTACATAGCTCTTGCATGGCAAATGAGATGTTTGTTTGTGAAATGTGGCCTAACAACTAAACCTCACAATTTAACCCTTTTAAGATATATTTTATCATAATTTTATTAACTTATTCCATAACATATTGCACTAGCGATATTAGTTCTGGAGGTGGAGAGAAGATGTGAGCTACTCACAAATGACTAGGAGAATTGTGAGACAAACTCTCCAGAAGCAGTGGGAGCAGTTGGCCATGCAGTCAATACTACTAGTTGAACCTCAAGCACCAGGATACAGGGCATCTAGATATTTATTGCCTTCACATATTTGGGTAATGGTCAGCGAATGTATCTTCACATGCCGTTAGCCTCCAACTGTATCATCTAACTCATTCACTGCTCAATTCACCACACTCTATTCACGAACCTTCATCAATCAGGACAGAAACCATACCTTTATATTCTTCTCCTCCCCCTTGCATGCAAAACATAAATATGCCTATATCTCGCAGCACACAGAAAAGGCTAAGAACATCAGCCACTTCACCCAGACTCAGAGGCATACTTCTTCCTCTCTTCCGGGTCACCTGAGTGTGCATCTCCTGTCTGTTTTGTGTATCCACAGGCTTCTTATTTTCAAAGGGGAATTCTGAACTATATGCAGATCACTCAATTGTGGTTGGCTGGATGCTATCTTGGTGAAAGTTTACATGCACAGGAGGAACTTGTAGATGTTGACATCAGCAGACAATTAAAGTTTGATAGCCCCATTGATGTTTGAAACCTGGTGCTCTGGCCCAGGACTGGTCTTAATCCTGATGTGGTATTTTGACCTGAAATGTCAATCATCCTCTGCCCTCTGCCAATACTGCTTGACTTGCATTCCTTCAGTAGCTTGTTCTTCACTCCAGATTACAGCATCTGCAGTTCCATGTGCCTCTGGTTTTAATCTGAAAATCAAAATGACATTAATTAGAATTAATGACTCCCTTTTGTTGTCACTTAAAGGGGATGTGAGCTACTCAGAGGTCAGTTGCTGGAATAGTTATTTTGGCTGCTGCTGTAAGTTTACACAATTTTCAAAGCCTCTTATATTTGGCTAGGTTTAAATGGCCTATAGGGAGAGCTAAAGCTAGTGCTAAAATTAATCTCGCTGATTTGAAACCTTGTGCTGAATCAAATTGTTTCCGGGCATTAGTGATCTGGAAGTGCTAATAATGAGAACTCATTGTGGCTGGAAGATGAAGAGAGGCTCTGCAGAGCAGAAAAGGGTCCAAAGGAAGAAAGATCAGGCTGTGATGGGCTCTTAGAAAGAGGTCATACTTCTTCAGCAAGAAATTTCTTTCCACACCTTCAGGTGATGGAAAGTTTGCATGCTCAGTGTGATTCTGTTTTCATGTTTAAAGATAATTAAAAGCAACTTTTGTTTAAGTAAGCATTTTTCTTGGTGAATATCTATTGTTGCTGTGTTTTGTCGTCCTTAGTTCTTGCAAATTAAATCAAAGCATCTATTCCCTCCTTAATGGCTAAATATTGAACATCTGAATTCCTAGGTCTACGTACATGAATAATTTCATGGAGGCTGACCATTTTTTTTTTCAGGCCCTCTCCCGCTGTCACCTCTTAACTCTTTTTATCCCCCTCTCACCTGTATCCATCGATCACCTGCCAGCCTGTGCTCCTCCCTTTTCCCTTTCCCCTCTCCTCTTGGGGGGGTCTACCTGATTTTCAGCACTCCTGAAGAAGGGCTCAGGTTAAAGCATCGACTGCATATTTCTTTCTCTGGATGTTGCATGACCTGCTGAATTTCTCCAATATTTTGTGCAGGGCACTTGACCCCAGCATCTGCAGAGTTCTTGTTTACCTAATTGTGATGCATTCTCTGCTTTAAGTCCCTCTCCCCCAGATTTACTTCAAATCAGATCGAATTGTATTTCTACCAGAATAGATGTTGTTGATGTGTGGAAAATGTACTTCCATAAACTTTCTTTATAATTCAGTAACTATTGTTACATCATAGAGCAACAGCAATGGAAATTCACCAAGACAGTGTTATTTTTAAAACAATATATTTATTAATAATTACTAATAATATAACATCTTACTTAAATATACCCCAACTATGCGTGAATATACTTATCTGTGTATGTGTATATTTGTGTGTGGAATGCCGAAACCATTACAGCTTAGGCACAGTTTTGGAAATTCATTCGCAAAGTTCAATTTAAGAAATCCTGTGTTGAAACTCAGACTTTTACACTGATGCTCAGAAGTAATTACAAAGGAGGTGAGAAACTGAGTGGTCAGTGAGCCAAAAACTCACAAATCCTTGTCAAGTTGCTTCCAGAGAAATGTCCTTCCATTTGAATATTTGTCACAACTCCCCTTTCCCTTGCACAGGGGAGATGAAATGTGTGACTTCCACAGTGCTTACAAAACCCAGGCATGGGTCAGTCAAAATGACCATCACAATGGTCAGGATCCAATGCAGGATTTCTCCTCTTTCCTTTATCCAGATATGGGTCAATCAAAATGACCATTGCAATGGTCATGGTGATACAATAATTCCCCTGACAAGGAGAATCAGCAGAAATGTCAATTTTCACACAAAGTCATTCCACCTCTGTGATGGTTGGCTGATCAATATTGAATTCTGTTTCTTTAAGTGTCCCAATCATATGACTCATAATCACATGACCCTCTCTGTTTTCTCTGAGTAAACAACCATGTTCTTGTTCTTAGTTAAGAGCATCACCCTGTTTACAGTTTGGACCTGATGGTGCCATGCAGTCTGTAAATGTGAAAACTATGAATGGTTGCAGCCTGCACCAACTCCCTAAGTGACACTCACTAGTAAAACAGGAGTTTGTAAAACAATCACTAACCTGGATTCACACTTCACATAAACATAAAAATTATTTCATTGTCTTCATTCACAAACATGTCTGAATATCTGCATTCAGGTTATTTTTGCAAATTCATACACTTGATTAGAAAGAGTCATTCTGTCAGCCTCTAGTTCTTCCTCTGCTGTGATGAGGAAATTATCTTCTACTGCCTGTGGAGTACACACTATTTTCTATGTTCATTGTGGCTTCTTCGCAGGGTGTTTTTCCATCTTTGGTCAGTGTATGCGATGCAAAAGCTTCCCATTGCCTCTCTCCATGAAGTGGTGAATCAATACCCAGCTCTGCAGTTGAAAGCAGTGCAAGCAGGTTCTAATGCTCAGTAAGTATCGCGAAACACCACAAGTGACTTGATGCTGTGACTTTCTTGCACAGATGTTTATGTATGGAATTTTATGAAAACCTCTTTTCCCTTTACTATTTGGTGGTGCTTTCAACACAATTGCAAGCTCCAGCAAAAATCTGATTTAATATTTGTTGATAGATAAAACTGACCAGACCTTAGTAATGTTTCCAGTTTCCTGGCTTTGAAAAATTCAAACAGGCATCAGGCACACAAAACTCACATAAGAGACTCGACTGAGTTTGCTTCCCATTTTCATTCACCCCCAGGAGCACACAAATTAATTATTTTTCTCTGGAAATACATTTGGTTTCTTTAAGGATTACGTTATGTAGATGCACCCTTCTATAGACTTACTCCGAAACTGAACAGAAATTTCCCTCTGTGGCTATTGCAGCTGGAATGTCCAAGCTGATTGCACAAGCAATGCTTGATCGTTGAACTTGCAATGTGTTCACTGGTGATATTACTCCATATAGAGTTTGGATTTATGAGAGCAATTCCTTGAACATTATTTTCAGGTCAGACAAGTCAGCATATACATCAAAAAGAGTCACTTAATAATTACCACAGATATGAACATTTTTAAAGTCTTAGATACCACCTCTCTGGATGTTGTCCAATTTCACTGCATCACTTTCACAGGGTATTGCTTGGTCATATCATAGATTGGCTTGGCATTTGACTTATTACATATATAGTTTGTGATCTTGTAAAAATTGTAGATTTCACAATATTTGGACTCCTCCATAATACTTTGGTGCAGGCCATCATTCTGCATGCCACCACGTTCATTCCTACAGGCAACAACTCTCTCTTTTTGCACACGGATCCTTTATGTGCCAGAGTGAGATAACGGTGCTCAGAGCTGTATAACAAAAGAAAGACTGGAGAATCAGAGTGAGCAAGTCGAGGGATCGATATGGATCTGTGACTGTCAGAGTACATGCAAATAGTGAGGGTTGCGCACTCCCTGCAAAAATTTCAGAAGTTCAACCAGCCCTGCCACTGAGGTAAGCGCACCAGACTGCTGGGGCCTGCTCCAAGACTAGAGTTATCTGACACCATGCTTTGGGTATGAGCTAAAGAAGCAGCCTCCACCCTTGTGCCATCAGGGCTGAGTGGTTTCTTGCTTACTCTGTTTTAACCCCTAGATTCCAAAAGACAGCAGATGGTTTTCAACAGCTGCTTGAAGACAACATTATTGACAGTGAGATATATAAGATTTTATATAGTTCAAGTAGTTATTTCCTCTTATAATTAAAGTTGCCTACCAACATGCAAATTACTGTCATTAATAAAAAGTCGCTGCAAGTTTATCATAATTTTATCTATTTCATCTGCAACAGTGATTTATTTTGAAATTCATCATCCAATTTGGGTGGGAACTTGTGTGTGAACTTCATTTCCCCTGATGCTTGTGTCTTGTTTCAGAATGTTGATTAAATATTGGTCTTGATGTATTCATGCTGAAATTTTTTTTTCCCAATTCTTTCATGATATTTTCAATCAAACTCTTCCAGTCAGAAGCAGTCTGTTGATATAGTCATCCATTGGAATCATTTTGCCCATTATAATGTTCTTTTTGTCTTAATATTGTTGAGGTGTCACCAGATTATGTTCTTAAATTTAGTTCATTTCTTGCCATTAGCACTTCACTAAACCTGTGGTTATACAAATCCCTTTTCACAGACTTTAGCTGTGCTAATATTCATTGCGATGTTTTGATTATTAACCTTTAAGCTTGAAACCATTTTTTAAAAATTAATGGTAATGTTGCATATGCTTTTTTAAAGTCCTCCTGGGATTCCTCATCCTCCTCAATATCATGTACACTCCCTCTATGGTTTTTCACCATAATTGCCCAACCATTATGATTGTGCCTTTTAACATTTGTGCATCAGGTTCTGCTTTTGACATAAGTAGGTTCACACAGTTTGATAAACATTTCTCCAAAAGGGAGTTTACATACTTTAATGAGGTTTGATGTACCTCATTCTCTTTTGCCAAAGAGCCAGGAGAATGAGGATAATGGTTTACACAGAGAGCCTCATGCTCAGCGTCTCCTGTGGATTTCATATGAACTCCACTACTTTCTTGGATCAAAAGGAACTTTGTTCCCACAATGCACAATGATCACAACTGAATAAGCCTTATCTTAGCAGCAGTCCTGATTTCTTTACTCTGAGGTAGTTTTCTATGCAGCAGTGTTTAATGCATCAGAGCAAATCTAAGAGTGACTGCTGGCTATCCAGTCACAGCAAAAGCAGAGCATGCTGAGAAAGGCAGGTTAGGCAGCAAATGTAGAGTTCCACAGCACAGAAACAGGCTCTTCAGCCCAACTTGTCCGTGCTAAATGAGCTAGTCACATCTGCCTGCATGCAGCCCATTGAAACAAGGATTAACATATAAAGTTGAAGATCTTTTGCCAGAACTGGGAAGGAGAGAAAAAAAGCGGTTAGTTCTAAATTACAGAGAAGACAGGAGTAGGATGGATTGGTATATCCACAAGACCATCCTCACTGTGAATCCCTGATCTGATCTCCCCTCCCCACCCATCCCTTCCATCAGTGGGTATTTCCCCCTGCAACTATAGAAGGTGCAATACCTCCTCCCTCGCATTCGGGTCCTTCATACCTAGGGTCCTTAGCAGCCCTTCCAGATGAATCAGAGGTGCACGTGCAACTTCTCCAAATTTCCTTTATCGCATTCAATGTTCTTAACATGGCCTCTTTTATGTTGGCAGATCAAGCATAGATTCAACAACCATGTTTCAATATTCCACAATGATCATCTTGAACTTCCTATTACATATCATTTCGACTCCCCATCCCATTAGGATACTGAGATGCCGGTCGCTGGCCTTCTCCACTGCCACAATGAGGAAACACAAACCAGAAAAAAAGATTATTGTGTTCCACTTAGGTAAGAACATTGACCTTTCCTGGTTCAGGTATCCTAATTCCCCATGTCCCTTTCCCACTCCAACCAGTTTTGCCAGCTAGCTTCTCCCTCCATTTATTCTCCTTTTCCATTCCCTTCACCCCCCTCCTTCCAGTTTGGTTCTATCTGCCCATCACCCATGCACCTACTCACATGAGTTTCTCTTTTCTCTTTCAGCTTACTCTTCTTATCCCCTACCCCACCTATTTATCAGCCTGTCTCCACTTTCTCTCTCCTCTTCTCCCACCTGGCTCCATCTGCCTAAATTATTTTTTTTAGCTCGTGTTTCCACCTATCATCCACCAACATTTTATTTCTAAACTCCCCTCTCCCTTCCCCCACCGGGTTCTATCTGCCCACTATTTCCTACCTCGCTGGTTAAACCTATCATCTCTGATCCATGTCTCACCCTTCTATCTCACCTATTTATACTGGTTATCACCCTCTACACTCTCAGTCTTATGAAAGATCTCTAAACAAGTTTCCTCTTGAATATTTATTTTTAAATCTTTCTCACATCTTTGTCTTGACTTATGAACTCCTGGTTTATTCATTCCATTTTGGAAAATTGTATACATAATTGAAATAAACGTTTTAGTATTTATATCTGTAATTAATTGTTCCAAATAACTTTATTCAGGTAATATCAAATCTGGACCCAAATTTTCTCTTAAATATGCTTTAACTGATAATAAGAGAATATTATATTGTTTTTTGTTCCATACCTGCTTTTCAATTGCTCAAATGTCATTAAAGTTGAACCTTGAAAACAATCTTTTATTGTCTTAATTCCTTTGTAAAACCAAATATCAAAAAGCTTATTATCTATTGTAAAAGGAATAAGTTGATTCTGACTCAATATCATTCCTGTATTTGAAAAATTCTTATTCCCATTTCTAAATGTATTTCACTCCATATTTTAGAGAGATTTTTAAACAAAGAAATATTTCTATTGCCAATAAAAAGCTTATTATTCCATTTATATATAAAATTCTCTGATTTATCTTCTCCCGTTTTATTCATTTCTATATAATCCATGCTGACTTCCCTTTTGAAAAAAAGTAGAGAGAAACTTTAATTGTGTTGCCCTATAATAATTTTAAAAAATGTGTTAATTGTAGTCTTTCTAATTCAAATTTTCATGTTTTTTTTTCTAATGCAACTATTGCCATTTTTCCTTTCCAAATAAATTTCCTTTCATACTTATTTAGTTCTTGAAAAAAATTTTGACGGTATAAACATTGGTAGCGTCTGATGAAGGGTCTCGACCCAAAATATCAACTTCTGCAGCTTGTTACTGGTTCTGCTGTAAGTCATCCATTTAGGATATTTGCTCAATATTTCTTTCTGCATTAGCACAGTCTGATCTAATGGTTACTTTCAACAGCCCTGCATTATAGAATATTTTACACTTTGTGTGTGTTTCCACTCTATTGCTCCTGCCATTCACCCATCAATCACAGTTTATCACCAAATCAGATATTTCAATCCATCTCTCCCCACTTCTCCCCAAATTCATCTTATAACTTAAGATGAATTTAGCCTCCTTCTGTAGCTCAGGAAATTGAGTTGTCATCCAAGTCCTAAGAAACCAAAGTAGATGGCAACCTTTAAACCCACAGATAGCTGAGACCTGGACTCAGTGGTATATCTAGGGAAAATAGCAAGCATTGAAATTGCAACCCCCCCATTAAAACTTATTTACTTCAATTCTTTATCCTGCAACCATTCCTTGTCATCACCACACCATCCACCTTGCCTTCCCTACTTGTCCTTGCCGCCTCCTCTCTCCATGACAAGCTCATCGTCCTCTCATTCCGCTGATCTCATGCCTCAGGAGGAGGGAGGGATGCACTGTATTGCAAAATTATCTGCTCCTTATGCTATCCTGACAATAATCATGTCACCTTGATGAACACTGCAGCCGGGTTGTTACAGTTATCACCTGAAATTATTTTCTGCGTCATTTTTTTTCTGTCTTCCTGACCTGTGCTTTCTGTATTAACTTGATTATGATCCTTCAACTGAATTTGTTAAGGGTATCTATAAAGTAGTGACTTACTACATATAAAAATATTAGTGGCGATATTAAACGAATGGTTCTGGTTTATATTGTGCAGGTCTTGGCTGTGCTCAGATGGTCAATATTGCTATTCAACCCAATTTGTATTAAAAGTATTTCCTATCATTAGTCCTGTACCAATACAAATATTAAGATTTCCTGCAAGGAGCAGTTCTTTTCTCGGTTATAAAACCACAATATGCAGTCAACACCCCTTCCAAGGTTATTGGTCTCTGAACATTATTATAAGAATAAACACACTGTGAAATACACTCTAACATCCTTGCCATTATTCCCTGGAAGAGCGTACCAACTCCTTACAGACAGAAAGGGATTCAAGCCCTGGTCCCAATGGCTGGCGCTAATCAATACACTAACTGAGGCGCCCGACATATCCTTGTAAATTTTGCATGTTGCACTGTAATTTATTCAAACTCTCATTTTTAAGTATAATCAGTAGGTTTGATTTTGCACTGATCTGCTGAATTACAAAAAAGGGCCATTAGTTTACAAATCAGTTTGCATATTCTTTCACATTCAATAATTCACATGTATTTAATGCCTTTGATGGTTGGGGGGGTGACCGATGGCCAGGGCTATGATTGGGGATGAGGTGAGGACGACGGTGCCTCCTTTTCAAGTGCCACACAGTGCACATGCTCTGATCCAACAAAGTCAATTCTCCTCATGTTGCTCCAGGTTTTCCAGGCTACCTGCTTTATACCATCTTGTCTTGAGAAAAGTGCAAATATTTCAGTTACTGTCCTGCAATTTTTATTTAGAAATTGTGGCTAAATAGCTTATATTGTATAAGATGCAAATTTTGGGTGTGTATGGCAACATGATCACCTATGTAAGGGAGTGGTACAACACAAGAAATAGAGGGTAAAAACTGGTGATGGAAGGAAGATAATATAAAAGTAAATTGAGTGCTAGTTGATTCTATTGTATGATTGATAGGATGACATACCTGCCATCTTACTAACATATTAAATTTTCAAACATATTCTGGCACTGCATTCTAATTTTTATTTCTGTAGAAACATTCTTGGTACTGAATTTCTTTGTGACCTCCCTGATGCCTTTTCCACAAGATATATAGTGTGGTGGCACACATCTCTTGTGGCGAACTGGCCCCGCTTGTATCGCCGTGCTGGTGGGGCAGCTGCAGGAAGATGGTGCCGTCAGGGGACCTCAGTGCCTCGTGGCTTAGGCCAAACTGCTCACCTCGGGCAAACATGATGGCGTCACCCCCAGCGCGGGGACGGAGCTCACAGCCCCCTTAAAGGCCTCGCGTGACGTTTGAATATATCAGTTCAACTGAAACACCTCAGCGTCCTGTGTTTCAGAGTTAGTAGCTCCCGCTACAATAGTCTGAAAACCTCAATGCACATTTTCATGCAGGTTTAAACTTTGCTCAAAGTATCATTGCCTCAGATTCATAATTAAATTAATTGCTATATTTCTAGCACATCCTCCTTAAAGATGACAGGCTGTTTTTAAGTTGGGTCAGCTATTCTTAATATTGGGCTCACAGCTGACATGTGCAATCACCAAACAGCATGAGAAGTACTGATGGACAAAACCATGAACTAAAAGGAGACAGTAGCAATTTTATATTTTACTTACATTGCAATGAATTGGTATCAATTGAATGCATACTGTTTTCCAAGTTTACCCTCTATCCTCCCATGTGTCTTTGTATTCAACACATATCTATGACAAATTTGTGGAATAACAGCAAAGTATGGCAGAGATAAAGGGCACTTGGTCCACTGAGACTGCACTCCATAATTCCAAAGGATTATGTTGGCTCTTTCCATGAGCAATCCAATTACCATAGTTCTATTATTTCCTAAATTTGTCATTTCTACTGTATTTATTATCTTACTTTTCAACAGCTGATATTAAATATCTATCTGTCATCCAGCATCTCCAGTCTAGACATATCACTGATATCTGACATCCCAGGAAACACTTCTGCACCTGCGCTGAATCCTCCCTGAAATATAATTCCTCAAATTTTGCATAATCCTGCACTGGGGCCAAAGTTGTGTTTTATTGAAACTCAATCTAATGTTTTGGTTTTCTCGGTTCATTCTTCCAGGAAAGTTCCAAGAAACTGCATGCTTCAATAACTGCTTTATTAATCTGACCTGACATCTTCAGTGATTTACACATGAGCATTGTTTCACTTGTTGTTCTCTCAAATATCATCATTCTAGCTGATTTGTCACTCCCTAATTTTCCTACCACAATTTAGTCTGAGTTAAACACCTATGTGTAATTTTTTTTTTTTAAATTTTCACATTAAATTTAAACAAACATCACAGTAACAGGCCCTTCTGTATCTCAAGCTTGTGCCACCCAAATACCTCAATTAACCTACAAACACAGTACTTTAATTGAAGGGTGAGAGAAAACCCACGCAGACATAGGGGAGAATATACAAACTCCTTTCAGACAGCACTGGATTTGAATCTGGGTCACTGGTGCTGTAATAGCGTTGCACTAATGGCTACACTAAATGAGTCACCCTAAAAGTTCCTTTTACCAGCACATGTCTGTGCTCTTCAGGCCTAATGCTCTGATACTAGTATTTCAATAATACAGAACATTATTTAAATTATTATTCATAATTTCCTACATTTCTGAGATATGTAACAAATGCAGATTTTAAAATTTTTCATGTTTCTGTGGATCAAGGCGCTAACATACCAAAATCAGGAACAGTGCTGAAAGTGAACCATGGTAAGCTGCACTATAAAAATCCTATTAGCCCAAAATAAAACATACTTCTGTTTCCTTTCCCTAGCCAAATTTCTGTCCACGCTGTTATGCATTTATTCCGTGGACCGAAAGACAAAGTGGTTGTAAAATGTGGTGATTATTGGAGAAGTTATTCATGAGCTTATTTAATCATGAACTATCCAAATGTAATGTTAAAATGAATCCATGTGTGCAAGAGAGAAGAATTATCTTTTAGCACAATGTGACTGACACCAGTAAAAATAAATGGTATTAACTGAGTGAAAATCAAAAGCTGCAGATACTGGAAATCTGAGATTAAAAACAAATTTTAAAAAGTGCTAGAAACCGTCAGTAGTGACTGGGAAAGAGAATCAAAGTTAATGTTTAAGGATGAAGATCCTACATCAGAATTGCTTTTGACAAAGCATCTTTGACTTTAGATGTTGTCTTTGTTTTTATTGTCACAGATGAGCATTTCAACAGTGTTTTTGTTTTGTTTCATTTGATATCAAAAGTGTAATATGAATGAATGCATCTTAAAGGTGCATCAAATGGTTTGAGACACACATTTCCTGGTTCACCATAAATATGTCAGGGCAGAGATTCTGACAGCTGATTTTGATACTGTGATTCGTTTGGATACAAGAGATCTGATTGTGCCCATCCCATCCTTCCACTTGCTGGAACTACCTTCCATCCTCTCCTCTTTCAGGTGCAAAGGGGTGAAAAGCTGAAATCTAAAAATTAACCACAGACCAAGAAATCTGAAATAAAATTTTAAAAGACCCAGCAGGTGAAGCAACATTTGTGGGAGGAAAAACAGGCCCTTCCGTATCTCAAGCTTGTTCTACCCAAATACCCCAATTATCCTACAAACACAGTACTTTATTTGATGGGTGAGAGGAAACCGGAGCACCTGGAGAAAACCCACGCAGACATAGGGGAGAATCTACAAACTCCTTTCAGACTGGAGACGCTGGATGATAGATATAGATTTAATATCAGCTGTTGAAAAGTAAGATAATAAATACAGTAGAATGGTTTAGGTTGGAGAGCCACACATCAAGCCCTTATAGATGCGGGGGTTGAGTAAACTTACCCTCTGAAGGAGTTCTATAAGGAGAGCAGATGACCAGGGATAAAAAATCCTCAAGTGAGCACTTTGAACCTTGATACATCACTAATTGACAGCAAGTTACATTTATTTTATATGTTCCTGACGCAGATCTTGAAAACAAATTAAATAGATTTTAAAATCTTAAAATGACAAAATTCAAAGGATGTCAAAATACTAATATAACAAAGATTAAATAAACTAAATGGTTCCCTGCGGTGCTCTGGTTTCATCACACATTCCAAAGACATACATGAATGTAGGTTGACGGATTACATGGGTGTATTTGAGCAGTTTTATGTTTGGTCCTTGAATAAAAACAACCTTACATGGGTTTAATGCTTAAACAACTTTATTTTTCAAGCTGGTTGAACCAACAACACACTTGACCTCTGTCATAGTTTCCATTTTGTTCCCACGCCAACTGCACATATTGCCCACTGGGAAAATAACACATCTTTCCCCTTTTTAAACAATTAAAAAAAAAACAAATGGAAAACTATGTCTACATAACAAGGGTATGTCTCTTTCGACTCAGCAGCTTTCCATCAGTCTCTGAGGTAGTTTAACTGTCCTTTTTGGTCTGGTATGTGTTTCCACCAGTGTTTTGCTTGCATTTGCTGTGTGAGTATTTGTGTCTTTCTGTGAACTCTGAACAACATATTCCTTTTTAACATATGCTGCCCCTTTTATGCACTGAGAGTTTGGGGTCATAGATCCATGCTGTTCCTTTTCAGATATGTCCTTCTTTCTGTCTGGATCTGGTAGGAATGTGGATCTATTTCCTCTTGCACATAACCTTCCATGGACCATGTGCCAGAATTTTGATCTCGAATTCACACATTGGAACTCCAGGCTTCAGGACTGATGGGCTTTTCGTAGTCTTCTCATGATACTGTTTCTGTTTTACTTTCTCTTCCACTTTAGCCTGTTTGACCTTCTGTGCTCCTTTAGGTGTTAACAGATTTTCATGTATTGGAAGGTTAATACGTATGCGTCGACCCATCAGCCTTTGGGCAGGAGAAAGGCCATTCTGTAGTAGCGCACTTCTGTAAATCATTAGACTTCTGTGGAAATCCTCTCATCCATCATGTGCTTTCTTCATGAGGCTCTTTACCACCTTGACAGAACATTCTGCTAGGCCATTAAACTTTGGATGATGTGGGCTTGAAGTTATTTGTTGAAACACCCAAGTATTGGCAAAGGATTCAAATTCACTGTTCAAAAATTGTGACCCATTGTGATACTACTTCATAAGGAACTCCATGCCTCGCAAACACATTTTTCATGAAAGTGATAACTGCTTTGCTGGATGTTGACTGCAGTGTTGTTACCTCTGGGTTATTAGAAAATAGTCTGTTACCACAATATGACTCTTCCCATTACAGTCAAATGAATCTACTCTAACTTTGAAGTACGGCCTTTCTGGGTATGGTGTAAGTGGTTCTGCTTGCTGTAGGTAAGGCATATTTTTCATGAAGCAGTGGTCTGGCTTATGTCTTGATTCATACTTGGCCAGTACATCACCTCTCGGGCTATACATTTGCATTTTTCCTCACCAACATGTCCTTTGTATATCTTCTGGAGCATTTCCTTGTGAAGCAACTCTGGAATCTCAAACCTGTTCACTTTGAAGACCATATCTTTCATAATTGACAGTCATCTCTGCATGCCCAATAATCCCAAATTCCCATTGGACAGTCATGCATACCTGCCGGCCATCTTTTCTGTATTATATCTTTAGGCTCTTTCATTGTTTCATCTGTCTCTGTAGCTTCCCTAATCTACTCTGTTCAATCTAAGGATACTGGAAATGAGGTGATAATCATGTCAACAATAGGCCTGGATTTCCACATTAACCACTTGCTTGCTCTTTTCTTTCTTGTCAACTACTCAAGACTGTGCACCAGCTGCAAACATGTATTTTCCTGGTATGTGGATCATTTTTTCCCATTGTATTGCTGCAGCTCCGAATCATAGGTCCTCTACTGGCATCACCTACGGCTCCTAGAACGCTTCCATCAGCACTGTCTCCGCTCCATCCTCAACATTCATTGGAATGACTTCATCACCAACATCGAAGTACTCGAACTGGCAAAGTCCGCAAACATCGAATCCATGCTGCTGAAGACCCAACTGCGCTGGGTGGGTCACGTCTCCAGAATGGAGGACAATCGCCTTCCCAAGATCGTGTTATATGGCGAGCTCTCCACTGGCCACCGTGACAGAGGTGCACCAAAGAAGAGGTACAAGGACTGTTTAAAGAAATCTCTTGGTGCCTGCCACATTGACCACCGCCAGTGGCCTGATATCGCCTCAAACCGTGCATCTTGGCGCCTCACAGTTCGGCGGGCAGCAACCTCCTTTGAAGAAGACCGCAGAGCCCACCTCACTGACAAAAGGCAAAGGAGGAAAAACCCAACACCCAACCCCAACCAACCAATTTTCCCCTGCAACCGTGTCTGCCTGTCCCGCATCAGACTTGTCAGCCACAAACGAGCCTGCAGCTGATGTGGACATTTACCCCTCCATAAATCTTCGTCCACGAAGCCAAGCCAAAGAAAGAATTGCTCCAGCCTCATCAACGTGTGCTGGACGCTCATAGGACAGTCATTCAGTGGTTTGGACGTAATTGAGACCAATGGTTTATGGTCCTTCTCCACTTCAAGAGCTTGTCCATAAATGTATTGATGGAATTTTTTGCATGCATAAGTGCTGGCAAGAAGCTCTTTTTCTATCTGTGCTCAGTTGGCTTCTTCACTTGTTAAAGCCCTTGATGCACAGGCCACAGGTTGTCACATGTCCTTATGCTGCTGCAGTAGTACTGCTCCATGTCAGGATGCATCAGCCGAGATCCTGGTCTCCCCTCTGGTGAGCCTTGCTATACTAACATTGGCTGTGCAATATCTCTACTGTTAAGGACACTCCCCTTTGATATAACTGTATATGCATCTATTGTCTTTCATTGTTGTACCATGAGTTTCTGCTAATAAAAGCCATGATTATTGTTTGACCACATCGTCTTTGTCTACTTCATCAACTGGCACCTTAATTTTATTAGCATAAATGGATGCAGCACTCAAGCCAGAGCAGCTGATAATCGACCAGTCTGCCCTGAGGGACAGAGAAATTTTCATCCACTGGATTGCTTGTTTCGATTACTACATGGCTCGAAACAATGTGGTCGATAAGGCGATACAGTGGGGCCACCTGAATTCTCTGCTGGGTGAGGTCCCTTTCACCGTAACGCAAGGAGCTACCACTCTGGCTATAGCCCGGGAATGTCTGATTGCTCACTATGCAGCGCCACGGAATGTGGTGATTGCACGACACCAGTTGCTGACTAGACGCCAGAAACCCGGGGAAAGTGATGCTGCCTATGCACTGGCTCTCAATCCACTGGCAAATGAAGGTGATGTCAAAGCAGTCAATGTGCAATGCCTTGAAGCTGGATGCTTTAGTCAATGGGATTGACTCCAGTTACATCTGACAGAGGCTGCTGGAGATGGAGCCCTTAACCTACGACTGGGCAGTCACTCTAGCCAAAACACTGAGAAGTGCCATGCGGTTCAGTGAAATGCTAGAAACCGAAAAGGAGACATCCAGGAGTGATGGAACCCTGAAGGAAAGAAAAAGGCAAACTCCTGAAAAATGCTACTTCTGTGATAAGAGCGGGCACCCCAGACAGAAGTGCTTGGCTCGATTTGCTAACTGCAGCTATTGTGAGAAACTCGGCCACTTTGCTAAAGCGCGCAAGGCGATAACCATATAACCATATATAACCAGAACCATTTACGGAGCGGAAACAGGCCATGTTGGCCTTTCGAGTCGGCACCGGTTCACTGATTTTGTGCGCCCTCTTCAGGCATTGGTCCCGGTAGATCTTCATTCAATAACGATGGGCGAATTCAATGCAGGATAAGTACTCCCACTGATAAGAAGAAGAAGAGAAGCACCAAGAAAATGTGTCCTGGAGCTACAGGAATGGAAGACAACTGTGAAAAAGGGGAATCTTCAGACGAGCAGGCTGAATCGACTTCAAGTGACGGCGTGGTGAGATTCCCTGTGATAGCTCAATTGACTCCAAAGCTTGGGGGATGTTACGGACTGGAACGGTTGACTATGAAGGGGAAGGTGAATGATGAGACTCTTGATTGTCTAATAGACTTGGGGAGTGCTGACAGCTACATCCATGAGAGAGTTGCCAAAGTTTTAAATTTGCGGAGATATCCAGCAAACCGAAAGATATCAATGGCTTATAGTGAACTTACAAAAACTGTACAGGACAAGTGTAAAGTTACTTTGAATTTGCAGGGACATTGCCTGGCTGATGTGTGGCTCTTTATTATGCTGGAGCTCTGCGTCCCTTTGGGTTAGATATTCAATCTCAGATGAACAATGTAGTGTTAAATTTCAGTGGGCCACTACCCACACTTACCATTCCCGGCGCTAGTTACTGCGGTCTGTCCACATTAAAGATCAAAGCTACTCCCCTTTTCAGTGATTTATCCCCCCGAGCATCATCTGATTGCCACTAAGAGCTCTTCTTACAGCAAAGGGGATCATGAGTTTATCAGAGCTGAGACCCAGAGATTGCTTAAAGAGGGAGTAATTGAACACAGTAAGAGCCCATGGTGAGCCCAGGTGGTAGTTGTGAAAAATCACACTAAGAAACAACTGGCTATTGACTACATCCAGACAATCAACTGTTACACTAACCTGGATGCCTACCCCCTGCCACACATCAATGAAATGATTAATCAGATAGCGCAATACAAAGTGTACTCCACTATCGACCTCAAAACAGCTTATCACCAAATCCCCATTAAGAAAAGGGAACGGCCCTACACAGCCTTTGAGGCTGATGGGGCAGTTATGCCAGTTTAAAAGGGTACCTTTTGGAGTCACTAATGGTGTGTCAGTGTTTCAGAGGTAAATGAATAAGATTGTTAGGATGTATGAGTTACAGGGTACGTTTCCCTATCTGGATAATGTCACTATCTGTGGGAAAACACAGGCTGAGCACGACAACAACTTAAAGAAACTTTTAGCAACAGCTAAAGAACTCAACCTTACATTTAACGAGGGCAAATGTGTGTTCAACGCAACAGAGCTACCCATTCTGGGTTACATTGTCCGCAAGGGTGGAATCTGCCCCGACCCGGAAAGAATGGCTCCCTTTAAGAAGTTACCACCCCCAAACTCAACAAAAGCCCTTAAAAGGTGTATGGGATTCTTTCCCTACTACTGCAAATGGGTGCGGGACTACGCCACGAAGGCACGCCCTGTTTGACAATAAATCTTTTCCTCTCTCTCCAATGGCCTTGAAGGCTTTCATTAGAATTAAAGCTGATATTGCCAAAGCTGCACTCTCATCCATTGATGAGGATGTCCCGTTACAAGTGGAAATTGATGCCTCAGATTGTGCCTTGGCAGGAACCCTTAATCAAAAGGGCAAACCTGTGGCATTCAACTCCTGCACGTTACACGGACCTGAACTTAAACATCCTGCCATTGAAAAAGAAGCCCAAGCTATTGTTGAAGCTGTTCGCTACTGGAGACACTTTCTAGCTGGCAGAAAATTTACTCTTGTCACTGATCAGAAATCTGTAGCCTACATGTTCAGTAATGAACACAAAAGTAAAATCAAGAACGATAAGATGGCACGCTGGCGAATAGAACTCTCAACTTATAATTATGAGATCCAGTACAGACAGGGCAAGTTAAATGATCCCTCTGACGCATTGTCACGATCTGCTGCTGGTGCTCAGCTGGGGGGGCTAAAAGAGATCCTTAGCAGACTGTGCCACCCAGGAGTCACGAGATTCTTCCATTGCATAAGGGCTAACAACCTTCCTTACTCTCTGGAAGAAGTCAGGAAACTGACTAAAAGCTGTCCTGTTTGCGCAGAATGCAAACCGCAATACTTCAAAGCTCCAGAGGCCTCTCTCATCAAGGCAACTCGCCTTTTGAGAGGATTAGCTTAGATTTTAAAGGGCCGTTATCTTCCAACAACAAAAATGTATATTTTCTTACTGTAATTGATGAATATTCCAGGTTTCCCTTTGCGATACCCTGCCCTAACGTCTCTTCAGCATCTGTCATTAGTCACTTGACAGAATTTTCAGCATTTTTGGTTTTCCAAATTACATTCATACAGATAGAGGCTCAGCATTCATGAACACTGAACTGCAGCTAGTCCTGCTATGAAAGGGGATTGCCACCAGCCGTACCACGATCTACAACCCGGAGGGCAATGGGCAGGTCGAAAGGGCTAATGCTACAGTCTGGAAGACTGTTAATCTTGCTTTATAAACACATGGTTACCCTGTTACCCGGTGGCAGGAGGTGCTGCCTGAGGCACTACATTCTATTCAGTCTTTATTGTGTAGTGCAACAAATCAAACACTTCATGAACATATGTTTTCCTTTCCCTGGAAATCAGGAACTGTGATGGACTGGCCAACCTGTTTAACTGAGCCTGGAACCGTGCTGCTGAAGAGCCATGCTCAGGCGCGTAAAACAGACCCCCTAGTCCAACCAGTTCAACTACTGCATACTAACCCCAACTACACTCATGTTAAATTCCCAGACAGGAGTACACTGACACTGTACCCCTAAGAGATCTGGCCTCGCCTGGTTTTCCCCCTTCCTCACACCCCTACTCAGAGTGAGCCTGAGAGGTTGGACTCACCCCCCCAGCCTATGACCCCTAGTAAGCTTTCAGATGGTCATGCTGAGGCTCCACTGCTTTACGCTGGCTATTCTGGAGCATGTCCAGAAGCCAGTCCTTCCCAAACTACAGACCCAGGACCTGTACCAGTTCCCAAGTTTGCAAAGGAGCCACCTGTTTTGAGATGAAGCACCAGAATTCGTAAACAACCTGATAGGCTGACATATTCATAAAACATCTCATTATATTTCGATTGCTTCCTTAATACTGGCGTATTTTGACTGTTAGAGTATCTCAAGGCCAAACATGCTTCAGTTTTTCCTAGTAGCTGTCCTTTTGATTTTAATCCTTCTTCTGCCAGGGAGAAACTGTGGTGAATGTCTACCAAGCTGCCCGTCTCCCCTCTGGTGAGCCTTGCTGTACTAACATTGGCTGTGCACACTCCCCTTGGATATAACTGTATATGCATCTATTGTCTTTCATTATTGTATCATGAGTTTCTGCTAATAAAAGCCATGATTATTGTTTGACCACATTGCCTTTGTCTACTTCATCAACTGGCACTTCTCTATCCAGTTCATAAAATTTCAGTACAGGCTCTTATCTTGGGATTTTTTTGAGTGCCTGGAAGCTCGCTTCTTGCTCATGTGACCACTTATTTTTCTGCTCAAGGATTGCTATGTGGTGCTGACGCAGTCGAAGATGATGGATGAACTTAGCCACATAAGTCACCATTACCAAGAAATGTCTAATCTCCTCTTTCTTTTGGGGCCTCACAAAGTTATCAATGGCTGATGTCCTTCTTGGATCAGGCTTCACTCCCTGTTCAAATGTCACATCTCCCACGAAGGTCAATGTCTTTGTGCCAAACTCACAATTTAACTTCAAATTCACATTCTGCGTCATGTCGAGCACTTACCTTAGTCACGTATCATGTTCATCCTTGATGGACCCCCATACAATTATGTCATACAACATGGTCTCACCTCCAGGTATACCTTCAAAGATCATGTGGATGGTTTTATGGTAGATTTCTGGTGTGGACTAGATCACATCTGGTAGCCAAAGAAAGCGGTATCTTCTTTGTGGAGTAATGAAATGGCATAGTCTTGAACTTACCTCATCAAATTTCATCTGCCAAAACCTCGATGACTCATCAACCTTGCTAAACCACTTGGTACCTGCAAACTGGGACATGACCTCCTCCTGTGCTAGCAATTTAAAATGTTTTCTCTTGATGGCTTTATTGAGATCTCTTCGATCCAGATATATACACAATGCTCTATTTTTCTTATGCACGATGTCCAATGAGCTGACCCAGTCTGAAGGTTCAATTTTCTGGATGACTTTCATCCATTCTATGTGTGTTAGTTCTTGTTTAAGTTTGTCTCTGTGGAAACAGAACTTTCCTGCATGCATGGACAACTCGAGCCACTGTCTCACCTACAGGGATCTTGTACACACCAGGCCCCTCAAAGACATCTGCGTACTCTTCCATGAGTGTTGTGTGCTCACCTTTGGTCTGTGAAGCTGCTATAAAAAGTTATTTTCACCAGGTTGAGCTCCTCACAGGCACCTCAGACCTAATATTCGCTGTACTCTCTTTTCTACAATCGGTAGCTGTGACATTAGATGCCTCCCTTTCTGTTTGAAGGTCACCATACAGCCCCCTTGTACTGGAATGTTCTCTCCAGTGTAGCCTGTCACTTTTAATTTCACTGGATAAATCTTGCTCTTTACGGTGAGGGTTTTGTAATCGTCTATAGATCTCAGATTCACCTGGGCTCTGATGTTGAGCTGGAATGGAATTACTCTTTCTTTCACAGTCACTGGAATGATCCATTCAGTTTCATTTGCAAAATGATTCTTCTTCCCATATTTATACTAGAACATTTCATAGGCAGGACACATCTTTGGAATATGTCTACCTCCACACCTGCTGCATTTGCTGTTTCAGCCTTCTTCTTTGCTGTAGCTTTGGGAAACTCCTGGTGCTCTGCTTCTCTGTTTTCACTGCATGCACTGTTGTGTCTATCCTGTGCAGCTCCTTAGCTTGTGCTCATGTGGTCACTGCTGCCCTATACATATTCACAGTATTTTCCAGTGTCAAATCTTTTTCACTCAACAGTCTTTCTCTAAGCCCATTACCTGGGATTCCACAAACTATTCTGTCTCTAATGAGTGAGTTTTTCAAATCTCCAAATTCACAGATCTTACTCTGTGTGTGAAGCTCAGCTAAGTATTGTTTCCAATCACAGGAGAAAAACCTGAATCTCTCAAAAGTAACGGTTTTACTTGTAATAAAATACTCCTCAAATTTTGTCATCAGAATGTCCAACGCGAAAGCTGTCTCATCAAGTTAAAAACTGTTATAGATATCCAAGGCATCTTCACCCATCACGTGTAGAAATATAAATATTTTCCATCGGTTTCTCCCATTCTTCAGCTTCTATATAAATGTTGAATCACTGTTTGAACCATTTCCAATTATTGGTTAGATTGCTGGTAAATTGCATTGGTGTGGGAGGACTTAATTTATCCATGATGAAAACTATTGTCTTTTCTTACTTACTCACACACTTCTGACACCATGTTATGTATGTTCCTTGAAGAAGAATAAGCTTGCATGGGTTTAACGCTTAAATAACTATTTTTCAAGTTGCTTGAACCAACAACACACTTGATTTCTGTTGTAGTTCCATTTTGTTCCTGTGCCAACTACGCACATTGCCTACTGGGAAATGTAGTTCTTTATTAAACTTGTGGCAGCCTGCAATTGAAGAGATTGGGCTGGCACATGGTGCAGCAGCAGACATGGACAGAAATTGCTAAAGCGACTCCCAGGACAATGAACCGGTGGGGGTAGAAGCTGGGGCAGCATCAGACCAACAGCCCTAAAATGGCATTGGTCAAGCTACCCAGCTAACTCAGCAGAAACAGGCTGAGGAAGAAGGGCATTCATACGCTATGGTTATTCATACGGCTGACTCATTCAATCAGCAAAAAACAGCAGGAACTTGAACAGTATAAAAGCAGCCTTTCCAGCCCGAATAAAGTGAGTTTAAGAGTTTAACCTGCCACAGTCTGTGTGTGTGTGTGTGTGTGTGTGTGTGTTCCTTTGTAGCAGTCGGCTACAATTGGTGACCCCGACAGTTTAGAAGGAATCTAAACCTCGCAATGGAGAATGAAGCAGCAGTCAGCCTGAAGCTCTCGGCCTTCTGGACAGTTTGACCAGGCAGAGGCTCAGTTCCAGATCCGGGGCATCACAGCAGAGTCCAAGTGGTACTACCATGTAGTCAGCATCTGGATCTGCAGACTGCAGACAGAGTGGCCGACTTTATCCACAGGCCACCATCGGAAGGCACTTACACTGCCTTCAAAGAGGTATTAACCAAGATGTTCAGACTCTCGTGGTGAGTGCGAGGAGCACGTTTGCTCCACCTGGATGGGCTTGGAGACAGATCCCTTTCGACACTCATCAATGAGATGCTGGCCCTCCTGGGAGATGAGCAGCCTGGCATCATGTTCATGCAGGTGTTCCTGGAACATATGCCTGAAGACATCCAATTGCTCCTGGCGAATCCAGATTTCACCGACACCCGGAAAGTAGCAGAATGGGGAACATTCTGTGGAAACAGAAACAGAAGTGCTCAGCTACCGTGGGGCTCGTAAAGAAGCCCCACATCAAACCAGAGCAATCCAAAGCAGGGAACAGCAGATGAGAGGCAGGAGCAAGTTCAGCAACAGATGGTGCTGCTACCATCAGAAATGGTGCTCCAAGGCCCACCAATGCAAGTCCCCCTTGTGAGTTCCAGGGAAATGACAAGGCCAGTCATCGCTGATGGCCACGATGGCTGGCCACCAAGAGAGCCTCCTATACGTCTGGGACCACCTGTCTGGCAAAAGCTTCCTGGTGGATACAGGAGCAGAGGTCAGCGTGATACCTCCAACAGGGTTGGACACTAGGCACAGGTTATCGGGACCCATGTTGAAGGTTGCCAACAACAGCATTATACGGACCTATGGCACTCGTAAGGCTGAGCTGCAGTTCGGGAGCAGTCACATCTTGTGGGAGTTCACACTAGCTGCAGTGGAACAACCGCTCCTCGGAGTGGATTTCCTTCGAGCCCACAGCTTCCTAGTTGACCTTAAGGGTAAGTGATTCATCCACACCAAGACCTACTTGACGATTGCACTGAGGGACGCTAGGTTTCTGGCAATGCTCCTGGACTCCGTCCACAGCTTGAAGAATTAGTTCTCCAATGTACTAGCAAGATTCCCGGCAATCCTTTCCCCTCATTTCACAGCAGAGATGCCTTGACATGGCATCAGATCACATCCTGAACAAGGGCCCACCTCTCCACACAAGGGCGAGATGACTTCCCCTGGAAAAGCTCCGACTGGCCAAGGAGGAGATCTGCAAGCTCGAGGAGTTGGGTGTTGTTCAATGGTCAGACAGCCCATGAGCCTTGCCCCTGCACATGGTGTCTAAAGCAGCTGAGGGCTGAAGACCATGTGGCGACCATCACCGGCTCAACGAAGCCACCAACCCAGATTGTTTCCCCATGCCACACATCCAGGATTTTGTGGCAAACTTACATGGGGAAACAATATTCTCAAAAGTGGACCTTGTGTGAGGATATCACCAGATCCTGACGACATCTCTAAGACGACCATCATCTTGGGCTTTTCGAGTTCCTGAGGATGACATTTGGGCTCAAAAATGTGGCACAGACATTCCAGCGACTGATGGATGCAGTGGGCCAAGACCAGGACAGCACTTTCATCTACCTTGATGATATCCTCGTGGCAAGTAGAACCCAACAGGAACACCTTCAGCACCTCAGAAATCTCTGTAGTCATCTGCAGGAGTTCAGCCTCACCATCAGCCTGGCCAAATGCCAGTTTGGCCTGAACACCATCGACTTCCTGGGCCACAGGATTACAAAGAACGGGGCCACCCCACTACCTGACAAGGTAGAGGCCATCTGCAGCTTCCCAAAGCCCAGTGCAACCAACGGTCTGCAGAAGTTTGTGGGGATGATAAACTTTTATTGCAGGTTTATCCCAGCAGCTGCTTGAGTGATGCATCCTCTGTTCATCCTGATGTCCGGCAAGGAGAAGAACCTGACCTGGGACGACAAATCTGCATGTGTGTTTGTGGAAACCAAAGAAGCTCTGGTCAAAGCTGCACTCCTGACCCACCCCAGACCAGATGCACCCACGGCCCTCACAGTCAATGACTCAGGAATAGCTATTGGTGGAGTCCTGGAGCAACAGATAGAAGGAAGTTTCTATCTTCAGCAAACATCTGAAGCCCCCTGAACTAAAGTACAGTGCTTTTGATAGAGAGCTGCTGGAGCTGTACTTAGCCATCTGCCACTTCCAGTACTTTCATGAGGGAAGGGCTTTCTCAGCCTTCACAGACTACAAATCTCCGATCCCTGGTCAGCCCGCCAACAGAGACACTTGTCTTAATTCTCGGCGTACGCCACCAATGTCCAGCGCATCTTGGTTAAAGACAACATGATTGCAGATGTCTTGCCAAGACACAGCATCCACTCCCTGGTCAATGGTCTGGACTTCACAGCACTGGCAGAGGCACAGCAGCAGGACGACGAGATCCCACAGTACAGGGCCACTGTCACAGGCCTTCGGCTTCAGGACATTCCAGTCAGCACAGGTACTACAACCCTCTGTGATGTGACCACCAGGCTGGTTCGACCTATTATCCCAACAGCATGAAGGCGATGAGTTTTTGACTCCATCCACAGGCTGGCACACCCATCCATCAAAACTACAGTCCAGCTGGTGGCCAGCAAGTACATGTGGCGTGAATTGCAGAAGCAAGTCCGGGGGTGTGCCAAGACATGTACACAGTTCCAAACAGCCAAAATGCAGCAACACACCAAGGCCACTCCCCCCACAGCCTTTCGACCAAACGGAACACACGTTTGATCACGTTCACATGGACATACTGGAACACTTGCCAGTCTCTCAGTGTTTCTGCTACCTGTTCACAGTGATCAACTGCTTCACCCAGTGGCCAGAAGAAATGCCCCTGGCCGACACATCCACCAGGTCCTGTGCCAAAGCACTCCTCTCGTCCTGAATTGCAAGATTCGGACTGCCACAGCACATCACTTCTGACAGAGGCGTACAGTTCACCTCCAGTTTGTGGACTGACATTGCCAACTTGTGGGGCGGTCAGCTACACCTGCAAACCAACGGCATGGTAAAGCATTTCCACAGGCACCTCAAGACCGCCCTCATGACCAGACTCAAAGACCCCAACTGGATGGATGAGCTACCATGTGCACCTCTGGGCATTCAGACAGTGTCAAAAGAAAACCTCCACGCATCCTACTCTGAACCTATCTATGGAGCCCCACTCACAGTTCCCAGGGATTTTGTTCCACAGGCCAGAGGACAGCAGGAGGAGACAACAACCTTCCTGGACAGTCTTTGTGAAAATGTCGGTAACCAGGCCTTTTAACAAGTTAACTTTTGATTTTTGACCCCATTATTTATTATTCAGAGCCAGTAGCCTCTGAAGGGAGGGGGCTAATAATTAGTATAGTATTTTTTATAAACTTCTCAATATAACATAGGTTTCAACACCATTTTTATGATTGTACGTGATTTGTTAATATTTTATTATTATGTACCTATGTAACATTTACTTGACAAAACCAAAAAAAATATTGAAAAGAGAGATAAAGTAAGGTTAAAAAGAAGTGATCATCAGAAAAATTTGATGAGCTTCATTAAGAAGTTCCTTTGCAAGGCTGGAGGAGAAAGGACACTGAAATGCTGGAGGAACTCAGCCAGTCTTTCAGCATCCATAGGAGACAAAGATATATTGCTGACATTTCAGGCCTGAACCCTTCTACAAGGAATAAGAAGAATGAGCAAAAAAAAAAGAAAATCTCAGAATACAGACAATGCTGGCTCGGGTGGGGGGGATGAAATCCAACAAAAGGTGTTAATAGGATATGATAAGGGAAGAGATGAAAATTGATTAAGTCTGTGTGAAAGGTGACAGGAAAAAGGGATAGAGGCAGAGCAGGGGGAAGAAGTGGCAGGGGGATGTTAACGAAAACCAGAGAAGTCAATATTAATCCCATCAGTTGGAGGCTGCCCAGTCAGAAGATGAGGTGTTGTTCCTCCAATTTTCAGGTGGTCTCAATTTGGCAGTGAGGCAGACCATGGACAGACACATCAGCGAGGAAATGGAATGGGGAATTGAAATGGGTGCTTTTTTCAGGGATGTGTGAATGCAGAGGGTAGTAAACAAATGTTCTTGTCAATTTGGTAGAATCGCAGAATTATAGAGCACATGACTTGACCACGTGATTCATCACATATGCTTCATGTTATAAAACCATCTGCCTAATTCAGTCATATTGGGATATATCCTATTTCACAACAATCTATGGAGGTCCTGAGCATACACTTATTCCCCTTTCCCTTCAGATAATGGAACAGTTGCCAATTCGTTTATTTGAAATGTACAATGTCAAATTTATTCAATAAATAACAATTAGCAATATTTACACAAGCAGCACAATCCAAGATTTCTAATTAGCTGATGTTGCAGATACAAACCTTTCTAGATCCTCAAATCCAGCAAGATTTTATTCCTTTTTCTTTTCCTCCCCTTATAATCAGACATGCAGTGTTGTGAACTTACATTTTCCTGAAGAGGTACCGTATATTTCGGCATATAGGTCGGCCAGCATACAAGTTGACCCCAATTTTCTGGATGCCTGAGTTGGCCTGTTGATCAGCGAACAAGTCGGCCCCTAACATTGTATGGATTGATCTGTTGGACATTGGCTGGAGTGATTATTATAATGGCGAGTCCATCGACACAATACAACTTGCGGTGAAAGTATGAAGCAAGTTTTAAGATGCAAGTGAAAGAAATGGCCAAGGAAAACAACCACTGTGGTGCCGCAAGAAAATTTGATATATATGAGAAGTTGGTAAGAGATTGGAAGAAGAAAGAAGACTTTAAGAAAAATACCAAAAAAGCAATGTTCTTTGAGAAAAGTAATCACTCGTTGGCCAGAGTTGAAAAATCATGTTGCAAAAGTAAGATTGCTACATAGTCACCCAAAATAAAATATTTGCATTGCAGTGAGCAATGATAAATTACCCAGACCTCAGTAATAATTTGGAGGCTACAGTAGGCTGGTGCAATTGTTTCATGAACAGGAAAAATCTAGTATTATGACAAAAAAAAACAAAAATTGCACAGAAACGACCAAAAGATCTTTTCACCAGTTTATTATATATAACTGGCAGAAACATCAGTTGGCATTGGCAAATATTGGAAACATGGACAAAACCCTCATGAATTTTGACATGATAGGCAATAGAACAGTGGAATGGAAAGGTATTGAAATTTGCAACAAAAAGTACAGGCCATGAAAGGACAAGTTTTACCATGGTTTTATTTTGCATGGCCGATGGGACAAAATTAAGACCCATGCAAAATTAAACCAAAAATGAGATTCACTGCAGGCATTTTTTTTACATTTTCAAGTAAAAGAATGGATGGATGGAAGAAAATGATGTTAAAGTATGGATAGACAATGTGTGGAACAGTCAGCCAGGGGTTTATGCAAAGAACGGAACTTTCTGGTCTGGGATATGTTTGGTAGCCACTTAACTGAGAAGACTAAAAGTAAATTAGCACTACATAATGCTTACACGGTGGTTATCCTGGGTGGTTTGACATCTACATTGTAACCTCTTGATGTTTGCTTGAACAAGCCATTCAAAGACCATGTGCGCAAGGAATAGAATAATGATTGTCAGGTGCAGAAAAATCATTTGCAAAAGACCAGGCAATGTGTGCTGCATCACTTGATATGCTATGTAACTTTGTGCTCAAGGCATGGAACAAAGTTAAAGCAGAGACTGTGATAAAATTGTTTAAATCTCCTTTGCAATTGATGACACAGAAGATGGATTTATTGTGAGACACTAACAACAAAGCTGAAACCACTTCATCAGGTACAGACTGGGACCCATATGATGACTGTTTAAAACAGTGCTTGTTGCGATCTTTGCTTCAGCCAACGATAGTGAGTGATTTTCCTGCTGTTTTCTATAAAAATCTCAATGAAAATCTGTTGCAGTTGGGGTTTTTTTTTGTTTTTTCAAGAGTCGACTTCTACACGGAATTGTTTTATTTTTCATGGGTTGCGTTACACCGGATCAGCACAGATTGGATTTTGAGCTGAATTTAAGGTCTCAAAAGTATATCTGGTGTATGAGTCGACCCACCCCGACCCCCCCCTCCCCACTTTTCGGAGAGAGTTTTTTGGGTTTCCTGACTCGACTTATGCGCCGAAATATACGGTATGCTAAATTCCCTTGTAGAATATTAACCTTGCCTCAATTACACACAAGAGCCTCATTAAACCAATAAACCCACCTTCAAAGTTTCTTTCATGTTGCCCTTTTCCCCCTGCTGCATCAAAATTAAAGAACTGATGAAACAAGTCAGAGACCAAGTCTTTGAAGTACAGTTGATGAAATGCCACAAAGCTGGCTCAGCACATTTGCCTGGAGTGCAAGATGAAAGCTCAGAAAGTCAGCTTTTCCTCCATCCAACTATTCCCAGCTCTTGATTCAGCTGTAACTCAATCCACCAGTCACTTTGACACCTAACTGTTTGAAAAATGCTTAAAGCCTTTTTGTGTATAATTAATGTAAAAATTATTCTTTTTAATATTGCAGCCAAGATTCCTGAATGATTAATTAAATTGTACTGTTTGAAGATGGGATGCAGTCATCATTAGAACGTCAATAATTAAAAAAGATCCAGCCGCAGAATATAAATTCATATACTCATGGCATTTCCCTTCACTCATTTTAATGAAATAGAAATATAGCAGTTCCACCAGTTGTTGCTATTCATTATTTTCCATATGCAGGCTTGCTGTGCAGTTGTCAATATCCAGTGAATTTCATCACAGATGAAGCCCTGACAGAATCAAAAAGCTGTCACTACACTACTTTCCAGTAGTGCACATTGATTGAAAGTGTGCCTACCTGAAAGCGTAGGAAGCAGTTCCATACAAAAGCATATCAGCAAGGTTTATTATGTATTTGGAAGCAAAAAAAACCAGATATGTCTCATTGGGAGAGATATCGACTCTACACAGTGTAAAATGCTGCGAGAAAATTACTTTTTTTTAATCTCTCCTATTTTACATCTTTCCAACTGAAAACAATGTATGAATAATTTGAGCTGCCAGTTTATCATTGTCCATTTTTCATCAGTACACAAATCACAAAAGCTGATATTTGTCATTTAACACGTTGGTATTAACCCACTTTTCTCTCCATTCATAGAGTTATCCCTCCCCCATAACAGTGGGCCTCAACCTTTTTCTTTCCACTCACATACCACTTCAAGTATTCCCTTTCCTTGGTGATCTGTGATTAGTAAGGGCTTGCTTAAGCTGTTATGTGGGTGGAAAGAAAAAGTTTTAAAATCACTGTTTTAATTGTCCCTCATTGACTCATTATGTGCATGGTTTCATAATCCAAAGGAAATGGGCCAATGACAATTTTTCTCAAGCAAAATTTCAGTGACATTTGAGTCTAGAGCAGTGCTTCTCAACCTTTCCATCCCACCCACGTTAAGCAATCCCTTACTAATCACAGAGCACCAATTGCATAGGGATTACTTAACGTGGTATGTGAGTAGAAAAGAAAAGGTTGAGAACCATTGAGAAATGCTGAGCTGAAGTCAATGAACAACAGCCTTGCGTATGAGGCTCTACCCTCCAGGTGGAGCAGGATGGAGTAAAGGGACAAGCATCATCTGTGGAATGGTTCCATCCATAGGCGAATTGAAATGTGTCCCATGTCTATGGGTTGTGCACTTTGATGTGTTCCATCACCAGATGCTCAAAGCATTTCATAATGGTGGAGGTCAGTGCCACTGGGCAGTAATCACTGAGGCCTGTGACTGTCTCCCTCATTGGTACTGGGATTAATGGTGGCTGGGTCTTGAAACCCTTGGGAACAAATGACTGCTGCAATGATGTGTTGGAGATGACTGTAAGAACCTCCATCAGTTGGTCTGCACAGTCCTTCAGGACCTGACAGGTAATGTTATCTGGTCCTGCTCCCTTTTGAGGATTCACTTTGGATAGGGTTCAGCTATGCAAAGGAGGAGACAGAGCTTTCTTTGGCATCAGCTTATTCTTCTCATGGAAATTAAAACACAAAATTCTGCAGACACTGAGGTTGAAGTAAAAACACAATGCTGGAGAAACTCAGCAGGTCAAACTGTACTTCATATAGCAAAGATAAAGATACTTAATCCAAATTTTGGGCTTGAGCCCTTCATCAAGGTATGGAAAAAATGTAAGCAGGCATCGAAACAAAATGGTAGGAGTGAGGGGTTGGGGAAGAACACAGTCCCAAAGGCATGAGGTAATAAGCTGAAAAGGGAGGGAGGGCACAGCAGCAAGCAGGGGGAGGAGGGATGGCTTGGTGAATAGAGTGGAAAGGGGAGAGAGCTGAGGGAAAGAGGACAGGAGGAAAGGGAGGGAGAAAGGAGAGTAGGTCAGCAGAAACTGGAGAAATCAATGTTAATGCCATCCGGTTGGAGAGTGCCCAGACAGAAAATTATTTTGTTCCTCCAATTCATGGGTGGTCTTGGTGGGATAGTACATTTGATCATACACAGACATGAACATGGGAGAGGGATGCAGAATTGAAATAGTTGGCCACTGTTACTGATGTGGTCAGAGAAGCGATCTCCCGGTCTGCACCCAATCTCTCTGACGTAAAGATGTCCCCACCCCTTACCCCTTTCCCCTTACCATTTTGTTCGGATGCCTGCCAATATTTTTCCATACCTTAATGAAGGACTCAAGCCTGAAATGTCGGTTATGTATCTTTCTCTTTGCTATATAAAAGACACTATTTGACCTGTTGAGTTTCTCCAGCAATGTGTTTTTATTCTTCTCGTCAAACTGGATAGATGATCAGTGTGTCTGGAAGGGAGGCATTGTTGTCTTTGACTTGCAAGATTGTCTTGTAGTCTGTTATAGTTTTGATCCTTAGTGCCATCTTGTCTTCTGCCTGAAAGCAGCATCACAAACTGAGAAGTGCATGGACCTTTGCATCCAACCATATTTTCTGGTTAACCCCTGGTTGTGTAGTATTTGATCTCCGTGATATCCTCGGTGGATTTATTAATGTAGCCACTCACTGAGCATGTGTACTTATCGATGTTTATGTAGCCATTGTAGGTGGGGCCACTTTCCTGAAACCACTCCAGTCTGAGGTCTTAAAGCAGTCCTGCAGCGCTGCTGTGCCCTTGTCCTGATCTCACTGTGAACTGGCTTTGCTAGTTTTCAGTAGCCTGTCTACCAGGGCTAGCAGGACAGAGTTGTAATACGAGTATCCAAGGGTGGGGTGAGGGACAGCCATATATGCTCCAGGGATAATGGTGTTCACCCAATCCAGGGTGTTCCCTTCTCTGGAGGTGAAATGAACATGCCATTAAAACCATTCTCAGATTGCCGTAGTTGAAGACGTCAGCAACAATCGTGGCACCATCAGGGTGGAGCATCTGGGCTTCACAACTGGCACCATAAAGCTCCTTCATTGCTTCACCCTCATTTGCCAAAGCCAGAAAGTAAACTGCAGCAATCAGTGTGGCCAAGAATTTCCTGGGCAGTTGGGAGGACCTGCCTTTCACCATCAAGTACTCTATCTGCTGAGCAGAAGGTCTTTACAGCAGACACACACTGTCCCCCTCCTCAAGGGTTAGCGGCATTGTGATATAAATTGTGAAGCTACAACATTCCATTATTATGCAATAAATTGGATGACTTACAGGAATCTGCGCATGGACAATTAAATGCGTAAATCAGTCAGTTGTTTGCCAGGTTACCCTATTACTACAGTTTCTGGACTGAATTGGCAATAGATTTGGGCTCAAACCCGATGGCGCCAGAAATCAGGTTGCGGATTTTAGGTGTGTCTTTTGTTCAGCAGCATGAAAATGCATAATTATTACCAGACATCAGTTTTGGCACTGAGATATGAATTTCACATTTGGATACTTATTGGTTCAGAATTATTGTTGAATATTTTTTAAAATTATGCCTTGTTTACTTGCCTTTCCCCTTTTTAGTTTTCTCTCTCAATCTCATCAAATTTGCCCTATGTGTCTTTATGCAATGTACTTTTAAAGAAATTCTCCCATGAATTAAATCTATTCCAGTTCCCAATGTCTGTTTCTCTGAATTAAATTCAGTGGAGGTTTTCTTGAGTAAATGGATGAAAACAGGGCATAACTTAATGCTGTGCCAACAGGACCCATCTATGTGAAAGATGGGATGAGGCCACATAATTTTGTTCCCTATTCATTGTTAACAGTAGTTCAACTTGCCTTGTGTTGATAAATCTGAATCCTACAAGTTTAATACTCAGAAGCTGAAAATACACTATTATATGTGGATCCTTCCATCAAGCTTCAATAAAGATGTGATCAATGATGGAGTGAGGGGGTGCATAGGTCCTTCAATACAGCATCTAAAATTTTTGTGCATGAGGGAGGGTTGTGATGTACCACATGGGAAAAAATGCATCGTCATTCTCTCCTGTGGAGGCCTGTGCTGTTCTGCAGAGTCATGTTTCCTGGATTTCCTTTATTATTCATCTTTCCCACCCACCTCTCCATAATCCCATTTGCACACCAACCTTTCTATCCTGGGCATTCTCCACTGCCAGAGTGAGGCCCAATGTAAAGCAGAGGAAAAACACCTCATATTCGACCTGGGCAGTCTACAGTCCAATATATTTTTTTTAACTTCAAATAGATCCTCCTCTCTCTTCTTTTGTTCCTCTTCTGTTCTTCATTTCTCTCTTCTATCCCCTTCCCAACCACCCCATACCTATTCTCATCCCCCTCCTCTTTTTCACCCCCAAATTTCCCTCCACTTACTACTCTGCCTCTCCCCTCCCCAGTTTCATCTGGTCTCTCTTTATACCATCATTCTCACCTTCTCTACTTATCATATTCCAGCACTGGCATTCTAATCACTCACTCCACCTCTCAACCCCTTCATGACTCATCTTCCTTCACCCTGACCTGGCTCTGACTCCCTTTGTCTGGAATATGCTACACTTCTGCCCCTATCTGTCATTCTACAGCTACCTGGGTTGGCCAATCTGGAGTGAGGTCTCTGCCTTACCCCTCTTTACGTTACTCCTGTTCTAACCTCCCTCAATCCTGATGAAGAGTTGGCTCAAAATTTTGACGATTCTTCCACTGCTGCTGCTCGACCCACCGAGTTCCCACAACAGATTGTGATTGGCTTCAGATTTCAGCATCTGTGCTCTCCTGTACGTCTGCTTCCCCTAGTCTTTATTCTGGGCACCCCCTTGGACAGGACAAAGATTCCTTTCAGGATTCCAACCAGTTTTGGATGGAGTCCTCAAAAGAATAAATAATGGTATAAATAAAGCATTTTATAGCAATTCCAGTAAAGCTGATAATTTGCCAAATGATTGTTCAGGAATCCTAATGGTTTGGCAACTGGCTCTGCTAATTACTCAGGCATGTGAACTAAATGGAGTATGTGGCCAGAGTTTGAAATCAGAGTGCTTCTACCTTTCCCACATCTTTAAAAAAGTGAAATAAAATGTGTTTGGATATTAATAAGAACATCATGTTCATTGGGGTTGCTGAATTATTAATGTATTCCTGAATTCCAAGAGGAGTGGCTAAGTTGTATTGTCCTATATATTCCTAACAAAAAAAATGAAACCCTCCCTATCTCATAGCCCTCTATTTTTCTTTTTTCTGTGTGCCTTTCTAAGAGTCTCCTAATGTGGCACTCTCCACCACCAGCATTGGCAAGGCATTAAGGCGCCCACAACATTGATGTCTCCCTTAAACTTTCCTCCCTTCACTTTGTACAGATGTGCTTTTGTGTTTGGTACTCCCACCCTTGGTCAGATGTGCTGCCTATCTACCTTGTATATGTCTCTCAGAATCTATTAAGTTGCTTTCTTTGCTCCGAATACGAAAGTCCTAGCTCTGCTAAACTTGTTTCATAAGACTTATTTTCCAAACCAGGCAACATCTGATAAATCTCCTCTGCACCCTCTCCATAGCGTAAACATCCTTCCGATAATGGTGTAGCCAGAACTGAACTCAATACTCTAAGTGTGGGCTCACGAGAGATTTGTAGAATTGCAACATGACCTCTTAGCTCTTGAATTCAATCCCCCGACTAATGAAGCCTTCTTAACTATCCTATCAACCTGCCCAGCAAACTTGAGAGATTTGGACCCCAAGGTCCCTCCATCACACCATTAAGTATCTGACCATTAATCCTGTACTCAACCTTCAGGTTTGACCTTCCAAAATACATCATCTCACAATTACCCTTGTGAACTCCATCTGCTACATTTTGGCCCAACTCTGTATCCTGTCTATATCCTTTTGTAGCATACGACACCTTCAGCACTATTAATATGTAAGCATTATGTTCATTAACAACTCTGGGTTGCTCCATGGTGAAGACAGTATGATCCACAAACCCAGAAATTCACCAGAAATTGGAGTAACAGCACCATATATTCTGACTTAGCAATCTCCAAACAGGTAGCATCAATATTGACTTCTCCAATTTGTGGTAATTCCTTCCCCAAATTTTAATTGCCCCTCTTCTTTCTCTTATCACTCTTTCCCCTCTCCCATGCACCTCACGTGCCTGCCACCCACACCTTCCCTTCTTTCCGCATTTCACAGCCCTCTTTCTCTTCTCCCATCAACTCTTTGCTCCTTTCTTTTCTTTCCTTTTCCTGCTGGCCTGTGTTCCTTCCCACCGCACTCCCCACCATCTTATTTGGGACATTGCCCTATTCCTAGTATTCTAATGAAGGGTTCTGACCTGAATTGTCAACTGTCGATTTCCTTTCTGCCTGATCTGCTGAGTTCCTCCAGCACTGAGTGCATTGTACCAGAAATTTGCAATGTGTCCAGCATCCCAGCTCATCCTAAGGTCCAACACTGCTCCTTAATAAGATGTATCAGAATTATTCAGTAAGATCATGTCTCAGTCACACAAAAAAGTAAATAGAAGCTTAATATATTAAATTCAGTATTTAATTAAAAATATTCATATTATTGGGAAACCTTTTGATAATATCTATGCTGCTCGTCACATTCGTAGGTGGTGCAGTGTCTTATGTAGGGTTGGCACGTAGGATGAGAAGCAGTCCCGCCAGCAGCTCAAACCAATAATCCCATTTGATTAGGTCAGGCTTATCTGTATTTAATCTCCATTTCCTGGCATTTCTTCATTCCTTAATACCTGTGCCCAGCTAAAAACAACAAGCCAAATTTTAAATATTTTAATTGAAAGAGCTCAGTGTCCCTTTAGGGAGACGGTTCCAGGTTTCCACCGGACTTTTTGTGGGGAAGTACTTCTTGATATCATTCCTGCTTTACCCAGCTATCTTATTCTATTCCATCTCTCACTCACAGATTCCATCTTTCAGCAGCTGTTAATTATTCTACCTGATACAAAGATACGAGTTTGCAGTGAGCACAGGCTTTTTGAGCTAATTACTCTTATTATGGAAATTCAGATATTTCATTTTGACCAAACTTCTGGTGCCTTGAATTCAATTCTGCCTTATTTTTGTTTAAAGACATTAGCCCCTTTCACAACTGCCAATTAAAGTTCATTGAACCGGCCAATTTAGCAGGTCCGTAGCAGGTAATCTGGCAGTGGGAAAGGTCCCAACTGAGCAGGAAGAGTAAAAATCAACCAGGCTCTCGGTGGGGGCAAATATTAGAGCCTGGCCAAGAATGGTCTACTCGCATTACCAGGTTCCATTAGTTGCATTAAGTGCCTGCATGCTCGCATCAGTCTGGTAGTATTATAAGTAATCTTGAGGTGATTTAAAGCACAGGTACATGCTGAGAGCTCCACCAGCCACACGCTGATAGCTCCCCGGCCATGCTCAGATACCCCCGCCAATTGCACAGCTACATTTCACAGCGCACCCAGCGGGGCTGTCAGCTTGGATCTGTTTTAAATCATCTCAAGATTACTTATAATACCCAATACAATGTAATGCTATATAAATAGTTGTTAAACTTTATTGTTTAGGGAATAATGACAAGCCGGTCTGTGGGTTTGTCCTAAGTTTGAACAGGCTGAAGCCCACTGTGGAATATTTTCCCATGGTCTTTTATACGACATTGAGTGTGTATGTCTTATTAAATTGTGCTCATTTTTTTCCATAGTCTTTAAAACATTGAAAGCATATGTGCTTTATTCCCACTACAATTTCACTGCCCTGCGAGTATGTGATATGTCACTCATGATGTCACCGCTGGAGATTAGGACCCCCTTAGATCCAAGAGATCCAGATGAACCAGGTAAATTATGGTCCAGCATGAATGGCTTACTGGGTACTGCATGCCTGGTAAGTTTACCCACTTCCTAGTAGGGTTGGTGATGTGAAAGGGGCTACAACTGATTCATTTGCTTAAAATAATTAACTTCAAAATTTATTCTGAAATTGTGACTTTTATGGCATTTTCCCGGCTTTTCTATCTGATTGACAGGCAGATTGGATGACCCCTGGAGAAATGGCATGTGACACTTTAGAGCTTGTCATCATACCAATAGTGGAGAGAATTTGCTCTACAGTTAATACATCCCGATAATGAGTCTAAATGGAGTTTATATAACTGAGCTTTTCACAGAGTCAGTTTGCAGCACAGAAACAGACCCTTTGGTCCAACTTCTCCATGCTAACCATGCTATTTGGACCATAGCCCTCTAAACCTTTCCAATCAATGTACCTGTATAAATGTCTTTTAAATGTTGCTATTGTACTTGCCTCAGGCACTTCTTCTTGCAGCTCATTCCATATACCCATCATCCCCTTTGTGAATAAAATTGCTTTGCACTTTCATCTTAAAGCTATGTCCTCTAGTTTTAAATTCCCTTACCATACATAAAAAAAGGTATAACTTTTTTAACCATTTCTATGCCTCTCCTGACTTTATAAACCTCCTTAAGGTCTCCTCTCAGTCTTCTATGTTCCAGGAAGAAAAATTCAGCCTATCCAACCTCTCTCTGTAACTCATGATGACCAGTCCCAGTAACATTCTTGTGAACCTTTCCTGCACTCTTTCCAGTTGAATGATATCTTTCATTATAGCTGGGTGACCATATCTGTGTACAATAATCCAAATGCAGTCTCACCAACATCGTATCCAGTTGTCACATATCCTGCACTCTATACCCTGACTGATCAAGTCAAATGTGTCAAATGCCTCCTTCATCATTAGGTCTACTTTGTTGTCATTTTCACAGTGCCTCTTATCTATAGATTCTCCAAGGCCCTACCATTCAATGAGTAAATCCTGCCCTGCTTTAACAAACCAAAGAGCAACAACTCCCACTTGTCCAAGTTAAATTCCATCTACTATTCCTTGGTCTATTTTCCCAGTTCACCTAGATCCTGTTGTAATTTTAAATAACTTTCCTCACTACAATTGTGCCATCTGTAAGCACCAAATATGCTAACAACATTGTCATTCAAGGCGTTAATGCAGACGACAAGCAACAGTGGATCCAGCACTGATCACTGTAGCAACCCACTGGTCACTGGGCTGTAATCTGAATAATAACCTCTCTTTAATGCTCTCGATTCCTACCATCAAGTAAATTCTGTATGAAATTGACCAATTGAATCATATGCAATTTTACCTTCTGTACCACTCTACTATGTGTGACCTTGGCAAAGGCCTTACCAAAGTCCATGTGGACCAGTGGTTCTCAAACTTTTTCTTTCCACTCACATACCACTAACTATTCTCTATACCATAGATGCTCTGTGATAAGTAAGGGATTGTTTAAGGTTTTTTTTTAATTATACCTAATTGACTCGTTATGTGCGCGGTTTCATAGCTCCAAAGAAATGGGCCAATGACAATTTTTATCAAGCAAAATATTTCAGTAACAATTGGGTCTAGAGCAGAGATTCTCAACTTTCCCTTAAGCAAAACCTTACTAATCACAGAGCACCTAAGGCATAGGGAATACTTAAAATGGTATGTGAGTGGAAATAAAAAGGTTGAGACCCACTGATGTAGACACAAATACATGAGACCATTACTATGCACAAAATTATTCTGTCTAATTAGTCTTTGCCTTTCCAAATGTATGTTGATTCTGTCTCTCAGAATCCCTTCTAGTAACTTACCCACATTTGATGTTAAGGTCTCTAGCCTTGCTTGTCCTTACAGCCTTTTTTTTTAAATAAAGGCAAATTAGCCACTCGTTCAGTATTCCAGCATCCCACCTGTGCCTAACGATGTTGCACATATCTCTGCTAGGTCCCCAGCAATTTCTTCCCAAGCTTCCCTGATGTGCTAGTCCCTGGGGATTTACCTACCTTTTAGATTTTAAAACTTCCAGCACCTCCTTTACTGTATCCTGGAATCGCTGAAAGACATTTGCTATTTATTTCTCCAAGTTCACTTGCCCACATTTCTTTATCCACAGTAGGTATAGATGATAAATATTTGTTTATAATCTCTCTCACTTCCTGTAACTCCACACATAGGCCACCTTGCTGATCTTATAGGGGGCCTATTCTTTCCCTAGTTACTCTTCAGCCCTTAAATTTCTCATTTACTTTATCTACCATAGCCATCTCCTACCTCCTCATACCTGTGCTCAATTCATTGTGGGAATGAAAGTTGTTTGTAATTTTGTTTAACAAAAAGGTAAAGCCATCACAAAAAAATAAACAAACAATAAAATGCAAAGAAACATCAGCATGTATATCACATTTTTAGATACTGTATGCAACACAAATTATTACCCAGGTTAATCACTTATTTTTTTATTTAAAGTCAATCTAGAAAACCAGAATAAATATAAATCAGTAGTTCTCAACCTTTTTCTTTCCACTCACATACCACTTTAAGTAATCCCTATTGCCATTGGTGCTCTGTGATTAGTAAGGGATTGCTTATGGTGGGATGTGAGTGGGAAGGGAAGGTTGAGAATCACTGGTCTAGTCCCAATTATTATGGAAATATTTTGCTTGAGGAAAAATTGTCATTGGCCCATTTCCTTTGGAGATATGAAACAGTGCACATAACAAGTCAATTAGGTACGATCCACCCACTTAATTAATCCCTTACTAATCACAGAGCACCTCTGGCATAGGGAATACTTAAAATGGCCTGTGAGTGGAAAGAAAAAGGTTGAGAACCATAGTATAAATAATATATCTTTCAGTTTCCATGTTCACAGCTTGAAGAGGTAAATTGTTTCAAATGCATGATTCAATTTCAGAAGTTTCACTGCAGCTAAGTAGTATCATGCATATCTTGCATCATCTTTCTCTTACTTCACATTTATACATTACATATATCATGAATCTAAAACTGAATAGAAACTCAATCATGATCTAGTGTTGATGATAGATTATATTGTTTATTTGAAATAAATAAGTAAACTCAGTCCAGTAGGGCAAAGGGATTGAACAACCATCTGTAATACTATAACTATACAGAGAGCAAATAGTCTGCTTGCGTCTTGACCCCAATAGGCACAAATGCAAGTCCACTGAATATAATGCTTCATTACCTGTCATCTTTCTCCATATAGCATCTTACTATTCTTTTTTCTTTGGCTTGGCTTCGCGGACGAAGATTTATGGAGGGGGTAAAAAGTCCACGTCAGCTGCAGGCTCGTTTGTGGCTGACAAGTCTGATGCGGGACAGGCAGACACGATTGCAGCGGTTGCAAGGGAAAATTGGTTGGTTGGGGTTGGGTGTTGGGTTTTTCCTCCTTTGCCTTTTGTCATCTTACTATTAACCTTACTCTAAAGAGGCACTCAAAATATAGAGTAATAGTTCCTAGGAGATCCATCAATAACTAATGAAGAGCTATAAAATGGTTCCAGTACTATTCATCATCCAGATCCCTTTGTGATAAATCTATCATTTTTCCTCACACTTCTCAACCTATGTCTCAAATGTAAAAATACACTGGGTTCAGATTTTGTAATTTCATGGAAGAAGATTGCTTGCTCTTCACCTAGTTCACAGATGCCAATGGCATTTTTCAAACAATTGACTTCCTGTTTGCTCATGTCCGGTATCTGAGCTATTGTGTCACCCCAGGCGGTAACCAGTTACAAATGATTCAGGTGTAATTGGTTCAATTTAAATCATGCATTTAAAGTAGAATAAAGATTAGGAAAGGTTGACAGAAGAACAGAGAGAGACAAAAGAGGCACTAAAAGAAAAGGTATTACTTAAAATCATCAACTCTAATTAATATATGCAGGACATAAAAGCAAAGGAGATGATTTAGGACTTCAGAAGGAAGTCAGGGGAACATGGGCTCAGTTGTCGAGAGGGCCAAGAACTTCAAATTCCTGGGTGTCAACATCTCCAAGGATCTCTCCAGGAGCTTCCATGTTAATGCAATCACAAAGACGGTTCACCAGTGGCTACACTTTGTGAGATTCAGTATGTCACCAAAGACTTTCATAAAATTCTACAGAGCATTCTGGCTGGATACATCACTGTCTGGTATGGAGGTGCCAATTCTCAGGCACTAGTCTTCACTCCATCGAGCACATCTGCATGAGGTGATGTCTTATAAAAGCAGCCTCTCTCCTCAAACATTCCCACCACCAAGGCTCTTCATTCTGCTAGCATTGGGAAAAACATACACGAGTCTGAAGAGGAGCACTCAAAGACATAAGGACAGCTTCTTCCCCACTGCCATCAGATTCCTGAAAAACCAATGAACCAAAGATACTGCCTTACTTTTTGTGCACTCTTATTTTAATTTTGTTTATTTATACTAATGTTGTAAAATAGTTATAATATGAATGTTTGCCCTTTGAAGCTGCTACAAAGCACTGAATTTCAGGATAATAAATTCAGATTCTGATAGTGATGGTAAATTTTCGGGACCAAAGTGATTTTCAGCAATAGTTATCAGTTATTACACTATGAAATTTGCATATCCCTGTCAGTTTTAAGTTATCTTTGATGGTGAACTACTGTGCAAGTACCCCAAATGCATGGTATAGAGAATAGTTAGCTCTGAAGAAAACTATTCCTGACATCAGCTTTCAGTTTTCATCATTTTCTACTGAAGTCAGAGACGCACTGTTTTATGGAAATGTTATATTATATCTTCCATCTCTTGCACTTTCACTTAACGTTCTCAGCCTTTTCTCAGACTCCTCATGGCATGCTTTCCAAATTAGCTCTCCTAAATCAGTAGACTTGGAAACATTTCACTTCATCCCCTTAATTAAAGCATTAATACAAACGGTAGGGAGGTAAAACCCAATACCAGTCTGGCAACACTTCACAGTTACTGGCCTGCCAACCTGTAAATTACACATTTCTTTTTCCTCTTTTGATCCCTTGACCATTACTGAATCCCTATCAACCCCATTTCCTCAAATCCTAATTTTTTTTATGTAGAATGCTTCATGATACATTTACTGCATCATCCTAAACTGTCCTGCTAGTGCACCTCAGGATCAACTTTAATGGATTTGTCAAATATCATCTCTTTTTAATAAATCCATCCTGATTCTATCCAATCCAATGGATCAGATCATGCAGTCCCTTGGTTCTACAGGGAAATGATTAAATTCTGGTGATCCCCACCCATTCTTTTAGAACAGGACAACAGCACCTTGGAAAAAGTCGAATGCTATACTTAAGTATTTCTAATGCTTTTGATTATTAGTAATTATTTAACATGTAGCCATTACATTTACTGATTTTTAATTTTGTCTATTTTCTGAAAAATATTTAAAACGTCTGTTTTTCTGAGAGCCATTTGCAGCATGGAGTTGGTTGCTTTTAACCACATGTCTTTTGGGGTCAGAGGGTCAGTTCTTCTGCCCACCTGGTGCTACAAAATAGTGCAGTGGAGTTGTGACCAGGCCATATACAGCCCATCAAAGTTTTCCAAATATCGTCTCACCAAGTTCCTAATAATAAACACTAATATTGTTTCCAACAATTCATGTCAGGCTGACTGGCTAATATTTTGTGTTTCCTATGTTCAAAACACATACTCTATTTGTCACTCACTTATTTACAGAGGCCTGGTAGATCAAATTCAATGCATAAGTTATCTCTGCATTCACCAATTTTCAAATATCGTCTCACCAAGTCCCTAATAATAAACATTAATATTGTTTCCAACCATTCATGTCAGGCTGACTGGCTAATATTTTGTGTTTCCTATGTTCAAAACACATACTCTATTTGTCACTCACTTATTTACAGAGGCCTGGTAGATCAAATTCAATGCATGTTATCTCTGCATTCACCGATTTCCAAAGATTGAAATCACCAAGTCCAGGGTGAATTTTGTCAGATTTTAGCCTCATTAATTTTTCTCTGATATTTGATTTATTTATTTTAATCAACTTCAAGCTCCTCGCTAGATTTTCATCTCACCAAAGTTCTTAGTGATTTCTACCATAAGATAAACATAGGGTATATGTTTAAAATCACAGCCTCATATTAATTTTTTGCAATTGCATTTAAAGGGCATGCTTACATTCATCTCTTCCATTTTTCATTTGTGGTTAAAAACTCTGACTACATTGTATTTTGTTCCCAGTTAAATGTATTACACTTTATCTTTTGGTCTCAATTTCCTGGTAATACATCTCCACCACCACCACTCCCATACGCTTGATGCAGTTTTGGCAAAATGTTAAAGTTTTTTTTTTAATTGAAATGTCATTAATATCTATAATTAGTCATGACTCTGGATGTTTCAAGAGTGGAGGTTATTTTCCTCAAGAGAATATGTAGTTGAATGCTACAAAGTGTTTCTTTATAAGTTTATGATTGTTTTTTGATGTCAGAATTATAATTGTTTCTTTTGTCTTGGTTCATCTCCGTATTCTTCCAGAAAATTGACTCACATTCAAATTTGAATGCATCGTCTTATGGAGTGAGAAATTTTGAACAATTATTTCAATATCATTCTTATCAAGTTTTTCTTAATTTCTTCCCTTGAGCTCTGATTAACCTCCTTGTTATTGTGTGAAGATCTATGAACTACCCCCATTGTTGTTTACACTCTTTATATCTTGAACATCCACACAAACAGATCACATATCCCAATTTTGGGGGCTTAATTCCCTTCTCCCAGCTGCCTCAACCTCATTTATTGTTGGAAAGAGCTCATCTCATTCTTCACTTTGCACATATATTCAATTACCCATCATTATTTGGTTCCCATCCATGGCATCGTGCAACTAAATCTCATAATGGCTAATAGATCAAACCCATTTATCTCTATTTGTGCCATAACTCATCAAGCTTTTCACCAATGCTTCATCCATTCAGGTAATGACCCTTTCTGTTCTATTATTTTTCCTTTGATGTTGCTTACATCTTACTATTATTTTTAAACTCTTCTCCTTTTCTGACACTGCCCTTTTAATTTTACTTAGATTGCACTTTCAACAGTACAGATCAAAATAGTTCTCACCTTAATGTCAATCACTTTTATTTTTTAAATGTCCTGAAAGTCTCTTTACTTATTTGATCCACAATTAAACTGACCTCTGTGGAGCTTAAATAGAGTGGGTGAAACACGAAAGTCTGCAGATGCTGTGGATGTAGTAAAAAGACAATGACATGTTGGAGGAGCTCAGCCAGTCTTTCAGCACTCATAGGAGACAAAGATATATTACCGACATTTTGGGCCTGAGCCCTTCTTCAAGGAATATTCCAGGATCTAGGAAATGTTACCAGGAAAGTTAATGAAGGAAAGGCTGTGGATGTTGTCTACATGGACGTTAGTAAGGCCTTTGACAAGGTCCCCTATAGGAGGCTAGTCAGGAAGGTTCAGATGCTACATATTCATGGTGAAGTAGTGAACTGAATTGACAATGGCTGGACAGGAGAAGCCAGAGAGTATTGGTGGATGATTGCTACTCAGACTGAGGCCTGTGACTAGTGGTGTGCCTCAGGGACCATCTATATCAATATCTATATCTGTTTGTCTTCTATATCAATGATCTGGATGATAATGTGGTAAATTGGATCAGCAAGTTTGCAGATGACACTAAGTTTGGAGGTGTTGTGGACAGTGAAGAAGGTTTTCAAAGCTTGCAGAGGGATCAAGACCAGCTGGTAAAATGGGTTGAAAATCACAGATGGAATTTAATGCAGACAAGTGTGAGGTGTTGCATTTTGGAAGGACAAACCAAGAAAGGATATACACAGTAAGTGGTAGGGTACTGAGGAGTGTGGTAGAACAGAGGGATCTGGGAATACAGATACATAATTCTCTGAAATGATGTCACAGGTGGATAAGGTTGTAAAGAGAATTTTTGGCATATTGACCTTCATAGATCAAAGTATTGAGTACAGGATGATATATTAAAGTTGTATAAGAGAGTGGTGAAGTAAAATTTGGAGTATTGTGTGCAGTTTTGATCACTTAACTACAGGAAAGATAACAATAAGATAGAAAGAGTACAGAGAAGATTTACTAGGATGTTTCCCAGACTTAGAAACATAGAATGTTACAGCTTAGAAAAACAGGCCATTTGACCCTCTGGTCTGTGCTGACCAATAAACTAGTTAGTTCCATTGACCTACTCTCATTCCATAACCTTCCAGACCACTCCTATCCATGTATTTATCCAATTTATTTTTAAAACTCAAGACTGAATCTGCATTCACTACATCAGATGGCAGCTTATTGCACACTCCCACCACTCTCTGACTGAAAAATTTTCCCCTAATGTTCCCCTTATACCTCTCCCCTTTCAGCCTAAATCTATGGCTTCTCGTATTTATCTCCCCGAATCTAAGTGGAAACATCCTACTCACATCTACTCTGTCTATACCCATCATAATCTTTTAAACCTCTATCCTCATTCTTCTTTGTTCCAAGGAGTATAGTCCTAACCTGGTTAATCTTTCCCTGTAACTCAACTCCTGAAGACCCAGCAACATCTTAGTAAATCTTCTCTGCACTCTTTCAGTCTTATTGATATCCTTCCTGCTGCTGGGAAACCAGAGCTGCACACAATATTCTCAGTGTGGCTTCACCAATGATTTGAATAACTTCAACATAACATCCCAGCTTCAATACTCAATACTTTGATTTATAAAGGCCAAGATGCCAAAAGCTTTCTTTACAACCCCGATTCACTCTTCCAAAGCACAACACCTCACACTTATCTGCATTAAATTCCATTAGCCATTAACTGGCCCAATTTCCCAGTTGGTCCAGATCCCTCTGCAAGCTTTGAAAATCTTTCTCACAGTCCACTATGCCTCCATCCTTTGTGTCATCAGCAAATTTGTTGATCCAATTCACCACTACCCTGTGTTTTCTTCCACCAAGCCAATTTCAAATCAAGTTTGCAACCTCTGAATTATATGGAAAGGTTAAAATGGTCAGGACTTATTCCCTGGAGTGCAGAAGAATGATAGAGGTATTTAAAATTAGGAGGGGGTACATAGAGTAAATGTAGATAGGCTTTTTTCCACTGAGTGTAGGTGAGATACAAAGCAGAGAACATGGGTTGAGTGAAAGTGGAAAAGTTTAGAGGGAACATGAGGGAGAACATTGAGTGGTGGTGTGTGGAACAAGCTTCCAGATAAGGTGGTGAATACAGGCTGAATTTTAATATTTAAGAGAAATTTGGACAGGTACATGGATGGGAGAGGTATGGACAGCTATGGACTAGGTGCAAGTCAGTGGGACTAGGCAAAATTGTTGAGTTAGACAAGTCCACAGGAACCATGGTTTATTTAAGGTTACCCTCACAAGATTCTGTTTCCATAATTTTATGATCCATAACTTCCTCAACCCTATCAACAACCAACTTCTGATACAGACTGTTCTCCACTACCTTTTTCCTCTTAATGAGATTTCAACGTTTTAATATGACAATCCTGAGTTTTATTCCTATGATCCAGAGTGTTTATCACATAATTAATATCATTCAGTTTTGACCTCACTTCATATGGTCCAGAAAATTTTGCTTTCAGAGGAGTCATGAGTTGGGAACAAAATTAACACTTTATTGCCTGCCTTAAAATTCCTCACTTGAGCTTTCCTGTCAAATAATTGCTTCATTTTACCCTGAGTCATTGTTAAATTCTCTTGAGCCAAAGTCCACACAAACATAAACCAGCGAGTCCAACTGTACATCCTCATTAACCTAGTGTTTTTTGTTAACATTAAAGGAACTCTAACCTGATGTTCAAACACAATTTCAAAAGGGATGAAACCTAATGACTCTCTTACTGCAAATAACAGTAAATGAATGCCTTCGTCCCAATCTTTCCCATTCTCCAGACAGTAAATCCTCATAATATTTTGAAAAGTAGAATGAAATCTTTCCAAAGCTCCCAGAGTTTCAGGATGGTATGCAGATGAAGTGATCTGTTTTATTTCCAACTCATAAATCAAGTGTTGAAACAACCGGACAGAAAGTTCTCTCTGGATCTCTTTAGGTAACCCAAAAACTGTGAAAAATGTTTCCAGTGCTTTTACCACTGTTTTTGCTTTAATATTCTTCAATGGTATAGCTTCTGGAAATCTGGATGCTGTATACATGAATCCCAGCTTTTGATTTAGGGCAGGGACCCACACAATCCACAATAACCCTTGTGAAAGTTTCCCCAACAACAGGAATAGGTTGCAAGGGAGCTACCAGAGGACCCTGGTTAGGTTTCCCCACAATCTGACAATTGGTGACATGTCCAGCACCAATTTACAACAAACATCCTTCCTCAAACAAGAGCCCATAAAAATTGTATCAAAATTTTATTCATGGTTTTCTTTACACCAAGATATCCACCCAAAGGTGTACTATGGACCAAATTTAAAATTTCATTCTGGTAAATTCTAAGAATGACCACCTGATGAATAACCACCCACTCTTCATTTGCAGGAACATAAAAAGGTCTGCATTTTCTCATTAACAATTCACCCTTCCAGTAACATCTACAGGGCATTTACTAAATCTTCTGCTCATTCACAGCTTTCTCGCTCAAGTCAGCAAAATCAGAATCTTTCTTTTGCTGTTCAATTAACTCTTTCCTTCCTTAACAGAGACAAATCCTGACTCTAAAATTTAACCTGCTCCTTCTGGACTACTTCAGAAATACTGGGCAAGTTTCTATCAACTGGATCTTCCTCTGCTCTCATCATTTTCTTAGACAAATACCTTGTTACAGCACATGCAGGATATATCTCACAATCTTCATCAACCTCATCGTTACTAGGCTTATTTGTTAATCTCAAAACTGACCCAACTTTTTCTTCTGCCAAATCATTCCCTAATATGAATGCGACTCCTTGCATGGGTAAATTCAAAACAACTCCTACTATAACTGGACCTTTAATTCTGAATTCTACACTATTTTGTGGAGAGATATTGACACTACATCTCCTCCAACACCTCTATGTTAGTCATTTGATCAAGAGTTAAAACATTCTCCAACAACAGTGACTGGGAAGCTCCAATATCTAAGAATTTTAACTGGAACCTGGGAAAACTAAGCCCTCTGGCACAAAAGGTTTGAATATGAAAGACTAAACTTTGAAGTAACTTTCTAGACACACACACTAGACATCTATGAATAGCTGGGTATAGATTTAGTGTTAAGGATAGTTTAAATGTTAAGACTATAGTTTAAGAGTTAGAAATAAAATTAAACACTCTGGTTCATTTCCTATTGCTGCTTTTTACATGCAGTTCATAACAGTAGGAGAAATAACCTCAATAAAAGAAGGCATGGAGGGAAAAAGATTCAATTGCTTTTCTTATGGATTGAATCCTTAAAGTCCTGGGTCAACATTATTTTACAGAAACTCTGATTAAAGAGAGAGCTCACAGGACTTTGATACCCCAACCACCCCCGGAGAAAAATCCCTGCTCTATCTTAATTCAATTCTCAAAATACGAGGTCAAGGAAAGAGCGTTAAGAGCTGTCTTTACTGAAGCCAGAAAATATAATGGTCCCTTAGAATACGAAGGTCGCAAAATATTATTTTTTCTAGATATGAATGCAACATTACTCAAAAGAAGAAAGGAATTTGACTTGGCAATATGTACACTCAGAAATAAGGATATACAAATTTTCTTGTCATATCTGGCCTTACATATCTGTAGAAAGGACTTTTTTTTTTAATCAATCATTGGGAAGCTTTGAAATATGCTCAAATAAACAGACATGCATTAATTGTTGTTAAAACAGATTGAAACAAGTAGTGAGCTATTGTAATAAGGTTTTCATAAATTATTTAAATTTTATTGGATTTTTGATGTTTAAATGCAATGCTGTTACATAGATCAGCGTGTACAGAGCCGTTGTCATACCCACGTTCCTGTTCCGCTCCGAGTCATGGGTCCTCAACCGGCATCACCTAAATGTAATACCGGCTCCTAGAACGCTTCCATCAGTGATGTCTCCGTTCCATCCTCAACATTCATTGGAATGACTTCATCACCAACATCGAAGTACTCGAGCTGGAAGAATCCGCAAGCATCGAATCCACGCTGCTGAAGACCCAAGTGCACTGGGTGGGTCACGTCTCCAGAATGGAGGACCATCGCCTTCCCAAGATCGTGTTCTATGACGAGCTCTCCACTGGCCACCGAGACAGAGGTGCACCAAAGAAGAGGTACAAGGACTGCTTAAAGAAAAGACAAAGGAGGAAAAACCCAATACCCAACCCCAACCAACCAATTTTCCCTTGGAACCGCTGCAACCGTGCCTGCCTGTCCCGCATCGGACTTGTCAGTCACCAACGAGCCTGCAGCAGATGTGGACATATCCCTCCATAAATGTTCATCCGCGAAGCCAAGACAAAGAAAGAACATAGGAACATCGGAAGTAGGTACAGGAGTAGGCCAAAAATGGCCCATTGAGCCTGCTCCGCCATTCAATAAGATCATGGCTGATCTAATTTATGACTTAACTCCACCTACCTGCCTTCTCCCCATATCCCCTAATTCCTCTATCATGTAAAAATTTATCTAACCAAATTTTAAATATGTTTAATGAAGCAGCCTCAACCACTTCCCTGGTTAGAGAATTCCAAACATTCACCACTCTCTAGGAAAAACTATTTTTCCTCATCTCTGTCCTAAATCTACTCCCCCGAATCTTGAGACTGTGTCCTCTCGTTTTAGTTTCCCTGACCAGCTCAAAAAACCTTCCTACATCTATCCCATCCATACCCTTCATAATCCTATATGTTTCTATAAGATCTCCTCTCATTCTTCTGAACTTGAGCAAATACAATCCTAGACGATTTAATCTTTCATCATAAGTCAACCCCTTCATCCTAGGGATCAACCTAGTAAACTTCCTGTGGACCGTCTCCAAAGCCAGTATATCCTTCCTCAAATATGGAGACCAGAACTGGACACAGTACTCCAGGTGCGGTCTCACCAGTACCTTTATACAATTGAAACATTACCTCCCTACTCCTGAATTCATTTCCTCTAGCGATGAAGGACAACATTCCATTTGGCTTCTTAATAACCTGGTGCACCTGCACCTAACTTTTTGCGATTCATGCACAAGTCCCTCTGCACAACAGCATGCTGTAGTTTTTCACCCTTTAAATAATATATTCAGCTCTTATTTTTCTTGCCAAAGTGTATAACCTCACACTTACTAACATTGTACTCCATCTGCCAGACCTTTGCCCACTCATCCAGCTTATATATCCCTCTGCAGACTCTCCACATCCTCATTACAATTTGCTCTTCCACTCAATTTGGTGTCATCCGCAAACTTGGCTACACCACATTTTGTCCCCTCCTCCAAGTCATCAATGTAAATGATGAACAGTTGTGGGCATAACACTGACCCCTGCGGCACCCCACTTACCACTCTCTGCAAACCTAAAAAACTCCCATTTATCCTGACTCTCTGCCTCCTGTCAGACAACCAATTTTCAATCCAGGCCAATATACTTCCCCGGATTCCACATTCCTGTAACTTACTGATAAGTTTCTTGTGTGGCACTTATCAAACGCTTTCTGGAAATCCAAATATACAACATCAACCTGTTCCCCTCTCTCCACCACACCCATTACATCCTCAAAGAATCCTAACAAGTTTGTCAAACAAGATCTTCCCTTTCTAAAACCATGCTGCGTCTGCCTGATTGAACCTTTACGTTCCAAAAGTTTCACTATTTCATCTTTAATGACGGCTTCAAGCATTTTTCCAACTATAGACGTCAAGCTAATTGGCCGATAATATCCAGTCTTCTGCCTACATCCCTTCTTAAAAAGTGATGTGACATTTGCTGTCTTCCAGTCTGCCGGGACCTGCCCAGAATCCAAGGAATTTTGGTATATGACCATCAATGTATCAACTATAACTTCTGCCATTTCCTTCAGAACCCTTGGATGCATATCATCAAGACCAGGTGATTTGTCTGACTTTAGTCCCATTAGTTTCTCCATCACTACTTTCTTTGTAACAACTATTTTATCAAGGCCCTCCCCAACATTTGCATCCTTAACTCCACACTTGGGCATGCTGGACGTGAAGACTGACACAAAATATTTGTTCAATGCCCCGGTCATTTCCTCATTTTTTGCTGCCAGTTTTCCTTTTTCATCCTCCAAGGGTCCTATGTTAACTCTGGCCACCCTCTTCCGTTTTATATATTTATAAAATTTTATCCCCCTTCTTGGATTTTATTATTAATTAATGACAAGATAAGATGAATTGCTTAATATTGATTTTTTTCTATATTATAAATATAGGTCAAGTTTAATTAGATAAATATAACCATATAACCATTTACAGTGCGGAAACAGGCCATGTTGGCCTTTCGAGTCCGCACCGGTTCACTAGAACAACTCCATTAGCTCAAACCTCCCGCTCTCTGCCAATAACCCTCCAACCCCTTCTCCTCCACGTACACATCCAACCTTCTCTTAAATGACAGAATGTGCCGCAACTCCATTGAATCTTGAGGTTATGTCTCTTTGTTCTAGTCTCACTACTAGCAGAAACAATTCTCCTGCCCCTCTCTTATCTATCCCTTTCATAATTTTATGTTTCTACAAAATCCCCTCTTACTCTTCTGAATTCCAGCTAACTCCCACATCTCTGGAATTAACATTGTAAGCCTCCTCTGCACTACCTCCAACACTAGAATGCTAACACATTTCAGTCATACTGTTAGAAATCTAAAATATAAAGTAGTTTTTTTTTCTCTTCCTTGGTATATTAATTATTAGAAATCAAGATGTAGTTCTTTTTCAGGTATTTCTAAATCTCTCTAGTTAATTCTAAGTATTAGATATAATTTTACACAGAATACAAGTTACTAAATATTAAGTTACTAGAAGATTACTAGTAAATGTTTGATTATTAAGGAAGAATATATTATATATTTTTTATATACATTAGATATTTCTTTCAATGAGTTTTCTTTTGGTGGGTTGCTCAATGAAGCTTGTAAGAGGGATTAAGGTGCTATATATTCTGGGTGCCAGTAGGGAGAGTTTCCTGTCTTCGTTTTTTTCTCTTTTTTATCTTTCTCTCGAGGATGCTCTCTGTTCTTTCTTCCTCCTAGTTTTTTCTTTATTTTCTTTTATTCACATTCTATTGAGTGTGGTATTCAGCTCGTCAGAGGCTTGTAAAAAATTAGGACTAATTAATAGTTTTATGCACACAATTTATATAATAATGAAACCTAATAATTATGAACAGATTGATTAAATTTGTAAGTCTTAATACTAATAAGATAAATAGAGCAATTAAAAGGAAAAAAAAATCAGCGCATCTTTAAAATAAATACATGCCGATATTACCTTCCTCCAAGAAACTCATCTTTCAGTGATAGAACATAAAAAATTGAAGAGAGAGTGGGTAGGACAAGTAATAGCGCCCTCCTTTACAACCAAAGCAAGGGGAGTGGCACTATTGATAGGGAAGAGCATACAGGTAAGAGTGGAAAGGGATTTGTTATTCTTTCTTTGGTTTGGCTTCGCGGACAAAGATTTATGTCCATGTCAGCTGCAGGCTCGTTTGTGGCTGACAAGTCCAATGCGGGACAGGCAGACACGGTTGCAGCGGTTCCTAGGGAAAATTGGTTGGTTGGGGTTGGGTGTTGGGTTTTTCCTCCTTTGTCTTTTGTCAGTGAGGTGGGCTCTGCGGTCTTCTTCAAAGGAGGTTGCTGCTCGCCGAACTGTGAGGCGCCAAGATGCACGGTTTGAGGCGATATCAGCCCACTGGCGGTGGTCAATGTGGCAGGCACCAAGAGATTACTTTAGGCAGTCCTTGTACCTCTTCTTTGGTGCACCTCTGTCTCGGTGGCCAGTGGAGAGCTCGCCATATAACATGATCTTTGTTATGATAAACTGTCAAATATACGCAGAATCCTGGATGCTTTTGTAGCAGCCCGCTATCCGGGATGCGACCCAGTACACAAGATGGCAAATGAACGCGGTCACTGCACAGACCTCACGGGGTCTAACAACCTTCATCCCAGGTGACCACCTGCACAGCAGGAAACAATGAGCAATGGCAGGAACGCTGCCCAATCGGAGGCCGGGACTGCTGTGATGTCACGCCTGTCGTCAATAGCGTGGAGAGAATATAAGCAGACCTGCCAATGCAATAAATCAGTCTTCAACGTTGACTTCTTGGTTTTTCCCTACACTTTACAGTAGCACAGACGCTTCATTGGTGACCCTGGCAGATCCAACCATCAATTGGACCCGAAGATAACAAATCAAGCAGCTCTTCACCCAGTTTCATTGAAGCTGCCAACTTTCTAGGCATCACAGACCAAGGCCCAGTTCCACCTTCAACAGATCAACACCGACAGTACACGTTAATACCATGTGGTGAGCTCACTCGACCAGGACACGGCAGCAAGGGTCGTCGACTACCTATGGCAGCCTCCAGAGCAAGGCAAATTCAATGCCCTCAAGTAGCTATTAACCCACATATTTGGGCTTTCACAGCACAAGCGCACTGCCCAATTATTTCATATGGACGGTTTGGAATACAGGGCCCCATCTGCTCTCATGAGCGAAATGCTCACCCTTGCTGAGGGACACAGGCCTTGTCTGCTCATAAGCAGATTTTCCTGGAGCAACTGCTGAGGATATCCAACTCTTGCTCACTGATGAGGACTTTAGCGACTCCAGGAATGTCACAGCCCGGGCAGACGTGCTCTGGAGAGTGAAGAAAGAAAACAGTGCCTCGGTAGAGCAGATCACTAGGACACGCACACAGCCAGCAACAAGGCCACAGAAAACAGATAGGGAGGTGGACCCTGCACCCCCTTGACCCAATGGTTTTGCTACTATCACCAACAATGAGGTGCAGGTGCTCATTAATGACACCCAGCCTGTACGTTTCAGGGAAATGACATGGCAACTGTTGTTAATGGCTGCAGTGGTTGGCCAATGTGACAGCCTCCTTCACATGTGGGACACTGTCAGAAAGGCGCTTCCTCATTGACACCAGTGCCGAAATAAGTGTCCTTCCCGCCTCGGCCTATGACACCCAGAATGGCAAACTAGACCCAGCAGTAAGTGCAGCGAACAGCACCATCATATGAATTTTCAGCACCTGCACCACCCCTCTCCGCTTCAGAAGCAACCGGTTCACATGGACATTCATGATTGCAGCAGTGACGCAACCACTCCTGGGAGCAGACTTCCTCCGAGCCAATTGCCTGCTGGGGGACCTAAAAGGGCGGTGTTTGGTACATGCCAGAACTTTTCAAACAATGCCCCGGTGGAAGCCAAGTTACCTGCCCCCCACCTCGACTCCATCCTCTGTCCAACAATGCATTCACGCGATTCTAATGGAGTTCCCCTCGATCACAATTTCCCTTCGCTGAACCAAAGCATGGGGTAAGGCACCACATTCTCACTGAGGCCCCACTGGTTCCACGCTAGGGTGTGCCGCCTTCCCCCAGAAAAGCTCCCCCTCGCCAAGGAGGTGTTTAAAAAAAAAATGGAAGAGCTGGGGATAGTGCAGCATTCTGATAGACCCAGGGCCTCCCCTCTGCATGTGGTACCAAGGGTAGCAGGAGCATGGAGGTGACCATCACCACCTCAATGAAGCCACCACACCTGGCAGGTACCCATGACCGACAACCAAGACTTTACCACCAACTTACAAGGGACACAGGTATTTTCAAAAGTTGATCTCATCAGGGGATATCACCAGATCCTGATCCATCCTGATGACATCACTAAAACTATCATCATTACCCCTTTTGGACTCTATGAATTCCTGAGAACACAGCCCAGATCTTCCAGAGGCTGATGGATGCAGTGGGTTGGGATCTCCTATTCACCCTCATCTATTTGGATGATACTGTCATCTCCAGCCACAATCACATGGAGCATAAGGCCCACCTTAGGCAACTGTGCATCTGCTACTAGAATTCGGACTAACTATAAACCCTTCTAAGAGCCAGTTCAGGTTGGAAACTATCAACTTCCTAGGGTATCGAATTATTAGGCACAGAGCGAAACCCCTGCCCGAAAAGGTAGAGGCCATTCTGCACTTCGTCAAACCCTGTACAGAGAAGGGCTTGTAAGAATTTGCCAGTATGACTAACTTTTAACACCGATTCATATCAGCGGCAGCCGGTATAATTTTCCCCCTGTTTGCACTCATGGTGGTGAAAGGTAAAAATATTACCTGGGACAATGAAGCCTCAGAGGCATTCCACCCCAGGCCAGGGGTGCAAACTGCTCTCACAGTAGACACTTCCATCACAGCACTAGGGGGAATTCTGGAGCAATTTATTAAAGGGCAATTGCTGTCCCTGGCCTTCTGTAGCAGGCACCTCCGGCCACCCGAACTCAAATACAGCACCTTTGACTGGGAGCTATTGGGCCTGTACCTGGCAGTCAGGAACTCCTGGTATTTTTTGGAAGGTAGACAATTCAGGTCTTCACGGACCGTTAACAATTAATCTAATCCTTGGCTTCCATAAAGTGTTCGAATTGTGCTTGGCCAGGCAGTAGCGAAACCTCTCATGCGTGTCTGAGTTCAACGCAGACATCCAACACATCATGGGCAAGACCAATGTGGTGGCCAATGCACTCTCCTGTCCAGCGATCGAGTCCATCCAGGCCCTGTCCCAGGGAATAGACTATTCCACCCTAGCCAGGGCACAGCAGGAAGACCCTGTCATCCCAGTAGTTTCCAGCTCAGGCTGGAGGAGGTTGCCATTGGCCCCTGATAACCAGATGCTCAACTGCCAACCCCACCCCATCGTGCTGGCAGCACATTGGCGACAAGTTTTCAATTCGGTGCACAACCTGGTACACCAAGCCATGAGACTTCTGTCAAATTGGTGGCCAGTAGATTCATCTGACTTGGCCTTCAGAAACAGGTCAGTCAGCGGGCCAAGACCTGCACACTCTGCCAGACATCCAAAGTGCAGACACAAGTCACCTCTCCCCACAAACTTTCAAGCCATCGTGACATAGGTTCAGTCACGCCCATAATGACATTGTAGGTCTGCTACTTCTCTCCCATGGGACGAGATATCTCCTCATCATGATTGATTGCTCCTTGAGGTGGTCGGAAGCAGTCCCACTGACTGACACAACCACTGAGATCTGGGTCAGGGCACTGATTAACACCTGGGTGTCGAGATTTGGAGTCCTGGAGCAAATGACCTCCTATAGAGGTACAGAGTTCACTTCAAGACTCTAGGTGGCACTGGTCAATTTACTGGGAACCCAGCTCCACCACACCACAGCTTATCACCCTCAGGCCATTGGGTTAGTGGAGCAGTTCCACAGGCACTTAAAGGCGTCCGAACTGGGCAGAGGAGCTACCCTGGGTCCTCCTGGGGATCTGCACTGCTCTGAAAGAAGACTTCAATGCCTCAGCAGCTGAGATGGTGTATAGCACACCATTGGCAGTTCTTAACTGCCGCCAAGGACCTAAAGGACACATGGCCTCATTGACTAAGCTGAGGGAAAGACTATGTACTCTAGCACCTCTGCAGCCTCCACAGCATGGCTCGGCCAAAGCCTATGTCCTCAAAGGCTTAGAGACCTGTGAGCACATTTTCATTTGGAGGGGGACACACCAAACATCTCTGCAACAACTGTACGATATCAGCAGTAAAGAAGAGACTTTTACTATTTTTTCCCTCAAACCAGCAAATCTAGACATTAACCAACTGGTCTCCCTGCAGCCCCCATGACGCAGAGGTAGGCTACTGAAAGCGGTGAACAGCACTCCGATTGCCAGGTCTGGGGGAGGGACTGCTAACTGGGACATGATCCAGTAGACAAGATGCTGATGAATGTGGCTACTGCGCAGACACTGTGGTGGCCCACAGCCTTAGTCCCAGGTGACCACCTGCATGATGGGAAACAATGAGCGACTGTGGGAATGCCAACCAATCCGACGCCAGTGCTGCTGTGACATCATTCCTGTCATCAGCAGCAGGGTGACAATATAAGCAGAGCTGCCAGTGCAATAAATCAATCTTCAACTTTAACTTCTTGGGTGTGTGTCATTCCACATTTCGCGTTAGCGCACATAGTACACTTTTGAATTTATATGCCCCCAATTACGATGGTGAGAAATTTATTCAAAATATCTTTTTGAAACTTTCTCAAGGACATGAAAATAACTTTATTTAGAGGGGATTTTAATTTTTGTCTGGATCCAGTCTAAGATCAGATTTTTTAAAAATTACAAAAGCCAAGGCAGCAAAAACTACCTTGGCCTTCATGAAAAACTTGAATTTAATAGATGCTTGGAGATGGCAGCATCCAAGAGAAAGAGATTACTCTTTCTAGTCTAAGCAATATGATTCATACTCTAGGATTGATTTATTCTTATTATCAGCTAAACTGGAAAGTAAGATCACCCAAACAGAATATGCTGCTAGACTGTTTTCAGATCATTCATCTTTAAATCTTTTCATTGAGATGCCAGATAAGCAAAAAATATTATATAGTTGGCATTTCAAACTAATGCTGTTGAAAAGACCGGAGTTCTGTAGTTTTATTGGAGCCCTGTTTTGTTCTGTGAGATGAACTCCCTTTCTACTGACAATAGCTTTCTACTCTGGGATACATTAAAAAAAAATATTGGAGAGCCATAAAGAATAAATGAATTGGAGAAATAAATAACAAAATTGGAAAACTAATGTCAAATTTCATCTACAGAGGAAATTTATAGGAAATTAACAAATACAACACAAAACAAATAAAAAAATTGAAAACAAAATGATATTAGGAACTAAACCACAATATTATGAATCAGGAGAGCGATCTCATAAAGTATAATCTTGGCAGTTGAGGGCAGAGGAAACCTGCAGGACTATAAATGTGATTTGAACAAGGGAAGGCAAGATTTCATATAAACCAGATGAAATCAATTAGATTTTTAAACCATTTTATTCTGAAATTTCTGTCAGAATCATTGGGTGATCCACTCAAATTAGATGATTTCTTGACTAATTTACGGCTTCTGAAGTTGAATCATCATGACCAAGGAAAATTGAATGCCCCTTTTTCTAGGGATGAAATTGAGAAAGCTCTAAGTTCCTTACAGGGTAATAAATCTCTGGGAGATTATAGATTTCCCGCTGAATTTTATGAAGAATTTAAGGATAAATTAATACCCCTTTTTATGAGATTACTGACTCAGATGGAGAAATTTCCCAGAATATTTTTCAACAACAATTATTGCATTGATTTTGAAAAAAAGATGAAGATCCATTAAAATTAGCATCTTATAGACTGATATCACTTTTAAATGCAGACTATAAAATAATAGCGAAAGCATTAGTAACAGATTGGCTCAATATTTGCCAAAATTGGTTAAATCTGATCAATCAGGATTTATTAAAAATCATCAGATCACATTAGCAGATTATATACTACATTACAGTTAGTCAATACAAAAGTAGACCCGAGCATAGCAGTAGCTTTGGATGCTGAAAAGGCTTTTGATTGGTTTCAATAGGATTTTTTTTTAGTCCCAATGGCAAAATTTGGTTTAGGCCAAATATTTATTAATTCAGTAAGAGAATTTTACCATCAGTCAAAAACTAAAATAATTACCAATGGATAAATTTTCCATTCTTTTCATTATTTAGATTGAGTAGACAAGGAGACCACTATCTCCATCTCTATTTGTTATGGCAATAGTGCCATTGGCTGAAGCCGTCAGATGGGATCAAGACATAAAGGGGACCAGGAAGAATATAAAATAATTTTATTTGCTGATTATATATTAATATATTTGACTGATTTGGCCAGCTCTCTGGTTAGATTTAATACCTTACTGGATAATTATAGGAAAGTCTCTGGATATAAAGTAATTTGGGACAAAAGTGAGATTTTACCTTTAGGCAAAGGGAACAATACCCAATATCAATATGGCAATCAATTTAATTGGGCCAAATCTGATATGAAGTACTTTGGGATTAAATTTAATAGTAATTTGCATAATATATATAAGCTTAGTTGTCTCCACTTGCTGCGGAAAACTGAGGAGGGCCTATATAGGTGGGTAAATCTGGTCATCACATTATTGGGCAGAGAAAATTGTGTAAAAATGAAGATAATGCTGAGACTTCAATAATTTTTTTTTCAATCATTACCTATCCCACTACCTAATAATCCCACTACCTTAATGGACATATTCATTCATTCCTTTAGTCATGTAAAGTTTCGAGAATAAATAAAGTTTCATGGATAAATTGACCTGGACTTCTAATATTGGAAGGGTTAAACTTACCAGATTTAGAAAAATACTATTTAGCTACATAAATTCATTTTGTGGCTGCTTTGTTTTTTAAATGAGGTGATTCCTTCCTGGGCTATAATTGGCTTGCACATGGTAGGAGAGGAGATGCCAGAAGAATTTATTTATAAATGGAATTTTAAATTAATTAAACGGAAAACAAATAATGCATTATTGAAACATGTAATTTATATCTGGGATTAAAATTAAACAATTTGTTGGATTAAAAGATGGACTATCTTCAAAGACGCCTCTATCTCAAAACAGTTTAATATCTATGACTTTGGGTAATAGAATCTTGGCTACCTGGTACCAACATGGTATCAGGTGCATTGAAGCTTGTTATGATCAACAAAGGGAATTTATGTCTTTTGAGACACTTACAAAATAAATATAATTGACCTAACAATGCATTTTTCTGCTATCACCAGTTGTGATCTTTATTGAGGGAAAAATGGCGACAATTAATGGTCCTGTGGCGGCGCACATCCTCATGGCAAACCGGCCCCACTTGTATCGCTATGTAGCGGGGCAGCCATGGGGAAATGGTGTCATCAGAAGTTTCTCTCCGACTCCAGCATCCATTCCAGCACTCACCCTGGGCAGCGATTATGACATAACAATGCACCAGGTGACTGAGTTCATGCTGCCCTAAAAGGGGCGTACGGAATTTGAATATAGACAGTCACCTTTGGTGTGACAGCAGTGATTTATTTCAGCTCCTGCAAGTGCCACAGTGGTGACCCTGATGGACCCAGATGGCTATCTAGACCCAGCGAACGATGGACGCAGCCAAAGTGCATGCAGTAGCCCTCAAACTTCCCCCCTTCTGGCCCCATCGCCCACGGACGTGGTTTGGGCAGGCGGAGGCACAATTCCACCTCTACAACATCTCAGCCGACACCACAAAATTTTGCCATGTCATGGATGCGCTGGACCAGGACATGGTGGTGATGGTGGATGACATCATTCACCAGCCACCAACAGTGGGCAAGTATACCGCCCTCAAAAATCTACTCCTGGGGAAGTTTGGCCTCACCCCCCAGCAGCGCGCTTCCAGGCTCTTACACCTGGATAGGTTGAGGAATCTCAACCCCTCAGCCCTCATGGATGAAATGCTGGCCCTGGAGAAGGATCATGAACCGTGTTTCATCTTCTGCCAAATATTCCTTAAAAAGATGCCAAAAGATGTCCAGCTCCATCTGTCCGAAGAGGACTTTTCTGACCCCCACAAAGCCACAGCCTGGGCAGATGCCCTCTGGCATGCAAAACAGGAGAACAAGGCACCCTCAGCAAAGTCTCCAAGATGTGGCCCCACCATCCACAGGATACCCCCTAGCACAAGCCAGAGGAAACCCAGTCAACATGGTGCTTTTATCACCAGTGCTGGGGAGTGAAAGCCTGCAAGTGCTGCCAGTCCTGCAACTTCCAGGGAAACGGCCAGGCCAACCGTTGTTGATGGCTGCGATGGTTGGCCATGTGAACATCTCCTTTACATCACTGACAAGTCTATGGTCTGCCGGTTCCTGGTGGACACAGGAGCCAAGCTGATCGCCCTCCCCCCTAGAGTGCAGGAAACTCACATCTGGACCCCGGGTCCAACCCTGCGGGCTTCCAACGGTTCTGCAATCGAGACCCATGGCATCCGTAGGGCACAGGTACAGATCAGGGATGAAAAGTTCACTTGGAGGTTTATCCTGACCTCGATGGGCACCGCGCTGTTAGGGGCTGACTTCCTAAGGGCTCACGGTCTGCTGGTGGACATGAGGGGCAGGAGGCTGCTCAACGCCCACACCTTTTGCTCAGTGTGCCTGGTCATGGTGGATGACGACAGACCCAAAATTGCCACAGTAGTCACCACCACAGACTAGTTCGCAGAGATCCTCAACGAGTTCCCTGCCATCCTGGAGACATGCTTCGACGTTGCCTCCCCCTGCCATGGAGTTTTCCATCACATCTCCACAAAAGGCACTCCACTGCACACCAGAGCTAGGCGACTGCCACCAGAGAAGCTAAAACAGGCAAAGGAGGAATTCTCCAGGCTTCAGGAGCTGGACATCATTCGACGGTTGGACAGCGCTTGGGCGGCACCTCTGCACATGGTCCCAAAGTCATCAGGGGGTTGGAGGGCCCATAGACTACATATGGTTAATCAATGCCACGACTCCAGATAGGTACCCAGTCCCCCATATCCAGGACTTCGCGGCCAACCTCCACAGTGCGCTGTTCTTTTCAAAAGTCGATCTGATGCACGGATACCACCAGATCCCGGTACACCCCGATGATGTTGGAAAGACCACCATTATCACCCTTTTCGGCTTGTTCAAATTGGGTTGAAGAACACGGCCCAGACTTTCCAGCGCCTCATGGACGCAGTGAGAAGGGATGTAGACAGTCATTATCTACCTAGATGACATCCTGGTAGCCAGTCGCAGCCACGAAGAGCACAAGGCCCATCTCTGTACCCTGTTCAGCCTGCTGGCAGAATTCAGCCTCACAGTCAACAAGGCCAAATTCCAGTTTGGGAAACAGTCATTGCAGTTCCTGGGGCACACCATCTCAGCATCTGGGGCAGCTCCAGCACCGGAGAAAGTGGCAGCCGTCCAGCATTTTCCAAAACCCTCCTCCCTCAAGGGCCTACAAGAATTTGTGGGAATGGTAAATATTTACCAGAAATTCATCCCCAACGCCACCATGTGTTCTCTTTTCGCACTGATCACAATGAAAGAGAAGACCCTGGCCTGGTCAGAGGAGGCAGACGAGGCCTTCACTGCAATGAAGCAGGCCCTCGTAGCGGTGACTTTGTTGGTGCACCCGCTCACAGAAGCACACACAGTGCATTCGGTCGACGCTGCCGCCACGGCGGTTGGGGGAGTACTGGAACAGTGGCTGGATGGGTAGTGGGGCCCGCTGACCTTTTTCAGTAAGCAGTTGCAGCCACCGGAGCTTAAATACAGTGCGTTCGACTGGGAGCTCCTGGCACTGTCCCTGGCCATCCACAACTTCCGATACTTCTTGGAGGGTAGAACTTTCACGATTTTTACCGATCACAAGCCCGTTACTCAAGCACTGGCTATGGCCAAGGACCCGTGGTCGGCCAGGCAACAGTGTCACCTGTCCTATGTGTCCAAATTCATGACAGACATTTGGCACAGGGTGGGCAAGGACAATGTGGTCACGGATCTGCTCTCCCACCTGGCCATTAGCACGCTAGCTCCCGACCTCAACTATTCACAACTAGCACAAACCCAGCAGCATGACGCCGAAACTCAAGCTCTCCAGACCGCCATCTCAGGTCTCCAGCTCAAGGATATCCAGTGTGACTCCGCCCAGCCACTGCTCTGTGACACCTCAACCGGCTCACTGCTCCCAGTAGTCCTACAGGAGTGGAAGGTTGTCAGCTCTATCCACGATCTCGCCCACCCCTCAATAAAAAAAACTACCATGTGTATGGAGGCATGGCCTCAAGAAGGAGATGGCAGCTCTAACCCGCAACTGCATCAGGTGCCAGACATCTAAAGTCCACAGGCACACGCAGGCCCCTGTTCAACATTTAGACTCGGCAATGCGGAGGTTCCAGCATATCCACATGGATGTCATGGGCTCCTTCCTGGTTTCCAGGGAGTCACAGTACCTGTTTACCATAGTAGACAGAGCAACCAGGTGGCCGAAAGCCACCCCGGTCCGTGAGGCATCAGTGGAGATGTGGCTAGGCTAGAGCCCTGGTCAGCTAGTGAATCGCTCCTTTTGGCATGCCGGCAAACATCATGAGTGACAGAGGCATCCAATTTACCTCTGCTATGGTCACAGCTGGCAAGGCTTTTAGGGGTAACACTGTACTACACCACAGCCTACCACCCACAGTCTAACAGGTTGGTAGAGAGGTTCCATCAACACCTGAAGTCTGCTCTGATGGCAAGACTTTCCGGCCCAAATTGGGTGGACGAGTTGCCCTGGGTTCTCCTTGGGATTAGGATGGCGCCCAAGAAGGACCTGCAAGCCTCATCAGCAGAAATGGTTTACACTACGCCACTCTCTCTGCCAGGTGAATTCTTCGACCTGGAGGCTGAGACAACGCACAACAAAGGTGAGTGGCTCATGGACCTCCATAAGTGACTGGGCAACCTAACCCCCACTGCCTCTATTGCACCATGGCATGACCATCCCATCGACCAAAAGATCTGAATGTGGTGCAATTTGTGTTCGTCCGGAGAGGACCACAGTGGGCCACGCTGCAGCGCCCATACGAAGGGCCATACATGGTTCTCCGGCAATTGGGTGGAACTTTTACTTTAGATGCGGGGGACAGGGAAGAACTGTTTACTGTAGACCGCTTAAAGGCTGCTCATTTGGACTTATCACAGCCGGTGCAGACAGCCACACCCAAGTGCTGGGGTCAGGGTTGGGGTTGAGTGGTGGCGCACATCCTCGTGGTGAACTAGCCCCACTTATAGCGCCATGTGGCAGGGCAGCCATGGGGAAATGGCATCAGAGTTTTCTCTCCGACTCCAGCATCCCTTCCAGCGCGCACCCTGGGCAGCGATTATGATGTCACAATGCACGAGGTGACTGAGCTCATGCTGCCCTTAAAGGGGCATGCTGAATTTGAATAAAAACAGTCATTAATGACCTTTGGTGTGGCAGCAGTGATTTCCTTCAGCTCCTGCAAGTGCCACAGTCCTACCAATGTGCTCAGACATGGAAATTCTAATTCAAAAGGGGAATGCAACCAAATTTATCTCTAATAAATATGCTAAGATCAAAGCCCAAAATCTGGACTACATAGATCAAGGGAGAGATGTGAATCAGATTTAGGCATTGTAATCAATCCACAATGTTAGTTAGATGCATGTGGAGATAGTATGACACCTTAATTAATTCTAAATGTAGATGGATTCATTATAATTTTCTGCACCAATTATTTCTCACACCTCAAAAGATGCATAAAATATAAACCAGAATTTTCTGATAGACGTTTTAGGTGTGGTATAGATGTTGGTACCTTTTTACATTCCACCCCGTTATGCATGAAATTAAGACCCTTTTGGATAGAATTTGGGGAACTGTTGACAGAAATTGTGGGGGTGAACTTCCCTCTAGACCTAGAATTGTTTCTTCTGGGGAATTGGGCAGTTATAAAAGTTAACTTCTCCAGAAGTAAATCTAAATTTACTAAAATTGCATTGTCAGTAGCTAGGAAATGTATAGTGGTAACATGTAAATCTGATTCCCTACTTCACGATGATCGTTGGAACATAGAAATGCAGTTTTATTCCCCTTGGGAAGATTACCTACAGTCTTAGGAATAGATATTGTAAATTGGTCAAAATTTAGCAACCTTAAATGCCCAGATTGTACAATTTATTTTTATATTTGTCCATTAGTATACTCCTTATTAGAAATTTAATCCTTTAAAAAATGATGCGACTCTGAGATGTCAAAACTTGCTCCTGTTGCTTTTTCTTTTTTTCTTTTGTTTATTTTCATCTCACTCTATTCCCTGCCATCTGTCCCCATTTCTTTCGAATCTAGGGAAGGAGAGGGACTCTCCTTTCCTTTTTATTTTCTTTCCGGACCTTATGAATGTTTTTTTATGATTTTACATTCAATGTATTATTGTAATATTAATTGAGTCCTATATTCTTTATTTTCTTAAAACTTAGATAAAATATTGAAAAAAAAAGATTAAGTGGAAAAGCAAATTATGCAGAGAATCTGGAGAGCCTGCAGAGAGATATAAATAGGATGTGAGTGGGCAAGGAACTGGCAGATGGAGTACAATGTTAATAAATGTGAGGATATCCACTTAGGAAAGAAAAAAGGAAGATCAGATTATTACTTAAATGGCAAGAAACTGCACATGCTGATATGCAGAAGGACTTGTGCATAAATTGCAAAAAGATTAGATTGCAGGTGCAACAGTCTATCAGGAAGGCAAATGGACCATTGGCCTTCATTTTTAGAGGGATTTAATTTAGGAGCAGGGAGGTTATGCTGCAACTGTACAGGGCACTGGTGAGACCGCATTTGGAGCACTGTGTGCAGTTTTCATCTTCTTACCCAAGGAAAGATATAGAAAAGGTTTCAATAGATTGATTCTAGAGATGAGTGAGTTAGCCTATGAGGAGAGATTGAATCATCTGGGACTGTACTCAGCAGAATTCAGAAGAGTGAGAGGGAATCTTACACAAATGTATAAAATTATTAAAGGAATAGATAAGATAGAGGTAGACAGGATTTTTTCCACTGGTGATTGAGATGAGAATTAGGGGACATAACCTCAAGGTTCAGGGTAGTGGATTTAGGACAGAGATGAGGAGGAACTGCTTTTCCTAGAGAGCGATGACTCTATGCAATTCTCTGCCCATGGAAGTAGTGGAGGTTATTTCAGTAAAAATATTTGACAAGATTGGATAGATGTTTGTATAGTAGGGGAATTAAGGTATGTGGGGAAAAAGCAGGTAGGTGGAGATGACCCTATCATGAAATCATTGAATGGTGGAGCAGGCCCGACAGCCTGGATAGCCTTCTCCTGCTCCTATTTCTTATATTATGAGTATAGTCAATTTTTTCATTGCCTAGAATAGGAATCAATTACAAATATCCCAGCTTTCCAATTGATCAAGCTGTCAGGTTTTCTCATTTTGAAACAAAAAAAAAACAGGCTATTTCCACTTCTCAAGGGTCTATCTCACTCGCCTGGAGACTAGGTGGAGACCTGCTGGCGACTCGAGCAGTCTACAGTAAACAGTTCTTCCCTGCCCACCTCATCTAAAGTAAAAGTCCCACCCAATTGCCGGAGAACCATGTATGGCCCTTCGAATGGGCGCTGCAGCCCACTGTGGTCCTCTCCGGACGAACACAAATTGTGCCACATTCAGATCTTTTGGTCAATGGGATGGTCGTGCCATGGTGCAATAGAGGCGGTGGGGTTAGAGCAGTGATTCTCAACCATCCATCCCCACTCACATACCACCTTAAGGAATCCCTTACTAATCACAGGGCAACCATGGCATGGCGATCCCTTAAAGTGGTATGTAAGTGGAAAGAAAAAGGTTGAGAACCATTGGTTTATGGAAAGTTATGTTGAAATATGGGGAGGAAGGGAGACACAATAAACTCTAACAAGAGGAAAATATTTCTGAAGTTAAAACACCAAAAAGACAATTTTTCAAAAAACTCCAAATAAATACAAAACTGCTTCATCGCCTACCACCCCAGGAGCCTCTGCATCCAACAAATTATCCTCTACAATTTCTTCCACCAACAATATGGTTTCACCACTAGACACATTTCCCCTATTCTCACATCTCTGGTTTCTGTACTGTCTACTCTCTCTGGGACTCCCTCATCCACTCATTCCTTCCCACTTATCACTTCCTTGGTACCTACCACTGTGACTGGTGATAATCCTGAACACATCTACGCCTATATCCTCACCATTATTCGGTGCCACAAACTGACCTTCCAAGTGAAACAATACTTCACCCGTGAATCAACAGGGACCTCCCAGTGGGTAGCCATTTCCATTCTGCACCAACAAGGCCTCATGCACTGCCAAACTGAGGCGAACCACAAATTGGAGCTACAACACCTAATATTCTGATGGACACTCTCCAACCAGATGCCATTAATATTGACTACTCTGGTTTCCATTAGGCCCCTATCCTGTCTCTCTGTCTTTCCCCATCCTTCTGCCTCCTTTCCTCCAGTTCCCTACCCTCTTCCTTCACTATTCAGAGAGCAATAACTTCCCTTATCACTTCTCAGCTCTGTTCCCTTCTGCCCTCCCACCCATATTCATCTGTAACCTCTTGCCTTTTGGACTTTGCTCCTCCTCTGTCCCTTCTTCCCTCCTTCAACCACCTTTTTATTCAGGTGCCTCCCTGCATTTTACCAATACCCTGACCAAGGTTGTGGTGAACTGCTGAACTGTTGGCTTCCTGATTATCTGGCTCCACCCCATTCTGTGACTGTACCCATAGCCCCTCCCTCTTTTGACCTTGTATAAAGCCTCTAACATCCTGACCCTTCCCCAGAAAGCCCAGGTCATGGCACAGGATGAGGTCCTTGTCCACTGTAGATCGGTGACTCATTCTCAGCCTCCCAAGTTATTTACTGTGCGTCAAAGGGCTCAGGCCTGAAATATTGTTTATGTATCATTGCTTCCTATGACGCCACATGACCTTCTGAGTTTATCCAGCATTTTTGTGTATTAAACTAGTCACAGCATATGCAGAATTTCTTGTTTAACTTAGTAACTGCAAATTTATTTTATTGAAAAAAAATTGATTCAGATATCTTGAAAATACACAAAGATATTTCAATTAAATTATTTTTTAAATTTTAAATTTAAATTATCTTATTTATTTATTTAGACATACAGAACAGTAACAGGCCCTTTCAGTCCACAACCCAATACTGCCCAAATACACCCAATTAACCCACACACCCGAACCCCCCCCCCCCCACAAGTAAGTTTTTGAATGGTGGGAGGAAACAGGAGCATCAAGAGGAAACCCATGCAGACGTGTGAAGAGTGTACAAACTCCTGGCAGACAGTGCGGGATTTGAACCCCAGCCCTGGTAGCTGGCACTGCAACAGTGTTACACTAACCGCTATGAAAACTGTGCCACGAGATCATGTTTGCTAGGTATTCTTTTAAATAGCGAACTGTGTGATTATTTGTTTTTAAGTACTATTACAGACAAAGCATTACATCAATAAATGAAGCTTCCAAAGTTAGATAAATACTTGGAAATGCATGTTCCCAATAAAAATTAACTAAAGATAAATAAGGTTAATTAATGTAAGTAATTAATTAATGTATTGGATAAAATGGCAATTGATTAAATTGAAATGTTAACATGAACAAAAGAATTGACCTGAAACTTGTAGGAAGCAGTTAGTGACCTAGGAGGCAAGGTCCTAGATTCCCCATACAGTTCTCTCAGCAGAAATGTGCTGAAGGTAGGCTGCTCCATCTGAAGCACCAAGTTCCTGGATGGTGGCAAAACCATCTACATTATATATCCTTACATCTAGGGAGGCCAGGAAAATCCTTACTACAAACACTAGAAAAAAAATTGAAAATTATTAAAAAAAGAGGAATGCTTCTCATATCCACAAGCATTTCAAAATTATGTTTTAAAAAATTACACAATAAAAATGTAATGAACTAACTTAAAAACATAAAACATGTGAATATACAATTATAACTTCAGTACAACTCCGATTATCCAAAATAGGATTATCCAAAATCCTCAGTTATGCAAATTATTTTTGACCCGTAAGTGGTCACAGGGATATTGACCACAGTGGCAGACCAATGCAGGGGGTCTGCAGCTGAGGGACCAATGCATCCTACAGGCTGCTGGAGACTTGAGATGAGGAACCACAGAAGCTGTGGGCTGCTGGAGACTGCTGTCAGGAGACTCGTGCTGGGCTGCAAACTGCCAGTGACTGGCTGAAACTGATTGCAAGGGTACCAGGTATAGGAACTGGGATGCGAGGAGGTGCCGAGGGTGCTGAAGGGTTCCTGACCATGTCGGAGGTTCGGATCTGGAGCTCGGGATGCCAATGGTTTGGACTGTATTTTGTGTGGTTACGGAGGCTGTGGAAGCACTGGAGGTGAATCTACAGACACGGTGTCTCTGAGGGGACTTTCTTTTACGTCTCTCTCTCTCTTTCTCTCTTTCTTGAATTAAACATTATTTCATGCTTAAAAAGTCTTCCCTTGTTGTTTAAACATTGTTACAAGTGATTTGCTGTTGATACTGGACTGTTTTTTTTTAAAAATGACAAGTTATCCAAAAATATTGTTTATCTGAAATAGGCCCAGTCCCACAATTGTTCTGTATGTTAACACATCTCCACCATTCATGGCTGTTTCCCTCCTTTGAAATCCACTAGAATTCATTCCTCCTGTAGATCTTGGGCAAAGTTGATTCAATGGAATCCCTGTCATAAGTGATTGGGGAATCTTTGCAACTTCATTCTCCCAATCTATATTGCATGAGAAATTCAGGATTGAGAAACCATCGGCCAAATACCAGTCAAAAAATAACAGTAAGTCTGGGAATTTCCACCTTCATCAACTCATACATGAAAGCATGGAAATCCCAGGCTTAAATTGTGCCTGGCCCCACATATGCAGCATTGAAATTCGAGTATTTCACCAGAAGTAGCATAGAATTATCAATTCTATTACTCAATGCCAGGAAAATAATTGCATTATAAATCACCAGCATTGATGAAGAAGATTGTTAATGCTATGCTGAAAAAATGAGGGTATGGGATGAAATATAATCAGATGTTTTGGAGAATATATTACAGTACAGTCTTTTTTTTCTCTGTTTGTCTGATATTAAAGATATAGGTTTCTCCAAAGTTCAAACCTAACATGAAGATCAATGAAATTCAAACAAGAACACTCAGCAAATACATTTCCAATTTCTGGTTATCCAAAATTCACTTCGTGAGATAGATTTTTATTTTTAAGACAGAGATACAACATTTAATGAGTAGGTTGAAGGAATGTGTCTGAATCGTTTATCATTCCCAATAGTTCCTAAGAAGAGCAGAGTGAGCTGCCTCAATAACTATTACCAGTAGCTCTCTACTGTGATCAGAGGTTGGGCAAGGGCAAATTTTAGATGAACCAAAGTAAAGGACTGGACCCACTGCAATTCACCTACCAGCTCCACAGCAGACGCAATATAACTGGCTCTCCGTTCAGCCATGGAAAACCTGGACAACTACAACTCACACATATGGCTGCTCTTCATTGACTATAGTTCAGCCTTCTACACCATTATTTCCTGTGTTGGTCAACAAGCACCAAACCCTGGGCCTCTGCATCCCTCTCTGCTATTGAATCTTTTACTTCCTCATCTGAAGACCACAGTCAGTACGAATTGGAAACAACGTCTCCTCCTCACTGACAATCAGCACAGGTGCACCTCAAGAATGTGTGCACAGCCCATTGCTCTACTCACTCGACACCCATGAATGTGGGGCCAGGCACAATTTAAATGCTATAGACAAATTTGGCGATGACACAACAGTTGTCGGCAAAATCACAGACAGCAATGAGGAAGCACACAGGATGGAGGTAGATCAGCTATTTAGCTGATGTCACAACAACAAACTTGCATTCAACATCAGCAAAGCCAAGGAGATGATTTTGTGGACACCAAGCAGAAATCAGAACACAAACTAGTCCTCATTGAGGAGTCAGCAGTGGAAAGGGTCAAGAAATTAAAATTCCTGCATGTCATTTTCTCTCAGCATCTGTCCTGGAGCCTTTATGTTGATGTCATCACGAATAAGGCTCGTTATCATGTATCCTCTGTAAGGAGTTTGAGCAGATTTGGTATGTCATCGAAGATGCTCAGAAACCTCCACTGGTTTACCGTGGAGAACCTTATGGCTAGTTGATTCATTGTCTGAGATGGAAATGCCAATCCTTAGGACAAAAAAAAAAACACTGGAGGGATTTTAACTCAGTCTGTGACATCATGGGTACCAATTTTCATCCCATTGAGGGCTTCTACAGGAGGTGGTATCTTAAGAAAGCAGCCTGTATCCTCACGGACCCCCACCCCCACGCCTTCTTCACTTTTTTTTAAAAAAAACATTGGGTAACAGGTACAGGAGCCTGAAGACAAATGCTCAGCGACACAAGGAAACTTCTTCCCCTTTGTCATCAGGTTCCTGAATAAATAATGAACCATAGACACTGCCTTACTTTGTCTTTTTCTTTTCTTGCACTTTTTAAAAAAAAAACTGCTAAGGTGGTTCATTTAAATGGTTGCAGAGAGATGCTGCTGCTAAACAACAAACTTGTGACATGTTCATGACAACAAATTCTGATTCCGATAGTCCTTGAGTTTTTTTTTAATTTGTAAATCATCACAAGGCCATAATTTAAACAGGGATTAAAATTGCTGAAGAAATTAATTGGATACTCTCCAAACTGTGAGTGTGTTTGGACTTTCGCTTCAAAGACATAATGGGATTACAGTTAATTGGAATAGTTGGGGGGCATGGGCTCATGGGCGGAAGGGCCTGTTGCTGTGCTGTATGTCAGATTTTAAAATGTACATCATGCAGAAGAACATTTCCTTTTCAGTTGATTAGTTGGTTCCTCCACAAATCAAACCTGAACGAAAGGAAGGTATCAAATTGAGGAGATAAAGAAAAAATTTAAAAGAATTTGGAAACTTTCATTGCTCAAAACATCTGGAGGTAAATTATCTGCAGGCAGATGTAAAGAATTAGAGGCAACTAAATGCATTTGCTGCTGCAATGTTAGAATCAATTCAGACATGCATAATGATTAAAATATTTTAAGGACATCTTTGATCTTATTTAAAACTATTTAGATTCAGCATTATACGGTTGAAAAGAACCATCATATCTAGGAAGAAAGAGCTTGGAAAGTCCATGGTGTTAATTTTCTTTTCAAAATATTTTATTGTTATTAATAAAGAACTTACACAAATAAAAAGGGTACAATTCGATAAGATAGTATGGACAGTTACATTAAACTAAATAAGATATTCTGTATATCACTAATATACATAAATTGTAAATCATATCTGTAATTCATATTCTACATAGTATATATTTACTGAAATTTCAATGCAACATCAGGAAACTATTCATTTCCTGAGATTCAAGCAATTTAGAAGAATACTCTTTTACTCAAAATTCGATTTAAGTCTTTATTTGCATTGCTTGTGTTTGATTGGACTTTCTCTATCTAAGCCAACTACAGTGAGATTAGCTGAACATTACATATGATTGTGTCCATGTTTCTTTCCATCGGTCTCATTAACATGTCAATGATCGATTGTCTTAGACATGCCCACATCTTTGGCAGGTCACACATAGCAGATTGAACAGTATTCTCCATCGTGCAGGTTTAATAATACCAGCCAGTCCTGCTCAACCATTACAAACCAAGTTTTTCCCTGGCCCAGTTCCCTTGTCCAGCAGAAGTGTATGGGACTGAGGCCTCCCCTACCATTCATATTACTGGAAAATATCCACTCACTAAAGAATGAAATTGACGACTGAAGACAAGGCTGCTTTATCAGGTACAGGTGAAACAAATCTCAGTTGTCTGCTGTAGCAAGATGGCAAACAGAGAACACACTGGACACTGCTATCCGATGAAAGGGTTTCACCATTCACAGACTGGATCGGAACTCGGGTTCTGGCATAGAGAGAGGGGGCAGCATGTTCTTTTTAGTTAATATCAGTTTGTGCACGATCGTTGGAGTCATGTAAACCTCCTACTCTACAGCCTTCAAGTAAATTTCAATTAAATGCAAACCATTCTGTGCACCCCGCGAGTTCTCATCAGTGATTCTCAATGGAGTTTATATCCCTCCCAATACCAGTTACAAACAGGCACATGCAGAGCTGCATGGTGTGGTCAGTAAACAAAAGACAGCCCACCCCGATGCATTGTATATCTTAGTCAATGACTTTGACCACAGCAAAGCTTCATTCCAGATGAACTCAAAGCTGTTTACGCCCACATTGACCACAAGACAAGGAACAACCACCACTGTGCATTTCCATGTCCCTGATGACCCTCTCCTGTCCACATGTGAGGATGACATGTGGGCTGCCTTCAGGAAAAGTGAACCTGAGGAAAGTATCCGGTCACAACGGACTACCCAGCAGAGTATAAAAAACCTGTGCTGACCAACTGACCAATGCATTCACAGATATCTTCAACATCTCACTCCGGCAGAATGTGCTACCCACCTGTTTCAAACAGGCATCAATCACACCAGTGCCCAAGAAGAGTGTGGTAACCTGCCTAAATGACTAGTGACCAGTGGCACTCACATCAACAGTGATGAAGTGTTTTGAAAGGCTGGTGTTGAAGTGCATCAGCCTCAGTTCGAGCAGCGACATGCATCCATTCCAATTCACTTACGATAACAACAGGTCTATGGCGAATGCCATCTCACTGGCTGTACACAAAGCCCCGGAACACCTGGACAGCAAAGGCGCATACATCTAGATGCTCTTTATCGACTACAGCTTGGCATTTAACACCATCATCCCCTCAAAATTGATCAGCAAACTCCAAGATTTTCTCACCTCCCGACCATAATCAATGAGGATTGGTGAGAACGTCTCCTCCACAATATCCCTCAGTACCAGAGCACAACAGGGCTGTGTTCTTAGCCTCCTGCTCTATTTGCTGTGCAGTTATGACTGTGTGGCTCGGTTCAATAACAACACCATCTACAAATTTGCTGATGAAACCACAGTAGTGGGTTGTGCAAAAAGGGGCAATGAGTCAGCATTCAAAATGGAGACTGAAAATTTAGCTGAATGGTAAAAAGCTGAGAGAGCAAGAAAAGCAAATACAATGTACAAATAAACTGAATTTTTTTTTGTTTGATGCAGCAATACGAGTATGTAAAATACACAAAAAATATATACAAATGTAATTTATAAGAATTAAAAAATATAAAAGAATAAATATTCACAGTTGGATTTATTGCAAAGAAAAAGTGATGCTACATTTGTGCTCACAGATCTTTGGTCCTGGAGCCATGTTCTGATTATGCTGGAAGATGATTCATAACCTTGCAATATGATCAGTTCCCCACACTGATCACTTCCTAGCATGAGGAATGAGAACAAGGACACAATTTCAAGAAAGCAAGCATCAGACCAGCCAGGAGTGAATTAATTTGAAAAGAAATAAAGGCTGTGGGAATTTGGCAGTCTCTCCAAAAGGTCAAATGCAATTGTTGTGTGCAAGATAGTTGTGGGGCATGGATGTCCAGAGAAACAGGCCCAACTACTACCTTAATGATTCAGAGATCTATGTCAGCTGCATGTTAATACACCTTTAAAGCAGGACTGAGAATTCTTGTTCATATTCAATGGCAGGAAGCTAGATGTACATAAATAGGTTTGTACTTTCTGCTGAAGAATTACGGGCTGTGATTAATAGCAACATCCCTTGTACTATTTCCCCAACAATTCTGGCCTACTCCAATCTGAAGGCTTTCAACACATATTTCCCCTCTCAAACTCACTTGAGGCTCCACATCAAACTGCCCTAGAAAAACTTGAGCTATCCTCCCCCTTCACCCATTATTGATGAAATAATCATTTCACAAGCTGTGCAATAATATTCCAGACAGATGAAATGCTCCCCAACTTGTTATCCATGGACATTTCTCCTGAATCCCACTTACCAATTCCCACAAAGCTTCCCGACATATTTCCCCTCTCCAATAACACATTTCAAGCTTGCTTCTCTTCTGGAGCACTACCAAATAGTGGTAATTCTGCCTCGCCCGCAGGAGAAAGGATCTCTTGATTGTACGTGATATCATGTATGTACTCTGACAATAAATCTGAAATCGGAATTTGAAATCTGAGATATTGGCCTAGAAACTCCACCGTGTATCATTAGGTTTGTGCTTGGTACATGACTGAGTTTCCAAGAAAACCCATCTCCCCACACATGCTGCTTGTGGCTTCTGTCCAGACTGACCTGAAGCAGAGCTGGGAGTCACGTGTCAAGGAAGAGTGACACCTCAGTGGTAGGTAGGCTTTAATGTCTGGACACCCTTTGACAATATACAAATCTGGAGTGAAGCTTGTAACAAGGTTTACATGTTTTGCCATATTCAGATAAATTTAAATACTATTAAAACTTATTTAAATAATTCTAAAAACTAAAATGATGAGTTAAATGTTATTAAAGGCACACTGAAACATTCATGAAAATCACAACATTAAAAAAACATATATAGCTCACCAGACTTGCTTTTTCCTTCCTTATCTCTGTGTGAAATTCCCAGTATGTCACTGGGGTTTCCCAGACCACCTGAGCTCCTTGTGGAGTCCAGAGCAAGCAGCCGTCCTTCACCTGTGATAGGTCCAAGTATGCTTTATGTCAGCATCTGTGAGTGCCAGCTCTGCTGGCACAGATCTTTTGATTAAGGTGACAATCCCATGGCCAAGTTAAACTACAATTTGTGAAAAGTAGTATTTACAATGCGTAATCAAGAAATCCTGTGGTATTTTTGAATATGTTTTGGCTGAATTTCCAAATGGATGAGGGAAACGGGAAATTGAAGGCCAGAAAGCTGTTTGATTTTATATGTAAAAACAAAAATATAAAAGGAGCCTCGATGTCTTTTTTTGAACATAAAATCTGTACACGATGGCTTAAAAAGTCAACACTAAGAGTTCCTAAATAAAATTCTGGATAAGGTTATTTCTTCCAAACATGTACCTCAAAGGAATTTTACTGTTCCACTCACCATACCACCTCAGTGCCTACAGATCCCATTAAACAGAAACTGACCAACTGAGCCACATTACTATTGGAATTTCCTTAGTTGTTCTTCATGGTATTGACCTACAACTGAGCAGGCAACACACACCAAAGCCAAGAAGTCCAACTCATCTGCCTGACTGCAGTAGAAACACAAAACTGGAGAAATTCAGCAGTTCAAGCAGTGTCCTTTATATAGCAATGGTAAAAATACATAACCAATGTTTTGGGCTAGAGCCCTTCATCAAGGTATGGAAAAATATCAGCAGGCATCTGAACAAAAGTGTAGGAGGGAGCTGTGGCTGCAAAAGTAGGAGGTGATAGGTAGAGAAGGGAGGGAAGGGACAGCTGCGATCAAGGGAAGGAAGGAGGCTAGGAAAATAGAAGTGGAAGGGAGGGAGGAGAACTGGAAGGGAAGAGGAGAGCAGGTTAGCAGAAACTGGAAAAGTCGAGGTTAATGCCACCTGGCTGGAGAGTGCCCAGACGGAAAATCAGATGTTGTTCCTCCAATTTGCGGGTGGTCTTGGTGGGATGGTACATTACGTCATGGACAGATGTGAGTATGGGAGTGTGATACTGAAATGGTTGGCAACTGGAAGGTCTCTGTCACTTCAGAAGATCTGAACTGGAAGATCTCATCTTGGGAACAGATGCAGCAGAGAGAGAAATTGCAAAAATGGGGATAGAATCTTTGGAGGGGACAGGGTATCAGGAGATGAAAGTAGTCAAGCTAGTTGTGGGAGTTAGTGGCTTTGTAATATATGTCAGTGGAAGGCTTGTCTCCCAAGATGGAGACAGAGAGATCCAGGAAGGGGAGAGTGTTATTAGAGATGATCTGGAGATCATGGTGGAAGTTGGCAGCTCATCACAGATGCATGAGGCAGCCCTGATGTAGTCATCGATATACCAGAGGTAAAGCTACAGGGTCTTGCCTGTTTAAGTTTGTAGCATGGATTGCTCCACAAATCGCACAAACAGGCAGGCCTATGTGGGTACTCATGGTTACTCCTTTGATTAAGAGGAAATGAGATGAATTAAAGGAGAAGTTGTTTAAAGTGAGGACAAGTTCTGCCTGGCAGAGGACAATGGTGATAGAGGGTCACTGATTAAACCCTGTCCTCTCCAAGGATTCTATTCCATTTTCTCAATTTCTCCATCACGTCTGTTCCCAAGATGAGGTCTTCCAGTTCAGATCTTCCGAAATATCTACCTTTTCCACAAAGATGGCATCCCCTCCACCACCAGCCCTCTCCTGCAACTCCTCAATTTCCTGCTCATCTGGCCTGGCCTCCTCTGCCCGCAGATGCAACACACATAGAATTCCCCTCTTATCCTCACCTACCACTTCACCAGCCTCTGCATCCAACACATTATCCTCCAGAATTTCCGGCACTTACAACAGGGTCCCACTACCAGACATACCTCCCCCTATCCTCCCCTCTTTGTCTTCCATAGGAACTGCTCCTTCGTGCCTCATCCCTCCCCACCAATCACCACCCCACCCCATCCCACCCTATCCAAGGATCTTCCCCTCACAAGCATGACCAACAGGAGCCATGCATATAAGAGAGAGTCAGTCAGGGTCATGTTCCAGCTATTCTGTGTATTAGCATATCAAATGAGAATTGCACTGAGGACACAGAAGGAAAAAAAAACTTCTTTTATAATATTAAAATGAAGTTGCATAGCACAGAGAAGCCTGGTACTAAATTATCCAATTTCAAAGGAATTATTGTGCATCACACAGTGGTTGTTACTGGGCTTGATTACAAAATCCTGGACAATTGATCTTCAGTCCTTCTACAGCAATGATGTCAATTTAAATTCAAGCTGTTAAATAAATTTAAAAGATTAATATCAGTAATCATGCTTGCAAAACTTCTGAATTGTTGTAAAATAAAATCATCAAGCATATTATCACCTCCAAAGAGAAAATTTCCAATGTTTACCAAACTTGGTGTGAATGTGATTCCAGACATACAACAATGTGGTTGACACTTAATCAACCTGCAAAATATTTAGTTGTGGGGACAGAAGGATGGTCAATGAATGCTGCTGGTGCAACCAAGGTTATGTCCTGTGAATTAAAAAGAAGTCCTCTGATGAGAGAGTCCAGGGTAAGTAGGAGTAATAGCCTTAAAAGTAAAGCAAGGTTTTTCCAGAAAGCACATTTACACACAGTGACACTATGAATCTTGCTGCCTCTAACCATGCAAACTTGTGCTGTATAAAAATAACTTCTCTATTGATTTTGGAACTAATGCAGTTAAATACAATTAAGAAATAATTGGTTGTAATCTAATTGAACCTGCTGAAGATACTAAATGGCCTGTTCCTATGGATATTTAGATTAAATTATGCATACTTTTGCTATGTATAAAGTTCAGATTTCTAATGCAAGATTTTGGACACAATCATTGCATTATATCCCTTAATAAACCTTCATTTAAAACAACCAGAATGCCCACAATCATTGATTCTTGAGAAGGTCTATGAAAAAACTCAAGCACTGTGCTCATCTGTCTCTTTCAAAACAAGCAACTCCAACAAACAAAAACTAAACTTAGGTCAAAAATATTGGAATGAAACACAAAATCTGCAGTCGTTATGATTGTAGTGAAAAAACAAATGCTGGAGGAACTTAGCAGGTCTCGTACCATCCATAGGAGGTAAAGATATTGTTATGGCCTAGACCAGCAGCAATAGAAATTCACCAAGTCAATGGTATCTTCAAAACAATAATTTTTATTAATAACATAACCCTTCTTACTTAACTCTAAACTTAACACCACTGCACAGGTGTATATATGTAAGTGTGTGTGCATGTTGTCCCAAAACCATTATAGATTAGGCACAATTGTAAAGAGAATCAATTTTTAAAGTTCATTCAATTTTGTGTTGAAACTCAGATGCTTTAAATTGTTGCTGAAAAGTAATTATGGAGTAGGTGTAAGGCTTCAGACTACTCAAAATTCACAAAATTTTGAGAGAATTGTTTCTTCATACAAATGATTTCCTTCTCTTGCAAGGAGGTTACGGTATCTGTCTTTCACATGATTTCACAAACTCAGGTACGAGTCTGCTGAAATAACCATCACAATGGTTATGATCCAGGAACAAAAATGATCTTACTTTCTTTTACTGAGAATTGGGTCAGTCACAAGTGGCTATTTAAAATGCCACTGCAGCACTGCTCTCTCTCTTGACCAAGAGAAGCAACAAAGTGACCATCCTTTCTGAAGCCACGACAATTCTGTGTTCCTCCCTTGACAAGAACACAAGCAGTCCTTTCCTGACAGACTTACTGCATTTCTGACCTCAGATGAAAACTAGTGTAATTTTAAAGATGTCTCCTCAAAGTGTCTTTAATCACAAGACATGACCTCACTGCTTATTTTGTTTGAAGCTCTTCTCTTCCAAAAGTATTCATGAATGATTCAGAGTTGTCTGCCAAGGTCACAAGCAGATGGTTTTGTGTGAACACATATTATTGTTCCAACAGCGTTACCACATCTAAAACACAAATCTGATTCATGAAGACCATACTTTTTTAGTTTTTCAGATGTTAAGTATAATTGATGTAAAAAATTATAATTAATCATTGCATGACATGCATTTATCAGTCTAGTTACACTATCATAACAAATATCTGACCAATCATCCTCAGAAAAAATAAAACCAATCTCCACTTCCCATTTACCTTTGGATTTATCCCAACCCTTTTTATCCATACCATCCTGTAATATTTGATACATAAATGAAATATAACCCTTCTCTGGTACCTTCATAAGAACAGTCTCAAATTTAGTCATTTCAGGTAAAATCATATCTCTACCAAACACGTTTTACCAAAGATCGAATTTGATAATAAAGTAACAAAGAGTTCTTATCAATACCATAACTGTCCCTCATCTGATCAAAAGATAAAAATTTACCTTCTTTAAAACAATCTCCCAAATTTTCCACACCTTTAAATCTCCAATGTAATAAACCGATTATGTATTGAGAAAGAAATAGTTGATTATTATACAATGGAGTCAAGGCCGATAATTCACCACCAGAACGTATCATTTTCTTTTTCTTTGTCCGTAACTTCATTAAATGTTTTAATATAGGCACATTATGTTGCTTTAACAAATTTACATTCCATCTAAACAAAAATTGATGTATTTCAAATTCAGAGATATTTGCCATCTCAATTTTGGCCCAACTAAGGGGCCGATCCAAATCCATCAATGAACTAATAAATTTAAATTGGGCTGCTTCATAATAATTTTGAAAATGTGGTAAACGTAATCCCCCTAATTCATATTTCCAAGTTAATTTACTCAGGCTACTCTTGAAAATTTACCTCTCCATAAAAACTCCCTAACCATTTTATTCAAATCTCGAAAAAAAAATTATCAAGTAAATACGGAATAGATTGAAATAAATATTGCATACATTGAAAAATATTCATCTTAATTGTATTTATTCTACCCAATAAATTAATAGGTAAATCTTTCCATTTAATCAAATCAGTTTTAATTTTTTTAAAATTAATGGAACATAATTTAATTTATATAAAGATTGATAATTAACATCCAAAATTATATCCAAATACTTAATTTGATCCGTCCATTTCAAATTAAAAATATTCTTATAAGCTGAATAATCTCCTTCACTCACCGGTAATATTTAACTTTTTTCCCCAATTAACTTTATATCCAGAAAGATGTCCATATTGCATCAGACATTCCTTCAAATGTAAAAGTGATTGAGCTGGATTTGTTAGATATACCAATCTTTCTTTCTTCTTTGGCTTGGCTTCGCGGACGAAGATTTAAGGAGGGGGTAAAAGTCCACGTCAGCTGCAGGCTCGTTTGTGGCTGACAAGTCCGATGCGGGACAGGCAGACACGGTTGCAGCGGCTGCAGGGGAAAATTGGTTGGTTGGGGTTGGGTGTTGGGTTTTTCCTCCTTTGCCTTTTGTCAGTGAGGTGGGCTCTGCGGTCTTCTTCAAAGGAGGTTGCTGCCCGCCAAACTGTGAGGCGCCAAGATGCACAGTTTGAGGCGTTATCAGCCCACTGGCGGTGGTCAATGTGGCAGGCACCAAGAGATTTCTTTAGGCAGTCCTTGTACCTTTTCTTTGGTGCACCTCTGTCACGGTGGCCAATGGAGAGCTCGCCATATAACACGATCTTGGGAAGGCGATGGTCCTCCATTCTGGAGACGTGACCCATCCAGCGCAGCTGGATCTTCAGTAGCGTGAACTCGATGCTGTCGACCTCTGCCATCTCGAGTACTTCGACGTTAGGGATGAAAGCGCTCCAATGGATGTTGAGGATGGAGCGGAGACAACGCTGGTGGAAGCGTTCTAGGAGCCGTAGGTGATGCCGGTAGAGGACCCATGATTCGGAGCCGAACAGGAGTGTGGGTATGACAACGGCTCTGTATACGCTTATCTTTGTGAGGTTTTTCAGTTGGTTGTTTTTCCAGACTCTTTTGTGTAGTCTTCCAAATGCGCTATTTTCCTTGGCGAGTCTGTTGTCTATCTCGTTGTCGATCCTTGCATCTGATGAAATGGTGCAGCCAAGATAGGTGAAGGGGAATGAAGGCGAGGCTTCTATTGAGGACTGAGTATTCCATCTCCAAGAGGAGAAACTCAGAGGGGATGGTTTCAGTGTGGATCAAGAGAAGGGTAGGAGGAATCCAAGGGAGGAGGGGAGAAGTCGGGGGGGGGGGGGGGGGAAGCGGAGAGTGAGAGGGGTCAGAGAGAGATTTTGTGTTGGAGGCTTGGTCCAGTAGGCCATTGAGGCCAAGGTGAGAGTTTGTGTCAGAGGCACAGTCTTGCATCCACTTGGGCTAAGGTGAGAGTTTGTGACTGAGGCTCATGTGCAGTATGCAGCTTGGCGTGAGGTGGAGACCTTCATCTGAAGCTCAGACTTGCAGGTGTCTGGGGCGATGAGAGTTTGTTTTGGAGGCTCAGTCCTGTAGGCTGCTGGGGCAGAGGTGGAGAACCAGGTGTTTGACGAAGTGCTCAGGTCTGAAATGTCAGTTATATATCTTTACCTCCTATGGAGGCAGCGAGACCTGCTGAGTTCCTCCAGCGTTTCTGTGCTTTTAAGTCAAAACTATTCTCTGAATGTTACCTTGAAATACAATATTTTTCCCTTTGGTATGTAAAATTTCCTGATTCTATGAATTTAGTAGATCATCACTGGAATAAATAAGCACATGCGGCCTGCTGCCAGCAATGTATGAAGTAAACAAATTGCAAGAACCCATCAAGGATTCATTTGGGCTCCTCTCCAATTTGTCTCCAATTTCCAACATCCTTCAGAAAGGTACTTTCCAAATTAGAGAGACAGGAGGAGCAGGCTTGCCACATTTCTGAGGGCAGCTGCTACTAGCAATGAGTCACTCATCTGGCCACAAGAACCCCACACCTCCTGCTGAGGTATATGCCTGACATTCACTTTTGAAAACTCAATGAGTTGTCCTCAGAGGTATACCACATACTAGTATCTTGGACAAATCATTTTAAAAGGACAGGAGACTTGTGGTCAGTGGTTGGGGCATTGATTATGTATATTTCAGGTCTAAAATCTTCCAATATATCTCAAAGTATATTTTTTAATTATATCATGTGGTTGTATGTTTATAAATATATTTTTGACATACCTTTATCCATTACATAGATCAACAATTCTATATATTAATTAAAATGATTTCTTAATTCAAATGGCTAAAAGTGTCCCATAGCTATCTGCCCTTCAGTATGGCACTGCCTAGATACTTAACCATGTCCACATGATATTGTCTCTTGGAACTTCTCTGGACTTTCTGCATCTGGGATCATTAGCAGGGCTGTGTGTTGCTTTGATTGCCATTTTGATTAGCCTTTTCCTTAGAAAGGTGAGGAAGAAGGAAAATGTTTTATTCATCTGGAATGGGTGTACGAGCCTTTACAAGGCGACAGCTTTACAATGTGCTAGCTTATTTCTCAGAAGAGTTTTTTTTCTGCTCCCATTACAAAGGGAGGCATGGTGAAAAGAAATTTATATATATTTGCCAAGAAGAAGCAGGAGTTAACATAATTGATGCTCCATGATTTTCTCCATCTGTTAAAAACCTCGAGATGACGATATTACTTGACACTAATAGAATTACATTTGAATAGGCTGGAATAAAGACTTGCTGAACTCCCCAATAGATTCAATTTCAGTATAATTTATCTTTAGGATATTTTCACATTTCAGTCCTATATCGAATTAATTTGGGGTGTTCCGTAATTGGAACAATCTGATAAAAGTTTCAGAGTTTCAATGTAAGGAATTACTGATTTAAATTAAGACCCTGCAGGGACTTGTTAACGTGAGCTAAGTTTTACATCTGATATTCTCATTACTGTATCTCTTAAAATGTGTTAATGACATCACTTTTAATGGACTTTCTATTGAACTCCAAAACTAACTTACAGTATTTTTTTCTATTAAATGTGTGACTTGTCAATGGGAGGTTGTCAGCACAGCGATAGAGAACACTTTCACACCCTTGTGTAACCCATGTCATCATACGATGAAGCAGTCCCTTTTCAGGCCTGCATCGCTCAGTTTGGGTTTTGCAAAAATAATCCTGGTAACAAACCAGCTCCCTCTGCAGCACAGCCACAGTATTTCAATTTCCTGAACTGGTTCTCACAATGACAATATATATTGATTTATGGGCTGTATGGTGCTCTGGGCCTGCATTCATCCAACTTGGATGGAAAATGTGCAAGTCGTCTTTGATTCTCACAATTAGCAGCCAATTGCAAGAAAGTGTGTTCCATTCAAACACAGGCCTCAAAGGAGAAAGGCTGGTATTCATACCACAGCGTCACTCGTGTGTGTTACCAAAGTAACCGCTTGGGATCTGAGAATGAAACTTTACAAAAGAAAGAGAAAGAATAAATTATTTATGTTATTATTTAATGAGAGAACAAAGAATATATATAAAAATATTCTGATAGGTTATTTTGATAGGCTATCAATATCCCAAAGCTCACAAATAGTCTTTCAAATCACATTCCCTGCCTTTTCCCTTCACCATCCAGGACAGAAAAGGGGTGGCTCCACAGTATTCAGCTCAATTTAATACTATTTAGATAATGAAATAGCATGGTATCTAGGCTTGCATTTGCAACCAGCAGATGTCATTGATGTCCATCATTATGAATTTCTCTTACCATCAACATTTGGCAGTCCATCACTAACCTGAAGCTTAACAATGCTTACTTACAGATGCAACATGGTCCAGGTAGAATTTGCCACCTGGTTGGCACACATTCTCAGTTTTCATCACCATTGCCACTGGACCTCGATGGATTCAGTGTATTATTATCATGATCCAAATGTGTTGACTAAACTTTATTAACAGCACCCTCAAACATCAGGATTTCCGACACTAAGATCAACAAGAGTGACATTATCAAGAGGATATCACCAGTTCCATATTCTCCACCAAAAGTTATGAATGATCTATAAATTATTTAAGGACATCTTTATTTAATTTAAAAATGCTGCCTCATCATTCCAACAAATTGTTTTAGACCACTGGTTCTCAACTTTTTTTCCCCACTCACATTCTTCTTTTCTTTCTTTCCTTTGGCTTGGCTTCGCGGACGAAGATTTATCGAGGGGGTAAAAAGTCCACGTCAGCTGCAGGCTCGTTTGTGGCTGACAAGTCCGATGCGGGACAGGCAGACACGATTGCAGCGGTTGCAGGGGAAAATTGGTTGGTTGGGGTTGGGTGTTGGGTTTTTCCTCCTTTGCCTTTTGTCAGTGAGGTGGGCCACCTTAAGTAATCCCTTACTAACCACAATAACCCCAGAGCACCTATGACATAGGTGTTCAGAGTTTAGTAAGGAATTACTTAAGGTGGTATGTAAGTGGGGGAAAAAAGGTTAAGAACCACCATTTTAAATGATTAGGCTCACAATCAATTTATTGCAATTGACTCGGCACAGTTAGCATTGCGGTAGCTCAATGCCTTTAACAGCACCAGCAATCGAGACAGGGGTTTGAATCCCGCCATGTCTGTAATAGATTTGTACATTATCCCCACGTCTGCATTGGTTTTCCTGGGGGCTCTGGTTTCCTCCCACCATTTGAAAAATACTGGGGGTATAGGTTAATTGGGTGTAAATTGGGCGGCACAGACACATGGGCCGAAATGGCCTGTTACCGTAATGGCCCGTTACCGTAATGTATTTCTAAATTTAATTTTTCTTAAATTAAATCTTACATTTCATCAGTAAACTGAAACTTACATGATTGAATTCAATAGAACTCATTTCCAGACTACAAATTATATTCCAATTATTCAGCATTCCTGACCCACAGAAGTTTATTCTTCCAATAAATTGGGTGCAATTGTATATAGAACTTACTAATCCACTGCTCTCAGGTAGATTTACTTTATTATTTTGTCATGGCACATTAATTCTAGATATATTTACCTGCAAAAATTTTGTGGTTTCAAAAGGGAACTAGAAAATTTGATTGTCAAATACTTAGAGATGCACCAATTCTAAAAGTTGCATGAAATGACAATTGAATTGACTGTTATGAAAGAAGTATTTGCTGCAAATGTGTTCTTATAGGCAAATAGCAGGATAATGAAGGCAAGATTCTGCTGACCCAACAGTTCAAAACAGCATCAGACTTAACTTGAAGATGTAGGGAAGGAAACAAGTTACCTAGAGGTAAATGATATGGCATCAGAACTCCCAAAATTGTTCACTTAGATTGAATTGATTATACATCAAGTGTGTGCAGTAATAAATTGAATTCCAATACAGTGCAGAGGTTTTTTATTTTTTTGGCAGCAATTATTTACATACTGTAACCCTTTACAGAAGCATAATAACACACAATAGGGCTTTCAAACTGTCATGCAAAATGGGGTTAACCAGGCAATTTGTATGGTTAGCACCCCAGTCCAACCAGGTCAACTCTGTCAGAATCCAACTGGGTCCATGACCTACATCAGGGGTGGTCAGGAAACCCAGTTAAACTTACCTAGGTCTCATCCATGGTCAATATAAAAAAGAAAATCACTGACCTGCTTATTCTGGTAATGCCAGTGCTTGTGTGCATCACCAGGAAACCAACATCCGGCAGTACTTCCAGTGAGTGTGTGATGCAATTTAATCGGCAATCCATTAAATTGACAACCCATTAAAGCTGAGTTGGCAATTTAATGGGTAAATCCCCGGTGATTTGAAAGATGCTTTCAGCACCTTTGCCTCATTGTGAGAGATGGGAAAATTGATCTAAAATTATGAACATGGAAGAAACTAAAGTTCATCAGTAAATGGCTGTAACCTGTTCAAACAGGATAAGCTTGGGGCTTAGGGCCAACAATGAAGACGCTGTTTACATCCGGTACCGCACGGATGGCAGTCTCTTCAATCTGAGGCGCCTGCAAGCTCACACCAAGACACAAGAGAAACTTGTCCGTGAACTACTCTTTGCAGATGATGCCGCTTTAGTTGCCCATTCAGAGCCAGCTCTTCAGCGCTTGACGTCCTGCTTTGCGGAAACTGCCAAAATGTTTGGCCTGGAAGTCAGCCTGAAGAAAACTGAGGTCCTCCATCAGCCAGCTCCCCACCATGACTACCAGCCCCCCCACATCTCCATCGGGCACACAAAACTCAAAACGGTCAACCAGTTTACCTATCTCGGCTGCACCATTTCATCAGATGCAAGGATCGACAATGAGATAGACAACAGACTCGCCAAGGCAAATAGCGCCTTTGGAAGACTACACAAAAGAGTCTGGAAAAACAACCAACTGAAAAACCTCACAAAGATAAGCGTATACAGAGCCGTTGTCATACCCACACTCCTGTTCGGCTCCGAATCATGGGTCCTCTACCGGCACCACCTACGGCTCCTAGAACGCTTCCACCAGCGTTGTCTCCGCTCCATCCTCAACATCCATTGGAGCGCTCACACCCCTAACGTCGAGGTACTCGAGATGGCAGAGGTCGACAGCATCGAGTCCACGCTGCTGAAGATCCAGCTGCGCTGGATGGGTCACGTCTCCAGAATGGAGGACCATCGCCTTCCCAAGATCGTATTATATGGCGAGCTCTCCACTGGCCACCGTGACAGAGGTGCACCAAAGAAAAGGTACAAGGACTGCCTAAAGAAATCTCTTGGTGCCTGCCACATTGACCACCGCCAGTGGGCTGATAACGCCTCAAACCGTGCATCTTGGCGCCTCACAGTTTGGCGGGCAGCAGCCTCCTTTGAAGAAGACCGCAGAGCACACCTCACTGACAAAAGGCAAAGGAGGAAAAACCCAACACCCAACCCCAACCAACCAATTTTCCCTTGCAACCGCTGCAATCGTGTCTGCCTGTCCCGCATCGGACTGGTCAGCCACAAACGAGCCTGCAGCTGACGTGGACTTTTTTTACCCCCTCCATAAATCTTCGTCCGCGAAGCCAAGCCAAAAGAAAAAAAGAGGATGCAGGAAAGCAGAGTCAGCACGATTAACATAAGAATCTTCTAGTCTTTGTGACAAGACCATAAGACTAAGATAAGGAATGGTAAGGTACAATAGAATGTAGGAAGTTGAGGTAGTCTGGATCAGATAAGGGTCTCCTAGCCCTGGACAGAAGTACCAAGTCATACATTTCTAATTAGCTAACCATACACAGATTTATACATATGAAATTAGCCAACCCTAGATAGAATGAGTCAACTCTGCATATCAAGAGACTGTAGCCCCGAGAATCAGGAAGGTGTGAATAAGGACAATGACATGATGGGGCACCCACAGGATACCCCCTGGTCCTCCAAGTGTACTGAAACTGCACGTAGGCAGGAAGGATTACCTATGCCAAACCCATCCAGGGGGCAGAAGAATGTAAGGGGGAGGGCATTCTGATACTGAAATTGACTGTATAAAAGTTGGGTGAGCCCCAGTATGTGTGTGTATTCCCAGGGTAAGGGGAAGCACCCAACTTTGCATTGTTGTAGTAATAAATGTTCTTTGTTCTCAATTTTTGTCTCGAGCAATTTCTTTAAAGGTACTTTAATTTCTAACATCAGTAATCACATCTGAGTCCTAGAAGGGCTACCCAGGTGTTGCAATTTGAAAGTCAGGAGACCTTAGGGCAGGTGATCAGACTTCAAGTTAAAGAGTAGGTCTCATGATTGGCTTAAAGGAAGAAAGAGTGGTAGAAAGGCTGGGAATAAGTTGCAAAGTCTGTGTTTTCGGCTGTCAAAGCAAGGATAGTTGAAGTGTATATTTTGAGTCAGGGGTTTTTGCTGCAAACTCTAGTGTGGATGATGCTGCCATACAGGTAATTTTTTAAAAATCTGATTGGAATAGATAAGTATTACCAAGGCATAGTTTTAATGTTTGTCTTTTTGAATAAAATCTAGTTCTGCTGTTTTTAGTAGTTTTCATTAAAGAAAAAGTTTGTGCGACATGTTTTTCAACCCAGCATTTGTGATCTGTCTTAGTTTGAGCACACATGGATAAAAAAAACCACAATTCCTCTTCACAGCTGTTGAAACCCATTGGCTAGGCCCTCCCTTGAGCCACTACTCTCCAAACACAAGCTGGGAACTGCCCTTCTTGCCAAATTTATGACTAATGCACATCATCTGGAATAAAAAGAGAGTCCTTATAGTTAAACCATCCTCCAAGTCCTGTGCTATCATATTTCATTGCCACACATGCTTTCCCTGTCTCTCTCACACGGCTTGGTGCCACAGTGCAGTGTGATCCCCTGATCACATCAGTGTTTAACAGTCTGAAAGAGCAGGCTTGCTTATGGTTGAGAAATTCCTGCCATCATCAAATGATTTCAACTAAATCATTGTTTAAAAATATTTTATTTAATATAAACCATTTACCAAACATATTACAATATTTTAAACTTAATCCAAATACATGTGGTATTTTATATATATAAAAAAGAAAGTCGAGAAATACAAAAGAAAGAAAAACCTCCTATAAATCCTCCCACCCCTTCCTCCAAACCAAAAAAAAAAGAAAAAATAAGAGGGACAAGGAAATCATAACAGGAGTACTTTACTTTCTGACACTTTTAAACACATAAATATTTCTAGAGACCGATAAGAAAAGAGAATGTTCAATATTAATTTAAATTTTAATGCCAACAGTTTGTAAATATGGGCTCCATATTTTCAAAAATGTATGATATTTATTTCATAAGTTATAAGTGATTTTCTCAAATGGAATACTACTCTGAACCTCCGCATGCCATCTATCCATTCCCAAATCAATATCTGATTTCCAAGTTATAGCAAAACATTTTTCTAGCTATTACCAAGGCAATTTGAACAAATTTTACTTGCTACATATTCAGTTTTAATTTAGGTTTAATCCATCTAACATCTCCCAGGAAAAATAACATTAGATCCTATGGGAATCTTACTTGGGTTATTCTTTCTAATAAATTATTCAAATCAAGCCAAAAAGTTTAATTGCAGAACACTGCCAAGCACAAACTTCTCATCCACTTTCAACTAAATCTTTAAATAAATGTAAGAATTGCTTGTGCCATATGAAAACTTCCTTATGAAGACTTAACCATTCTTTATCAAAAGGTATCTGGATGAGTATTCTGACCACATTACTTGTATGCCTCAGTTATATGACTTTAACTGTAAATGCAAAGCTAATGACTCAATAATTGACCAGTTTTAATTTTTTATGTAATTGCTGTCAAAACTATAAAACTTAAAAACAGAACAAAGATTCCCAAAAGTCAGCAGGCCAGGTAGATAGGCAGATGTGCAGCTTTATTCTCTTGATGAAAGGATTCTGACCTTAAAAGTTGACCTTAAACATTTCTTTCTCTCGCACTGATCTGCCCCACCCACTGAGATCCTCCAGCAGGTTATTTTTCTGTTAAGATTCCAGCATCTGCAGTTTCTCGTGTATCTGCTGTTTTATTAATGTTTACATTTAAAGTGCAGGCATGTCCTTTTTTTTAAAATGAATAACACAATTAGCAAAACCATTCAATGTATTTATAACAGTATCTTTTAAATGTATTTATTCCTTCACAGAATACTGCCAACATCTTACATTGTCAGCATTTAATATCCATCCCTAACAGCTCCTCATATGTTGACGTAGAGGTCATCTGGCCCATCAAGTCTATGCCAGTTCTCGATGTAATCCCATTCTCCTCCCCATCATTACCTGTCACATGCCCATCAAATCACCACTGATTATGTTGGTACCCTCCAACACTTGAGGTAATTCACAGTTGCTGAATAACCTCCTTCTGTGTCCTTGGGCCACAGAATAAAACCTGAGCACATGGGAGAAACCCATGCAGTCAGAATGAGCAAAATCCACAAATACAGTAGCCAATGTCAGGCTCGAACCTCAACTACGGGAGCTGTGCAGCAGCAGAACGAATGACCCTATATTGCAAACATATAAGACACTCCTTGAATGTTAACAACTTCACCGTGAAACTAGAGGTCATTTTATACACCAAGAATAAAATACAAATCTTGACAGTAAGGCCTTGGTGTTCCCCTACGGCAAGTGTGCAAGGCGAACCTTGACAGTGAAGTCTCAGTGCTCCCTTGTAGAGTCCATCCAACCAGTCCGACTGCCATCAGCTCTGTTAAAGGAACTAATGGCTGTTTATTTTAAAATATGCTAATAAAATGTAAACCTTTACTCTAATTTGCTTCAAAATATTGTGCCGCTGGTCAGTGGTGAGTGGTCAGTGCCAGATTTGGGGTAGTCTTATAGTGCAAGAATAGCTAAAAACCGACATTGTAAGTTGAAATTCTGGCAGTCATCTCATACAGAGTCATCCTACAGGTTGGCATATATAGTACTAGCTAATTCTGCTCCTGCATTGAAGAGTTAATTTCATTGTATGATTGGAGTCATGCATTGGCCAGATTTGTGGAAGGTTGGCAGATTTGATTCACTCAGTGATTTACATGAACAAGAAGATCTTTAAAACTATCCAGTAGTTTTGTATTTACTGTTATATACTGTACTTTTAAAGAAAACTCCATTTATTTAACTGCTGAAATTTAAGATCCCCAGTTACCATGGCAGGACTGTACAAGATGACATTGGTGAGATAACACAGAGTATTGTGCATACTTCTGTTTACTCAACTATAGGAAAGATATGAAGTTGGAAAAGGTACGGAAAATAATGAAAAAAATGTTAAGGGTGTTGTCAGGCTTGAATTATAAGGATGGGCTGGGATTTTACATCCTGGAGTGTAGGAGGCAGACAGGGCTATTTATAGAAGTATATAAAATCATGAGGGGCATAGATGAAGTAAATAGTCATAATGTTTTTCCCAGGATTGGGGAGTCTAAGACTAGATTGAGGTAAGGGGAAAGTTTATAGGGGACCTGAGGACCACTTCACTCACACAGGGGGGTGGGAGTGTGCGGACCAAGCTGCCAGAGGAAGTGGTAGTGGTGGGTTCAATTGCAACATTCATGGAGAGGACAAATTTAAGAGAAAAGAACAAATATATGCAAACTGGAATACCTTAGGGAGACAATCACAACATTTCGAAAGAACTCAGTGGGACAAGCAGCATCAGTGGGAGAAAAAGGATGGTCGACTTTTTGAGCTGAAACTTTAATCCTGTCAGCATGGGAAGCTGGACCAATGGGCCGATTTCCATGCTGTAAAACTCCATGATCTTGGAATTGTATCCTTGAACTCAATGATTGAGAACCCAGGCTCTCAACCTTTTTCTATCCACTCACGTACCACTTTCAGTAATCCCTATGCCATCAGTACTCTGTGATTAGTAAGGGATTGCTTAAGGTGGTATGTGAGTGGGAAGGGAAGGTTGAGAATCACTGCTCTAGACCCAATTGTTACTGAAATATTTTGCTTAAGAAATATCGTACCTAATTGACTCATTATGTGCACAGTTTCATAACTCCAAAGGAAGTGGGCTAATGACAATTTTTCTCAAGCAACACATTTCACTAACAATTGGGTCAAGAGCAGTGATTCCAAATCTTCCCTTCCCACTCAGATACCAATCGCAGAGCACTGATGGCATAGGGATTTCTTAAAGTGGTATGTGAGTGGAAAGAAAAAGATTGAGAACCACTGGATGGTCTTATAGCTTTATTTTTTTCAGTTCCAACCACTCATTCTTTCAAGGATGATTTGATTTCATGTGCATGGGTTGGCCCAGAACTTACCTGATTGGCCTATGCCTAAGCATTAAAGCTAGACATCAACAAAGAGAAATTCCTGGCACAAACAAACTATCCTGCAATAATGTTCCAAGATTCAATGCAGAAAGGTTCAACAGTGCATTAGACAGCCACATAATTGTTTGGAATGAATGTCATTTTCTATTTCTGTTCAACCTTACCTAATTCTCCAAATCTAATCTTCCTTTGAATTGGCACATGGATCATTGAAGCTTCTGCTCTGGTCATCAAAAGTGCAGTAGTCTTTTCTATTTAAGGCAATGATTTTTCAACCTTTTTCTTTCCACTCACATAACACTTTAAGTATCCCCTATGCCATCAGTGCGCTGTGGTTAGTAAAGAATTGCTTAAGGTGGTATGCGGGTGGAAAGAACAAGTTTGAAGACCACTGTTTTAATCATACCTAATTGACTCATTATGTTCAAAGTTTCATAACTCCAAAGGAAATGGGCTAATGACAATTTTTCTCAAGCAACACATTTCAGTAACAATTGGGAGTGATTCAGTGATTCTCAAACTTCCCATCTCACTTATATATCACCTTAAGCAATCCCTTACTAATCACAGAGCACTGATGACATAGGGATTACTTAAAGTGGTATTTGAGTGGAAAGAAAAAGGTTGAGAACCATTGATCTAGGTGATCCAGAACTGAATGAGAGTCAGTGATATTGCATCAGTGTGGAGCGATTGTGACGGTAGGTGAATTGCAATGGGATTTACATAGGATGAGTTTAATCTGGCTATGATTAACCTCCCAAAGCATTTCATCATTGTAAATGTGAGTTCTACTGGGTGTTTGAGGCAGCTCACTGTCCTCTTCCAGGGCACCGGTATGATTGATGACCTTCTGAAGCAGGTGAAAACTTCTGACTGCAGCAATGAGAGACTGAAAATATCTGTGAACACACAGGCTAGTTGGCATAGATTTGCAGTACTCTGCAAGGTACACCATTAGGGCCTGATGCCTTGCGAAGTTTCCTTGAAGGATGTTCTGACGTTGGCCTCAGATACAAATATCACAACATTGTTAGCTTCTGCAGGACCTCTCATTGGCATCATTAAGTTCTCCTTTTCAAAGAAGCCTAAAAGGTGTTCATCTCATCAGTTAGTGAAGCATCACAGCCAATTATCATGTTCGGCCTTGCCTTATAGGAATAATGGCCTGCAATCCCTGCCATAGCTGGCGAGTACCTGGCTTTGTATCTAGCTTCCCTTAGGATTGCCTCTTTTCTGCTAAGATGGCCTTCTGTAGGTCATACCTTGACTTCCTGTAGAGATTTGGATCACTGGTCTCACCCTCAGCTGGTGGTGAATCTTTTGATTCATCCAGAGCTTCTGGTTGGGGTACTCAGAAAAATCACAACTGAAAGATACTGCTGCGTACAATTGCAGTGTTACCCCAGGAATTTTGATACACATAATGTATTATGTAAAGTTAACACACAACCTTAATACCTTTTACATCTGTAAAAGCATAAGGTTAGTATTTATTTTATTTTGAAAAAAAAAATCCTTGTCAATGAAGTCAGCTGCCAAATATTCTAGAAGTTATCATTTATATATTTCTAAATATAATAAAGGAAATTAAGTATATTGTTCTATGGGCACAACTGAGATTTGGCATGATTGATACTTCAATATCTGAATGGGGTTTGAAAGACAGTTTGAAATAAAAACAGAAAAGGCTGTAAACCCTTGACTGATTAGCCAGTATCTATGGAGAGAGAAAAGGTCAATGTTTTAGGTCCGGTAACCTTCACAAGAACTGAGAAAAGGAGAATACAAGAGAGTTTTGATAATAGGGAAGTGATAGAACAAACTGATGGGATGAGACCCTATGTGGCATTTGAGCAACAGTTAAGATCACATGAAGCTTCTTTGTTCAGCTAATCTATTACAAATGGAAGGCTGTGGGACATGCCCAGAAGACTAGACTGAACAAATGGAAAAGTAAAATCTAAGCCAAAATGATGGTGGTCAGGAATGACAAGGTCTGATTTTGATTAAAAAAAAAGAAAGAGAAAGTTATTTAAGTTAGTGAACTAAAAATTGAACCCAGCAGATTGTAATGCGCACAGAAGTAGACTAGGTGGTCTTTGTTAAGCTTATCCTGAGCCTCAACATAACAAAAAGAGGAGAACAAGGAAGAATTAAAGTGGTGGATAAGTAACAGCTCAGGATCACTCCAATGAACTGAGTTCGGATATTTCCCAAAGTGGTGACTAAGTCTTCCTTTTATTTCTTCGGCTTCGGGAAAGCCACATCATGATAACTGAATGTAGCACACTAGATTGGAAGAGTTGAAGTGAATCACTTGAGTCCGTGGATGGTGGCTGATAGGAAGGGAAAAGCTGAAAGACTATTTGAATTCAATTTCAGAGGAAAATGTGGGGCTGGATTAGACTGTCTTCATTGCTCAAAGAAGTAATTAAAACCATTAAAGTATTTTAATTGAAATCAATTTAAAGTGTAAGAAAAGCGATCAAATAATTAAGTACATTATGACACAGTAAAATAGCACTCTCCGCATTTAGATATTTCCATAGAGTTGGCACTCCTTGGTGTTCAGCTGAGAGGCCAGATGCTGAGTGTGGTGATGGAATGGGAGGTCAGATCTCCTGCTAATCTTTTACTTCTACATCCAGCTAAGCATACTCATGAATCCATGTTGAGCTGAGTTGCAAAAGGCTGACAGCCAGCAACTTGAACCAGAGCCATCTGCAGTCAGTCCACATCTATAGTCATAGTCCTCAGATCTTGAACCTCCCCTTGGAACACTAATTATTGACTATCTGCCCTATTCAAGTCACTTGCTTTTGTGTTTAGATTACTGTGAATATTTATATCAATCTTATGCATTTATTGAATTTAAATTTAATTCTATTAGTTTACTGTTAGAATTTTTCATTACAAGAGTCTGGCTGCAGCAAGTAAGAATTTTGGCAAATATGTACATTGTACAATGTGTATGACAATAAACTCATCATCATATTCGCTTGATTCAGTTCACTCAATAGAGATAAAGTTGAAAGCTCAGGTTTCAGAGCCCAAGATAAGTCCACTTATGTCAAGATTAACCCATTAAGATCTCATAAATGGTTTTCATGATTCTTGGCTCCTGACCAACCTCTGGATACCGCATAATAGACATGATTTGAAGGAAAATTTCCATGCTGCCATAGGATTGTGGAATGCTTGGCCACAAATTATCAATTAAAACAATTCAGAAAGGTGTGGAACATTAAAGGAAGAAAACCATGTAACATTATACAGAGAATAGAACATGTGATGGGAACAAATTGATGGAAACAAGGAGTTGGATGGGTTTCTGTTATGGATTTCAACATCCAATTCTGCCATCTAGGGGCGTGATTATAATTTTGGGTGGTGTGATTAATGCAGCATTGCTATTACAACATGGGCGACCCAGGTTCGTATGGGCCACTATCTGTGTGTTCTCTCGTGTCCACATTAGTTTCCTCTAAGTGCTCCGGTTTCCTTCCCTGTTCTAAAGACATGCAGGGTTAATGGGTTAATTGGTCACATGGGTGTACTTGGACGATGCAGGCTCGTGGGCCAGAAGGGGCTGTTATACAACTTCAAGTACCTTTATTTGTCACTTTAAAACCATCCTGCAAAGCAGTGCCACAGTAATAAAATGAGACAATGTTCTCCAAGACCACAGTGCTGCATCAAAACAACTTAAACTACAAAAACAGCACAAGTACAGTAGCACCAGATCTGAAGAGGCCGCTGCGAGCGACTGCCATGCCACCATCTTGGACCATATCCCTGCAGGACATGAAAACATCTCCAAAATAAACTATTTCTGTTTCGTTTAAACTATAATTTACACAAAACTACTTAAAAAATCTTACAAACATCTTAATATATCTTACATTAATTATCAAAACCTTGGCAATGGGCACTGTTAAGGTAGGTTGGAATATCATTAGACTCTAGATGTTAAAATGTATGCTAGCTTGAATGAAGAAACTGTTCACCAGGCCGGAAGGGCCACTGCAGGCTACTGCCTCACTGCCGTTTTAGGCCAGGTTTACTGCAATCTGCTAGACTTTAGATGTTAAAAGTCTACCAACTTGAGTGGAAACCACCACACAGTTCACAATCCCTCAGAGCCCAAAGCCTTAGCACCATCCATCACAAAGCCCTACGATCCAGGATGATGCTTCCTCCAGGACCGGCACATGACTCCGTTGCTCCAGACACCACAGAACACCTCCTCTGGATACGCCATGCCATCTCCTTGACCACTGACAACAAGCAACACCGATGCCAAAGACTAGGGACCACATTTCCACAACAGCTGCTTGGTCTCCTCAGCCACCGAGGCTGCAACAGAAGCTCTGTTCCTCAGCAGTCGAGTCTGCTCAACTTCACAGCTTCTGCTTAGTGATTCCCTTATTATAGCACCCATCTCATGGTGTTCCAAATTCTTATGAAGAGGCCACTGCGAGCTGTTGTCGGGCCACCATCTTGCCAGAAGCTGTGTTGAATGTAGAAATTAAAATTAAATTAAAGTGAGGTTAGAACTACTGTGACTGTTGTGTAAGTGACAATCATTTCACAGACAATAATAGGAAACTTTTGTTTTGGAAATGCTTGATTTTATTGCCTTGTAAAGATAAGCAGGAGAGGATTGATCCTCCAAGCCAATAAAAATTATTTTAACTTATTACAACATCAGGACAATCACTCTGCCACTTCTTCCTCCAACACCTGCAACAAGCCCAGTTCCCTATGCATTCACCTCCCCTATCCTCTCAAGTACATTTCTGCTTGCTCAGATGACCCAGTTTAGGTGGGCCACAATCTAAAGAGCTGCATTGAAACCTGACGGGTCAATCTCTGCAACTGATTTCTAGAGTTTAGGTGTTGGGGAAGGGGTGGGGGGTGAGAGGGGCCTGTTACAATGTGGAGCAAGAAATTGCGGCCTCACAGCTCTCCTAATCTAGGATTGATCTTGACTGCAAATGCTGATTTTATGGAGTCTCTATCTTGTCCCTATGGCTCTGCAGATTTTCACTGGGAGTTCAGGATTCCTTCCACAGAACAAAAACATGCTGGTAGGTTAGCTGGTCACTAGAAAGTGTCTCTTAGTGTAGGTAATTGGCAAAAGAATCCAAAAGGGAAAGTTGGTGAACACACAAGAGAGATTTGTATTCAAGACAACAGGGGAGTAGGACAAGGGGATGAGGAAATTGCTTTACTGGGATCCCCATGAATTTGATGGATCTTTTGGTCCCCTTCTTTGTCATAATGAGTCTGAATGTAAACTTTGTTCACCATTCAACATCTTCCTGGCCTAGGCTGTGGCTCCAAACCACCCCAACTGCAGCTGTAGGTGAAATGGTGCAATGCTTTTAAGCAAAATGCAGCTCCAATGAACTGCTCCTTCTTCCTGTGGCACCATTAAAATATTGTCTAATAAATTGTGATTATTAAATTGTTTGGCCAAGGATGACAGTAATTTAGTGATTCAAAAACTATCCCTTTGGTAAATGAGGCTTTGCATCGATAGGGTACTTCCCTGGGTGTCAGGAAATCCTGTACCTCTTCAGAATCAATTCATTGCTCTTGAAGTGTTGGCACTTGTTTGATGATGGAAAATTATGCACAGCAAGATTTTACCAACAGCAATTAGATAACTGACCAACCAAATTGTGTTTGTCATCCTGGCAAAATGTTCGCATGACCCTTAAGGGTTAAATTCTGCTGGCTGCGATCACTGCAGCTTCGTGGCAGTCTGCAGTATGACTGACGTCACCATCCCACAAAGCAGCTTCAGTTGCCACAAGTGTAGAAGTTACTGTGTAAAACACTAAGCCCTCTGTGCAAAATTGAGTCTGCTTAGTGAAAGGCAAAATGCTTTTGCCTATTAAGATGCAAGCAATGAGCCATTTGTTTAATTAACAGGAATAAGTTTTGTCCAAGGACATACTACAAAATAGCTCTCTCACAAAGTAAATGCAAGTATATTTACAGCTACAAATTGCCAAAATCATTTCTAAAATAACTGGTACTTTCACAAATCCTTTCAGTTATTCAGAATTTAATTTGATATGACATGACTAATCAACCGGGGGGGAACATTTGCATAGAATCAGGGGTGTCAACGTAAGATTGGCAAGTTTACAAGGATAGCAATTTAAAAACAACAGAACACTACAAAAAAAATAATTAAAATTATTGTTTCAGAAGCTATTCCATTCTTTTTTAATAAAAATGCACATGCTTGCCATTAGTGTTCGCTTTCATTGAAATATGTTACCAGTAGAGGCAGATACTTCAAATTTTAACCAATTCTCATCACTAACAACAAATCTTGGGAAATTAATTTTTACAACTCTTACGACGCTTATGACATAATAGATGTACAGAACCATTAATGATTTCTCCACTAAGTGTTGCAGTAAATTTACTGCAGTTAGATACAGTTAAACTGATTGTAGACAACATGCTGTGCTTAATCTTAGTTCAATTTGTACAACATTCTATCTGTTACAGCATTATTTGTAAAACATCATGTTCTCTAATTTGTGCTGATACGAATTGTCATCTTCTGAGCCCGTCCACTTGTCCATGGGTCTCTGTACTACCTTTGGCTGATTTACTTCTGAATCTCTTTGCTACCAATGGAGTGCATCAGAGCTATTGATAGGATGGTCTAATTAAGATCTCTAGAGAGACAGGTATTGGGGAAATTGAAATTTTCATACATTTTCATTTAGCATCTCTCAGTGCCAGAAATTGCATTGACATGATCCAGAGCAAAGCTCTATTTATGATCAAAACTATGTATCTTAACTCAAGTATAGAAAATTAATTCCTGAAAAACTGGTGTAATAATTCCATAATCCTATATATTGCATAATTGAAACTTTTTGAATAAGAGTGCGAATTATTCTTGAAGTATCACCGATTTCATGTAGTGGACTATGCCACGGAATGAAATGTCATCTTCAAAGTTCAATGTTATCGTGACATGTCTCTTCCAATCCAGTGTTTTGAAATAACCAACTTGTCATGCCTCAGTGTTGGCCATAACACCCTGCTAATGAAAGGAAAGAGAAGCATCAAACTGCCTTTCAGGTAACTAATGTTCATTTGTATCACACAGAATCATTTGATCTAAGGTAACTGATAAAACTATGTCAAGTTTTCCACAGTTTACTGGGTTTGTCCAGTCTTTATAAGCAGACATTACGCTCCATTCTTCGACTTAATGGTGGGTTTTCTCCATGGCCAGAGGTGACTCTTCACATGAGTAGAAAAAATGGTTCATGACATCTGTGTGCTGCTGTTGGGAGACTACGCCAGGCTGCAGATGGTTCGAGGCTCAAAATGGCTGGAGGGATACCAATTATTGGAACCGGGATACGAGGAGGTGCCAAGGGTACTGGAGGGTCCATGACTGTGTTGGAGGTTCAGATATGGAGCTCGGGTTGCCAATAATTTGGACTGGTCTGAGATGATCTGTGGCTGCAGAAGTGGTGGAGATGAATTTACAGACTCTTAGTGACTCTGGGGGGGTGGGGACTATATTTTCCTTTTCTCTCTCTGGACTGCAAGTCTGACTGTAAGAGGCACTTAGGCAATTCCTGCCAGTGGTGAATCTGTCTGCCTTGCAGCAGGCAAAAAGAAATTTCATGTAATAGGACACTGTTTTATTACTATGACAATAAATTGAATCTTGAATCTTGAAATATCAAAACTGCAGCCTGCTGTCTTGAGAAGCTTATAAAATGAAACCTATTCTCATTGACAAGGATTGCTGGGAAGGGATTGTTCCCTGAGGAAACATGAATCTGGCATCACCTTAAGACTTGTGGAAAATATGTTTACTTTCTTGTTTTGGCAATACTAGAATCCTTTAATACCTTCAATTTATTGCACAACTCAGAACTGCTGCAGAATGTTAAATTTAAAGAGAATTCTAAAGCAAATTAGGATGCATCATTTTGATTGGAATCATAAAACTAAATCCAAAGATTCCTTAATTGTACAACACATCTATTCTTCGTTTAGTTTCAATCCCCTGCGACGGAAGCAGTAGATGCATTTTATAGTGAAGTATCAGTGGCATAGTTTTGTATGGGTGCAAAATGACAGATCATGACCAACGCTAACATCCTCCTATCATGCCCCTTAATGTCCACTATCAATGACTCTGTGTACCATTCTTTTAAAGCAAAGCAAATTGGAAAGGCTTTTCAAAATGTTTATAGCTTTATATATTAAAGTACAAGATACAAAGTTGCATGAAATATCTATAAATCATCATTTTGGCTTCCAAATGTAGTCACCACGTTTTAGGAATAGTATGGGGACTCGGAGTAGGTGCATGCAAGAGAAAAGACTGCAGTCATGTGTAGAGAAACCTGGGATTATACCCTTCGAAAGAGAACAACTATGACTTGAGACACATGATAGACTGCAGAGGCTGAAATTTGAAGCAAAAAACAACTCCTGGAGAAACCCAGCAGGTCGCGCGGCATTAGTGGGAGAAAAAGAATAGTTTATGGTAAAGACCATTCATCAAGACTCGAAAACAGTATAACTCATTTAACAGACTATAAAGATGCCTGGCAGAAGAGTTAAAGAGGAACTGCGTCCACTGACTGGACCAGACGACAAATAATCAGCAAAAGAAGAGAATTTATCTTTGCCCAATGATTTGTTATGAACTGGAAAGGATCATGGAAGTAGATTCCACACTAACTTTGGAAAGTCCATTGGATCCATCACACAAAAATAAGTGATCCCCCTCACTATAAAATGGGCTAACAATTGGTGATGAGTGACAACTTCAGATTACTTTTACCACTTTGGTTTTGAATACATGCTTCAACTATTATGGCATACAACTCTGGGACCATCAGATCTTAATATCATGGTCAGACCTTCAACAAAGTGACATGAGGAATCATTCACCTAATTGATTGATGTCTTCTCATGAAGATGACTCCTCAAGCCATTATTATTGAAGTATGAGCCTAGAATGCTCTTTGAAATCATGAGGACATCATCCCATAAAAGTCTAGCTCAGCACTAGAACACCATCTACATGCATCTCATCTTATGCAACAATGCACAGTGTTAATATTATTAGCATTATTTCCTTGGATCAAAAAAAAAATTAAAGCAAGAAGAAAATGGGAAGCAAATGTGACTCCACTATGTAAGAACAGGGGAAGAGAGCAAACAGGATCAACCAATTTGTTGGCCAAACATTAGGATTTATATTGAATAATGTGGTCAGGGACATCTTTTTTTCCAAGTTCAGGTTATTGTCACATGGACTAAGATGCAATAAGAGAGATTGTTTTGTGAGCAGATCAATAAACATCTCATAGATATTACAACCAGTAAGTCATAGTACAGTATTTTTTCTTGATGAAGGGTTCAGACCTGTAACTTCAACAATTTCATAGTCTCCCACTGCTGCTGCCCAGTCCACTGAGTTCTTCCAGCCAATTGCTTTGTGAATGGAAAAGATGCAAAATTACGTGAAAGAAATGTGGTGAATAAGAGAGTAAAAGACAGAATTTTTTTTTACATAGTGAAAGTCTGTATAATGTTGATATTCAAAGGGACAAGATCTTCTTACACACAGTCATTGATAGAGCACATTAAGGGGCAGGATAGGAGGATGTTAGTGTTTGTCACAATTTGGAGTTAGGAATAAAATAGTTCTGCAACTAATAGCCAGAATATGCTTGGGATTGTCTGATCTCAGAAGCTAAGCAGGCACAGGACTGATCAGTACTTGGAGGAGAGACCACCTAAGAACACCAGGTTCTGTATGCTTTGGTGAGGGGGCGCTGGACAAAGTGGCAACTCTCTGTCTGCCTTACAGTAGACAGAAGTTCAAAGAATTTCATGTATGTTATATTCTAAAATGTAGTATTATGTGATAATAATGGAACCTTTACCTTTAACTCAGAGCAGAGAGGGCAGCAAAAGTTCACTGCCCTGTTTCCAGGGATGACAGGCTTGCCATATGATGAGAGATTGAGTAGCTTAGGCCTGGAAGAATGAATGGATATCTCACTGAAGCTTAAAAAATTCTTGTAGAGCTCAATAGGTTGGTTGCTGGGAAGATAATACCCCTGGCTATTGAGAGTAGAATGAGAGTTTATAGCCTCAGGCTGTCCAGAACTGAGATAAAGAGAAATTTTGTCTGACATTAAGGACAAGTGACCATTTAATCTCATAAACTTCTTTTGCCTTCCTAATTCTTAGAAGTTTTTCTTTCTGCCAAAGTTATATCTTTCTGAGTTGCCACCTTCCATACACATGCATCTGTATGTGTGCACTAAGACACCCACCCAGACACATGGACACACTCGCCTACATGTGCACACTTACACACACCCACACATACTAACCACCACATAGACCCACACAAATTCACACACATGCACAGGTGCACATGCACATGCAGACTTATTCACACCCTTTCTTTAGCTTGGCTTCTCGGATGAAGATTTATGGAGGGGTATGTCCACATCTGCTGCAGACTCGTTGTTGACTGACAAGTCCGATGCAGGACAGGCAGGCACGGTTGCAAGGGAAAATTGGTTGGTTGGGGTTGGGTGTTGGGTTTTTCCTCCTTTGTCTTTTGTCAGTGAGGTGGGCTCTGCGGTCTTCTTCAAAGGAGGTTGCTGCCCGCAGTTGTGAGGCGCCAAGATGCACGGTTTGAGGCAATATCAGCCCACTGGTGGTGGTCAATATGGCAGGCACCAAGAGATTTCTTTAAGCAGTCCTTGTACCTCTTCTTTGGTGCACCTCTGGCTCGGTGGCCAGTGGAGAGCTCGCCATATAACACGATCTTGGGAAGGCGATGGTCCTCCATTCTGGAGATGTGACCCACCCAGCGCAGTTGGGTCTTCAGCCACATGGATTCGATGCTTGCAGACTCTGCCAACTCGAGTACTTCGATGTTGGTGATGAAGTCACTCCAATGAATGTTGAGGATGGAGCGGAGACAGTGCTGATGGAAGCGTTCTAGGAGCCGTAGGTGATGCCAGTAGAGAACCCATGATTCGGAGCCGAACAGGAGCGTGGGTATGACAACAGCTCTGTACACACTGATCTTTGTGTGTTTCTTCAGGTGATTGTTTTTCCAGATTCTTTTGTGTAGTCTTCCAAAGGCACTATTTGCCTTGGAGAGTCTATTGTCTATTTCTTTGTCGATCCTTGCATCAGATGAAATGGTGGATCTGAGGTAGGTAAACTGGTTGATCATTTTGAGTTCAGTGTGCCCGATGGAGATGTGGGGGGGCTGGTGGTCATGGTGGGGAGCTGGCTGATGGAGGACCTCAGTTTTCTTCAGGCTGACTTCCAGGCCAAACATTTTGGCAGTTTCCGCAAAACAGGATGTCATGCACTGGAGAGCTGACTCTGAATGGGCAACTAAAGCGGCATCATCTGCAAAGAGTAGTTCACGGACAAGTTGCTCTTGTGTCTTGGTGTGAGCTTGCAGGCGCCTCAGATTGAAGAGACTGCCATCCGTGCGGTACCGGATGTAAACTGCGTCTTCATTGTTGAGGTCTTTCATGGCTTGTTTCAGCATCATGCTGAGAGCACACAATCACACGCACGCACGTGTTCATCATTCATTATCTTCTCAAGTCACTTTAGGTAGCTGAGCAATGCATCTCTAGGGATTTTCATACAGTCAAAAATCCTGAGCATAACAGCAGTGATACTCCGCCCTTATGTCGGGAGACTTACTTCCATGAATGTGTCGTGGCCGTCCCTGAAGCACCGACTGCAATCCCTTTTGGGAAAGGTCAGCGGCGGAGTCCTGCGCTCCGCCGCCTAGCATGAATGCACTGCCTCTGCAACTGGCTGGCTAGGCAGGGGGGGGGGGGGGTGGGGGGGACACTGATGACATTGTGGTGACATCGCCAGCCTGAGACGCAAGATCAGGATTTTAAAGACGCTGACACCTCGGTGAGTATGAATGATGTCAATTCAGCGGGTGGAGCTGCTCCACCAGTCGCCCCACCTCCATCAGCTTTGGAGGGCATTGCAAGGAGCCACTGAACATGAATGCAACACAAGAGCAGCCTTTTAGAGCTGCTCCATGAAAGGTACATTTATATTTTTCCCTCCGCGCTTATAGCCGGCTTCCAGGCAAAGGCTTGGCATGAAAGGGCCTACTGTCTTTCAGATACCCTGCCCCATTTTCTGTTATAAACTGCTTAAAATCTCCCTGGTTGAATGATTTCAAACCAACCAGTAGTTCAGACATGCTTTACTGTTCAGAGTGCTATTTGTATTAAATATTATTGAAAGTGACACTATTTACAGTAATTCCAACATCACATATAGCCAGTGGCGTATCAAGGTCAAGTGGAGCCCTAGGGATGCCACTGACATTGGCACCCCCCCCATTAAAAAACACATACAAAAACTGCCACCACACACACAGGTTGTGGATACAGGTTGCGACTCTATAAAGTAACGTATTTAGTTAAGATTTTATTCAGTACTTTGAACTACTTTGTTCAGTTTGTTGTTCCATTAAACAAAACATCAATGAGTATTTCTTATTTTTGTGATGCAATGTATAAATAAATCAATAACAATATCACCCTTCAATTCACAGATTATTTAGTTGGTGAGGTATTATTGAAAAATCTCCGGGGGTGGTTGGTGTGGGCTTGTCAGGGGGAAGCTGGGACTGGATGTTGTCAGATAATGTCATCTTTGACCCTTTCAAATGCTTTTTGGCCTTGTCAGGTGGCAGCCAAGAAGGGCTGTTGGCAGGTCTGTAAGGGGACGGCCGGGACAGGCTGTTGACAGGGTTGTCAGGGGGTGGCTGGGACAGACTGTTGGGAGGTCCCATCAAGGGGCACCCAGGGTGGGCTGTTGACAGCCCTGCTGACAGCCTGCCCCGCTGGCTCCCCGGCCTCCAGAACCTCACCGAGCCATTTCGGCCTTCTGGGCCCGCTCATCAGTACCAGCAGCTCAATTTTGGGATTAATGGAAATAAATGACATCTTTCCTGCCCATAATCCCCCACACAGCTGAACACACTCTGCATTTCTCTGGTGCTGGCACTGGCAGAGCAGTTCCAGCAGTGTGAGGGTTATGAGTAGGGAGGTTGGCCATTTTTTTACCATCGATCCCTCATCGAACAGCTGCTTGTGTGCTGGAATGGCCCCAATGTGCCCCGATGAGATGCCAGCCAGAAGCAGCACTCAGGAGTCCTCAAGTGATTATTGGGCTAGGGATTCAGATAAGACGAGGACAGAGGCACCCCTGTTCTCTGCCCCAGCTGGCATACCCTAGATATGCCTATCCATAGAGCACAAACTGTGGTCAGTGCCAATGTAATGACCGTGAACACGGAGCAAAAAAGAAGCAACTCTCTATGTTGAGAAATTCCCTTTGTCCTGACATCAACTGCTGTATTTGGGGAGATATTCAATAAGGATATTTAGTGGAGGAACAAAGGAACTCTGGAAGTTTTAAATACCTCCACTAGGGTTCCTGGAATTTCTGCACTAGCCTTGCTAAAGAGCATTTTTCCAGGCCCTCAGGATTTATACACCCTTATTTGCCTCATCAGCAAGCACCTCCTCCTCCTTCTCCTCCCTAATCTGTTTTGAGTCCATGACTTCACTGCACGACTTCAATAAAATCAGTGTCCATCTCCAAAGTAAACACAGTTGTAAAACATCCATTTAAGATGACCCCAAGTCTTCATTCTATACCTAGATGACTGCTCCAATCTTTCAAGATGATCTTACTCAATATATTGTATCAGCAGAACCTCTTGGGATTTTTTTCTCCCTTTCTACCAAACTCACCTTGTGCCTTCTGCTAGCCCTCCTGATTACCATGTGTTTTCTTGCATTTCTTATATTCCTTAAATATTTTGTTTGTTCCTTTCTGCTTACTCCTTCCTCTTCTAAGTGGGGCCTTATATCTCACAAACACTGAGGTTCCCCACACCAGTTGTGAAAATTTCTCCTTTGATGGGTTCCCAATGTGATAGTACAGATCTATCACCAATGTATATAGTGTATATAGTTACAGTATCTAGACCAGGGGTGTCAAACTCAAATTCATGGAGGGCCAAAATTAAAAACTTGGACTAAGTCGAGGGCCAAACTAAATATTTATTGAAAATTTTCAACAACATCTGCATGTTTTCTCTTCTTTCAACATATGTAATGTTAAACTTTAGGATATAACTTTAGGAGGATAATATTACAGGCCAGAAGTAGGTAGCTCAAGTTCACCCTTTGCTTGACCTGAGGGAAACCTATTTGGTCCCTGTGGAGATGTAGTCAGCATTCACAGGCTGTGTCCATTTTGGCCTGCATCAGGACTCAGCATTTCCTGTTCACTCCTCAGGCTCTAGGCCTCTATTCACCCTCGACCCACCATCCCTCTACCTGACCAGTCCTTTACCCAACTTCTACTCACCCCTCACTCCACTCGCTCTGCCTCTACCCACCCCATCCTATGCACACCCCTCTACTGCCTCTCCCCTCAACCTGTTCCTCCCTCTACCCGTCTCTCACCCTCTAATCACCCCTCCCCTATTCGCCCTGCCCCTCCCCTTTTACCTCTTCCCTATCCACCCCTCCTTCTACTCATCCCTCCCTCTAACTGCCCCTCGCACCACCATAACTTCCCCTGCCCATTACTCCTCGCCTACACCCTCTGCCCACCCCTGCTTACCCTCCCACTCAGGCCCAGCGCGCTGCCGATCAGCCTTTGCGGACAGCCACCATCTCTCTCTTCACGTGCAGGGGCGAACCAGCTGTCCCTGGGGTCCGCGCGGATGCAAGCGCTGAAGGCCGTGGCAACCGGGAGAAGTGCGCTCGCGCTGTGGAAGGGCCATCCAGTGCCAGTCGCGTGGGGCTCGCGCTGCCCGGGGGCCGTGCGCAGCCTGCCATGCCCGTCATGCAGACAGGAAATCACAGGCGCTCGCCAATCTGCCGCACTTTTCGACAGGTGGGAGAAGTGACTGGTTGTGCGGGGAGCCTTCCAACTGGCTTGCCGGCTGATGACATCAACAGACTTCTCATGTTACAATTTCTCGTGTTACAATGGGGAAGGATGTGCAATGAAGGGGGAGGATGGTGGGGGTGACATTACCAAAAAACAGCATCGGCTCTCGCTGCAGGGCAGGCCTCCTCTAATACATTTTTGAAATGATCTTGCGGGCCAAATATAATTATATCGTGGGCCAAATTTGGCCCATGGGCCAGAGTTTGACATGTGAGATCTAGACTGTGCTTACAGCGATTGGCTGAGAGCTAAGCCACGCCTACTGTCTGGGCCTTAAAGGATTGTGTCCCTAGCCAGGTCGGATCATTCCGGACTGGTCGGCCACCTGTGAAGAGCTCCTGTCTTTTACTAATAAAAGCCTTGGTTTGGATCAACAAGTCTTTGATTCTTTCGACAAGCTCTACACCCACATACCAAGAACACCATCAAAATGGACCTTTCTCCAATTTAGAATCTCAACGCAAAGACCAGACCTATCCTTTCCACAATTATCTTGAAACTATGACCATTAGATCCAAAGTGTTCTCTTACACGCACTTCTGCCTTGTTGGCCTTATTGGAGATGGCTCTCCTTGGAACCTTTATACATCAGTTTTTGAAACTTTCCTGAACACATTTGACAAACTTTAACCCATCCAATGCTTATGGGAGTACAAGTCAATATGTGGAATTAAAATCAACTACTATTACAGTTATTTTATGTTTCCTATTACTGTCCGCTCTCCCTCTACAAATTTGCTCCTTCAATTTCCATTGACGATTGGGAGGCCCATAATAAAATCCTGAAATCGCATGCTGGAGGTCCTTTCCTTTAACTTAGTACTTAACTCCCTGAACCACTCTACAGGACCTTGTAACCCTTCTTAACCTCTATTTATCACATGGTAAATAGATTGAAACAGAAAGATTAATTAACAAATATTACAAAGTATTTTAAAAGTTTATTAATAAATAAAATTAAAATTGTTATATATTTATATGAGAGAGTAATAATCCATTTATTGAAAACAAGTTAGAGTTGCAAGAAATAGCTATGTGGCTGATGTACCATCGATAATTCACAAAAGGCTGAGTAGTGAAACAATCAGGCTTTTAATAGCCAAAGACTGGAACATTATCAAACTATCAAACAACCATCCACCTCCTTGACTGATCAGAGCAAAAGGAAAAGGGTGGCATTTAAGGGTCTATGGGTAGGATCAATCTCGGGAGGAGTGTCTTCTCAGTAGCAACCAATCACAGTATAACAGTGGTTTACTTTTTTTTACGAAGAACCCTGCGGGGTGAGAAAAAAAAGTGTAGCAACTATACATATATACACATTTACAGATTAAAACTATCCAGGGGTCTCCTCTGTCACAGTGAGCGGCGTGGCAAAGATAGTGCGGGGAGTGGGGGGGGGGGGAGACTGCCGTAACATCATGATCAGGTTGAGGGGTTGGCCTGTTAACAGATCACCGAGGGAGTGGGAACAGATGGGGATGTAAGGGAGTGTGGTGTTGGTACATCATTGAAAGGAGCAGTACCCTGGGGTAAGGGCTAGTCTGCTGCACGTTCCCCTAAAGTTGAAGTGGGGGAGAGCATCTGTGGAAGGTCAGTGGTGGTCGGGCAGGGAACCTGACGGTACCAGGTCTCAGATCAAGACCATGTCTTCACTCATGTCAGGGACAGTAATGTAGGTATACTGGGGATTGGTATGGAGGAGGCGAACCCTCTCAACCAGCGGGTCAGTTTTAGATTGCCTGACAAGCTTGCGGTGCAGGACCGATCCCAGTGAGGTAAGCTAGGTGGGCAGAGTAGTCTCTGAAACAGACTTCCAAGGGAAGGCAAACATCCGTTCATGAGGCGTGTTGTTGGTGGCCATACATAAAAGTGAACGAACAGAGTGAAGCGCATCTGGGAGGACTTCTTGTCAATGGGAAATGTGGAAACCCTATGACCTCACTGCCAGGAGGATGGTCTTCAAGACCGTGGCATTATCCTTTTCAACTTGCTCGTTACCCCTGGGATTGTAGCTGATGGTTCTGCTCATGGCAATGCCCCAGGTCAACAGGTACTGCCACAGCTTATCACTCATGAATGATGTTCCCCAGTCGCTGTGGATAAAGCCAGGGTACCTAAAGAGCACGAAGATACTATGGAGAGCTTAATAACGGTGGCTGTGGTAATGTCAGGGCAAAGGATGGTGAAAGGGAAAACAAGAATATTCATCAATAACAATAAGGAAATAGACATTCTGGGTGGAAGTGGAGAGGGGACCCCTTGAAGTCAATGCTGAGTGCTCGAATGGGGTGTATAGCCTTGATGAGAGGTGCCTTGTCTGTTGGGTAGAACTGCAGTTTGCATTCAGCACAGACCAGGCAGTTTCTAGCCATTGTTCAAATCTCCTCAATGGAGTAAGGTAGATTCAGAGATTTGACAAAATGGAAAAACAGATGACAGAAGTTATTTTTATGAGTTTGTAGCTTGTCCATTTGAAGAGAAGCACAGGTTCCGTGGAATCCGGGGACTCATTAAGTTTACGAGATCTGTAAAGGATATCACAGCTATAAACAGAGTTTGATTTTCCACCTTAAGATTTTATCATTTTTGATTTTGGCGCTTTGTTTATTATTAAACATGAATGTGACCACTCATTGGTCAGTGAGAAGAATGAAGCATTTCCCAGCAAGGTAGTGCCTCCAGTGGCACACTGCTTCTATGATAGCATGGGTCACCTCCTCAACAGAGAAGTGGAAAATCTCAGGGGCTTGAAAGGTACGTGAGAAAAAGGCAATGGGCCTATCCGCATGGTTGAGAGCTGCCGCCAAGTAAAGTCAGATGCATCGCTTTCCACTTAGAATGGTATTGACTCATTCGTGGCATGCATGGTTGCCTTGGTAATGTCATCTTTGACCCTTTCAAATGCCTTTTGGGCTTCTTTTGTCAGGGAAGTGTTGTGGCTTTGACCAGTGGCCGAATCTTGTCCGCAAATTTGAGAACCCTTTGAGAGGAGTAAGAGCAGAACATGAGGCATCTCTTCAGAGCTTTTAGGGTATGCAGGAGGGGCAGCTCCATCATCAGGGTTGAGGTCAATGATACCGTTCTCAAGAACACAGCCAAGGATGACCAGTAATGTTGTCCATAAGACACATTTTTCCTTATTATAAGGAACTTGTTGAGATTAGCATCATGGTCCTGCAGATCGTGGCCTCAAATGATAACATTATCGAGGTAGGTGAAAATGGCCTGTAGATTGTAGCAGTCCACCATGCGGTCCATTTCCCTTTGAAGCCGAAAGGTACCCAGAGAAAGTGATAGAGACAGCCGTCCACCTCAAATGTGAAATACTGGTGGTCCTCGGGGCAGATTGTGAGCTGGTGGTAGACCAACTTCAGGTTGATCGTGGAAAACATCCAATACTGTGCGATCTGGTTGACCATATCGGAAATGCAGGAAAGGAAGTATGCATCGAGCTGTGTATACCAGTTGATAGTCTGGCTGTATGTAGTCAATGACCATCCTATTCTTTTCCCTGTCCTTGACCACAAGAACCTGGACTCTCCAAGGACAATTCCTGGCCTCGATGATTCCCTTCCCCAATAACCACTGGATTTTCAAATTGACAAACACCCTGTTAGCAGCATAGTATCATCTACTCCTGGTGGCTACCAGCTTGCAACTGGGGGTGAGGTTGGTGAACAGTGGGGGGAGAGAGTCAACCTTGAGGGTCAAGAGGCCATATGTCACCTGCAGGGAGCTGTCCAAGAATTGTTCATCACAGATGTGGGGGTGGGGGGGGGATGGTGGAGAAGAGCCCATTGACCTTCTGCAATTGGCACTGGAAATCCAGACCCATTAACAAGGGGCACAGAGCCGTGCAGTTTGAAGTTGGGGTCACTATGCAGGACCCATGGATGGCTGTAGAGTATAATTCAGATACGAGAGATATTGGGCAGGCCATACTTTCAGGGTTGGACTTTTAGCGGTATTGGGATGGGTAAAACTTTCTGTACTCCTGCTAATGAATAAACACTTGATAATGTGCCCATTTACTTGGATGTCCATCAAGGACCTGGTGAGCTTGTGTAGTGCTTCCTGATTCAACGTGATGGATGCCAGTATGGATTCACTGTCTGAATTTCTTGGATGCTCCCACTCCTGAAATGGCTGCCCCTGGACAAAAAATGGCCGGCCTCAACCCCTCATGTTGTTGTATGCCTGGAAAGGTTGCGTCTAGCGCGCAGTCCAAAATGGCATCTCCCATGACTCATACATGGCATCACTGGAGTGCAGGGAAGATGGCACTGATTGTGATGCCTGGCGTAGTGAATGGCCACACACAGCACTACTAGATTGTGTGGGCAATTTAGATTGGCAGATATTGGCATAATGTCCCTTTTTCTGGCACTAGAAGCATACTGCATCCTTGGCAGGGCAGCGTTTCCTCAGGTGCGTGCCCTGCCTGCAAAAATAACAGCTGGAGATTGCCCACAACGGCAGCCAAGGTCGGATTATTAGAGTATTGGGTGGGTGTATGGGGCCAGTCGCTCGTGTGGTGGATGATGGCCCATCCCAGAAAAGCAGCGCCCAAGGCGATCAAGCAGCTGAGTAGTTGTCAGAGTTCTGGAGGGCCACTTCCAGTATCTCTGTAAGCTTGACTGTTAAATAGAGTACCTGTTGCTTCAGTAGTCACTAGCATATTTACCCGGAGAGGCGGCTGGCAATGTAGGCATCCCTAATAAGGTCCTCGGCATTCTGGGCGATGAACATGGGCTTTCAGTTGCAGGCTCTGCCCAGGATATGGAAGGCCCACAGGAACTCAGCACCAGACTCACCAGGGCATTGTTTTCTGGTGGCCAGGAGATGTCTGGCATGGACCTCATTAACCGTTCGGTGACTTGGGCCTTGAGGATTTCCATCGCTGCCTGATATGAGCTGGCATCACTGATCAAAGGGAAAACCTGGAGTCTGACCTGCAAGAGGAGTAGTCTCAGCCAATTTGCGTCTGTGGTGATGGCATCCGCGGCTGCTGCCAAAAAGTTTTTAAAGCATCGTAGCCACAGCTCAAAGGTATTCGGGGCATCCGGCAACTGGGGGTCTATGTCAAGTTTCTCTGGTTTCATGTACTGCTCCATACTCCTTTGAAAATTTTAGCGATTAAAATTGATGTGTCATTAATAATTCACAAAAGGCTGGGAGGTGAAACAGTCAGGCTTTTAATAGCTAAAGACCAGAACACTATCAAACAACCATCCACCTCCTTGACTGATCAGAACAAAAGTACAAGAGTGGCATCCAAGGGGCTATGGGTAAGATCAGTCTCGGGAGGCTTGTCTGGTGGATAGTAGCCAATCACGGTATAACAATGGTTTACCAGAGTGGCAATTATGGTTTTATATGCCTTCAAAAACTTGCCTAAAATAATCAACAAATGACAATAATATTTCAGGTAATTTTACAATAAAATTAATTCATGGATAAATTTCAGTTAAATCCAAATGATTTCACTTTATTAGTCTGTCAGCATAAAACCAGTGGAAGACAGTTGAATCACTCAATAAAGGGATCCACACCAAAATGTTTAAATTATATATATTTTTAAAATTTAGACATACAGCATGATAACAGGCCATAATTGGCCCATGAATCCCTGCTGTCCGATTACACCCAATTAACCTACAACCTCCAGTACGTTTCGAAGTGTGGGAGGAAACTGGAGCTCCCGGGGAAAACCCACACAGACATGAGGAAAACATACCAACTCCTTACAGACAACACTGGATTCAAACCCCGGTCTGGATTGCTGGCACTGTAACAGCGTAGCACTAACTGCTATGTGAGCCGTGCTGCCCGATTGACCATTTCGCTCCTGATACTCTGAGTCTTTCCAGCTTCTCTTAGTGTACTCAAAGCTCTAGCATCTGCAGTTCTTGTGTGAGCTAAGAGAAGCTGGAGGAACTCAATGGGTCCGGCAGCATCTATGGATAGAAATGACCAGTTACCGTTTCAGGACCACTTTTCGAAGATTCCAGGAGTTTTACTTGTTCTTTGATGTTTTTCTTTATATTCAACCAAATAAGTATGGAAATCCTGAAGCTCCTGTCAGTTTCACAATGCAAAGATATTGTAAAAAAAACAATCATTTAATGATTATTACTAATGAAAAGTGTGAAATGTTGTCTTTAAATAATGACAAAAGGTTCCATATCATGCAAATAATGGTGAACAAAAATCTACTGCGTCATGTAGAGATTTAAAAAAAACTCTGCAAAATGCAAAACTGCTAGAAATGTACGTTTATGACAAGAAGTCATATTGAGCGACACCAAGTATGTGCTCAAGTGACAGGCATTTTTGTTGAATAATTGGAAAAGGTTGTCAGGTAAATTGGGGATACAGGGGTTTGATTATACTAGGGAATAAATATATGAACTTGTCTCCTTGTCCATTAGGATATTTTGGTCATGTCACAAACCAGTTCCATGAGAAATGTTTTGAAGTGTGCCTTCTTTAAATTTAGAGGAGGTGGAGATTAAGCTCAAGTGAAATTACAACCAGGCAATAACAAACAACAAATCCAACGCTGTCCATTTTATGCCAGAGAGTAATCTTGCTCTGTAATGTTCATTCACCTCATTTATCTCATCCTTCATTTCACACTAATACCAAAAGTTCAATGCAATGTACAAAATTGCTTTCCTAGCTGCTTTCTCATCAATGTGGAATGGTTCTTCAATGTGCTGATGCATTGAAACATTAATTGAGAGCAGATTTCTCTCCATTTATAAATGGCACATGATTTCCATGAAGAAATCTGATGCCCACATTGCGACAATATGTGACTCTTTGAACTTCTGGCAGCTCCACCACCCACATGATTACTGTCCTCGCTGTTTTGCTGTGTCAGCTTTCAAGAGGAACTGGAAGGAAAATCTTGCATCTTTCTGCATAGTGCTTGATAATTCAATGATAAAAGACTACTCTCTCGCATAGCAGTTAATGCAGCCAATGTCCTTTGGATTACCGAGAAAAGTGTAGTAGCAAAAATAAAAACACTATGCAAATCATAGTCATCGCATAAAGGAGAGCTCTGTCCAATATCGATGAGTCAGGTCCATGACAGCACAATGCAAAGCTCTCTGGTGACCTAAATTGTGAACTGGTGTAGATGATATCTGACTTAGATCTCACATGTTCATTAGAAGTCACCAGATAGTTATGGGTCTGATCAAAACATCTCTGGAAAGTGCCCATCATCAGAGTTGATGCTTCTCCATTTGTGCCCGAGGCCTTTGAAATTTGCACCAGAAGACCTTTGAATGAAATGGTTTTTAGCATGATACTGCTATACCCAATAAGTGGGAATTTTAGGGTGCACAAGAGTTCTTATTCTAATGTGATTTCTTTAATTCACTGCATTTCCATTTGAGTGACAGTGCAATTTTCAGGTTTATTTCTGAACAAATTAAATTTATGCTAATACACACTTAATACAAGAAGTACACAAGTCTGATGGCTGCAAATGACTAAGCCAATTTTAAATAAATTAATCCACCAAACTTTCTAATAACAGCTGGACTTTCTTTCATATGTTTGTTTCACTGTGGAATCTTATTAATAGATCAATCTTAATGTGCAAACATGATATTGTTATCTTGTCATAATCAGAGTTTTGCAGAGGTTTACACTGCTTGAATTCTTGGAGGTTTGTTTCCTAATTTTATTTATAATTCTATATCTAGATATAATGATCATAATTATAAATATTTTATCTGGTAGCAAATTAATTATATTTCAAGTTATAACACAGCTTATTTATTATTAATGAGAACATAAACAGTACCCTTCTACATGCTGCTTAGAGTATTTTCTATTTTGTCCTTCATTTTGTGAGGCACCCCAAGAGGCTGCCACACTGCAACCCTTTGAATCCATTGTGCACTCAGTGCAGATTTAGACAGAGAACTTGGTGACATCCCAACTCGTTACAATTTTCTGAAGATTAAACTTGGTGAGAAGAGGCCAGGAATGCTTCAGTTCACTGATATGAATGAAGAGTCAAAGCATGGCCAAATAAAAATCCACTATCAGTGTCGGCTAACAAGCAGGGGTGCAGTGCTGCTGGAGTGGTGCTCCGGCACCTCTGTAAAAGCCTGCAAAAAAAAGACGGGGAATTTAAATCACCATAGTGGGCATCGGCCGCATATAAAATATAGCGGGGATTTTACAGAAGCAGATGTTGAGGTGGGGGATAGGGAGTGTTCTGGGAACATGCATGCGCGAGTCATGTGTGCATGACATAAGATACACAGAGTTATGTTTTATGGGGAGTTTGGTGCCATCTTCAAATGAATTACAGCTCCTCTAAGCTTCAAGTGACAAGCAGTGATATTTTGAAAAGGGTACAAAGTGGGGACAAGGGTGAAAAATCCACAGGATTTCTAAAAAAGGAACATCTGAGGTAAAAAATTTGGTGGAAAAAAAATGACAAAAGGAACAACATCAGGTGATGAAAGTATGTGCACGGCCAACAGGAAAAAGGAAAAGGAAGAAACTCCAAGAGGAAATCAACAAAAAAATTAAGAGAAACAGCAAAGTGAAAGAGAGAAAGTGAGATGCCAAACTCAAGAGTCGGGGATGGGGAAACTGGGGCCGGGACAGTGGGGTAAATTCAAGAGCCAAGACTGGGACAGCCAGGGAAACTGGGGCCGGGACAGTGGGGTAAATTCAAGAGCCAAGACTGGGACAGCCAGGGAAGCTGGGGCCAGGACAGTGGGGTAAATTCAAGAGCCAAGACTGGGACAGCCAGGGAAACTGGGGCCAGGACAGCCGGGGAAACCGGGGCCAGGACAGCTGGGGCAGTGTTGAACCAACAGTGCTTCAAATTCTTACAAAATAAGGCTAAGGTGGCATGGGAGAGTAAATAAAGTCCTATGGTGGAAAGCACTGTTCATTTTCTTGATCTCATGAAATGTGGAAATGTATCTGTGAAATGGGAATCAATAAGGTGGACCTGTCAATGGAAGATATAGGTACTATTCTGAATAGATTCATATATGATGGGAAGGTAGAGATAACTATTACAGCTGCAAAGGAAGGCAGGGTAAATGGAGAAATGAAGCCATATAGGGCAAGAGCAACCTGGTACAAAAACTCTAGAAGCTCACGAGGCAGTTGAAAAGGGGGATTTTGGAGAAATTACCTTAACAAGCAACAACAAAATTGTCTCCATTATCTATGGTTTCTTCATAGTCTTATAAACAATTTGCAGCACTGTATGTTCACGACAACATCCTTGAAAGGTTCTCAAACTTCTGACCTCAAAGTATGGATAAATCCCTGCTAAATGTCCTTGATAGAGGTAACTGGCCTGCTAAAATACCGCCTCATTATGGAGAACCTGCAATATAATCGCTCTGTCAGAGGTTTCTTCTTTCCATGCCTTCAGAGATTATGGGGAGGATTGTGGATGCCGCATCCCCTAGGACTTATGCCCATTTCTGAGCTGTTCACGTTATTCCTATTCGTACTGCTGAGTGTGAGAGTGGGTTCAGTCACATGAACTTGATAATAATAACAACATGCTCAGGAATTCTCATAAATCATGTATCAGCTCTTATGTTTGTTAAGCTACTCAGGCCTCCTCTAGTTCTATGTAATCCTGACCCATACACCACATCATGGCTGTGGTACCACAGGTCAGCAGATGTCACAAGGGCGAGAGTTGCTTCAGACCCCCAAAAACATATTATGCCTGACCCTTTGTGGAAATTATTGTGAAACTTCTCTTTGGTGGCATTTGGTAAGTAGGTAATTAGTTTTAAATTGGTAAAATATATGATTGCCATCTTTTTCTTTACTTCTTAATAATTATATTTTATGATAATTAGTGAGTGCAACTATGCAATACTTTGTCATATTATTCAATCATACAATGTTCTCAATTATACAACACCAAATACAACATGGCGGTCACTAAGGCCAGGTCTCGTGAGACCTCTTGTCATTTTCGGTGAGCTCCAGCACCTAAAAATTAGCACTACACCCCTGCTGATAAGTGTCAAGTATAATGAGTGGAACAAAAATACAAAGCAATAACCATCTCCAACAAGAAAAAGTCAAATTACCTGCCTTTGATATTCAATGACCATTCAATCACTGAATCCTCCACTGTTGATAACATAAGGACCACCATTTTGTAGAAACTCAACTGGACTAGCCACTAAATACTGTTGCCTCCAGAGCAAGACAGAAATTTGGTTTGCAGATGCAGCAGGCCATCAAGAATACAAATGGAATGTTGGCCTTCATCGCTAGAGGGATTGAATTCAGAGCAGGGAGGTTATGCTGCGATTGTATAAGGTACTGGTGAGGCCGCATCTGGAGACTTGCAGACAATTCTGGCCTCCTTACTCGAAGAAGGATGTACTGGCTTTTGAGGCAGTGCAGAGGAGTTTTACCAGGTTTATTCCAGAGATGAGAAGGTTAACCTTTGAGGAGAGATTGAGTTGTCTGAATTTAGAAGAATGGGAGGGAATCCAATAGAAACATATAAAATTATGAAAGGCATAAATACGATAGAGGTCAGTAAGTTGTGTCCACTGGTGGGAGAGCCTCAAGACCCAGGGCAGTAGATTTATGATGGAGATGAAGAGGAACTGTTTACCTAGAGGGTGGTGAACCTTGGAATTCATTGCCCATTCAAGCAGTGAAAGCTACCTCAGTGCATAGATTTCCATGAATTTTTCAGTTTATAGCATGGAGCTACTCTCAAAGAAAAGACTGTAAATTACTTCAGATAGTTAAGGAGATTGAATACAATTACTAGAAAATATTTTGTTCATCTTTTCTGCTTTCAGCAAGAGTCAGGTAGTTGTGAGGTGACCGGATATACATGGACAGATGAATATCTTGAACTAGTCTGCTGAAGAAAGCCCTTTCAATACCACATTCTTCTCTTCCATTGAATACCCTCTGCCCCTACACCTGCCCTCTGGAAAGCTCCCTCCTCCCTTATCTCTACGGTGTCTGCATCCTCCCACCTTTGCCCCACAATGGCTATCCCTCACTCAACCCCTATGCCAAATGCAGGAGGGTCCCTCTTCAAGTGCATAAGCAGGGTTTTTATAGTACTTTTCCCAATGTCATGATGACACACGAGGAGAATTCCCATTGAAATTCCCAGCTCTAGTTTTTGGCCTTAACTTTCTTTTTTTTTAAAATAAACTCTGACCTTACTGATGAAAGAACTTATGATAACCTTTTCCCTTATACCTGCTCTTTATATATAATTAGATGTTGATGGATATGTGTTTCATAACGCAAGATGCTACAATGAATGGTAGGTAATAAAGTCACTGAAGGCGCATGTGGTTTCATCGATAGATAGGCTGACTGGTCTCGTACTGAGTAGAGTCCGCACAGCCTCTAGTGACCCTGTCAGATATGCATGCAGTTGCCTTCAATGTAACAAATAAATGTAAATAGTCAAAACCATGCAGTGGAATTCTTGATGTGGACTCCCACACATATGATTTTGTAAAATTTTTTCTTGGGAGATTCTGATTCTTCATGTTTGAAAGCAAGACGTGATTAAGCTGTATTTTTTTCTGTCAGTTGATAATACCTGAACAAAATGTTTGTGGGAAAAAAAATCTGGTCAATGTTAGCAATCATTAACAATCACACTTGTGGAATCAATGATTTGTATATCATGATTGATATACAATTTTTCTACATTAATATGAAAAACTAATATGTTTTACTGCTCTTTAGAAACCTATTTGACTCCTCTCAAGACTTCATATTCATAATAATGATAAAATATTATTGCAGCAATACAAATTGAATTACGAGGAAGCAATATTCCCCAGAAACTTGTATGGTATAAGACAGATCTTCACAAAGCTTATTGATTGTGGTAAGAGAGATGATATCTCATTTTCATGCAAAATAATTTTTAAAATAGATTTTCATTTCAAAATTTACAAATGGATAAAGTTCCAAATGATAACGATAATATTTAAATATATGTTTTGAGAAGTAATTTGTACATATTTTCCTTTCTGTTCTAAGAATACTGATTTCATGTTGAATGTATTTCCACGGCTGTTGCATTTACTCAGGTGTCTCACTCGAGCATCAGTTCTTAACTAGTGAGTCTTGGCAGTTGGTCCAACAAGCCATTTGGCTCTCAGAATATTATACCCAAGAGTGCTGGTTTCTGTACTGAATGTTCACATGCCCATCTTCTAGCCCAAATTCCAAAGTGTAATCAGCAGAAGGAGCCACATTTAATCATTTTTCTTTCAATGGTCTATCACACTCTATCAAAAGTTACCACTAAATACAGAAACGCCCTGACTTGTGACCCATGTGACTTACCTCCATCCACGCATATGACCGAAATTTGAAAAGAATATAGAGAAAATTATAAAACTAGAACAGATTATGTTGTATTTGAAAATCTATAACAGGGATACAGGGCATGAAAGAGCCAAAATCTGCAAACTTACATTATTAGTCAGCTTTCTTGGATCTGTAGGCTGGACGTGGCCATCTTACTTCCTGTGTGCATGCGCAGTGGGTTCACATATCGGAGTTTGATTGGCATTGTTTGGATTGGCATTGTTTGGACACTTAACTCTCATGCATGTGCCAACTAAACTCCAATACGCAAACCCACTGCACACGCGCCAACCAACGACTCACACACGCACCAACTAAAGAGTCACACATGTGCACAGGAATCAAGATGGCCATGCCCAGCCTATGAAACTCAGGCGCCGACTAATAAGGTAAGCATAGGCCACAATGTGGAAAGGTTTGCCAAGGTTGAACGACAAACTTAGGTAGCTTTAAGTTGTAATCATCAAGTCCATAATGAAAAAAAAGGTTTGTTTAAAAAGTTTGCTTTAAGACTTATTTACTCCATGTGCACAGACAAAATTCTGACTTGCATCCATTTCGAGATATGACCAATCCTTTGGTCCCAATTACATCGTAAGTCAGGGAGCACCTGTACAGCAATTGACCTTTCTCCTGATAAAGATCTTCATATGTGATCAAACAAAACACTGTTCTGTGCAATAGCTTGTTGAAACTCATAAAATCAAGTGCTTAACCTTGCATGCCTAGTTTTACAAGGTGTTATATATTGGCAAGTAATGACACTGAACTACTTTGTGGTAAACTCATTAAATTCCTATTGAAAACTTGTTTCACCTTTTCTATGAACTTTGGCTTAACAGAACTACACTCATGGAAACCTTAGGAGCCCGTCATCTCAAACTAATGGAAAAAGTCATTTTGTCAGATTTTTGTTAATTAGATGAATTTTATTGTTCTCTGGTCATTGAACCATAGAACATGACAGCACAGAAATCAGGCACTTTGGCCCTTCTAGTCTGTGCCAAACTATTATCCTGCCTAGTTCCACTGACATGCACCCAGTCCATAGCCCTCCATACACTTCCCATCCATGTACCTGTCCAAACTTTTCTTAAATGTGAAATTTGACCCCACATTCACATTCACCACTTCAGCTGGCAGCTTGTTCCACACTCCCATTATCCTCCGTGTGAAAAGTTCCCCTGAATATTCACCCTTAACCCATATCCCCTAGCTTATATCTCACCTAACCTCAGTGAAAAAATAGTTTATACCTCTCATAACTTTGCATACATCAATTAAATCTTCCTACATTCTTCTAAGATCCAGGGAATAAAGTCCTAACCTATTTAACCATTCCATGTAACTCAGTTCCTGAAGTCCCAGCAACATCCTAGACTATCGCCTCTGCATTCTTTCAATCTTATTGATATCAAGCATGCAGTTGGGTGACCAAAACTGCACACAATACTCCAAAATTTGGCCTCACCGATGTCTTATACAAATTTACCATAACATCCCAGCTCCTAAACTCAATTCTTTGATTTAAGAAGACCAATAAGCCAAGAGCTCTCTTTACAACCTATCAACCTGTGACATCACTTTCAAGGAATTATGTATCTATATTCCCAGATCACTCTGTTCTACTTACTGCACACCTCAGTGCTCTATCATTTTCCATGTACATCCTACCTTGGTTTGTTCTTCCAAAATTCAACACCTCACACTTGTCTACATTAAATTCAATCTGCCATTTTTCCAGTTGGTCCAGATCACTCTGCAAGTTTTGAAAGCCTTTCTCACTGTCCACAGCATCTCCAATCTTGGTGTCATTTGCAAACTTGCTGATCCAATTTACCATATTGTCATCCAGATCATTGATGATTGGTAAAGGAGTGAACAGGTGACCTGTTTAAAACAGCCAGCTAATTAAAAATTAGTCAGAGCAAACAGACAGGTGAATGGTGGAGGTGTGAGCAGGTAATCCATTATAAATACCATAAAAGTGAGCCACTGTATGGCAGAGTGGTCATTTGAGGGAAAATGGCTTTGGCTCAATGGGCAAGAGCTGGGCACTATAGTGCGAATGAGTACATTTTTGAAAAATTATTAGTGTTAATAGATAAGGTATTATGACTATAGGGTATTGAGTGTCCCATATGGGTTCCCAGGGAGACTCTGTGCCTTTCTGATCCATACATCTGTGCCAGGTGCTCTGAGGTGCAGCTCCTAAGAGACCTTTTAAGGAACTAGAGCTATGGTTCATTAGGGAGAATGAGGAGGTGATTGGAACCACAGGGAATATATAGATAACACCTCTGTACCCATCTCTCTCAGCAACCAATTTATCATTCTGGGAGGATAACCTAACAGAAGATGACCAGATATACCAGGTCTCTAGTACTGAGTATGGCTCTATAGTGGAAAGAGTGAAGAGGCATACAGTGTTGATAGGAGATTCCATTATGAGGAGAACAGACAAGAGATTCTGTGAGCCTGATAAAGACACTTGGATGGTGTGTTGCCTCCCTGGTTCCAGTGTATGGGATGTCTCAAATCAGGTCAAGAATATTCTGAGGGGCGAGGTTGAACAGCCAGAAGTCTTGGTACATGTTGGTACCAATGACATAAGTAAGGTAAGTCAGGAGGTCCTGAAGAGGGGAATTAGGAAGGAATCTGATAAGCAAGATCCCTTGTGTAGACATCTCAGAATTATTCCCTGCACCATGTGCTAGTGAGGACAAAAGTAGTGAGATCCTGTAGATAAATGTGTGGCTGAGAAACTGCTGTAGGGGGTAGGGCTTCAGATTCTTGGATCATTGGGATCTCTTTGGGGAAGTTGCAACCTTTACAAAAAAGATGTGTTACATCTGAACACAAAGGGTCCAATATCCTGGTGGACGGGCTTAATATAGCAGCTTAGGAGGGTTTAAACTTGTTTGGCAGGGGGGTGGGAACCTGAGTGCTAGGGCTAAAGAAGGGGAAAACAGCAGTTAAAGTGAAGGTCGTGTGCATCAAGGATGACAGGGAGGTGATGAGACAAAATAGTAGCCAGAGGGATGGCAGACACAGTACATTCAAAAACTGATCTAAAGATACTATCCTCAAATACAGGCAGCATTAGGGAGAATGATTTTTCTGTACAGCTACAGGTTGGAGAGTATGATGCTGTGGTCATAACTGAGTTGTGGCTGGATAGATGTCATTGGGAGCTAAATGTACAAGGTGTTTTGCAAGGATAAACAAGGAGGTAGAGGAGGTGGCATGGTTCTGCTGGTTGGAAAGAAAGGACATAGGATCAGAAGAGGTAGAGTCCTTATGGCTTGAGTTAAGAAATGAGTAAAGATAAAAGGACATGAATGGCAGTTCAATACAGGCCTCCAAAGAGCAGCTGGGATGTGGACTACAAAATACAACTGGAAATGGGTAAGGCATGTCAGAAGACAGTGTTACGCTAATTATGGGGGATTTTAACATGAAAGTAAATTGGGAATGCTCGGTCGGTATGGGACCTCAGGAGGGAGAGTATGTGGAATGCTTACAAGATGGCTTTTTGGAGCAGCTTGTTGGTGAGCCCACCAGGGGACCAGCTGTTTTGGATTGGGTACTGTGTAATGAACCAGAGGTGATTAGAGAGCTGAAGGTAAAGGAACCCTCAGGAGGCAGTGATCACAATACGATTGAGTTCACTTTTTAATTTGAATAGGAGAGGCTAGAGTCTGTGTTGGTATTTCAGTGGAATAAAGGAAATTAGTCGCATGAGTGAGGAACTGACCCATGTTGATTGGGAAAAGTACACTAATGGGGAAGACGGCAGATCAGCAGTGGAGGGAGTTTTTGTGCAAAATGAGAAAAGTGCAGGACAGACACATATCAAAAACAAGAGAAATCGTGAAATCTTTTTTAAAAAATGAGACCATGTGGCTGACGAGGGAAGTTAAAGCCAAAGTAAAAGCAAAACAGCATATGAGGAATAAAAAAAAATTATTGGGAAGGTAGATGACTGGGAAACTTAAAAATTTGAAGAAGACAACTAAGAAGGTGATTAAGGAAAAGATTAATTATGAAAGGAGATTAGCAAATAATATAGAAAAGGATTCTAAAAGCTTTTTGCTTCTATAAAGAGTGACCAAAGTAGACATAGAGCCAACAGAAAATGACACTGGAGAAACTGTAATGGAAGACAACGAGATGGTAGATGAACTGAATGGATATTTTGGATCAGTCTTCACTGGAAGGTATTAAAAGTATATCAGACTCTCGTGGCTCTCTCGGAAGAGAAGTGAGTGCAGTAAAGATCACAAAAAGGTGGTACATGGGAAGGTAAATGGTCTAAGGGTAGATATTTCTCCTGGACTGGATGAAATAAACCCTTGCCTTCTTAAGGAAGCAGCTGTGAATTTTATGGAGGGATTGGTAATAATCTTATGGGAGTCAATGGAGTCTGGCATGCTTCTGGTGGACTGGAGGATTGTGAATTTAAGAAGGGAGCAAAGCAGATAAAAGGAAATTATAAACCTGTTAGCCTGATGACAGTGGTTGAGAAGCAATTGGAGTCAATTTCTCAAGGATGAGATTATGGATTACCTTAAGGTGCATGAAAAGAGAGATGCAAGTCATCAGTTTCCTTAAAGGAAAGTCATGCCTGACAAACCAGTCACCATTTTTTTTAAGAGATTGCAAGTAGGATAGACAGGGGAGATGCAGTGGATGTTGTGTATTTAGACTCAAAAGGCCTTCAACAAAGATGCCACCCAAGACTGCTAAACAAGATGAGAGCCCATGGAATTACTGAAATGATGGTAGCATAGGTAGACCATTGGCTGATTGGCAGGAAACGGTAGGAATAAAGGGATCCTATTCTGGTTGGCAGCCAGTTATCAGTGGTGTTTCCCAGGAGTAGGTGTTGGGGCTGCTTCTCTTTATGTTGTATATAAATTATTTGGATTATAGAATAGATAGCTTTGTGGCTAAATTTGTATATAATACCAAAATGAGTGGTAGGAGAGGTGGTGCTAAGGATACTGAAAGGTTGCAGAGAGATTTGCATAGATTAGGGGAATGGGCAAAGATATGGCAGATGAAATTCAATGTTGGAAAGTGTGCAGTCATGCATTTTTGTAGAAGTAATAGATGGGCAGACTATTATTTAGTTGAGAAAATTCAAAATTCTGAGATACAAAGGGACTTGGGAATCCTCATGCTGGATGCCCTAAAGGTTGCCCTCCGGGTTGAGTCAGTGGTGAAGAAGGTAAATGTAATGTTGGCTTTTATTCTAGAGGGATAGCAGTTGATAGCAGGGATGTAATGTGGTGACTCTATAAAGCATTGATGACACCTCACTTGGCGTACTGTGTAGTTTCAGCTGCAATATTTGAGAAAAGATGCTCTGATATTGAAGAGGGCTCAGATTTACAAGAATGATACCAGGAATGAAAGGGTTAATGTATGAGGAATGATTGTTGACTCTTGGCCTACTTGTTGGAATACAGAAGGATGAGCAGGGACCTCAGCCAGTTAAAATGCTGGAAGGCCTGGTCAGAGTAAATGTGGCAAGGTTGTTTCCTATGGTAGGCAATTCTAGGATGATAGGACATGATTTCAGGATAAAAGGGTGTCAATTTAAAACAGATGTGGAAAACCTTTTCATTGTGGATCTGTAGAACCTATTGCCACAGGCAGCTGTGGAAGTGAGGTCGTTGGATGTATTTAAGGCAGAGATTGACAGTTGTTTGATTAGTCAGGGCATCAAGGATTATGGGAGAAAAATCCCAGGGAGTGGATGGATAGTTCAGCTCATGATTAAAATGGTAGAGCAGGCTCGATGGGCCTACTTCTGCTCCTATATATTCTGATCTGGGTCTGGTCCCAATTCTGGGTGCTGAATGTATTGAGGGACAATTTTCAATGGCCAAATAGTGCACCAATCCACACGTGGCACAAGGGAGGTAACCAGAGCACCCATAGGAAACCTTTCTAGTCACACTGAGAATGTGCAAACTCCAGACATTCAGCACCCAAGATCACAATCAAACCCAGGTCACAGGATCTGTGAAGGAGTGCCTCAACCAGTTGCATCACTGTACTTGTTCCAGTTTTGACATTGGCTCTCAAAATGAGTGTACAGACATGTGTTTCTTTGAACATTTTTCTGAATTGGAATGAGGAAGAGGAAATTGGATATATTTATTAGCTGTATACACAAATACAGAGATGTAATAAAAAGATTGACTCCTAAACTTGATTGTGTGAGGGGAAAGCCTTTGTTTGGCACCACCACTTCACAGAACATTGGATCTCCTTCATAATGACTTGTGCACATCTGGATTAGATATCACTCGCACAGAAATAAGCTTAGCATTCAGGTTGTGAGGGAACTTTGGCAGAGGCCCAGAAAGAACAGTTGCCAAAGGAGAAAGATGTCAATATTTGAAGTTCCTGTTCAATTAAGTTTTATTGAATTATGAAACAGAATGTTGATTTGTTCTTCAGTTATCAGACTAAGATGATTAAACCAGCATGGATCAGCATTGTTCCCTCCCTTGCTTTTTCTCTCAAGATGGAAAACCAAGGCTTGCTTGCAATTTGATTTATCAATATTTTAGTGATAATTTCAGATGTAGTTATAGTTATGTTGCCTGTCTGAATCTTTACAAGCTTTTATGTCCACCAGGCTGGACTGGATGTAAAAGTAATAATGTACATAGTTTGGTAATTCATTATTTTGAAGAAATGAACAATCATGGATGGCTGACTGTCAAAAGTTATAATTTGCTTGGTTTTATGTGCCATGAATAGTGATAGAGCAGGAGTAGGACATCTGGCCTATTGAGCTTGCTCTGCAATTCAATAAGATCATGGCTGATCTGATCGTTGACTCAACTCCACCTAGCTGCCTTTTCCCCATATTAATTTTTTATGTAAAAAAATCTAACTGAACCTTAAACACGTTTAATGAAGTAGCCTTAACTGCTTCCCTGGGCAGATAATTTCACAAATTCACTACTCTCTGGGGGAAAGTTTTTCCTCATCTGTCTTCAATCTTCTCCCCTGAATCTTGAGGCTGTGTCTCATGGTTCTGGTCTCACATACCAGTAAAAACAATTTTCCTGCCTCTATCCCTTTCATAATTTTGTTTCTATAAGATCTTCTCTCATTCTTCTGAATTTGAGTGAGAATAATCCCAAGTGGTTTAGTCTCTCTTCATAGGTCAACCCCTTCATCTCCAGAAGCAACCTGATGAACCTCGTGGACTGCCTCCAAGGCCAGTATATCCTTCTAGTATGGAAACCAGAACTGCACACAGTACTCCAGGTGTAGCCTTACCAGTACCTTGTACAGTGGCAGTATGACCTCCCTGCTTTGGAGTTCAATTCCTCTAGTGATGAAGGCCAACATTCCATTTGCCTCCTTAATAACTTGCAACCCACTTTTAAATTTGAAAACTGAAAATCTCCTGGTGTAATCTTACAGGGGTTGCCCCACATTATTGGATGAAAAGCAAAATAAACAACAGCACAGGAACACTGTTAAATAAATTCACATTTCACCTTGTATTCCACAGAATGTGATTGATAAAACTGGAAATGATTGCTCTGAGACCAGTGGCCTGGAATAATGCCCTGGGGGCAGATCAGTAATGCCCCAGAAGTAGCAGCAAATAATCCGAACAAATTATCTACATTTATGTCTGCTGGAACTCATTCATGAAATGTTTATTTCTTGGCCATCCAATGCATCAATTTTGCAAGAATTCCTTTGGAAATATTTGGTTGAATGCTGTTTTACTGTAAATGGCAACATCAAGACCTCCATTTTTTTTTTGCATATCTGAAATCTTGAGAGATTGTGTAATAAGGCCTAATGCAAAGCAATAAACATAAATGGTGTAATAATCCCAGCAAAATATCTTTCATTTCTTGCCAAAAGATTGGATCTGAAGGATCTGGGCTACCTTCAGCTTTGGAGCATCACAAACAGTCAAGCAATGCTTCTTTCTCTCACACCTACAATGCAACTCTCCTCACTCCCCAAATATTTCAGAGCATGTAGTTTTTAATTGACTGTTGCTTTTATGCATGGTATGAAGTACAATTTGCATGCAGCTCAGATTCTCCATCCACATTTTTGAGACTGGAAGCATGTGCCAATACATCTGGCTTCATTTGTATTGGTGTAGCTAAAGCAGCAACACAGTGACATTTAAAAATAGGTTAGGGTGCCTTAGACCAAAGGTATCCCTGCTCTTGTTGATACCAAGGTTATAGTGCTAGGAATGTAGTGTCAATCCCTAACTCTCAGCAATAATATCATGAGTACTCAGCAATGTGTAGAGACTATCTGTGAGGACTGGTGATGCTGGGAATGGATAAACTGTGCATTCTTGCCAGCATGGTAAATTAAGGCCAACAGTTGCTGATAGACCACCTGGATTCTATCTACAGTCTCTCTTCTCACCTCTTGTTGGATGGCATGGAAGTTGCTATCTCACATTCTCTTTGATTGACTGCACAACTGTCCCCACAGATTTCCCTATTGTAACAGCTCAAGGGTGTTGGCATGCTATTTCTAGCCTATGTGTATCATTGCTTCTACCAATACTGTCGTCATAAATAGTCCTTAAAATTGGAAAACTGTACCAAACCTCCTTGAATATCATCTGACTGAATTATTTTTTTAAATTTCTTACATGATTAAACTGGATTGAGCCTTTATTGATTCAACCAAAAATAAGTCTTCAAAGGAGAGATTGACAGATCGTTATCTAGGGGTCTGGAAGTTCAGTCTCCCAGTGCATGCACCAGGTGACAGGTACTGACAATACATGAGAAAGCCAGAGTTGCTCTCATAATAAACCACCAAAATATTTAAAAAATACCTTAAAAATACAATCACAGGCATCATTGCAGCAATGATAATCATCCAATCCATATTGTGCAACAACCTAAACAAGAAACACAAACCCATTTAGAGGCCATTAAAACAGACATCTACAGATTGCAATCTGACTTTCAATACTGATTGATTTGATACATTCTATACATCCAAATCTGTTAAATTAAATCTTTCAGTTTTATGAAATACAAGGTAGTAAATCCTTTGGTTTATTTAATCGAGCATGACATATTTTGAATGGAGATGGTGCTTCTTCTTCCTCTTAATGTTAATGACTTAAATGTTATATTTCTGCACACTTAATAGTTTAATTTGACTATGGGCCTTCAAATTAAAGCAATTGTAGCACATGCTACAGCAGGGCATGAAAGCAAGACTCTGACATGAGGGGAGTACAGTCGATACTAATTTTATTGACAGGTTGCCCTGCCTTTATATAGGCCCGCTGGGCCTGGTTGTCACGCCGCTTCCAGCGGAAATGACATCAACTTGCCGGCCGCAGATACGCTGTCATTTCTGCCAGTGCTCACTGTTTCCTGCTGTCTGGCCAGCAGCCTGTGCAGAAAGCCAATTTAGTCAGCATAGCCCTTGCAGGATTGCCACGTTTGGAGGCCATCTTGTGTGTTGGGATGCTATGGGCTGGCACATGACCCATTCCCCCCCCCACCCCGAACCAGTGATCCAGGCACTGTCCTTGGTTTTGGGTGGCTGCCTTTGTGATGTTGGGGAAACAGGTGTCCAAATGTGCTGGTTTGAGGCAATCAATAATAAATGTTTCCTCCTTGCTGCCGATGTCCAGCACACATGTGCCTGACCACCCCATAGGGCCCTTCATATGGCTGCTGTAGCAGCCCCCGGTGCACTGCTCGCTGCACGAAATTGTATGCACAGCTTCTCCGTTGCCCAGGGCTGAATGTCTTGGGCTGGCCATGCACTGAGGGCTGTGTTGGGGCACAGATGTTCACTCAGTCTCTTGAGGGCTGCCTCTGAGGGTTTGTCCATTTTTTCTGGTGTCAGCTAGGAATTCCCTGGGGATGACCAAGGGTGCTGCATACACCATCTCTGCTGCTGAGATGTTGAAGTCTGTGGTGCAGTGCGGATCCCCAGGAGGACCTATGGAAATTTGTCGATCGAGTTTGGACCTTTGAGTCAGGCCATCAGTGCCACTTTTAGGTGCCTGTGGAACCTCTCCTCCAACCCATTGACCTAAAGATGGTATAGTGTGGTGTTCAGCATGGTGGTCTCCCAGGAGGCTGGCTAAGACCAATCAAACCTGCCAGCTACCATTCTGATGGTGTCCTGATGGCTGATTGTGCCAGGTTATGCACCATGTCGAACACTATTCATCTCCATGCTGCCGGGATGATGGGGCAAGGTTTGCCAGTCGAAATGTCACAAAGAGGTGTCTAGTCTCTGCAGCTAATGTGGACATCATCCAGCTTGAGTCTTGTCACTGCCGTCCTGTACGCAGGGATGTTGGGGTCTGTTTGTTGTGCCTAGGCCAGGGCCATGTAATCGATTTCTTGGGGTTAGTCTGTATTGCTTGGACTGTTGGCTGGGACAGTGCATCAGACCATGTTGGTCTTCCTGGTGATATCAGAGTTTATCACAGATATAGAGCATATGTAGACAGGGTCCTCTGCTGCTTGACTGACCATGGGTCTAGAACTTTATTGAATGCGTAAGTCAACAGTTTGTGATCCCTGAAGGCCTTGAATCACCTCCCCTCCAGGAAATGTCTAAAATGTCAGACTGCTAATACAGGAGTTCACAGTCAAAAGCACTGTAATTGATCTTGGGGGACAGGGGTGCCTGCTGAAGGAGGCAAAGGGTTGCCATAGCCCCCTGACTAATTGCTCAAGTACATCCCCGATCATTGTGCTGGATGTATCAACCATAAGGGTGGTCGGGCTGTCTATCCTTGGATACACCAGGAGTGCTGCATTGGCCAGGTTGTCTTTGCCTTCTGGAAGGCTTCAGAAGTTTCCTTGTTCCACTCAACCTCTTTTTTGCTTCCCCACCATGAGCGAGAATAATGGACGCTGATGCTGGCTGCTGCTGGTATGAAGCTGTGATAGTACAGATTCTAACACCAATGTGTGCATGTACATATGTACAGATGGTAGTGTAGGATGACTGTGATTGGCTGAGTGTAGCCACACCTACTGGCAGGTCTTAAAGGATTGCTCCTAGCCAGACCAGGTCATTCTGGACTGGTCGACCTACTTGTGATATGCTCCAGTCTTTTAGTTAATAAAAGCCTTGGTTTGGATCAACTAGTCTTTGGTTCTTTTGATGCGCATTACAGAAGCGGTGATAGAAATTAATCACATCAGTGAACTCCTGGAGGCACTTCACTGTATGTGACTTCGTGAAAGTGGCCTTTACCTTTACGGGCAGAGGTGTCGCCCTCTGTCCATTGATTCTGTGACCCAGGAAGTCTATTGTCTCTGGTCCAAACTGGCATTTGGCCAGGTTGATGGTGAGGGCAAACTTGCTGAGGTGGGTGCATAGCTGCCTTATGTGGGCTGTGTGTTCTTGGTGGTTGTGGATGGCTATCTGAATGTCGTCTAAGTAAATTAATGCAAACCTGAGATCTCGGCCCACCATGTCCATCATCCTCTGGAATGTCTGAACTGCATTTTTAAGTTTGAAAGGCATCCTCAGGAACTCAAAATGAAGGGAATAATGATGATGTTTTTAGCAATGTCCTCTGTGTGGACAAGGATTTGGTGATAACCCCTTATGAGGTTGACCTTGGAGAATATCTGTGCTGCTTGTATGTTCGCAGTGAAGTCCTGTATATGAGGCACTGTATACCTGTCCAGCATGGTGGCCTCTGAGGCAGCAATAATCTCTGCACAGTCTCCAATCTCCAGCTGTCTTCAGTACCATGAGCAGGGGGGTGCCCAGGGACTGTTGGACCACCGCACAATTCCCAATTAAACCTGGTGTGTAAGGGAGCCCTTAGTGCGAACTTAGTCCTTTACCCCATGTTTTGGTTCTGTGAGGTAAATTGTAGTGCCAGGTTGTGTGCGAACTAGTATCATTGGTAGTGATGTAATATAGGTGGGGGCGGGTAGCTTGGTCTCCCCAAGAAGGTGTGGAAAGTCTTGACATGCACTAACTGCCACCTTTTAGGTCCACCAACAAGCACTGAGAACGTCTGACCCCAGTAATTGTTGTTGCACTGCTGCCAGGGTGAACATCCACATGAACCAGCTGTTCCTAAAGTGAAGTGGAATGGTGCAGGTGCTGAAGGTTCAGATGTTGGAATTGTTTGTGGCCCTCCAATGCTGGGCCTGGTGTTCTGTTGTACGTGTTGCAAGCTGAGGGTAGCAGAACACTGATCTCGACCCCGTGTCAACTAGGAACCCTTACCCTGATAGGGAGTCCCACATGCAGAGAAGGCAGTCTTGTTGGCCAAATGCTGCCATCACTAGCGATAGTCGAGTGTGACTTTTCCCAGAAATGCGCAGGGAGGATAAGGCCTCTGAACCTCAGCATTGGTGATAGAAATAGTACTGCTCACCATGGGGGTCCGTTGGCCTGCTGGTCATCTGTGGCGATCTAATCATCCACTGCACTCAAGGCCTTGTGACTAGGTCTACCACAATGCTGGAGTCTCTCTTTGCTCTCCAGACAATGTCTGCTCGATCCGCAACCTTCCTGGGGTCACTGAAGTATTCTATGAGCAGCAGTTGGATATCCTCTGGTAGTTGCTCCAGGAAGATCTGTTTGAAGAGCAGGCAGGGCACGTGGCCATCGGTTAACACTAACATCTCATTCACGAGAGCAGAAGAGGCCCTGCCCCTCTAAACCATCCATGTGGAACAGTTGGGCCGCGGACTCGCAGTTTGAGAACCTGAAAATGTGAGTTAATATCTCTTTGATGACCACATTATTTGCCCTGATCTGGAAGAAATTATCGACCCTAGTGGCTGGGTCCTGGTCAAGCGAGCTCCTCGTGTACTAATACCTCGTGGAGTCTGTCGAATCTGGAACTAGGCTTTGACCTGCTCGAACTCTGCCAGCGGCTGTGAAATCAACAATGTTAGTACTTTCAGTCAAACTGGATTGTGTTGCTTGTTCCTCCATCATCGGGAACAAAGCACCATTTGGACCGGTCAGGGTCGCCAATGTAGTACGTTCTATGGCAGAGCATGAAAGCAAGACACTGACACGAGGTGAGTACAGTCAATACTAGCATTATTGATGGTTCGCCCTGTCTTCGTATAGGCCCACTGGGCCTGGATTTATGCTGCTTCCGGCAGAAATGAAGTCACCGGCTTGCCGGCTGCAGATAAGCTGCCATTCCTGCTGGTGCTCGCTGTTTCCCACCATGCATCTGGCAGCCCATGAAGAAAGCCGATTTAGTAAGCATGGCTCTTGCAGGATTGTCGTATTTGGATGCCATCTTGTGTGCCGGGACGCAACACAATGTAAGTAAATTTAAGAATGCTTCTGGCACAGTTTTGATGCTGTTATAAGTAATTTAATAAAATGCTGAATTTCATTAAAAAATTAAACAATAGTAGAGTGTTTTTTAAAGGAGCTAAATAGATATTGTGGGGGGGGGCTGGTGGTCATGGTGGGGAGCTGGCTGATGGAGGACCTCAGTTTTCTTCAGGCTGACTTCCAGGCCAAACATTTTGGCAGTTTCCGCAAAACAGGACGTCATGCGCAGGAGAGTTGGCTCTGAATGGGCAACTAAAGCGGCATCATCTGCAAAGAGTAGTTCATGGACAAGTTGCTCTTGTGTCTTGGTGTGAGCTTGCAGGCGCCTCAGATTGTACAGACTGCCATCCATGCGGTACCGGATGTGAACAGCGTCTTCATTGTTGACGTCTTTCATGGCTTGTTTCAGCATCATGGTGAAGAAGATAGTAAAGAGGGTTGGTGCGAGGACGCAGCCTTGCTTCATGCCGTAGTCAATGGAGAAGGTTTCGGAGAGATCATTGCTGTATCTGACCCGACCTTGTTGGTTTTCGTGCAGTTGGATAACCATGTTGAGGAACTTGGGGGGGCATCCGAGGCGAACTCAAAACGGTCAACCAGTTTACCTACCTCGACTGCACCATTTCATCTGATGCAAGGATCGACAAAGAGATAGACAACAGACTCGCCAAGGCAAATAGCACCTTTGGAAGACTACACAAAAGAGTCTGGAAAAACAACCACCTGAAGAAACACACAAAGATCAGCATGTACAGAGCCATTGTCATACCCATACTCCTGTTTGGCTCCGAATCATGGGTCCTCTACCGGCATCACCTACGGCTCCTAGAACGGTTCCGTGCTGTCTCCACTCCATCCTCAACATTCATTGGAATGACTTCATCACCAACATCGAAGTACTCGAGCTGGCAGAGTCCGCAAGCATCAAATCCATGCTGCTGAAGACCCAACTGTGCTGGGTGGGTCATGTCTCCAGAATGGAGGATCATCGCCTTCCCAAGATCGTGTTCTATGGTGAGCTCTCCACTGGCCACCGAGACAGAGGTGCACCAAAGAAGAGGTACAAGGACTGCTTAAAGAAATCTCTTGCTGCCTGCCACATTGACCACCGCCAGTGGGCTGATATCGCCTCCAACCGTGCATCTTGGCACCTCACAGTTTGGCGGGCAGCAACCTTTTTTGAAGAAGACCGCACTGACAAAAGACAAAGGAGGAAAAACCCAACACCCAAACCCAACCCACCAATTTTCCCTTGCAACCGCTGCAACCGTGCCTGCCTGTCCCGCATCGGACTTGTCAGTCACCAACAAGCCTGCAGCAGAAGTGGACATACCCCTCCATAAATCTTTGTCCGTGAAGCCAAGCCAAAGAAAAGAAAGAAATAGATATTGCAACATCATGGACAATATCATCTGACAGCAGCGGACAGATAAAAATTTAGCTCCACATTTTTCAAATGAAATCTGAGTTTATCTATGATGGCAAGATTGCAATTATGACTTTTTATATTTATTGATTTTTGCTTAACTCTAAACATATATAGCCACTAGAATAAATGTTTGTAATTAACTTATCAGTTATTCTTAAATCTCAGTGAACATTCCTTGATTTTTTTTTAATGTAGCATAGTGTTATAAAGGTGAGAAATTAAAAATGGAATTTTCTTAATGATATGCATACTAGTTGATGCTCTGAATTTGTATGAGTGAAGGACAAGATTTTTTTGTGATATCAGAACTATTGAAGGATTTCAAAAAAATTTTCTCCCCTTACCTTGCTCTTTAAAAATCACAAGAGATGATGGAATTAAAGTACAGACAGTTCTGATCCAGTTGAAATTCAGAACATTTGAACATGAATGGTCTAAATCTTGTCCTATTTATCATTTGGGTTATTTAAACAGCATTCCCGTAATATTTTCATGATGAAGACCCATCAATATGCTGGCACAATGGAATAAGCAAAACCTACAGTTTTCCAGGTCAGTGTGCCTTTTTATGCAGAATTCCGGTATTGAGGCGGGATGTGTAACTCCACGACATCATCTATGATGTATAATAAGCCTATCCAACATATCCTACAAAACAAAATGGCGGTAGATCTTGATGTGCTTATGGTGCTAGCATTGAACATGTATAGCACTCTTTGAATCCAGGCTAATTTACTTAACATCATCTATGACTTCATGATGGATGCAGAATCTGCGGGAAACTTATTAGTGCGATCAGAAATACGTTGGAGGAGAATTTGAAGAGGAGCAGTTTGAGGCAGAAATGCATGTAGATAGACACATGTTCTTGTGAGTCAACTCACGCTGTCGTCTGATAGAAAAATGTGGAGGAGAGGTAGACCACACAGGCCCATGTTCTGGTCTAATGTCCTAAACCATTTTGATGAAGATGAGTCCAAGGCTCATTTCTGTATGTCTCAGGACATTTTTGACTTTTTATTGGAACTCATTGAGCCACATCTGGGGCGCAAGACAACAAACTGGTGACAACCTCGGCTTAGACTCACCGTTGCTTTGTGGTAATATGCTACCTCCTGTGAATATCAATCTACAAGTTGTCGTTTTGATGTGACCACTGATGGTGTGCCAAGTTACAAGACAATTGAAAAGGCCCCCATTTAAACATTTTGTTGACCTGTCAAGTGATGCACGACTCCAGGAGACGATGGATCCATTTGCAAAATAGGAGTATCCAATGTGTGCTGGTGCCATGTGGCACATATTCCCATTAGACCCCCCATGAGGACCCACTAGCCTACTACAATAAGAAAGGCTGGTACTCTATTGTTCTACATGCAGTTGTAGACCACAACTACTGTAAAGATCATTCCCTGAGTTACAATTATTGTTCTTTATTAATTGTTTGTCTAACTAAACTCAGGCTTCATGTTGTTCCAGCTTCAGTAGATGTGTATGTGGATTGGTCTGGGTGCACCCATGATACTAGAGCTTTAGCCAACTCTCCTAGCTACAGAAAGGCCAAAGGAACAAGACAAGTACTTGAAAAGTTAATGTACCACACTATATAGGGTGTGTGTGTTATTCACGGTGGGTGCATAAGCACTTGTACATTGTTCTACCTACAGAAATCCAAAACTTAATGGAGTGGCAATTCCCATGCATTTAATTAAAGACCCAGCTTACTCACTGAGGAAGGGGATGCACTCAATCAATGGCTGTGTAGCTACAACTTCCATTTGAACTCAGCAAGTATTGTGGTGGAAAATGCATTTGGACATTGCAAACATCGCTGGAGGTGACTGGCCAAGTGACTTAATATTTGTACCACTTTTGTGTCAGACATAATTGTTGCATGTTGTGTTCTACACAATACACGTGAGGTTAACAAGGAACACTTCTTGCCTCCGTGACCAGGCGATCTGTGAGGCAATTATGTCCCTTCTGTAAGAAATTAAGCTAGTAAATTACATTTTTTAGTAGATGTATGGAGTGCACTTGTCATAGAATAGTAGTAAACAGGAGGCATATAAATGAAAGGAAAAACTTTTAATTCAACTGCATTTAACTATTTACAACTCCAATAAAACTATTCAATGATGACCACTTGCAAAAGTCACATTGCTGCACTGCTGGAGGATGAGGGTGATTGAAAAGATTCCTATGCCTCATCTTTAAGTGTTGCATGAGGTCACTCTGCTGTGTTGATGAGTGTGGTACTTGTGATAAACACTGTTGCATGCGTTTGTCTGGTCAGGCAGACCCATTGGCTGGCTATACCTGTGGCCCCTCCCACAGGCTCCTGATTAAAGGTGACTGTTCCACAGTCCCCTCAGTGCAGGGCAGTCGAGCAGTAAGGAGGTGCCTTTATTCTTTAGTGAATAAAAGCCTATTGGTTTCTCAACCTCAGTCTTTGAGTAATTGATGGCGCATCAATACCGTTGCATAGGAGTTTGTGGCAGTGACACGCGAGGTTGATACTGTTGAGCAGGGGATGGCATTAGAGTCATCATGAGTGAGGCCTGGTTTTGCATTTTCTGCTGGAAATCTTTGAACATTTGTCCAAACCCTGCCATCTCCTCTGAGCGGTATGTCTCTCTGCCTCACATGCTGCCATCTCAGCTTCCTGCACCTCTCTCTTCATCCGCTTCTCACAAGCCCTCTGCACCTCCTGCCGAATAAACTTCCTCTTAGCATCCTCAAGGTTCATTAAGTGCAGCATCTCCCTCATTTCCTGTGTCACCACCTGTGCCCTGGTAGGTCTGTCTCTAAGATAGCTGACACCCTGGAAAGCAATGGAGAAAAAGCTATATTAGTAAGACCACTCTTTATGGCAGACACACTTACAAAACACATGACAAAATTTCTTCATGAGAAGAAAAGTTTTTTCCTGGTTGCTCTTGAGGCATAGGTACTGTATTACTAGGCTCAGTTTCCATGCCACTTTGGATCCTGGCATCAGGACTGCTGCTGGAGGAGGAAGACTTGTCTTGAACTACATCAGGAGATGATAGATCATCAGTGTTGCTCCTTGGTGCTACTGGGTGTGCTGAATACCTTGTGCCCCAAATGGTATAACAAAGTTAAAAATACAGCCACTCCTGCCACTCAGCTTGATGGTAATTCCTATGTAGGCATTTAAGCTTGCTAACCACATGGGATTTGTCGCAATTAAATCCCCTTTCTCTCATTTTTAATGCTACCCAATCTAATATTGGTCCATCCTTCACCATGTGGCAGTTTATTTCATTCTCCACACTGATGGTGAGGAGCTTGCGGATGTCAGAATCACTCCAGTTGGCAGATATGATTGTTGGATGCTGTGAATTGGCGGTTTGTTGTGACGACTGTTGCTTTCAGATTTTCAAATCTAGTGCCGAAACATCATGCACATTACACATCATCACATGTCTTCACAACATTATATTAATTAGCTGGGTTGGTCCTGGAACACCTGAAGTGCATTCAGGCATTCAGGGAATTTTACTAGATCCCTTTGTGATAAAAAGACGGGATTGAAATGATACCCTCCATCCCGTTTCTATGCTTTTCACTCAGCACATTTTCAGGGGAGAAAAGAAGAAAATATCCTGGAACAAAGTGTGTATTTTTTTTAAAAAAAAGCATAATTGTGTCATAAACTGTCCAATTCCTCAGACAATCAATTTACTACAAGCACTAACTTTCCCGAAAGATGAGAAAGCTGCAACACTCACAGGTTCACTGAGCCAGTACCCGAAGCCAAAGCGCCAGATGATCAACTCATTCAAACTGTTTCAGGAAGGTGTGCTAGATAGATGCCACATAAAACAGTTAAAAGGACACACTCACTGTCTTCGGCACGAATCTATGTCGACATTGACAGCAGGAGGTGATGCATCTCTATGGAGCGAGCATTTGCCCACAGTCCTTGGTTTGCATACTGTTGTAAAGTGAACCTCAGCTGTCCAGCTGCAGGACTGGTATATGGCTCCACATTGGCTCTGCCTGGTGAATTTGTTGAAGCAGTTACAGAAACTTTGCTGAATGAACCATCCAATTAGGTTGACCGTTTGTGTGCTGAAAACAAGTGAGTAGTGTGGCCTTCTCATTGTTCACTAGCATCTATTTAGCAGTCACAATAAAGGTGATAAAACAGAAAATGGACAGGACCGTGTGGGAATGGGAAGGGCAGATCAGGATGGCCATTATTGACAGAGTGCACATGCTCTTGCAAACCAGTCACCCAGGCCTGTCAACTCTCCTTCCCATACCAACCTGTCCATCCTCCCCCATCTCGACTGCCAGTGTGAGACCCAACACAAAGTAACAACAAATTATATTATATCTGGGTAGCTTCCAAACTAATTGTATTTTATTATTTTAGATAACCTTTGGCTCCTGTGTTTGTTCTCTCTATCTCTCTTCTGATCTATGTCTGGTCCATTTTTGGCTTTTCCTTTTCCTTCCCCCCTCCCCCCCAATCCCAGCCTCAGATGTTGCAATTTTCAAACCCCTCCGCTCCTGGTTCCATCTACCTACTACACTCACTCCCCTCTGGTTTCATCTGCCCTTTACTTCTCCCTTAATGGTTCTCATTCTCACTTCTGTGTTTAACATATTCCACCACTGATAACCTTTGTATTCCTGCTTATTACCCTTCACCCTAGACGACCAGGGGTGGCCAACCTTTTAATTTAGACATACAGCATGGTAACAGCCCATTTCAGCCCATGAGTTCATAATGGCAGTGTAGGTTGATTGGGTGGTAAGGACTCATGGGCTGAAATGGTATGCTACCATGCTGTATGTCTAAATTAAAAATGAAAAAGTTGGCAACCCCTGATCTAGACCTTCACCTTCCTTTGGCTACTTAGCAGTATGGATGAACAGAGGGACCTTGGGGTCAAAATTTATACATCGCTTAAGGTCACCATGCAGGATGATAGAGTAGTTAAGATGCCTATGGGATGTTAAGGTTCATCAATTGGAGGATTGAGTTCAAGAGTAGAGAGGTTATGTTGCAATTCTATAAATCTCTGGTGAGGCCACACTTAGAATATTGTTTAGTTCTGGTCAGCTCATTATAGGAAGGATGTGAATGCTATGGAGAGGGTGCAGAGGAGATTGACCAGGATGTTTCCTAGATTGGAAAATAAGTCTTATGAAGCAAGGTTAGCAGAGCTGGGACTTTTCTCTTTGGAGCATAGAAGGATGAGAGGTCCACAAGCTTGAGGCATAGATAAGGTGGACACCCAGCACCTGCTTCTCAGGGCAGGAATAGGTTTGGGCCGAGTGGTTCAGGCGAGGGGTCAGAGGAATTGAGTGAAGGAGGGATGAGGAGAGAGTGATGGTAAAGTCTTTAAAAGTTGAGTACTTACCGGGATGCTGGCCTAGTAGTTCAGGTGAGGTGTCAGAGGAGTGACAAGGAGAGAGTGATGGTTAATAGGTAGAGGGCCAATTAAATGAGGGTAAGGTAAAGGAGTGGCTCAGCGGTGAGTGGCACAGCAAAGGAGTGGGACTTGGAGGCTTTGGCAAGCAGAGGGTGAGGTCCAGCTTGTTCACATTAAGGTAAGGCTAGCTTAATTGCTTATTTCTTTTGCATTTGAGAAAGGGGAGAGGAAGAATGAGTGTGAGGGCAGTTTGCTGTTCTTAGTTGCAGATGTGGGAGGTCCTGGAGTCTTCTAGCCTCCCGGACATCCATGTCTGTGCTAGGTGTACTGAGCTGCAGCTCTATGAACTTGCTCTGGTCAGGGAAAATGAGGAACTCGTAGACAAAAGATACAGCCAGGTGGTCACTCCAGGGCCATGGGAGGAGGATAAATGGGTCACAGTTTGGAGAGGGAAGGGGAAGAGTAAGGTGGCTGTAACCCTCAATAATACATACTCCTCTTTGAGTACTGTTGGGGGAACAGCCTAGTTAGGAGAGGGAAGGGGAAGAGTAAGGTGGCTGTAACCCTCAATAACACTTACTCCTCTTTGAATACTGTTGGGGGGACAGCCTAGCTGGGGAAAGCATCAGTGGCTGTACCTCTGCGACAGGGCCGGATCCTGTGGCTCAGAAGGGTAGGGAAAAGAAGAGGAGGACAATGGTTAAAGGGTCCTCTATAGTTAGGATGACAGAGGGGATTCTGTGGACACAGTAAGAACAGGAAGGTGGTTTGCCTCCCTGGTGCCAGGGTCTGGGATGTTGCTGCTCATGTCCAAGGCATCCTAAAGTGTGAGGGAGGTGAGCCAGGTTGTGGTACATAGGGAGGAATAGAGAAGAGGTCCTGAAAAGTGAATATTGGGTGGTGGACCACAAAGAGAGTAATCTCAGGATTACTGCCTGTACCACATGACGGTGAGAGCAGGAACAGAATGAAGTGGAGGATGAATGCATGGCTGAAAAGATGGAGCAAGAGGCAGGGATTCAAGTTTCTGGATCACTGGGACATTTTTGGGGGGAGGTGGGACCTGTGCAGAACAGATGGGTTGCACTTGAACCCTGGGGGACCAGGATCCTGGCAGGGTCATTTACTAAGGCTACTCAGGAGACTTTAAACTAGAATGGTTTAGTGGAGGGAACCAAGTGAAGGAGAACAGCAAGGAGAAGGTTAGGTTGCAAACAGAGAAAGCTTGTAGACAAAGTTTTGGGGGTGAGCAGGCAAGTGATAGAGAAGGAAGATGCTCTGTATGAAGATGGAGGGGAGATGATAGAAAAAGAACAGTTTGTAAAGATAGGGGCAAACAGAACAAGTAGTGGGAAATCTCTGAAATGGATATACTTTAATGCTAGGAGCATTGTAAGGAAGGTGGATGAGCTGAGGGTGTGGATAGACACTTGGCAGTATGATGTGGTAGTGATTAGTGAAATATGGTTGCAGGTGGGATGTGGTTGGCAGCTAAATATTCCTGGATTTTATTGATTTAGGTGTGATAGAATTGGAGGGGAAAGAGGGGGTGGTGTAGCATTGCTTGTCAGGGAAAATATTACAGTGGTGCTTAGGCAAGATAGATTGGAGGGCTTGTCCAGGGAGGCTGTATGGATTGAAATGAGGAATGGGAAAAGGGTAGTCATACTTGTAGGGGTGTATTATAGACCACATGATAGGGAGCGAGAACTAGAGGAGCAAATTTGTAGGGAGATAGCAGATATTTGTAATAAGCATAGGGTTGTGATAGTGGGAGATTTTAATTTTCCAAGTAAAGATTGGGAAACCCATTCTGTGAAAGAGCTGGATGGATTGGAATTTGTAAAATGTGTGCAGGATAGCGTGTTTTTAATATACAGCAATACATAGAGGTACCAACTAGAGAAGGGGCAGTGTTGGATCTACTGTGGGGTATGAGATGGGTCAGATGATGGAGTGGATTGGGACCATTTGTTTTATGGGAAGGATGTAGTAGAGAAATGGAGGTCTTTTAAAAGTGAGATTTTGAGGGTAAAAATCTTTGTTCTTGTCAGGATAAAAGGCAGTCAAAAGTTTGAGAGCCATGGTTTTTCAAGGGATATTGGAAACGGTTCAAAAAAAAAGAGACCTACAATAAATATAAGAAGCAAGGAATAAAGGAGATGCATGGAGAATAGATTGAATGTAAAAAGAATCTTTAAGAAATAAGAAAAGCTAAAAGAAGGTACAAGGTGACTTCAGCAAACAGGGTGAAAATAAATCCAAAAGGTTTCTGTGCATATATTAATAGCAAAAGGAGAGTGAGGGATAAAAATGATCCGTTAGAGAATCAGAACAGACAACTGTGTGTGGAGCCAAATGAGATGGGGATATTTTGAACAAGTTCTTTTCTTCGGTATTCACTAAGGAGAAGGATATTGAATTGTGTGAGGTAAAGAAAGTAAAGAGGGTAATTATGGAAAATGTAGTGATTAAGAAAGAGGAAGTACTGGAGCTTTTGAAGCATATAAAAGTAGATAAGTCTTCAGGTCTTGACAGGATTTTCCCCAGGTCCTTGAGAGAAGTTAGGAAATAGAAGCGGCTCTTAGTAATTTTTAAAAAGTCATTAGAGATGGGTTTAGTGCCGGAGGATTGGAATATTGTTAATGTGGTTCCTTTGTTTAAAAAGGGTTAGAAGAACAAGCCTAGCAATTATAGGCCTGTAAGTTTGATGTCTTTGGTAGGTAAGTAATGGAAAGCATTCTTAGAGATAGTATATATCAGTATCTGGAGAGACAGGATCTTATCAGGAACACTCAACACTGGTTTGTGTGTGAAAGGTCATGTTTGACCAATCTTCTTGAATGTTTTGAAGAGGTGACTGGGAATATTGATGACGGTTGAGCAGTGGATGTTGTCTTTATGGACTTAGGTAAAGCATTCGATAAGGTTCTGCATGGAAAGTTAGTTAGGAAGGTTCAAGTGCTAAGTATTAACTTTGAAATAGTCAAATGGATTCAACAGTGGCTGGAAGGGAGATGCTGGAGAGTTGCAGTGGATAACTGTCAGGCTGGAGGCCGATAACAAACGGTGTGCCTCAGGGTTCTGTATTGGGTCCATTGCCTTTTGTCATTTACATTAATGATCTGGATGAAAGGGTGGCAAATTGAATTAGTAAATATGCAGATGATACTAAAATAGGTGGAATTGTGGATAATGAAGAAGGTTTTCAAAGATTGCAAAAGGATTTGGACTGCTTAGAAGAGTGGGCTGAATTATGGCAGATGGAGTTTAATGCTGAGAAGTGTGAAGTGTTCCATTTTGGAAGGAATAATCATAACAGGACATGCGTAGTAAATGAGACAGCTCTGAAGAATGCAGTGGAGCAAGAAGATGTAAGAATAACAGTTCATCATTCCCTGAAGGAAGAATCTCATGTGGATAGGGTGGTGAAGAAGGCTTTTAGTATGCTGGCCTTAATAAATCAAAGCATAGAATACAGGAGTTGAGAGGTGATGTTGAGACATTGGTGAGGCCAAATTTGGAATACTGTGTGCAGTTCTGGTCACCGAATTATAGGAAGGATATCAACAAGGTAGAGAGAGTGGAGAGAAGATTCATGAAAATGTTACCTGGGTCTCAGAATCTAGATTACAAAGAAAGATTGAGCAGATTAGGTCTTTATTCCTTGAAGCATAGACAAAAAGCTTATCCACATAACTCTATCCATCCCCATCAATCTTAAATACCTCTATCAAATCCCCTCCCCCCAACCTTCTGTGAAGTTAGGAGAGATTGAAACAAGAGGCCATGAGTTGAGGGGAAAAAGTTCAGAAGTAATATGAGGGGGAATATCTTTACTCAGAGAGTAGTGGCTGTGTGAAATGTGTTTCCGAGAGATGTTGTGGTGTCAGGGTCAATTTTTTTCATTTAAGAAAAAATTGGATCGGTATATGTATGGGAGGGGAATAGAGGGTTATAGGCAAGGTGCAGATAGCCAGGACTATAGGGGAGTACTTGGTTCGGTGCGGACTAGAATAGGCCGAGATGGCCTGTTTCTGTCCAGTAATTGTTATATGGTTATATGAGTACAAAGTGAAGGGAGGGAAGTTTAGAGGAAACGTCAGTGGTAATTTTTTTATTATGGAGGGAGCTGTGCGTGCCTGAAAGGCCTTGCTGGGGATAATGGTGGAGGCTGAAATATTAGGGCATTTAGAGACTCTTAGACAGGCACATGGATGGAAGAAAAATAGAGGGTTACAGGGTAGGGAAGGTTTAGTAATTACTTTATTGTCGTTGCAGAAGAAAACACAATGAAATTTTAAAAACTCAACTCATGGTACTCACAAATACAACATACAAGAGCATATAAAAACACTAAAAACAATTTTTAAAAAGTAGCATTAAAACAATACAAATACACTAATTGGTGGAGTTTAATTCTCGGATGGCTCTGGGATATAAACTGTTCTTGATTCTGTTTGTCTGGGATTTAATGGACCTAAATCATCTACCCAAGGGCAATTTGTCAAATAAATGATGGCCTGGGCAAGTAGAGTCGTTATGGATATTGGCTGTCTTCCCGATTAGTTTAAGGAATAAATGGGTTGGCACAATATTGAGGACTGAAGGGCCTGTACTGTCCTGGTAGTGTTCTATGTCTCTATTCCCTTCCCCACCCTCAGCTGGCTCCAACTTCTATTATTTCTTTATCTGCTTCTACTTATCATTTGCTGGCCTCTGTCTCCCAAATCCACCCTTCCCCTTACCTCCACCTGGCTCCATCACTGCGCCTCAGTCCACCATTTTCTTTATGATCCCAGCTATCTTCCCTCTCCACTCTCAATCCTGATGCAATAACCTAACCTGAATCATCTGCAATCCTTTTCCTGCCTCAGATGTTAATCAACACTGAGTTCCACCAGTAGTTCGATTTTTGTTCCTAATTCCGGCATCTTTAGTCTCTTGTGTTTCACAGACTTGTCTTGATTAATTTATTTTACTTACTTTTCCCATCAAATCAGGTCTCTCATCTGAGTCCTTCTGGTACCGTGTGACTCAGTACTACCTGTCACATGACCTGGTGCAAAGGGTGGCTAGACCCTCTGCAGGATGAAAAATAAGACCTTTTAAAGTGCATATGAACCTCTCATAGGGTCAATGGCCATCTAGCAAATGTGTGCTGTGAACTGTGGAAAGGGCATCCCTTGCATCGAAGTTTGGTCGGGCCATTCAGTGCAACAGAACTTACCCCAGCTGTTTCGAACTTCACTGTGAAACTGGATCTGGGAGAGGATGTCAAGAGAGTGGGTCTGGACCTATGTATCCCCCTACTCACCTAAAATCCATTCGCATAAATGCTGTTCCTCTCTGAAGAGTGGGATATCCTCACAGAGCCTGTCAAGGTGTGGCCTGTACAGCCACTCCAGGATGCACATATCAAACCCCACAAACTGACTGAAAGGAATTATCTTTATCCTATGGAATGGATAGCCAGAAGATGACTTGCTTTTCCCAATGCACTTCATTTGTTTCTCCATTGTCACTGTGCACATGCATCCATTAAACAGCAATCATTTTCATGTAATATTTACACATCAGCATATAAATTTTATTTGAATTAGTCCAAAGCAGACAAATATGCAACCAGTTCTTCTTTTGTTCCTCATTTTAAGTGATTTGTGCCTCATTATTTTCCCCATCACTTTGCATTTGTAAGCAATGAGTGTTTTCCAACAGATGTACTGTGTCCATTGAAGCATTGGCAGGATGTACACATAATCTTTCCCAAAAGGTCAGACGTCAAGCAATGATCAAAGCTGAAACATAAAAGACAGATAAAGAACACTCAGGACAGCCACAGAAGGGAAATATGAAGCAGAAGAGAGCCAGCAGAGAGACGACAAAAAGAGTAACAGAGTTAGATACGCACAGACCTGGGGGTGGGCACGGCACAGAGTAGGAGCATTATAGGACGTTAAGAAAACATTGTGGATGAAATATGAATTTAAGCAAAACTGGTGTCCCACTTAAAAAGAATCAGATATAATAAAGAATACACAAATATATTTTGGAAAATGGTATAGCAAGGACTATCGTTAATATTTTGTCTGATTATTGTACTCCTTTCTAATTTGGGCATTGTCGTTTTGGTGAGAGTGTTATGTTACTTAATTGCAGTAGTTTGTCGAAAGGAAATTTCTACCAACACAAGCAGGAAGGAAACCTTGAAATGTGCTTTTATTTATATTACAAAAGAATGTTACAAATCAGTTTAAAAGGATAGAGCAGGAACAATGGAAGTTAGACTGATGTTTCTTGATATGTAGGTTGAGCATAAAAGATTATGGATTGTGAAGAAGACTTATTTGAATGGAAGGATGTCTGTGGATTTCATTTCCATGATTAGACATTGAGTCAGAAACGAAACCACGATTTGAGGTGAGACCGAGGAGAAAGATTAAAAAGGACCAGATAATGGAAAAATTCCAGCAGGTCAGGGAAATGTGATTCAAACTATTTCCTCACATTGAGGAGAAATGCTGACACAGGTGTTCTGATTTGAATGATTTGGATAATATCTGTTAATTTTCTGCACCAACCAATGAAAACAGGATTGTGAAATGTCAGCCATTCACAATGGTCTGGTCTAATCTCCTCTGAAGTAACCTGTGACCTAATTCTTTGATTTCTTGCTGCTTGGCATGAACTCTTTCATTAGATTTTTTTTAATCAGGAAATACAAATTTATTTTATTCATCCTTTACTCACATTTTTGTAATTGTGTGGATTCTCTCATAATAGAGATATAAAATTTTAAAATGTGAACTATTCCGGCAGTGTTATTTCCATAAATTAGTGGCCATTTCTATCTATTTTATGCAATTAATAACAATGAATTTGCATCAGAGTAAATTTTATTTATGAAGAAATTGAGAAATTATTAGTTTTTTTGGAAATCACTAATGCAGAACCAGTAATCATTAAATACAAAAATTGTTGGAGGAACTCGGTAGGTCCCACAGAGTCCACAGGAGGCAAACTGCAGCCTTTCATACCAGTGATCATTAATTTGATTATAAAGAGCCATGAATGAACGTCAACTTTATTTTATAATTTCACCATAAAGGTTGATATTTAAATTAACAGCCTATTTTTTTTACAATATTAAATCCTCACTCTTTACTAATGTCATATAATTATGATTTCCTGTTAGGTCAAAGTTTTGCAATCTAATTAGTTATAACACCAGCTTAGTCTTTGTTGAAACATAATTTATATCCTTGACACAAAATGCTTTTCACTTTCTATTAGCTTGAATTTAGTTAAAATTTTGTCATGTTGTTTTGTGCACAAACCAATTAGTTCAATTTTCATTAGTTTGTTATTGGTAGAACTCATTACAGGAAAGATGTGGAAGCTTTGCTGAGGGTGCAGAGGAGTTTTTCCAGGATGTTACCGGAATTGGAGTGCATGTCTTATGAGGCACGGTTAATATAGCTAGGATTTTTTCTCTTTGGAGTGAAGAAGAATCAGAGGTGACTTCATTGAGGTTAAGATTGAGAGGCAAAGATAGGGTAGAGAGCCTACACCTTTTCCCCCAAAGTCACTGTAGCAAATAAGAGGACCTCTGTAAAAGGTGAGGGGAGGAAAATTTAGGGGAGATGTTGGGGATATATTTTTCCCCACACAGAGTGGTGGGTGCCTGGAATGCATTAACAGGGGTGGTGGAAGCTGGTACAATATCTAAAAGACTCTTAGACAAGCATGTGGATAAAATAAAAATGGAGGATTATGGGTGTGAGGTAATGAAGGTTTCGCTTTTTAAATAGGTTTATATAGGTCAGCACAACATTGAGGGCCTAAAGGCCTGTAATGAACTGTAATGTTCTCCATTCTGTAACATTTAGTTTGCTCCACTGTTCCATTTTCAGTGATGGATTGTGAATTAGGTTTTTCTCTAATTGTTAAATATTTAATATTTATCAGTTCTCTTTTCTAATATATATTCCGAAGTACATTTATCCAATGGGCTGCCATGAATCTCAGGATAAACTTTACAAATCTGTACCTTCCTATCTAACAGGAGATGAGGTACAAAAAATTAAGTTGCTGATTTTATCACGTGTGTGGCTATTTCATTCATTATACTTTTTGCAATACAATTGGATTATATATTTCCTCATACAGTTTGAGTAAATAAGGATTATTCATTACATGATCATACATCTCAACTCCTTTTGGCATGCAAATGTTTCAGGACACTTGATTGTTATTAGACTGGACAATAAAATGGAAGAGTGGTACAATGAGAAGAATATTATTTTATTCAGCCTGCTTTTTTTGGAATTTATTTCATTGCATTGCTAAAGATTTGACTCAATTGGGATATAATTCTATCCAAACCAGAAACACCTGGTACCTTGTCCATCTGACGACTCCTCATGTTGAGCATTGACAGGATATGTAGAATGGTCTATGTCCATAGATCCATCATAGTTCAACCCAATGTCCTTCAGCTTCTACTTTTCCAGGAAGGAATCCCACAAAACTATGGATTTAGGTATAAATTTAGACCACTTGGCCCCTTGAGACTACTCTGCCATTTAATCTCAACTACCCAATCCCATTGACTCTCAGTAACCTTTAATCATCTTTCTTACAGATTCCAAACACTAAAAGAATTCCAAAATAATCTGCTTATCCTGCCTTTTGAAGAGAGCTTCAAAGACCCATAACCTCATTGAAAAGCAATAAAGATAGAGTTTAAGCTGCACAGAGCATATTTTCATACAGCCATATAATTTTACAGCATATACAGAAGGGCCTGTTTCTGTGCTGTAATGGTATGTAGTTCTATAATGGGTCATTTGGTTCAATGGTCCATGTCAATCAAGTTTATACTGCTTGCAAGCATTTAGCCCATGTCTCTCTAAACCAGGGGTGACCAGGGTATTAATGGGATCGAATGCTTTAAGTACATCCAGAGCATTTTTTTTAGACAAACAATAGATAACAGAGCAGTATTGGTTCTTATCAGAGGAAATGAAACTGGGCAGGCAGTCAAACTGTCAGTGGGGGGATACTTTAGGAATAGTGGCCTGCAAGTTTCAAGGAATTTGTGGAAAGTGATAAGGTTAGTCCTCAAGTTAAGGTCGTAAATTGGTTGAAGTCTAGTTTCAATGGTGTAAGAGAGGATCTGGCAAAAGTAATTATGATCCTAATGCTTGTGGATAAAAATCACATCTCACAGGTGGGAGTCTTTGAAAGAATTTTGTGCCAGCATTTTCCAATAATGGTGAAAGGCAAAGATGATCAAAATTGGAGCTTCTAGCACTAATTTTTTTAAATGGTTAGTAAAAAGGCATTCACACATGTATTTAATATCATGCTGTCAATTAGAGTTAATGCTGAACTAATGCCATTTTCTATTCTGGAGTTCCAAACTATGCTCCTAACAAATGTACTCCCCAGCAATGCTTTTAAAAGGTTGCATCACCTATCTGGAGATGCATTGCTTCGCTGCTGACCAAGTTCTATCCATTCCAAGTGACTTTCATTGTTTGTGATTACAATAGAATTAAAATTAGATCAAAAGTATATTATTTTCACTTTAAGGGTTCATGTACAAACCAGCTGGATCCTGACATGGTTAATTTATAGGGTTGAATTTAACTGGGAAAATGAAAAGAGGTCATGACATAGGACCAGCTGTTGGAAGAGGAAGGAAGGCGGCCATTCTCAAAATGCCTTCCCATAATTGCCCACATTGTACCATCTGTGGAACCTGCAACTTTTTCTCATCTTTCCCTGTAGCATTTTGTTGTGCTTCTTCAAGAAACAGGAACACGTGTCAGTAACTGATATGCCATGAGAAGTGAGGGCGAGGATTAGAATAATGTTAAGTGAATGGCAGTTAGATAAAGCAGATCACTGGGAGATGAATAGTGAATTCAGAAGAGAATGTGGCTCAGAAGGGAAAAAATAAATTAAGGTGATCATTAGATTTCTTCCTGTAATGCAAACAGATACTTTGGGCAACACCCCTGCCTTTGCCCTCAGTCCCTACTCCCACAACTTTTTTTTTAAAGATGTGCTTCTGACCAGCTTTAGGACACAGAGCATCTCCCCTTCTTTCCACTTCTTCCTCTAAGGCTTCTCATGCAGAGTACAGTGTTTTTATGCATGCTTTCTCTCATGGTGCAAGCAAACAATCCCGCTGCCACCAGCACCAGTGGTGCCTCTGCTTTATATAGTTCTGGATTAATTTGAGCAATATTGTATGATCAGCCATTGGAGTTTCTGCAAAGTGCAGCCAGCAAGGTGCAAAGGGAGAGCTGGCTACACAGAGGAATCAAGGAAATATGAAAGCAACTCAAAAGTCAATTCAAGGGTGTGAAAGAGTATATAGATATGTTTTTGGGAGATAAATTGGGAAAGGTTTGTTAGAGTAGGTCACATACAAACACTTTAAAACAGATCTTAATTAAAATACTGGAGCTCTGCCCCATGTTAGAAATACTGGGGCCTCAGAGCTTTTGCAAGAGATTTGAAGAGTGTTTAAGAGACTTCACTAATGGATTGTTGTGTACAAAAGGCAACAGATGAAAGATATTGCTGGAGCCACAGATTGTTTGAAAGAGAACCTGTTGTTCTAGGAGGGTCGTGTGGTTTTGCAAGCAGAGAGAGTCAAACAGGCTTTTCTCTCTTTGTGTTACAGCTGCAGAAGATTTGGAAAATGGCCTTGTCAAAGCCCTTGTGGTTCATGCAAGAGGATATGACTGGCTGTCTAATGTTTCACTTTGAATAAGGGAAACAAAAAGAAACTCTGTGGTGAATTGAAAGAAAGAGGTTATCATCTGGAGAACACTGAAGGGGAAAGTTTCATTAGCAAGACACTGAAGTGACTGATTAAAAAGGAAAAAAAAATCTCTCTCTGAAAACTGACAAGAACCTTCCTGAGCGGTTACCGTTTACCTTTCAAGTACCAAAGCCTGGTGAACTTTATAAATGTTAAATTTTGTGCACTGTATAAGAATTGCCTGCAACCAGTGAACTTGGAGGAATGAGAAGTGAGATTGGACTTTAAACCAAAGAACTTTTCTGAACTTACACACACATTACATACACGTGTGCTTAGAATTAGAAAGGGGTTAATTCAGGTTAAGTAAGTCAATAGAAATAAGTTAAAGTTTGATTCTATTTTCATGTTTAAAGATAATTAAAAGCAACTTTTGTTTAAGTAACCATTTGACTTGGTGAATATCTATTGCTGCTGGGTTTTGGGGTCCTCTGGGCTCGTAACAAGGGACATAAGTTAATTGCACATAATGATTCCTGTAAGTATATTTGGGGTATGTCCAATATCATTTCTCATCATTTCTTTCACCAGGAAGGATAGTACTCAAAGGAAAAAAATTCAAGATAATTGAAAGAAGTACCAGAGGGGCTATGAGGATTGTTTTTATGCAATGAAGCTGTGATCCAGGAGTCAGTCCATTAAAAAAAGACAATAGAAACTGATTTAATTAGAAATGTTCAGAAGTGAGTTGGATAAATACAAACACTAAAAAAAAGCAAGGCTATTAGAGTGGCAATAACAGAAATTTGGCTATAAAGGAGCATGATTGAGCATTAGATATTCCTGGATGGAATTTTTTTCAGAAAGGTTAGGGACAGAAAATAAGGAGACGTGGGAATATTGATCAAAGAGAATATTTCTGGTACTGGCAAAGGAGAAGGAAACACAAAGGTGTTAAGGACAAAATCTGTTTAATTTAAGTTTTAAAAAGAGTGGAATGAATGTTAAGATGCTGGGTGTGTTCTAACATAAGTGGGAAAGTTAGAGGGGCAAATATGCAGGGAGATTGCAGTACAAAATCTATCAGGTAGTTACAATAGGGTACTTTAATTGCATTACTCTTTATTTTTATTATTTATTTTTTTTATTTTTCACACCATAAACCACATTGACCATGATACATACATTTTCCTTTTCAAATATATACAGTGTCTAAGGGAGGGAGCAGGCACATTGGTATGTAAATAGCTAAGTAACTCATTCAATCGTGTAATTATATGTATTAGTTGCTGTTGATCAGAAATAAAGTACGCAGCTTTGTTTTTTAAGTTCTAGTCATTACTATGATTAGTATTTGCCAACATTAGAGTGGTGCGACAGCTGTAAGATTCTATAAAGCAGCAAACTGTCAATATGTTTAAATAAAATATTCTGAGTAGTTGGTTGCAAAATAAATGTTCATTGTTAAATTCTCCTTTATCGCATTTGGCATTTTGATTAACATCTCCCTGAGAAGCACCATGGTTCTATCGTGATTCAAAGCTGACATTATTGTCCCTGTGCCAAAGAAGTTGCCTGTGTCCTGCCTCAGTGACTACCACCCTGTTGCATTCAAGTCGATTGTCAACAAATGCTTCAAGAGGCTCGTCATTGGGCACATCAAGCTCCTGCTGCCCCTGTCACTGGAGCCCCTGCAGTTCGCATACAGATCCAACTGCTCTATGGATGATGCCATCACCACTGCCCTCCATTCAGCCCTCACCCACATGGAAAACAAGGACTTGTTTGTTTGAATGTGGTTTATTGACTTCAGTTCAACATTCAACACAATCACACCTCAGTACCTGATAAGGAAGTTGAGCCTGCTGGGTCTAAACACCACCCTCTGCAATTGTATTCTTAACTTCCTGTCAGGGAGACCTCAAGCACTTCCAACACCATTAGACTGTGCATGGGGTGGGGGTGGGGGGGAACAGGGCTGCATGCTTAACCTACTTCTGTCTACTCTGCTGATCTAAGACTGTGCAACTGAATGCAGCTCGAAGCACATCAAGTTTGCTGATGACACAACCGTGGTGGGCCTTATTAGTAAGAATGAGGAGTCAGTGTACAGAAATAAGGTGCAATCACTAATGGACTGGTGCAGAGCCAACAACCTGTATCTGAACTCCACACACCTCTCAAGTAACCTGTTCTCCCTTTTGCCAACTGGTAATAGGTACCAAAGCTCTTGGGTCCTTGCATCCAGATTAGACAACAGTTTTCTTTTCCTCCTAAGCCATCAGGCTCCTGAATTCCAAGAACATATGTGGATATGACTTCAGTGGTGGGGAAAGTTATGGAGGGTATTCTTAGAGACAGTATGTACAAATATCTGGATAGGCAAGCATTAATCAGAAGCACCCGGTATGGGTTTGTGAAGGGAAAGTCATCTTTGATGAATCTTGTTGAGTTTTTTGTAGAGGTGACAAGAAAAATGGATGAAAGTAAGGTGGATGATTTTAGTAAAGCTTTTAATAAGGTTCCACATGTAAGGTTAGTAAGGAAGGTTCAGTCACTAGGGATTAATAGAGAGATAGCGAGATGGTTTCAGAGGTGGCTGGAAGATAGACAGCAGAGAGTCATGGTGGACAGCTGTCTGTCAGGATGGAAGCCTGTGACGAGCGGTGTGCCTCAGGGATTGGTGCTGGGTCCTCTGTTATTTATCATTTATATTCATGATTTGGATGAGGGGGTGGTTAACTGGATAAGCAAATATGCAGATGATATGAAAATAGGGCAAGTGGTGGATAGTGAGAAAGGTTTTCTTGGATTACAGAGGATTTGGTTTGTTTGGAAAAGTGGGCTGAAAGATGGCAGATGGAATTTAATGTAGACAAGTGCGAGGTACTGCATTTCAGAAAAAAAATAGAACATATGTAGTTAAGGGGAGGGCATTTAGCAATGCAGAGGAACAGAGAGATCTTGGAGTTATGGTACAGAGTTCCTTGAAGGTGGATTCCCATGTAGACAGGGTGGTTAAGAAGGTATATGGTATGCTGACCTTCATAAATATAGCATAGAGTATAGGAGCTGGGAAGTGATGCTGCGACTGTTTAAGGTAATGGTGAGGCCAGGTTTGGAGTATTGTGTTCAGTTCTTGTTTCCAAATTATAGGAAGGATCTAGATAAGTTGGAGAGGGTGCAGAGAAGATTTACAAAAATGTTGCCTTGCGTACAACATCGAGAGTACAGAGAAAGATTGAGGAGACAGGGACTTTATTCATTGGAACGTAGTTGGTTGAGAGGGGATTTGAAAGAGGTATTTAAAATTATGAAGGAAATAGATAGACTAGACGTGAGTAGACTCTTTCCCCTGAGGACAGTGAAGGATGGAACAAGAGAGCATAAGTTAAGAGTAAGGGGGAAAATCTTTAGGAGAAATGTTAGAGGGTGTTTCTTCACTCAGAGTGGTGGCAGAATGAAATGATGTTCTGGAGGAGATAGTTGTGGCAGGGTCCTTTCTGTTATTTAAGAGAAGGTTGAATGTGTGCATGGATATGAGGGGGTTGGAGGTTTACGGGCGGAGAGTGGGGGGGGGGGGAGCTTGTGGAATTGTTCAAGATTACCGGTGCAGACTCATGGCCTGTTTCTGCGCTGTAAACTGTTATGTGGTTATAGTATATCATGGAATTTTACTGTATATATCTTAAGATTATTATTTTATTTTGTTTAACTTGTATTCTTACATTTATGTAAATATGCTCTGTCATCCTGGAAAAACACTATCTCCCCTTTACCATGTGAGCATAATATGAACGATACATAAAGTTGACTTGATTTGACAGTGTGATTATTAGCAGCTCTGAATCATAATACTGATGTAGACCTTCCCTGAATGGTGTGAACAAGAAGAGGGGGTGTGTTGAACAAGCTCTAGGCAGGCTCCTGATCACTAAGTAATGAGGAAATCCCCACATCCTCAACCGCAAGACATCAGAGTGTGCATCCTTTTTTGATCACACTTAACTTTTCTTTGATCTTCCTCATACATGATAAATTGCCGACTTTTTCCAATATGTAAGCCTCTAGAAGTGACAAAGCTATATATTTTGCAGCAAACCATTAAAGATTTTTATATCTGCATTTGTTCCCAGCATGAGGTCTCCTCTTTCTGAACATCTGAGATGTCTTCATCCTTCAGTAAATATGGCTCTCCCCTCTTGTGCCATAAATGCAGCTCTCCCCTGCATATACTCTCATTCCTGCACTTCTGCCCTTGACCCATCCTCCTGCCATCCCCAGCTGTAACCAAAAGATTCCCCTAGTACTCACCTGCCACCCCAGCAGCCTCAGCATCCAATATATCATTCTCTGCATTTTCTGCTACCCAGGTGATCCCACTACCAGACACATCTTCTCCTCCCTTCCCTGTTTCTTAACAACTCTTTCCAAAATGTCCTTATCCAGTCACCTCTTCCTTTTAAACACTCCCCTGGTACTTTTCCCTGTGATTACAAGAAGTGCTACACTTGCACTCACACATCCTCTCTCATCTCGAGCTGGGGCCACAAATGGCCCTTCTAAGTGAACCAACATTTCATCTGTGAATCTTTCATGGTCAATTACTGCATCCGGCCCTCCCAGTGTGGCACCCCTCTACATTGGGGAGACTGGATGCAGATTGGGGATTCCCTCTGTTGAGTGCTTTTGAGTGCAACAGCAAAGACCTCCCAGTAGTTAATCACACAAATTCCACATCTCATGTCTGTCCATGACCTTGTGTACTGCCAGGGTGAGGCCACACATAAATTATACTGCAACTTGGGAGTCTCCAACTAATATCAACTAATTTCCCCCATTTTCTTTTTTCTCCCTCTTCACTTTCCCTCATCTCTCTCTGACCCCTTTCCTTCTCTATCCCTTACTTACACTTACCTTCCAGCTTTCTCCCACCTATCAGAGAATATTTTTCTCATCTCCCTGCTCCCTCACCATCACCTCTGAAGTCCTTTCTTTACATCCCCTCCCAACCCCCCCCCATGGGCATTTACCTGTAAGCCTGTGCTTCTCCCCCTCCCCCACCTTCTTATTCAAGTGACTACCCAATTTTTGGCATTCATGATGAAAATACCTACTCCCTATTGATTTATATGACTTGTTGAATACCTCCAGCACTTTTGTGTATCGTTGCAGTTCTCCAATGTCTGCAGATGCCTTATTTACCTAGGTTTTTCCTGAATGTGTTGTATCAATACCGCAAACCTGAGGGAACACAAACCTCAGCTGGAACATCCCAATAGTACACTCAGCAATGATCATGAGCTCTGACTTTAAGAGGATTGAATATTGAGAGGTGGCAGAAGGGCATAGTTTCCTTTGGATAATGCTCTTCAATGCAAAATGAATTAAAATATTGTCATGGTTTATAAAATTCAAGTGATCAGAAAACTAATGTAATTTAAAGTGTGCATTCACACAGTTAAGAAAAGGTCATTTAATAAGAATGTCATTGTTTACTCAGTTTACCTCTACTAAAGATATCTAATCCTCATAGCAGTGGAAAATTTCTCTTCAGTATCAGCATTAGACAGTTAATCAAACTATTTAATATTTAATATTTTCAACATGGTAATCATGGTAAGTTTGACATTTTGTTACATGGACATCAAGAAACAAGACAAATGCTTAATCTCATATTATGCCCACTAAGCAATCCTGAGGCTTTTTCCCAACTTTTGTTGACTCGAAGAATTTTATTTATGTCAACCAATTCAAATTGGAATTAGTTTTATGCTTAGAACTTTTAATTCAGATGTTCCTAAGCCAATGGGCTTTGGAAGGACAGTTGATTTGTTTATTCAAGCTGATGACAACACATTGTTGGTGATGAGAGAATCAAGGATTGTGGAGATGAGACAAAATAAATGTGCAGCTAATTTTGCAACATTATCCAATATCTACTCACATAAAAATCTTTCTCCTATTTCTTGTGTCCTTGTTTGTATGTAAATATGTAATTAAAGTCACATTTGCTTGTAAGACAATGTTGTAAACATTCATGTCAATGGTTGCTGGTTACTAGTAGAGTCAATACAATCTCTTAAGTTCCTGGGTCCCCAGAACATTAATTCTCAACCTACTTTTGGCTATGGCACCCTTAGGACTTTGCTCAAAGTTTATGGTTCTCTTCCCTGTGAAGCAGTCAAGTTTAGTTGGTTTATTCGCTACTTCTCTCCTACTGACTACATGAAGAATATTTTAAAAATTATGATTTCAGGCCATGGTCCCCAGGGGATCATATAACCCCCAATGAAAATAACTGCCCTAGAGTATATCTATACGACATTCACTGGCTATGATAGTGACATACTAATTCTCTCCTATGGTTCTATAAGCCTTATGTTAAGAACATATTCAAAAGCCAGTGGAATTTTTGAAAAATCTGCCATAAAAATCAGGTGGTTAATCATGTGATCACAATTACTTACAGGTTTATTCATGACACATATTGAGCATGTGGCATTTGAATAAATGAAATGGAGTTATTTAGCAGTATGAATGACAGACTGTAAATGTACTGGTTACTTTAGCCCCTTTCACACTGCCAAATAAAGTGGGTTGAACCAGGCAATTTAATGGGTCTGTAGCAGGTAATCTGACAGTGTGAAAGGTCCCAACCAGGTAGGGCAGTTAAAAGTCAACCGGGCTCTAACTCTTGGTGGGGGCGGGGGGGGTGAGGTTGTATCAGAACCCATCTGAGTTAACTTGGAGTTGACTCTGGCAGTATGAACGGCCAACTACTCTACCAGGTACCATTTGTGATGTTAGTGCCTGAATGCGTGCAACAGTCTGGTAGTACTATAAATAAGTCTTGAGCTGTTTTAAAGCACAGGTATGTACTGTCAGCCCCGCCAGCTGCACTGACATCGCCGCTAGCCACCCTGTGAAATATAACTGTTCGGTTATATTTTACAGGGTGGTTAGTGGGGCTGTCAGCATGAACCTGTGCTTTAAATCATCTCAAGATTACATTGTATTAGGCATTATAAGTAAAGATATACTTTATTGTTTAGGGATTAATGACAAGCTGGCCTGTGGTTTGTCCTAAGTTTGAACAGTCTGAAGCCCACTGCAGTAGATTTTCCCAATCTTTTATATATTGAGTGTGTATGTTTTATTGTATGTACTTTTTTTCCATGGTCTTTTATACATTCAATATGAATGTGCTTTATTCCCGCTACGATTTCACTGCCCTGCAAGTATGTAATGAGTCTCCTAAGATGTCATGACTGGAGGTTTCCCCCCTCCTTAGATCCATGATATCCACATGAACTAGATAATTCATGGTCCAGTGTGAATGGCTAACTGGGTATTGCAACATGGGTCATTTACCACTTTCTAGGATGGTTGACAGTGTGAAAGTGGCTTACAGAGCCAATCAAATGATTGCCTTGGCTCTGCCTCTAATGGTTGGAGTCATAATTTCTTTATTATTATTGAATTAATCATAAAAGCATACATTTTAAAGATGCTTTTAATTTTAATTTTAGTTAAGGTAATTGTACATGAACATATAAAAGGTGAGCAAATCCGAAAAACTTAGTCTACTGGTTACAGATCACAGGCTGTGATGCTAATAACTTTTGCTGTAAAATAAGCAACCAGAGATTTTTATCTTTTTTTTTTAAATGTTAATTTCAAAGAGAAGGCACTTACATTAAATTAATCAACATAATAATAATATCTCTACAATCAATCATCCCTGATAAATACACTGCCTTTGAATCTGTCACTGATATATGGCTTTATCTTTGCTCTATGTAAGCTTTATATCTAGTCACCTTACTCTACTCCAGAACCGTTCCATCCAAATAAAGATGCAACAACTTTATACTTCATCAGATATTATTCTAAATAAACACACACAACTGAAGATGCTGGAATCTATCACCAAACCAAAGGAAGCTGGAAGGACCCAACAGGACAGGCAACACCCATGAAGAGAAATCAGCTTCCATATAACCATATAACCATATAAATATTTACGGTGCGGAAACAGGCCATGTTGACCTTTCAAGTCCGCACCGGTTCACTGATTTTGTGCGCCCTCTTCAGGCATTGGTCCTGGTAGATCTTCATTCAATAATGATGGGCGAATTCAATGCAGGTGGAATCAGATAATAGCAAAACTATGAGCAAACAGATTGGCTGCCTGTGTACCAAAAATAGTAAAACAATAAAGATTTTTAAAAAAATTTTGGTCGTATGTATGGGTGGATGTAACTTGTGTAGGTTAGAAGTCGAGGACTACCTGTACTTTTGTATTGGACTTTAAAGAACATAATAAATAGAAGCTGGAGTCAGCTATTCGGCCCGTCGATCCTGCTTCACCATTCAATGAGATCATGGCTGATCTGAACATAGGCTTACCTCCACCTACCTGCCTTTTCCCATATCCCTTTAATTCCCCTACTATGTAAAAATCTATCCCACTTTAAATATATTCACTGAGGTGGTCTCCATTGATTCAAATCGGCAGCAAATTCCATAGGTTCTCTGGGAAAAGGAGTTCCTCCTCATCTCCATCCTAAATCTACTAACCTGGCCATAGCTGCTTTAGCTGATCGATAAAGGATCCCAACCAGAAATGTTGACTCTTTATTCTCATTACTTACTCATTATTCCAAATTGTTTGCATTTTTATACAACGTTGTATGTAAACACAAAGAAGCTTGGTTTCATTAACAGAGATTTATAGCTTGGTAATTAGAAAGCCCCCATAGTTTAATTGGTTGAGAATGTCTAGTTAGCTTGGGCATTTCCAAATTCACAGCAAATACAGCAGCTGAATTCCATTTTGAATGGTACATTTTCGTTGTAAATATCAAAGGCCTGCATTGGATAATTCATGGGATGTCACTTTTGCGACTTTGGCTTCCTGTGAACTTCAAAACCTACAACTGGGCCCCTTCAATATATTCCTCCAAGATTGTATTTACACTTATCCTTAAACTGCAACCAGCTCAAAATCAGACCTGTTTACTCATGAACTACATGTCTCCAGTCATGAAATTTATTATTTTCAGTACAGGAAAATTCATTACTGCGTAGGTATAAGTGTTTGCAGTTGGTCCATGGTGTAAAAATGGCAAGGGGAGAGAGGGAGAAAGAAAAAGAAAGAGGAGGGATTGGATTCTCACTTTGCTTTGCACTGACATCCTCTGGTAATATACCTAGAATGATTGGATCCTGCTAACAAAGGTATGTGCCCCTCTGGGGCCTCCAAACACCCAAGTTGAGCAGTTGTGAATCAAGATTCATTTATTGTCATGTACAAAACCAAAAATATTTGTGAAGGTTTTGCCTACTGCAAAGAGGTGCCAATAACATTGCCCAGCACCCCCAACAAGAGGAGAAAGATAAGATTTCAGAATGTTCCTCGATTCGCCTCCAGTGTTCCCGTAGCCTCTGATTGTGGACTTCAGGGGGAAACCAGGAGAACACAAATAAGTCCTCTTCAAAGGGTCAAGCAGTAGAAAAGGTAAAGAACTTCAAATTCCTGAATGTAAGCATCTCTGAAGATTGATCCTGGGCCTCCATGCTGATGCAATCATGAAGGTTTGCCAGTAACTATACTTCCTGAGGAGATTTGATATGCCACTGAAAACTCTTGCAAATTTCTACAGAGGTACCATGGAAAGTATTTTGACTGGTTGCATCTCTGTTTAGTATGGAACTGCCAGTGAACAGGACAGGAAAATGCGACAGAGAATTGTGAACTCAGCCAGTGCCATCATGGGCATAAGTCTTCATTTCATTAAGGTCAAGAGGAGGTGTCTCAAGAAAGCAGTCTCAATCCTCAATGCCCTCTTCTCATTGCTACCATGTGGAAGGATGTACAGGAGCCTAAAGACAAATGCCCAATGGCAAAAGAACAACTTTATCCACTCTGTCATCAGATTTTTGAATGGACAATGAACCACAGACTCAACATCACTGTTCTTCAATTTTGGGGTAATTTATTTATTTTAATGTAATTTATAGCAATTTTGCAGCTGTAATGCTGCCACAAAATAAAAAATTTTGTGACACATATTTATGACAATAAATTCTGATTCTGACTCAGTCACACAGACTCCTGCTCAATTATTGGCAACCCCTTCTCCCAGATCCAGACATCCCTTCAAGTGCCCTTCTCATTCTTGGAAACCATCACAAATCCTAGTTCACACAAGCCAGTCTCCAGCAGCTTGGTATGAATCCTTCGGCCTCCAGCCCTTCACTGGTCTATTGCTATGGTCTCCTTCCCTGCAGGGTCTTCTTACTGGCATTTCCTCCTCACCAAGAAGGAATGGAGGTGGGAGATGCTCTCCCACTCTGGTACCCTGGACTGCTCTGCATATCCCTCAGGGACCACACCCTTTATCGTCCACTGCCAACCATGAGTGCCACCAACTTGGGCATGAACCTCCATGGTTTTCAAGATCTTAAATAAAACACCATTTGCCCCTTTGAAGAGTAGGGTGCCTGTTACTTAATTGTTATTTCATCTTCTCTAACCTGTTCTTGATGCAGAAGGTTAAAATATTATTGTTAATGTTGTTTTCATATCCATCTTTTCATTGCATTCTGTCATCCTCAAATAAGCATGGGTACTACCACCTTTTCTGACAAAATTTAATTGTAGTCTAAGGGAGAGTATTGATTCAGAAATGAATCTGACCAAAAGATATGATTAAAGAAATGCATTGAAATACAATGTATAACATATGTCAGAGCGAATGATATACTATTGAACAGGGGTCATTTGTAATGTAGGACATAAAAATTACTTGTCTTAACAATGTTCAGGAAGGAATTGACCAAGTGGCCAATAACTTCCCTGTTCTTTTAAAATAGAAACATGAGATCTTTTATATCCATCTGAGAGGGTGAATATACTTCATTTTATTTCTTATATCTGGAGAATTGAACTTCAGTATTTTACTTATTCGTTTATGTAGGAGTTATTGGTAATATTCCCCTAGATTGTCCATTGAACTCAATAATTACTTTGAGAATTAACAGATAACTGCAAGGCATTGGAGGACCAGATTATTTTTACAGCAATTCATTTGTTTCATGGCCATCCTCACTAACTTATTCATTCCAATTCTGTTTAATAAATTGAATTTAAAATAGCTGTAATCACGTGGGCAGTTGAGTTTTGGATCAGACCTTTGGATTATCATGCTTTCACCCTTGAAATTCTGTTTCCAGTTTACTCTCACTAGTTCATGTCTCATCCCATTGTAATTAGCCCTTCTCTAATTATGCACTTTCCCATTTTGTCTGTTTTTATCCTTATCCATAGCTACGCTAAAGCTCAGGGAGTTGTGATCACTCTTACCTAAATGCTCCACCACCTGACCAGGTTGGATACCCAGAATTAGATCCAGTATGGCCTCTTCTTTCATTGGTTCATCTACATGCTGTGCAAGGAATCCTTCTTGAACACATCTGACAAATTGAGCCCCATCTATCCCTTTTGCATTCAGGAAGTGCCAATCAATATTAGGGAAGTTGAAATCACCCACAACTACAACCCTGTATTTCCTGCACCATTTCAAAATCTGCTTGCTTATCTGCTTCTTGGTGCCCTGAGGGCTATGTGGGGCCTATAGACTAATCTATAGTAGAGTAGAAATAGAAAGCTCTGTTCCTATTTCTGACTTCCACCCACACTGTTTCAGTACACACTCCCTCTGCAGTGTCCTTTCTATAGCTGTGATTCTTTCCCTGTCCAATAATGCTACTCACCCCCCCCCCACCTCCCATCCTATTCCTTTTAAAACACTTAAACCCCAGTACCTGCATCATCCAATCCTCCCCTTCCTCCAGCCAAGTCTCTGTTATGGTCATAAAATTGTAGTTCCACATACTGATCCATGTTCTTCATTCATCCCCTTTATTCCTAATACTCCTAGCATTGAAATATACACATTCCAAACCCTCAAACTGACTACATTTATGTTTTGTCCTGTCCTTCATCACCAACTCAAAGCACATAATGCTTTTCACCTTCTGCCCAATACACTACACTCACATTCTGATTCCCATCCTCACCACCAAACTAGTTTAAATCCATCCCCAACAGCTCTAGCAAACCTGCCACCAGGATATTGGTCCTAGGGGTGCTCTGAACTATCTGCCTATTCCCTTTCCCTCTCCTAACAGACACTCAGCTACCTGCCTCCTGACTTTCTTTTGGGGGGGGGGGGGTGACTGTCTCCCTGAAGCTCCTCTTTATCACTGCTTCTGCCTCCCAAATGATCCAGAATTTATTCACCTCCAGTGCCATTTTCTGAACTCCCAGGAGCTGCAGCTGGATGCATCTCTTGCAGGTGTAGTCATCAGGGACAATTGTGGTGTCCCAGATTTTCCTCATGCTGCACTTGATGCATTCCACTGCCCTTGCTGCTGCCTCCATTAACTCTTCTTAATTTAAATACAAAAGTCTTACCTGGCTTTACCTTGCTTGAAACAAGCTTGTCCTCATCTTCTCGTTGAAGCCTCATGAGCCAAAGCCTCCAAGTCCCACTCCTACCCTGAGCCACTCTTACACTGGCCATCCCTTATCTTTATTACTGTTCCGACCCATCACCATTCTGTTCAACTGTTAACTTGCCCTCCACTTCTTTTCTAAGTGCAAACACTTCAAGCTGGTTCCCGACATTCACAACTCTTCCAGCAACAGTCCTGAGAAGACTATCCCCTTATCATGCAGACTCCATCAGCTTTTGGTGCTGAAGTTTGTGCCTTAGGACTTGAATGACTCCCTTCTGAATTAGTGGCAGGAGAACTACTCATTGAACCGTAGTGAATGTGTAAACCAGCAAGTCTATGTAATACCATACCAAATGGCTACATCAAAAACACATTTTGATTCTAAGACTCACCTTTCAGGATTTGGACGTGACCCAAAAAAAATGCGTATCTATTTAACCAACTTTCAAAAACGCTCACAGGTAATGTGTTCGCTGCTCTATAGCCTCATGTAATCCAATCCAATTTGCCTACCTCTGTAACAGGTCTATAGCAGATGCCATCTCATTGGCTCTAAACAAAGTCCTGGAACACCTTGACAGCAAATATGCATACACAAGGATGCTCTTTATCGACTGCAGTTTGGCATTAGACATCATCATCCCTTCAAAACTGATTAACAAATTCCAAGACCTGGGTCTCAATACCCATTATGTAATTGGATCCTGGATTTCCTGTCTTCCAGACCACAGTCAGTCCACAATCTCCATCAGTACCAGTGCACCACAGGGCTGCTCGACTCACTTTACATCTATGACTGTGTGGCTTGATTTGGCAATAACACCATCTACAGATTCGCTGATTATCCCACAGTAGTGGGTTCTATAAAAGGGGTGATGAATCAGCATACAGGAGGGAGAATGAAAAATTGGCTAAATGGTGCGCCAACACCAGCACTCAATATCACCAAAGCCAAGGAACTAATTGTGGACTTCAGTAGGGGAAAACCTGAGGTATATTGTATGATCTAGTGATCATTGGAGAGGGTGAGCAAATTTAAATTTCTGGGAGTCACTATTATGGAGGACCTTTCCTGGATGCAACACACAAATTTCATTGAGAAGAAAGCACATCAGAGCCTCTACTTTCTCAGTAGTTTGCAGTGGTTTCGTATGACATCGACAACCTTGTCAAAATTCTTCAGATGTGTGGTAGAAAGTGTGCATTATGGCCTGGAGTGGGGATACCAATGCGTCTGAGTGGAAAGTCTTGCAAAAGGTAATGGGCACAGCTCAATATTTCACAGTCAAAACTCTCCCCATCATTGAGAAGATCGACATGGAATGTTGCTGTTAGAGAGCGGCAGCAATCATCAAGGATCCACACCACCCAGGGTATGCTTTGTGCTCATTGCCGACAGAAAAAGGTACAGTTGCCAGAAGACTCAAGACTATCAGGTTCAGCAACAGTTGCTACCACTTCACCATCAGACTCCTAAACAACAAATTTAGAGGCTCATTAAAGGGCCACTTCCTTTGCACTTTATTTTTGAATATTTATTTTCTACATTGCACGTTCAGTTTGCACTCCCTTCTTGTTTACATTTCACTCTTTTATACATTTTTCTTCCTCCACAAAAGCTATATGGAGCAATCCATGCTACAAGCCTACACAGGCAAGACAACTCTGCAAAAGTCTCAGTATCTTATCTTGAGTATAAATATAAATTTTGCCTGGCCTGCAGGAAAAATATTTGAGAGCTGTATGTGATGTCATGTATGTATCGGACATAAATCTGAAGTTTGACTTTGAAATTCAACACAGCTCACTTTGGAGGCATCCTGCAGTTCAAGAAATTGTTATGTTTTAGCTGTGGAAACATTAGAAGCAGAATTTTTGGTTCTTTGACAACCACTGTAAACGTTATACTTCTTGAATCATTTGTGGTCAAATTACTTTCATTTTTTTTATTTGTAATTTAGTTTTCATTTCCATCTCTATGTTATGCTCCTGGCTGTTTTGATTCATAAGAACCATAAATCATCATGGGATGATGAACCCATGAACCATTTTGAGTTTTTTTTGAAGAGCAAAGAGAATAATCAAAAAAAGAAAAGTTTGTACCTGAGGTGAGTGGCTGTTGAAGAATATTTAAGAAATTTTGCTTTGTTTGGTACCTCTTCCATTCATCTTGCTTGAATGTCAGCCTTGAGAGGAAATAATATTTCCTCTCAAGGCTGACATTCAAGCAAGATGAATGGCAGCTTATAATGACTGTGATGTGTTTTTTTTTCCAGAGTGAAATCTAGTGTAAATTTCTGCACTGAGACAATTGTATACAAGGGAACTACTGTACATTTTCATCTATAAACATTCTTTTATTTTTCACACTATGAACCATATTGACCAGTACATATAAACATTTCCCTCTTGAATATACACAGTGTCAATTTCTCCCCTTTTTCCCGCCTCGCTTCCCTCCCTCCTTCACCCCCCCCCACCCATTCAACGTTCAACATATATGATACATTAAACCCATTAAACAATGTCATCACACAATGAAAATAAACAAGAAATTTGTGTCTTCTACTTTTACACACTGGGTCAGTTCATTTTGTCTTCTTCTCATTCTGTCATTTTAGGGGGTGGAGGTCCGCGGTAGGACTTCTCTGTCGTGTTCCATGTACGGTTCCCAAATTAGTTTGAATACCGTGATGTTATTTCTTAAATTATATGTTATTTTTTGCAATGGAATACATTTATTCATTTCTATGTACCATTGCCGTATTCTCAGGCTATCTTCTGATTTCCAGGTTGACATAATACATTTTTTTGCTGCAGCTAAGGCTATCATAATAAATCTTTTTTGTGCTCCATACAAATCGAGTCCAAGTTCTTTACTTCTTATATTACTTAGAAGAAAGATCTCTGGATTTTTTTGGTATGTTGATTTTTGTGATTTTATTTAATACCTGATTTAGATCTTCCCAAAACTTTTCCACTTTCTCACATGCCCAAATTGCATCTACTGTTGTTCCCGTTTCCTCCTTACAGTGAAAACATCTATCTGATACTGTTGGGTCCCATTTATTTAACTTTCGGGGCGTGGTGTATAGCCTGTGTAACCAATTATATTGTATCATGCGTAACCTCGTGTTTATTGTATTTTTCATAGTTCCGGAGCATAGCTTTTCCCATGTTTCATTCTTTATCTTTATGTTTAGATCTTGTTCCCACTTTTGTTTGGGTTTACAGCTTATTTCCTCATTCTCTTTCTCTTGCAGTTTAATGTACATGTTTGTTATAAATCTTTTAATTATCATTGTGTCTGTAATCACATTTTTAGCACTAAGGGAAGATACAACAAAAAGAAGAGAATTGGCAGACAAAAAAATAAAATATGAAACACTACAAACATACAAGAACATAATGAAGACAAAACAGAAGTATTATCAGTTAGGAGAAAAAACGCACAAAATACTAGCTTGGCAGCTTAAAACAGAACAAACTAAAAGAAACATAGAAACATAGAAGATAGGAGCAGGAGTAGGTCATTCGGCCCTTCGAGCCTGCTCCGCCATTCAATGAGATCATGGCTGATCTTAAAAGTACAGTACCCCATCCCTGCCTTCTCTCCGTAACCCCTAATTCCCTTATACTGAAGAAATATATCTAATTCCCTCTTAAATATATTCACTGAACCTGCTCTCTGTGGCAATGAATTCCACAGATTCACCACCCTCTGGGTAAAGAAATTCCTCCTCACCTCGGTTCTAAATGATTTGCCTATTATCTTCGAACCATGTCCCCGAGTTCTGGACTCCCCCACCATTGGAAACATCCCTTCCACATCCATTCTGTCCAGTCCTGCCAGAATTTTATATGTCTCTATGAGATCCCCTCCCAATCTTCTAAACTTCAGCGAGTACAATCCCAAATTGCGCAATCTTTCCTCATAAGTTATTCCTGCCATTCCTGGTATCAGCCTGGTGAATCACCTTTGCACTCCCTCCATTGCAAGAACATCCTTCCTCAGATAAGGTGACCAAAACTGCACACAATACTCCAGGTGTGGTCTCACCAAGGCTCTGTACAGCTGCAGTAAGGTATCCTTATTCCTATACTCAAACCCTCTTGATATGAAGGCCAACATACCATTTTCCTTTTTAACCACCTGCTGTACCTGCATGCTCGCCTTCAGTGACTGGTGCACAAGAACCCCTAGGTCTCTCTGCACTTCCCCATCTCCCAATCTATTGCCATTAAAAGAATGGCATTGGCATCAAGGAAAAAAGATGAACAAGTTGCATATAACCCAACAGAGATCAATGAAAACTTCAAAGAATTCTATGAGCAATTATATCTAACTGAGAACGAAGGGAAAGAAGACAAAATAGATGAGCTTCTAGCTAAAACTGAACTACTGAAATTGCAAGAAGAGGAGCAAAACAAATTTTAAAAAATCATTTGAAATAGAGGAAATACAGGATATATTAAAAAACTAAGGAACAATAAATCATCGGGAGAGGACGGACTACCAATAGAATTATATAAAACATTTAAAGACCTATTCATTCTTCCTCTCCTGGAAGTAATGAACCAGATTGAAGAAACACAAAACATGCCAGATTCATGCAAAACAGCAATAATTACAGTAATACCAAAGATGGGGTAAGATCCACTAACACCAGCATCGTATAGACCAATATCTCTACTCAACACAGATTATAAGATAATAGCTAAACTATTAGCAAACAGATTGGCCGACTGTGTAACAAAAATAGTAAAACTAGATCAAACTGGATTTATTAAGAAAAGGCGAACAACGGACAATATCTGTAAGTTCATTAACTTAATCCATGCAGTACAAGAAAACAAGACACCAACAGTGGTGGTTGCCTTAGACGCAGAAAAAGCCTTTGACAGAGTAGAATGGAATTATTTATTCAAAGTACTACAGAGGTTCAACCTACCAGAGAAATATATTAATTGGATTAAAGCATTATATAAGGGACTATTGGTGAACGTGACAGTAAATGGATATATATCAAACCAATTTAAATTAAACAGCTCAACTAGGCAGGGATGTCCTCTATCTCCCTCACTGTTCGCGTTAGCTATGGAACCATTGGCAGAACTGATAAGAACAGAAAATAAAATAAGAGGGATAAAAATAAAAGAGAAGGAATATAAAATCAGTCTACTTATCAATAACAGAATTACATAAGAAATTGAATGAATATGGAGAAATATCGGGGTACAAGATCAACGCAAATAAAAGTGAAGCAATGCCAATGAATAATGTGGATTTCACAAAGTTTAAGAAAGAATCACCAATTAAATGGCAAACACAAGCAATCCAATACCTAGGTTTTAGACTAGATAATAATCTAGGCCTTCTATACAAATTAAATTATCAGCCGTAAATATTCTTCATGCAGGATGAGAATGAGTGGCTCACCTGCTGATTGTTCCACACAGGCTTGCATTCGATGGACTCTCACAAGCTGGAGACTGGCTCATGGGAACCAGGATTCAAGGGGGAGATGAGGGCAAGATGGCCCTCTGAAGGGCCTTGGGAGCTGAAAGCTAGCTGGTTGAATCAGTGGTTTGGATCTGCAGCTTATGTTGCCTATTGTTTGAACTGGACTCAGAGACTAGCTGCAGAGACTGCAGGAGCATTAGAGGTGAATCCACAGACACTGTCTCTAAAGGGACTCTCTTTTGCTTCTCTTTCCCGTATTGTTAGGGGTGCTGGGCAATTCTCATGGTGACTTTCTGTTTGCCTTATGGCAGACACAAGTTGATGCATATCATGAATATAATGATAGTGAAAGTAACTTTTAATTATAAAAAGGGCATATGCTTGGTGTTCTGTCTTCTGTGAATCCCAACAGAAAGAAATTCCTTTGATTAAGCAAACAGTTTGAACAGTTTGCACCCAACTCAGCAATAAAAGGTCGGCCAAGCTGATGGCGTTAATGGATTTTCATTTTGTAGTGAATTGGGAATTCACTACTGGTATGATGTTCTAAGGACTGGCTCTTACCCCGACTCCCACATATCCCATCACAAACCCTGGATCCCTGCCAAAACCCCAGTGCACTCCAAAGACCATGTGTGCCATTCTTACTGAATAAAAGCATGTTGTACTCTCTCTGGTCTTGAGGACTCTCAGTCACGGTACACATTTATCTATCAATTTTCCCAATCTCTGAAGGATTACTACCATCCTTCATCAAGGCTATAGATTGCTTTGATGCAGCCATGAACAGCAAATCAATGAGGGGAAATGAACAGAAAGTCCTGGTGAATCTTGTGGGGAAGGAAATTCAAATATCTAACGGTTGTAGAGAGCATGCATAGGTCTTAGAACTCAGGGTAACTTGTGCTGACAGTAAAAAAAGGCATTTATTTGGTGCAGGAGTAGAGTCCCAGTGTCCCTCTTAATCAAAGGAGTAAGATCTTCTAAAATGGCTGAGTCCCACTCACAATTCATCAAATGCCACACTTGCCCCATCCACTACCAGTCTTGCCACAATGCAGTTTCAACATCCAAGCACAAATAAAGTTTCCCTGGATCAGCTTGTCAAGCATGGATGCCAATTGTGGCCATTGATACATTTTAATGTTCCATCAGAAATGAAGTCTCTGAAAAGAACTGAAATAAAGTCCAGCAAACTATTTCCTAACAAATGAGTAAGATGTATTTAAAAGCAAGTAACATGCATGCACCATATTCTGATATTTTCTTGGGGATAGGATATTGAATGTGGTTCCACTGGAATTTCCCTCCAATGAACAAGGGCACTGGGTCATTACCTCTTGAGCTGGAGTTGGACTGCATATTATTGGCTCATTCATGGCCATGAAGATTCTGGAGTCATAACCATAGCTTTGACGCATAATTGATCTTCCTTACATGATGACACCTGTGAAAATCTCTAAGAATAATGCATATTTTACTTCTCTGCCCTCTTTGTGGATGGCTCAGTTGCATAAGGAGGTGAGGAAAAGTCAAAGGGCAATGCTAGTCAGAGGCTAGATAAGGAGGTACTTCTGTGGCCACCCTAGTTCTAGGGTCAAGGATGCCATCAAGCAGTTGCAGGACATTCTCAAGAAGGAGAGAAAAACATTAGAGATCATGGTTCATGCTGCCAGAATTAACATACCTAAGTAAACACTTTTGACCCACTATAATTTGCTTACCTCAAGAATCTTCCACCACCATCTTACAGATTCTGGATAACCTGGACAACAGCAATATCTACATCAGGCTGCTTTTCATCGATTATATAGTGACCTCCATAATGTTTAGGACAGATACTTTCTTCTTTTATTTGCTCCTGTGTTCTACAGTTTTCAGTTTGTAATCAAACAATTCACATATAATTAAAGTGCACATTTGAGATATGATTAATGGTCATTTGTAAACATTTTCGTTTAACCATGTAGAAAACCACGTACAGCACATTTACAGCATAGTCCCCTCATTTCAGGTCACCATAACGTTTGAGACATTTGGCTTCACAAGTGTTTGTGAGTACTCAGGTGTGTTTAATTGCTTCATTGGCACAGGTATAAGTGAGCTAGACTTGCTTCTAAGCTTTTAGTCATCTTTAGAGTCTGTAGTTGCCATTTTTCAAAATGACGGCCAGAGTTGTGCCAATCAAAGTCAAAGAAGCCATTAAGAGGCTGAAAAACAATAATAAAATAGTAAGAGACAACACCCAAACTTAGGATTACCAAAATCAAGAGTTTGGAACATCATTAAGGAAAGCATACTGGTGAGCTCAGTAATTACAAAGGGACTGGTATTTCATGGAAAACCTTAACTACTGATGACAGAAGAATTCTCATCATAATGAAGAAAAATCCCTAAACGCATGACCAACAGATCAGAAACACTCTTCAGGAGGCAGGTGTGGATCTGTCAATGGCTATGGTCCACAGAAGACTTCATGAACAATAAAGTAGAGGCTACATTACAAGATGCAAGCCATGGCAAACATGGTATGCTTTGGATCTTGAACAGTTCCTTTATCCCTCCACACTTTGCTCTATCCATTAATCCATTATCTAATCCACAGATTAATCTTGGTCTCATCTGTCCACAAGACCTTTTTCCAGAATTCTGCAGGCTCTTTTATATACCTCTTGGTAAACTATAATCTGTGCCTAACTGGTGGTTTGCATTTTGCAATTTAGCCTCTGTATTTATGTTCATGAAGCCTTTTGCAGACAGTGGTTATTGACATAGCCATACCTGCCTCCTGAAGAGTTTTTCTGATCTGTCTGTCATAAATTTGGGGATTTATCTTCATCATGATGTAAATTCTTCTGTCATCAGCAGTATGGAGGTGCCAATACATTGGATGGGAACAGGTTACAGAGGATTGTAAACTTGCCCAGTTCCATCATAGGGATTAGTCTTCCCTCCATTAATAACATCTTTAAGAGGTGGTGCTTCAAGAAAGCAGCATCTATCATCAAGGACCCTTACCAACCAGGTCATGCTCTTTTCTCTTTGTTACCATCAGGCAGGAGGTACAGGAGCCCGAAGACATACACTCAATGTAACAAAACAAACTTCTTCCCCTTCACCATCAAATTTCTAAACAGACAGTAAACCTATGCACCCTACCTCAGTTTTTCTATTTTTGCACTATTTATGTTTTAAATCCTGAATGTAATTGTAACGTTACAGTAATGTTTGCACCTTGTTCTGCACCATACTGCTGCTGCAAAACAACAAATTCCATGATGCATATTCATGACAATAAATCTATTTCTGACTTAGCTTAAATGAGGGACAAGATCCTGCACTTGAATTTAGGAAGCTAAGTAGCAAAATAAAAAGTAGAACCTCTAAGATTGTAATTTCTAAGATAATTCCTGCAACATGTGCTAGTCCTTGTGAGCTTAAAGATGGAAAATCCGCAGGACTGGAAGAGATACCTCGTGAAAATGGTGCAAGAGTAACAAACTGAGACTCAACATGGACGAGACAAAGGAGATGATCGTAGAATTCAGGAGGACCAGGAACGACCACATTCCACTACACATCAACAAATCTGTAGTAGAAAGAGTGGAAAGTAGCAAGTTCAGTGGAGTTCACTTAACTAGTGACTTATCGTGGACACTCAACATCTCCTCTCTTGTCAGGAAGGTGCAACAGGGACTTGCTGAGATGACTGAAGCAGGCAAGGCTACGGGCCACCATTATGTCAACCTTCTACAGGAGCTCTATCGAGAGCTAGCTATATCACAGTGTGGTATGGTTGCTGTAGAGAAATGGATCGGAGGTCAATGAATAGGGCCATAAGAGTAGTAGAGATCACCCCCATTGACATAATCTACAAGGATCATTGACTGAAGAGGACATACAAAATTACTGAGGACCCCTTCTACCTTTCATACAGCATCTTTTAGCTGCTCCCATTGGGGAAGGGATACAGGAGTATCAGAGCCAACACCAGGCTGAGGAAAAGCTTCTTCTCGTGGGCAGTGAGAATGTTGGATGCCCAAAGGAACCACTCACACTAAACATCCGAGACTCACATTTGTATAAAACAATATTTATGTATTTATTTCTAATAGATAAAATACTTGCCATGCATATGTATTATTTGTCTTTATGTGTGTTACATCTGGTTGTATGTCTGCCTGTGTGTTTTTTTCTTTCTTTTTCAATCTTTTTATTAAACATTTTATGTAAAGAATACATGAGGAGAATAGAATGCAGAGTCAAATAGTAAAAACAGAAACATAAATATATTGCAACATATAACATTATAACATATTGAACAATATAGTCCCTTTCTCCTCAATTTGGAATATTCAAAAAAGAGAAAAAAATTGTTAAAACCCCATCTAACCTACCAAAATAAACAAAATAAAACAGCAACAAAAAAAAAAGAAAAAAAGAGCCTTGGCAGCCTCAACTGAGAGTTCACTACAAGAGATCAATACAAATAATTTATCTGGTCCTTGCCAACAGAAATCCAAAACAGCCTGAAAGGTGAAGTCAAAATGCCAATGAACTCATACGTATTTTTATACGAATAAAAAAAAAAGCCAAGTCTCTTCAAATTTAACAGAGGTATCCAAACTGCAATTTATATATTTTTTTCTAAACTTAAGCATGACGTAACTTGAGAGAGCCATTTCCTCAAAGTAGGTGAATTAGGATCTTTACATTTAAATAGAATGGCTCTTCTGGCCAACAATGTAGTAAAGGCTACATCCCGGTGTGCAGAAATGGGATCTCGACCCACCTCTGGAACTATAATTTCAAAAATAGCAGTCAATGGATTAGGTTGCAATCTAATACCCAGTATAATTCACAAAATCTTGAAAATATCTGTCCTATACAGAGCAAGACCAAAGCATATGTGTTAGAGTGGCCACTTGTTATTTACATCCATCACACATAGAACTAACATTAGGAAAGATATGGGCCAATTTATTTTTCAAAATTTGAACCTGATGTACCATTTTAAATTGAATCAAAACGTGTCGGGCACGTAATGAAAAGGTATTAACCATTCCAAAATTATTTTTTCTGAAGTTTCTCTGGGAGAAGTGACTGAAATTCCAATTCCCAAACTCCTCTAATTTTATCATTAGAGATTGATTGCAATTTTAATAAATTATTATAAATATTACCTATTGAACCCTTATGGGAAGGATTTAAATGAAAAAAGTATCAACCAAATCAGGTTGATATAATACAGGAAAGTTAGGTAATATCTTATTCAAAAAAACTTCTAGGAAATATCTAAAAACATGTGGCTTAGATATATAATATTTGTTAGATATTCTACCAAAAGATCTGGAAAAATGGCCAATTCCTTTGCTTTTCCAAAAAGAAAAGGCTTGATCCATTATAGAAGATGAGAAAAAAATAGTAAAGGTAAATAGTACTAGATAAACCACAATTTTTTTAAAATCAAAAATATTGCAAAATTGAAACCAAATCCATAATGTGTGTTTAAGTATTGGTGTGTCTACTAATCTTAGAAATTGTAAAAGGAAGTGCAGCTCCCAATAATGGAAGCTGATTAATACTTCTGTACAGATTTCAATTCTAAATCTGTCTAATGAGGGCATTCAAGTTTGTCAGAATAATATATGCAGAAAATAGTATATCAAATATTAATCACCCAATAATAAAATCTAAGATTAGGTAAAGCCATACCACCATCTTTCTTTAATTTCTGAAAATGAAATTTACTCAACCTAGCATTCTTATTATTCCATATATAAGAGGAAATTTTGTAATCAATATTATCAAAAAATTATTTATGAATAAAAACTGGAACTGCTTGAAATATATACAAAAATTTGGGTGAAATTATCATCTATATGACCTATTAAAGTTATGGCCAGTGGAGACTATCTAGAAAGTGTTTGTTTCAATCAAAGGAAGAATGTAAAATTTGTATAACTCTTTTAAATTTTTTAGTGATCTTAAACCCAAGATATGTAAAAAGTTATTTAACCACTCTAACAGGTATGTGCTCATAGATAGATAGGTACATGCATATTCATTGGAAATAATGCACTCTTGTGGAGATTCAATTTATATCCTGCCTACAGAATCTTTCAGTGCTCCCATTGGGGAAGAGATACAGGAGTGTCAGAGACAATACCACCAGGGTGAGGAACAGCTTCTTCCCAAAGGCAGTGAAAATGCTGGACGACTAAAGGAACTGCTGACACTAACCATCCGAGGCTCTCATTTGTAAAAAACATTTATTTATTTTTATAGATAAAATACTTGTCCTGCGTATATATTATTTGTCTGCATGTGTGTTATGTCTGTATGTTTTTGCACAAAAGACAGGAGAATACTGTTTCGTTGGGTTGTATTTGTGGCTCCTAGAACGCTTCCACCAGCGTTGTCTCCGCTCCATCCTCAGCATTCATTGGAGCAACTTCATCCCTAACATCGAAGTACTCGAGATGGCAGAGGCTGACAGCATCGAATCCACGCTGCTGAAGATCCAACTGCGCTGGGTAGGTCACGTCTCCAGAATGGAGGACCATCGCCTTCCCAAGATCATGTTATATGGCGCGCTCTCCACTGGCCACCGTGACAGAGGTGCACCAATGAAGAGGTACAAGGACTGCCTAAAGAAATCTCTTGGTGACTGCCACATTGACCACCGCCAGTGGGCTGATATCACCTCAAACCGTGCATCTTGGCGCCTCACAGTTCGGCGCGCAGCAACCTCCTTTGAAGAATACCGCAGAGCCCACCTCACTGACAAAAGACAAAGGAGGAAAAGCCCAACACCCAACCCCAACCAACCAATTTTCCCTTGCAACCGTGTCTGCCTGTCCCGCATCGGACTTGTCAGCCACAAATGAGCCTGCAGCTGACGTGGACATTACCCCTCCATAAATCTTCGTCCGCGAAGCCAGGCCAAAGAAGAAGAATTTGTGTAATCAGATGACATTAAACTTAACTTGATATAGCCCAGACAGCTGGAAAGCAAGAAAGGAGATAGCTGAGGTACTAACAAATATTCTGAAATCTTCTGTGGTCAGATTAAATCCTAGATGATGAGTGAACAGGAAATCTGACAGCAGATTTAAGCCAGTAATTGCATGCGAAGGTCAGCGGCAGGAAAATTATAATGAAAAATTCTGAAAGGTAGGATCTATCTGTACTTCAAGTGGCAGGGATCAATCAAGAAGTGTTAGAATGGCTTTGTTAAGGTGAGATCTTCTGATGAATTTGGATGTATTTTTTGAAGAGGTAACAGCCTGTTGATGTGGGTAATGCAATTGATGTAGTTCATAAGGCCTACAAAATGAAGACCCTATGGGCTCTGGGTTAAATTTGCAAATTGGAACTAATAGGCAACAGAGGATGATGATCAAGGGTTATTTTGCAATTAAAAGATTATAACCAGAAATGTACCAGAGGGATCATTCCTTAGATCTTCCCTGTTTATTATTTACATTAATGACGTGAAGGAAGAAGCTGATTGAAGCTAGAGAAGTCAGGTGACCTGACGAGCGGCAGCAGTTAAAATTTAGACAGGGGTGAGGCAGCATTAAGAAGCTGATTAGAGGAAGAAGCTGAGTATCACTATGAAAGTGAGGGACTGTGTATCAGAGCAGTCTTTGAAATGAATTGAGTCACTTGGTAAGGCTTTGGCTCAACAGGCTTCGGCAAGAACAGTAAAGGGGCAGTAGGAATTGAAGTAAGAAAGGACCAGCAGATAGGCACAGGTAAGGGCAGGTTTTAGATATCATATATTTTGTTCCACTGGTCATAAACAGTGGGAATGATGGCCAAGGCAGGGGAATCCTCCTTCAGCAGAATGTGGGTCATCAGGGATGTCAGTAGCACCCCTGATGACTTCATCTGCGAGAGGTGCATCCAACTGCAGCTCCTGGCAAGCCAAGTTAAGGATTTGGAGCTAGAGTTGGATAAATTCTGGATAATTCAGGAGGCAGAGGGGGTGATAGATGGGAGTTACAGGGACACTGTCACACCTAGGAGGCTTGAGGAGGATAGATAGGTGACAGTCAGGAGAGGAAAACGGAACAGGCAGGCTGTGCAGGGCACCCCTGTGGACGTTCCCTTCAATAACAAATATACCATTTTGGATAATGTTGGGGAGGAAATGACCTACTAGACACAAGCCACAGGGATCAGGTCTTTGGCACAGAGTCTGGTCTTTTGACTAAGAAGAGAAGGATGGAGAAAAGGTAAGCTGTAGTGATAGGCGATTCCATAATTAAGGAGACAGAAAAGAGGTTCTGTGAAAGAGACTGAGTATCTCAGATGTTATGTTGCCTTCCTGGTGCCAAGGTCTGAGATATCTCAGATTAAGTTCGTTGCATTCTCAGGAGGGAGCGTAAGCAGCCAGATGTTGTGGACCAATGATGTGGGTAGGATAGGTGAGGAGGTCTGCAAGGAGAGTTGATGGAATTAGGCACTAGGTTGAAGGACAGGACCTCAAGTGGTTGTGTTCACAGGATTGCTACCTATGCCACGTGCTAGTGAGGTTGGAAATAGGACGAGAATGCAGCTTAATACATGCACCATTGGGCTCACTCCCATATTCTGATGTGACAGTTTGCATCTGAACTGGATGGGGACTAATGTCCTTGCATGAAGGTTTGCTCATGTTGCTCTGCTGGGTTTAAACTAGATTTGCAGGGGGGTGGGAATCAGAGTGCCAAAGCAGATAGAGGAGAGGAGGAGGGAAAATTACATACATCATTAGAAGTCTACAGGTTGTATGTGGTGGAAATTTCCTGAAGTGCATCTATTTCAATCCAAGTAGTATTGTAGGAAAGGCAGGCGAGCTTAGAGCATGGATTAGCTCACGGAATTATGACATTGTGGACATTTGTGAAACTTGGTTGCTGGAGGGGCAGGACTGAAACCTCAATGTTCTGGGCTTCCATTGCTTTAGACACAATAGAATGGAGGCGGGGGGGGATATGAAATGAGGAGAAGTGGCATTGCTCATCAGGGAAAATATTACAGCTGTGCTCAGGCAGGATAGACCAGAGGGCTCATCTACTGAAGCTATATGGGTGGATCTGAGGAATGGGAAAGGTATGACCACATTCATGGGGTTGTATTATAGACTGCCCAATAGTCAATGAGAATTGGAGGAGAAAATTTGTAGACAGCTGCAGGAAGCATAGGGTTGTGATGGTAGTCAATTTTAATTTTCCACATTGACTGAAACTCCCATACTGTAAAAGGGCTGGTTGGCTTGGAGTTTGTCAAATGTGTTCAGGAAGTTTTTCTAAATCAATATATAGAGGTATCAACTAGAGGGAGTGCAATACTGGATCTCCTATTAGGGAACAAGACAGGACAGGTGACAGAAATATGTGAGGGGAACATTTTGGGTCCAGTGATCATACTGCCATTAGTTTCAAGATAATTATGGATAAGGATAGGTCTGGGCCTCAAACTGATATTCTAAATTAAAGAAAGGCTAATTCTGAGGAAATGAGAAAGGATCCAGAATGCGTGGATTGGGGTAAGTTATGTTTTGGGAAAATATGTGCGAGGTAAGTGGAGGACCTTCAAAGGTGAAATTTTGAAAGTACAGAGTTTGTATGTTCCTGTCAAGATTAAAGGCAAGATTAACAGGCATAGGGAACCTTGGTTTTCAAGAGTTATTGTTGATCTGGTTCAGAAGAAGAGAGGTGTATGGCAGGTATAGGCAACATGGAGGAAATGAGATATTTGAGGAGTATTAAAAAATGCAAGGAAATCCTCAGAAATAAATCAGGAAGGAAAAAAAGAGGCACAAGGACACTTGCTTTGGCAGATAATGTGAAGGAAAATCCTAAGGGTTTCAACAGGTACAAAATTGGTCCCCTTGACCAAGCTTTGTATGGTGGCAGAAGCGATGAGGGAGATCTTAAATGTTTCTTTCTATCAGTATTCACTCAGGGAACAGGTACAGAGTTGTGGGAGGTAAGGAAGACAAGCAGTGAGGTCATGGAACCTTTCCAGATTAAAGAGGAGGACATGTTTGCTGTCTTAAAACAATTGAGGGTGGATAAACCCCCAGGGCCTGACAAGATATTCCCTTGGATCTTGAGGAAGGCTAGTGTAGATATTGCAGGAGCTCTATCAGAAATATTTAAAATGTCCTTACCCACGGGTGTGGTGCTTCATGATGGAGGGTAACTCACGTTGTTCAGTTGTTTAAAAAAGGCTCCAAATCTGGAAATTATAGACTGGCAAGCCTGATGTCAGTAGCAGGTAAAAACAGTGATACTTGTGGGTATGTTCTCAGTGACGGGGCCTCCTGGTTGAATTTGGTCAGACGCATAGAGCACAGAGTTTGGCCCTTTGGCCCATTATGTTCATCCTAGCATCAATTATTAATCTACATTCATTTCATTTTTTTTCAGTATTCAGCTTGAGGCCTTCAAATTACCCTTCCAAAAACTTCATAAATGTGAAAGTATCTGCTTTACCACCTACTCAGGCAGTGTGTTCTCATTTCCACCACCCTCTGGGTGAAGAACAAACATCCTCAGATCCCTTCTAACTCTATTAACTCTAAACTTAAAACATCTGTTCATTGGTTTATGGAAACCTCTTCCAAGGGAAATGTTTCTCATTATTTACCATATCTAAATCCATCAATTTGGTGTAGCTTTATCAGGTCATCCTCAGACTTCTTGGCACCAAGGAAAATAAACCTAGCCTATTCATTCTCTCCTCATAACTGAAATGTTCCATTCCAGGGAATATCTTGGATCATCTGCATCCTCTCCAGTATAAGTGGATCCCTCTTAAAATGTGGTGACCAGAAATGCAGATAGTCAAATTAACCTCTTCATAGTTGTAATAAGCCTCCCTGCTATTGTACTGCATGTCACAGCCAATGAAGACAATTTTCTTGCATACCTTCTTAACCACCTTGTCAATGTCTTTTGCTGTCTTTAGGAATCCTTGTACATTTATACCAAGATCCCCTGATTCTTCACAACTACCTAGGAAAATCCATTGTCTGTATTTGAACATTATTAATCCACCAAAAATGTAACACCTCATATTTGTATTATCAAATTCTCCCTGCCATTGATTTGGCCACTTTACCAACTCATCAAAATTTCTTTGTCATTGTAGAAGATCCTCCTCACTTTCAGCAGTTTGTCATCTGTGAACTTGTTAATCATACTTCCAAAACACATACAACCATAGAAACATAGGACACTACAGCACAGAAACAGGCCCCTTCAGCCCATCTAGTCTGTTCCCAACCATTTTTGTTCACCTAGTCCCACTGACCTGCACCCAGTCCATACCCCTCCATACCTCTCCCTTCCACATAAGTGTCCAAATTCTTCTTAAATGTTAAAATTGAGCCTGCATTTACCACCTCAGCTGGCAGTTCATTCCACACTCCCACCATTCTCTCTACAAAGAAGTTCCCCCTCATGTAAACTTTTGCCACACCCTTTCTATTTGTCAATCAGTCAACAGTTGCAATTCATTGTGTGACATCATACTGTACTCAGTGATGCAGAATCAGAATTTATTCTGAATATGTATCAAGAAATTTGTTGTTTTGTGGCATGATGACAGGTGTAAAATTGCTATAAATTACATTTTAAAAAATAAATAAATTACTGCAAAAGGTGAGGTAGTGTCTGTGGTTCAATGTCCATACAGAAATCTGATGGTGGAGGGGAAAAAAAAAAACTGTTTTTATACCATTGGATCTTTAAGCTCCTGTACCTCGTTCCTCAAATCGCCTTTATTTATCATTCATACTATGCTCGCACAGTAAAGATGAGATAGCAAAACATATTAAAATATTAAGATGTATACAGTAAAATCCATGGTACTCTATCCACACATGTTCTTGGAATTCAGGAGCCTGATGGCTTGGGGTAAAAAAACGTATGGATTGTTGCCCAATCTGGACACAAGGCCGCAAGGGCTGCTTACCTCCTACCGGATGGCAGAAAGGAGAACAATTTACATGAGGGGTGTGTGGAGTTCTTCACAATGTTTATTTCCTTTTGCCTGCATCGAGTGTTGTAGATGTCCTTCATGGTAGGAAGAGAGCCCCCAATGATCTTTTCTGCTGACATCACTATCCTCTGCCGGGTCTTGTGGTCCGAGAAAGTAGAGCTTCCAAATCAGGTGGTGATACAGTTACACAGGATACTCTCAATACATCCTCTGTAGAATGTAGTGAGGATGGGAGATGGACTTTCCTCAGCCTTCACAGGAAGTAAAGGCGCTGCTGGCTTTCTTGGCTAATGAGCTGATGTTAAGGGACCAGGTGAGATTCTCCACCAATTGCACTTCAAGGAACTTGATACTCTTGATGGGAGCAGTGAGAAGAGGCATGACCTGGATAGTAAAGGTCCTTGATGATAGAGTTACTTTCTTGAGACACCGTCACTTGTAACTATCCTTAATGGTGTAAACACTAATGCCCATTTCACTAATTGCCTATTTCACAACTCCAGCATTGGTTCTTCCATACTAGACAGGGTGCAACCAGTCAGAATGATCTCCACAATATCCCTGGTGGTATACCAAATCTCCTCCAACTCTAATGAAGTATAGCCTCTGGCAAGCCTTCATCATGATTGCATTGACATGGAGGCACCAGGACAAATCTTTAGAGATGTTGTCATCCAGGAGTTTGAAGTTCTTTACCTTTTCCATTGCTAACCCCTCTATGAGAACTGATTTGTGCTCTCCTAATTTCCCCTTCCTGAAGTCCACAATTATCTCCTTAGTTTTGCTAATGTTGTTGTTGTGACACCACTCAACTATCTCACTCCTGTTAGTTTTCTCATTGCCATCTGTTATTCTACCGATGACAGTGATGTCTTCATCAAATTTGTAGATGGCATTTGAATTGTGCCTAGTCACAGTTATGGGTGTAGAGCAGTGGGCTAAGCACGCATCCTTGAGGTGTGCCTGTGTTGATGGACAATGAGGAGGTGACATTGTTACCAATTCACATTGACAGCGGTACTTCGACGAGCAAGTCAAGGTTTGAGTTGCAGAGGGAGGTGCAAAGGCCCAAGTTTTGGATCATGCTGACCAGCACTGAGGTATGATGGTGTTGAAAGTTGAGCTGTAATCAATTAAAAACATCCTGGTATACCTGTTGATGTTGTCCAGGTGATGAAGGGCTGAGTAGAGAGCCAGTAAGATTGCATCTGCTGTGGAGCATTTGTGACAGTATGCAAATTGGAGTGGGTCCAGGTCTTCATTTCATTAAGAATTAAATCTGGCTCTCAAAGCATTTTATCACAGTAGACGTGAGTGCTACTGGGAGATAGTCATTGAGGCAGCTCACTCTGCTCACCTTTTGAAGCAGGTGGGAACCTCTGACTGCTGTAGTAAGAGATTGAAGATGTTCGTGAACACTCTAGCTAGTTGGATGGCACAGATTTTCAGTACCCTGCCAGTATACTATGAGGTCCTGATGCCTTACGAAGGTTCACACTCTTGAAGAATGTTCAGACATTAGCCTCAGACAGATATCACATGATTGCCAGCTTCTGCAGGGATACTCAATAGTTCCTTTCATGCAGTGAAAAAACCCAACTGTACAGTTGGAAATTCCCTGCCCTTATGCTGGGAGACTTCCCTCTATGAATGCGCCACGGCTGACTCCAAGGCACCGACTGAAATATCTCTTGGGGAAGGATCATTGGCGGAGCGCTGCCCTCCGCAGTCTCATGTACAGCTACTGCAAGCAGCTGACTAGGGGTGGGCAGATGATGCTGTCAGCTAGTGACCCATCTCCCTCATCTCTTCCACCCACCCACCCCTCTGCCTCCCTGACCCCCTCAGGTCAGGGGCGGCCGAAGGGAGACACCAGGGGGTGGCTGGTGTGGACAGTGACAGCCCCACCGGCCGCTCCGGCACATTACTGGACCGCTTTGACCTTCAGGGCTGCTCATCAGGTGCTCAAAATGCGACAGAGAAATGGCTGTCTTCCCTACCCATAATCCCCCCATGCAGCTGACCAGTTCTGGGAAAAAACAGAGTGGTGAAATTTTGGCTAGGGAAAATGACCATTGGTCTGCCATGTATTTATGATGGGCGGCACCACACCACCAGTCACCCCACCTCTATCGGCTCCAGAGAGCACTATGAGGTGCTGCTTAACATGAATAGGATGCAAAAGCAGCCTTTTAGGGCTACTCCTGTAAGACAAGTTTATATTTTTCCCTCCACACTTTTTGCTGGCCTCCAGGTCGAGGCTTGGCATGAAACCGCCTACTGATGCTCTTTTTAAACCATAAAGATGTTCAGCTCATTAGTTAGTGGGCATTACAATCATTTAGGATGCAATGGCCTGTAATCCCTTTCATAGCTGGAATATCTGACTCTTTTTCTAGCTTCCCTCTGAATTGCCTCTTTGCTGCTGAGATGGCCTTCTGTAGGACGCACCTGGACTTTCTGTAGAGATAGGTCAATGGCCTTAAATGTCATCAACCTAATCCTCAGCAGGTGGTGAATCCTTTAATTCACCCATGGCCTTTGATTGGTGTACTCTCGGTGTGTAGGCATAGGTACATGCAGATAGGAGAGTTCCTGTCTCACAGCTCCAGTGACCTGACGCAATCTTGCATGGTGTTTGTGTGGAGTTAACATGCTCTTCCAATCACTGCATAGGCTTCCTAAAAGAGCAACAGCTTCCTCCCATAACCCAAAGATTTTGTGTTGTTAAGTTAATTTACCACAGTAAATATCCAAAAATGTGTCAGTGAATGGTAGAATCTGAGGTTCATTGATGAATATTTAGGGTAAATAGTTTACAATGAAAATTAATGGGGTACTGGGATATGTTACTTACTGAGGAAGTCTGGGAGTATTTTATGTTAGAGCATGAACACTAACATTGTAAGAGCCACATCACACTTGAGAGTGGTGCATGTGCAGTGAGACATATTGTATCTATACGCAACCCAGTAGCCTGATGTGAGTAATGTGCTGTAAACTAACAAGCCTTTCTAGTGTTTATTAAGAACTCCGATCATACAACCCGGACACAACATGGTGGCAGCGGCGAGATCGATCGAAACTCACACCATATAGAAAATAATTAAAATAAACACAGAGAGAAGAAAACAAAGAAAAAACACCATTATCTGATGACCAGAGCTGGAGAAGAAAATGGCCAGAGCAGGAGCAGCAGCATTGCACCCAGTAATGGTTGGGAAGCTGACAATGTCATAGAGGTTTTCAAAAAGTACAAGAAGAAGGTCAACCTGGCGTTCAAATGTTTCCTCAAGGGAGCTACACCAGAAGAAAATGTTACTTGCATCCTTCTTTAGATGGGAGAGCGAGGACTAGACCTGTATAATAGCTGGGAGCTGGCTGAAAAGGAAGAAAATAACCCAGGAAGGATATATGAAAAATTTTCCTCTCATCTGGAAGCGAAATCCAACCATAGAATAAAGCGATACAAGCTCAACAAGAGCCTGATGAGTCAGTAGATAATTTCCTCACATTGCTAAAGAATATTGCTGCGAAATGCAAGTTCAAAGAAATAAAGGAGAGAATAATAGACCAACTAATCTGGGGAAGCGCTCATTCTGAAGTGCAGAAAGCTCTCGTGGGAAAAGACAGATCGAAACGAGCAGATGCCGTAGATGCAGCTAGGGCCTTTAAGGCCTCTCCATGCAGGCCAATGCACAGCACAATAATAGGTTTGATGGCATAAAGTGCACGCTGAGAAAGTCGCAGACCTCAAGAACTGTAAGAGGTGCGGGAGAATACACCCCTTTGATGACAGCAAGAAATGCCCCATGTATGCTTTGAAGTGCAGAACCTGTGGGAAGGTCAATCACTGAGAAAAGATGTGTAGGTCTGACATGAAAAGAGAGAGAGAACAAGAATATAGAAGTAGGGAAGAAACAGTAGTGACTCCGACACACTGACCCTCGATATCAAAACAATACTCCTCCATGAGACATCCAAGAAAGGGAAAGGAGGGAAAAAAATGAATTGCACACCATGATCCAAGTGAAAAGAAACATCAAAAACAAACCAACAATATTCAACTTGAAAATAAAGTTGGACACTGGATCACAAAGCAATGTCCTCCCACTCAGACTGTACCATCAGATGTTTCCCAACACCATCATACTTTCAGTGCTGGTCAGCATGCTCCAAAACGTGGGCCTCTGCACCTCCCTCTGCAACTAGGAAAAGTCCAAATAAAAGGCAGACATAAAAGAAAGAGCATCATATGCACATTCTTTGTGGTTGATGCCGATGGACCAGCAATCCTAGGCCTTAATAGTTGTGAGGAATTACAGCTAATTTCTATAAACAATAAGATCAGAATGAAGAAAAAGTCCAAGAGGATCAACAGCAACATTCTACTTGAGCAACGCCCTCTGATCACAAACAAGGCTGGGCTCATGGACATGTACCCTGAATGCATTGATGACACAGTCAGGTGCTTCTGAAATTTCGAATACCATATAACTATAGACCCAGAATGCAAACCAATAATCCATACTCAACAGAAGGTGCCAATAGAACTGAAATAAAGGCTAGAGCAGGAGCTCGAAGAAATGGAAGAAAAAAAAGTGATAGTGAAAATGGTCGAGCCAACCGACTGGGTGAATTCCATTGTAATAAAGGAAAAATCGAATGACCACCTGAGAATATGTTTGGACCCCAAAGTCCTAAACCAAGCAATCAAAAGAGGTCACTCTCCAACACCAATGCAGGAAGACATCAGTTCTGAACTAGCAGGATCCAAAATCTTTAGCAAACTAGATAGAAAGAATGGATATTGGAATGTGAAGCTGGATGAAGAATCAACACTACTCACAACGTTTAACATTCTATTCATCTGGTACAAGTTCCTGCGACTACCTTTTGGCCTAAAGGTAAGCCAAGACGTCTTCCAGCAAAAGATAGATGAGACCGACAGCAGATGCAAAGGAACTGTCAGCATCGCAAACAACATCCAGGCCTTGGGTAGAGATGGGAAAATCCATGACCTTCACCTACACGAAGCCATGGAGAGAACAAGAGAGGCCTGCATCAAACTCATTGCAGACAAATGCATCATTAAGGAGAAGGAATGCCAATTCTTCATGATGGTGTATACACCTGATGGGGTCAGGCCAAGCCCAGAGAGGGTAACAGCCATTGTTGAAAAGGACTCCAAAAGGACATAAAGAAACTAAGAAGCTTCCTTGGCCTGGTCCAGTACACGGGTTCCTTCATCCCACATATGTCAGACCACTCAGCCAACCTCAGAGTTTCTGAAAGAGGATGTGGATTTCAGTGATCATCATTGCATCAACAAAATTTCAATAAGCTTAAGGAAGTGGTCTCAGAGAAATGGAACTGAGCTACTACAACAGAAAAAATACTGTCTCATTACAAGTAGTCGCTTTCCATCAGAGGCCTCAGCGCAGCATTGGTGCAGGAAGGAAAACCGATACCCTTTGCCTCAAAGGCCCTGACAACAGCAGAGACCCAATAGGCCAGTATTGAAAGGGAGCTGTTAGCAGTCGTATATGGATGTAAGAAATTCCACAAATTCCTACATGGGAGACAGTTTGTGGTAGAGAGTGATCATTGCCCAAGGAACACATCTAGAAAAACCTCAGCAAGACTCCAGCCAGATTACAGAGGCTACTCCTCCAATGTTATGACTTCATCTTGAAGTGCAAGCCAGAGAAGGAAATGGTGCTTGCAGATGCCTTGTCACATCTTTCCCCAAACAAAAACTACAAAACAAAAGACATGGTGATCAAGATACATCACCTCATCATTGTGACCAGTAACAAACTAAACCTGATTAAAGAAGAAACAGCGAACGACAAGGTGCTGCAGCTGCTCTCACAACAGATGATATAGTGATGGCCAGAAAGGATAAAACAGGTACAGCCTACAATATGTCAGCATTGGTCTATCAGGGATGATATATCCCTGGAGAATATCCCTGGAAAATGGTAATACCAGAGTCAATGCAAAAAGAAATTCTACAGAAAATACACCAAGGCCACATGGGAATGGAGAAATGCAAACTCAGAGCAAAGTCAGCAGTTTAATGGACAGGCATGTACAAGAACTTCAAAAAAATGGTGGCTACATGTCCAGCATGCCAGAAATACAGAAATGCACAACAAAAGGAAATGATGATTCCCACGGAAATACCTGCCAGACCATGGCACACTGTGGGAGCAGACCTGTTCACAGAAAACCAAGAATGGTATTTCATTGTGGCCTGCTACTACTCCAAATTCCCCTTCATCAGGAAGGTGAAGGACCTGAGAGCACCAACCATCAATGCTGCAGTACAAGTGCTCTTCACAGAACAGAATATACCCAAACAAGTGATATGTGACAATGGGACCCAATTCACATGGCGTGAATTCAGAGAAATAGCTGCAGAATATGGGTTCACCATCATTACATCATCACCACATTACCCCAAGGGTCATGGATTCATTGAGGAGCATGTACAAACAATCAAGCGCACTCTCATTAAGTGCTGAGAAACAAAGGAAGACCCTTACTTTGCTCTTCTTGTCAGTGTGAGCAACACCCTTGAAGGTCAACATGAAGTGCCCGGCAGAGCTTCTGAATGGCAGAAAGTACAAGACAACCCTGCCAAGCAAAATCTGTCCACCAGACAACCAAGATGAAATAAAAAGAAAGTTGACTAACATACAAGAGGGAAGTCGTCAACATTACAACAAACATGCACAAACACTACCAGAATTTTTCTGAGGGCAGCATGTGCATGTTCAAGAGCCAGTGTTAAAAACCTGGAGTCCAGCAAAGATTGTTAGAAAAGCTGACACGCCAAGGTCATGCATCACTGATACAGAATCTGGCAGGAAGCTGAGATGAAACAGGACCCACATTCCCCCAACACCAGATCTGACATAAAAAGCGCCAGAAGCATTAGTAGATTCTGTAATTCCAACAACTTGTGAGGGAACGTGAGATGAAACCCCAACCAACAACACCGTAACAACTGCACAGCAAGCAGCAGGACCACAGAATCAAATAGTTGGAACAAGGTCTACGAGGTGGAGAAGCAACATTCTTCCATCAGTGCGATTCCGCTGAAAAGAATATAGAACTTCAAATGTGTAAATAGAATAGTTAATTCTTAATTGCAATTAAAGATAAAGAAGCAGTAATGATTTATTTTTAAGAAACTTTAAGTTGTAATAAATCTTTAAAATGTTTTTAAAAAAATTTAAAGAGGGATGTTATATATTGAGGAAACGTGGGTCTATTTTAGGCGAAAGCATGAACACTAACACTATAAAAAGAGTCTGGAAAAACAACCAACTGAAAAACCTCACAAAGATAAGCGTATACAGAGCCGTTGTCATACCCACACTCCTGTTCGGCTCCAAATCATGGGTCCTCTATCAGCATCACCTACGGCTCCTAGAACACTTCCACCAGCGTTGTCTCCACTCCATCCTCAACATTCATTGGAACGACTTCATCCCTAACATCGAAGTACTCGAGATGGCAGAGGCCGACAGCATCGAATCCACGCTGCTGAAGATCCAACTGCGCTGGGTAGGTCACGTCTCCAGAATGGAGGACCATCGCCTTCCCAAGATCGTGTTATATGGCGAGCTCTCCACTGGCCACCATGACAGAGGTGCACCAAACAAGAGGTACAAGGACTGCCTAAAGAAATCTCTTGGTGCCTGCCACATTGACCACTGCCAGTGGGCTGATATCGCCTCAAACTGAGCATCTTGGCACCTCACAGTTCGGCGGGCAGCAACCTCCTTTGAAGAAGACCGCAGAGCCCACCTCACTGACAAAAGACAAAGGAGGAAAAGCCCAACACCCAACCCCAACCAACCAATTTTCCCTTGTAACCGTGTCTGCCTGTCCCGCATCGGACTTGTCAGCCACAAACGAGCCTGCAGCTGACGTGGACATTACCCCTCCATAAATCTTCGTCCGCGAAGCCAAGCCAAAGAGAACACTATAAGAGCCACATCACACTTCAGAGTGGTGCATGCGCAATGAGTGACATTGTATCTATAAGCGATGCAGTAGCCTGATGTGAGTAAAAAAATGTGCTGTAAACTTACAAGCCTTTCTAGTGTTTATTAAGACCTCTGATGGTACAACCCAGACACAACAGGATAGTTATCATAAAATGAGATCGGACGGACTAAAATGGCATTTTAATCGGTCATGCAGAAATATGGAGATGAAGTTTAGACATATAGCACAGTAACATGTCCAAGCAGCCCACAAGTCCATGCTGCCCAATATCCCATTCAACCTACAATCTCCGCACATTTTAAAGGCTGGAAGGAAACTAGAGCATGCAGAGGAAAGCCAGGCAGACATGGGGAAAATGTACACACTTTTTGCAGACAGTGGCAGATTCTAACCCAGGCCATTGGCACTGTAATAACATGGTGCTAACTGCTACCTTAAATGTGCTGCCTCAAATCTAGAATCAAGTTTGCATTTATATTTGATAAGCTTGTCTCATGTTAATCCACTTATATAGTGAACTTGGGAAATACAGAGCTCATGGGTATTGAAGTACAAAGTTTCTTAAATCTCAACTTGGAACTTCATGACTAAGCAGAATTTATTGGAATTGTCACATGCTCCATGGTTTACAGGAATAACATTTGATAGCCATGTCACAGTAAACAATCCAATGCATCCCAAATGTCTTGTAGCACTTGTTTATACTCCAGGCCTCCCTGGGTTCATTTATTAGGTAAGAGTATGCTAAAACTACATAGATGGAAATGATAACTTTTATATTTTTGGTCTTACCCAAACTCCCGTCTCCATTGATTCAAAGAGCGAGGCACAAGAGATAACTAATTTCTGAGTTCAAATGCTAAGGGGAAGTAGGATAAAAGAGAACAACCAGTGGAAAAGACTGAAACAGAATACAAGTGAAAGCATCTAGCTTATTGTGGAGTACAGTTACTTAAGTGTGAATCAAGAGTTCAATTTCTCCAGCAGGATGTCCCCAAAAGAAACAAATGTTCTTGGTGTTCCACTGGGCACACTTAAAATAAAAATGAGACCAACAGCCTTATTTAATTTAAAATAGCAATTTATTACACTACTATTATGTATTTCATTTAAGGTCCTTGAATTTGATACCAATTTACCATTACCTCGACAACAAACCAGACATCCAAAGACCTTTGATTATCATGGGTCTCTGGAAAATCTGAGCTGTTTGCCTCCAGCTCAATGCTTCCACCTGTTGGTTTAGCTGAGATTGGAATAGATTTCATTAGAATTACAATGCCAAATCCATACTGAGTTTTCATTTTATGAATAACATTTTCAAGCTGATGTCACCATCTGGTCCATAAGGGTTTCACCATTTCTCCATACACAACATGGAAATTATTTTGCCTGGCATTTTGCCAAGTGAATTTATTCTTTTTATTAATTTACTCTCTGGCCAGCCACAGCAGTGCAAGAGTTACCTCTGCTACCTCACAGCTCCAAAGATCTGTGTTTGATCCTGATCTCATGTGCTGTCCATGGTCTTCCGATGGCCACAAAGGTACTCTAGTTTCCTTCCACATTCCTGATATGAAGGGCCAGTTTCTGTGCTGTATGACACTTTGAATCTTTGCCAATGACAATACATTGAAGAGCAAAGAAAAGTACTCTCAATTCCTCTTTATAGGCATCTTCAACCCACCACTGGGGAAGGGAATAGTTAAGTTACTGAAGTTCTGGACTATAGATGGAGGGTGATGAATTGAATCCTACCACAGTAACTGGAGAGTTTAAATTCAAATAGAAAAATAACTGGAATTTTTAAAAAAATAATCAGTATGGTGATCATGAAACAGCTTATTGATATTAAAAAAAATCTAGTTCACTCATATTCTGCAGAGAAGGAAATCCATCATCCTTGAAATGATTTGGCCTATGTGTGACTCCACGTAATTGCTTCTTGATTGGCAAATCTATCAGTTAAGAATAAGTAATAAATATTTGCCATTATCATACATTGAATCACTAAAGTGACAGTTCAGTGAATTCACTGCCTAACCTTAAAGGATCTTGGTCATTTCCCTAACCCTAGATATACATCTTTGAAATTTCTCTGTTGAAACTCTTGTGGCAAAAGTTTGTACTACTCATTTAAAACATCGCATGCACATGATTTGTACTTTTCCAGTTGCCATGACAACTTTGCTTCCTCCTTCGTCATTCTTGAATCTCAGGACTACAAAGCAGTAATTGTGTTCACTCTAATGTTAGTAGCAATGCGTATGTATTAATCATTTTATTTTGGGGCACTCTAAAATTTCAATTCAGCAACAATAATATGGTGTTTAAAAATCTTGACATTTCACTCAGAGGAGTTAAGCCCTGCTGCGGTATCATGTACCAAAACCAAGATTCTAAGAGTAATGACTTTGCTGGTGAAGCTTTGGGTCTGTAAACTTCAGCCAGAAATGATACTGATGAAACAACTCATGAGGAGAAACAGAGCCAGGAAAAAGGAAGTGGGAGGAAATGAGGGAATGCTTCATGAGTAAACAGAAAACAGCAGATGATTAAGTTATCAAATAGTGTGACAAATGAAGCAATAATAACAGAGTATTCATTTTTTCCTTTCCACTGCCACCTTGACTTTTCCTAGCTTGTTCTCAATTCCTTTTTATAGGCTGCTTAAGTTATGTTACCCTTTATGAGTAGAATTGAGCATATTAGTATTCATTACGTCTAGCATTTGTAAATTGATTCTGTTTGCATGACAGAATTTCTCAAGGCTTCACACTGTTTATATATTATTTTAAAAATAATTCGCAACATAGCTTTATCTGACAAGATCAGCATTTATTGCTTAACTCTAAATTGTCCCTGAATTAATTCACTTCTTGAGGGATTTTAGGAGTAAAATGTTGGATCTGAAGTTGCACTTAAAAAAGCAGCAGTTTTCCACCCTTAAAGAGTGGAGCAAGCCAGTTACTTTTTCAAGTTTAAATTTATTTAAATTTAAGCATACAGCTCGGTAGCTGGCCCTTTTGGCAACAAGCCTTTGTCACCCAATTACACCCAATTGACCCACAACCCCTGGTACGTTTTTGTAGGGTGGGAGGAAACAGGAGCACCTGGAGGAAACCAAGGTAGATACGGAGAGAACATACAAATTCCTTACAGACAGCACTGGATTTGAACCCCGGTCACTAGCGCTGTGACAGCATTGAGGTAATCACTATGGTAACCATACTATCCCTTTAATTACTTTAAATTTTCTTGCTGCTTTGAAATTTGAACTTGTTTCTCCAGATCAATAATTCCAGGCCTGTGGATTCAAGACTATGAACCTAACCACAGTTTGGCCCACACAACATATCAAACACCACCAGGTCATCTGTGATAGAGGTTACAGATCCGACAAGCAAGCATATTTGTCATCACATACCCACGGATCTGAGGTGGAAGTACGACAGTCCTAACTAAAACAGATTATTTAAGCAGGTGTTGCCATGGCCCACTGAATTTGACAGACCATATATCAATGTGGAAGCACATGTCATTTGATTAGCTATGAGAGAATTGTTGCAGTGAAAATGGTGGTAACATACTCTAGGATGGTCTCTGGACATTGATTTTGTTATAGTGGAAAATCTCCAAGCAAAGAGAAGGGGAGGAAGCAGCTTCCATCGCATCCAACAGGAGGTGAGGAGAGAGACCTCAGAATCTGGGTGGTCTGTCACTACCGATCCTCAGCAATGAGTTGAGGATGGCCCACAGCCAGTGTTGAGCAGGAACATTTCTTGCCCTAGCCATCCCCACACCAGCTCTTACGGTTAGGCTCTTCGACATTGCCTGAGTGCCTCACTTCACACTGAGCCATTCAGCGATTAAATTATTTTAACCAGTTTATTGCTTTGGAGGACTGAGCCATCAGCCAGGTTCCGAGCACAGCAGCTCGTAGGGGCAGAGGAGTCAGGATGTCGTGCCAGGATTCAAGCCCATCAGAGCTGTCAGCAGGTAAACTTCTCTTTCCACAATGCTGTGATGAATCCTTTTAACTCTGACACCACTGGTGCTTTTGTCCCTTAGACTTGAGCACTAAGTAAGACTCTTGTGTAAATTCAGTATAAAAAATTAGTTTGTGATTTTGTTGTTTATTTGCCTTTCATTTGTGCCAAGTACTTACATGGGTTGGCCAATGCTTAAGACAGGTGCTTTCCTTTGTTTAGCTGTGAGGTTCAGTTCTCAGATTTTCCAACCTAAACAGGGTTAAGAACTGAACAGTCTGGGTGAAATAAAATCTTGATACTTCAATCCAATGTTCAGGTTTAAGTTTCTTATCATCTGATTGTTCATTTACAGATACTCTGTACAACCCAACAAAACTGGGCATCTCCAGGCAATTGTACAAATACACAGAAAACCCTACACACAAACAACATTGTGTGTGTGTGTGAGTGTGTGTGTGTGTGTGTGTGTGTGTGTGTGTATGTGTGTGTGTGTGTGTGTGTGTGTGTGTGTGATGTGTAACCAAAGGCCAGCAGCCCATGCACCACTGGCCCCGACAAGCAAACTGGCAGGTGAACGGCAAGGGAACCTTAAAGGTCAGCGACCCCAAAATGGTGCTGGCCTTGCTGCGCAACCAACAGACAGGGACAGTGAATGGGGAAGAAAGTATTGTTATTCAGGAAAGTACCCACATGCGGGAAACCCTCTTTTGTTATGCATGTTGTGATGTCAGCCAAGGTGGGGGGGGGCCATGGCGAGAACAGTGCAAGTCCAAGAGTTTGGCCTGAGTCTTAATAAAACTCAGAGCTTAACCTGACTACACTATATGTGTGTGTATCTTCTTTCAAGTAGCGCATGGATAAAATTGGTGACCCTGACGGTTTCTTTGGCTTGGCTTCGCGGACGAAGATTTATGGAGGGGGTAAAAGTCCACGTCAGCTGCAGGCTCGTTTGTGGCTGACAAGTCCGATGCAGGACAGGCAGACACGATTGCAGCGGCTGCAGGGGAAAATTGGTTGGTTGGGGTTGGGTGTTGGGTTTTTCCTCCTTTGCCTTTTGTCAGTGAGGTGGGCTCTGCGGTCTTCTTCAAAGGAGGTTGCTGCCCGCCAAACTGTGAGGCGCCAAGATGCACGGTTTGAGGCGTTATCAGCCCACTGGCGGTGGTCAATGTGGCAGGCACCAAGAGATTTCTTTAGACAGTCCTTGTACCTTTTCTTTGGTGCACCTCTGTCACGGTGGCCAGTGGAGAGCTCGCCATATAACACGATCTTGGGAAGGCGATGGTCCTCCATTCTGGAGACGTGACCCATCCAGCGCAGCTGGAACTTCAGCAGCGTGGACTCGATGCTGACGGTTTAGACGGCATCTAAACCCAACAATGAGCAAACAGGCAGCAGTCAACAATGTTGCTCACATGCTGCTGACCTTCTGGATGAATCAACCACGTGTGTGGTTTGACCTGGCTGAGGCACAGTTCCAGATCCGGCAGATCACAGCAGAATCCATGTGGTATTACCATGTGGTGAGTACCCTCAACAAGGACTCAGCAGCCGGGTGGCCAACTTCATCCAGAAGGCATGTACACCGCCTTCAAGGACTTGCTGATCAAGACATTCAGGCTCTCACAGTGTGAGAGAGGGGAATGTCTGCTCCACCTGGATGGGCTGGGGGACAGGCTCCCATCAGCCCTCATGAACGAGATGCTAGCCCCCCTGAGCAAACTCGAGCCTTGCATCATGTTTGAGCAGGCATTCCTGGACCACCTGCCCAAGGACATCTGACTGCTCCTGGCTGACACAGATTTCAGCGACCCCCAGAAAGTTGCAGCATGAGCGGACGTTCTGTGCAAATAGAAGAGAGAGTGCTCACCATCCGTGGTGCTCGTCACTAAACCCCACAGCCCAACCCATGCAGAGCCACCGAGAGAACAGCACTACCCCAGAGGAGGTGATCCAAATGACCAGTGGTGTTTCCACCCAGAGATGGAGTGGCGGAGCCCGATGGTGCAGGCTGTCATGTATGTTTCAGGGAAATGCCAGGGCCAGCCCTGGCATCCATGACAGCTGGCCACCAAGACAGCCTCCTGTATGTTTGGGACTGCCAGTCCAGACAACACTTCCTCATGGACACAGGAGCAGAGATCAGCATCCTGCCCCTGTCAAGACAGGACACCAGGAACTGGCAGTTGGGGCCTTGGCTGAGGGCCTATGGTAACCACAAGCTCCAACTGCAGTTGGGAGGCAGCCTCTTCTCGTGGGTGTTCCTCGGGACAGACTTCCTGAGTGCCCACAGCCTGCTTATGGACCTCATGGGATGAGATTGGTCCACGTCAAGTCTTTCCAACCTTCTCCCCTCAAAGGTGCCAAGCTCCCAGCACTCAACCTGGACTCCATACAGAGATTGAGTACCCTGCAGTGCTCACCCCCCAAATCACCACATTGATGCCCTGACATGGAGTACAGCACCAGATCCTGTCACAGGCCTGCCACTCCACGCAAGGGCGAGACACCTTCTTCCGGAGAGGCTCCAGCTGGTGAAGGAGGAATTCAGGAAGCTGGAAGAGTTCAGCATCGTTCGGCGGTCGGACAGCCCATGGGCTTCTCCCCTGCACATGGTACCCAAAGCAACTGGGGGCTGGAGATCATGTGGCAACTACTGCCGGCTCAACAAGCCACAACACCGGATCGGTACCCTGTACCGCACATCCAGGACATCGTGGCTAACCTACATTGGGCAAGGATCTTCTCCAAGGTGGACTTTATGCGGGGTTATCATCAGATCCTGGTACATCCTGACGACATCCTCAAGACCACCATCAGCAGTCCATTCGGCATCTTCAAATTACACCTAATACCGTTTGGACTAAAGAATGCCGCAAAGACCTTCCATTTAGCTCCTGGATGCAATTGGATGAGACCTGGGCAGCTCCTTTGTGTACCTGAACGACATCTTGTTGGTGAACAGGAACCAACAGGGACATATGGAGGATCTCCACAAACTCTACACCCGACTGAGGGAGTTCAGCCTAATGATCAACCAGCCAAATGCCAGTTCGGATTGGAGGCCGTCGACTTCCTGGGCCACAGGATAACTAGGGAAGGAGCCACACCACTACCCAGTAAAGTAGAGGCCATCTGGAAGTTCCCCAGACCCAACACGACCAAAGAACTACAGGAATTTGTGGGGATGATCAATTTCTATCATAGGTTCATTCCCTCAGCTGCCCAGATCATGCGGCCCTTGTTCACCCAGATGGGACGAGGAGTCGGCAGAAGCCTTCATGATGGCCAAGGAATCTGTGGCGGATGCTGCCCTTCTGGCACATCCCAGGTCAGATGCTCCATTGGCCCTGACAATGGATGCCTAAGGAATGGCGATCAGCAGATTGAAGGAAGTTGTCAGTTGCTGGCTTTCTTCAGCAAACATCTGCGTCTTCCAGAACTGAATTACTGCGCTTTCGACAGAGAGGTACTGATGCTGTACTGAGCCATCCGCCACTTCAGGTACTTTCTAGAGGGCAGGTCCTTCACGGCTTTCAGAGATCACAAGCCCCTGACTTTTGCCTTGGCTAAGATCTCGGATCCTTGGTCAGCCTGCCAGCAATGACACCTGTCTTGCATCTTGGAGTACACCACAGATATAAGGCATGTCTCTGGCAAGAACAAGTGGTGCCTGATGTACTATCCAGGCAAAGTATTCGCATGCTATCATGGCGAGTGGGCTTCGAGGCACTGGCAGAGGTTCAGCAGAAAGACGAGGAGCTTCCCCAATATAGGACTGCCATATCAGTTCTGCAGCTCCAGGACATCATAGTCAGCACAGATAACACCACCCTCCTGTGCAATGTAGCCATTGGTCAGGTCAGACCCATTGTCCCGGTGGCTTGGATACTAGAGGTTTTTGACTCCATCCACGGACTGGCTCTCTTGTCCATCAGGACCACTGTCTGACTGGTGGCCAGCAAATATGTGTGGCTTGGATTGCGGAAACATGTCAGGGGGTAAGTGAAGGTGCACTTGCAGTGCCAAACAACCAAGGTACAGCAGCACACAAAGACCCTACCTCAGCACTTCAAGCCCACAGAACAAAGGTTAAACCACATACATGTGGACATAGTAGGACCCTTGCCAGTATCCCAGGGCTTCTGCTATCTATTCACGATGGTTGACCGTTTCACCAGGTGGCCAGAAGCAGTTCTGCTGGCAGATACATCCACAACCTTGTGCACCAGGGCCCTCATTTCATCCTGGGAGGCACAGTTTGAATTACTGTCCCAAGTCACATCTGACAGAGGGGTCCAGTTCACCTCCAGTCTGTGGTCCAACCTCGCCAGCCTGTGGGGTGCCCAGCTGCACCAAACAACAATTTACTACCTACAGTCAAATGGGTTGGTGGAGCACATCCATAGGCACCTCAAAACTGTGCTCATTACCAGACTTCAACAACCCAACTGGGTTTCAGTCCTCCAATGGGCACTGTTGGGCATCCACATGGCACCTAAGGAGGACCTCAACACCTCTTTGGCCGAACTCATCTACAGAGCTCCACTGGTGTTCCCGGGAGATATCGTACCATCCCCAGGTGGATAGCAGGATGACTCTGCCGCATTCCTCAGCAGGCTAAGGGAAGGAATCGGCAACCTGGCCCCGAATCCACATTCCAGGCACAGACACGCGAGGATCAACATACCCAAAGACCTGCCGAAGAGGCAGTCCACCAAAGTCTGCAGAGACTTTGCCTCCAAGGACAACAACAAGGACAGTACCACCAGTTCTTGGGATGCGGAGGGGGGGTGGTTCATGTGGCAGCCCAGCACTCGAGCTGGCACTCCGGGTGGTAAGTGCAACCAAATGCCAGCAGCCCACACAGTGGCATTGGCCCCAACAAGAGATGTGGCGGGTGAATGGCAAGGGCAGCTTAAAGGCCAATGGCCCCAAAATGGCGCTGGCCTCACTAAGTGCACAGACAGGGACAGCGCGTGGGGAAGAAGGGCATTATTATGCAAGAAAGTACCCGCATGCGGGAAACCCGCTTTTGTTATTCACATTATGATGTCAGCCAAGGGGGCCACAGTGGGAATAGTGAAAGTACATAAGAGTTGAGCCTGAGCTCTAATAAAACTCAGAGCTTAACCTGACAACACTACGTGTGTATCTTCTTTTGAGTAGTGAGTGGCTGTATGTCTATGTATGTTTGTACAAATACACACACACACACACACACACACACACACACACACACACACACACACACACACACACACACATATATATATCTCCAAAATTTTAATATATGTATCTCCAAATTTTATATATGTGAGTGTGTTGTGTGTGTGTGTGTGTGTGTGTGTGTGTGTGTGTGTGTGTGTGTGTGTGTGTGTGTGTGTATTTGTACAAACATAAATATTTAATAAATATTTGATTTATAAATGTTTACATTAACACACACACACACACACACACACACACACACACACACACACACACACACACACACACACACACACACACACACACACACACACACATATATATATCTCCAAAATTTTAATATATGTATCTCCAAATTTTATATATGTGAGTGTGTGTGTGTGTGTGTGTGTGTGTGTGTGTGTGTGTGTTAATGTAAACATTTATAAATCAAATATTTATTAATCATCAAACTTCTATTGTCTACATGTCTTATGCTATGAGATTGTGTGACATCTGCAGCCAAATTAATGACTCCCAAGCTCACACCATGCCACTAGGCCACCTTGCATGGATATGCTCTGTTGATGGGACAGGACATCACCAGGGATGATGAGAGTCTGAAGAAGGAAAATGTGTGGTTTCTTTTCTAGTCTAGGTTTCAGATAATTTCAATTCCTTTGCTTCAAAGACAACAATCTCAATTCAGACATGCTCTTCCCAGGATGATAATTCACCAGCCGCACCAGCATTTTCATACATCATTCATTCCCCTGCACCCTCTCAAGTGCAGTCACATTTTTCCTATTGTGTGATGGCAATGCTCTAACTACACACCATCCAATATTCAGTTTTAGTATAACTCCCTAATCTTATGGTTTGATCTTGTTACGAGCCCGGAGGATCCATAAAACCAGCAACAATAGATATTCACCAATACAAATGGTTACTTAAACAAAAGTTGTTATTAATTATCTTTAAACATGAAAACAGAATCACACTTTAACTTAAATTAACTAACCTAATTGAACCCCTCCCCCCTTCTAATTCTAAGTGCACATGCACAAAATTTAACATTTATAAAGTTCACCAGACTTTGGTGCTTGATTACCGCTTAGTAAGTTACTTGTTGGTTTTCAGAGAGAGATGTGTTGTTCCAAGACATCCACAACTGATGTACTTCCATTACTCACCTCAGTGTCTTGCTGATGAAACATGTCCCTTCAGGGTTCTCCAGATGATTACCTCTTTCTTTCAGCTCACCACAGAGTTCCTTTTTGTTTCTCTTATTCCAAGTGAAACATTAGACAGTCAGTCTTCTCCTCTTGCATGAACCACAAAGGCTTTGACCAGGCTATCTTCCAAATGGGGCTTTCCACAAGTTTGCCAGCTTGTCCTGTTCTAGTCCTAGCTGCTTCTGCTGGCTGTAACACTGTAGAATGATCCCTCTCTCTCTCTCTCTCTCTCTCTCTCTCTCTCTCTCTCTCTCTCTCTCTCTCTCTCTCTCTCTCTGAGAGAAAGCCTGTTTAACTCTCTCTGCTAGAAAAACCACATGACCCTCTTAGAACAACTCCAGACAATCTGTGGCTCCAACAAGATCTTTTATCTGTTGCCTTTTGAAGCAACAATCCATTAGTAGTCTCTTGGGCACTCTCCAAAGCTCTTGCAAAAGCTGTGGAGCCAATATGTCTAGCATGAGCAGAGCTCCAGCATTTCAAATAAGATCTGTTTTAAAGTGTTTGTTTGTAACCTACTCTAACAAATCTTTCCCAGTTTATATCGCCAAAACATATCTATATTCTCTGTTACAATTTCCATGGCCAGTTCTTGTTCCACACAGTTACACAAGTTGGATGAAGTGACTGAATATCATGGAGGAGGCCTGGCCAAATGAAAAGTTTCTCCTGACCTTCTGGAATGCAAATTTGAAATTGGAAATGGAATGCATCCTGGAACAACTGGATCACATGGAAAAGAATCTGCAGTGAGATAAGAAGGGAGACCTCAAAGTCACCATTCACCAGATGGAAATAGAGAGGATTTGACATATTCTCAGTAGCTATTTGAGGTCACAATTACAAAAGATTGAGAAGTTTCTCCCCTCACATCTTGGAGAAGGAGAAGTCCCGTCTAGATACGGTGCCTTCCTAGTTAACTGCACAGGTGGTTACTTTTGCAAATGAATATGCAGCAAATTGTGAGATGCACCTGAAGAACCTGCCCTTAAAACTCATGCCTCAATCTGCAAGCACAGGATGTGTTGAAAGCAGTTCACAAACCCAACCTGAATTCCTTTCTGTTTCTGCAGGTGAAGGGGAACATGTGGGTGGAACCTAAGACAGACAATCACTGTTGATTTGGAGGAAGGATCACAACATTTAAAGTGGTACAGGACATTTATCCTCTTGTGGCCAATGGTGCTGTGCAACTGATCTAAATAGGAAAATGGAGAGTTTCCAGAGCAAATGAATGTGTGCAGCAGCTGAAGGTGGCAGGCTGCGGTTAAAGGACCCACACAGGATGTAGACTGCTGGAGACAGGCTCATGGGAACCAGGTATCAGGACAAAGATTCGAGAAGATCCTGAGGGCAAGGGTGGCTACTGAAGGGCTTCAGGCACTAAATGCTTCCTGATCATGTTGGAGGTTTGGATCTGAAGGTAGGGCTGTCAATGGTTTGAACAGGAGTCTCTGAGGCTGTGGCAGCACTGGAAATGAATCCATGGATACTTGTTGTCTCCAATGGGACTCTCTTTTGCTTCATTTTCTCTTATTGTTAGGGCACCAGGCAATGCTCATGGCGACTTTTTGGTTGCCTTACAGCAGAAGAAATTTGAAGTATATCATGTATATTACGTGTTTAATGTATTATTACTTGACAATAAAAAAGATACTTGAACCTTGAATCCTTGAATATTAACTGATTGCAATTGGCAAACCCCTGAAGAGATGTTAAGGCCTAGCATGGCATAATCAACAGAATCTCTGCAATGAACCTGATGCAAAAACCTCATACAGATGGCTGGCAAGTTTTGGATGCTAATAATTAGTTCTTTTGCAAAATGTGGATATTGCCAACAATGCCAGCCTTTACTGTACATAGCTAAATGTTCCTGACAGAGGAGGGTGTTAAAAGTTAACCACTAGCATAAAAAATTGGCTAGATCAGGTCAGGTCAGGTCAGGTTGGCAGATTTTTTTTCCAGAATGGTTATTTATCATTAGTTTCATGCTCATCATTACCAAAAATCTTTTTGTTTTAATCCAGATTTATTTAATTATTTGAATGTAAACCCATGCCTGTGATGGTGGGATTTGAATTGGATCATGGTCCAGATCTTTGGCTGCTAGCCCAGTAGCTTAATGATCATGCCACTGTATCCATTATTCATCATTCACCCAGTACTCTTCAAGAATTGGCTCTTCGGAACATCAGACACCATCAGAAGCATTCAAAGACTATTAAAACAAAGATTTTAAAAAGTAAAAATAAAAATAAACACTTTAAATATTTTTACAAACACTAGTAATTTAAATTATTTGCAGAATTTACTTTATTCTTCACAGCTACTTTTTCCTCCCAGCTATAAAGTCAGAATACAAGTAGATGAGCTAACCTGGCACAGATCCCTGTGCAAATTTCCCTCTATAAGTGCTGGGAATCTCTAAGTATGGTTGGTGCCTAACAGTAAACTGGAAGAATTGCCAGCTGGAATCTCTTTGTAAATTCTGGACTCATGCTTTTGGTTGTGCATGCATCCAAGTCCTGGATCTGCTTGCCTATACAAGCAACATTCAACCCATAGAAGGTTTTAATAGTACTTTGCTACAATGACAAGGACACAAGTCCACTGCCTTAGATCTGGAATCCCACATTGGACAGATCTCTTTTGTCCCAAGGTACTTATGGAAATAGTTTTGGCTCAAAATTCAACCTTTGTTTTCTTCCCACTGATGCTAACATTCCTCCAGTAGTTTGTCTTCAGATCCAACATATTTATTTCCCTCCTTCGCTGCCATGGTGTAGTTTGCGGATGGGTTCAGTTTTCAGCAAATTGGTGGTTTGCACTATTGATTTTAGGACTTGACTTCAAACCCCATTGTGGCTACTGAGGAATTTACATTTAAATAATTGTACAAATCAGGAATAAAGTAGTTGGATTTTGTAATGAAACAGGAAGAGAGAGCAATATCTGCATTGGGAGTAGTAGTCTATAGGCTCCCAAATAGCCCTTGGAACAGTGAGAAACAGATAAATAGGCAGATTTTAGAATGGTGCAGAAAGTACAGGGTTGTTGTATTCAGAAAATTCAACTTGCCAGATATTGGCTGGCACTTCCTTACTGCAAGAAGGACAGATGGGGCAGAATTCATCAGGTGTGTCCAAGAAAGATTCCTGAGACAGGACATAGACTAGCCAACTAGAGGAGAGGCCACATGGATCTGGTACTGGACAATGAACCTGGTCAGGTGACAGACCTCTCAGTGGGGGGAGCATTTCATTGAAAGTGACCACAACTCCAGAGCTATGGAGAAAACGGGAAAGCGTTTAATTGGCGAAAGAGCTAATTAAAATGGGATGAGGCAGGAACTAGTGAGAGTAAATTGGAAACAGTGGCCACCCATTTCAATTCTCCATCCAATTCCTTTGCCGACATGTCTGTCCATGGTCTCATGTCCTGCCAGACTAAGACTATATCTAAATGGGAGGAACAACACCTCATCTACCAACTGGGCATCTTCCATCCAGATGGCATTAATATAGACCTCTGGCTTTCATTAACCCCCTTCCCCCGTCATCTCTCCATTCCCTATCTCCTTTCACATAGACATGATAAATTCTACCTATTCCCTTATCATATCCAATTAACACCTTTCTGTTGGTCTGGATTTCTCTCCTATTGTTTTCCTTCTGAGACTTTGTTGTATCTGCTTCCACCTTTTCTGATTTTTTTTCCCTTGAAGGTGGCCTCAGGCCCGAAATGTCAGCAATGCATCTTTGTCTCCTACAGGTGCTGAAGAGACCAGCTGAGGTCCTCCAGCATTTCTGTGTGTTTACTACAATTCCAGCATCTGCAGCCTTGCTATGGAAAGGGAGGTAAGAGATAGCTGGGCATTGGCAATGATCTTTGCATCCTCCTTGGTAACAGGGGAGGTACTAAACAACTGGAGAATGGGAAATGTGGTCCACTTGTTTAAAAAAAATGTAATAGAGACAATACTGGGAATTATAGACCACAGAGTCTTACATCAATGGTGGACAAACTATTGTAGAGGATTCTTAAGGATAGGATTTATGACCATTTAGAGAAGTATAGTATTCTCATTGATAGCATGGCTTTGTGAGGAGAAGTGTAATTGGGTTTTTCCAAGGAAGCAACAAAAGAAATTGATGAAGGTTGGGTGGCAGATGTGGTGTGTATGGATTTTACTAAGGCATTTGACAAGGTCCCTGAGAGAGTCATTCAGAAAGCCACGAGGCATGGGATGCATGGAACCTTGGTTGTGTGGATACAGAATCTACTTGCCTACAGAAAGCACAATAGTAGTAGTGGACAGAAAGTATTTTTCCTGGAGGTCAGTGACAAGTAGATTTCTGCAGGAATCTGTTCTGGGGCCCCTGTTCATTGTAATTTTTATAAATGATCTGATTGAAGCTGAGGAATGGATCAATAAGTTTGCATAAGTACAACAATTGAAGGTGGTGTGGATAGTGTTGAAACTTGTCGTAAGTTACAATAGGATATAGACAGGATGCAGAGTTGGGTGGAAAAGTGGCAGATGGAGTTCAATCTGGATAAGTGTGAGGTGATGCATTTTGGAAGGTCAAACCAGAAGGCTGAGTACAGGGTTAATGGTATGATGCTTAACAATGTGGAACAGAGGGACTCTGAGCTACAAATCCATAGATCTCTCAGAGTTGACACATAGGTTGATAGGATAGTTAAGAAGGCCTATGGTGTGCTGGACTTCATTAGTCAGGGAATTGAGTTCAGCATTCATGAGGTAATGTTGCAGCTCTATAAATCGCTGGTGGGACCGCAGTTAGAATATGGTATTCAGTTCTTGTCACCTCATTAAAGGAAGGATGTGGAAGCTATGGAGAGGGTGCAGATGAGATTTAGCAGGATGTTGCCTTGATTGGAAAATATGTCTTATGAGGCAAGGTTTGCAGAGCTAGGACTTTTCACTTTGGAGCGAAGAAGGATGAGTGGAAACTTGATAGAGGTCTACAAGATTATGAAATGCATAGATAAGGTAGACAGCCAGCACCCCCCCCCCCCCGCCACCCCACCCCAGGGCAGGAGTAGCAGACACTAGAGGATATGTACAAAGTAAAGGGAGAAAAGTTTAGGGGTAACATCAAGGGATTTTTTTTTTTCTTTTTCGTTACATGGAGATGTATAGGTGCCTGAAATGCATTGCCAGGAATGGTGGTAGAGGCTACCAAATAGGGACATTTAAGAGTCTCTCAGGTACGTGGATGAAAGAAAATAGAAGGTTATAAGGTAAGGAGGGTTTGTAGTTGGTATGTATAGGTTGGCACAACATCGAGAGCCAAAGGGCCTGGACTGTACTGTAATATTCTATGTTCTATCACTTCTTCAAAAATGCTGATGTGATTTACTTTTAACTACCTTCTCGGCCACAAGCAAAAGTGGATGGAGAATAAATACAAGCAACACCCACATCCCATGAAACAATACATTTTAAAAAAAATCATTAGCCCATCAGTCTTGTCACATAAATAGGAAGTAACAATACCTCAACTAAGGATCAAGATGTTAGGATTCAGCTTAATTTAAGAAATTCATTTCCTGCCTATAGAAGAAATAAAGTTTAGAATTGGGGTGGTAATTTGCAAAGACAAAGGAGATTGTGGGTTAATTCTTTGAGAAGTGATGATGATTAATAACCAAGGGGGAAGAACCAGGAAAAGGAATTATTAATCAGCTAGTACAGATGCTAAATCGTAAGTATGTTCATTGGGCACAAGAACGAAGGCACAGAAGGTTAATCTCATGAGGCTGATGACATCATATGAGGAGATGGGATAGACTTCAATGCCTGTTCAGGGAAATGGGCAGAGCGGAGCACTTGGACAGATTTAGGCAGATGGTAAAGGGAAGGTGCAGAAAAGCAAGACCCCTATCAGACTGACTTAAACAGTGGCAAACAAATCCATGAATCCCTTGCACATGTTTGAGGTGAGAGTGAAGATGGTATTGGGGGGAGGGGGTTGGTTTAACAAGTAGAGAAGTTTAGGAAATTTGATGGGGAGTCAAACAATAATTTTCCTTGTGACCAAATTCACATTTCAGAAATTCACTTTGATTGCCAGATGTTGAAATATCAGAATAATCATTTTTGGAACTCTTTTCTTACATTCTTGCCCTGTTGGTAATAGCTCTGCACAGGACAGGGAATTAATGTGCCTTATGCTTAGACTGACACCAGAGAGATCATGATGTACTTGTTATTTATTCAGTTTCCTCTCAGGACAGAATTTGTCACCCAATAGCTGGCCTTGTACTGACAATTTTACAACTACATTGTTAAAAGTATAGATCAAGCTGCAATTCATTGCAAAATACTTCTCCAACATGTCACCATTTGTTTTATTATGGATCATCTTGTTTGTTAAACTTTGAATGATTTGGAGTTCTGAGGAACCGTTGATGGCATTCTTTCCCTGTTTCATTTTATCATTCATGTTGGGCACTATCAGTTGCCCCAATAATCACAAAGGACAAAGACTGAGGGGAATGATAGGCTTTATTGTACAGAAGACTTGAGCTGGCCCAGATCCAAGCCAGGGAAGTGCAGCGAAGGGCTCGACCTATATCGCCTGGGTCCCAGGGGAGGAGTCCAGGTAAGACTGTTATCAGGGGCAGGACAGCCCGAGCCTTTACCAGCCAATTAGTACATAAAATCCATACCATTACATTCACCCCTCTTTTTAAACAGAACCCCCCCCCCTTTTGATTCAAGAGAGAAGGAAAAAAAAATTAATTTAACTAGAGGTTTAGCTGCACCAGCGACTTCCTCCTTTGGTGGGGCAGGCGTGTCCGTGCTCTGCTGTTTGGGAGGGGAAGCGGTCCCGGGGGAATGGTGGGGGGGGAACAGTCTGGATTGGTGTGATGCTTGAGGGCTCCTGGGAGGAGGGGGGGGTTTGATGCCTTCCGGAGGACCGATTCCTGGAGGGGAGAGCCGGGTAGATCAGCCTCCAATATTGCTCCCGTGTGAGGTGATCTGCTCTGTGGGAAGGCCTGTGGCAGGCAGGATGGTTTCGGGATCCCCTGCCCTCGCCAGGTCTCAGATAGACAGTGTCCTCGTGGCCATTGGGGTACCTCACAAACGTGTATTGCAGGCTGGCGTATATGAGGTGTACTGCTTCCACCAGTGGATCCGTCTTATAGCCCCTCGCGTGTCTCTATAGCAGGACCGGCCCTGGGGTTGCCAACTGTAATGGAGGATTTAGACCAGCTTATGCAAGAAGGAATGCAGTTGCATCAAAAGACATAATCTAAATTCCACTATGGGACCCAGGGATGCATATGAATCAGTAGACATTATCCAACTTCCACCATGAGGCCCAGAGATGCAGTTGTCTTTTGTTGGTCGCAGGTTGTCAGGAGACCTTGAAGATAATTAAATCATTTATTCAAAGAGATAAGCTATGAGTAAACAATTTTTTGGGTAATATAAGCCATGGTCCCACTGTTGAAGTGGAGACTCTCTGAAGGGTGGAAACGTCTCTCAGCAAGAAGAAGAACTGCTAGAGTCCAGCTAACATCCCGGTTGGGGGAGGTGGAGAAGCTGCTACTGGTGCCCCGACAACCTACTACAAGTGTGCAGTCATTGCCTCGCTTCGGCAGTTGGGACCAGTCCAGGCGTTGATAAGTATAATTGGGAAGGGCTTGCATATTGTAGTTTGAAATCAGCTTTTGAATTTGTAATAAACATTTGTATAAACTGAACTGCTCTCGGTGTGGGTGTCTATTTTCTTTCGGTAACTCAAACGCTGTGACCAATCTAAAACGAACAAAGTGAGAGGTACAAGCTTACCCAGGACACCAGCCAAGGAGGAATGGAGGCACCATTCGCCGATGTCCTGGAGAAAGCAAACAAACATTCATGCGGGGTAGTGTTAGTCGCGGTGCACAGGAGAGAACGGATGGCATGAAGTGCTTCAGGCAAAACATCCTGCCAGCGGGACACCATCACCTTTTTGGACCTAAGGGCCAGGAGCACCACCATCCAGATGGTGGTGTTTTCCCTTTCCACCTGGCCATTACCTCTGGGGTTATAGCTGGTGGCTATGCCTCTGACCAGGAAGTACTGTCACAGTTTTTCACTCATGAACAAGGACCCCAATCGCTGTGGACCCAAACAGTGTGAAGATACTGCGCAGTGACTTGATTACCATCGCTGAGGTCATATCCGGGCAAAGGGGAACCTGGAGAACATGTCCACCACCATCAGGAAGTAGGCATTCCTATTTGTAGTGGGTAGGGGGCCCTTGAAATCGACACTGAGCATGTGGCCTTAATGAGATGAGACTTTTCGGGCCAGTAGAACTGCGGTTTACATTCAGCGCAGATCTGGCAGTGTCTGGTCGTGGACCGGACGTCCTCAGTGGAGTATGGAAGGTTCCAAGTCTTGGTGAAGTGGTATAACCTTGTGACTCTGGGGTGGCACAGACTGTCATGGAGGGTCTGGAGATGGTCAAGATGCGCGTTCGTGCACGTTCCCTGAGATAGGGCATCTGGGGGATCGTTGAGTTTATATGGTTGGTACAAGATGTCGTAATGATAGGTGGAGAGCTCAATCCTCCACCTAAGAATCTTGTCATTCTTGATTTTACCCCACTGTTTAGTATTAAACATGAAGGTTGCAGCCCTCTGGTCTGACAGCAGGGTAAAATGTTTACCGGCCAGTGGCGTATTGCCTCAATGATTGCTTGGGCCTCCTTCTCGACCGAGGAGTGTCGTACCTCAGAACCATGCAGGGTGCGGGAAAAAAATGCAACTGACCTGCCTGCCTGGTTAAGAGTGGCGGCCATTGCAAAATCGGAGGCATCGGTCTCCACCTGAAAAGGGATGGACTCGTCCATGGCATGCATCGTGGCTTTTGCGATGTCTCCTTGGATCTGGTATAATGCAGCTTGGGCTTCTGCCAATAACAAGAAAGTTATGGACTTAATCAGAGGGTGGGCTTTATCAGCGTAATTGGGCACCTATTGTGCATAATAGGAAAACAGCTCCAGGCACATCTTCAGCGCCTTTAGGGTCTTTGGGACTGGGAGCTCCATAAGGGGTCGCATGCGGTCAGGGTCCAGGGTAATGACACCATATGCCATGACGCAACCGAGAAGGGCAACACAGTCTGTGTTGAACACGCACTTGTCCTTATTGTATGTCAAATTGAGAGACTTGGCCATACGTAAGAACTTTGCGAGGTTCGCGTCGTAGTCCTGCTGGTCGTGGCCACGGATGGTGACATTGTCAAGATATGGGAAATGTCACCATCAACTTGTGCTCCTCCACCATCTGATCCATAACCCTCTGAAAAGCAGAGACACTTATTGACCAAGTCGGGTATCCAGGGTAGAGGGTATGCATCTAACTAGGTAAAGCGGTTGATGGTTTGACTGTAGTCAATCACCATCTGGGGCTTTCCCGCCCCTCTGACCATGAGGATCTGCGCCCTCCAGGGGCTGGAGCTAGGGGCTATGATTCCCTCCGTAAGAGTCGCTGAACCTCGGCCTGGATGAACATCATATCCTCCATGCTGTAGCGCCTGATCTTGGTGGTGATCGGTTTACAGTCCGAAGTGAGGTTCGCAAATAGTGACAGAGGAGCCACCCTCAGGGTGGTGAGGCTGCAGGTCAATGCCGGAGGTTGGGTGCCTGATTGGGGGGAGGGGTCCATAAGCTGCAGGTTGTAAATGGTGAGCAGTGGTTGGGGGCCCCAGAACTCCATCGTCACGCACCTGAACTGACTTTGGAAGTCAAGGCCCAGGATGGTCGGTGCACAGAACTGGGGCATGACAAATAACAAACCATCATCAAACACCCCCACCCCCGCCCCCCCACACTATCAGAGACACAGTACCCCCGGATACAAGTCCGCTGGTCTTTCGCTGCCATCAACATGGAACCGGTCATCGGCCAAATGGGTATCGAGAGTCTACGGATCACCTCAGGGTGGATAAAACTTTCGGTACTGCCACTATCAAAGAGGCAGTTCAATATGTGCCCATTCACCTCGATCTGCATCGTGGATTTCGTGATCGGGTGAGGGCTGGCTTGGTCCAAGGTGATCGATGCCAGGATGGGTGCATCATCTTCGTTGTCGGTGGGGCTCTGGATCTGCAGACACATTGGTAGTGGCCCTTTTTCCTGCAGCCTGAGCATGCCCACAGATGTCTTGACTGCCCACAGAAATTGGGCAGGATACTGGCGCTACTGCAGCTACAGTCAAGTCGGCCGTTCCCGATGCTAACTCCCAGAGTGGCGGCCCTCATGACGTTGCGTACTGGGTAGGCCTGCTTCTGTCCACGATCAACTCCACGTGGCGCTGGGCCAAGTCTAAAGTCCTGGCCAGTTGGATCACCCACTTCAATGGGAGTTGATCCTCCTCGAGGAGACGTTGTTGGATATAGTCCGACCTCAACCCCGACATGCAAATGTCGCCACTCACTGGACCCCTGATACAAGGACCGTGGGGTTCCCCAAACAGTCTTTTCCCAGTGTGATCAGTGCTCGGGTGAACTTTTCCACCGACTCACCAGGCTGGTGTTTTCTGGATGCCAGGAGGTAACGGGGAAGTAGACCTCATTGATCTTGGCTTGTATAGTGCCCATAGCTCAGCCATTGCCTTGGTGTAGGTTGTGCAGATTCTGATGGCCTCGAAAGCCCTCTGGCCAACTCTTGCTTGTAGGACTTTAAGCCTCTTCTCATCCGAGTCGACCACTCCAGCAGCCGCCTCCAGAAAGTTGTTGAAGCAATTGACCCACTGCTCGAAGAGTTCTGATGCACCCAGGCCTTGGGGATCCACCTCTAGCCAAACGGGGCACAGCAACTTCTCCATTACTCGAGACATTAAAAAATTCTGTACAATAAATTGTTGGGCACTATCAATTGCCCCAATAATCACAAAGGAAAAAGACTGAGGGGAATGATAGGCTTTATTGTACAGAAGACTTGAGCTGACCTGGATCCAAGCTCGGGAAGTACAAGGAAGGGAGAGGTGGCCTGACCTTTATGTCCTGGGTCCCAGGGGAGGAGTCCAGGTGAGAGTGTCATCAGGGGGTGGGCCAGCCCAAGCCTTTTCATGTTATTAATGAGTCTACCATGGGAGACCATTTCAAATACCTTACTAACATCTATTTGTACATACAATCCATACTATTACAATTCAGTAAGATTTGCTTTTATTGACCATAATAAAAAAATAATTGGTGATGTCACTTTCATAGAACCATGTTCTTTTGGAAGATCAAAGCCAAATCTACTCCTCCTGCTCAACATATCTGAAAATAAATAGAATTAATTGAAGATCCACAGTTGTTCTTCAAGCAGAATGAAATATTTGCACTCATGGATTAACTAGTTCGATATGCAAATATGAGTTTTAGCACTGTAGAATTTACATTCAGCCATTCAAACCTACATAGAACATAAAAGCAAAGTGCAGGCCCTTTGATCTACAATGTTGTGCCAACAATCTAAACCTTTCCTGCCTCACGTTGGTATCCCTCTCTTTTTTTTTGCATTTCTAAGAGTCTTTTAGATGTCCCTATTGTACCAGCCCCCACCACCACCCTAGGCAATGCATTCCAAGCCCTCACTACTCTGTGTGGGGGAAAAAACCTACCCCTGAGGTCACCCCTGAACATTTTTGCTCTCATCTTAAACAGGCCTTCTAGGGAACAGGTGCCTCACATAATCTTGTAGCCGTCTATTGTCACCTCTCCAGCAACAGCCTAGTAAATCTCCTCTGCACCCTCTCCACAGCTTTGGCATCCTTCGTGTAATGAAGTGACCAGAACTGAACACAATATTCCAAGTGTGGTCTAACCAGAATTTCATAAATCTGCAACTTTACCTCACAGCTCTTGAATTCAATCCCCGACCACAGCTCAGCAACCTTGAGAGAACTATGGATTGGGACCCCAATGTTCTGGTATTAAGAATCCTGCCATTGAACCCTGTACTTCACCTTCATTTTTGACCTTCCTAGATGTATCACCACATTTATCCAGATTGATCTCCATCTGCATCCTGTCTATATCCTGTTGTAACCTATGCCAACCTTCTGCAATATCCACCACACCTCCAACCTTCAAACTTCCACTTCTTTGTCCAGGTCTTTTATTAAAAATCACAAAAAGCAGGGATCCCAGAACAGATCCTTGCAGAACTACACTGGTCGCTGACCTCCAGGCAGAATATATTTCATCTACTTCTATTATCTACTTTTGGCAAGAAAGCCAATTCTGAATCCACATAGCAAAGATTCCATAGATTCGAAGCTTCATGATAATTTGAATGAGTCTATCGTGGGAGACCATTTCAAATACCTTACTAACATCTATCTACCTTCATTTCTTTTGTCATTTTCTCAAAAAGCTCAGTTCGGCTCATAAGGCATGACCTACCCTCCTCACATACTTAATGCTGCCTAATGTTGAGAAGACTTTGCTTCTTTAAATGCTTGAAAATCCTAACCTTAAGAATTCACTTGAATAGTTTGCCTCTGTCCTGGGTAAACTTGTACCTCTCATTTTGTTCGTTTCAGATTGGTCACAGTATTTGAGGTACCGAAAGAAAACACACACACACACCGAGAGCAGTTCAGTTTATACAAATGTTTATTACAAATTCAAAAGCTGATTTCAAACTACAATATGCAAATCTTTATCAACGCCTGGACTGGTCCCAACTGCCGAAGCGAGGCAATGACCGCACACTTGTAGTAGGTTGTCGGGGCGCCGGTAGCAGCTTCTCCACCTCCCCCGACCGGGACGTTGGCTGGACTCTAGAAGTTCTTCTTCTTGCTGAGAGATGTTGCCACCTCTCTGAGAGTTTCCACTTCAGCAGTGGGACCATGGCTTATATTACCCAAAAAATTGATTACTCATAGCTTATCTCTTTGAATGAATTATTTAATTATCTTCAAGGTCTCCTGACAGTCTGCGACCAACAAAAGGCAACTGCATCTCGGGGTCTCATGGTGTAAATTAGATGATGTCTACTGATTCATATGCATCCCTGGGCCCCATGGTGGAATTTAGATGTGTCTACTAATTCATATGCATCCCTGGGCCTCATGGTGGAATTTAGATTATGTCTTCTGATGCAACTGCATCCCTTCTTGCATAAGCTGGTCTAAATCCTCCATTACCGCCTCCCACGAATGTAAGAAAATCCCTGTTAGACAACTCATTTCTGTCAATGACGATCTGTACCTCAATTCTGTGTGCTTGCCCATTCAGACTCTTTCTCAGTTCATCCAGACTAGTTCTTTGGATCCCTCCACAAACTTTTTCCCTCAATGTCAGCAACATCTGATGTTGCTCATTGAACTATGCCACTCACTGCTTTGGTTCTCGATCCAAATTGGAGCTAACCTTACGACCACATATTCATGGCAAGTCCAAGAAAGCATACTTCTACCTCTGGGCATGAAACACTGATCCATGCTTTTGTTATAATAGACATGGCCATTTGAATACTCATCCGGCTGGCTTAAAATCTTCCAAAGGTAAAGTTCTGTTCAAAGGTCATTGACCTGGACTATTAACTCTTTTATGTTCCAAGGGTACAACCAAATCTGGTGAGAATCCATGGTATTCTTTCTCCAAACCATTGAAAAAACATTCAGCATCCAGACTACTGGTCTCAACTTGCTCATTAATCTGTTATCACTGTGATACTGACCTCCATTCAGTCACTCTGATCCTACTAACCATTTTACTATATATCTTGAAAGATTCCTCAGCTTCAAACCTCCCTATGTCTGTTATCTCCTCTGAGTTTCTGGTAACTTTGCTCGCCTCTGGTTCTAGCTTTTTCCACATCTTTTATTTTAATTGCTGTGCTTTTAGCTGTCTCCTGCCTGATTCTGAAACTCAGCATTTTATTCCTTTAAATGTTCTTTAAAATGTCTAAACAATGCCAATAACTCTTCCTACATCTTACAGAAATTTTGGTTTAACTATGCTCCTGTAAAGCACTTTAGAAAGCTCCATCATGTTAAATCTGGTATCTAAATGCAAGTTGCCGTTGTCCACTCAAGTGTTCTTTACATCAGGAACAAGCAGGAGTCGATTTCTTCAAATCTTTAATTTTAACAAGGATTTTGCTGATCCCGTTGGCTCTCAAGGCCCTCTTCTCCAAAGGAATAATTAGCAATGCCGCTCCATTCTTTGGTCTCTGGCCTTGAATACAAAATCTTCACTGCAGTTCTGTTTCCTGACCTTTCTCAGCTCTTCAAGGCACAGTCTTGAAAAACAAAAAAAGATGGACCAATTCCTGATTGTTCAGCCTCAGGCTCCACAACCAGCTGCAGAATTCATTGTGAAATCTCAATTTTCTGATTGTTAGGACTCTTGCCTTTATTTATGGTGGTGGCAACTTTTTTCTTTTAAATATTCCAAGCTGGCTCTTGAAGTTGCAGTTCAGCTGAAATGTTTATTACACTTCCTGGTACTGTTGTGGCTTCAACTCCTGGTGGTGATTTAGTATTTGCATTTCCAGTCCCACACCTGGCTCTGATTACATTCTTTAGCCTCCAGGAACACCATCCATTCCATCTCTGGCCCATGTTCTCCTTCAATATTGCCTCCTACCTCACTCTACACTCTCCTACCATTTGGCTCCTGTTCAGTTTGGTGTGTGTATACTTCATTTCACAAATAAATTGAAGGTAATTGTCTTCATGGTACTTGGATTCAAGTGCTTGCCAACGTTAATCTGAAATACCCTCCAGATCTGCTACGCGACTCCAGCTTCATTCTCATTCAGAGCTATCTACATTTTCCAATCATACCTCCTTTAGATCTGAAAGGTAATTGCCTAAAAATATCATCCTCAGTCAATTGGCTTAAGCCTGCTTTAAAAAGTAGCAGTGAATGGCTTTGTGGACAAATTTGCAGATGATACAAAGGTAGGTTGAGAAGCAAGTAGTGTTGAGGAAACAGAAAGACAGTAGAAGGATTTAGATTAATAGAATGGGCAGGTAAGTGGCAAATGAAATACAAGGTCAGAAATCATTGTCGTTCTGGCTATCCCTCGAGGTTGAGGTTGAAGGCCTTCATTCAGTTGATCCACAGAGCGAAGACGCTTGTGCGTATATTTGTTTAACATGTACTTGATGTTGCACTCCAAGAAGCAGACGATACTTCACAACTAATTCCAATGGCATGAAAACCATGATGATGGAACTGATGGATATGTGCAGCTTTCATCCGCCTTCACAGCCATTGAATTCAGAGTAACTTCATTCACCTGCTCCACCAAAGATGGCTTGGTTGAATTGTTCTTTGTCTGGGACCTCACCCTTGATCTTACCACCATGGGTGACCCTATGAAGAGCATAGCTCCAGACGGCATTACTCTCGGAATCACAGGGACAAACAAGCTTCTCCGCCACGACAAGGTGACCATCCACAGAGAAGTACTGTCATGCACTTCAGTAAAAATAAATAAAAGGCCAATTATTTTTTTTAAATATGGGGAGAAAAATTGAAAATCACAAAGGTACCTGAGAGTCCTCGTGCAGGATAGCCTGAAGGTAAATTTGCATGTTGAGTCAGTGGTGAAGAAATTAAATGCAATGCTAGCATTAATTTCAAAGAGAATCGAATACAAGAGCAGGGATGTGATGTTAAATTTTATCAGTCACTGGTGAGACCTCACGTGGTGTATTGAAAACAGTTTTGATCTCTTCATTTAAGAAAGAATGTGCTGATGTTAGAAAGAATTCAGAGGAGCTTCACAAGGATGATTCAGGAATGAAAAGGTTATCATATGAGGAGCGTTTGACAGCTCTTGGCCAATATTCATTGGAATTTAGGAAAATGAGGGAAGATCTCATTAAAAATTTTGAATGTTTAAAGAAATGGACAGAGTACATGTAGAAAGTTTGTTTCCCGTTTTGGGTGAGTCATAACTTCAGTGTAGAAGTGTGTCTTCCTAGAACATAGATGTGGAGGAATTTCTTTAGCCAGAGGTTGGTGAATCTGTGGAATTTGTTGCCACAGGGATTGGGTGCATTTTAGGCAGAGATTGATAGGTTCCTGATCAGCCAGGTCATCAAAGGTTATGGGGAGCAAGCCAGGCAGTGGGACTGAGTGGGAAAATGGATCAGCTCATGATCAAATGGCAGAGCAGACTCAATGTACTGAATAGTTTATTTCTGCTTCTATGTCTTATGATCTTAGCCAACATCAAGGATAGGTACATTCATGGTCCCTCCTCTTCCTCCTGTTAGTTTCTTTAGTCACCAGATTTCACAAAAAAGATTTGTCAGCTTATCTGGTGATTATGCCATTATGTAACATGCGACTAGTGGGCATGCTAGAGTCCAGCATAGGAGCTTCATCAGATCAGTGACTACTTTGGTCAGTCTTGCTAACACTCATGGCAGTCACAATCTATGCGTATGTGCCATGAGACAGTGGTTATCCAGGGTCAGAAGTCAAAGACATTGGCTAAACTGAACAATTCAGTGAAGATATCCATGCCAGGATACTGCCTGACTCATCCGGGGCTCATTCAATTTAGGCTTACTCCCCCATATGCCCCAAAAGGGACTTTACAAACTAAACTAGAGGTTCCTTCAATGTGAATGAGTACAGTACCTCAATTAATACCAGAACACCCATCTAATTACATTCAGATCTTTGACACAACTGAATAGCTTTTTTTCTGATGGTTCTTAAGAAGAACCTTTGATGCCATGGGCAGACTCTCATAAAGGCCATGTGAATACTGCAGATTTCCTAAAACAGGTGGGAACTGCATGGGTTTTTGAGTTATATGGCCAATTATATCCATGTTGACCAGCTATACCAATGGGTTGACTGGAACATGTGTCACACCCATAGATGCACTGATAAATGAAGTGTTCTCTTGAACATTTTGAGAGTACCTACCTCAATCACTCTTCCAGGCAGTCTGTTCCATATTCTGATAACCCCTGGGTGAAAATAATTCCTCTTCTAATCCCCTGTAAACTTATTACCCTTTGTCTTAAACATATGCCTTCTAGTTTTAAATAGATGTGCTATGGGGAAATGTTTCAACCTTCTAACTGGTCAATGTCACTCATTATTTTAGATTGGTGTCCAGTCTCTCCTCACAACTGGAACCCTCCATTCCTCTGGTGAATCTCCAATGTACCTTCTCCAGTGCAATCTCATCTTTCCAGCAAACAATCTTCATCTCAGATGAACTCTTAATTATTAGCTGAACTCAAACATGGATGCATAGAAATGCACATAGTATTCTAGGTGTGGACTAACCAATGTTTTATATTGTGCCATGACCTACCTGCTATTATAATCCTCACCTCAGCTAATAAAGCCAAGTATCTCAAACACCTTATCTGTATGCACCAATATTTTTCAATAAACACTAGGACCCTATGATTCTCCGCACATATTCTATCCTTATTAATCCTCTTAAAGTTCGTCATTGGACACTTATCAGAGTTTCATTCTAACTGCCATTCCTCTCTCCTTTTTAATCAACTAATCAATATCTGTGGTAACCTGATGATTCTCCTTGCTATCAATAACATCATATTTTATGCTTTCAGCAAACTTAAAATATACCTTCTACATTCATATGCATAATATCAATGTTTATAATTAACCACAAGGGGTCCCAGCACAATCTTCCAGTCACCTCTACCATCACCTTCTGCCTCTCATTACCAAGGTAATTTTTGACCTAATTGGCCAAGACAATTAGGTACATTAAAAGTAAAAGATTAGTGAGGGATAAAATTGGACCCCTTGTAGATAGCGAGGGTAGGCTGAGTGAGAAGTCAGAGGAAATGAGGGAAATTTTGAATGATTTCTTTGCCTCGGTATTCACTAGGGAAAAAAAAAATATTGAACCAGTTGAAGTAAAGAAAAATAGTGGGGAGGTCATGAAGCATATAAGGATAACCGAGGAGGTAGTGATGGCTGTGTTGAAAAAGATAAAGGTGGATAAATCTCCGGGACCGGACAAAATATTCCCAAGCACACTCAGGGAGGCTTGTGGACAGATAGTGGGGCCATTAACAGAGATATTTAGGATGTCACTGGTCACGGGGGTAGTGCCAAAGGATTGGAGGGTGGTGCATGTGGTTCCGCTGTTTAAGAAAGGGTCCAAATTTAAACCTGGGAATTATAGGCCCGTGAGTCTGACATCTGTGGTGGGTAAGTTGATGGAAAGTGTTCTGAGGGATGGTATTTACAAATATTTGGAGGTACAGGGATTGATAGGGAGTAATCAGCATGGTTTTGTCGGGTAGATCATGCTTGACAAACCTGATTGAGTTTTTCGAGGGGGTTACAAAAAAGGTTGATGAAGGGAAAGGTGTGGATGTTGTCTATTTAGACTTTAGTAAAGCTTTTGACAAAGTTCCCCACAGGAGGTTAGGAAAAAAGGTGGAGGCATTAGGTATAAATAAGGAGGTAGTGAAATGGATTCAGCAATGGTTGGATGGGAGGTGTCAGAGAGTAGTGGTAGAAAATTGTTTGTCCAATTGGAGGCCGGTGACTAGTGGAGTTTCTCAGGGATCGGTCCTGGGTCCACTATTGTTTGTTATATATATTAATGATCTGGAAGTAGGGGTGGAGAATTGGATAAGCAAGTTTGCAGATGATACAAAGATTGGTGGTGTTGTGGACAGTGAGGAAGATTACCGTAGATTAAAAGGTGATTTAGGAAGGCTGGAAGTGTGGGCTGAGAAATGGCTGATGGAATTTAATACAGATAAGTGTGAGGTGTTACATTTTGGAAAGGCAAATCTAAATAGGTCATATGCATTAAGTGGTAGGCTATTGAGATGTGCAGAGCAACAAAGGGATTTAGGAGTGTTGGTAAATAGTACCCTCAAGGCTGATACTCAGGTAGATGGTGTGGTGAAGAAGGCATTTGGAATGTTGGCCTTCATAAATCGGAGTATTGAATTCAAGATTAGGGAGGTTATGATGAAATTGTACAAGGCATTGGTGAGGCCAAATTTGGAGTACTGTGTACAGTTTTGGTCACCAAATTATAGGAAAGATATAAACAAAATAGAGAGAGTGCAGAGAAGGTTCACGAGAATGTTGACAGGATTTCAAGGTTTGAGTTACAGGGAAAGGTTGTGCAGACTGGGGCTTTTTTCTCTGGAGCATAGAAGATTGAGGAGGGACTTGATAGAGGTGTTTAAGATTTTAAAAGGGACAGACAGAGTAAATGTGGATAGGCTTTTTCAATTAAGAGTGAGGGAGATTCAAACTTGAGGACATGGTTTAAGATTGAAGGGGGAAAATTATAAGGGGAACATGAGGGGAAATTTCTTTATGCAAAGGGTGGTGGGGATGTGGAATGAGCTTCCGACAGACGTGGTTGAGGTGGGATCATTGGTTACATTTAAGGATAGACTGGATCGTTACATGGATAGGAGGGGACTGGAGGGGTATGGACCGGGTGCTGGTCAGTGGGACTAGGAGGGTGGGAATTTGTTACTGCATGGACTAGTAGGGCTGAACTGGCCTGTTCTATGCTGTAAGTGGTTATGTGGTTATATGGTTAATTTGCCCTGGATCCCATAGGCTCCCAGTTCAAATGCCTTGCTGAAGTCTATGCAGACTAAGTCAACTACATTGCCCTCATCAATTCATTTTGTTAATTCATCAAAAATTTAATCAAATTGGTCAAATGGTATCTCACCCTACCGAGGGCAGCGTGGTTGACGTAGTGGTTAAAGCAAGGCCTTTACGGAGTCAGTCATTGGGACCGGGGTTTGAATCCAGCGCTGTCTGTCAGGAGTTTTTACATTCTCCCCATGTCTGTGTGGGATTTCCCCAGGGGTTCCAACTTCCTCCCATTAGAAATATACCAGGGGCGTTGGTTAATTGGGTGTAAATCAGGCGAAACAGACTCATGGCCCAAAATAGCTTGTTAACATGCTATATGTCTAAATTTAAATTTAAACCCAGTCTGACCATTTTTGATTAATCTCTGCCAAGTAAGTAATTAATCCTGTAGCTCAGAATTGTCTTTTCCAATAACTTCTGTTTAGAGGTTTTGCATTTTCACGTTAACTGTTTCTGATACGAAGTTTAGTTTTTCGGCTAGTGACATCGATGTGGACAGGGGTATGAACTGTAACCTCTTTGCTGAAGTCAAGGATCATCTCTCTTGTTTTATTAGTTTGAGAGAGGGGTTATCTTGGCACCATGCCACTAGAGTTTCTAATATTCCTTCTCACCATTATAGCATTTTAGTCCAAATATAATTAGCAAAATCAAATTGAAAACCCTTTGCTTCTTCATCCAAACCTTTTGATTAGTCCAGTAACACAAATGCTATGTTACTATTGTTCAATATCAGTATGTATTCATTTTTTAAATCATATCCTTAACTTGGCTGCAGCAAGTAAGAATTTCAGTGCATCTGTACATTGTACTTGTGTTCATGAACTTTCATATTCAACTAAAGCAAATTGAATGATCTCTGATCATTGGCATTAGGGGGATCTTTGCACCCACTTAGTTTTGAATATCATCAGTAGAAGTTGAACTGGAGCTAAATGTTTGTCCAATTTATAAACAGGCTGCTCAAATAGTTACTTCTACCTTTTGGTTGGAAGGCTGAACTCATTATCTGCAATTGTTTTTTAAATGACATTTAGGAACAATGGATGTTTAGTTCAGCTGATTATTATTAACATTTGACATACAACTTCAAATTCCTGGGTGTCAACATCTCTGAGGATTGATCCTGGGGCCTTCGTGTCAATGCAGTCATGAAGGATCGACTGCAGTTATACTTAGTAGGGAGTTTGAGGAGAATTGGTAGGTCACCAAAGACTCATTCAAGTTTCTACAGGTGTACCATGGAGAGCATTTTGACTGGTTGCATCACTGTCTGGTATGGAGATGCCAATGCACAGATCAGGAAAAGGCCACAGAGAGTTGTGAACTCAACCAGTGCCATCATGGGCACTCCATTAAGGCATCTTCAAGAGGCAGTGTCTCAAGAGAGCTGCCACTATCATCAAGGACCCTCACCATCCAGGTCTTGTCATCTTCTCGTTGCTACCATCTGGAAGGAGGTGCACGAGCCTGAAAAAGAGCACCCAATGGTACAAAAACAGCTTCTTCCATCTGATACCAGATTTTTTTGAATCTTTTGCACTGATTTATTCATGTTTAATATAATTTATAGGAATTTTTGCACCTGAATTGCTACTGTATTATAGATGTTCATGAACATAAGTTCTGATTCTGACTACTCTTTGATTTCAATGGTCATTGTGTAAACCTCTGATTTTCATCCTGATTGGTGAAGTTCTGCAAACAAACCTTATCTTGGATGAATTCTAATCACAATCTTAAAAATTGGGAGCCATTACTTATGTTGCAGAGTTCTGTGCCGTGTGTTGCCCTATGTGTTGTGTGGTTTTGTGTTGGAAAGTGACAGTTTGCCTTGGAGAGCCAAGGTGAAGGTGGACTGCTGAGAGAGTGGGAGACGGACCTGGTATGTGCAGAAAATTATCTAAAAATTTCTGGAGTTGGACAAATGGGGGGGCGGTGGGGTGCTGCAGCATGGAAGGCAGCCCAGAGCATGAGTCGTGGTCTGGAGGACAGTTTAGTCTGTTGGGCATTTTAAAGGGGATGAACATTCCAAAGCAGCCAGAAGGATCCGGACCAAAACATTGCAGGTAACAGAAGAAGAGAATTTTGAATTTTGTGCTCTCTCTCTCTCTCTCTCTCTCTCTCTCTCTCTCAAAGATCTTTTGGTTTCAGTTTACCAAACAAACTGAATCTTGTTTATGATCTTTGCTTCAGTTGAGATCAAAGTTTTGTGAGTCTTGTGTGTTTTGTGTCTAAGTTTTTCTGTGGGCTGGTTGGAAATATTACTTAGACTTTAATTATGTATGGTATACTTAGGCTGGGGTATTTATTAGTTTTACAGAATTTTGCATAGTAACCAGTGGGCATTGTTATAAAAGGGGGAATTTTGAATTAAAGTTTGAAGGTGAATTTTTGTTAATATAGTCATTGTCCATCTTTACCCCCGTGTGATCTGCCTTCTTTGTGGTTGCTGGTTGGATCTTGTAACACTTATAATAAAACCAATTAGAAGACAGCTCCAAAGTGGATACAAGAAAGTTGTTCTCCCTTTATTATGTGTACTCAATAAGCGAAGTGGTCATCTGGGCACCACTTCGGAAATTCAGCTCCATTGTTTTCAATATTATCATATTTCAGAAATGGATTTAAAGGACAAAAATGAAAAAAATGCAGATGTTTGAAATCTGTATGAAAAAACTAACTAACTGCTTTGAAAATTCAGCAGGTTGGGCAATATCTGTGGAAGGGTAGGCAGGGTTAATATTTTGGGTTTGAGACTTTTTGTCAATGCCTTGACCTAAAACATTCACTCAGTTTCTCTCCCTCAGTTTCTCTCCCAAGACGCAGGCTGCTTCCAGCACTTTGTTTCTCTTTCAGAGATGTAGCCTATTTCATTTTTCCACATCTATCAACAGAAATTGCTAAATACTGATATGCTATTTATCATCAGTGCAATTTATTTACTTAAAGAAGTATCAAATAAATCAAGCGAATCTCAGTCTTTGCAGTTCTACCAAAACAATGCATTTTCTTTGATACTGTTTTTATCCTCTTTCCCTGGTATTGTTTGTATGCTTGGCAATTTGTCAAATTCATTGCTGAGCCTATAAATCCAATGAGAATGACAGAGAACATCATTAATTATTTGGTCAGTGGTATTGATTAGCCTCTAAGTGTGAACTGGAAAGACTTAATCAAGTTGAGCCCCTAACCCAATCCATAAGAAGATCCACATTCTCAGAAAATATGGACATGTGTAGGATGCCAGAATCTGAAGCCAAACACAATCTCTGGAGGAACTCAATGGGTCAAGTCCCATCAGTGAGTGATAAATAATGGTCTATGTTGAGAGCCAAAACTCTTTATCAAGACTGGGGGGTGGGGGGGGGGGGTGGAATGAAATATAGAAGCCAGAGTAAAGAAGAAATGGCAATCTTTAACATTGGTTTCTCTACTTTGTTTCCCAAAAATGCAAATTTGCAGTTTCCTTTCACAAACTTTTAAATTCTGACCATTTTCTGAACGCATGCTAGTCCTGTTTATTGTTTGCATCTGTGATTTTACAGAGCTGCTTTTGTATTCAAGAACTCTTGTGTACAAAGCACATAATGTTCCATTTGAAAGTAATTTAAAATGTCAGACTTTCCAGTACCCCATCCCATGTTTAAATTCCAGTGCACGCTAATGATCATATGATTACTGGAATAGGGTTACAGCACTGTTCAGACGTTTGCTGGAAATTAGGCTAATTTACTACCTCAGTGAGCATGAAGGTTATGTTTGACCTATGTCAATGAACATGATGTGCTGTGCTACAAGCCTGAAAATGAACACTCAAGCCAAAAGTCCAAAGATAAGAATGGCATTCATCAGCTGAAATTTCTGTAAAGGTCAAACAAATTATTAACTGCAAAGATTATTTCTTGAGTGGAAAAACTGCACCGCAATTCACCGAGGGCAGTATGTAGATTGCCACAAAGATCCAAAGTACCAGTGAATGGAAGAATGATAACTTACATCTCAGAAAATATTCACATAAGTTAGTAGCATAGAAGAAAAATACTCAGCAAAGCAATGAAGAGATAATCTTCACATGGCTTGTTCTCGCTCCAGCACTCAACTTGAATCAGCCTCTCAGGAAGTGATTTCCAGCTGGTCATTCTCCCCAATCTCACCACCTGAATTATAGTGAGGAAGGTCTCTAATGTGAAGAGCTATGAAGCCTTGTGTTCCTTCAGCTTCTGAAGATCAGGCCATTAATCGGGAGGGCTTTAGGGACATATGACAAAGATAAATTCAAAACAAAGCAAAGCAAAATTATTTTTTTGCCAAAGCCATCTGAGGTTTTTACATTTACTATGGGAAATCCATCAGCAAAATAGCTGATTGGTAAGTTGCAGTCAATTACATCATTTAAACCCTTAATTACATGATTAATCTTTAAAAGAGACCTGTGTTGAGTGTATTTTGGTTCTCTCTTACTTGAATGTGACAGAATACATGAGCTTTTTGTGAAACTCCACAGAGATCTCATGCAGGAATGTACATTATTTTGATTAAATTGAGGGTTAAACTATAATAATAGTATTGTATTATTTAATAATCTTATTGGGTTCAGTAATATCATAAATTTGAATAAATAAACTTCAATTGAAACAATGGCGTGGAACATTTGCACAATCTAATTTGAAAATGTCATTAACACCTCTCTCATTTCCAACGATTTCCATTCAGCAAACCATCTGTCACCAGCTACACTAAATCAGTCAACTGAAACTATGAAATAACCAGCTGATGTTCCAGGATATATGACTAAAGCAATAACCACAAGTTTAATTCCTGCTTTTCCTGCTTCTCGCAATCCTCCAACCCTAGTTATCTAGTCACACACGCCAAATGACAAGCAACAATGAGAAAAATAGACGTCTGGTGCACAATGTTAATATTGTGAAAGAAATTCAGAATGGCAGTTCTTTATTCAGTGGTAACTCATCCCATCAATCTGAAGGACAGAACTGTTGATGCATAGTTGATGCCAACTATTTAGACTGGCAAGCATTTTTCTACTTTCAACAGTTTTCTGGTATTTAGGCAAATATTGCCTTATGAATCATTAATGGTGTGCAGTTCACATCTCCAAGCGTAATAATTCACAACTGTCTTGGAGTAAAACACAAGTAGCTGAGCTGTGTGCCAAGCAATACTAAATTACAATTCAATTTGCAAATGTGTCAGAGAAACTCAGCAGGTCACGCACCATCCATGCGAAGCAAAGATCAATTGGTGTTTCAGGCCAGAGTCCTCCTGCTGAAGAACCCAGCATCTGAAGATTTCTTAATTTATTTAGACGCACAGCAAGGTAAGAGGCCATTTTGGCCCATTCTGCCCAATTACACCCAATCGTTTATCTTCAAATTCCAGTTCCTCACACAGGTTACTTTGAAAATACTTCACAATGCAATGTCTTCCAAAAAGAATGGCAAGGCAGCACACACGTGGAAATGCTTTCCTGTTCGAGTTGCCCTCTAAATCACACAGCATCTTAACTTGGAACTTGGCTACTGATACTTTATCTTTGCTGGTTCTAAATCTTGGAGCTCCCTTACCAAAAGCAGTATGGGAATGCCTTCATCAGAATGATTGTAGTGGCTCTAATGGGTGGCTCACTACCACCATCTAAAGGATAAAATTTTGGAACAATAAACATTCTTCCCAGCAATAGCCGCATCCTGGAAAATGCATTCAAAAGCATCACAGCTGATCTATAATTTCATTTTCATTTTACTTTCCAATCTCAATAAATCATGATCCCTCTACAATTCAAAGCTTTATTTTGTCCCTGAATATTCAAGAATCTTTTATTGTCATGTCTTCTTCTCTTCTTCTCTTTGGCTTGGCTTCGCGGACAAAGATTTATGGAGGGGGTAAAAAGTCCACGTCAGCTGCAGGCTCGTTTGTGGCTCACAAGTCCGATGCGGGACAGGCAGACACGATTGCAGCGGTTGCAAGGGAAAATTGGTTGGTTGGGGTTGGGTGTTGGGTTTTTCCTCCTTTGCCTTTTGTCAGTGAGGTGGGCTCTGCGGTCTTCTTCAAAGGAGGTTGCTGCCCGCCAAACTGTGAGGCGCCAAGATGCACGGTTTGAGGCGTTATCAGCCCACTGGCAGTGGTCAATGTGGCAGGCACCAAGAGATTTCTTTAGGCAGTCCTTGTACCTTTTCTTTGGTGCACCTCTGTCACGGTGGCCAGTGGAGAGCTCGCCATATAACACGATCTTGGGAAGGCGATGGTCCTCCATTCTGGAGACGTGACCCATCCAGCGCAGCTGGATCTTCAGCAGCGTGGACTCGATGCTGTCGACCTCTGCCATCTCGAGTACTTCGACGTTAGGGGTGTAAGCGCTCCAATGGATGTTGAGGATGGAGCGGAGACAACGCTGGTGGAAGCGTTCTAGGAGCCGTAGGTGGTGCCGGTAGAGGACCCATGATTCGGAGCCGAACAGGAGTGTGGGTATGACAACGGCTCTGTATATGCTTATCTTTGTGAGGTTTTTCAGTTGGTTGTTTTTCCAGACTCTTTTGTGTAGTCTTCCAAAGGCGCTATTTGCCTTGGCGAGTCTGTTGTCTATCTCATTGTCGATCCTTGCATCTGATGAAATGGTGCAGCCGAGATAGGTAAACTGGTTGACCGTTTTGAGTTTTGTGTGCCCGATGGAGATGTGGGGGGGCTGGTAGTCATGGTGGGGAGCTGGCTGATGGAGGACCTCAGTTTTCTTCAGGCTGACTTCCAGGCCAAACATTTTGGCAGTTTCCGCAAAGCAGGACGTCAAGCGCTGAAGAGCTGGCTCTGAATGGGCAACTAAAGCGGCATCATCTGCAATTACATTGTCATGTAATTAAACAGAAAATGTAATGTTACATGAAATTTCTTTGAGTCTACCATAAGGCAAAGATTTGTCATCAGTAGAAATTGCCCAGCACCCCTTACAGTCGGCAAAAGAGAAGCAAAGGAGAGTTCATTAGAGTCATTCACCTGCAGTCAACGCAGCCACATGTACTCTAGTTCAAAACATCACCAACCTGAGCTCCAGATCCAAACCAACCTGCAAAACTATCAGGAAGCCCCCAGCACCCTTGGGACCTTCTTGTATCCTGGTTCCGATATCTAGTACCCCTTCAGCCAGTCTTGAGCCAGTCTCCAGCCATCTGCAGCCTGGTGCAAGTCCCTTGACCTCAGTTGCCAGTAGCCTTCAACCAGCGAGAGTTCCTTGCCCCCCCCCCCACCCCAAGTTACCAACAGCCCACCACCTATGCGTTCCTCACCCTCAGATCCCCTCACTGATCCACCATTGTGGCCACCATCCCGTGTGTTGACTCCTCATCCTCTCTTCCTCAAACAGCTGCAGGGTGGTGATGTTCTGGTGCCTTATGCCAGTCCTTTGCTTCTGCTGTCTGCAAACCCTCAAGACCACTCCCAAACAGAGGCACCACTATCTTGGGCTCAGACCCCACAGTCACTGGATTTTAAATAAACCACCTTCAGCTCCATTAACAGGCCATTTAAAGCCCGTATAGAGCTGATTGTGGTTGGACTTCATGGCAAATGCTATATCTCTGCTCCCATAGGACCACACCAGTGGCAGCACTGCCATTACAGGAGCTCAGACTGCACTGTTGTTAAAAAGATACATACAGTCTGAATTCTTAACAGCTACAGGATTCTAAATTACACAACTCAAAGACCCATAACTGTCTGGGAAGACAACTTCCTCCTCATTTCTCTCTTAGATGGTGATCCCTCATCCTGACAGCATGGCCTCTCATTCTAGACTCCCTTGTCAGGGGAAATATCCACATAGTGTCTACCCTGTTAGGTCCCCCTAGAGTTGTGTATGTTTCAATAGGATTACCTCTGATTTTTTATTTAAACTTAAGGAAATATGCTTGTGTGCTATTCTGCACAATCTTTCTTCATCCAAAGAAATAACACGAAACTTGACTGCCCATGTGTATATTCTTCTTGAAGTAAGGTGAACAAATCTGTACCTAGTAGTCCAAGTGTGGTCTCATCTCAAGGTGAAGTCATTGTTATAATATTAGATATGTAGCAGCTAATTCTTACAAAACAAACTCCACAGTAAAGAGATAATGACCAGAAAATTCATTTTAGTGACCTTAAGCAATGGACAAATAGTGGAAAGACAAGGGATAACTCATGTCTTATTCAGAAGCATGCCAGGAGATCAGGTGGGATTCATGCCCCCTATGACAACACAAACCCTTATTTGCATTGTGCTGAAAGGAACCAGAGTGACTGAATCTAAACTACATTTCAACTGGAGACCAATAGTCAATCTAAATGGAAGATGGACTACCTGAGGTGCAATAATGTTGATTTAAAGACAAATTAAGTTCAGTTATCTTATTATTTTGAATAGGGTTTGTACCAGGTTTGGAGTGATCATAATCCTATGGAACTATGTAGATGATTTGATTAATCGCTGTTGCAACTTTTGAGACAATATTTCCAGAGAGACCATTGGATATAATCTTCTTCTTTGGCTTGGCTTCGCGGACGAAGATTTATGGAGGGGGTAAATGTCCACGTCAGCTGCAGGCTCGTTTGTGGCTGACAAGTCCGATGCGGGACAGGCAGACACGGTTGCAAGGGAAAATTGGTATGTTGGGGTTGGGTGTTGGGCTTTTCCTCCTTTGTCTTTTGTCAGAGAGGTGGGCTCTGCGGTCTTCTTCAAAGGAGTTTGCTGCCCGCCGAACTGTGAGGCGCCAAGATGCATGGTTTGAGGCGATATCAGCCCACTGGCGGTGGTCAATGTGGCAGGCACCAAGAGATTTCTTTAGGCAGTCCTTGTACCTCTTCTTTGGTGCACCTCTGTCACCTGTATAAAATGAGTAGGTTAAGTGGCATAAATTAGAATAGGCAACAACGTTGGGAAAACAATTCTGTGGTGACAATCAATCAATATGTTTTAAATGCCCATGTTAAATTTTAAATAACTTGGAAACATCATCATCCAGATGATGTTGATAAAATAGAATTCTATACTAACAGAGCACTGATGTACAATCGAATGTTCAACATTCCAGGCTAACTAGATGATCCCTAACAAATGATTGATTGTTGCTACCAATTACTCCCAAGTCAAACCTGTGGCAATCAAAGCATCTTTATTTCAAGGCACAAATGAAATTATATTGTTTTCAATAAGCACAGTGTCTGACTGAAGCAAGCACAGGAAGGAGAAAGTGGTAAGAGGCGAGTTGGATTCACACCTTACCATCCATTAATTCAATGTTGATAGGCTTTGATTTTTTTAAAATCAGTAAAATAATTAAAGTTAAGGAGCTGGAACTTTTTCCATTTAATAAACATTCCAAACTTTGTAATAAAAAATATTAATAGCATTCATTTTTGCAATTTGAGATATAGCAGTACAGGTTATCCTCAGAAAAGGTAAAAACCACCAAGTCAGCCAACTGCTAAAGAACATATTCAATTCATTTAACTGCATCTGTATATTCCAATATTTCAAATCTCTTCCTTCATCAGCACCATGAGTCACAAATGGAATATGCCAGCCCAAGGGAATGCATTTAAAGGTCTTTTAAAACCATGGCAGAATTTTCATTAATAAAACATCATCAGTGTATTTAAACCTTTTTGTTGTCATTCAGTGCTTCATGATACAATTCTAATGTAGTATCTCGAATTCAAGCAACTGGCAAAAAGAAAAAAAATCAAGAAAATATATTTTAAAAATTAAAATGAATAAGAGTAAAATAATAGGTAAAGAAATAAGTATATTTAAAATTTTAAAAGTAACTTCTCTGAAGTAACACAAACTTTTGATGAAAATTGGAGCAATTATTCAGCTAGCGGAGTGCCTTGGTCATGCTTTGCTCATAGCAGGTATTTGAATAAAGTGTGAAACAGCAATGGCATCACCGAGGATAAAGAGCTGGTTGATGTCGCTTGTCACTGGGATGACTCTCTTAAGGTGGCTCCTTATCCCTGCTTAGTAGGAGTCTTCCCGTTCAACTGTTTTTTTCTGTAAACTTGGCAGGGGGTGGGGGGAGGATGGTGGTATTAATTATCTATAATGTTCATCTTTCGGGTGGCTCCAGGGAGAGGGAAGAACCTGTAGATGTAGCGATGGTTAAATTTTTTCAGAGAATATGACTGAAAATAAAGTAAAATGTGAGGAAGTGTACCTCCTACCTTGAAGAGCTCAGCCCTGAAACATCAGTACCTACTATGGACACTGCAAGACCAGCAGAGTTCCTCCAGCATTTCTGTGATTTGATAAAAACATATAATCAAGAAACAGGTTGTTAACCTCAAGGTGCACTGCATCCTATTCTTGATAAGATATGGCTCAGTCTCAGCTCATGTGATTTTAACATCTGATTACAGAGACCATGAATTCTGGGAAACTTCCCAGATTGTAACATTAACAAAGTTAGCAGGTTAAATGTCTAAGATGAGAGGCAACATGGCAGAGGATATCTTGTTAGCTCTTGGAATCTCTGCCTTATGATGTATTCAAATCATCTCCTGCCAGTATAATTTATTTTTTCTTTAATATTTTTTCTTTTTTTCTTTCTTTATGGCTCTCCTTAGGAGAGTTGGCTGAAGGGTGGGGGGGGGGGGGTTCTTTTCTTTTTTTTTCTATAAAATAACGTTCATGTTTATGGTTAATTGTTGTATATGTCATATATTATTTGTTTTTTGAACGAATAAATAAAGTTTTTTTTAAATCATCTCCTGCCACATGGGATAGATATTTCTACAGCATTGTTTGCTGTGCTGGGGATCTTTCAGAATGATAAATGACAGCATGGTCATCAAGGTGAAATATAATCAGCAATTCTAAATTTTGTTTCTCATATAATGTGCAATCATTTTTGACAGATTTGTGTAAATCTGCAAATCCCTAGTGCTCCTTCACATTCTCTCAAGGAAGTGGTTTCTCAGTTCAGCAGGATTCATATGAATGTGTTCTTTGCAACTGCAATCTTCAAACATATATCCATTACAACTCTAACCTTTAGATATCTACATTCCAAAATTGTTTTCAAATAAATCCTGTATGGATCATTGAAAAACTACAGAAAATATCAGAATGAAGGATTCATTTCTCATTGGCAGTTTGTAGACAGAAGCAACACTCATACATTCATTCACAATGTTGTAAATAATTTGCTGTCATCTTCCAGATCTCCACTATTCTACATCCTCATTCAAAACCTTACATTTATACTTAAAAATTGAACTTACAAGACTCTTAACAGTTTGATACCAAGAATTGGGACTTCTTTTGATAGTGTTAAAAAAAAGTATTGTTTTCCACTATCAGTTAAATCCCTCGACAAATAATGTAAATGAAAACAAAATTTGGGAGGACTAGTTAACGGACGGTTAATAATTTTTTCGGTCATTACAAGTGGAAATCAGCCCCAATAAATACAGTCTAACTTGTCAAGGCCAGGGTTTAAGCTCCATACACACCTCCTCCCCTTTGCCCAAATATCAATGTCTCGCTCCCTACAATGTTTGCTCAGTTTTCTTTAAAATGCAGCAATGGTATTCATTCACACACTTGCACTGCTTGAGTATTGACCTTTCTTTACGACTTGCATTATTTCATGGTGATTATCTTACATGGACAGCCTCTGGTTTTGTTTGCCACACAAGTGGACAAACTGTGATGATGCTATCAAAACGTTTCATAATTTCAGAGCCATCGGGTTCATCCTCAGCCTTCCCTTTTCAAGAAATAAAGAGAGACCATCTGTTCATTCTCAGAGTTCTGGCAATTTGATAGGTTTTTTTTGCATCCTGTCAGGGCCTGTATAATGTGGCGACCACAAATTTGCACAATCCACTAAAGTGTGAGCTAAATAAGGTTCAGCATATCAAAGAATACTTCAGTAAATATTTATTTTTTTATGATTTAGACATACAGCATGGTAACAAGCCCTTTAGTCTACCCTATTACACCCAATTAACCTACAATCCTGGAACATTTTGAACAGTGGGAGGAAACCAGAGCCTCGAGGGAGGGTCCACGCAGACATGGAGAGAATGTACAAACTCCTGACAGACAGCGCGAGATTCAAACCCAGGTCCTGATCGCTGCCATTGTAACAGCATTGTGCTAAATCCCTACACTGACCAAGCAATCCCATTTTCAGCATTATTCCTCCAGAAATAAACCTTAATGCCTCATTTGATATCTTTTGTGGTTAACCAATAAATACTGATTTTGTCACTGATGGCAAAAGCTGAGAAATGGTTAAATGGGTCAACGTTCAAAAAGCCCCTTTGCTTCCTAAGTAAACTTTGTTGCTTATTTAAATAATTCTGCACAGTTATTTATAATTTTCCGCCATCCTTACTATTGACTTTCAACAAAACCCCAAATTTCATGGGATCCACTAAATAAGGTATCAGCTTTTAATTTCACATAAATTAAGCCATCTCATGCGGACAGAAAGCTGGTGGAAGGTGATGCACCATCAGTGACTCAAAAGACTGAAATTGAGCAAAACTGATAGGCTTTTATTAGCAATAGAATGAAGGCACATCCCTGCTGGTCGAGTGTCCTGGACTGAGGAGGGGCTGAAGGACAGTCACCTTTCTTCAGGAGCCTGTGGGAGGGGCAACAGGTACAGTCAGCCAATGAGTGTACCCAGTCAGATAATTATATACATGCAGTGGTTAACCACAGAGGGTCCACTGGCAGTATGATAAATACTGCTGTGAGAACCTAAAGATTAGATGTCACAGGTATGGACCCTCTGCTCTGTTCTGGACAGCATGAACCATCTGCTTTGTCCCAGAGAATACATCGACAATCTGTTCTGAAACAGACAGCAGACAAATGACCTGCTCTATCCTGGACAATAGAAGGACAATCCCAGATGGTAGACAGATCCTCTGCTCCATCCCAGACAATAAACAGACTATCTGCCCTGTTCCACAGAGTAGACAGATTATTTGTTCAGTCTCAGTCAGTAAATGGAATGTGGGCTCTGCCCAAGAAAGTAGATGGACCATTCTGCACTCTCATGGTAAATAGATAGACCTTTCCCTTATCAACTCTCTTTATCACCTCTCAAAAAGCATTTACTTTTGAAATCTATTTTGGCAATAGGTTATTTTAGCCTCTATTATTTTTAAAATTTTATTTTAATTATGATTCAATTACTTTTTTCTACCACTGATGATAAGCTGATTAAGTTTGGTAAATATATTCCATCTACCTTCTTTAAGGATGGTATAGTCCCAGTTGTTGCTACTGACTAAAAACTGTAGAACTGATCTCTCTCTCTCGCTCTCACTCAAAGAGAAAGCCTGTTTGACTCTCTCTGCTTGCAAAAACCACATGGCCCTCCTAGAACAGCAAGTTCCACTCCAGACAGAATACAACTCTGACAAGCTTTTTCATCTGTTGCCTTTTTGTAAACAACAATCCATTAGTGAAGTCTCTTGGGCACTCTCCAAAACTTTTACAAAGACTGTTGCCCCTGACATGTCTAGCATTAGTAGAGCTCCAGTATTTAAATAAGATCTGTTTTAAAGTGTTTGTATATGCCCTACACTAAAAACCCTGCCCCAATTTATCTCCCAAAAACATGTCTATATTCTGTCACACAAGATAAAGGAAATTTGTGAATGATAACTTTGCTTCGACATGGAATTAAGTGACTAAATAAGACAAAAAAAGAAAACAAACTCCTGGAGGACCTTAATAGATCCAGCAACATGCAGAGAAATGTTGAGTTGATGTTGTATCATATTTGGAATTTAACTTGAAATAAAACTTGTTATAAAATTAATTAAAAATGATAAAACCAATATATTACAATACAATACAATTAGATATTAGAATTTAAGAGGCCATAAGTCCGTGCCGCCCAATCGTATTCATGGGCTGAAAAGGCCTGTTACTATGCTGTATGTGTAAAATAAAAATTAAAAGGTTGGCAACCCCTGGATGAGAGTGATATGTACCATGTGCAAGCAGCATAGATTTAGTTTAATTTGGTACCATGTTCAAAGCATGGGGTGTACATAGTGCTTTATGTTTCATATTACTTTTACACACTTATAAATTAACCCCATTAATTTAATAAATGGATTAAAATTCTCAAGAGAGGTTAAGAGTTTTAGGGACAAATACATCTTTATGAACTGCTTCCCTTGCTTTCTCTATGAAGGTGTTATTAGCTCTGTGAGATGTCAGGAGAATGACTTTCTATCTCTGAAGGTCCTAATCATTCCTTGATGATCTAATGCTATTAGAATTGCTAACACTGACATCTCCTCAGTCTGGTTTCCTCCTCATCTTGGAGCAAAGTGCATGCAGAATGTGGAATATTTACGCACTGCACTAATAATAAGACTAGCCGTGCAAGTCACCACATATTATTCTTTAATGAAATTGTTCCATTAGCTATAGGCAATATCATCAGATCCTTGAATTCACATTGGTCAACTGGAAATAGGATCCATTAGATATTTATTTAAATAGATTTTAATAAAAGAATGAAAATACAATCAAAAACAAAGGAGTTGATATAAAACAGTGTTATTTCTCAATCTTCTTTTCCAAAGAAACAAATTTGGTTGATGGACCTGAGTAAAATATGTCACAAGGACTGTGTTACCAGCCTTTCCAAAAGCCTTGATGATCTCCAAATCAATGAAATAGCAGGTCAAACACATGGATCATTTTTTTATTCCCCACAATTGAAATCTTTCTCCCCACACAAGGAAATGCATCTTGATATCCAACTTTGTCAGGTATCTACGTGTTTGAAGCTTTAAAATCATGACTCATTTTCTGTACAAGCAATAGTTTGTCTGTATAAGCCTTTAATTAGAATTAACCTTTCCTGGGAGTCAGCTTGACTGCTGATTTCACTTCAAGGAGAACTTCCAGGCTATTATTTGAGCTTTTCCTTTGCACACAAATTATATAATCAATAAAGGACAGATAGATTTTAATTTAAAGATACAGCACGGTAACAGATCCTTCCGGCCCACGAGCCCATGCTGCCCTAATACGCCCATGTGATCAATCAAATTACTAACACCATATGTCTTTGGAATGTAAGAGGAAACCAGAGCACCAGATGAACCCCATGTAGACATAGAGAGAATATACAAACTCCTTATAGATAGTGCTGAATTAAAACCATGTTGCTAGTGTTGTAATAGTGTTACACACACGCACGCACGCATGCACGCACGCACGCACGCACGCACGCACGCACGCACGCGCTATGAAACTAGAGCATGCCCATGGAACCTTTCATAAGCCAAAATGGCATAAAGCTAAAAGTGATAACCATTGATTTCTATGGGAATGTCTTTTGAGTTCCCAGACCCAAAAAAACCCACAAAATCATACCAAATAACACATAAAACCCAAAATTACTCTAAAATGTATTAAAAGCAGGAATTATATGATAAATACACAGCCTATAAAGTATAAATTTACTTTTTGAACCTTCTAATGCACTCTGGTCAGAGCTCCCCCTCCCCCTGCTCAGCACCGCCACCACCCTGGACATTCAAGGAACACACATTTGTTTCTTCTACACTTGGTACTCTCAGTCCATGGGTGTGGGGGGATGGGGACACCAACCCTAGTGTGAGGTACAGGAGACTGGGATGTAGGAGAGAGGGGAAGAACGTCATTTATCTAAAGACATCTCATTGTAGTTCCCAGAGAAGGAGCTGATCTGGATATACACGCAGCCTCCATAATGGCTTTGTTAAAAGTGAAAATCCTTTCGTAAAAGTGAATACATTTCTTTGTAAAATTGAATTTGTGTAAAGCGAGTATCTGTATTTGTAAAGCGAGGTATACGTGTATTCCGATGTTAACCATATAACCATATAACCGTTTACAGCACGGAAACAGGCCATGTCGGCCCTTCAAGTCCGTACCAGTTCACTTGAACAACTCCACTAGCTCCTCTGCAAACTCCTGTCTTTGTCATTCTTCATTTAAACACTCAAGTTATTTAAAATGTCATGAATTATCAAAAGGAAGAAAATTATGTGATGTGATCCTGGTTCATTTGCCCTGGGATTACATTCCCTACAGCATAGGCAAAGAGATGATGGAAATGATTCTTAATGGACATTCAGCTGTTTACCAAAAATAATATGATAGCTGGACTCTACTAATTGGACTCTCTCAATTCACCTACATGTTCTGTAAGAACATAAGACCTAGGAGCAGAATTAGACTATGTCACCCATCACATCTACTCTGCCATTTGAATAATGGCTGATGTACTTTTCCTCTCAACCCCACTGTCCTACCTTCCCACCTTCACCCCATAACCATGCATACAAATCTGCATTGGCAATGTGTCAGAAATGATTACAGAATGATTTTAAGTAAACAATGTGACCTCCTGAAATAATTTTGTACAAATACATTAAAATTAGGTATTTATTCTTGCTTTTGACACAGATTCTGTTTGACAAATTAACCTGTACGATGCCGCTTTAGTTGCTCTTCAGCGCTTGACGTCCTGCTTTGCGGAAACTGCCAAAATGTTTGGCCTGGAAGTCAGCCTGAAGAAAATTGAGGTCCTCCATCAGCCAGCTTCCCACCATGACTACCAGCACCCCCACATCTCCATCGGGCACACAAAACTCAAAACGGTCAACCAGTTTACCTATCTCGGCTGCACCATTTTATCGGATGCAAGGATCGACAACGAGATAGACAACAGACTCGCCAAGGCAAATAGCGCCTTTGGAAGGCTACACAAAGGAGTCTGGAAAAACAACCAACTGAAAAACCTCACAAAGATTAGCGTATACAGAGCCGTTGTCATACCCACACTCCTGTTCGGTTCTGAATCATGGGTCCTCTACCGGCATCACCTACGGCTCCTAGAAAGCTTCCACCAGCGTTGTCCCCGCTCCATCCTCAACATTCATTGGAGCGACTTCATCCCTAACATCGAAGTACTCGAGATGGCAGAGGCCGACAGCATCGAATCCACGCTGCTGAAGATCCAACTGCGCTGGGAAGGTCACGTCTCCAGAATGGAGGTCCATCGCCTTCCCAAGATCGTGTTATAGGGCGAGCTCTCCACTGGCCACCGTGACAGAGGTGCAGCAAAGAAGAGGTACAAGGACTGCCTAAAGAAATCACTTGGTGCCTGCCACATTGACCACCGCCAGTGGGCTGATATCGCCTCAAACTGTGCATCTTGGCGCCTCACAGTTCGGTGGCCAGCAACCTCCTCTGAAGAAGACACAGAGCCCACCTCACTGACAAAAGACAAAGGAGGAAAAACCCAACACCCAACCCCAACCAACCAATTTTCCCTTGCAACCGCTGCATCGGACTTGTCAGCCACAAATGAGCCTGCAGCTGACGTGGACATTACCCCTCCATAAATCTTCGTCCGCGAAGCCAAGCCAAAGAAGTACAGGTGTCACAACTATTAGTTCTATTTAATGTGGTCATCAACTGAATGTCAGATAAATTTCATTCCATTGTTGGGCAAGAACGACATCCAGGAATGTGCAAGAATGGCCACTCCATTGACAATTTGTTTTAACTCAGCTACAACATTCCAAGTAAAATTGCTAATTTGCTCAAATTCTCATTCTAATCTCTCTTTATCTCTGGAATCTTGCAATTCTTCCAATTTCCAATTTAAGCATATTTGTATAAAGATTAGATTTATAATTATTATTACTAATAATAATAATTTCAACATCCTTGTTGTTAGTTTTTTTAAAATATGCAAATTAAACCACTGAGTTACTAAAAGTCTGTGCCCAAATCAAGTGAAAGAAAAGTTCAAAATCAGTTGATAATTTTGAGCCCAGACATTGTTCAAATGATAATTAAAGATTTGTAAGTATATTTAATTTGATGGTTATCATAAGACCTAATTTTCATCGAGCCACTTTTAAGCTTTATTTCTAGAATAAAGAATGGCATCTCATTACATATCAGTGGCATCTTTAATAAATCTTCCCTGGCTGTTTTCAACTGATCAATATGCTGTCGTTAGAAAATATTGGCATTATATTATGCAGGCAGCTGAGCTATGTGTGTTCATAAAAAGGGAAAGGCCTTTGTATATTGAATCAAACGCATGATTCATTTTCCCACATCACCACACTACATCATATACCTGGCATTTGCAGGGCCCCAACTTTTTATTAAGAACACAGATGTGTATATTTTAATGTGGGATATGTGAAGGATATATTTAGGGCAGTGGGTGGTTGGGAAGAAAATGAGTATTGAATAAATATAAAACGGTAGGTTTCAGTGAGGAGATCATTGCTGAAAAGTCCTCTGAGAGCTTGTTGATATGATGCTCCCTTCTGGGTAATTCTACCTCCAACTAAGCGAACACAATCTCTCCATCAGTGTCAAACTCCAGCACTTTTTGGATGCTGAAGTTCTGCAGGGCAAAGCTGGTTACATCTTAGCTCATTAATAGTCTGGAGAATACTTCAGAATCCCTCCCAGGCAGCAAATCAAGTCTCATTAAGGTGTAAATTATTCTTTCATGTTTCCAATCTTGGAAAAGGCATTTCACTTGTTTAAGAAATCAAAACCAAGACAAGAAACCCAGCCAATTTTAGTTGCCAGATTTTTGATTCTCAGGTTATATAATGATATTATACAGTGAAAGGGATCCAGTAAATCTTTGCACAAACTGTGCTCAGTTGTCATCTCAATTCTGCATATTTGACCTGTTCCAGAGAATCAGCTGGAAGAGGATGTAGAAAATCAGGCACGCACATTCAAATTAAATGACTGTGTACATAAAAAAATCATGAGTGCATAGGAGAACATATATTGTCTCAACCTTCATGTTAATTCAAAATGAATTTTAAATTGTTGACAGCCTTTGCCAGAGCTGTAGAGAATGGCAAAAGGGAGCGATCCCTGGGAAAAATTCAGTGAACTGTAAGCAGATAAACAAGGTACAAAACAGATTGTGTGCTATGGGTATGCTGTGCACAGTATGGAAAGTCAACTGCAGTAGTAGGTTGCCCTGTGGGTATATTAGGTGCCCTGATTAGGTGGACTCAGCATCCTCTGTCCCCCTCACCCATACATTTGCCTGTAAATGGAATTATTAATACCAATGAAGCAAAATCAATGATTTTAATTTACAAGGATGAAGGGCTCAAGCACAAATCAGTGGTTATGTATTTGTATCTTTGTTCTATAAAGTACACTGTTTGACTGACTATATTTCTCCAGCATTGTGTTTTTATTAGCACTTATATTGTCAAGTCTTGTTCAGGCTATACAAATGTGGTTTATAGATTATTAAAAACATGTTCAAGTCTAATTACTTATGGGATCATGTTAACCATTTTTGGGCAGAGTGACATCCCACAATTAGCAATATAGAAATGACTGAATATATTGTTTATATTACAATGCATGAGGGCTAGATATTGGTCAGGATACCAGAGTGTCCTGCTTTTCCATAAGTTAATTCCATGAAAGATGTCTCTTAAGTCCAGCTAAGAGAGCAGAGGGTCTTAACATACTATGTGAACAGCTGTACTTCAAACTCTGAAACTGCACTGGATTGAGAATGTAAATTTCTGATCTCAGGATTCCAGAGTGGGAGATGAAGTCACAACCCACAACATTGAGACTTTACATGCAATGCGAATAGAATTTGGCAAGAATTGGTGCAGCAATTTTTTTTAACAGTTGGATTTGCCATTTGAGATCCTCATGAATTGATTCATTGTACCATTAAAAATGAGTTTCCATACTTACAAAAGAACAGTAACTGCAAAATAGACCCATAGAACCATAGAAGGTGACAATACAGAAACAGACCTTCAGCCTATCATAATGAACTATTATTTACCCAGCCCCATCAACCTGCACCTCGACCATAGCCCTCCATACTCTTCCTATCCTTCTACAGTATTATCCAATCTTCTCTTAAATGTTGAATTCAAGTGCTCATCCACCATCTCCTCTCACATTTCATTCCACACTCTCAATCCTTCCCAGCAACTCAGCTCTTCAAGTCCCAGCTGTTATGATAATGAATATGTATGAGATGTACCGGAAGTCACGTGGTATGAGAGAGAGATAAGAGCACAAGCAGGAGAACAAAGGAAACTGGAAAAATAAAGACTCGGAGAAGTTTACATGATAAAACTTGTGTTTGATGTTTTATTAACTTCACATTTCGGGCCACAAATGTGACATTGGCGACGAGGATGGGATCAGCTTGAAGAAAATTAAAGACTAAACAAGATTACAGAGAATTACAGACAACTTCAAGGTGATAAAAATTTTCTCTTTGACTCAGTACTTTTGGGGCTGGAATATTTCCTCATGGCTGGGGCAGACGGTGACTTTCTAACACATAGTGGAATTGCTCATTTTGACCCAACGGGTGATGCAAGCACTGTAAGTGTGAAGTGGAAGGCATGGCTGGAAGAATTTGAATCCTACGCCGACAGTCGTGGCCTATTTCTAGATACCGGTACAGTTGAACAAAAAGCGCAGAGAAGGGCGTTACTTCTTTTCACTGCTGGACCCGCAGTTCGGGAAACGTTTAAGACACGTTTGAATACTGGAAGAAACGATGAGTACCAGAAAGCAGTAGATGCATTAAATGCACACTATGTAGTGACACCGAATGCTACATTTCAACACCATTTGTTTCGGAGAACGAGACAAGAAGATGGCCAGACAATTGCTCAGTACGTGACGAGACTACGACAGCTAGCTGTTGGATGCAATTACATGCCAGCTGATTTGGACAACCAATTATTGGATCAAGTCGTACAGCACTGCAGATCAGATAAACTCAGAAGACGTCTATTGGAAAGAGGGAGTGAGTTGGAACTCACCGATGCTTTAACCATTGCTGCTGCATTAGAGGCTGTTGAAGGGCAATTTCATACCATGACCCTGAAAGACAACTCAAGCCAGCAAATTAAGAGGCTCTCACATCACCATAACCAGCCAAGATATACGTCGACACAGGACGTGGAGTGTTATCAATGTGGAAACCGAGGTCACTTTGGAAAAGACCCATATTGCCCGGCCAAAGGCAAAGTTTGCAGAAAGTGTTGAGGTAAGGACCACTTTGCAAAGAAGTGCAAAAGCAAGTACAATGCAGACTAGAAGAGGAAGAGTACAACTTCCAAAGGCAAAGTCTGGGGGAAAGGAAAGTATCCTGGAAAGAAAGACACCATTCGCCAGATAGACGGTGACGATGATGATACCCAGGAGGGACAGAGTTGTTACCAATTTATGTTGAATGAAGTACATCATGAGAAGGTCCCAGTGATCATTGGTGGAGTGACAGTGCAGGTCATTGTAGACTCAGGCAGTGACAGTAATGTGATTGATCGACATTTATGGGAGAAGTTGAAAAGGAAAAAGATCATCTGTACCTCAAAGAAGTGTTCCAAGAAACTGTATCCATACACAGCAACCAAGCCATTGCAGACCATTGGATGTTTTACTGCAACTGTTGAAGCTGGAGGTAAGTACACCGAAGCAGAGTTTATGGTCATAGAAGAGAGGGGAGAACCATTGCTGCGTAGAAAGCAAGACCTGGCAATACTTCATATTGGAGCTTGTGTCATTCAATTCAGTCATACAAGGATATGAAGCAAGAATTCCCCGCAGTCTTCCAAGGAGTAGGAAAGCTGAAAGGTCGACAATTGAAGCTAGCGGTAGATGAAACGGTCAAACCCAAGGCACTCCGTTTGGACTTCGTGGGAAAGTCGAAGCCAAAATTAAAGAATTGATCGAACAAGACATTATTGAACCGGTGGAACATTCGACACAATGGGTCAGTCCCGTAGTGATTGTGCCCAAACCAAAGGGTGACATAAGACTATGTGTTGACATGAGAATGGCCAATGAAGCTATAATTAGAGAACGACACCCTATACCAACAGTGGAGGAAATACTTCAAGAACTAACTACCAGCAAGGTATTCTCAAAAATTGATCTGAAATGGGGCTATCATCAAGTAGAGCTGGATCCAGTTCCCGAGATGTAACAACATTTGTGACTCACTGTGGATTGTATCGTTACAAGAGACTATCATTTGGAATTAATGCAGCTTCGGAGATCTACCAGTATGAAATCCATCGAGTGATTCAAGGCATTCCTGGAGTTGCCAACATTTCTGATGACATCATAGTCCATGCACCAACGAAGGAAGAGCATGACAGACGGTTGAGGCGTGTACTATCTAGACTACAGGAGGCAAGCCTTACCGTGAATGGAAACAAGTGCCAGTTCGGTGTGTCAGAAATGGACTTCATGGGACACAGACTTACACGGGAAGGACTAAACCCTGCAGAGGCCAAGGTGAAAGCTATTGCATAGGTACGTGCACCTCAGAACGCAACAGAGGTGAGGAGTTTCCTGGGATTGGTCAATTTTTGTGCAAAGTTCATTCCTAATTTCGCTACAGAGGCAGAACCACTAAGGAAACTAACCAGGAAAGGTGTACCATTTCATTTTGGATCTGAGCAGAAGAAAGCGTTCACAGCGCTGAAGCAAAGCCTGACAGATGCAAAAACTCTTGGATATTACGATCCGGTGGCATCAACCAAAGTCATAGCGGATGCCAGCCCGGTTGGTTTAGGAGCCGTATTGGTCCAGATGCATGATGGAGGACCGAGAATCATTGCCTATGCCAGCAGATCATTATCAGATGTGGAAAGAAGATACTCTCAGACAGAGAAAGAAGCACTCGGACTTGTATGGGCCTGTGAGAGGTTCCATGCATATTTATACGGCATTGAATTTGAACTCATCACAGATCATAAGCCATTAGAGGTGATCTATGCACCTAGATCCAAACCATGTGCCAGAATAGAGAGATGGGTACTCAGACTACAACCCTACAAATATAAAGTAATCCACATTGCAGGGAAAACAAACATTGCAGATCCACTGTCCAGATTGGTGAAGGATGGTGAATCCAAGTCAGAATTGGGAACAGAAACAGAGAGCTTTCTACACTTCGTAGCTATTCAGGTGACACCGAAAGCTGTGACTACGAAGGAAGTCGAGAGAGAATCCGAACGTGATCCAGAACTCATGGCAGTAAGAGAATGCATACAGAGTAGACAATGGGACAAGTGTACTCACAAGGCTTACATTCCCATTAGAGACGAACTTTGTTGCCTCGGACAGTGTGTATTAAGAGGTTGCAGATTGGTGATACCGCAAAGATTGAGACCGAAGATCGTAACCTTAGCGCATGAAGGACACCTAGGTATTGTTGGTACCAAGCAAAACCTCAGGACCAAGGTATGGTGGCCAGATTGTGATAAAGACGCAGAGAAATTTGTTAAAACTTGTCACGGATGTCAAATCACAAGTAGGAGTAATCCGCCAGAACCGATCCGGAGTACGCAACTCCCGACAGGACCATGGATCGACGTAGCTGTTGATTTTCTTGGACCTTTACCGACGGGTGAATCAATTATGGTAGTGATAGATTACTACAGCAGATACTATGAGTACATGGTGTTGAAGTCCACAACCACTGAAAAAACAATACAAGCATTAGCAGAGATATTCGCAAGATATGGATTACCTGTTACATTATACTCTGACAATGGTCCACAATTCATTTCAGAGACATTTGCGAAATACATGAGGACCACAGGTATCCACCATCATAAAGTAACTCCGAAATGGCCGCAAGCCAACGGAGAAGTAGAGAGACAAAATCAGTCCATTGAAAAACGATTGAGGATTGCACACGCAATTGGTGAGAAGCATTGCTATCTTATGTGGCTGTCTATCGAGCAACGCCTCATGCAACCACTGGAAAAAGTCCTGCAGAAGCATTTTTTGGGAGAAAAATCCGTACAAAAATGCCAGAAATAAAGGAAATCCGAGACGATCAGGAGATGAGGGACCACGATGCTGAAAAGAAAGGTGCAGCAAAGCTGTACACAGATTCGAAACGTGGAGCCAAGTACTCAGACATCATGCCAGGAGATAATGTTCTAGTGAGGCATGAAACTGGTGGTAAGCTAGACACACCTTATTACCATCAACCCTATACTGTCGTATCCAGAAGTGGCAGTATGGTGACAGTCAAGTCTCCGACTGGAGTCCTGTATAAGAGAGATGTATCAGGTGTAAAAAGGTACCAGTCCAGAGATACATCGAGCGAAGTGGTTGAAAGGCCAATACGAGATGCTGAAACTGAGAGACCTGATGATGTTCCAGAGGCAGTTACCAGCATTCCTGATGAAGTGACTAGAGCGCCAGAAACACCCGAAGCCGTAGCGAGCAGTATTTCCGAAGCTGAGAGTGAACAACCGAGAAGCGACGACAATATCGCAGGCAGGCCGAAACGAAACCGGAAAGTGCCCAAACGATACGAAGACTTTATGCCATAGTTTTAATAAGAACTTTGGGACAGTATTTTAATCTTATATCATAAAGTGCATGTATGAGTGCTGTAGGAAGTAAATTTTATGTAGTTGAGTTATAGTATTACCATTAGTTACGATGTTTGTATGTTTCCGAGGGATATTGGTAAGTGAAGGTAAAGTTTATTTCTGATTAAAGGAGGGATGTCATGATAATGAATATGTATGAGATGTACTGGAAGTCACATGGTATGTGAGAGAGATAAGAGCACAAGCAGGAGAACAAAGGAAACTGGAAAAATAAAGACTCGGAGAAGTTTACATGATAAAACTTGTGTTTGATGTTTTATTAACTTCACATTTCGGGCCACAAATGTGACACCAGCGACATCCTTATAAATTTTCTTTGAACTCTTTCAATCTTATTGATATCTCTCCTGTAGATAGGTGACCAGATTGCATACAATATTCCAAATTTGGTCTCATCAATGTCTTGTACAACTTCAACATAACATCTCAACTCCTATACTCAATAGTTTGATTTATGAAGGCCAACGTGCTGTAGAGCATATAAATCTATGTAATGACAAGACATTCCTGAATAGGTGTGTGGTGGTACACCACTGGCCTACTGCAGGGGGAAACCTCTGTACACGCAGAAGAGCATGGGGACAAGACAACACCTGGCCGGCTGTAAATCAGCTGACCTGAATGAACCAAGCCCCACTCAGTCGGGTGTCAATCAACCTCTGGGATCTAGCCTGAGCCGGCCCTTCGAAGTCAATCTCAGAGCTCACAGCAGCACAATCTCACAGCTGGCTCTGTGGAGTTTTACATCGAATAAACTGTGGTGCACTGTCGGTCAGAAGCAAACACACAAAACCAGAAGACTGTTCAAAAGGTATCACTTTATATCACAATTACTTCTTCTGGGGTAAAAAAAATGAATTTTCATTCTTGTGTATTTTTTAATGGAAAGACACCACAATTTTTGAGATTGAATTGTGGCTTTCCTAATAGTTTCAACATCATTCTAGCTAGTCTTCACAACTGAACACGCCATTAATATCCAACCTGATTAGAACACAATTTGAAGTGAATTGAATCGTGTGACAGAGAATATAGATATGATTTTGGGAGATAAATTGGGAAAGGTTTGTTAGAGTAGGTCACATACAAACACTTTAAAACAGACCTTATTTGAAATCCTAGAGCTCTGCTAATGCTAGACATAGTGGCTTCTCACACCATTTGCAAGAGCTTTGAAGAGTGCTCAAGAAACTTCACTAATGGAAGAGAGAGAGAGAGAGAGAGATCACTTGTACAGTGTTCTATCCAGCAAGAGCAGCTGGAGCTGGAACAGGACAAGCTGGCAAAAGCCCCATTTTGGAAGATGGCCTGGTCAAAGCCCTTGTGGTTCATGCAAGAGGAGAGGACTGGCTGTCTAATATTTCACTTGGAATAAGAGAAACAAAAAGGAATTCTGTGGTGACTTGAAAGAAAGAGGTTATCATCTGGAGAACCCTGATGGGGCAGGTTTCGTTAGCAAGACGTTGAGGTGACTGATAGAAGTACATCAGTTGTGGATGTCCTGGAACAATAAATCTCTCTGAAAACTGACAAGAACCTTCCTGAGCGGTAACTATTTACCTTGCGAGCACCAAAGCCTGGTGAACTTTATAAATGTTAAATTCTGTGCACAGTATAAGAATTGACTGCAATCAGTAAACTTGAAGGAATGAGAAGTGAGATTGGACTGTGAAGCAAAGAACTTTTCTGAACTTACACACAAATTACATACATGTGTGCTTAGAATTAGAAGGGGGTTGTTAGGTTAAGTAAGTTAGTGATAAGTTAAAGTTTGATTCTATTTTCATGTTTAAAGATAATAAAAACAACTTTTGTTTAAGTAACCATTTGTCTTGGTGAATATTGCTGCTGGGTTTATGGGTCCTATTGTCATGTACACTGAGGTGCAGTGAAAAACTTTGTTTTGTGTTCTCCTGGCAAATTAAACCAATCTTGAACTTTAAAGTAGGTTAACAATAAACCAAAATCCAGGCTATAGTGAAAGATACAGTGTCAGGACATCATTTTTACCAGTGAGGGGTTCTTTTAAGAGTCTGATTGCAGATGGAAAGAACCTGTCCTTTAATCTGGGGGTTCATGTTTTTAAGGTCATGTACTTCTTCTTCTATCTGACAGAGAGAGAGAGAAAAGAATGTAATCAAAATAGGATGGGGCCTTTAATATGTTAGCAGATTTTCCAAGACAACAGGAAGTATATACTGAGTCAAAGTATTAAAATGATTTATAATTGATAGTTAAATATCCTTTTGGCTTTGTTGGTTGCCATTCTTTATTTGTCAGATGTGTTCTTGTTGAGTCGTGTAAGACTCCAATATTTAATTTCAGCTTCATCATTTAGTTGTGAACTAATCAATCATAGAGTGTGTGAACCACTCAAATATGCCTCATATTGGTTCTGAATACCTTATTGTGCATCTAGAAAATGGGACCTTGGGCTCTAAATCCCAATGTGAGGGGTTACATCCTGCCTGCATCCAGTTTTTCTATTCCTGTAAGAATTTTGTATGCTTTAAGAGAATCATTCTTCTTCATTTAATTGTAAACAGCCTTATCATCCTGAAGGTTAAGCCAATGAATTTTCACAATATTACCTCTGGAGCAAGTATATTCCTTCTTAGATAGGCAGACCAGATAGTCCAAATATGCAAATACAGTACCTAAGGGACTGGTGTTGAAGGGCACCTTGAACTTTGTGCTTAAAAATATTTTCCAATCCATTGCTGTTTAATTAATACTCTGTATTTCAGTTTCTTTTAGAACCAACATAAATAACATTTATCCATTGATACTGCATCTATCACATATTTATTGCCTCAATTAACTTGTCTAAATTGCATGGAAGCATCTTTTTATCCTGCTCATAATCCTCAAGCCCATCCAATTTCATGTTGACTGGAGGCTTAGAAATATTAAATTTTGTTTCCTCATTCAAATTATCGACATACATCATGAATGGACAGTGTTCAAGTACTGATCCCTACAGCTTTATTGGTTCTCTGCCTGCCACCTCCTGTGAGGCCTGTTTACCCTCTCTCTTTTTTGTGCCTACATCCAATTTTCAATTTATGTGTAGGAAGGAAAAAAAATTCTCATGACGGAAGGAGAACAAATGCTTTTATTAGCTTATAACTAAGGGTGAGGTCTCACAGTAGTCTTCAGAAGGGTTCTGGGTTTAGGCAGCAAACCAGGCTTGTATGTGAGCAGATGGGGGTCGGAGCCAGAAGGCAGGGCCAGCCATCAGCCATCCAGTGAATCCCAGTTTACTACATTATGCTAGTCACATCATTTCACACAATATGGTGTCCTCCATAATGTTTAGGGCAAATACTTTTTAAAAAATCTTTATTTGCCCCTGTGCACCACAGGTTTGAAAAGGTAAGGGAACTCTGACCTTGCTTCTTCTTGAGTTGGAGTCAGGAGGCTGCAATTGAATTAATTGATTAGGAGCAGGGAGCAATTGAGATAATAGCTAAGGTCGTATAAAAAGAGGGACAGCTGTTAAAGTGGCCAGTGTCAGAGTGGTTCAGAGAGGGAGGCATTGTTGAGTAGTGGCTGAGGAGGAGTTTTGCTCCCAGGAAGGTAAGAATGGCAAGCTTTGTTGGTCATGTTTACCAAAACTTAGTCTTTTGAGAACTTCACCGTCGATAGATGAAGGAAAAGCTGTGGATAATGGACTTTAGTAAGGACTTTGACGAGGTCCTGCATGGGAGGTTAGTTCAGAAGGTTAAGAAGCTAGGTATACATAGAATGGTTGTAAACTGGATTCAAAATTGGCTGAGGTGGAGAAAGCAGTGGTAGTGGATGGTTGCTTCTCAGACTGGAGGCCTCGGGGACCCATGACAGGCCTCTTGTTGTGTTGTCTATATCAATGATCTAGATGATGATGTGATAAATTGGATCAGAAAGTTTGCTAATGACACAAAGATGGGAGGAGTTGTTGACAGTGAGGAAGATTTTTCAAAGCTTGCAGAGGGATGTGGACCAACTGAGAGAATGGGTCAGTAGATGATGATGATGGAGTTTAATGCAGCCAAGTGTGAAGTATTGCATTTTGGAAGTCAAATTGAGGAAGGATGTACACTGTAAATGGTAGGGCACTGAGGAGTGTGGAGGAGCAAAGAAACTTGGGGATACAGGTACATTGTGGCATCACAGGTAGACAGGGTTGTAAAGGAAGCTTTTGGCATCTTGGCCTTTATAAATCAAAGTATTGAGTGTAGGAGTTGGAATGTTGAAGTTATTTAAGACATTGGTGAGGAAAAATTTGGAATATTGTGGGCAGTTCTGGTCACCTCACTGCAGGAAGGATATCAATAAGATTGAAAGAGTACAGAGAATTTATTAAGATGTTGCCAGGTTTTCAGGAATTGAGTAATAGGGAAAGATTACAGGTTAGTACTTTATTTCTTGGAATGAAGAAGAATAAGGGGAGATTTGATAGAGGTTCACAAAATTGAGGGGTAGGGACACTAAAAGCTTGCCAGAACACTTTCTTCTTAATGATGTTCCAAACTGTTGATTTTGGTAATCCTAAGGTTTGGGAGATCTCTCTTAATGTCTCATAATTGCTCTTTGAGTTTCATTGCTGCAACTCTGGTCCTCGTGCTGAAAAATGGCAACTACAGACTCCAAAGATGACCAAATGGGCAGTGTGGTTGGAGTAGTGGTTAGCGCAACTCCTTTACAGCACCATTGATTAGGACAGGACTGGGGTTCAAATCCTGTTCTGTCTATAAGGAGTTTGTATGTTCCCATGTCTGTGTGCGTTTAGTCTGAGGGCTCTTGTTTCCTCCCTTGTTCAAAACCGATTGGGGGTGTAGGTTAAGGGGTGAATATTGGGCAGCATTCACTAGTGGGCCAAAATGCCCTGTTACTGTGCTGTTTGTCTATAAAATCTTAGCAGCAAACCTCTCTTATACCTGAATGAAACTATTAAAAATACCTGAGTACTCACACCTGTGAAGCCAAATGTTCCAAACATTATGATGCCCTGAAATGGGGAAACTATTTATTAAAAATTGTTATAATTGGTGTATGGTCAAGCCAAAATGTATACAAATAACATTCAATAAAATCTAGAATGTGCACTTTAATTACATGTGAATTTTGATTACTATTTTAAATAAAGGAGAAAAAAAAATCTTGCTCCCAAACATTATTGAGGGCACTGTTTGTCTCTCTCACTGAAAGAATTCCCTATAATGTTGTTTTCTGCATGAGGAAATAAATTAAATCTCAATGGAATACCATTGCATCAATTTAATAGCAGATTCCAATTAACTAATATTATTGTTACAAGCCCAGAGAACCCATAAACCTAGCAGCAATAGATATTCACAAAGACACATGTTTACTTTAGCAAAAGTTGCTTTTCCTTATCTTTAAACATGAATACTGAATGAAACTTCAACTTATTACTATTAACTTAACGCCCTTCTAATTCTAAGCACACATGTATCTAAAGAAAGAACTTATCTGGACAACCCTGTTGGGGCAAGTTTTGTCAGCATGACACTGAGATGACTGATGGAAGTCCATCAGTTGTATTTCCTGGAACAACACATCCCTCTCTGAAAACCATCAGGAACCTTCCTGAGCAGTAACCATTTAACTTTAGAGCACCAAAGCCTGGTGAACTTAATAAATGTTAAATTTTGTGCACAGTATAAAAATTGCCCGTAACCAGTGAACTTGTGTTCAGAAAAGTTCTTTGGTTCACAGTCCAAGCTCATTTCTCTTTCCTCTAAGTGGGACTTGATCCATTCTGGCTGATTGATTGACAGCTGGCTAGGTGTTTTCCTGTCCCCTTACACTCCTGCAGGTACAGAGGTACCCCCTGCAGTAAGCCGGTGGTATACCACCACATTCACCCCCTCTAAAATTGTCCCGAGAGGCCGTAACAAGGAATCGCACCCACTATGTATATACAATATTTACAGGTTGAGATGATCTGTTGGCTGCTGGGGTCTCTGTGACCATCGTAGGACTGGCTCCTGCTCACTGGTCAGAGGGGAGGTGGGGGGGTTGGCGGAAGTGATGTGTGGCTGGTGTGGTGCCGCGCAGAATGGTGGCTGAGGCAGCTGGGGTCGAAGTATGTGGGTTGTATTGGTTGGGTGGGTTTGTCTCCTAAGGCTAAAGCAGGCCCCTGGTGGTCAAGGAGGCCCAGAATGCCCCATAGCTGCCTGGGACGGGGATGTATACCAGGTCAGCGACATCCTGGGTTGGAAGGTGGCATGGTGTGGTGGGTGCTCCTGCTGGTGCCAGGTCCCTGGTTGAAACTGTGTCCTCCCTGCCACTGCCAAACCTAACGTAAGCATAGTTATGGTTTGCACGAAGGAGGAAAACCTGCTCTACCAGGGCTTCAGAATAAGGGGAGATTTGATAGAGGTTCACAAAATTGAGGGGTATAGACACTAAAAGCTTGCCAGTACACTTTCTTCTTAATGATGTTCCAAACTGTTGATTTTGGTAAAGCTAAGGTTTGGAAGATCTCTCTTAATGTCTCATAATTGCTCTTTGAGCATCCAGCTGGGTGTACTGATTAATGGTCTGGCTGTAATCCATGACCATCCTAGGCTTACTTCCCCCTTTGACCACCAGGACTTGGGCTCTCCAAGGGCTGTTACTGGGCTCTATAATGCCTTCCACCAGGAGCCGCTGCACCTCCACCTTGATGAAGTCCCTGTCTGCAGCGCAATGGCGCTTACTTCTGGCAGCGATCGGCTTGCAGCCTCGCTCAAAATGTGGGAAGAGTGCCGGTGGGGTGACGCACAGTGTGGAGAGGCTGCAGGTTGGCCAGGGCTGGTAGGTTGGCGTGCTGTGCGATGTGAGTGGAGGTTGGGACCCCCCCCCCCCCCCCAAAGGCAAGGGTGACACTCTGCAGGTGGCACTGGAAATCCAAGCCCAGGAGGAGTGGTGCATAGAGTTTGGGCATGACCAGGAACCTGAATCCTTTGTAAGTCTCTCCTCCCACTGTTATATCGACTGAGCAGTGCCTGAGGGGACCAACAGTCTTAACCTTGGCAGTGAAGGTAATCGAGCAGGTGGTGGGGTGGACCTTTAACCTTAGGGAGTTGGCCACGCTCGGGTGAATGTAGCTCTCCGTGCTGCCACTGTTGAACAGGCACTTTGTTACCTGCCAGTTGACTGCACGTCCATCATTGAGCACCCGAGGTCGTGGGTGATGTCCCTGGTCAGCATAATGGCGGCCAGAACTGTCTTGGAGTCCGAGTCATTGCTATCTGGAGGGATGGGGATTGTCAATAGGGCGGCCTGATCATTTCCCGTGTTGACCACGTCGACATCGGTCGTGAGGTGCAGCGTGCAATAGCTGATGGCCTCCAGAGGTGTGGGGAGCATCGGTAGGGCGGCCTGGTCATTGCCCATGTTGACCATGCTGCCGTTTGTTGCTGGGTGCGGTGTGCGGCAGCTGATGGCACCCAGAGGCGTGAGGAGCATCGGTAGGGTGGCCTGGTCATTGCCCATGTTGACCACGTCATTCTCAATGTCTGTGATGGGCGCTGCCTGGCCCAAGATGGCAGTGGCACGTGGGAGCCGCTGCATGGCTGGCCTCCTTCCCCAGCCATGTCGGCTGCACCAGGGGAAGTGACGTCAGCTGGAAGTGATGTCACACCGTGAGCCAGAATTGGTGTCGCTGTAGTTCTCAGAGAACGACGCCGACTGAGGGCGGGGGCTGGTGCAGATGCTCGGGGCACACGCTGCGATGGTCGCTGGTGGGCCTGGATGTTGCACGGTCAAAGCCAGGGAAAGCAGAAGTCATTGCGGGGACAATGGTACTGCCCAGCATGCGCACATGGGAGGGGGGTGGTCTGCAGAGGAGGTGGGGAGGTCATAGAGGGTCGCTGAACTGCCAGCAGGTTTCTCTCCTGCAGACAATAATGGTACCAGCATTCTCTTCCATCTGTTGCTTTGGTAAACAACAATCCCTTAGTGAAGTCTCTTGAGCACTCTTCAAAGCTCTTGCAAAAAGGTGTGAGAAGCCACTATGTCTAGCATAGCTTCAGTATTTCAAATAAGATCTGTTTTAAAGTGTGACCTACTCTAACAAACCTTTCCCAATGTATCTCCCAAAGACATCTATATACTCTGCGCACTATGATGCAGGATGTTATTATTAAATCAGTTAAACTGCACACATCCACAATTCCTGATCAGTAACTTGACTATAAACCCATTGATTTACTCTTGCTTCTCTTTCACATCTGGAGATGGGCGCTGTTCTAGTGGCACCTCATTTTAGGCATTTAGCGGGCAAAAAAGGAAATAAACTTTGTGCATTTTTGAGTATGTGACAATGAAAAAAAACTAGTCTTGAAATCATAAATAAAAACTTGTAACTAATTTCCATGAATATCATACCTTTTACAGTAAGCAAAAAACATGAGCATCACCTAAACAGGGAATCAAATAATTTGACATAGCTCTTTCTGGAAAAAAAATGTCTAACTCCATTCTTACTTTAAAACCACACTGAAATCAAGAAAGCTGTTTGAGATTATCTGAAATTGTGAAAGCTGCAGTAGAACTGGGCAAATCCATTTAAGAATCACCATCTTGGAGGATATACATGAATGGCATGGAGAAGAAGGTATGTAAGTACTCCTATTTCCTCAGGAGTTTGCAGCGGTCTGATATGACACCAGAAACATGAGCAGCTTTTTACATATATGTGGTTGAAAGTGTGTAGATCGGCTGCATCATGGTCTGATATAGGGATATCAAAACAACTGAGCCTAAAGCCCTGCAAAATGTAGTGGACACAGCCCAGGACATCACAGGCAAAACCCTCTCCACCATCGAGGGAGCAGCAGTAATCATCAAAGATCCACACCACCCAGCATAATGGTTCTCGTTGCTACCATTGGGAAAGAGGTATAGGTGCCACAAGACTCATGCCATCAGGTTCAGGAACAGCTACTGCACCTGCATGATCAGACTCCTCAACAACCAACTCAATCAGAGGCTCATTTAAGGAATCTTACTTTTGCACTTTATTGTAATTTTTTGCTCTATTGTAGTCAATTTGTTTACCTGTCTTTGTTTAAATGTAGTGGACACAGCCCAGGACATCACCAGCAAAACCCTCTCCACCATCGAGGGAGCATGGTATTTTGCACTACAAATTAGTGATAATTCTGCTTTGCCCACTGGAAAAAGAATCTCAGGATTGTTTGTGATCCCGCATATTAAATATGACAATAAATCTGAACTTTGAAGTTTGAACTTGGATTTTAATGTATTTCGGGAACATTGAGGATTCAAGTAACTGTAGCTGCTTAAGTAATACAGTAAAATTGACATTATCTGGAATGTAAGCAACCAGCAAAAAAAGTTGTGGGAAATAAAGTGAGGGGAGAAAATAAAAAAAGTTTAAAATTTGTCACACACCCCTCCCCCACCAAGCAGTTAGTTTGCTGATCTGCATGCACCCAGTCTCATGCAACTAGAAAATTAACTTATCCGGCATCTACTATACCCATAGGTGCCGGATATTTGGGTTTTATTGTACACAAATGTGTCCCGTAGTTCAATAAACTTTCTTAAAATTGCAGTTATTATCAATCATTCTAATACAAATAGTGTGTTATGCACCAGACCACAGTGGTTTTTAAAAAAATTAGCCCAGTGTTGTATTTAAAATATTTTAATTATAAACAAAAAATGACATTATCTATTTTAAATATCTTATCTAAACATCTACACTTATCTACATTTATCTACCAACTAAGCCTATTAACTGGAGTATGTGTGAATGGAATAACCCCAAGCCACCACAGCTCAAGACAGTTCTCAAAAGGCAGTTTAAAGTTCAGTTTCAGAAATGACACTGATGCATCATCAATAACTTCAAAGTCCAAAATGATAGGCTTTTAATTACTTAAAACTGTAATGTACACTCAGGTTGCTTGGCCCGAGTCCAGAGCTCATACTGGGGGCATAAGTTAAGGCATTACAGCCTTTATTAGGGGATTCCCATTAGGGGAGCTACTGGTACAGTCAGCACAGAGGCAGGCCAGCCATGTACAGAGATGGTAACCTATTGTAATACAGTGGCTCTGGAGCAGGACTAGTCCTGGTGACATTAACCAGGATGGCCATGTGGGATAGTATTGGTTGCAGTCCACAGGAGTGATCTAATGGCGTGGAGTGCCTCAGGGAGGACCTCCTGCCAGTGGGAGACGGGTAGGCCTTTTGATTTCAGGGCCATGAGGACTGACTTCCAAATAGTGGCCATTCCCTGGGGGGTTGTAACTAGTAGTTCTGATAGTGGAAATTTCCCTTGTCAACGGGTAATGATGTAACTCTTCACTCATGAAGGATGGTTTCTGGTTGCTATGAATGTAGCTTGGATACCCGAATAGGGTAAAAATGTTGTGCAGTGCTTTCACAATGGGGACAGTGGTCGTGTCCAGGCAGGGGATGGCAAAGGGGAAGTGGGAGTCCCCATCAACAATGTTGAGGGAGTACAGGGTGCAGTTAGTGGAGGGCAGGGGTCCCTTGAAATCCATACTGAGGTGTTCAGAACATTGGGGGCATTTATCAGGAGTGACTTCTCTGGCCGGTAGAAGTGTGGTTTGCACTCTGCTCAGACCCTGCAGTTTCAGGTCAACACCCTGATATCTTCATTAGAGTAGAAGTGGTTTGGGCTTCCACTCAGAAGTGGAAAAGCCTGGTGACCCTGGGTGGCAGAAGACATAATGGTGGGCTTGTAGTCGGTTGGACTGCACGCTGGTGCAGGTCCCCTGGGACAGGGCATCTGAAGGCTCATTGAGCTTACCAGGCTTGTACAAGATTGTTGTAGGTGGCGAGTTCGATTCTCCACCTCAGAATCTTTCCATTCTTGATTTTTACCCTGCTGCTTATTCTTAAACATAAAAGTGACTGGACATTGGTCAGTCAGCAGGGTAAATCTTTTCCCAGCCAGGTAGTGCCTCCAATGTCACACTACCTCTATAATAGCCTGGGCTTCTTTCTCAATGGAGAAGTGTTGGAGTTTGGGGCCCTGGAGGGTGTGGGAGAAAAAGGTGACAGGTCTACCTGCTTAGTGGACAGGGAAAAATCAGAGTCATTGCTTTCCACCTGAAACGGGATGGATTCATCCAAGGCATGCATGGAGGCCTTCACAATGTCCCCTTTGATGCAGGTGAAGGCTGCCTGGGCCTCTGGCGATTGGGATAAGAGGTGGCTTTTACCAGGGGTTGGACCTTATCTGCAAAATTGGGAACCCACTGGGCATAATAGGTAAAGAGCACCAAGCATCTTTTCAGAGCTTTGAGGCTGTGGGGTAGTGGGAATTCCATCAAGGGGCACATGCAGTCAGGATTGGGGCCAGTGATTCCATGCTCCATAATGCAGCCAAGGATAGCTGAGTGTCGGGCCAAGCAACCTGAGTGTACATACAGTTTTAAGTAATTAAAAGCCTATCATTTTGGACTTTGAAGTTATTGATGATGCATCAGTGTCATTTCTGAAACTGAACTTTGAACTGCCTTTTGAGAACTGTCTTGAGCTGTGGTGGCTTGGGGTTATTCCATTCACACACACTCCAGTTAATAGGCTTAGTTGGTAGATAAATGTAGATAAGTGTAGATGTTTAGATAAGATATTTAAAATAGATAATGTCATTTTTTGTTTATAATTAAAATATTTTAAATACAACACTGGGCTATTTTTTTTTAAAAACCACTGTGGTCTGGTGAATAACACACTATTTGTATTAGAATGATTGATAATAACTGCAGTTTTAAGAAAGTTTATTGAACTATGGGACAAATTTGTGTACAATAAAACCCAAATATCCGGCACCTATGGGTATAGTAGATACACATTTGTTTTTGTTATAAATGAGGTTCAGCCTTTTGGTTGTTTGGAGGAATTTGGCCAAGTTGTTGTAGTGATCCTGCAGATTGCAGCCACAAATAGTGATGTTGTCTTATAGGGGAATATGGCCAGGAGCCTGTGTTCATCCACCATTGGGTCCATCTCCCTCTGAAAGATGGAGACACTATTTTTGACCCTGAAGGGGACCTGTAGGAAGTGGTGTAGGCAGCCTTGAAAGCGGTGTACTGGCAGTCCTCTGGCCATATGGGGAGCTGGTGATAAGCCAACTTAAGGTCGATGGTGGTGAACACCCAGTACTGGGTGATCTGATTCACCATATCAGCAATATGGGGAAGGGGGTATGCATCCAGCTGCGTGAAACGGTTGATAGCTTGGCTATAGTTGATCACTATGCAGTGTTTCTCTCCCCACTCTTGCTGGGTTCAATAATCACCCTCAGTCAGAAGCCATTGCACTTCTGACTTGATGAAGCCCTGACCCCAAATCTGTATTTCCTGCTCTTCATAGTTATGGGCTTACAATCTGGGGTTAGGTTGGCGAACGGGTGGGTGGGGATTTGAAGTGTGGACACCTCGCACATCAGCTGTGCTTGGAGGAGAGGGCAGGTGGGTTAAGAACTAGTGGTTGTGGACCATGAGTGGGAAGGGGGTGGGCCACTTCCTACTCCATGGTGACACTCGTAAACTGGTATTTGTAGTCTAACTCCAGTAATGCAGGTGCACAGAACTGTGGCATTATTAGGTCACAGCTGTGGGTCTCTGCTAATAGGGATTTTGAGGCCATGGAAATTCTGTAGGTTGCTGGGTGCACTGTGAGGGAATAGTTCTGTACCATGTCGGGGTGTATAAAACTCTCCGTTCTCCTGGTATCAAACAGGCAGTTCATTACATGACCATTTTCCTCGATGTCCATCCTTGCACGAGCTAGTTCATGAGGGTTAATTTGGTTGATTGTGACTGAGGCCAATACCAGGTCATTGTCTGAATTGGTGCTATGGGCAAGTGTGACTGAGGTTAGAGTGGAGTTTCTGACTGATCAGTGAGATGGTGCTGGAGATGGTGGTCCCCATAACATGCACGTAGTGTTGCTCATGGCCGGGAGTGACACTGGTGAAGATGGGTCAAACGCGGTGTTGTTACTCGTAGGCAGAATTGACACCGGAAGTAACATCATCCACCCACTGCTCACATGCAGCGCTGCTAGGGAGAGAAGGAGGCTTTGACATACACTTTCACATTGCGTTCCTTCTTCCCACAGCCTAAGCGGACCATATCGTGGGCAGGGCAGTGCTGGCAGTGATGCTTCTTCTGGTGCTCGGTGGTGGTGGTGGGGGCAGCAAAGGAGAGGTCAAGATGCGCTTGCGCAGTGGCGGCTTGAAATCCAGCATCCCAAGATGGTGGCACCTGTGTTGCCAGAGGAGAAGGAGTCTATATTGCAGATTACGACTTCTAGTGCTTTGGCTAGGGCGACGGTTCTCTGCAGATTCAGATCACCCTGTTCTTCCAACAGTCTCTGGTGAATGTAGTTCAATCAGATGCCTGCTATACAGGCATTCTGGATGAGTTCATTAGTATAAGCCTCTGTCATGACAGCCCTGCAGCTGCAGCCTCGTCTGAGTTCATGCAGGGCCCAAATGTACTCATCGATTGGATCCCTGGGTTGCTGCTTCCGCATAGCCTCGTTCATCCCAGCCAAGTTCTGACCTTTCAGCTTTCCTAAGGCTGCTGTGAATGTTGTACAGCCCCTGACTATCAGGTAAACATGATACCCGACTCGTGAGAATAGCAGAGGCAGTTTATCTTCTTCTGATTGGACAACCTCGGTAGATACAAGTAGGAATTCCTTGAGGCAGTCTAGCCAGAGCTCAAACTTGGCACTCACAAGTCAATTTGAAGATAGTCTGGCATCAGTAACTTGTCCATAGTGAAGAAAAAAAATTAAGCAATTAAAATTGATACGCTATCCATTATCTTCAAAGAATAGAGGTTGCCAAAAAGATAAGCTTTTAATTGCTTAAAACTGTATGTACACTCGTGTTGCTTAGCCCGAGTCCTGAGTTCATACTGGGTGATGAGTCCAGACATATCAACCTTTAAAAGGAGGTTCCCAGGGGAGGAGCTACTGGTACAGTCAGTGCAACGCACAAGTTTTCTGGTAGCTCAGACACAGGCTTTCAGTGAAATTAGACACGCAGGCTTTAGATGAAAATAGCACATGTAGGCTTTAGATGAAATTTGCAGTTCATTGAAGTGGGTGAAAGAGACCAGGGTGATGGTGTTTGTAACTCACAACCCTTGTTGAAATGCTTCCAGCAAAATGTTCTTTTTAGACGAGTCCCAACAAAATCTTTTTTTGGTGCGGTGGGGGGGTGAGGGAGAGACTCGAAGCAAATAGTGCTCACGAAGCTTTCAAAATCCTTTTTGTGGGTCATCCAAAATCCAGTGACTCACTCTGGTCACTATCCAAGTGCAGTACTTCCTCTGCCTTCATAACTCTTTCTGTGGGTCAGCTGAACAAAAATGACCTTCCTTGTTTGGCCACTTTCTTTCCTCTCATTCCTCTACAGCAAGAAATCAGACATTTTGCCAACATACTTATTCCTCAATAACTACATGAGGAAATCTGACAGTATAACCACACAATGGTTATTCAGCACAGTATATTCAGAGCTGTTTGTTTCTGTGTTGTCTTCTTAAAATGGCCCCTGAAAAAACCTGTGCACTGCTTCTTCTATAAGATGGTCACATGGTGTCTCTGCACCTCGCCTCTCCAGGTCTTCTATGTTGACTTTGCGAATGTATTCAGTAAAAGGAACATGATGTTCAAAGCCTGCTGCTAGTTTCACAGTCACTTCAAATCCTACAGGCAGAAGGGTAGCATGCAGAACTTTGTTGTATACCATTAGACAAGATAACTTTTAATCTCGAGACAAATATCACACTTTTTGGAAAATATGGAGCCCATATTTTTTAAAAATTGGTTTACATGTTTGATAGGCTCTCTGATGACATCACTTCTTTGTGACCTCCAATAGACTTTATTGTATAAATGTTTTTATCTTATTAGCATTCTCTGGTTCATTTTTTTTAGGGGTGGAGGTATGGGAGGTGGATTGCTAGAGTGCGATGATATACCATAAGCATTTTTTTTTGAGATAATTTCTAGAATTGAATGTAATGTAACTATTATTGTGGTTTAGAAATTTATAAAGCATTCAAAAAAAAATCTTGCAGGCAGTTTCACAGACACTCCAAATCCTGTAGGGCCCTGCTAAATCTTAAAGGGACAGTCTCACACAAATTAAATGAACCAAAAAAATCAGAGCACTGAACAAATGTATTGATTTATCTCCCTCATCAAAAATCGAACTTCAACAATATTTAACATTTCGTTTCTGATGATGGCTTAGGAAATTAAGATTTAGTTGTCAACCATCTGTCATGTTTTGTAGTTTGTCCTCAAATCAATAATGAAATATAGATTGGCAAAATATTTATAAGCAAATCTGTACATTATGTTGGTTTTGCATACTTTATTATCACTGTTCTGCATAGAACATGCATTCACAAATTAATTCAGTATCATCTAATTGCACAGAAGTCAGAGAAAATACAATGTGTTATTAAAAATATATTGCTTTCATTTATTTCCATGAAAGTAGCCCTTGCTTGTTTCTGGACTGAAAATGATGCATATTAACATTCTTCAATAGATTAAATTATTGATTTGCTTCTTGGAACTAATCTTTAAGACATTTGGAAGGGTTGTTCTAATTCCTAAAGGGTTTCCTTTCGTAGAAAGGAGATCTAAATTTTATTTGAGGGCTGGCAATACTATATTGGAAGGAATGGAAAGAGTCATAGAGCAAAAACAACAAACATATGGTGTAATGGCAAAGCTGAAGCAAGTACAAAGGAGAGGAAAGGAGTTCAGTTTGTGGTATTTCTGACAGGAAGTTGCTGCATTTCACCGAAACTGCCCAGATGAATAATTATTGCTGGTGCTTCCACGAGTGTCAGATCTGTCAGTTGTTACTTCAAAATGCAGAATATCTTCATGAGAATGGTGGCAGAAAGAAATCCTGTGAATATGTTAATTTTTCTCTCGAAATTATTAATTAACTGTGGGAGAGAGCCAAGAATATGGTGAATACTCAAGATGATGATCCATTGCAAAGGCACAAAGCCAACAATAACATTTGATCCACAGCTAAATCTGCAAACTTGTAAGTGAATGTTCAGACAGCAAATCAGAAGGCCAAATACTAGTGTAATTCTAAGATTGGGGAGATTTGGAATTTCTTGATAGGTATCTTTCAGATGAAAGGGTTGAATTAAATGATAAAACTGTAATGTCATGCTAGAATTAAAACGATGCATTTGAAGGGCATAGTAAATCCACAATGCTCAAGAAACTCAGCAGGTTACATAGCGTACTTTACCTAGCAACAATAAAGGTACATAACTGATGTTGCAGGCCTGAGCCTTTCATCAGGATATGATTAATGAGTGTGCAAATGCCAGAATAAAATGGTTGGGGAATGGGAAGGGGAGGAGAACACAGGCACGAAGTTATGGGAGGGAAGTCACAAATGGGAGGATGTTAGGGGGGCCAAGATGGGAGGAAGAAGGTAAGCCAGAGGAGGTCAAAAGGGGGAGGTGGCAGGCAAGGGAGATGAGAGGGTCCAAGGGCCTCGGAGTGTGGAAAGAAAGGAGGATTAGATGGGGGGAGGGGGGTGAACATGGAGAAATGTGAAGGGATAGGGAAAGGAAAGGAATGGTTGTGGGGGAGGGGGGATGATTGATGGGCAGCCAGCGGGTGCAGATCCCATGTTTTACTATTGATACTGCACATGTCACTTGCAACTAGGAGCTGCTCATTTCAAATTGACATTTAATTGACTTCACAACTCTGACCTGGCAAGTTATATTGCACAGCAGGCAGGCAGATAGAGGATGGGAGTACCTGATTGTTGTGCAGGGTCCTGAGGCAGGTAGTGATCCTTAGTGTTCTTGCAGGGCTTGGAGGATGAACTTAATAATTCAAATTTAATCTGTACTAACTTTCATGTCTTTCAAGATGTGTCCCTTCAAATTGCATCTGCCTCTTGAGGAGCCAAAAATGAAGTGAGAGCAGGAGCACGAGACCACTGTTCCAACATCTCTCTGCATGCAGTCCTTCCCACACCCAACCCCCTAATGGACTGGGAATTGGTGTGGGTATAATACCTATGAGCATATTGATGAGTATTAGAAGGAGCTGAGGATGGATTGTATAAGCCAAATGCTCTTGTACATCCCAAATTATTTTGAGATTCTTGGTAGAGGTTAAGACTCTGGACCAGTTGCTCAACTATTAGGATGGTCCACATCTGGATACAACTGGGAATGATATACAGAGTGATTAACTTCAGCCAGGGAATTGGTTCAACTCTCTCAACATGAGTCACAAGAAAATAATTTGAGTCTGTATACTGGAAAACAAAGCAAGGTTTATGCTTGGAGATACAAAGCCTGGCTCTCAGGATTGAACAAAACTGGATGAGGAAATCCAAAAAGAAGAATGAAGGATAAACTGAATTTTGTATTAGCCATACATCGACTTGTGTCCAGGTGATGTTTTGGGAGTGGGGATGCAAATTGATTTGGGCATAAGTCTATCATTATAGGTGAAATATATTGTACAATATAAGAATCCATGACATATATACATATTTACCTAAACCTCTATATTTTACATACACATATCTAAATACTATAGATAATAAAATGTAAATACAGTACAGTATCTATAAAAATATTCATAAACAGGTAATTTACTGAGTAGCTTGGCTTGTGATATTTGACAATAATATGATCGACAAATTTGCTGACGATACCACAGTAGTGGGTTGTAGAAAGGAAGGGGATGAGTCGACATTCAGGATGGAGATTGAAAACTTGGCTGAATAGTGCACCAACATCAATCTTGCACTCAACATCACCAAAACTAAGGAGCTGACCTCAGGAAAGAAAAGTGAGAGGTATACAATCCAGTGATCACTGGGGGATCAGAGTTGGAGAGGGTGAGCAAATTTAAGTTCTTGGGAGTCACTATCTCAGAGGATCTTTTCTGGAACCAACATACCAATGCCATCATGAAGAGTGCCTGTCAGCACCTCTACTTACTCAGGAGTTTGTTATGACACCAGAAACTCTGACGAATTTCTACAGAGGTGTTGTGAAAAGTGTGCTGAATGGCTATATCATGGTTTGGTATGAGGACACCAATATCCCTGAGCATAAAGCCCTCCAAAATGTAGTGGACATAGCCTGAGACATCACAGGCAAAACCATCCCCACTATTGAGTATATCTACAAAGAACACTGAAGACAGAGAGCAACATCAATCATCAAAAACCCACACCACCCAGCACACTATTGTGTTGTGAAAAGTATCAGATTTGGTGGTTTCACAGAGATGAGTATGGGCACAAGGTTTTGCAATCACAGAGCCATTTATAGAAGAGTATGGGAAAATGTTAGTGGGAATAAAACAGACCCACGCACAATTTATGTTACTGTAAAAAATACAAATGTGCACAATTTATAAAAGAGTGTGGGAAAACATTAAACAGTACACAATTATTAATTCACATAGGCCAGGGGTGTCAAACTCAAATTCACGGAGGGCCAAAATTAAAAACTTGGACTAAGTCGAGGGCCAAACTAAATATTTATTGAAAATTTTCAACAACATCTGCATGTTTTCTCTTCTTTCAACATATGTAATGTTAAACTTTTTTTTATTAAAATAAATGTTTAATAATAGTTTTGGATAAACTCTTTCCAGAAGAAACATTAACAAATGAGAAATAAAATATTCAATAAATAATATTTCTCTATAGAGGATTTGTCAAATGTTGCTAGTGTGCTGTCGAATAGTAAAATCTGAGGGCTATTGAGAATGTGGGAGAATAACACGATTCCTGAAACAATCAAATGGGTGACTGATTGTGGGCATGAACTCTAGCAGGGTTATTTGCCATGCCCTTTTTCCATTGGTACAGATATCCTTTGATTTACACACTTTTCAAGTTTTATGCCTAATGAGCTTGTATCCAGGTGCAGGACCATTTTTAACCAGGAATATATTTATCACTGTGACATGAAACTATTGGAAGATCGTTTTATCCTGAGATTAAAGTTCATAATACTTACTCAGGCCTGTGTGCGGGAGGGCGGGGTTTGCGGGCGATCGGGTTGGACAACGACAGTGCGGGGGCATCGGCTCTCGCTGCAGGGTGGCATCTCAGCGGATCAGCGGCCCCGTCACCGTGAGTCGCGGGTCGGTCTGCGGCAGGGAGGGGGAGTGGGCAATGGTCCTGGTGAGGCCAGGCCCGAGGCCTCCGGTTCCAGGCGCTGGGAAGCGGCCTTGGCTTCCCCTGACACCGGTCAGGCCCCAAAACCAGAGTCCACCGTGAGATCCTGCAACGTAAACAGAGGAGGTGGGGGCGATTAGCGGGCTGACACCAATGCATTCTGGGATTTATAGTATTAGCTGTACTGGCGCGTCGGCCAGCGGGCCACCTCTAATACATTTTTGAAATGATCTTGCGGGCCAAATATTATTATATCGCGGGCCAAATTTGGCCCGCGGGCCAGAGTTTGACATGTGTGACATAGGCGATACCAACTTTCACACACTTTAAGCAAGGGTAAACACTCCTGTCCTGGGCCCTTGATCATTGGAAAGTAGGTCTGGTACAAATGGTACCTGCAAGGATATACACACACTCTCAGACCCATGATTGCTGGGAAGTGCGACTCTACTGCGAGCATTTTGAACTAAAGCGATACTATGGCTCAGCTTTAGTGCAGTGCACATCTTATCCACAAACCTTCCAAGTAACATCCACAGTAGTGACCATCGCTTGCAGCGGTTTCCTCAGCTATCACCTCGAGGCAGAGAGAATGAAATGTGCTCTGTGCTGGTGTAAATGGTGTTTTAATTTGTGTGTTTAGTCAATCGTGACTGAGTGATTTGAATTAGCCAACAGCTAGGTGTGCACTAATTAAAGGCTGAAGCCCAACCTTAATTGACAGGTGATGTGTAATTAATGGCTGGAGCCCGACCTTGCCGGTGATGCGACTTGCGAATAAGTTCCAGATGGGGCAGGGGGTAGATAGACAGGTAGGCCACAATCCCTCCTCACATAACGTTCCACCCCTCAGAAGCCACATAACTCTGGAATTACTGTGATGACAATCAATGACTTTATGTGCATGTAACAACTAAAACGAAAACAAGGAACAAAAAGACATGTTCTAAAATAAGATACTAATCAAGTGGATGAATATAAATGCCTTCCGAATGCTGGACATGCACATAATCAAATTCAATAACAGCGCATCACCAGTACCCCTTCACCCCCCCCTCCCCCTCACCTAACCAAACAGAGTCACTGTGTTAGGTGCTGCTCCCCAGTGTCAGATGGGAGGGCAGAAAAAGGAATTTGTTTGGTCACCAACTCATATGCCTGGTTTTTCTGGATTGCCTGACAAATGTGAGCACCCGTACCACCAAGGTCTGTGAACAGGCAGTGCAAGGTCATTCGTCAAATGCCAGAACTCTTGATTTGCACATCCTGTGTCTTTGCCTCATGTTTGGGCACTCCCTACACACAGCCCAGGTGCCTGTTGATATTCCATCCCATGGTGAGGTAGGGGAGGGTGGGCTGGCAGGCATTTATCCAGGGTGTATCAGAGTCCCCCATTTTTCTGGGCTCGTAACACCAGGATATCTTTCCCACTCATTTTCTCATCGAATGGGTGCCACAAGTGCCTGTGCTTGATCACTGTAACATTAGGTAGGAGGAGTTGGGACTGAAAGTTACCCAATTTAGTGTTTTTTTTTAATAAATGCTCCCAAAGCATTAATGGGGGTTCTGGGGTGATGCTGTAATTGTCAAATGACAAAATATATACAATGTTTCTTGCTATGGTTTGATCAGTGATGGTCTACTTATGGGGAGGGTGTGGTGTGATGGTGTAGGAGAGAGACATGTTGAATCATCTCTTCCAGCAGAGTTGAAGTGACCTAAAACTACATCAACGTTTTTAAACTGTCATTTAACAAGCAATCAGTTACAATTATGAAGAAAACAAGAGCTCAAACTACAAAGAAACTGACTTTAAGACCATCAGTAAGTTTAGAAGTTTGGCCTACCTTAGAAGCAGAGCCTGTGACCTCGATTATTCCTTTTCCCCCCCCCCCACCCCCACCGTGGACAGCATCGACCACCGGCAGCATTGTCGGTAGCACTGGCACCCGGACTGAGGAGTCCCAGGAAAGATGGCATCCGGAGATCCCCTCCTGAAGCAGATGAGACAGTGCGCATGCGTGCTACTATACCAAGTATTTTAAATTCCGGGGATCAGCTACTCGTCAATACAGCGAGTCTGGATTGACTGAGAGTAGGCCCCATACCCGAGGGGAGGGGGGAGAGGGGAGCTGAGGAGACTGAGAAGAAACTTAAAGAGCCAGCAGAAGGAAGAGAGGATCAACCACATGGACACAGCTCTGGGCAAGAGCTGATTAGTGATCCAGAAGAAGTTCCTGAAAAACCTAAGACTGGTCAGGGAAGGCCTTTTACTGAATATAAAGATTATTTTGATGGTCAGTTTCAAATTATCCTACAACACATGTCAGTGGGTTTTAATTCCGTTAATCAACAACTGGTTAGTGTTAGAGATTATATTTCTACTGTTAAGGCTGAAATGGTGAAACATGCAAAGGTGATGGATAAAGTGCAAGAAAAAATGAAGAGGATGGATGATATACTGGAGGACTGTGTTAAATCTATTGGTCAATATCAAGAGACATTTGACACATACGATTCTTTTATGGGATGGAGAGATGAGAAGGAAGATTTATTGAAAAAAATTGACACCTTGGGGAATCAGATCGGTAGGAATAATGTGAAGGAAGGCAGACTACCAGAAGAGTTTGAAGGATCAGATCCAGTAAAGTTTTTTCGTGAATGGATACCAAAGATGTTGGGCACTGAAATGTTTTCAGAGGGTTTGGAATTGAACAGAGAACAAAAAGCCTTAAGATGTAAACCAATGCCTGGTCAGCAACTCTGATCAGTTTTGATTCGATGCCTGGGATATAAAGATAGGGAATTAATTTTGCGACTGGCAGTACAAAATTCAAAACCATTGATGGTTCAAAACAAAAGGGTATTTTTTTGTGTGGACTTAAGTCAGAATGTTATTAAACAGCATAAAGAATTTAACCCTACAAAAGTGATTCTTTGGCAGAAAGGTTATAAATTTGCTTTTTGATTCCCAGCTGTGTTGAAAATTTTCTATGGTAACTATAATTCTCGTTTTTTTTTTGATGACAAGAGAGAGGTCTTGGAATTTGTGAAGTTTTTGCCAGATCTTAAGAAAGGGCGGTCTTCCCCACCTCAAACGAGAAAGAATGAAAGTGGAGATGAGTTTTGGAAGGGGAAGAAAGGTCAATTGGAGGAAAAGCAGTGAGAGAGTTCGAGTGATTCTGAAGAGGGTTCGATTGATGAAGATCAAGTGAACAAAGAATTGGAGGAAACTTGCCATATATTGAAGTTGTGATAAATCTGTTTGGGGGAGGGATGTGAACACATTTTAACTTGGCTGAAACTGTCAATCACTTAGCGGCTTGGGTCCCTATCTGTGTTTTTGGGGACTTGTTACTGGGGGGGGTTAAGGAGTTGGGAGTAAGGTTTTTTATTTTTATATATATATATATATATATATATATATATATATATATATATGTGTGTGTGTGTATTTTATATATATGTATGTGTTTTTCTCTTTCTTTAAAGGGGTGATTTGTTTTGATTTGTTAGGATGGAAATCTAGCTGCATAGACTATGGAGATGATAAAGTGGATGGCTAATCTAAAATTTACTACTTTTAATATGAATGGGCTCAATATTACAATGAAACGTAAGAAAGAGTCTAATTAATTAAGAAATTTAAAGTAGATGTTGCTTTTTTGCAAGAAACACATTTAACAGATAGTGAACAACAAAAATTAAAAAGAAATTGGGTAGGTCAAGTTATTTATTCTTCTTTCAGTTCAAGAGCCAGAGGGATTGCAATTTTAATTCATACGAATTTATCTTTTACTTTGGAATCTGTATATGAGGCTATTGGGAGAGTGTTGATAGTTAATTGTAAGATTTTTGCAGAATCTTGGACTTAGGCAAATATTTATGCACTAAATGTCAATGATGAAAGATTTTTTCAGGAAGTCTTGATCAATAAGTCAGAATCTAAAGAGCATATAATAATAGGGGGGGGGGTTAATTGTTGCTTGGATTCAGTGATGGATCAGGTAAAATTGTACATAAGAAAAGAATGGCAAAGAAGTTTATTGTTTTTGATGAAGGAATTGAATTTAATTGTATGGAGGAATATGAAAATAAAAGAGGGATTATTCATATTATTCAGCACAATAATCATACTTATTCTAGAAATTACTTTTTTTAATGTTGACTTAATTAATGGATAGCATAGTGGAGACTGAATATAAAGCTAGGCTTTTATCTGACCATTCTTTAGTGTTGTTGACGTATGTTGAGACTGAATTGGTACAACCTTCTTATCGTTGGAGGTTTAATCCATCATTGTTAAAAGATGAGGGATTCTGTAAGTTTATAACAAAACAAATTCAACAGTTTTTGGAAATAGAGATTCGGTGACTAGTATTGTGGGATGCATTTAAAGCATTTTTGAGAGGACAGATTATTAGCTATACAGTTAGATTGAAAAAGCAGTATTTATCTGAATCAGAAAGGTTGGAATGGGAAATTTGAGTTTTAGAAAAGGAGTTACAAAAGGAGAAAAAGAATAAGGAGAAGAGGAGCAAACTGGATGCCTTGAAATTGGAATATAGTACGTTACAAACTTTTAGAGTTGAAAGGCTACTACAACAATCTAATCAGATATTATGAGTTAGGAGATAAAACACATAAGGTATTGGCATGGCAGTTGAAATCTGAACTAAATATCAAGAAGGATAAAAGCAGTGAGCAAGAATTCAAGGGTATCTTATAGATTGCAAGCTATTAATGAACAGTTCAAGGAATTTTATAGGAAATTGTATACATCTGATATAAGACAGGATGAGAGTAAAATAGGGGAGTTCTTAAGTGGACTCCAGATTGAATGACTGGAGTAGGGGTCAGTTGGAAAGACCAATTGGTCTGAGAGATATTAGAACAGCTTTGAATTCTATGCTGAATGGTAAATCTCCAGGGGAGAATGGGTTTACGGTAGAATTTTATAAAAAGTTTCAAAGTTTAGTTTTTCCAGTATTTGAGGAAATTCTTCAATAGTTATTGGATATGCAATCTGTTCTGCAATCGTTCTCTCAAGCAATTATTATGGTAATTCTTAAATAAGATAAAGATCCATTAAACCCGGGGTCTTATAGGCCAATTTTGTTAGTCAAAATCTTATAATCATCATTCAATAAGGTTTTGACAAATGGATTAGTGCACTATTTACCAAATTTAATTCATAGTGATCAAACTGGTTTTATTAAAGGGAGATGTTCAGCAGATAATGTGGTTAAATTGATTAGTTTGATAAATGTTTCCAGGCAAGAATCCCATTTACCTTTGGCTTTATCATTGGATGCAGGAAAAAGCTTTTGACAGGGTAGAATGGGGTTTCATATTTAAGATACTGGAAAAATGTTGGTTTGGAATAATGATTATTAATTGGATTAAGGCAATATATAAACAACCTAAGGTGGAATCCCATTTACCTTTGGTCTTATCATTGGATGCAGGAAAAGCTTTTGACAGGGTAGAATGGGGTTTCATATTTAAGATACTGGAAAAATGTTGGTTTGGAATAATGTTTATTAATTGGATTAAGGCAATATATAAACAACCTAAGGTGAAAGTGATGACTAATGGAGTTTTATCGGATTCCTTTAATTTAGAGCGATCTACAAGACAAGGGTGTCCTTTGTCCCCGGCCTTGTTTGCATTGGTGATTGAACCTTTAGCGCAATTAATAAGACAAGAAGATTAAATAAATGGAATTACATCAGATTTAACAGAACATTTAACAGTTTATTTGCAGGTGATGTATTGGTATATTTGACTGACCCAAAAGAATTCTTGAAGGTACAGTATTGCAGGAAAGATCGTTACAGTATTGGGAGTTACAAAGCGAATTGGAATAAGAGTGAAGTTATGCTGTTGTCAGAAGAAGATTACTCTGAATGTAAAGGCACAGTAGGATTTAAATGGTCAAATTATATTAAGTATTTAGGTACTAAAGTGAATAAAAATATAAATCAATTAGTAGATTTGAATTATCTACCATTATTGTCCGTAATAAAAAAGGATTTGAATAAATGGAAGGATTTGCTGTTAATGTTAGTAGGAAGAGTGAATTGTATCAAAATGAATATATTTCCTTGACTACAATATTTTTGTCAGAATATACCTTGTAAGATACTGAAAAGATTTTTTAAGGATTTAAATGTTTTGGCGAGTAAAATTTTATGGAAGGGGAAGTTGGCACAGGTTTCTATGCAAAAAATTAACTTGGAAATATGAGTTAGGCGGTATGCAGATTCCAAATTTTGTAAATTATAACAATGCAGATGAATTGAAAATTATTAATAGAATATTTGACTTAGATAGTTCTGTTACTTGGTTGGATATTGAATTGAAGAGAATTGGAGAGGTTAGAAGGGAGCGTTTTATTTATAAATGGATGAAAAAAAACTATTAATAGTTATAAATCTCCAGTTTTATTTCATTTGATAAATATGTGGGAGGAGGTTAGTAAAATTATAGGAATTTCAGGTGGATTATCTATACATACTCCTTTACTTCATAATAAAGTTTACCTTTTACGATGGATAATAGCCTCCTTAAAATTTGGAACCAGAAAAGAATTAGAACAATAAATGATTGCTTTCAAGTGAGTCATTTTGTTTAACATTTGAGAGGTTGAAGTAAAAATATCAAATCGCTAATAGTACTCTTTTTTGTTATTATCAACTTAAATCAATGTTGTATGATTGTTTAAGGAGACATTTGGATTTACCTAAAGAATTGATATTTGAAGTATTGATCCGAGATGGGGGAAAAGAAAGAGTTTATTTCGGAAATGTATAAATTACTACAACAAAAAGTGCCTAAGATGGAATTGCATAAATCGAGACTTAAATGGGAGAAGGATTTGGGAATTCAAATTGCATGGATTGTTGGAGGAAGATTAATAGAGATACTATGACAAAATTAGTTAATGTTAGGTATAGGTTGGTGACATAATTTTATACACTAATTATATTTAACTCCAGAGCATCTGAAAAGATATAAACTGAGTGCTTCAGATTTGTGTTTTCACTGTAATGAGCAAAAGGATGCATTTTTGCATTCAGTTTGGTCTTGTGACAAGGGTTTGGGGGCAAGATTAAGAGACTGTTTGCAGAATATCCTGAAAATAAAATTTTCTCTCAACTCAAAGATTTTTTAATTGGGTAAGTTATTGAAATGGCTTTGCTTAATAAATTAGATAAATTTCAAATGGCGTTCTTGCAATTAACTTTAGCAGTAGCAAGGAAATGTATAGTTGTTTCATGGAAAGATCAAATGGAGCTTAATTTACAAGGATGGCGTTCAGAAATGAAGTCTTGTATACCAATGGAGAAGATAACATAATTTATGGAATAAATATTATGTTTTTTAAAAGATTTGGAGCCCACATTTGGACTATACTAATTTGAAACTGGTCATGAGTGCTGCTGGATCTCTGTATCATATAGTGAATAAATTATTTGAGTTATTCTCCCGAACTCTTTCTTAGTTACTTTTTCTCCTGAGGGAGGTAGGTGGGGTAGAATTTGGTTTAAGGGAGGGGTAGAGTTGGAGGGGGGGGATGATTAGGGTCTTTTTTAGGTTTTTTCTATAGAATCATGAAGGTTTTTGATAATTTGTTAATATTTTAATCATGTACCTATGGTTATTACTTTGTTTTCTAATAACTAAAATATATATTTTAAAAATGATGGTATACTTATAAACAATAACTTTGAGTCTACAAATTGTAACTTTAATCCCCTGACACGACTTATAAGACATCATTACTACAGTTCAGGATGATTACAATACATGCAAGTGATAATGTTTCCATGGCAACAGCTGCTGCCTATCTTACAGGAGAGTTTTTTTTTAAGCGACAGAACTGCATAATTAGTGACAAAAGCTGGTGTAGTGCCACAGTTGTGATTCGATCACAGTAATCTGTTGAGTAACAATCTGTTGAGGTAAACATTTCATAGACCCTCATATCGAGAAGAGGAACACTTTGAAGGTAGTCTTCTCCTGTGGGGATACGGGGATGGGAGAGTTCAAAAAATTGATTAGTCAGGGGCCACCTCCAGTGGGGATAAGGCAGACGTGAGGCTGCTCAAGGTCAAGTGGGGAGCGCATGGGAAACTCCACCTCCACGGTGGGGTCCCCCACAATACTCTCTCCAGAGAGCACACGTCTCCATAAATCACTGGCATGCTGACGTCGCAGAATCTCCCCTCAGCCCTGAAACCTTGAGCGGGAGCTCGCTGCCTTATGGTGATAGCTCCAGACACTGTTCCATGCCAGGTCACCACCGTCGACGTCGCTTGGAAGGGTTGCAGATAAGGTGTGCTCTGCACTGAAGGTGAATAAATCGCTATAGTTCAAATTGCTATAGATTGATACTTGCAGTAGAGCCATACCTCCTGACAATCAGGGGTCTGAGAGCATGTGTGTGTACTCCTGCAGGTACCGTTTGTACCAGAGCTGCCCTCCCAACAATCAGGGGTGCAGGACGGATGTGTATTACCCCTGCTTATAGTGTACAAATGTTGGCACCCCCTGTGTGAATTCATAATTGTGTACTGTTTAATGTTTTCCCACACTTTTATAAATTGTGCGTGTATATTTTATTCCCATTACAATTTTCCCATGCTATTTTATAAATAGTTGTGTGCTAATAAATATGTGTGATTGCAAACCCTTGTGTCCAAACATGTCTCTCTTTGAACCCACCAAATCTGATACTTTTCTCAACACCACACACACTCGGTTCTCACTGCTGCCATCACTAAAGAGGTATAGGTGCCACAAGGCTCGTACCACCAGGTTCATATAAAGTTACTACCCCTCCACCATCAGACTCATTTAAGGACTCTTACTTGTGCACTTTATTGATTTTCTTTTTTATTCCCTCTGTATTGCATTCAGTTTGTTTACATTCATTATCTGTTTAAAGTTCTTTATTTGTTTACATGTTTAAGCTGTGTACAATTTTTTTGCACTACCAATTAGATGTAATTATTGCATGCCCACAGAACAAAAAATCTCAGGGTTGCCTGTGACATAATGTATGTACTCTGACAATAAATCTGATATTCTGAATGGAAATCAGCTCCAGGATGCTCCAACTCAGCAGGATTTACTCAACTCAGACAGAAAATAAGAACTCAGATTGTAGAAGGGCCCTGCTGGGAATCCATGAGATCAAGCTCCAGTACAATCAATCATTTGGAGAGCTTCAATTGGGGAAAATGGGATTGATGTGGTGGGGCAGGGGCCAGGTGCTTGGCAAACAGGGGGGAACATTGTGGGTTCGACAATGTGATGAAGGAGAAGAATTAGCCCATCAAATCTGTTCCATCATTCAAATTATGAATGGTATTTTTTCCTTTCAAACTCATTTTCTTGACTTTTCTCCGTAACCTTTGATACCCTTATCAGCCTCTATCGAGGAGATCTATCGACGTCCAGATTAAAAATCTACGCAATGGCTTGGTCTCACAGCCATCTGTGGCAATGAATTCCATAGATTCACCATCTTCTGGCTAAAGAAAATTCTTTTCATCTCTGTTCTAAAGGAGCATCCTTTTATTCCAAGGTTGTGCCCATTGGTTCTAGACTCTTCCACTACTGGAAATATCTTCCCCATGTCCACTCTATCCAGCCCTTTCAGTATTCAGTAGGTTTCAATGAGATTCCCTCTCATCCTTCTAAATTCCACCATTGAGTACAGATAGCATACAAAATTTCCAACTAGGCCCCACAGAACTTGTTCCACTCCTCCGTACTCACCCAAGGCCATGGTTATTTTATTTTAAATGGAACAAGTGAAATTCATAAAGAAGAAATAACGGAGAGCATATTGTGAGATTTAGTGGCGAGATCTCAGAACATCACAAAACATTGATCCAGAATACACCAGGTAACAGTAAGAGTTTTTGTTTGAACAGAGTTCAGCAGTATTGCAAAGAATGTTTAGTATTCAATGTTCAGTTACCACAAGTGTTAATTGGTCTCCCTTGGACTCTCATCTAGGCCCTCCCCGCATGCCCATCTGAGCTACCGACTCCCCAAACACAGACAAACCAATATAAACAAAATATTTGGTATATATATTGTAAGGTAAAACATCATGAGATGGGAATGTGTAGGGAGTTACCCTGTACAGGGCAGTAACAAGAAGGGGAGGTGTCCTTGTACTCCTGTTAGGTAAAACATCATGAGATGGGAATGTACAGGGCTGTAACAAGATGTAAATGCATCCTTGTACTTACAAGATAAGAGAGACATTGATGGATTGAGAGGCAGGAAGCTAGCAGGGAAAGGATAGCAACAGTTTTAGTCATTGGACAAGTAATGATATGATGATGTTCTAAGCATGTATCCAAGGGTATAAAAAATCACCATTTTGCTGATAACGGCAGAATGCATTCTCCGACTAACTTTGTTAGTCGCAAGTGTTACAATCCGGTAATAAAGAACAAAGAACCCTGATTTCGACTCAGCCTGGTGTTTGTCTCACTCATTCATGAACAAAGCAGACCTAACAATATAGATGATTATTGAAATAATTACAAATCAACTGTTTAAAAACTGCATAAATTATTAAATATTATGTACATGTATTTTTTAATAATTATATATAATTTTTGTAACAAAATTTGTATATGTGTAAACATGTGTAGGTAATATTTTTCATGTCTTGTGGCTCTCAAACTTCTGAAGTGTATCATGTGGCTCTTATATTAAGCACGTTTGCCCACCCCTGTTTTATGTTCACACACCTTTGGTAGTGCGAGGACAAATTTAGAAGGCTTTTAAAAAACCATGTGGTAATCTTTGGCTTTACAAACAGAGTGAATACTACAAATGCAAGAAAGGCTTTTGTATATAATTGTTTAGATTCCATTTGGAGTTTTGTGCCAAATTCTGGTCACCACATTTCAGAAAGTATGCCAAGAAACATGAACTTACTATAAAAGTATCAGTGACCATTACTGTTATGTTGATATCCCAGAATACAACATTTTTAAAATATATATTATAAATATACAAAATAAATACTACATAAGTATACCCCTTGTTAACCAGCTGATAGAAATAAGAGTTACTGTGCTAAAGATACAGTATATTGTGACAGAGTATATAGATATATTTTTGGGAGATAAATTGAGAAAGATCGCATACAAACACCTTAAAACAGATCTTATTTAAAATACTGGAGCTCTGCCCCATGCTAGACATGTTGGGGCCAACAGTCTTTGCAAAAGCTTTGGAGTGTGCCCATGATACTTCACTAATGGATTGTTGTTTACAAAAAGGCAACAGATGAAAGAGCTTGTCGAAGCCACCTTCTGTTTGGAAGAGAACTTTCCACTCTAAGAGGGTCATGTTGTTTTGCAAGCAGAGAGAGTCAAACAGGGTTTTTCTTTGTGTGTGTGTGTGTGTGTGTGTGTGTGTGTGTGTGTGTGTATGTGTGTGTGAGAGAGAGAGAGAGATCACTTCTACAGTGTTACAGCAGCTGAGACTGGAACAGGACAAGCTGGCAAGCTTGTGGAAACCCCATTTGGAAGACAGGTTATGAGTTCTTAATTCAGCCTGGTCAAAGCCCTTGTGAGTCATGCAAGAGGAGAGGACTGACTGTCAAATGTTTCACTTGGAATAAATTAAACAAAAAGGAACTCTGTGATGAGCTGAAAGAAAGAGGTTATCATCTGGAAAACCTTGATGGGGAAAGTTTCATCAGCAAGACACTGAAGTGGTTGATTAAAAAGGAATCAGTTGTGGAGGTCCTTGAACAACACATCTCTCTCTGAAAACCAACAAGAACTTTCCTGAGCAGTAACCATTTACCTTGTGAACACCAAAGTCTGGTGAACTTTATAAATGTTAAATTATGTGCACATAAAAAAAATTGCCTGCAACCAGTGAACTTAGAGAAATGAGATTGGACTGTGAACCAAAGAACTTTTCTGAACTTACACACACACATTACATACACGTGCGCTTAGAATTAGAATGGGGTTAAGTTAGGTTAGTTAAGTCGATAGTGATAAGTTGAAGTGTGATTCTGTTTTCATGTTTAAAGATAATTAAAAGCAACTTTTGATTATGTAACCATTTGTCTTAGTGAATATCTATTGCTGCTGGGTTTATGGGTCCTCTGGGCTTGTAACAATATTTTGAAACCGAGAACAGATGTTTATTTGGATAAATCCATCTGTGATTAATGCAGTCTTGTGAGAATCCTGGAATTACAATTAAATTACAGAAATAAGGTTTAAAATAAAGATTTAAAAGCATTGAATAGGTGGGTTGAATTTAGTACAAGGAAAAGATCAAATAGCATAAATGCATTGTGAAAGTTTATCATGTTGAAAAGAGATCTGATATAACAGCTAATTAATCCCTTGTTAGTATCTTTCTTTACTTTCTGTCTGATGGTATTCATACTTTCACAGTTTTAATTATATTTTCCCATTTCTCACATCACTTCATTCTAAAATTAGATTAGATTAGATTCAACTGTCATTGAGCCAAGTAAAATACAAAGCTAATGAATACAATTAGCATCCAACAAGAAGTTAAAAAAAAATAGTGCTATATGCAAATACAAATGACTACATGCAAATAAAAACAAGCTCATTCAGCAAGCAATTATAAAAGTACTGACAGTACATGTGAGTGCAGTACCACTCAGCGCTGTGATTTAAAGTTCAGCAGGGTCACAGACTTAGGGGGGGAAAGCTCTTCTTGAGCTTGCTAGTTCAAGAGCGAAGGCTCCTGTCGCACTTACCAGATGGGAGAAGAGTAAAAAGTCCATAGTTTGAGTTTGATGCATCATTAATGATGCTCTTCATCCTGCCCAGTCAGCATTCCTCATAGATGTTCTCAATGGTGGGTAATTTTCAGATAATCGGCTGGGCAGTTTTCACCACCCGCTGAAGTGCTTTACGGTCCGATACAAGAAAATTGCCATACCACACTGAGATACCATAGGTAAGTATGCTCTCAATGGTACAGCAGCAAAAATGCTTCAATATCCTGAGACAGGTGTAATTTCTTGATGCTCTTCAGAAAATAAATTTGCTGTTGTACCTTTTTGATCAGGATAGAGGAGTTCAGGGGCCAGGTGAGATCATCAGAAATATGGACACCATTTGATGTAAATAGGGGCATGAGTGTGGCTTCCAGCATGATGAAGTCCACAATGATCTCCTAGGTTTTCTGAGTGTTAATTGCCAAATTGTTGGCAGCACACCACATGGCCAGGTGCTGGTGTGCCGCCAACACTCGTAAAATAAGTTTTCCTAGAATTTTGATCAAAAAAATCTGTCTCTCAAGGCAAGCAGAATGCAGATACCCAAATGATTGAAATAATATAAATATGCTTAGAAAATTACAGGGAGCTGGTTAAGGAATAAACATTACAATTTACTAATTTATTATCTTCACATTCCTGTTTAACAGGCAACAATTTCTGGAATGAGTTAACTCCACATTCACATTCCCTAGAGGATGGAGGAAAAGCTGTCCTCACTGGAACTCAACACCTCTCTCTATAACTGGATTTTGAATTTCCTAATGTAACAACTACAGTCTGTCTGGGTCAGTAGCAGAACATTGAGCAGCGTCATGCTGCGCATTGGCACAACTCAGGGCCTGTTTAGCCCATTCCTGTTCATGCTACTGACCCACGACTGCATCGCCAGATCCAGCTGCAACAGTGTCATAAAATTTGCAGGTGACACAACAGTAGTTGGGCTTCATCAGCAACAAAACTACAAAGAGGTGTAAAATCTTATGATATGGTATGAGAGTAACAACCTCAGTCTCAACTTGGACAAGACAAAGGAGATGATTGTGGTCTTCAGAAGGGCCAGGAATGACCACCATCCTCTACACATCAACATTTCTGTAGTAGAGAGAGTGGAGAGTACCAAGTTCCTTGGAGTTCACTAACTTGTGACCTATTGTGGACATACAACATTGCCTCCCTTATCAGGAAGGCACAACAGTAACTGCACTTTCTGAGAAGACTGAAGCAGGCAAGACTACAGGTCACCAAGGCATTGGTGAGGCCAAATTTAGAGTACTGTGTGCTGTTCTGGTCACCGATTTATAGGAAGCATATTTACAAGATAGAAAGCGTGCAGAGAAGATTTATAAAAATGTTGCCTGGGTTTCAGCATCTGGAATACAAGGAAAGATTGAGCAAATTAGATCTTTATTCCTTGGAACATAGGGGATTTTATAGAGGTGTTTTTTGATAATGAGAGGGATAGACAGAGTTGATGTGGAAAGGCTTTTCCAGTTGAGAGTAGGATAGATGGATACAAGAGGTCATGGGTTGAGAGTAACATGAGGGGGAACTTCTTTACTCAGAGAGTGGTTACTTTGTGGAATGGGCTTCCAGGAAAGGTGGTGGAGGCAGGGTTAATTTTGTCATTTAAGAAAGAGTTAGATAAGTATATGGATGGGAGGGGGAATGGAGGGATATGGGCAGAGTGCTGGTAAGTGGGATTAGAGGAGGGTACCTGGATCAATGTGGACTACAAGGGCCAAATTGGCCTGTTTCCATGCTGTAATTGTTATATGGTTATAACAGGTGCTCTATCGAGAGCACTGGGATATAGTTGCTGCAGAGAAATGGATCAGAGGTTGATCAACAGGACCATAAGAATGGTAGAGGAGTTCTCCTTCCCACCCCCTCCCCCACATCAACATGATCTACCAAGATCATTGAAGACCCTTCCAACTCACACACAGCATCTTTCAGCGACTCCCATTGGGAAAAGTGATGCAGGAGTATCAGAGCTTGTACACTCAGGCTGTGAGAATGCAGAACAACCAAAGGAACTGCTCACAATAACTATCAGAGACTGTCATATTTACAAAACAGTGTTTATATATTTATTTGTACACATGAATACTAGTCCTGCATATATTTAATTTATCTGTATGTGGGTTGTCTGGTTGCATCGAGGGACGAAGGTCACTGTTTCGTCGGGTTATACTTGTGCAGTCAGATGACAATAGACCTGACTTGACTTGACGGTGTTATAAGTATGATTTCAGATACCAGATGTATCAGAAATTAATGACCCAAAATCCCACCCATCACCAGGCAAACCTCCTTCACTTAGACTCTTCTTCAGTTCTTTCTGATGTAATTTTTACTAGCACAGATACAATGCAAGTTACTGCTCAGAGGATGGGGAATGCAAGTTTTATCACCTAATGATGATAATAATAGAGAGCACCATCGTAAAAATGCCTCATAAGTTCCACATTTATTGGGTTGCTGATGGGGAACAATAAAATTCCATGATAATGGTATAAATAATGGGTTCAGACAATTCATAAATTTCTCAACATGCATGTTACGATACAAATTATACATGCACAATTTTTGTTCAAGATTCACAGTGAGAATCTTCAAAACACTTTCTATAATTTAGTAGAAAAGTAAAACAAGGGAATCAATCCTTTGGCCTGTGATGTCTGTGCCTAACATGATGTCACATTATACTATCCCTATCTGTTGCAGATGGTTTATATCCCTCCATTCCCTGCCTATCTAAATGCCTCTTAAGCTTCCACCACCTCTGTTCAAAGCACATTCCATGCACCTACTGCTGTCTATATAAAAACTTGCCTCATAAATCTCCTTTAAACATTTCTCCACACAATTATAGTTATGCCCTCCAGCATTTGATATTTCCACCCTGGGGAAAAAGACTATCGTTTCCATGCCTCTCATAATTTTATATCTTCTGTCAGGTCACCCCTCAGCCTCTGACCCTCCAGAGAAGACAATTCAATTTGTCCGTCATTTCCCAATAGATCACACATGTAAAACTTTGGCCCGCAAGATCATATTAAATATATATTAGAGTTGGCCCACTAGCCGCCGCGCCAGTATAGCGCATGTACACTGAAGGTGAAAGTGAAGATGCCGGAGGTGTGGAGGGATCTCAGAGTCCCGAATCCCGGGGATCAGAGCGCCGCACTCAGCCCGCCCAACTCCCGGACACACAGACGCAGCTGGAGTTGGGGACCATCCTCGCTGGGTCTGCGCTTCAGCGCGACGCCGGACCAAACGTCTCGTTGGCTATGCCTTCCCCCTCGCTCTGTGTGCGGTGGACCCTGCCTCCCCTGCTTTTGTTTGAGACGAGCCCGGCGCCATGAGATCGCAATTTAATCCCTCTCCAACCATGGGAGGGGGGTGGGAGCAACGCGCTCTTCTCAGCCAATTCCTCCACCGCCCCGGACGCCGGCGTTTCAACGGGGGGTTCGGGTGCCTTCGTCAGGCGACCGACCTGTTGGTCCAAGACAAGGGGAGAGCGTACAAACTCCACACAGACAGCACCTGAACTTGGGTGAACGTGGAGCTGCGACCCCACATTCCACATCAGAACTGTGTGTAAGATTGGGAGCAGTGAGACGGAAGCTTATTTTGTTCCTGTGATTTAAGCCTTTCTTGGGGTGGGGGGGGGGGTCCTTCTCTGACCACTTGCCTAATAATTAACCTAACCAGATGTGGAGTTACCACAATACAACAGTTCTCAACCTTTTTCTTTCCACTCGCGTCCCTGTGCCATTGGTGCTCTGTGATTAGTAAGGGATTGCTTAAGGTGGTCTGTGGGTGGAAAGAAAATGTTTGAAGACCACTGCTTTAATCATTCCCCATTGACTCGTCATGTGCACGGTTTCAGAATGCTAAAGGAAATGGGCCAATGACAATAACAATGACAATGAAAGAGTTTATCCAAAACTATTATTAAACATTTATTTTAAAAAGAAAAAGTTTAACATTACATATGTTGAAAGAAGAGAAAACATGCAGATGTTGTTGAAAATTTTCAATAAATATTTAGTTCGGCCCTCGACTTAGTCCAAGTTTTTAATTTTGGCCCTCCGTGAATTTGAGTTTGACACCCCTGCTATAGATGATGCTCTTTAATCCAGGCAACATCCTTATGAACCTCTTGTGCACCTATTCCAAAGCCTCCACATTTTTCCTGGAATGTGGTATCCAGAATTGCATGCCATACTCTAAATGTGGCTCAAGCCAAAGTTTCATACAGTTGCAATGTGGCTTCCTAATTATTATACTCAGTGCCCTAACCATCAAACCCAAGGATCCCATGTCTTCTTTACTACACTATCTACTGTGTTGCTACTTTCAAAGAGCTGAGGAATTGTACCCCAAGATCTTCTGTACATCAATGCTCCTAAAGTTCCTGCCATTTACTCTTACATATGACCTCCCAAAATGCAATTCCTTACACTGGCTTGGATTAAACTCCATTTTCCATTTCACTGCCACATTTCCAATTGATCTATATCTTAGTGTAATCTATAATCATTTTCCTTACTATCCATATTTCCTCCATTTTGAGTTGTCATCAAAATTACTGATCAGACCAGCTACATTTTCATCCATGTCATTTATACATGAGTCACAAACAACAAATTTTTTTAGATCAAAGAACTGCACCCAGAGACACCCCTCCATCACTATCTAAGCCAATTTTAATACAATCTTCCTAACCACTGTGGAACTACTGTTGTTGGCAGAATCACAAACAGCAATGAGGATGTGTACAGGAGGAAGAAAGATCAACTCATTGAATGGTGTAATGACAACCTTGCTCTCAATGTTAGCAAAACCAAAGAATGATTGTGAACTTCAGAAGGAAGTCAGAGGAATGTGACCCAGTCCTCATCAAGGGCTCAGTAGTGGAGAGGTTCAAGAACTTTAAATTCCTAGGTGTCAACATCTGTCATGGAGGCACCATGTTGACACAGTCATAAAAAAGGCTCGCCAGCAGTTATTCTTTGTGAGGTGTCTGAGGAGATTCAGTGTATCACCAAAAGTTCTCAAAACACTTCTACAGGTGTACCGTAGAGAGCATTTTGGTTGGTTGTGTCACTGTCTGGAATGGAGACATCAATTCTCAAGGCACGAATAAACGTCAGAATGTTGTTAACTCGTCCTGCAACATCATAGGCACCAACTTCACTCCATCGAGGACATCTACATGAGGCAGTGTCTTTAAAAAAAACAACATCTATCCTTAAGGATTCCCACCACCCAGGCCATGCCATCTTCACTCTGCTTCCATCAGGAAAAGGTACAGGAGCCTAAAGACAAGCACTCAGTGGCACAAGGACAGCTTTTTCCCCCGCTGGCATCAGATTCCTGAATAATCAATGAGCCAACTACACTGCCCTACTTTTCATGCACTGTTTTTTTTTATTTATAGTAATGGTGTAAGATGGTTATAATGTGAATGTTTGCACTATGATAATGCCACAAAACACCAAATTTCATGACTCGTTCATGTCAATAAATTCTGATTCTAATTCTGGATCAGCTTCCATGAGGACTATGTTGAATGCTCTAATTATGTGCATGTAATCAACATTCACTGCTCTATTCTTGTCAATTATCTTCTCAAAAAACATTATTGTTCATAAGGCATGATCTCTCTCTCACAAAGCCATGCTAACTATTATGTCCATGCTTTACTAAATGTGAGTAAATCCTATCCCTAAGAATTTTCTCTAATAATTTCCTTACCACTCTCCAGCCTATAATTTGCTGGATTATCCCAAACGAACAAAAGGATAACAATGGATATTCCCCAATCCTCTGGGACCTTGCCTGTAACCAGAGAGTATACAAAGATTCCTGTCAAAGCCCCAGTGATCTCCTCTCTTTCCTCCTTCAATAATCTGAGATAGATCCCATCAGGCCCAGGGGATGCATTCACTTTAATCAACATCTCCTCCTCCTTGATACCCACATTCTCTAGAATATCAACAAGCCCTTCCCTGATCTTATCATCCTCCATGTCCTTCTAGATTTATTCATCTATTTTAGGCCTAAAACATTTATTTTGAATGTTGCCGATCTGTGGTATGTTCTGAAGGAATAACATTATTCTTTCTTTTCCTTAAGAGTAAAGGAAATCTAGTCTGACTCTAAGAGATTTTATTTCTTTTAAGGTGGGTTATTTATAAATATAAGGTCAGGATTGTTACAGATTTATGTTAAACTTTAGTTTAATGTTAAACTCTATTTCATAAATATATTTTTAGTAAAGTTAGTTTGTGGGCTGGACAGATTCACACACAGTTCACATCACGTTTGCAATACACTCAGAAGTGAGGTCATTTTCAGAATTGATGTGTCTTAGAAAGGCAGAGCTATATAAGAATTGAAGTTATCTTAATTGAAAACTCAAGTATGAAGTGTGGTTCTTAAAAGCATTTTTGTGTACATTCAGCATTTTCCGGGTAGTTGTTTCAAAACTCAAGTACCATTTTAGCGACCTGTGCAAATGATTTGGAGTCATCTACTTATAGCTTTGGATGAGAATGAGGTCATATATTTTTTGAAGAAATTAAACTGAATCAGTGATGATGTCATGTCACATGATTTTGTGAAAGAAAATTATTGAAGAAATCAGTTGGAAAAAACTTCCTGTGAATGGAGGATTACTTTCTCTGTCAAGAGAAGAAAAGTTTCAAAATCCTTTGAAAAGTATTTGTGTTCTTCTTATTCAAAGAAGGGACATCCAGTGGTATTTTAAAAGAAAATAGCCACTCTGACTGCTCTTTTAAGAAAAGAGAGGCAGCGTCATTTGTGTCCAGAGGAATGGTCACCTTAAATTAAGAAGTTTGAAATCATTGTGAAAGATGCATACTCCATAACTCCTTAGAAAAATAGGAGGAAGTTTGTGCAAAATCATTTGGATGGAGTATTTAAAAATTTTGTTCTTATTAAGAAACATTGTCTTGAAAACCACTCTACAAAAGAAATATGTGAGTTTTAAAGAAGTCTAATGATTTTATGTTTCAAAATACTTCATTATTGCTGTAGAAACCTATTCTCTTCTAAATGTTGGTATGTTTAACTTAGATTATTGACATTCATCTCGTTCTCTGTTCCATAACATAATCCAACAATTTCAGTTTAATGTTGTTTATTGATGTAAATACAATTTCAAACTGTTGCATTTCATATTTGATAGAATATGATATCTTCAGTTGTAGAAACATTATTAATACTTACAAATCTTTGAAATTACTTGATAACTTGAAATAGTTAAGATAACTTGAGATATTTGAAATACCACAGCTTGAGGCTGAGGACATCAAACATTATCAAAACAAAACCGTCAAACAAGGCTTCTTGTTGATCCACAGCGGCAAACTGACCTCCAACCCCCCCCCCGCCCCCACATTCTCAAAAACCCAGACACTCTATGAGCTTCACAGAATTCATAAAAATTCTAAACAAGCAGTACCGTAAATATACTAATACAGAAATTATATATCATTTTAGCCTCTACAATTGCTTTTGAGCAACAATTTAAATAAATCTGATGCTTCACTTTTGCTTCATAATTACTTCTGAACCACAATTTAAAAAGATCATCAAGGTCAACGAAATGTTTGAAACTGGACTTTAAAATTGACCTTTCCAGAATCAAGCTTAAACTGTAATGGTTTGGATTCTCTCTATCTCTCTCTCTCTCTCTCTCTCTCTCTCTCTCTCTCTCTCTCTCTCTCTCACACACCCCTACATTTGTGAACAGTGGGAATTAAGTTAGAGTAAAGTTTAAAGATAAGTATGAACAGTTGCGTTGTTAATAGTTAAATAAAACCTATTATTTTGAATTGACATTGTCTGGTGAATATGCCATTGCTGTTCCTTTGTTAATGCTAGCAAGGTTTGTTAGTTCTAAACATCAATGAACACCTCGCACACAAAGAAAAATAAAACTGTCCTGCCTTTTATTTAAAATAGGCTTGGATGTCCTTGAAAAAATGTATCTCCTCATGATAGAGTAGAAATTATTTTTGCATTTACTGATCTATTTTTTTCCTGAAACTACATCATTAACCCTATCATAGCATCTTACTTGCAAAATCACTTGTCCACAGTTAAAAAGATTGATCAGGAAATTACAAGGAGAGAAACAAAAAGGGAGTTTGTTTACATTTCTTTATTTGTTTACATGTGTTCGTTGAGTAGAGTTTTTTTTTTGCACTACCAGTAAGTGGTGATTCTGCCTTGCCCGCAGGAAAAAGAATCTCAGGGTTGATCATGTACTCATACAGTAAATCTGAAATCAGTGTGTTCAGCCCATCAATGGATTGTCCTCGACATATATAGTTATCCTAATGTTCTCTTGTGCTTTGTTCAATTAATCTTTGGCAGTTTATATTATAATATCAAACTTCATCTTGGCTCATTTGGTGGAAATTTGGAGAAATTCCATTGAGATTAATATGAATTTTGAAACCATTTATATAGAGTATAAGTCACCTTTTGACAAATAGACCAAAACAATAATTGTCATTTGATTGTGGATGATCACATTGATGATGACCAGCAGCAGACTTAGAGGATGACAAATGGATGATAGGATTGTTCTTGTTTTTTTGTGGATAGATTGTAATGTGACTGATTGCACTCAGAGACAAGTGAGGAGTACAAACACGCTTTTAATAGTTTACAATCAATGGCTAGTAGCCACAATAGTCCTCAGGTGAATCTGAGGTAAGGCAGGAAAACCAGGGTTTATTTTGAGGAAGGGGAGGGTGGAGCCAAGGGAGGAGTCAGCCATCTGAACAATACATAGACAGTGAATTCCAGAGGCCATTCATGAAAAAAACTAATTGAGTCTGTCAGGGGGTCTGCTTATTCTGGTTGAGCGCCACAGTACTGGAGGAGTTTGGGCTTCCTGAACTTCCTGGACCCCTGTGGTACTGGTCGCGGAGTGGATTGGACCAGTTCCTGAGCAGTGTCGTCCGGAACTCTGGTTGGGGTACTCGGTAATTATTGGCCCATTTGAGGAATTGGATCCTCAATTCCAGTGGGTGCCAGGTCTCTGATCGAGATGGTGTCCTCTCTGCCATCAGGGAATGTCACGTATGCATATGTTGGGTTGGCATGCAGCAGGTGCACCTTCTCAATCAGGGAGTCTGTCTTGCTTCTTCTCACATGCTTTCTCAGCAGGACTGGTCCCAGTGCCATTAGCCAAGCTGGGAGAGTAGTCCTAGACATGGATTTCTTCTGGAAAGTAAACATGAGCTCATTTTTGAGTTCTGTTGGTCGCTGTTGAGAGGAGTGGCCTTATGGGAGTGGAGCATTGTGGGTAGGACATTGCCAGTGTGAGTCTGGAAGGCCTTTGGACTAGAGAGCCAATTTCATGGCCTTCCATACTGTTGTGTTCTTTTTTTCAACTTGCCTGTTCTCCCGGGGATTGTAGCTGGTCGTCCTGCTTGAGGGAATGCCTCTTACTTAGCTCTTCACTCATAAATGATAACTCCTGGTCACTATGGATATAGCTGGGATACTCAAACAGGGTGAAAATAGAGTGCAAGGCCCTGATGTCCATGGTGGTGGTCATGTCTGGGCAGGGGATGGTGAAGGAAAATGTGAATATTCATTGATGGCATTGAGAAAGTATATGTTTCTGTTGGTGGAAGAGTGGGGATCCTTGAAATAAACACTGAGTTGTTCAAAGGGCCAGGATGCCTTTATCAGGTGCACTTTGTCGGGGCAGTAGAGTGCACCTTGCACTCAGCACTGACCTGGCAGGACCTGGCCATTTCCCTGATATCCTTCATGGAGTAGGGCAGATTGCATGCCTTGATAAAATGAAACATGTGGTGATAACTGGGAGGCAAAGCTCATCATGCAGTGACCACAGTTGGTGGGTATTTGCAGAGGCACAACTCCCTCTTGACAGGGTGTCTGGAGGTTCATTGAGAGTACTTGGCCTGTATGTTATGTCATAATTATAGGTGGAGAGTTTGATCCTCCACCTAGCCATCTTATAATTCTTTATTTTGCCCCTTTTTCCATTATTAAACATAAATGCCACTGATTGCTGGTTGGTGAGCTGTGTAAATTTTCTGCCGTCCAGGTAATGTCTCCAGTACCTGATGGCCTCTACAATGACTTGGTCCTTTTTTTCCACTGATGGGTTCCGAAGCTTGTGGCCTTGTAGGGTGCAGAGAAAAAAAAGCAACTGGTCTGCACGCCTGGTTAAGGGTAGCGACCAGAGCTCTATCAGAGGCATCGCTTTCTACCTGGAAAGGTGCATTCTCATCCACCACATGCATGGTGAACTTTGTAGCTCCAAACATAGTTGATAGCTGCCTGGGCTTCAGCCAATAATGGGAAGGAGGTGGATTTTTAAGAGGGGGAGGACTTTATTTGTATAGTGAGAGACCCACTGGACTTAGTAGGAGCAGAAACCCAGGCACCACCTTAAGGGCTTCATGGTCTTTGGGATTAGGAGGTCTAACAGGGAGTGTATTCAATCAGGATCGGGACCAATGAAACCATTCTCCACCAAATAGCCCAAAATCACCAGACGTTTAGTCTGGAACACACACTTACTGAAGTTGTACATAAAATTCAGGACCTTGGCCGTGGGGAGAAATTTCTGGAAGTTGGTGTCGTCCTCTTCCAGAGAGTGTCCACAAATGGTGACGTTGTCGAGATAAGGGAAGGTGGCCTTCAACTACCCATATTCATCGACCATTTTGACCATCTGTCTCTGGAAGTCCAAGACCCCATTAGTGATAACAAAATAGACTTTCCAGAACTGATAAAGCTAACCATCTACTTTAAATGCTGTGTAGGGGCAGTCCTCGGAATGGATCGGTAACTGATGGTATGCATCTTTCAGGACAATGGTCGAATAGACCTGATACTGCGCAACTTCATTTATCATGCTTGAGATTCGGGGGGCGGAGGGGATACATGTCCAGGAGTGTGAAACATTTAATTGTTTGGCTATAGTCTGGGTTCAATGATATTTTCTTTGACCAGCTGCTGTATCTCAGCTCAAATAAATTCCTGGTCCCCCACACTGTATCACTTGCTCTTTGTTGCTATTGGTTTGCAAATGGGATTCAGGTTCAGAAACAGTGGAGGGGATCAATATTTAGGGTGGAGAGACCGCATGTGGATTCCGGCTTTTGGGATCTTTTGTTTTGCACTGTGATTGGAGAAAGTGGGCCAGAGTACTCCATGGTCACGCTTTTAAGGTGACACAGGAAGTCCTAGCCCAGCACCACAGAAGCACACAAATCCATCAGTATATACAATCGGAACTTACAAAATTCTCCCCTTTCACATTTAGATGCACTATACAATACCCTTGGATCATCGCAGAGTACGAGTGTGAAGCTTGGAAAATACAATAGTCAGTCGGATACACTCTTAAATTGTTCCACAGAGCTGTCAAAGAGTTTATAAAGCTCTCAGTAGAGTCAAGAAATCAGTCAAGTGTCCGTTTACTCTCACCTCCATCATTGAATTATTTAATTGATGAGGTATTGCCTGATCCAGGATGACCGATGCCAATGCTACAGAAACAACGTTGCTCCCCAAGCCGATGTCGACTCTTTCCTCTTGGCCCGCGGGCAGAAAAGATGGCGTCAACCACAGGGCTCAGCAAGATGGCTGCCCTCCATCTTGATCCAAAGGAGGACTGGGTGACGTTGACCTCGAGGCGCAGCAAGATGGCTGCCGTTGCTTTCCGCGGTGCTTTACTTCCAGAGTCAGGTCTTGCCAGGAGGTGCAGCAGATGCTGGTGATGAGCAATACGGAGAGGCTGAGGCCAGCACTTCGAGACTTGGGCATAGGTCGAATGCTGATTCGGGGGGTTGCACATGCAGGTGCCCTCTTTGGGTTCTCTGGACCCCGGCAGACCTTCACCTAGTGCCCTCACTTACTGCATCCTGACCACACGGAGTCCTTCGCAGGGCATCAGGCACGGAGGTGCTTTGCCTGTCCACAGATGTTGCATCCCTGATCACATGTGGTGGCAGCAGTCAGTGCTGGGGCTGCAGGGGTCACCAGCACTCAATGATGTGGTCTTCTGAAAAGGCACCACTTTGCCCATGAAGTTGTCAGCTCCCAGTTGGTCCTATTCGAGCACTTACACCAGCTCCAGGGTGCTGGCCAAGTCTTTCTTCCCCAACTCCAGCAGTCACTGCCTCATGTACCTTGACCTCACTCCTGCCACGAGGGAGTCGCGGATTTGTTCCTCCTCTCTCACCTGGGCTATGACCACTTCGTAGTGACATTTTCTAGTCAGGGCCCTCAGTTCAAGGACATAATTGTCCAGCAATTCACCCGGATGTTGCCAACGTTGAGAGAGCCGGTGCCTCATCAGCCCGTGGTTCTGAGGCCTTATGTAGTTGGGCTTCAATCCTTCTATGGCAGATTTGTAAGTTGCATAGTCCCTGATGACAGTGAACCCCTTGGGTCCAACTTGAGAGAGAAGTGCAGACCTTTGGAGACTATCGGAGTTGAAGACGTCTTGTGTGGCTGTCAGATAGGACTGGAAGCACTCCATCCAGTAGGCAAATTCCTCCGGGCTCTCAGGGGACAGAGCATGTCTGGCTTCAAAAAGGCTTCCATCCTGCTTCAAAGTAAGCTATTAAAATTGTAGCGCAACTGATTGCACTCAGAGACAAGTGAGGAGTACAAACACGCTTTTAATAGCTTACAATCAATGGGCAGTAGACTCAAAAGTCCTCAGGTGAATCTGAGTTAAGGTGGAAAAACCACGGTTTATATTGGGGTAGATGAGGATGGAGCCAAGGCAGGAGCCAGACTTCTGAACAATACATAAACGGTGAATTCCAGTTCACTTCAAAGATCAAACCTGGATTATTTTCTGTTCCGTGAAGCTGATGCCAGTATCTAGTTGTTTTAAAACTACAGATTTTTTTCCCACTAAAATTGTTCATTGTCACAGATTCTGATATATACTAAAAAGCATCGTTTTTTTTGCATACTATCCAGGCAAGTCAACTCATACAGAAGTTAATGGAATAATAAATAAATAATAAAACAACAGGGTAGAAAGTATTTCACTAAATCAAATAGGGCAGGAAACTGAGAAAAGTACAGTTTAAAACAGTGCAAGGGTATGATCGTTGCCCGTGAGAGATCTATTTAAATGTTTAATAACAAAAAGAAAGAAACTGTCCTTGAACCTGGAGTTTTAAGTTCTCAGGCATATTACAGTATCTTAGTGGAGTTAATTAAACAGCACAAAGTTTTAGCGCTACAGCTGGGATGATGTTAGGAGTTGTCGATTTTTTTTTTACCCATTCCTTGGTATTGTGTGGAGCCAATTTGTTGAAGAATAGCATCTGCCAAAATAGAAATCTAGAAAGAAAGCCAAAATTAATTTTCCACTTAACATTTCCAGTTGAAATTGTTTGTAATTGTTTTAGTCCCATCTCTTACAATTAAATGTTGGTTTCATTGTTTATAGCAGGATAGCACAGCTGTGATCTTTCTGCAATTATTTAACCCTAACAATAATGAGATCTTTAACAGTAATTTAAGATTTCTGATGATATGGATACTAATCTATATAAACATATCAGAAGGGATTTTTCTCTCCACTTTTTGACAGTTTTCAGTGGAGAGGTATTAAAGAAAAACAGCAATAAATCTCCATATAAATTATTTCTATGATCGACTATGAAGAAAGTTATTTTCTCCCATTAATTTGAGAAATTCTGATGGTTCTATTGGATGGCACCAGAAATGCATTGCACAATGAGCACACAGTTCATTGGTCCAATTCAGGAGGATCACGAAGTTGGCATGGGTGAGGGGAGCTGAGATATCAAGGGGGTTGATGTCTGTCAGAAAATGGAAGTGAAAAGATTGAGTGAGGGTTAAAGGTCAGAAGGGGTGTCCAAGAAGTGGAGGAGAAGTGTTGGAAGGAGAAAATGTGGCATCAGTGGGTTCTCTTGTAATGTAGACCTCTCCCGTGGGAACCTGATCAGAAGCCACCAGATCTGTAAATCAAGGTCAAGACCACCCATGCTGAGTACTCACCTTGCAATAGGGCTTTTCAAAAGATGACACATGTCACCATTAACTCTGTTAATCACTTGGGCTGGCTCTTCTTAATAGCAGGAGGGTATAAAGCCAAACACTTAAAGTAGCTGGATCTCTTTTCCCTGAGGAATGAACCCAAGGTCCACTCCAGGTCATAAGCTGACAGTGGAGAATCAATATCAAGGTGTGTGCCAGTAATGGGTGTGGGGCTTTTGTGGTGCACACTAATGAACAGTCATTGTACAATGCTTCTTCTTTTTAACTAATTTTAGCATCATACCTGCACCGGTTTGAGGGGTGGTGAGTATTGTTGATGCATCTCCCTTTACATTATATCTATATCTAGCACATTTATTGTTAGTGCTTGTTTGGCTACATCGATGAGATCATTATATGTGTCTTGAATGAGTGAGTGAGTGTGATTCCTGTAGCAAATTTCTCTTGAGGGCAAATAAAGACTGTTTTGTGCCCAGACTCATTGCTTCTTGTTCGTATTGAACTTGTTCCTTACACAATTCCTTCTCAAAGCAATTGGCATGTAGGCAGAGGCAATGGAAGAAGAGCCCAACATGATGCTGCGTCTGGAATTTGTTAAGGTATGAGCTTAGGGGTATAAAGAAAACTCCTCCGTGAAGGACAGACAGCTCAGTGTTAGAGAGGGAGAGATCAGAGGAGAGGGTGAAGACATTGCATGAACTGGAGCTGGGGTCAGGCATAGGGTCAGAAGAGGGCAAAAGGAAGGGGAAGGGGGTCTCAAAGGAGTGAGGACAGGGAGAGTGAGGGTGTTAGAGAAGAGTGTGGGATATGAGATTAGAAGCATGTAATCTGACATGATTAGAGGTGTGTGTCCTAACATGATTATCAGCAACTCCTTCCCTGTGTAGCATCTGGGGCATCAGGCAGGTAGAGGAGCAGAAAGAAACCCGTTCAGAGTCAGGGTGGATGGTTAAATCTTTAAAAAATAATGCAAAGCTCATTTTTCTTTATCTTTATGTGCTCCGTTCAAATGAGAAAGTTGAATCTGATTCAAAATGTTGCTTCCGGGGGCATGGTGTGATGGTGTAGGGAGAAGACATAGAAAACACTTACCCTGGCAAGACTTTTTAAAACCCGTGAAGAAGCTTGAGAATTATTTTAAAATTACTTTCAAACTGTGGATTGTATTGTTGAAGTACTTAACTTGTAACAATGAGGAAAACCAAAACTCAAAATGCCAAAATAAAACAGCTACTACAACGGAAGAATCTCGGCCTACCTTATCAACACAGCCTGCTGGCTCGATTTCTTCCCAGCCTTGACCGCAACACCAGTCCAGCAGTAAGGTGTACTCGACACCGGTACCAACTTTGCATGCGGTTGTGCAAGATGGCGCTGGTGTGCAGCCTTGATCCACTCCCGACCAGTCAGATCAACTGTGCACGCATGAACCTTCGCACATTCACACTACTCCCGAAAAGGCCCAGGCTGCGGGGGTGAACCTGGGCCAGTGGGGGAGGGTGTCCGCACCTGTAGTTGGGCTGGTGGCCTTTTTATTGAAGGAGGAAGAAGAGGACATCGTTGGAGTGGAGGAGGAAGAAGTACAATGTCAGATGGAAGAAGAAGCAGCAATACCTGAGGGTGGGCCTATGAGGCAGATTTCTAAGTTTAAGTTTGGCCTTCACCAGTCAGATTTGCCTTCAACTGCTCATTTGACTTTGCATACAAGTTGAGGATTTTCAATTACGAAAGATCAATTTGTTGAAATTAAGGGGGAAATTGCTTCAATTAAAATTATTGTGGCAATTGTGGATAAGGCTCAGGATAAATTTAAGAAAATTGAAGAAGAATTTATTGATTGTAAAGATGATGTTATCAATACAAAGAGAAGGTAGGACAGGTGGAGGATTAATTTACTGGTTGGGAAATTCAGAAGACTGACTTGCTGACTTTGGAGAACCAATGTCAGAGGAACGATGTTAAGATAATTGGTCTTCCCGAAGATTTTGAAGGTTCAGACCCAGTTCATTTTTCTCAAAAGTAGATTCCCAAGGTTTTGGGAATAATGCATTTTCTGAATGGTCTGAAGTTGGACAGGGCTCATCAAGCAATACGAAGGAAGCTGCTTCCTGGCCAAGCGCCACATTCTATCTTGATTCATTGTTTGCGTTACCAGGATAGAGAATTGATTTTGAGACTTGAGGTGCAGAATGTGAGAACTAATCAGGGTCCATTGCTTGTTAAGAATAACAGGGTATTTTTCTATGCCAATTTGAGTCAAGCTGTAATTAAACATGGTAAAGAATTTAATTCGGCTAAAGCTGTACTGTGGAAGAAAGGCTATAAATTTGCCTTTGTTACCCTGCTATACTTAAAGATTTTATGGAGATTATCAGTCTCAATTTTTTTCTGATGATGCTGAAGTTCTTGTCTTTGCTAATTCTTTACCCGATAGCAAGCAGGGTCAAAATACAAACAAGTTTCCTCAACAGTTTGTTGTCCAAAAGAGAAGAATGGTAAATGAGAGATGGAATCTCAGCAGTTGATTGATATTGGTATTGATGATGATCAAGTCAATCGAGATTTGGAAGAGGTGTTTTATACTTGAGAGAATTTTTTATGTTAAGTTTGATTGCTCTGTTTGGTGGGGGGGGGTGGTTGTTCCATCTACTGCCCTTCCAAAGGTGTCAGCCACTTTGTGGCATTTTTCACTCCTGCATAATTGAGGGAGGTAATATTATTCAGTATTTTTTTGTGTTTTTTTTTCTCTGTGGGGATTCTTTGTTCTTTTTTATCTTTCTTGGAGGAGATCTTCAGTTTTTTTTTTGTATTGATGCCATGGGGAGATACTTCACCATTTATATTGAGATGGTTATAGACATATTGTATGGCTAATTTAAATTTTGCTATTTTTAATGTTAATAGGCTAAATAACCCAATTAAGAGGAAGAGAGTTACTGGCTGCTTATATTAAAAAATTGAAGGTTGATGTGGCTTTTCTGCAGGAGACACATTTGACTGAGAAAGAGCATCAAAAATTAAAAAAAGAGATTGGGTTGGACAGATTATAGCATCTTCTTTTAATTCTAAAGCAAGGGGATTGCTATTTTGATTAACAAGAAGTTACCTTTAAAATTGGAGTCCCTTTTTTTCGAAGCATCCGGTACACTTTTTATTGTTAATGGCATAATTGTTTTCTAACTGTTGAACTTCAATGAATGTTTATGCTCCAAATATTGATGATGAACAGTTTATGGTGGATTCCTTTTTTTAAATTTAAGTCAAGCCTATGATAAAATTATGGTAGGAGGAGATTTTAATTGCTGTTTAGACCTATTACTGGACAAATCCCCTAAATCGGTAATTAGAACTAAAATGGCTAAGCAGTTAATGGTGTTAATGAAAGATATGAATTTAGTAGATATATGGAGGAAACTAAATCCTAAAGAAAAAGACTTTTCATTTTACTCATTCCACCATGATACTAATTCTAGAATAGATTTTGTTTTTTTAGTATCTGCACAATTGCAAGGTTGAGATTTTAAGGCTGAATACAAATCTAGAATTTTGTCTGATCATTCTTTCTTAATAATTACTTCTACTGCTTCAGAGAGAGTACAGAATGTTTATCATTGGTGATTTAATTATTTTTTTGTTGAAAGATCCTGAATTTTGATTAAAATTCAAATCTTTTTTGAAAATGAATATAGGATCAGTTGAAGGTAAATTTGTTTTGTGGGATGCTTTGAAGGATTATTTGTGAGGACATATTATTAGCTATTTTAGCAATTACTGCGGTTGATGCTACTAAATAAAGGTAAACACACACAAAGGTAGTCAACTCAAGACTGGTTTATTGCAGACATACGCAGACCTTTTATTCCCTGCCTGTTAATGAGCTCATTAGTGAACAGCTGCTGGTGCCATGGACCAGCAGGTTAAAGCTATGAGCCATTAGCACCCTGCGCCTTTAGGCAGGGGCTTCATCTGATCCACTCGCTGTATTTTGGCGCCCAGCACTGCTAGCACGTGATGTGTCAGGTAAGTATGTGAATTGATGGTGGTGGTTCATAATACTGCGCTGTGTGCCCGCTACATCACCCCCCCCCCACCCACCAGAATCATCACCATAACTAAAATGCCAGATACACTTGACTTAGGCAGACGTCCATGTCACCTGGGTTGAGGAACCGAAATGGTGAAGTAGGGTCCATATGGGCAGCTTTAAGTCTGTCCATGCTGAATAGCTGCAGATGCCCTCCGATGTCTAATGTAGATACCATTCCATCTCTCTTAATCGCATGAAATGGTCCTTCATATGGTTTTAGTAATGGTGCACCTGGAACCTGAATATTATTTAAAGGGTGAAAAACTACAGCATGCTGTTATGCAGAGGGACTTGGGAGTGCTTGTGCATGAATCGCAAAAAAGTTAGGTTGCAGGTGCAGCAGGTTATTAAGAAGGTAAATGGAATGTTGGCCTTCATCGCTAGAGGAATTGAATTCAGGAGTAGGGAGGTAATGTTGCAACTGTATAAGGTACTGGTGAGACCGCACCTGGAGTACTGTGTCCAGTTCTGGTCTCCATATTTGAGGAAGGATATACTGGCTTTGGAGATGGTCCAGAGGAGGTTTACTAGATTGATCCCTGGGATGAAGGGGTTGACTTATGATGAAAGATTAAATCATCTAGGATTGTATTTGCTCAAGTTCAGAAGAATGAGAGGAGACCTTATAGAAACATATAGGATTATGAAGGGTATGGATAGGATAGATGTAGGAAGGTTTTTTGAGCTGGCTGGGGAAACTAAAATGAGAGGACACAGTCTCAAGATTCGGGGGAGTAGATTTAGGACAGAGATGAGGAAAAACAGTTTTTCCAGAGAGTAATGAATGTTTGGAATTCTCTAACCAGGGAAGTGGTTAAAATTCGGTTAGATAAATTTTTACATGATAGAGGAATTAGGGGATATGGGGAGAAGGCAGGTAGGTGGAGTTAGGTCATAAATTAGATCAGCCATGATCGCATTGAATGGCGGAGCAGGCTTGATGGGCCATTTTTGGCCTACTCCTGTTCCTACTTCCTATGTTCCTATGTTCCTAACCTGTCTTTATATGAATACAAATTCAGTGTTTAATAGAGATTGGGGCACTTGTTGCCTAGGTTTTCCATGCCAGTTGGTAGAGGATAGTTTGCTGTTAGCAATACCCTTGCAGAGTTGTTGCAGAACATCTATGTCTGAATTGCTTGTGAAGTGAATATCGCCTGGAATCATAAGGGCCATACAACACATTGGAATTCTGCAGACGATGCAGACAGATCTTCTTTTGGAGCTCTTGGTACTCCTAGTAGAACCCAAGGTAATTCATCCACCCGGTTGAGGCTGGCGAGTCGGGCCTTCAGTGAAGATTTAAGTTGTCGATGGAAACAATTCACCAGGCCATTGGACTGCAGATGGTACACTGTAGTGTGGTGCAACTGTGTACCACAAAAACGAGCCAAGAAAGCCCATAACGCCAAAGTGAACTGTGGTCCACAGTCTGAAGTTATGTGTCTAGGCACTCTAAACCTAGCAATCCATTTTAAGATGAATGCTCTAGCACATGCCTCAGTATCACTGGTAATAGAATGGCCTCTGGCCAGCATGTGAAGCAGTCTACTACTGTGAGAATATACTTCATGTCCTGTGATACTGGTAATGGTCCAACCAGATCCACATGCACATGCTCAGATCTTCTGTGTATTGTTGGAAAAAGCTGCAGGGGTGCCTTGGTGTGGGGTTGAACTTTCACAGATTGGCAGGATATACACATTCATGTCTATTGCGCAATGTCTTTTTTCAGCCCATGCCACATGTACTTGTTTGACATTATTTTGACTGAAGTCCTGATGGATGGGTGTGATAGATTGTGAATGTCATCAAAAAGATGCCATCTCCAAGATAAGGGGACCAATGGTCAAGGATAGCCCAATGATACATCACAAAGGAGTTCTGAACTACCTTGTTATGGTGCCACTTGTAGAATGTCGAGTCCAGTAATAGCTGTACTGCATGCCTGTATATCCAGATCTGCGGATTGTGCCGCAGCCAGTTCAGCAATGTTGACTCCACCTTGAATATGGCACACACTTGATCTGGAGAGCACATCTGCGACCAGATTATCCTTTCTCGAAATATGACGTATGTCCGTAGTAAACTCAGAAGTGTAGGACAAATGTAGTTGTTGTCTTGCCAACCAAAGATCTGTGACTTTGCTAAAGGCAAAAATGAATGGTTTATGGTCTGTGAATATGGTGAAATGTCAACCTTCCAAGATATAACAAAAGTGCCTTATAGTCAGATAAAGTGCTAATAGTTCTCGATCAAAGATGCTGTACTTAATTTCCGCTGGTCTTAGATGACAACTAAAAAAGACAAGGGGTTGATAATGGCAACAGCTGTTCCCAAGGCATCTGTGCTAAGCGTCAAAGCAGCTTCTGGATTTGGATGTGCAAGCATTGCTGCTTTGGCTAATGCCTCTTTGGCGGACATAAATGCGGCCTCTGCCTCTGCGGTCCAGGTAATATTTTTGTTTGGAGCAGAGATTATGTCAAACAGGGGTCGCAGGGAATAAATCTGTGATTAAAAATTTATCATCCCAAAAACCTCTGCTGTCCTTTGACCTTGACAGGTCTGGAGAATGTATGGATGACGTCTACCTTGCCTGATAACGGAGATATGCCGTCTGCTGTAATTTTATGCCCTATGAATTCTATGGTTGACTTGCCAAATTGACACTTGTCAAGGTTAATTGTCAGTCCAAAGTCTTGAAGCCATTGGAAAAGGCGGCGCAAATGCAGGTGGTGATCTTGCTCATTTTGACTTGCTACAAGGATGTCGTCCAAGTAAATATACACAAAGTCTAAATCTCTGCCTAGAGTGTCCATAAGCCGCTGAAAAGTTTGCGAGGCATTCTTTAAGCCAAATGGCATTCTGAGGAATTCAAAAAGACCAAACGGCGTAATAATTGCTGTCTTGGGAATATCATTCTCATGAATCGTATCTGATGATATCCCTTAACCAAATCAATCTTTGAAAATATGTGGTAATGATGCAGATGGGTGGTGAAATCCTGTATATGTGGAATTGGGTATCTGTCAGGTGTAGTGACATCATTAAGCCTACAGTAGTCGCCGCAGGGTCTCCATCCGCCTGTCTTCTTGGGTACCATATGCAAAGGTGAGGCCCAAGGGCTGTTTTAGCATCAAATGATACCCAATTCTTCCATTGCTTTAAATTCTGCCTTTGCTTGCCATAATTTATCAGGCGGCAGACGACGAGCCCTGGCATGGACCGATGGGTCTGATATGTCTATGTAATGAGACACACCATGGGCTGTTCTTCAGATATTGAAGTTAGGGGTGAGAATATGGGGAAATTCATTGAGTAGAGCAGTATATGCGTTCTTGTGTAACATATGTACTCTAAACTGTGAAACTCTCCCCTTGATGCACACCTGTGGATATGTCTGAAAGGTGGTGGCCTGAACTAATTTTCTGTGTTTTACATCTACCAATAAGTTGTGGCAACGTAAAAAATCTGCACCCAAAATGGGCTGAGCGGCAGAAGTGAGGTCACAATTTCAATGGAACGTGGTTCCACCTATTCCGATTGAGACTCGTCTAGTGCCAAAACTTGGAATGGTAGTTCCATTCACCGCTCGCAAGGTCAAGTGGCATTTTTTATGCGTCTTTTCAAAATAGTTCAGTGGGAGCAAACTAAGTTCAGCACCTGTGTCTACAAAGAATTTGCGCTTATCTGCATCGTCCTGAAGATACAATAGGCCTGTATGTACGCCAGCTGCCGAGGCCACTACTGGCAGCCAGCTCTCTCGTTTCCCGATTTCTTTTCGTAGTGGGTACATGGCTGGACACACTTATGGGCATTTTTCCACAGTGGCGATGATAAAAACACCACTCTCAACGTACCTCAGCACGTTCCTCTTTCTTGGATTGGACTGCAGATACAGGAGGCTGGTAGGATGCAGGAGATGCTTCTGCTGCAAAAACTGGATGTATTCGGGCAGACACTCGTGTAGGAGAACGATAGAGCCTGTCAGCCTCTCGAGCCACATCATGCGGATGGCGGAAATCCATGTTATCAATGGGTATGGCAATGTGAGGTGGAAGTTTTGACAGAAATAAAGTTTTGAAAGGCAGACAATGGGAATGACCATCCGAAAATGCCAGCATCTCATTCATCAGGTCTGATGGATTCTTGTCACCTAGGCCTTCCATGTTCAAAAGACACATGCCATGCTCATGCCTAGTAAGTTCCAATGTGTCAAGAACAAACTGGCGGAAACTGGTGTTCTGGTCTTCTGCCGGAGGATGGGCAATAAATTCACTAACCCGCAATGTCAGATAAATCTGTGAACTGACAGTGATGCCCACTTCACTATACTGTTAATGTTAAGAAACAACAAATGTCTGACTTTAATAATTTGGAAAAGAAAATAGAGGTTTTGGAAAAAAAAAGACTTAGAACGAGTAATGTATTGAAGGTTTAAAAAAAATGATTAGTTAATTTTAAATTATAGTATAATTCATTACATTCTTTAATAGAGTATCCATTTGAAAGTGTTAGCACACGAGTTAAAAACAGAACAGGCATCTAGAACAATAAATACTATTAGGCATCAAATAAGGATTACGTATAAACCTCAAGATATTAATGATGAGTTTTGTATGTTTTATGAGAAATTGTATATTTCTGGTGTATTACAAGATGAGGTTAAAATTTATTTTTTAAAAATCTGGTTTAACTTTACCTACTTTGAATGATAATGCTATTAAGGAATTGGATGCTTTTATGGTTAAAGAATTCAGCGATGTACTTTAGTGTAGACCGAGTAGTAAGACTCTAGGGGACAATGGGTTTACTTCTGAATTTTATAATGAATTTCAAGATTTGTTAATTCCCTTATTGATGTAGGTTTTAGATCAAGCTGAAAAGATTGGGTCTTTTCTGGATTATTTTTCTAAAGCAATCATTAAAGTCCTTCTTAAGAAGGATAGAGCCCCCTTGAAAGTGGGACCTTATAGACCTTTTTCTTTTTAAAATGTGGATTATAAGATTGTAGACAAAGCTCTGGCTAATAGGTTGGCTAAGTGTTTATCTGATTTGGTTCATGTAGACCAGGCGGGCTTTATTAAGAATCGTTATTTAGCAGATAATGTTGTAAAGTTGATTTCATTAATTAGTATTTCTTGGGAGCAATCTCAGATAAGTGAAAAGAGGATGGATCAATTTATTTATTACTAAATAATTATAAATTTATCAGTGTTAAAACATTTGATGGAATTATGGAATATAAAGAATGAAATTATGGGTACACAAAGGAAAACTTTGACTAAAACACATTTGTTTCAAAATGAGCTTTTTCCCTTCACAGTTAATAATCAACTTTTGAAGTTGTGGAAGTAAAAGAATTAAATTGGTAGAAGATTGTTACGAGGCAGGTTATTTTATTTCTTTTCAAAGAATGAAAGAGAAATATGAAATATCTTTGAGTACTCTTTTTCTTATTATCAAGTTAAAACTTTATTGTTAGATAATTTTGGTCATTCTTTGAGACTTCCTAGAAGGTCTCAATTTGAAATTTTACTTATTGATGGTGGTAAGAAAGTATTTATATCTGATATGTACACCTTATTGCAGAATAAAATGCTTAAACCAGATAATGATAACATTAGAGCGAAATGGGCGAAAGATTTAGGAATATTTATTTCTCAAGATGATTGGAGGTCTATATGTGAGGATAGTATGACTAAAATTGGAAATGTAAGGTATACATTGGTTCATTATAATTTTATTCATCAATTATATTTGACCCCAGAGAATTTTTTTTAAATTTTTTTTTATTTTTCACACTATGAACCATACTGACCAAAATACACACAAACATTTCCCTCTTGAATATACACAGCGTCATTTTCTCCCTTTTTCCCTCTCCCTTCCCTCCCTCCTTCACCCCCCCCCTCCCCACCCACTCAACATTCAACATATATGATACATTAAACCCATTAATCAATGTCATCACACAGTGAAAATAAACAAGAAATTTGTGTCATCTCCTTTTACATACTGGGTCAGTTCATTTCATCTTCTTCCCCTTCTGTCATTTTAGGTGGTGGAGGTCTGTGGTAGGACTTCTCTGTTGTGTTCCATGTACGGTTCCCAAATTTGTTCGAATACTGTGATGTTATTTCTTAAATTATATGTTATTTTTTTCCAATGGAATACATTTATTAATTTCTATGTACCATTGCTGTATTCTCAGGCTATCTTCTGATTTCCAGGTTGACATAATACATTTTTTTGGCTACAGCTAAGGCTATCATAATAAATCTTTTTAGTGCTCCATCCAAATTCCTTATTTCTTATATTACTTAGAAGAAAGATCTCTGGATTTTTTGGTATGTTGCTTTTTGAGATTTTATTTAATACCTGATTTAGATCTTCCCAAAACTTCTCCACTTTCTCACATGCCCAAATTGCATGTACTGTTCTTCCCGTTTCTTTCTTACAGCGAAAACATCTATCTGATACTGTTGGGTCCCATTTATTTAACTTTTGGGGTGTGGTGTATACCCTGTGTAATCAATTATATTGTATTATGCGTAACCTCATGTTTATTGTATTTCTCATAGTTCCGGAACATAGCTTTTCCCAAGTTTCATTCTTTATCTTTATGTTTAGATCTTGTTCCCATTTTTGTTTGGGTTTACAACTTGTTTCCTCATTCTCTTTCTCTTGCAGTTTGATCTACATGTTTGTTATAAATCTTTTAATTATCATTGTGTCTGTAATCACATATTCAAAATTGCTTCCTTCTGGTAACCTCAGCCTGCTTCCCAATTTGTCCTTCAAGTAGATTTTCAGTTAGTGGTATGCAAACATTGTACCGTGAGTTATACCATATTTGCACTTCATTTGTTCAAAAGGTAATAATTTATGTTCCGAAAGACAATTTTCTATTCTTTTTATCCCTTTTCTCTCCCATTCTCTAAAGGAAAGTTTATCTATTGTGAAGGGGATTAGTTGATTTTGCATCAATATTAATTTTGATAGTTGATGATTTGTTTTTTTCCTTTCTACGTGAATCTTCTTCCAAATGTTGACCAGATGGTGCAGTACTGGTGAATTCCCATGTTGGACCAGCTTTTCATCCGTCTTATATAGTATATGTTCAGGTACCTTATCCCCTATTTTATCTAGCTCTAATCTGGTCCAATCTGGTTTTTCCCGTGTTTGATAAAAATCTGATAGGTGTCTTAATTGTGCTGCTCTATAATAATTCTTAAAGTTTGGTAGCTGGAAACCCCCTTGTTTGTACCATTCTGTTAATTTATCTAGCGCTATCCTCGGTTTCCCCCCTTTCCATAAGAATTTCCTTATTATTTTCTTGAGCTCCTTGAAGAATTTCTCTGTTAGGTGAATTGGTAATGATTGGAATATGTATTGTATCCTTGGGAAGATATTCATTTTAATGCAATTTACCCTTTCTATCAGTGTTAGTGGTAAATCTTTCCAATGTTCTAAGTCATCTTGTAATTTCTTCATTAATGGGTGATAATTTAATTGGCATAGATGGCCTAGATTGTTATCTAGTTGAAAAGAAGAGGAGCAAAACAAATTAATAAAATCATTTGAAATAGAGGAGTTACAGGATATATTTAAAAAATCTATCAAACAATAAAACACCGGGAGAGGACGGACTCCCAATAGAATTCTATAAAACATGTAAAGACTTATTCATTCCTCCTCTCTTGGAAGTAATGAACCAGAATGAAGAAACACATAACATGCCAGATTCATGCAAAACAGCAATAATTACAGTAATACCAAAGATGGGGAAAGATCCACTAACACCAGCATCATATAGACCAATATCTCTACTCAACACAGATTATAAGATAATAGCTAAACTATTAGCAAACAGATTGACCTACTGTGTACCAAAAATAGTAAAACTAGATCAAACTGGATTTATTAAGAAAAGACGAACAACGGACAATATCTGTAAGTTCATTAACTTAATCCATGCAGTACAAGGAAACAAAATGCCAACAGTGGAGGTTGCCTTAGACGCAGAGAAAGCCTTTGACAGAGTAGAATGGAATTATTTATTCAAAGAACTACAGAAGTTCAACCTACCAGAGAAATATTAAGTGGATTAAAGCATTATATAAGGGACCATTGGGAAAGGTGACAGTAAATGGATATATATATCAAACCAATTTAAATTAAGCCGGTCAACTAGTCAGGGATGTCCACTATCTCTCTTACTGTTCGCGTTAGCTATAGAACCATTGGCAGAACTGATAAGAACAGAAAATAAAATAAGAGGGATTAAATAAAAGAGAAGGAATATAAAATCAGTCTATTTGCAGATGACATCATAGTATACTTAACAGAACCAGAATTATCAATAAAAGAATTACATAAGAAATTGAAGGAATATGGAGAAGTATCGGGGTACAAGATCAAAGCAAATAAAAGTGAAGCGATGCCAATGAATAATGCAGATTTCACAAAGTTTAAGAAAGACCCCAGAGAAATTGAGGAAATATAAATATGTTTATTCTGATTCATGTTTTAGGTGTCATTAAAAAAAAAGTGGGTACCTTTTTACATTTAGTTTGGTTATGTGAACTGGTTAAGCCTTTTTGGAATAAAATTAAGGAGTTTTTGGAGGTTATTTTAAATTTAAAGTTTCACTTGACCAAAAGATATTTTTATTTGGTTATATTAAAAGACTGAGTTTGGAATTAAAATTAGATAAATTTCAAATTGCTTTTTTAAGACTAGCTTTAGCAGTGGCTAGGGAATGTCTTGCAGTTACATGGAAAAATGAGACTAAATTGAGTATTCAACAATGGCATGTGGAGATGAGATCATATATTCCCTTGGAGAAAATAACATATAATTTACAAAATAATTATTTTTTTATTAAAAACTTGGAGCCCGTATATAGAATATATGTGATTAAATCATTAATTTTTTTCCCATTCATTGGTGGTGTGGTCCCAATCCATGCCAAATAATTGAATGGAATTGTTATAATAGAACTCCTCCTCTTCTTTCTTTCTTTTTTTTCCAGGGTAGTTTAGAGGGGGTTGGGGGATAGGTTTGGGGGTTTAAAGGGATAAACTATTATGTATTTGATTCTACTTTGATTGTATGATTTATTATTGTTTATAAATACAATTTTTTTAAAAGTTGCTCTCCAAATTCAGTTCAGCTGTCGCTGTTAGTGTGGCAGTTAGCACAATGCTGTTATGCATCAGTGACTATGGTTTGAATCAATGCTGTCTGTCAGGATTGTGTACATTCTTCCTGTGTCTACATGGGTGTCCTCCGAGTGCTCAGTTTCCTCCCACTTTTCTAACTGTACAGGGGATGTAGATCAATTGGGTGTAATTGGGCATCAAGGGCTAGTGAGCTGAAAGGGCCCATTATTGTGCTGTATGTTTTTATGTCTAAATTATTTTTTAATAAATTATTTAGCACCTCTAAGGATTATCTCATGGGATCTGAAGCATCAAAGCAGTCAGAAGCTAGTAGCATGTGGTTGTCCAAGGTTACAAAAGATTTAGACAGGAAGCAGAGTTGAGCAGAAAAATGGTAGATGGATTTCAATCCAGATAAGGATGAACCAGAAGGCTGAGTACATGGTTTATGGTCAGTTACTCAAGAGTGTGGATGAACAGAGGGACCTTGGGGTGCAAATCCATACATCCCTCAAGGTCACTGCACAGGTTGATAGAATAGTTAAGAAGGCCTGTGGGATACTGAGATTCATTTTAATAGGGGGAATGAATTCAGTAGAGAGAACATGTTACATCTCTATAAATCTTTGATAATACCATTCTTAGAGAATTGTGTTCATTTCTAGTTACCTCATTATAGGAAAGATGTGGAAGCTATGGAGAGGGTGTATAGGAGATTTACCAGGATGTTGTCTGGAATGGGAAACAAGTCTTATGAGGCAAGGTTCACAAAGCTGGGATTTTTCACTTTGGAGCATAAAGGGACGAAAGAAGTCTTGATAGAGGTTATAAGATTATGAGGCATAGATATGATGGACAGCCAATATCTGTTTCCTAGGGCATGATCAGCAAACACCAGAGGATATATGTACAAAGTTAAGGGAGGGATGTTTAGGGGAGGCATCAGGGGTAAGTTATTTTTTACACAGCAGGTTGTGGGAGCCTGGATGCTTAGCTGGGGATGGTGGTCAAAGCTGAAACATGTGGGGAATTTAAGGGACTCTGAGACAGACTCATGGATGAAATAAAAATAGAGGGTTATGGGGTAGGGAGACTTTAGTACTTTGTTTTAGGAAAGGATATATGGGTCGGCACAACATTGAGAGCCGAAATGCCTGTACTGTATTGTTCTATGTACTTTGGTGTTGTGGTTCTGAGAAAGATTAATTTCAGTTAAATCATTGGTAGAAAGAAAAAGAAATTCCCCCAAAAATTTTAAAACTTGCAATTTTTTTGAAATTCAGGGGACAGAGAAGATGCTAAGATTTATCACTAATATTCTGAGATAAATGCCAGAAGGAACTCAGACATACATCCTCCTGTCCAATGTTTTCCAAGGGACATCTACAGCTCAGGGGAGAGACTCTGTCCCTGAGCCAGAAGGTGATGGGGTAGAGCTCCATCTTGGGTCTCATGCTTGAGGCCATCGTTGAATGTCATTGTTGCACATGCTATCTCTCATGTGAGGTGATAGACGGGGGTTCTGCATCCGCTGTCGAGTTCAAGTTTATTGTCACATACTGAGATACAATGTACACCAAGACAATCCATATATGGTACAACCATTAAAACACAGTGCAGAGTGAAGAATTACAGAGATGGATTGGGTAGAAAGCATGCATGCAACATGAAAAGCTCAGGAAACCTGTCCCGGTCATTGGGTTGGAAAACGATTACCCTGAGCAGTGCATTAGCCGCCAACTGCCCTCATGCTGCAGGCCAATATTTTCATAACTTCTGCACCTGTGCAATACAGTATGGAAGTTCTAAGTGTGCTGGAGGTCAAATATCAGTGATTCTCACACCATTGCTGGACTCACTGCTCAGGCCAATTGTGGTCCTGAGCTGACAGACCTGGGACACCATTAGCAGATCAAAAGAAGCGCTAGAGAAACTCAGCAGGTCATGCAGCATCGATTGAAAGTAAAAGGCAGCCAATGTTTTGGACCTGGGCCCTTCTTGAGGAGGTATGCTGAGCAACCCTATTCATTGACACTTCATTCGAAAGTCAGGTGAAGCCAAAGTTTTCTGTTCTTCCTTTTCCTTTTCATTATTCTATGTTTATGACTTATTGAGGCTCAAATAGCTCAGTGGTTGGAGGAGTACTCTTGTAAAGCAGGGGTCACGAGTTTGTTCCTCGCTGGGGCCTCATTTCTGTGAGGGGTGCTTGAAAAAGTGGCAACTCTCTGTCTTCCTTATGATAGACAAAGTTAAAGAATTTCATGTATGTTACATTCTAAATGTAGTATTACGTGACAATAATGGAACCTTTACCTTTTATTCACGGTAATTTCAGATATTTTTGTTTTTAATTTTATTTTAGCTAACCTTGAATGGTTTTACCTAATTAAATGTATTTTGTCAGAGACATATAGAGACAGCTATGAACTCCTTCTGAGGACACAAGCTATCAGTTGTCCATCAGGACTATCTATGGGTGAGGCCTCAGATTCTGCCATCTGGGTCCACTCTACCCACTGGGACAGCATCTACTCCCTCTCTCTTGTACTCCTTCCAATAACACAAATCCCCCTTTATTCCAACCTCTTCCTCACTCAATTTTCCCCTCTTTCTTCCTGCTGTCTCCCCAACTGTCCTCGCATTCTCCTTCCACCACCCATCGAGTGGCTGTCATCATCTTCTCCCCACTCTCCTGCCCAAACACACCCTCAATTTACTCAGTAAAGACCACGGTGAAGGTGCCCACTGGTTGCCCAAAGCTGACAGTCTGCGTTCTTTAGCTGGATTTTTGGGATCTGGGTTCACTCTTCACCAATCCATGGGGGATGAATGCATCCTGGCTCCAGGAGAATGCTTCACCCCTCTACCAGGACCAAAACCTGACCATTCAATTTGATCTTTCATTTCCATCAGCCTAGCCCACTAAATTCTGTGATAACTGATGTGCAGCTATGAGAGATCAATAATGAAGACCTCAAGGTCTACTCAAAGACAGCTCATCTTGGGCAGCATCCTTCACACAGCTCATTCAATATGTCAGCTTCACAATTAGGTGAGTATAAGGTACCCTTCCAAAGGATCCAGAAGTTCAAATATCCACAGCCTAAGTCTACAATAAAGCACTGAAAAATATTTTACTAATTCTGAATGATAGAAAACATGGCAATCATTTTAAATAAAATCCTGGATCAGTCATGTCTGTGAATACAAAAATAGCACTGACATTTTAAATAAGAGATGTGTCAATAATGTTTTGTTTAACTTTTCAGTATTTAACTTATGCATGAAAATCAATGTGTTTGCCCCAGGGCTAAGTTAATAATTATTTAGCAGTTACTTTTTCACTGAGATGCAGTAATTTCATTTTTATAACCAAAGCCATGTGCTTTCAAATTATCAACAGGGAAAATGCTGATTTACAGGTTGAAATTTGATCTTAACCCTCTTCGGAGGCCTAGTCTTGGAACAACCTAGGTGGGCTGATGCATTTAAATCTCAAAAACAAACAACAGGAAACTGTATTTGCTCAAGTATAATATTAGAAAAGTAAGTGCTATCAAAGCCATCGGATTTCTCAAGATCACATTTTAAAGGAAATGGATATTTTTTTTTGTATATGGTCTTGATTGAGGATTGACTGAGGATGTGATTGGTGACCTTTGACTCCACGTGACTTGTCAGTAGATCGAGTGGTTCATAACTCTGTGTCATTTACGGAGAAGTAGCGTACCCTAAAAAGTTTCCAACTGTGGACTGTCACAAATTAAATTAGGTATAATTTAAACAGTTTCTGAGGCCATCCCAAGTTTCTTCGATTTCAGAGCATCCTGTATTCTGGTAAACTGGGAGTGGGATCTTATGCAATAATATTTGGGGTGCAGATAGGATTCTTTGGTCTTTTGTTTACTTTATCTATCCCATTGACTTTTTAGCAAGCACAGCATGGAAGTTTCAATATACCAGATGCAACTGCTGTAATGCTGGTGCTCATTACTTGGGAACGTGATCAATTTGGTCTGAACAAATATTAACACTATGATCTGTAGACCATCAGCCTTGGCAGCAACCTCTCATTTGAGGTTTCCATAAGATCAAACCGTTTGACTGACTGTCTAAATAATCAGGGCTATCCCCAAAGCACAAATGCAAACCTTATGAGGTGTACAATATGAGTTGTGAGAGAGACCCAGCAGGTTAGAGAATGTTGCTCTAGCAGATGCTTTGCCATAGATAGGCCAACATATACTGCCTCACCAAAGTAAATCATGAATAAAGAGGTGTACTTGTTCATTTCTTTCTTGCTACATTAAGAATCCAGTGAAGTTAATATATCAGAATTCCAGGTACAACAGTAACTGTAATAGATGTAAAAGTATGCTAATGTTTTCAAATTGCAAAAAAAAATTTCATGTTTAATTAAAATGCAAATGACACTTCTGCCAAATTGCATCCTTTTAAAAATAGTATGTTATAAAAGGAAACAATGATAATGTGGGTCATAACCAAAGATAAATTTAGTTTCATGAATATCATAGAGGTTTTATGAACATTTTGGCATGATAAACTGTCTTATATTATTTCATTTTAAACTAATTTTACATGCTGCAGGTATGAGCTATGCAACCTACTGGCACTTGTTATTGAACTGATATCCAAAATCCACTTTAAATTATGAACAAGCTAAGAGAGCGACAACATATATATAATTATAAAAGCAACAATCCAATCCTGCCAGCTCCAAGACTGTGCAAGGAACTGAAAATAATTCTTTTCTACCCTTTCTGATTATAGATCTGTTAAAGATAGTTAATGTAATATTTTTTAAAAGTGTAGTATGTGTGTTTCGTCAGGTTGTGTGTCTGCATGTTTTGCACCGAGGACTGGAGAACACTGTTTTGTCAGGTTGTGCTTGTGCAATCAGATGACAAATGACTTGAGTATGCATGTTGAAGATACAAATTTGTTTTGTTTTGCATTTGCCATGTGTGCCAAGGTACAGTTGAAAAGCTTGGTTTTGTGTGCTGTACAGCAAGTCTACCTATGCATAAGTAAAGCAGAATAAAACACAATACAGAGAGTAGGATGACATTTAGAGATATCTTCAAATGGAGTAAAGGCAACATTATTTAACTAGTGCAAGGTTCATTCAGTAATCTGATAGCAACACTAAAGAAACTGTCCTTGAATCAGGTGGTGTGTGATTTAACACTCCTGAATCTTCTTCCTGATGGGAGGAGAGTGTGGATGACTCATTTAGTATGTTGGCTGCTTTTCTGACCATAATACATACTAGGTGCTTTCAAGCTATCTTGTAAAATGGGGTTAACTGGGTTAGCGCCCCACTCACAAGGCAATTTGAAAGGGTTCAACCCAGTCAGCAGGCTCCAAAATCAACTGGGTCCCTGCCCTACCTCGGACGTAGTCAGTGAACCCAGTTAAACTTATCTAGGTCACGTCCACCAGCAGCTTGAAACAAAAATGGCTGACCCGGTTACTCCTGTGACGTCAGTGCTTGCATGCTGGCATCACAAGGAAACCCCGGCTGAAGTGTCTGCTGCGATCAAGGGGAGAGAGGAGTCACTGCCACAGTGGGGGGCACAATTGGGGGGGAGTGAGGTCGCTGACATGGGGGAAGAGGTCACTGCTGTGGGGGGGAGGGGAATGCCACGATCAGCAGGGACAGAGGGGTCGGCTGCCGCAGGAGGCAGAAGGGTTGGCTGCCGTGGGGGGAGTGGAGAGGGGTCAGGGGCGACTGAAGGCTGGTGGGGGGGGGAGCTGCGGGGGAGACTTACCGATAGTTCCCGAGTGCGTGTTGCGTCACTTACTGCATCATTGCAGGGGCGGGATCCCTCTTAAATCACCAGGTTGATGATTTAATGGGTCCATTCCCTCGCAGCTTAAAAAGTCCTGGAAGCACCTTTTCCCCACTAATCACACCTGGGTCCCAGGAGGACTACCCAGGTGCTGCAGCTAAAAAGCACATACTGAGTCAGTTGTATTAATGGAATTAATTAATTGCCTTTAATTCTCCGTTTGTGAGCATCCTGACCAATTTTATGTTCTTTAAAGTTGCTTTAAAAATAGAAAAGGTGTAAACGTTACATCTTAGGCAATGTTTGTGAACAAATTCACAGATAAAACAGTCACTAACTATTCTGGTGAAAGATCACCTCCCTGTAACCTTAATTTTATTTCTCTGTCCACAGGTACTGCCTGACCTGCTGGATATTTCCAATGCCTTCTGGTTTTATTTTCAGTTTATCACCAAGTGCAGCATTTGTTTTTGCTTCAGTTTAGGATTTCCTGAGCAAGTGAAATCTAACTGCAAGGTCTTTTCACTGTACATTTGGAAGGCCAGCATCTACTCTGGAATTTGAAAAGCAGCTCTTACCCAGCAAGTGCGGGATCAAAGATAAGCTAAGATTTCATTTTAGCTAAGAGTGGGAAAAAGTATGAGAACTAATGCCTTTATTGTTGTCTGTATTATAACTACACATACCACTGTTCTGTCCCATCCAGATATTTTCTTACCTCAGTCAGCAAATTTTGGAATTCTTCAATTCTTATGTCGAGGCCTTTTCATAAATTGGATTACTCTGGACATGGCAATAGCTCCTCCAGCTTGATACTATTGTTGTTTTTACCATCTCTGCAGTAAATAGTTGAACAGTCCACAGACTCCATTACTCTCTTCAGCTCTATAATATTTAAACGTGTAACAAACCTAAAACAGCTTTGTTTCATCTGCAATTTTGGCTATCTGGGTGATTTTCACAATGTCAGGTTTGCAATGAAAATTCATTGCAGCCACCTTGCAATCAGTGTACATGTAGAAATATTCTCCAAGTGCTCAGAAATATCCCAGGAAGTTCTCATAACTAAACAGAAATGGATGAAGGGGAGAATCCAGCTCATACTCTGCCTGATGGCTGCAGTTGTGAGGGTAAAACTCATCATGAGTTCCTTTCAGTGCAGGACTCCTATCCTGTGGATGGCTCAGGTAAATATACTAGTTGAAGTGAGAGTGCCTTCAATGCATAATCATTGCAAAAATTAGAGTCAACAACGAGAAAGTCACTGTGAACACTTTCATTCACGTGGAAACCACTGAATAGCTTGTCACTAGGAAGAGGTCCCACAAATTGTCTAACAACTATTGTTAGCAAGGCCATTTTTATTTCTTGCCCCTCCAACCACGAATTTCAATAAATCATTCCACTCACATATCATTTGCCAATTAGATTACTGACAGAAAGCCAAAGAGATTTTTATTTGCAGAACTAGAAACATTTATCAACAATATCATAATAATATCATAATTATAGAATCTAGAATTCTCTACGTTCTGCCCATGGTTCAAAATATGTCTAACATCAGACAAAAATAAATTTCACGGCTCTGTGGGCCCCTTGGGATTCCTGTGCAGAGTCTCGGAGATCATCTGATGCTAGTTTAAAACTCTGTGCTTTAAACATTGGCAGTTTAATTCTTTTTATTTTTATTTTTGCACTCTGAGTCATATCAATAATAACATCCACAAATGATCAACAATATATACATAGTGACATTTTTTCTTTTCCCCCATTTCCTCTCTCCCCTTCCCCACCCTCATCAAAAATCAATAAATGATAAAACACTTAAAACAAATAAATAACCAAAAAGAAAAAGTTGTATCGTCTACTTTCACATATTTAAATCTTATTGTTCTCATAATTATGTTGTTTTACGAGATGGAGGTTTGTGGTCGGCAATCTCCGACATAATTTATGTATGGTTTCCAAATCTGTTCAAATAATGTACACTTGTCTTTCAGATTGTATCTAATTTTTCCTAACGAAATACACTTGTTTATTTCTGTAAACCGCTGATGTATTTTAAGGTTTGTTTCCAATTTCCAGTTTGTCATAATACATTTTTTTGGCGACTGCTACCGCTACCATAATAAATTTTATTTGGGCTTTGTCTAATTTTAGACCTAATTTTTTGTCTTTTATATTATTTAACAGAATTTTTTTGGATCTTTTGGTATATTATGTTTTTGTGATTTTGAAAACTTATCTAAAAGATATACTGGGAAATAGTTTGAGATTACCAGAAAGTAGCAACTATGAATATTTAATCACAGGCATAATAATAATTTAAAAATTTATTACAAACATGTACATCAAATTATAATATAAAGAAGAAGATGAAATAAATCATAAACCAAAACAAAGTTGGGAAAAAGATTTAAACACAGAGATAAAGAACGAAACATGGGAGAAGTTATGTAGAGGAACAATGAGGAACGTGATAAATAGTAGATTATGTATGATTCTATATAACTGGCCACACAGATTATACATTACTCCTCAGAAATTAAAAGAATGGTACCCAACAGCTTCAGATAGATGTTTTCATTGCAAAAAAGTGATTGGAACAACATTACATGCAATTCGGACATGCTCAAAAGCAAAAACTTTCTGGGAAGATCTAAACCTAATATTAAACAAAACAGCCAAGGATAGATTTCAACAGCAAAAATACATTTTAATGGTGATATTTCTGTTCTTGCTGTGCCATTCAACCAGGCAAAGAGTTTATGGTGTGAACTCCTGTATATTGTCATTTAAAACCTTATTTTTTTTTCTTACTTTTCCTCTTTCCCACATTTTGTCTCTCTTCATCTGATTGCATTCCTTCGGTTTTCTCTGTTCTAATCGACACATTTCTTTCTCTGCTTTTCTTGTTTCCATGTTGATGAGATTTCCTGTTCCATTTACTAAGATCTTGAATTCCCTATTATTCTCACTGCACCAGAATCACTTCACTCTTTCAACGTGAACAGTCTCCATATGAGTGGGGAAAATGACCAAACTCATGGGTTGGGTCACTGGATATCCCTGATTGTCCTGATGTTATCCCAAATGTGACATAAAGTTGTAGTTAAAAATATCTGAGTTAAGCTTGAAGATTAACTTAGAAATAAAGAAAGCCATTCCTTAATTTTTATGATGGCGGGGCATGGCAAATTAATATAGAGGCTCCAATAGCTCAGTGGTTAGAGCACTGGTATTGTAAACCAGGGGTCGCTAGTTCATCCCTCGCTGGGGCCTCATTTCTATGAGGGGTGCTGGACAAAGTGGTGATTCACACAATTAAGGCTCAGAGACATGATACTTTCTCAACCTTTACTTCTATTAGATTAACATGGCTACTGACACACGTGGGCGTCATGATGTCCATCAGAGAGTGGCTTATACCCAACACACTTTCCTCCCCCCCCCCCACCCCCCCCCCATGTGATAAATGCTGACTAGGCTCCTTCAAACTAATAAGATTACATCAGACCCAGGACTATATCAGGCCCAGAATATATCTCATGAGTAATTATAATTATAAAAGGGAAAGTATTTAATAATAATCAGGGCACATAGTCTTTAAAGCATTCAGGTGCCTCAGCAAGGTTTTGCTCGGGACCGGTAGATAGTCAAGTCAATGGCGACTGCCTGTCTTCGCTGACCTTTGGTGGCGACTTACCATCTTCACTGCCCTCCAGGCTGTGTGTCTCAGTTACTGGACTCCTCGGCTCCGCAACAGTTTCTGCCCCCCCCTTCACTCAGCAGGTCTGGTTCCACCTCCTCCAGCTCATGGACCTTAGTGTCAGTCAATGGATTGTAATTGGTCAATGTATCTCTTGCACAATCTTTCCCCCACGAAAACAGAGTATGAGCAAGGATTCAATTTTTGTAAGATTACTCCTACTGCCCATGGGTCTTTATATTGTCTATAGCCTTGTACCAGAACTCTCTCGCCCACTTCCATTGTTCCAGGTGAGGTCTGTGGTGATGCTGTTGTTTTGCAATCGGAGACTCAGATCTGGATGAACTGTGGACAGCCTGGTCCGCAGGTTACAGCCAAACATAAGTTTTGCTGGGGAGCGTTTTGTGGTAGAATGCGGCGTGTTTCTGTACCCCAATAGGAAATCTGTGATTTTGATGTGTCCATGATGTATTTAGAAGTTTCATGGTTTTCAATGCTTTTTTGAATCCTTATACAAAACATTCTGCCTCCCCATTAGTACTTGGGTGATAGGGTGCAGAAAAAAAAATGTCTGATAATGTTGTTGCGCATAATTTTTTTATAATATTCTGATGTAAATTAAGACCCATTGCCCATTACTAATTCATGAGGCAATCCACTAGTGGCAAAGATAACTCATAGACAGTCAATCGTGGGATCTGCTTTGATATTTTTCAGCTGTGAAGCTACTGGCCATTTAGAGAGTGTGCCCACAGCTATTAGGAAAGTCTCACCCACGAATAGTCCAGCGAAGTCTACATGAATCTGATGCCAGGGTTTGGATGGCCATTTCCATGGGTTAGCTTCGGCTTGTGGCATTTTTGGCTGCATTGATTGACATACTTTGCATTCCCTTACTGTTGTTTCAATGTGTCTGTCTATGGAGGGCCACCAGACAAACATCCGAGCCAGTGTCTTCATTCATACCATTCCCAGATGGTTGTGGTGTAGTTCTGATAACATGGTAGTTTTATTATTTGGCTGGAATAATTGTACGGGTACCCCATAGTAAACTTCTTTCTGTGACTGATAGTTCATGGCATTGTGTGTGGTAAGGTTTTAGATCTTCTGGGATGACTTCACATTCAAATCACCCATTAAGGGTGAAATATAGGATCTTGCTTAATGTTGCCTCTTTTCGGATTTCCCTTTTTGATCACCTGGGCTGTAATGGGCAGTTGTTGAAGTTGTTCTTGGTTGACGGCTGTTGCCTCTGCTATCCATTTAATAATTTCTTCTCGTTGTTCTGTCTCAGCAGCATGTGTGATGAGGCATCTGCATGGCTGTTGAGTGTTCCTGGTTTATGTTTTATATCATAGTTATACGCCACTGGTAGCATGGCTCATCTTTGAATTCTGGCCGCAACTAATACTGGTATACCTTTGTGTGGCCCCAGGATTAAACTAAGAGGCTTGTTGTCTGTGATCAGGGTGAATTTTCTTCCGTAAAGATATTGGTGGAATTTTTTTTACAACCCAAATTATTGCCAATCCTTTTTTTTTTCTAGTTGGGCATAATTGTGTTCGCTTGTGGTAAATGTTAGCGAAGCATTTGCTACTGGTTGCTCACCTTTTCCTGTGATTTGGGATAATACTGCTCCTAGTCCCACTGGTGAAGCATCCACGGCTAGTGTAACCTCTTTACTAGGGTCGTAGTGGATCAGCATCTTATTTGTTGACATTAGTATTTCCTTTAGTTGATCGACTGTGGTTTTAGTTTCTGTGTTCCAATACCATGTTTGATATTTCTTGAGTAATTGGTTCAGCGGGCTGCATAGTGTAGACATGTTAGGGATATATTTTCAATAGTGATTAACAAGTCCTTGGAAGGACTGTAATTCCGATTTGTTGGTTGGGTATGGGGCCTTGCAAATGGCTTCTCTTCCTGCTGGATTCATTCGCACCCCTTCATTGTCGATTGTAAACCCAAGATATGTTACTGAGGGGCACATAAAGAGACATATGTCCTTCTGACATTTGTCCTAGTCTGGTTAAAACCTTTTCAAGATTTTGTAAGAGTTCACTGTCGTTTCAGCCCGTGATGATGATATCATCTAGGTCACACCCAACTGAGAGTCCATGTAGTAATTTGTCCATTGTTGCTTGAAAAATCACAGGTGTTGCTGAGGCCCGTGTGTCGGTGAATAGTCCCAGATGGGTATTGATTGTCACATATTCCCTTGATTTTTTTTTGTCCAATTCCATCTGTTGATATGCTTGTGACAAATCTAGTTTTGTGAATTTTTGCCTTGAGCATGGGGTGTTTGGGTATTTTGAGTGATGGATTGATGGTAACTTTGTAATCTCCGCCAATGTGAATCTCACCATTTACTTTCTGTATGGATACGATGGGCGCTTCCCAATTGTTGCATTGTATTGGTTCTAATATGCCTTTATGTTTTAGTCTGTTTAATTCAGCCTCAATTTTCCCTTTCATAGCAAATGGGGCTGTTCTGGCTTTGAAGAATTTTGGTTCTGCATTAACTTTTAATTGCAGTTTGACTTGAACAACTTTGATTTTCCCCAATTTTTGTTGTAAACCACAGTGTGGTTGTTGAAGATTTGGTTGAGTTTTGTTTGTGAGTTGTCCATGCGGTTCACATTTAGTATTGAACTGATTTCTAGCCAGTTTAGGGGAAAGTGTTGGTTCCTGTATATCTACAATATAGAGAGAGTGTGTTTTTGGCTGCTGTTGTTTGTATTGTACTTGGACCGTACATTTTCCAATCACTTTGATTATGTCTCCTGTAACAGATCTTAGAGTTATTTCAGTTGTTTTTACTGGGAGGCGTGGTAGCAGGCATTCCTTTACATGTAACGGCATTAGGGACACCTCTGCCCCTGTGTCTATCTCCATCTTCAGGGCTGTCTGTTTATTATTAGCTGTATTTTTGCTGGGTTTCCTCCATTTATTCTTCATGTAATATCTCAGGAACTGACAATTCAGGAGCTTGAGTGCTCTGGCACTCAAGGTCATCCGTTGGGCTTTTATCATCATCGTTGCCAGGTTGCCTCTCCCTCTCACTGGAATTGTTTTGACTTCAGCTGCCCGTTTATTTGCAGGCCAGCTGCTCTTTAGAAGTGGACATTTAGAAACATAGAAGATAGGAGCAGGAGTAGGTCATTCGACCCTTTGAGCCTGCTCCGCCATTCAGCGAGATCATGGCTGATCTTAAAGTTCAGTACCCCGTCCCCGCCTTCTCTCCGTAACTTTTAATACCCTTATACTGAAGAAATATATCTAATTCCTTCTTAAATATATTTAATGAACCTGCCTCTACTGGCCTCTGTGGCAATAAATTCCACAGATTCACCACCCTCTGGGTATAGAAATTCCTCCTCATCTCGGTCCTAAATGGTTTGCCTATTATCCTCAAATCATGGCCCCGGGTTCTGGATTTTCCCATCATTGGAAACATCCCATCTGCATCCGTTCTGTCCAGTCCTGCCAGAATTTTATATGTCTCTATGAGATCCCCTCTCAGTCTTCTAAACTCCAGCGAGTACAATCCCAATTTGCGCAATCTTTCCTCATAAGTCATTCCTGCCATTCCAGGTATCAGCCTGGTGAATCGCCTCTGCACTCCCTCCATTGCAAGAACATCCTTCCTTAGATAAGGTGACCAAAACTGCACACAATACTCCAGGTGTGGTCTCACCAAGGCCCTGTACAGCTGCAGTAAGGTATCCTTGTTCCTATACTCAAACCTTCTTGATATGAAGGCCAACATACCATTTGCTGTACCTGCATGCTCGCCTTCAGAGACTGATGTACAAGTACCCCTAGGTCTCTCTGCACTTCCCCATCCCTTAATCTACTGCCATTCAAATAGTAATCTGCCCTCCGGTTTGTATTACCAAAGTGGATGACCTCACATTTATCCACATTGTAGTGCATTTGCCATGTATCTGCCCAGTCCCTCAATTTATCCAAATCACACTGGAGCTTCCTGACCCCCTCTTCCGTGCACACAACCCCTCCTAGCTTAGTGTCATCTGCAAATTTGGAGATAATACATCCAATCCCCTCATCCAGATCATTAATGTAAATTGTGAACAGCTGGGGTCCCAGTACAGATCCCTGTGGTACCCCACTGGACACCGCCTGCCACTCAGAAAATGAGCCATTTATCCCAACTCTCTGTCTTCTACCTGCCAGCCAGTTCTCAATCCCATGAGCCTTGATTTTGGAAGCCAGTCGTTTATGCGGGACCTTATCGAAGGCCTTTTGGAAGTCCAGGTACACCACATCCACTGGCTCTCCCCCGTCTATTTTACCTGTCACCATCTCAAAGAATTCCAATAGATTTGTCAAGTACGATTTACCTTTTGTAAATCCATGTTGACTCCGATTCCCTTCTCTGCTAGTCATATGCTCCGCTATTACATCCTTAATAATGGATTCCATCATTTTGCCCACTACTGATGTAAGGCTCACAGGCCGATAATTCCCCGCTTTTTCTCTACCCCCCTTTTTAAATAGTGGGGTAACATTAGCTACCCTCCAATCCATGGGTACTGATCCTGAGTCTATCGAGTTCTGGAAAATAATTCTTAAAGCATCTGCTATCTGAATGGCCACTTCCTTGAGTACCCTAGGATGTAGATTATCAGGCCCTTGGGATTTATTTAGCTTTGATATATCCTTCTGTTTTGCAATGGTCACATTAGTATTTAGAAGAAACAGTTTTCTGGTCAGTGGTTGTATTTCCCACAACAGAATCAGTGTTGGCGGGAAGACCTCCCGACTAGTAGGTCTGGTTGAACCACATCCAAGTTTTTATCTGTCATTTCAGAGGTGCAGACAACTCTGTATACAATATGTAATGTTCATCCATTGCTAATAATTTTTACCTTGCTTGGTGATTTGCCAGCCCCATCACTAATCTGTCTCACAGTGCCTGATTTAGACACTGCTCAAAATGACAGTGCGCAATGATGCCAGGTATTCACTTGTTGTTTTTCCTGGTCCTTGTCTCCTTTCATAGAATCGTTGCCTTTCTGCTAATACTGGTGGTTTGGGGTTTAACTGGTTCCTTAGAGCTGTGCATAATTCATTGAATGTCTTCATCCCTGGATCATCCAGGGCTAGCAAGGTCTTAAGGAGGTCGAATGTTTTGCTGCCCATTATACTGAGGAAGAAGACACATTTGTGGTTTACTGGACCTTCCACAATATTGTGGGCTACACAGTAGTAGTTAAACCATTTGACGTAGTTATCCCAACTATCTTCTACTTGGTTGAATTTATCAAACTTTCCCTCTGCCATCTTGCTGCGCTTTCACCTTGATCTTTTGGCGGAAATTTGTTGGGGTTGTTTGGTAGTCATTTTCTACCTTTCTTGTGTTGTTTTCCTTCTCACGGTTGGTGCATGGAGTATATATAGGGTTTGATTCATTCCTCGTCACCACTGTTGTATATGCACTCACACAATTAAGACTCGGAGACATGATGCTCTCTCATCCTTTACTTCTATTAGACTAACATGTCTACTGACACTCAGGGTTATATATTTCTTCTTTGTCTTGGCTTCGCAGATGAAAATTTATGGAGGGGTAAATGTCCACGTCAGCTGCAGGCTCGTTTGTGGCTGACAAGTCCGATGCGGGACAAGCAGACACGGTTGCAGCGGTTGCAGGGGAAAATTGGTTGGTTGGGGTTGGGTGTTGGGTTTTTCCTCCTTTGACATTTGTCAGTGAGGTGGGCTCTGCGGACTTCTTCAAAGGAGGTTGCTGCCCGCCAAACTGTGAGGCGCCAAGATGCACGGTTTGAGGCGATATCAGCCCACTGGCGGTGGTCAATGTGGCAGGCACCAAGAGATTTCTTTAGGCAGTCCTTGTACCTCTTCTTTGGTGCACCTCTGACACGATGGCCAGTGGAGAGCTCGCCATATAACACGATCTTGGGAAGGCGATGGTCCTCCATTTTGGAGACGTGACCTACCCAGCGCAGTTGGATCTTCAACAGTGTGGATTCGATGCTGTCGGCCTCTGTCATCTCGAGTACTTCGATGTTAGGGATGAAGTCGCTCCAATGAATGTTGAGGATGGAGCGGAGACAACGCTGGTGGAAGCGTTCTAGGAGCCGTAGGTGATGCCGGTAGAGGACCCATGATTCGGAGCCGAACAGGAGTGTGGGTATGACAACGGCTCTGTATACGCTTATCTTTGTGAAGTTTTTCAGTTGGTTGTTTTTCCAGACTCTTTTGTGTAGTCTTCCAAAGGCGCTATTTGCCTTGGCGAGTCTGTTGTCTATCTCGTTGTCGATCCTTGCATCTGATGAAATTGTGCAGCCGAGATAGGTAAACTGGTTGACCGTTTTGAGTTTTGTGTGCCCGATGGAGATGTTGGGGGGCTGGTAGTCATGGTGAGGAACTGCCTGATGGAGGACCTTAGTTTTCTTCAGGCTGACTTCCAGGCCAAACATTTTGGCAGTTTCCGCAAAACAGGACGTCAAGCGCTGAAGAGCTGGCTCTGAATGGGCAACTAAAGCGGCATCGTCTGCAAAGAGTAGTTCACGGACAAGTTGCTCTTGTGTCTTGGTGTGAGCTTGCAGGCGCCTCAGATTGAAGAGACTGCCATCCGTGCGTACTGGATGTAAACAGCGTGACATGTGTGGCATGATGTCCAGCAGAGGGCGACTTATAACCAACACTCTGTCTTCTTTACAGCCGACAAAGTTAAAGAATTTCATGCATGTTACATTCTAATGTAGTACATGACAAGAATGGAATCTTTACCTTAAATGTTTATATTAGGATAAAATGCCAAAAACAGTAGGCAATTCTCTCCATGTTCTTTGTCACCTGTTATCAGGCAAGAGAAAGAGTTTCATTTTCCCCCATCACAAAAAATTAAGGCATGGCTTTCTTTATTTCCAAGTTCATCTTCAAGCTTAACTCAGATGTTTGTAACTGTATGGCTTTAAGTTTATGTCATATTATACCTAGTACAGTAATAAGGGTTCTTCCATGTGCAGTCAACCATGTCAAATCAAGCAATCCTAAAGTCATATAAAATAGAAGAACAGAGAAGAATACAGCGCAGAGTTACGATGCTCCTCAATTTAACTTAAGGAACACACAAAACTGCAGATAAATACCTTATGGTGCTTATTCCTTTAATGGATCAAAATAAAACTTTTTATGTGTTATGGAAATGAATTGTCCTGTGTGTCAAGCATTACTTGTCCCACCTTCCATAAATGATGGGTTTGCCCTCAGCTTGTGGAAAAAATATATAAAATATGCAAGTTGTTTGGTGATGGATTTTCAATTTATCCCCCATTAAATGTGAAAAAGGTGAAGGTTCCATTTTTGTCACGTAACACTACATTTATAATGCAACCTACATGAAATTCATTAACTTTGTCTAGAATGGATCTTTTGTCCTTTGAGACCATGGGAGCGCACATCCAGCAGGGAGAGAGAGGGCAGGCCAGCTGCACCGCTGAGCCCTCTCACCTCCACCCTCTTTGTACTCTAATCAGGGCTCCTGATGAAACAGTTTTGCTATCCCAGTGTGATACTGCCACTCCTCAAACCAGGAATAGTTGTCTCTTCCCTGCATTTTTGGTTCTGAAGTGAAGTTTATCCTGAGGGCACAGTTAAGCTTGGGAAATTCATCAGTTCACTCCCACCTAGAAATACGACGATTTGGTTGAAAGTGTTTTGCATACAGTATTATTGCCAAATCAGAGGTCAATCCCAAGGGAAGCAAGAGGCAGACTCAGTTACTCACCAGCCATGGCAAGGACGGCAGGCCATTATATCCCACAAGGTGAGGCTGAACACCAGAAATGGCCGTGATGCTTCACTACCCAATGAGTTTGAAAAGGAGAACTCAACAGTGCCAATGAGAAGCCCTTCAGAAGCTGATGGCTCTGAGACTAACAGCAGAACATCCTTCAAGAGGGTGAACCCTCGCAAGGCATCAGGCCCTGGCAGCATACCTGGCCAGGGTACTGAAATTCTGCATCAACCAATGAGATGGAGTGTATACTGACATTTTCAAACTCTTATTTCTGCAGTCTGAGGTTTCCGCCTGCTTCAAAAGGGCATCAAACATCCCGGTGCCCAAGAAGAGTAGAGTGAGCTGCCTCAATGACCATTACCCAGTAGTACTAACATCTACTGTGATGAAATGCTTTGCAAGGTCATGGCCAGAATTAATTCATAGCTAAGCTAAAGATATGGATACCCTGCAATTTGCCTTCTGTCACAATTACTCCACAGCAGTTGTAATATCATTCGCTCTCATCAGCTCTGGAGCACGTAGACCTCAGCAACATATACATCAGGCTACTCTTCAGTGACTACAGCTCAGCTTTCAACACCATCATACTCAGTGCTGGTCAACAAGCTCCAAAACCTTGATTCTATACCACCCCCCCACCTCCCACAACTGAATCCTTGACATCCTCATAGTCAGTACAAATTGGAAACGCCTCCTCTCACTGACGATCAACACAGATGCACCTCAAGGATTCATGCTTATCCTACAGCTCTTCTTGCACTAAACCCATGACTGAGTGATTAGGCACAAGTCAAGTGCCATCCACAAATTTGATGAAAACGCCACGGTTGCTGGTAGAATCACAAATGGCAACAAGGAAGCATAGGTAGTGTGGTGCGCTGTTAGACAGAACCAAACACACACAAGGTAAAGACTGTACAACAGGCTTTAATCAACAAAGACTTCCACAGAGCCAGTCTGGCTGTGGCTGCAGTAACTCTGAATGAGACCTCAGAGGCCGGCGCAGGCTTATATCCCGGAGGGTGATTGACACCTGACCAGGTGGGGCTTGATCCATTCAGGTCGACTGATTGACAGCTATCCAGTCCCCTTTACACTCCTGCAGGTACAGAGATTCCCCCATGCAGTAGGCCGGTGGTACACTCCTACACGTACAGAGGTTGTCCCCTGCAGTAGGCCAGTGGTGTACCACCACATTCACCCCCTTCTTTAAAAATTGTACCGGGGGGGCAGTAACAAAGAATCATACCCACTATACAATACAATATTTACTGATCGAGATGATCCAGTGGCCGCTGGAGTCTCTGTGACCGTCATAGAACTGGCTCCTGGTCACTGGTTGGAGGAGAAGTGGGGGGGCTGGTGGCAGGGGTCTGAATGACTAGTGTGGTGCCGCGCGGAGTGGCAGCTGAGGGGGTCTGGGTCGAGGTGTGAGCGTCATATTGGATGGGTGGGGAGGCCAGTTTGTCCCCCATGGTGACCCTGGTGGTCAAGGAGGTCCTGTGCACCCCTAGCTGCCTGGGGATGGGGATCTATGCCTGGTTGGCATTGTCCTGGGCTAAAGGATGCTGTGGAATGGTGGGTGCTCCTGCTGGTGCCAGGTCCCTGGTTGAGACAGTGTCCTCCCTGCCACTGCCAAACCTAACGTAGGAATAGTTGTGGTTCGCATATAAGAGAAAAATCTGCTCAACCAAGGGTTTGGCCTTGTGTGGCTATACGCAGGAGCACTGGTCCCGGGGATGCGAGCCATGCGGGGAGGGACATTCCAGTCACCGACTTCCTGTGGAATGAAAACAGGCGTTCTTGATGGTCTCAATGGTAGCCCTACACAGAAGTGACCTAATGGCCTGGAGCGTCTTGGGCAAGGCGACCTGCCAGTATTCAACAGCCCACCCTTTTGACTTGATGGCCAGGAGGACTGCCTTCCAGACCACCCCGTTTTCGCGTTTCACTTGCCCATTGCCTCTTGGGTTATAACTCGACATGCAACTAGTCGCGATGCCCCTCGCTGACAGATACTGGCACAGCTCGTCACTCATAAAGCTAGATCCCCGGTCACTGTGGATGAAAGCAGGGTAGCCAAACATGGTGAATATCTGCTCCAGGGCTCTGATGACGGTGGTCGTGGAGGTGTCCGGGCAAGGGAAAGTGAAAGGGAAGCAGGAGTGAGGACTTCCATGAGGAAGTAGACGATCCATGCTGAGATGCTTGAAGGGCCGAGTGGACTTTATGACACGAGCCTGGGGCAGGCGGAAGAAGCAGGGTTTACACTCCGCACAGACCTGGCAGGCCTCAGTCATGTCCTTGATGGTATATGGCAGGTTCTGGGATTTAATTAAATTATACAACCTGATGATACCCAGATGGCAGAGGGACTCATGCAGTGCCTGCAGCTTGTCGTTGTGTATAGACGCATAGTTCCGAGAGAGGGCATCGGGGGGACTCGTTAAACTTTCCCGGGCGGTACTGGATGGCATAACTGTAGGTTGCTAGCTCAACTCTCCAGCCCAAGATCTTGTCATTCTTGATCTTGCTCTTGTGGGCGGTGTTAAACATGAACGCCACAGCCCGCTGATCGGTAAGGAGGGTGAATCTCCTGCCAGCCAGGTAGTGGCACCAGTGGCAGACCACTTCCACAATCGCCTGGGCCTCATTTTCAATAATGGAATGCCCTAGCTCGGAGTCGTGGATGGTCCCAGAGAAGAAGGCGATGGGGCATACCCCTTGGTTGAGAGTAGTGGCGAGGGCTACATCGTAGGCATCACTCTCCACCTGAAAGGGGGAGTCCTCATCCACGGCCTGCATCATGGCATCTGCGATGTCTTGTCTAATGCGCATGAAAGCTACCTGTGCCTTGGGTGGGAGGGGAAAGGTTGTAGCTTGGGCCAGTGGGCAGACCTTGACCAAGAAGCGGGGAACCCACTGTGAGTAATAGGAGAATAAGCCAAGGCACCTGCGGAGGGCCTTTAGTGTGGGGGGAAGAGGTAGCTCCATTAATGGGTGCATGCATCCGCTCTGGATCTGGGCCGATGACCCCATGGGTCACGATGTACCCCAGGATAGCGAGGTGGTTGGTGCTGAACATGCATTCCTCCTTGTTATAATTGAGGTTCAGCTCCCCGACCATCTGGATGAATTTCTCGAAGTTGGCATCATGGTCCTGCTGGTAACAGCTGCAAATAGTGATATTATCCAGATACGGGAATGTCACCTTCAGCTTGTGCCGGTCTACCATGCGATCCATCTCCCGCTGGAAGACGGAGACCTCGTTCGTGACCCCAAAGAGAACTCGGCAGAACTAGTATGGGTGCCCATCTGCCTCGAAGGCAGAAGGCTTGTCCCTCGGGTGGATGGGGATTTGGTGATGAGCCAACTTCAGGTCAATTGTGGAGAAAACCCGGTAGCAGCTATTCGTTGACCATGCCAGCTATCCTCGGCAGAGGGTAGGCATCCAGTTGGGTGTACTAGTTTATGGCCTGGCTGTAATCCACAACCATCCTCAGCTTACTTCCCCCTTTGACCACCAAGACTAGAGCTCTCCAAGGGCTGTTACTGGGCTCTATGACACCTTCCGCCAGGAGCCGCCGCACCTCTGCCTTGATAAAGTCTCTGTCTGTGGTGCAATAGTGCCTACTTCTGGCAGTGATCGGCTCGCAGCCTGGTGTAAGGTGTGCGAAGAATGCCGAGGGGGGTGATGCATAATGTGGAGAGGCTGCAGATTGTCTTGGGCTGGTAGGTCAGTGCGCTGTGTCGCGTGAGTGGAGGTTGGGGCTCCCTGAAGGCAAGGATGATGATCTGCAGGTGGCACTGTAAACCCAGGCCCAGGAGGATGAGGGCACAGATTTTTGGCATGACCAGGAGCCTATACCCCTCCCACAGTTATATCAGTCAAGCTGCATCCGAGGGTACCAACAGTCTTGTTCTTAGTGGCAAGGGTGATCGAGAAAGTGGTGGGGTGGACTTTTAGTTTTAGAGAGTGGGCCATGCTTGGCTGAATGAAACTTTCAGTGCTTCTACTGTCGAACAGGCACTTTGTTACCTGCCCATTGACTTGCACGTCCATCACAGAGCACCGGGGTTGTGGGGTATGTTCCTGGTCAGTGTGGTGGCATCAGGACCATCTAGGGGTCAGAGTCGTCGCTCTCAATTTGTGTGCGGTGATTTATGGCATAGGGAGCGTCAGTAGGGTGGCCTGGTCATTGCCCATGTTGACTACGTCGTCGTTGGTCATGGGGTGTGGCATGCAGCAACTGATGGCATCCAGAGGCATAGAAAGCATCGGTGGGGCGCCCTGGTCATTGTCTGTGTTGACCACATCGTCCCCGTTGTTGTCGGAGGTCCTCTGTGTCAGCCTCTGCCTGGTCCAAGATGGTGGCGCCAAGTGGGGGCCTGTGGCATGGCTGGCCTCCTCCCCCAGCCATGTTCATTGCGCCGGGGGAAGTGACGTCATTGCATCTGGCGGAAGTGCTGTCATTGTCATTTTTGGCGAGCGGCGCAGGCGACAGTGGGGACTGGTCCAGGTGCACGGGGCATACGCGGCGATTGTCGCTGGCAGGGCCAAATGCTGCAATGTTGGGGTCGGGGAAGGCAGAAGTAGTCGCGAGGACAATGCCGTCACCCAGCACGCGCACATGGAGGGGTCCACGGGGAGGTGGGGAGGTCATAGAGGGGTACTGAGCTGCCGGCTGGCTTTGAGAGGCACACTTTAGCAAAGTGACCTTTCTTGCCACATCGGGAACAGTACTGATTCCTAGCCGTGCAGTTTTGGCACAATCGTTAGTCTAACCTACACCAGGACCCACAGTACTTACCGGGGTGCCAGGTGCCCGCCACAGTGATGTTCTCTTCCCCAGCTTGGTCTAGGGCTGCAGCTGTAGTGTGAGGCAGCCATGAGGGAGCCTGGAATCTAAAGCTTCAATGTGCAGGGCTGCAGCTTCCAGGTTTCAGACCACTTCCACAGTCTTGGCCAGGGCATGGATGCTGTCTTCCAGCGGCTTCTGCTGGATGGCCCTTGAGCATAGCCCTCGGATGAAGGTGTCCTGGAATAGCCTCTCTACCTCTTCTGCACCTACCCCGGGTTCAGCCTGACACAGTTGGGCCAACTCTCACAGATGCCCCAGGTAAGACTCAGCCGTCTCACCGGGTTGCTGGGCTCAGATATTGAGGAGGTACCTTGCAAAGACCACATTCATGGGGGGCTTGTACAAGGTCTTGAGAGTGTCCATTGCTTCTTTGTACTTGGATCAGCCTTTGGTTGCTTGGACAGCATGGGGATCCAGCTTTGATTGGAGTAGAACGAGCTTCTTCCGATCTGAGTCCAGGATGCCGTCTGCGTGCACCTCAATAATTGCTTCACCCGCATGCCTCCAGATCTCAAAGCGTGTCTGGGCTTCTAGGTGGTGTGGGTTGACTTCGAGGCTCCCTGCGCTCAGGAGTTTTTCCATAGCAGCCATGGAAAAAAGTTTTTGTTGATTAAATTGTGGTGCGCTGTTAGACAGAACCAGACACACACAAGATAAAGACTGTACAACAGGCTTTAATCAACAGACTTCCACAGAGCCAGGCTGGCTGTTGCTGCAGTAACTCTGAGTGAGACTTTGGAGGCCGACACAGACTTATATCCCGGAGGGTGATTGACACTCAACCGGGTGGGGCTTGATTCATTCAGGTTGACTGATTGACAGCCGGCCAGGTGTTGTTCTGTCCCCTTTACACTCCTGCAGTTACAGAAGTTTCCCCCTGCAGTAAGTCGGTGGTGTACCACCATAGGGAGTGAGGTAGATCAGCTAGTTGAGTGGTGTCACAGCAACAACCTTGCACTCAATGTTAGCAAAATGTAAGAGCCGGTTGTGGATTTCAGGAGAAGGAAAAGAAGGAGAACACAAACCAGTCCGCATTGAGGGGTCAGCAGTGGAAAGGGTTAAGAACTTCAAATTCTTGGGTGTGAACATCTCTGAAGACCTATCCTCAGCCTCCATGTTGATGCAATCATGAAGAAGGCTCACCGTGGGTAAATTTCTTGAGGAGTTTGAGATTTGGTACGTCACCAAAGAGTCTTTCAAATTTCTGACTGGTTTTATCACTATCTGGTATGAAGGTGCCAATGCACAGGACAGGAAGAAACTACAAGGACCTGTTAGCTCAGCCGGTGCCATCAAGGGCATTGGTCTTCACTCCTTCAAGGACACCCACAAGAGACAGTCGTAAAAAAAGCAGCCTCTATTCTCAAGAACCCAGATCATGCCCTCTTCTCACTACCATCGGGAACGAGATACAGGAGCCTAAAGATAAACACTCAGTGATATAAAGACAGCATCTTCCTCTTTGCTCTCAGATTTCTGAATGGAAAATAAACCACACTTCACTTCTTTTGCACAAATTTATTTATTTTTAAATCCAATTATTTAGCAATATTTGCACTGCAATGCTGCTGCCAAACCAAGAATTTCATTTCATGTTCATGTCAATAAATTCTGCTATTGAAGTTCTGATTCATACCAAGGAAGTTGCAATCTTGGGACATCCTCGCTTTAAGCAATCGTTATCATTAAGAAGTAATTCACAACCTGTCATTGAAAGGAGACTACCACATCAATTGTATGCAGCCACTGGGAAATTAGTCAGTTCAGTTAAAGTGCACTCTCCATAGCCCTACTCAGGGAAAGAGTGGGGAAGGGAAAAATGGCTCTCACTGCTCTTCATTAAGTCTCTCTTTGCCCAAGAGTAATGCAAGCACACCACATGCAGCTTCAAGCCACTGATAGCAATGGGATCAATGGAGTTTGCAACAGGAGCAACTTGCAGAGATGCATAGTTCCAAATGCTGTGATGCGTGCTGGAGCAGCTTGTGAAAATTTCAGCGCACAAAAATAGATGTGAGATGTCAGTGTTTATAGAACTGATGTCCCAGTGTAGAATTTCAAATTCACATACGATACACATCTTGCATTGTGGTTTGTTCCTTGCTTGATTGTGTGAGATATGAATGTTCTGGGTTGTGGAATCCAATTTTTGATTGAAATAAAATAATGTGTGCCCTGTACGTGATAATGTAATCATGAACATGGCTCACCACGGGGAAGTGTTACCCAAGGTAGGGCAAGATGTGCCTTGTAGCACTCAAGACAGGCAGGAACTAGTTGCAACATGTCAAAACAAACCCGCAATGATTTTAAGGCCCAGTGATGTTTGAACGATTGTGAGGTTGAAATCATTACGAGTCAAATTGTTGTTCCAGAACTGCCCACATGGGGGCAGTTGTCATCATAATTCGAAATTGCAGATGACAGCAAAGGCAGATATATTAAATTGTCAAACTGAAGACAAAATTAGTTACATTGAAATTAGGTGTGATGCAAATTCAGTACAAATTGAAGTCATTTGTGAACGTAGATAGGTATTTTATTTATTATGTAATTCTCCTTGGAAACACTCTCCCTCTCACCTTAAATGCTATGCTCTCTGACATTTTTCCCTCCCTGAGTGGAAATGTCAAGACACATTATAATCCCTGTTTATAGATCTCATAATTTAAAATATTTCCATCTGATCACTCCTCGGCCTCAAAAGCTAAAATAAAAAGCTCCTCACATCAAATACCCTGCAATCAAGGCAACCTCCTGGAGAATTTCACCACAACCTTACTGTAACATGGTGACCAGAACTGCACACAAATACTTTAAATTATGCAACTTGATAAAATTCATACTCAAAGCTCTGAGAACAAAGGCAAGCATGCCTTTTGTTACCACAATTACCACTGTTGTTACCACAATTTCAATCTGTGTTGCCACATTCAAAGATGGACCATCCACACATCCAAGGGTCCTACTGTTTACTGCAGCCTTTCCTCCAGTATTTAACCTTCCAAGTATAGCAACTCTCACTTCTCTGAATTAAACTCCACAAGCCATTTTTCTACCCAAATTTCCAGCTGATCTATATCTGGCTACAGCTTTTGACAGCCTTCCTCACCATCCACAAGCCACTAATTTTTGTGTGAAGGCCCCAGCAATGTTCTTTGTTCCCTCAGTATTGTGGAGAAGAACTCTATCAGGCCCTGGGCACTTCAATGTTTCTCAATAGACTGCACACCTCCTACCTTAATGAGAGTAAAACACAAAAGTCAGTAGACACCATGATTAAAATAGAACCATAATGCTGGAGAAACTCAGCAGGTCAAAAAATGTACTTTGGTGTCTGCCTATTTTTGGTTTATAAAGTACACTGTTTGAGACCCCTTAATCTCAAAATCAACAATGCCATTCTCAGTACAAGTGGTAGGGGCGTGAAACTGGAGAGGAAGAGGGACAGAAAGGGGAAGAGAGGAAGGGGGCTGGTTTTGAGCTATGTCAATGATGTCAAAGCCACCAGCCAGTAGTGATTTTTTTTGGACATACAGCTCAGTAATAGGCCCTTTTGGCTCACAAGCCCAATTATACCCAATTGACCTCCAGTAGGTTTTGAACTGTAGGAGGAAACTGGAGCAACCGGGGAAAACCCACGCAGACATGGGTAGATCAAACAAACTCCACAGTATTCAAACCCAGGTCCTGGTCGCTGGCACTGTAACAGCATTCCACTAACCATGCTACCCCAAGGCCTGTTATTTCATTTTTCTTCGTTTAAAAAAATAACTCTTGTATTCTTTATTTTTGTGCTTGAGATTTTAATATTTTTTTTTAATAAATGTAAACCATTTTGAATCATTAATTTTAAAAGTTCTGATTCTGAACATCAAGACATTTGGAAAAAGCAAGGAATCGTGGCTTGGTCAGTGAAAATGTTATTCATGGGTACACTTGATTGGACATCGTTCCAACCCTGCTCAAGGCCTCCACCCCAGAAATGCCAAACACTGTGCAGGCCATCACCATGTTGGATCAGGGTGACTCTTCTCAGCATATCAACACAAAAGAATTTCAACCCGGTTAGCACTTCTGGACCAGAATGTTCCAAAAAAATGTTCTCACTGTCGTGTTCATTATAGTCATAATCAACAATCGTAAAATTGGCTGCAAATATTAACATTTTCTTTCAACATTCAAGGTAATCTTTAGTCATCTTTGAAACAACAATGACACCTAGTGCTCAAAATACAGAGAACCACACAAATCTATTTCAATGATCTCTGGTGGTTTTCTATAACCATTAGACCTTTGGAGAAGAGTTATGGTACAATTTCGAGGTTTCTGTCAATCAATAGGAAGGAAAATTTGAGGAGTCATTATGTGGAACTCAAGTTAGCCTGGAAAAAAAAAAGTTTGTCATTTGAATCAAATATCAAGGGAAAAAAAGCTGGAAATTAGAACCAATTCTGCAAATAATTACATTTGTTCTAAATAAAAAAGGCACATTCATGACATGGAGTGAAACACTGCAGTAAAAATTCAGAAATGCTGGAGGAACTCAGCCGGTCTTGCAGTGCACGTAGGATGAAAAAAAGAGAGCTGAGGGAAAAGGCCACAGGGGAAGGAAAAATCAAAAACCAGAGAAGTTGATGTTAATGCCAGAGGGTGCCTAGAAGGAAGAAGAGCTGTCGTTCCTTCAATTTGTGGGTGGTCTCAGTCTGCCAGTGCATGAGACCATGGACAGACATGTCAGCAAGGGAATGGTATGGGGAATTGAAATGGGTGGCCACTGGGAGATCCATGTTATTGCGGCAGATGGAGCCAAGGTGTCCAGCAGAGTGATATTCTAGTCTGAACCCAATGTAGAGGAGACCACAACAGGAGATCCAGATGCAGTACATACCCCCACAGATTCACAAGTGAAATGTTGCTTCACTTGGAAGGACTGTTCTGATTCCGGAATCATGGTAAAGGAGGACAGGTGGATGCAAGTGGAGCATCTCCTGCAGTCACAGGGGTAGGTGCCAAGGGGGACAATCAGTGGGGAGGGAGAAGTGGACAAGGGAGCCAGAGAGGGTAATGTTTCTAGAAGTGGGATCACGTAGTGGGTAGCAGAAATGAAGAATATGTTGGACACGGAGGCAAGTGTGGACAAAGTTAATCCTGCTTTGTTGCGCTTGGGGGCAGAGGGGACCAGGGTTGATGTGCAGATAATAGAGGATAGGAAAGGGCAGAGTTGATGGTGCTATAGGAAAAACCACATTGTTTGAAGGACATCTCTGATAATCTGGCATAGAAGATCTCATTGTGGGAGCAGATGCAACAGAGACAGATGAATTGAGAGAAGGGGAATAGTTACAGGGGACATTAATGATATACTTTAGTAAGATACCAAAGGAAATAGGTGAATGACAATATTTCTCAAGCAAAATATTTCAGTAGCAATTGGATCTTGAGCAGTGATTCTCAACCTTGCCTTCCCTCTCACATACCTATGCCATTGGTGCTCTGTGATTAGTAAGGGATTGCTTAAGATGGAATGTGAGTGGAAAGAAAATGTTTGAAAACCACTGTTTCAATCGTACCTAATTGACTTATGTTCACAGTTTCATAACTCAAAAGGAAATGGGCCAATGACAATATTTCTCAAGCAAAATATTTCAGTAGCAATTGGGTCTTGAGCAGTGATTCTCAACCTTGCCTTCCCTCTCACATACCACCTTAAGCAATCCCTTATTAATCACAGTGCACTATTAGCCTAGGGATTACTTAAAGTGGTACGTGAGTAGAAAGAAAAAGGTTAAGAACCACTGGGTTAGAGGATGTTTTTTTTTCCTGTTGGCTATACAAAGATGGTAAGGAGATGCTGAAAGTGTTGGATGAATATTTATTCAGAGTTGTAAATGCTGCAAATGAACACTTTTCTACCTTTTACTGCATTTTCTATTCTGGAATGTCAAGGTATTAGCACTTTAGCTCAGACATGCAGCAGACTTCAGTCTTTGGACTTGCAATTTGGAAATAGTTTTCCCCTGTCATTCAAGTTGGGCTGAAGTATTTTGAGACAATGTGAAATATGCACTCCAATTTTATAATCTTTTAAACTCATTTAATTTGAAATACTAAAGATGGCAACTTAATCTGCTGTACATTGACCATCTCCAATTTGAGGCATCCACCTCATTTTGCTACACTGGACATGCTCCCATATCTTTCCCTTAAACCGTTAATTCACACCTCTTTTCCAAGATCTTACCTTCAAAGTTCTGAAATTCATCTTACTCAATTTCTTTCTACAACGACTCCAACATTCTCCTTTCATCCCCAAATCAATCTCAGGCCAAATTATTGCCACATCATTCTGAAAAACTAACATCTCCTTTTAAAGGTATGGCTGAAACAGATTCTCTAAGTGTGCTGCTCCTGTAAAATAGGTGTAATGCTTACCTCTTAAACAAAAGAATCACTGCAGAGGAATGTTCAGTTCATTGTATTAAAAAGACAAAAATCAAAAGGATTGTGTGGGGAAAAGGCTGGAGTTAACTTTAGGCAGCAGAAGTTGAAAGTTTTGTTGAATGCAATATAGTGGCATTCAACACAAATATTCAGAAATTGCAGCCAACTGACCAGCTTTGTTGAAAATTAACCTTTTTTTTTCCAGTAAGACATACAGCATGGCAACAGGCCTTTCTAGCCCACAAGCCTGTACTGCTCAATTACATCTGATTAACCTAGAACCTTTTGAAGGGAGGGAAGAAATCAGAACACCCGGAGAAAACCAAGGCACGGGGAAAAAGTACTTGCAGAGCTGGATTCAAACCCAGGTCGCTGGTGCCAACCCTGACGAACTCCTTACAGACAGCGCTGGATTTGTACTAGATCACTGGCACTAACTGCTACAAACTCCTTACAGACAGCACTGGATTCATACTAGATCACTGGCACTAACTGCTACGAACTCCTTACGGGCAGTGTTGGATTCAAACCAGGTCACTGGCACTAACTGCTACAAACTCCTTACAGACAACGCTGGATTCGTACTAGATCACTGGCACTAACTGCTACAAACTCCTTACTGACAGCACTGGATTCAAACTAGATCACTGGCACTAACTGCTACGAACTCCTTACAGGCAGTGTTGGATTCAAACCAGGTCATTGGCACTAACTGCTACAAACTCCTTAGACAGCGCTGGATTCGTACTAGATCACTGGCACTAACTGCTACAAACTCCTTTCTGACAGCCCTGGATTCATACTAGATCACTGGCACTAACTGCTACAAACTCCTTACAGATAGAGCTGGATTTTAACCAGGTCATTGGCGCTATCCGCTGCAAACTCCTTACAGACTATATTGGATTTGAACCCGTCACTAGCACTAACTGCTAGGCTAACTGTGCCACCCTTATTACACATCAAGTCAGTTTACATTTGACCTTGTCAGGATGAGTACCCAAATGAACAGCATTTCATCCACACTCCATGCAGTTGCAAAAAACCCAGCCAAAAAAAAACTCAATTTGGTTCACTGATTATATTGGTGTTAGGAAGAAAGCAGCAGTTTCCAAATATTATGCAAGATGGTAGAGAAGTGTACAAGGTTCTTTAATTTCAAATGCAAAGTGAGGTGCTGGTAGCACTCGCATCTGAAAATGAAGCTCAACATCCCAACTCCCCCAGAAATTTGAGAATAAATGTATTCCACAGATTGAAGTAGTACACCACTGCTGTGGGTTGTCTTTTACACAAGATATTAAATTGAATCCCAAGTTGCTTGCTCAAGTGGATTGAAAAATATCAGGGGAGTTAGGTCTCAGCTAATATTTATCCCTCACTCAATCATCCAGTCTTCACTACAATGCTGTTTGTGGGATCTTGGCCTCATTACCTGAAAATGGAAAATTCAATGTTTGACGACCAACACATTGTATTTCACCCAATTAGACAACAACCCAATGGTAGGAACATTGAATCTTCCAATTTCAAGTGACAGACACCCTGGAATTTTTTTCATCAAAATCCATTTGCTTATCATCTGCACACGAATTACTGGTCCACATATTCATTTCCCCAAACTGGTTTCATCTGCTCACTTTCACTCCAATTCAACCAATCACCTTATTTATCAAGATTTCAGCTCATTACCTCCTTTAACCACCATCCTCCCCCACATGGCTCCATCTGCCCATTTTATTTCCTCATCTGTCTATACTCATCACCCATCAGTCAGTCTCCAAACTCCACCCCTTCCCAAGCTCCACCTGGTTCCCATCACCCTACCCCTCCCCTCCCCCACTTCACCTAGTTCCAGCTGTTGTCTCCCAGCCCATCTCACCCCTTCCCTCTTTATAGTGACCATCTCCCCTCGACATAGCCCTGGTGCGCAATCTTGACCCAAAACATCAACTATCCTTTCGCCTCCACAGATGATGCGCAAGCCACTAAGTTTCTCTGGTAGTTTCTTTTTATGTTCCTTCCAAAGAATATATGGTTGTAAAGGCAATCTTGGATGTATAGTGATACCTAAATACTCTTTTTGTATGGCAAAACAGTTTTTTTAAAAAACTTGCAAAGAAGAGATTCTTGAAAAGGAATTTATTTCACAGCATTACAGAAATTGATAAGACAGTAATGGCACCTTGAGGCTAGAACTGTATTTTTTTATACTCTGCTTAGGGAAAGCATGAACCACTGTAGATGGCGTAAGTGTTCAGTAATTATTAACCAGGTGGCCATTTCATTTGACGCCCACCACATACGTGAAGGTGGATCTGGTTGACAGTCTGCCCACCATCTTGGCCTTCATTCAGAATAAACCTGTAGCCATTGCTTAAACCCATTTCTGCTGCACAATTTTTACCAACGATCATCAGGTGTCCCAGAAGCTGAAAGATATTAAAAAGTAGTTTAACCAATTTATCAAATTAGTTTAATCAGGTAAAACACAACAATTGACATCGGATATCGGGGGACTTAAGAGATTGCTCAATGTTTGGTCTCAAGCATCTCAACTACAAAAGCATTGTTTAATCCAGTGGTTCTCAACCTTTTTCTTTCCATTGACATACCACTTTAAGTAATCCCTATGCCATCAGTACTCTGATTAGTAAGGGATTGCTTAAGGTGGTATGTGAGTGGGAAGGGAAGGTTGAGAATCACTGCTCTAGACCCAATTGTTACTGAAATATTTTGCTTGAGAAAAATTGTCATTGGCCCATTTCCTTTGGAGTTATGAAACTGTGCACATAACGAGTCAATTAGATACAATTAAAATAGTGGTTTTCATTTTTTTTCTTTCCACCCACATACCACCTGAAGCAATCCCTTACTAATCACAGGACACCTATGGCAGAGGGAATATTTAAAATGGTATGTGAGTGGAAAGAAAAAGGTGGAGAACCACTGGTTTAATCCCATTCTGACCACACAACAAATTAGAAAACGAGGCAGCAAGGGGAGAGAGCAAAAGATCAACCTGTATTCTTTCACCAAAAGGGCACAGATAAATACTTAGGAACAGATTAGACTACTTACAGAGAGCCTTCTATGCCAGACCTTCTAAGATGTTTTACACAACCAGTAAAAACAAACAGAAATTGACACTCAGAAGCACAAGGAGCAGAGGTCTGATAACCAAAACAGTCATAGGTTTTTAAGGCTGGAGATTAATGGTTGACAGCAGCAAGAATGGTATCACTACAATGGCTTGTAACATTTGTAACAGACTATACAGTGTCACCATGTATTGTGAGCCAGAGGTCTATTTTGATGAATCACCATCCTCAGAAGTTAAATCTAAAATTGCACTATACAATATTTTTTCCTGTTCTTTCACCCACAGCCCTACCATCTTCCCCCACCCCCCCCCCCAACACTGCTGTTGTCCCCTCCCTCCTTTCTCCACCCATCACCTCCTGCCTTGTCACCCCCTCTTCCCCGCTCCTATCCTTTTGTTCGGACACTTTCTGGCATTTTCTCATACTTGGATGAAGGGCACAGCCTGAAACGCAAGTTATGTATCTTTGCCTTTGCTACAAAACAGACACTGTTTGACCTTTCAATGTTTGAAACCCCATTCCAAAGTTCAGTCTCAAATCTATTCCCTCCAAAATCTGTTAACTATGATCCCTGCACTCCACGACCACATTTTACACTCTTCCACCAGCCATTAAAACCCTCTACAACTATTCAACTCCTGAGCCTCGCATAAAGGCTTGCATCTACTCCATATTTTTAATAGTCGTGTCCAACTATAGTCTACAACATAGTAACTTGTAGACTTAATTCATCTGCTCCCCAATATCAACTCAAAGACGGCCATTCTCTGCTGCATGCATCCTGACCATTGACGGGCAAGCCACCATAGGTGCTTTTAACAACCGTTAGCAAGATCTAATAAAGCAAGAACACCTTTAAATTGCTCACAATTGATTTTTTTTTTAAATTAAATAGAATCACTCACGGCTGCATCAGAATCTTCTGCTTTAGACAGATGGGCTATAGGCTTCTTGGGAACCACTAGAAAGTGTATTGGAGCTTGTGGGTGAATATCCTTAAAAGCAACACACTGTGAAAACAATATCCATTTAGTTCTGATGAAATAACTATTTCTCTTAGCATGCATCATGCACTTAGCGCACATTTCGACACTTAATTACTAACTTTTAAGTCCATTTCTTGAAAGGAAGATGGGAACAGGCTGTGTTTTTTTTACATTAGACAGCAATTTTTTAATGTAGACATATAGCAATGTAACAGGCCCTTCCAGCCCATGTCCATGCCACCCTTAAATATACCAATTAGCCTACAAACCCCATATGTTTTTGGAGTGTGGAAGGAAATCGAAGCACCCACAGGAAATCTGCAAAGGTCACAGGGTGAATGCACATAGCATTGCACTAACCATTACGCTTACTGTGCCACCCTTTCCTAGTTAATAGATCTGAATAACGTTTTTGAAAATACAAAATTGTTTTGAATTATTCAGCCTCAGTCATTTACAAAGAAAAGCAAATTTGTAGAGCTAAAGCTTAAAATATCTCAAAAAAAGTCTACTTTTGACTAAGTACAAGAACTTAAAACAATCAAAACATCCAAGTTCGAGTCAGAACAGTGCAAAGTTATGGATTTGCAAAGGATGAATTTACTGATGCAAGTTTGTGAACAACAGTTTCTCGTTTTGATTTCTCAATGGCCAAGAGGTAATGCTTGATACAGGTTCTGAAGAATGATTTAGAATAGATTTCTCTAAAATGTGTTGCATCCTGGTGCCAACCGCAGGGAATTAACGGTTTACACTGATACAAAGCAGCCCATTAAACTGCTGTGTGTCAATGGAATTTTGAAACTAGAAAGTAAAAAGCATTATTTAATTTTCTAAACATTTTACACAAGGCAAAATAAAGATTGGGGCATAACCTACGAGATCAAAATATCAAGCTAAAATATCAAATATAAAATGTATGCAATTTTGTTACAGATGCCTAACCTTTTATCCGGGATTCTGAACCCCGGCAACCTCCAAAACCTAGCACTTGTTTCAGTAGATGACACCTGCTCATCAAATATAATTTTTACACAAAAGTAACAATAATTTCCTGTAATAAATTAGCATACCTGCCTCCAAAATGACGGTTCACCAGGCAGGGTGTTCACACCAAACAAAGTTGAGTTGCGGTGATTTTGGAGGCTAGACGTTTGAGGTGGGGGTAGGTTGAATTAAACATAACTGAGTTTTAAAAATATTGTGCAAATATTCTCCATTTTCAGAGGGAGACCTGATGGATGGCTAGAGGGTGAGGGGGACGGTGGGGGCAAGAAGGAAGAAAAAAAAAGCTTAAAGGGGCTGCTTAAAATGATTCAGAAATCCAGAAGATACCAAACAACGGCAGGTGTCCGGTCCTGACGATCACCTGTATTCGGACGACTCACACAGGAAAAATATTTAAATTTTCATGGAAATTTTAATCTATATATTGTTTGGATGAATCAAACTGACAAAGTATTGTAGAAAAGGAACTTGCAGAATGCATCGAGTATTGCTTTTCAGTGCAGACATTGTAAACCCTACCTAGAATGGGCTAATGTAAGAAAGGATTAATAAGGGATTTTGAGGTTAAAGATCCTCTAGCGGATGGTCAATACATTCCAAGTGAAGTTTGATGAGGAACACCATAAATCCAAAACCAATGTTTTCAAATTAAACAAGAGTAACTATATAATAGTATGAGAGAGAGAAATTGTCTTGTTTCAGATGTGGTTTATGTACTGGAACTTTTTTTACATGCTGTTTGGGAAGGAATTAGGTGAGTTTTGGAAAAATTATATATTATATAATTATATATTATATAAATTATATAATATTAAACTACCATTAGACCCATCCATTTTTTGATTGGGGTATATGGTTTCTTTAAGGGGATTAGGGTTGGATAAGTTTCAAATTGCATTTGTACGTTCAGTGTTGTCTGTACCACAAAAATGTGTAGCTAGTACATGGAAAGATAATATAGAGATTAGTATAATACGCTGGCATAATTAATTGAAAGCTTGCATTTATTGTGGAAAAAATTAAATTTAATTTGCATGATTTTTTTTTGTTAATAAGTGGTTTCCTTATTTGGAATATATGCATTTAGACATACTTTAATTTGTAAATACTTTCAGTTTTTCTTTTCATTTATATTTGGCTCTCCTTAAGAAAGCTGGCTGATGGGGTGGGGTTTTTTTATATACTTATATAAAATTGTTCTTATTGGATTGTATGTTGTTGTTTTTTTTAAATGATTCTTTAAATAAATAAAGTTTTTTTAAAAAAGAGAGAGAGCGAAGTTGTCAAACCGTGCATCTTGGCGCCTCACAATTTGGCGGGCACCAACCTCCTTTGAAGAAGACCGCAGAGCCCACCTCACTGACAAAAGGCAAAGGAGGAAAAACCCAACACCCAACCCCAACCAACCAATTTTCCCCTGCAGCCGCTGCAACCGTGTCTGCCTGTCCCGCATCGGACTGGTCGGCCATAAACGAGCCTGCAGCTGACGTGGACTTTTACCCCCTCCATAGATCTTCGTCCGCGAAGCCAAGCCAAAGAAGATATAAAATTGTTCTTATTGGATTGTATGTTGTTGTTTTTTTTAAATGATTCTTTAAATAAATAAAGTTTTTTTAAAAAAGAGAGAGAGAAGTTGTCAAAGTTGGACAGCTAAACAATTAGTAGAGGAGCAGTGACAGACGGTCTATAATGCTAAGCAAACATTTATCCCAATTTAAAACAGGATTCCATGAGAAAAGAAGTAAAAATCCATACTTAACAAAGGAGATAAAATATCATGTTAAATTGAAAACCAATGTGTAGAAAGTAGCAAAGACAAGAAGATTGGGACAGTTTTACGATCCAGCAGCAAAAAGCTAAAAAGCTCTAAAGGGAGAAATATCAATTTTGAGAGAAAACTTCCATGCAGTATTAAAAAAATAAACAATAAAAGTTGACAGACAAGTAGGAAGAGGGCAGATAGATAAATGCTAAGATAACATGGCTGATAAATTAATAACAGCAAAGAAATGGCATCACTGTGGAAGGCAATACTGATATCTCCAAGAGATCAGGTGGCCTACTTTCAAATTTACCAAAATCCCATTATAAGGAATAAATTTAAATTTAAACATATAGCACGGTCCTTCTGGCCCATGAGCCCATCCTTCCCAATTGACCAATATCCACCATCTATTTTGAAGGGTGGAAGGAAACTGGAGCATCCAGAGGAAACCCACTAGACAGCGCCGGATTCAAACCTGCGTCACTTGGTGCTATAACAGTGTTGCGTCCACCATTATATTAACTGTGCCACTCGGGGATAAAGGTGGACAAATTGCCAGCTGCAATTTACTTTAGGGTTCTAAAGGACATGGCTGTAGTGGGCCCATTGATGGTAATTTTCCATCAATGGGTACACTGTGAAATGATATCAGAAGATTGAAAGACAGCCAATGGGATTCTCTTGTTCCAAAGAAAAGAAAGGCATAAGGTATGGAACAACAAGCCAATTGGTTTAAAAGCCAATTATTGGCAAAATGGCCACATTAATAATCAAAGGGGAAATAACTAATCATTTAGAAAAGACGAATAATGCAAACTGTAACCTCATCAACACAGTTTTATGAAAGGTAAATTATGTTGGACAAATTTGCTTGAATCGTTGGAGGATGTAAGAGGATTAGTTGATCGAGTAGATCGAGTAGGTAAGAGGAAAGCTAGAGACAAAATTGGTCCCTTAGAAAATCAGAGTGGAAAACTGTGTGTGGAACCTAGAGAAATGGGGGAGATATTGAACAGTTTCTTTTCTTCGGTATTCACTAAGGAGAAGGATATTGGGAGATGTGGGATAAAAAAAGCAAATTGGGTAAATATGGGGAATATAGAGATTACAAAAGGTGTAGTTTTAAGGCTTTTGAAGAATATAAAGGTGGATAAGTCTCCGGGACCAGACGGGATCTTCCCCAGGACATTGAGAGAAGTGAAGGAGGAAATAGCAGAGGCTCTGGCGGCAATTTTTCAAATGTCATTAGATATGGGGATAGTGCCGGAGAATTGGCGCATTGCGCATGTGGTTCCGTTATTTAAAAAGGGTTCAAGGAGGAAGCCTGGCAACTATCGGCCTGTAAGTTTGACGTCTGTGGTAGGTAAATTAATGGAGAAAATTCTTAGAGATAGTACTTATAAACATCTGGATAGACAGGGTCTGATCAGGAGCACTCAACATGGATTTGTGGGAGGAAGGTCATGTTTGACCAATCTGATTGAATTTTTTGAAGAGGTGACTAGGAATGTGGATGAGGGTAGCGCAGTGGATGTTGTCTATATGGACTTCAGTAAGGCCTTCGATAAGGTACCACATGGAAGGTTAGTTAGGAAGGTGCAGTCTTTAGGTATAAATTTTAAGATAGACAAATGGATTGAACAGTGGCTGAAAGGGAGAGGCCAGAGAGTGGTAGTGGATAATTGTCTGTCAGGTTGGAGGCCGGTGACCAGTGGTGTGCCTCAAGGATCTGTATTGGGCCCATTGTTGTTCGTTATATACATTAATGATCTAGATGATGGGGTGGTGAATTGGATTAGTAAATATGCAGACGATACTAAGATAGGTGGAATAGTGGATAATGAAGAAGGTTTTCAAGGATTGCAGAGGGATTTGGGCCGCTTAGAAAAGTGGGCTGAAAAATGGCAGATGGAATTTAATGCTGATAAGTGTGAGGTGCTTCATTTTGGTAAGAAGAATCAGAATAGGACATATGTGGTAAATGGGAGAGCATTGAGGAATACAGAAGAGCAGAAAGATTTAGGAGTAACGGTACATCGTTCCCTGAAGGTAGAAACTCACGTGAATAGGGTGGTGAAGAAGGCTTTTAGTATACTGGCCTTTATCAATCATTGCATGGAATATAGGAGTTGGGAGGTGATGTTGACATTGTATAAGACGTTGGTGCGGCCTAATTTGGAGTTCTGTGTGCAGTTCTGGTCACCTAATTATAGGAAGGATATAAACAGAGTGGAGAGAGTGCAGAGAAGGTTTACCAGAATGTTGCCTGGGTTTAAGCATCTGGAGTATGGGGAGAGATTGGACAGATTGGGTCTTTATTCTTTGGAGTGTAGAAGGTTGAGAGGGGATTTGATAGAAGTATTTAAGATTATGAAAGGGATAGACAGAATGGATGTGGATAGACTATTTCCGTTAAGAGGAGAAAAGTTTAAAACAAGAGGACATGAGTTAAGAATTAAGGGGCAGAGGTTTAGAGGTAACATGAGGGGGAACTTCTTTACTCAGAGAGTGGTAGCTGTGTGGAATGATCTTCCGGGAGAAATAGTGGCGGCGGAGTCAATTGTATTATTTAAGAAAAGGTTGGACAGGTATATGGATGAGAAGAAGATGGAGGGTTATGGGCATTGTGCAGGGAGGTGGGACTAGAAAGGGGTGTTTGGTTCGGTGCAGACTAGAAGGGCCTAATGGCCTGTTTCCGTGCTGTAATTGTTATGTTATGTTATGTATATTTAAAGTATATTTTAAGTATACTTAAATTTCCAAAGGATCTTTGGCCATCATAAAAGTCCATGGTATCAGAGGAAGTGCGTTAGAATAGAATGAAGACTAACAATCTCAAAAGACAATCGAAATAAATGGATCCTTTTGAAACTGGGAAAGGAAGCAACAATTGGAGAACAACTGGGATCCATTCTTCACAGTGCTTCTGTGTCCTTATCTCATGCCTGGATTGAGTGGCAAAAAGTCTGGAAAGTGGAGTTTCAGGTTAAATTTGTTGACAGTTACACAAGACGCACAAATATCTCCCCCTTCTTCGCCCTGGAATGAGAGTTGCATTTGTTTTTTGCAGCATTAAAACTTGAAAAAATATTTGATTGTGTAATAAAGATTGCAAGACATCTCAGGGATATTTTGTATTTTAATTGCTGCCAATTTTACAGTTATGAAGCAAGTGGCTCACAGTTGTATTTATGGTGCAATACTCATGCTGGACCAAAACAAGAAAGTAAAAATTGATTATGAAAGTAACAGCAAGGACTTCCCAGTGGCCAACCACTTCAATTCCACACTCTATTGCCCCACTGACGTGTCAGCCAATGGCCTTGGGTATTGCCAGGTTGATATTAACCTCCAATATCCAATAACACCCTACATCTTTTTCTCATCTGTTTCCCTTCCTTCTCCTATCAGAACTATTTTTCTCAGCCCTCTCTCCCTGTGTCACTCACAGCTTTCTTCTCCCTCCTGCATCAACCTACCAACTTCACTGGCATCACTCGGGGGGGGGGGGGGGGGCGTGGGGTGGGGGGCTGTGGACCATTTCAAGTGGCATCATCGGGGTGTGGGGGGGGGGGATGACACCAAAATTACTCTATAAAATTTGTGTAGTGCTTCAGCAATTTTAAAAAAATAAAAATATTCCTGTAGTTAGTAATAACAAAAACATTTTTTGTAAGCCCAGCTTACATGTATCAATATACCTACAAGGCTAATTTACTTTTTGAACCTTCTAATGCACTCCAGTCAGAGGTGTCATTATTACCCAATTACAATGGGGCGGCATGATTGGTGGTGGTTAGCACAATGCCTTTACAGCACCAGCGATCGGGACCAGACTAGAGTTTGAATCCCACGCTGTCTGTAAGGAGCTTGCACATTCACCCCATGTTTGCATGGGTTTTCTCCAGGGGCTCTGGTTTCCTCCCACCATTCAAAACACACCAGGGGTATAAGTTAATGGGGCATAAATTGGGCATGACCCATGAGCCGAAAAGGCCTGTTATCGTGCTATGTCTAAATTTTAAAACGATGCTTTGAATCACGTGATTTCACCTGCACATTCTACATACACGCGCTGTTGTTTTTGTTGCTGTTGGTGTTTTTATAGTTGCTGCTTTCGTAAAATTTTCTGGTGTTTTAACTATAATATTGTGGTAATTAGTATTTGTGAACATGTATCAATAACTTTTTGAGAATGAAGTAGTAATTAAAGGAAAACAAGATTATGCAAACCTAATCCATTAGTGTAACGACAAAGTTTAACGTTAAAATCAACATAACTTTGATGTCGTTTGTAAACATTTTTGTTTTAAATTCTATTGTTTTCTTACCAAATTTTTACTTTAACCACATGAAACTATGTAATGGAAATACATTTAGGCTGTGTATATGATATTGTAATTTAAAGGTGTAATTTTAATTTTGCTACCGCAGAGTCCACCTCACTGACAAAAGACAAAGGAGGAAAAACCCAACACCCAACCCCAACCAACCAATTTTCCCCTGCAACCGTGTCTGCCTGTCCCGCATCGGACTTGTCAGCCACAAACGAGCCTGCAGCTGATGTGGACATTTACCCCCTCCATAAATCTTCGTCCGCGAAGCCAAGCCAAAGAAGAAAGAAAGAATTGCCATTACAGGAATTACGATTTACGAGTAACATTACATACAAAAGCATTACTAAGGATTCTGTAAGGTCTGCTACAAGATGAGGTCCATTTTGGGGGGTGGGTTGGTGACACCATGAATTCTTTGGCTTGGCTTGGCGGACGAAGATTAATGGAGGGGTAATGTCCACGTCAGCTGCAGGCTCGTTTGTGGCTGACAAGTCCGATGCGGGACAGGCAGACACGGTTGCAAGGGAAAATCGGTTGGTTGGGGTTGGGTGTTTTCTCCTCTGTCTACCGCACTGGGTGACACCAACCCTGGTGATGCCACTGATCAGCTGCTAGCCTGTTCTCATCCCCTTCCTTCTCACACCTTCTTATTCGGGCACCTGGCTGCCTTTCATCCCTTCTACAGAAGGCCTCACGGCCAAAACATCAACTGCTTTTCATTTCCGATAAACACTGCATGACTTTAGCCAACACCCAACCCTAGCATCTGCAGAATTCTCCTTTACTTCCACCTGAGCACAAGGGATGTTATTTTAAAAGGTATGCAGTTGCCTCATGTTAAAATGCATGAGATCATTCAGCCCATCGAGTCAACCCTCCCCCAATTCCATTTTCAACCCCATTCGCCTGTCTTCTCCCCATAGCCCACGATTTCTTTCCTGATCAAGAACCTTTCTCCCAAGGACTCCTTCCCAATTGACCATAGGAGCTGTTGCACCCATCTGTGCAGTTTGCAGACTTTAGTGGATTCCAATTTAAATTGGAAAAGGCCAAGCCTTGGCTCCATTTAGCCGCACCCATCCTTCTAAATGAAACCTTAGCCGGATCAAACTCAACGGCGTAGACTTCATTCCTAATAACTTCACCCACCCAGGTCACATTCCTAACAAGCTCAGCCCATTGCAGTAATAAACCAACCCTGCCGAGAGGCGGGACGGACTCGGAAAACTGCTCCAGCCGTAGCGTTTATATTTTCTCCTTTACCTTGTCGTCCTCGTACAGTAAATCGCACGGGATTTCCTTGCATATAATTTTACCAAAGATGGTATCACCGCCAGGTTTGGCAGACATGCTTCCACCTCGCACGGAACCCGCAAACCAGGCAAGGGGTGGGTGGGGGGGGGGAAACTGTCCCAGAGTTCCCCCGCCGTCAGAGCCGCCAATCATCACAGCTCACTGCCTGATTGGTCGATGAGAGATGTTCCGCTTTGATTGACAGGTCGCCCCGGTCTTGCTGCGGAGGTTATCACGTGGGTGACGGTGATGCTGCGAAAAGCAGGTGTCTGCTCAGACTGGGTGCAGGAAGAACTGCAGAGTTGGCTTTCAGCTCTCGTAATTGTTCAGATTTTAAAAGAAACCTGCCATATAGTTCTTACTCACAACTTATTTTGTGACCATTGCGTTAATTTGCAGGCACCGTGGATGAAGTAAAAACGCAGTGCTGGAGGAACTGAGGCAGCAGGTCAACTTTATATAGCAACGATAAAGAGAAAATAACAGACGTTTCGGGCTTCATCAACCATGTAACAATTACAGCAAGGAAACAGGCCATTTTGGCCCTAGCCTGCACCGAACCAAGTCCTCTCCTCTAGTCCCACCTACCTGCACCCTGCCCATTCCCCTCCCATCCACATCCAATTTTTCCTTAAATGACAAAATTGACCCTGATGCCACTACTTCTCCAGGAAGCTCATTCCACACAGCCACCACTCTCTGAGTAAAGAGGTTCCCCCTCATGTTACTTCTAAACTTTTGCCACTTAACTCGTGACCTCTTGGTTCAATTTCTCCTTCTCTCAATGGAGAAAAGCCTATCCATATCAACTCTATCCCTCTCATAATCTTAAGTACCTCTATCAAATCCCCTCTCGATCTTTGATGCTCCAAGGAATAAGGACCTAATTTGCTCAATCTTTCTTTGTAATCTAGATTCTGAAACCCAGGTAATATTTTTGTATATCTCTGCACTCTCTCTACCTTGTTGATATCCTTCCTATAATTCGGTGACCAGGGTATGGAAAAATGTCAAAAGTTCCCATACTGGTTTAATATAAGACTGAAGATACAAGAGCCTACAGATTTGACATTTAAAAAATAACATTAGTTGGAAGACAAGACCCAAAGGGTTTTGACCCAAAATGTTGACAATTACCCTGCCTTGATGCTGCTCGATTGGTTCCTACAGCAGATTGTTTTTTTTTGTCTGGTGTTATTTAAACTTGCTTTTCTGGAGGCTGGATTAACATTGCTTCTGCCAGAGTATCATGCAGGCAGCTTTCGTTTTTAAAAATAAACTTTATTCACAATAATATATAGCATGATGGAATGGCAGGACTGACTCGTTGGGCCTGGTGGCCTAATTCCATTCCTAAGCTTTGGGAGTGCAAACCCTTAGTGTAATATTCCTATATATATATATTTAATTACTGTACATCAGTGTTTTTCAAACTTTTTCTTTCCACTCACACACCACCTTAAGTAATCCCTATGCCATAGGTGCTCGGTGATTAGTAAGGGATTGATTAAGGTGGTATGTGAGAAGGAAGGGAAGGTTGAGAACCACTACTCGAGACCCATTTGTAGCTGAAATATTTTGCTTGAGAAAAATTGTCATTGGCCCATTTCCTTTGGAGTTATGAAACCATGCACATAATGAGTCAATTAGGTACAATTGGAACAGTGATTTTCAAACTTTTCCTTTCCATTCACATCACACCTTAAGCAATCCCTTACTAATCACAGAGCACTTATGGCATAGGGATTACTTAAGGTGTGATGTAAGTGGAAAGAAAAAGTTTGAAAACCACTGCTGTACATAATAGTGTTAACCATTAATTATGTCACATATCAATGTTTCCCACTGGGATTACTTCCCCCTTCAGTTGTTTGAGGGCCTTTCTGACCAGACTTCGAAGGAGCCTTAACTGGTTCTTCCCCAAAAGCCTTTGTAATGGCTTTATCCAGGCTGAACTCTCCCATGCAATCCGGAAGGCAAAGCCAGAGTACACACAGAAGATCCACGGACAGCTGTGGAACACCAGCAAAGTGAGGCACATATGGCAAGGAATCAAGACTATAGCAGACCCCAAGACAGCACGGTTGGTGTAGTGGTCAGTGCAATGTCTTTACAGCACCAGCGATCAGGACTAGACTAGGGTTCAAATTCTATGCTATCTGTAAGGAGTTTATACATTCTCCCCATGTCTGCGTGGATTTTCTCTGGTGGCTCCGGTTTCCTCCCACCGTTCAACATGTACCAGGAGGGTAGGTTAATGGGGTGTACGGCCGAAATAGCCTGTTATTGTCTAAATTTTTTTAAAAAGACAACCTTTGAGTTGAAGATGACACCTCGCTTCCAGACACTGGTTTGATGAGAAGAACAGGATAATGCCAAAGAAAGCTCATGATACTTGATCAATGGGCCCCCTGCATAGCTGCAGTCAAAGTGAGGAGAACCTATCCAAGCTGAACCTACACAAGGTGACGGGACCAAACAACATATCTGGTCGGGTACTGAAGGACTGCTGCAAAAACCAATTGACGGAGGTCTTTATGAACATCTTCAACATCTCACTGGAGCAGTCCATCTTCCTGCAGAGTTCAAGACAGCCACCAACATCCCAGGTGTGAATTATAAGCCTCAATGACAGTGCCACAGACCTCCACCATTAAGAAATGCTTTGTGCATCTCTAGATGGAACGCATCAAAGCACACCTCCCAGAGACACTGGACCCATTTCAATTTACCTATAGAAAAATTCATCCCATAGATGATGCTATAGCCTTGTCTTTTCACTCCATCCTGACCCACCGGGAGAATGACACCTCATACGCCAGGCTGCTGTTCATTGACGTTAGCTCGACGTTTCATATGATCACTCCCTAGAGGCTGGCGGAGAACCTGTCCTTGCTGGGACTCAACACCCCTATCTATCTGGATTCTGGACCTCCTGACAGAAAGACCACAGTCTATCTGGGTCGGTAGCAGAATATCGAGCACCGTCATGCTGAGCACTGGCAGGGCTGTGTGCTCAGCCCACGACTGAGGCCCGTGCTTTGAACTGAGGACTGGCAAATGCTTTTTTGCCGGGTTGTACTTGTGGCATCAGATGGCAATAAGCTTGCTCAAACTTGTAACAGTCCCTGCACGGTTGTTTCATCGATGTGATGTTTTTTTATTGCTATATGACTCGAATTACCCGGATAGCACGCACAACAAAGCTTTTCACAGTGACAATAAACAATTCTTTTCAATGCAGTGAGCATAGCTCTTGGTGCAGGTCTTGCAGGCGGAATTGCGATTTTGACAAGGCTGTGCCGAAGTTTGTCCCTCGGCGGCGCTTATCCTGAGGAAGATTTTTGTCGCCTGGCTCGGTCAGGGGGCGGGAGAAGCGGAGCGGGCATGCGCACTGCTGCCTCATCCCCGCCTCTCCTGGAGTTCGGCGGCGTAGACCATGGACTCGCGTGCCAAGGTGAGCCCCGGGAGCAGGTGTGCGAGCCCGGATGACGTGGCGTGACCACTCTGCAGGTTGCATGCCATTGACATTTTGTCTTGGGTGGCACTCCGCGTCAACCGGCAAGGTGACTTGAAAAGGCAAGGTTGCAACAATCTACCAATGGATTTTTGAGTACCAAATTGCACCAGAGTGGTGGGTGATTCGCCCCTTCCATCTTGATCTGTTCAATTAGGATTGTTTCAGCGCTGGAGAGCAATCAGAACGATTGTGACCGGTTGGGCTTTAAAATCTCACCTTGCAGTTTCACTGGAGTCGCTCGTTAAACCAATTGCTCCACCAACATAAATAGCTTGCATGCAACCTCGTTCTTTCCAAATCATGCTTCTAATGCCGTTCGATCGCGTATTTTGACTTGGCAACCTCTTCCGCTTGTCCTGTTCGCCCCGTCCCCCGTTACAGACAGATCGTGCCGGATCATGATCTTTGTACCACTCCAGTGGTGATGACAGGCCTTCGGGGTGTTTTGCAATGAAGTGGGTCCTTTTATTCTGGAAAATGTTACGTTTCTCTACTCTTTTAGAACTCAGGCCAGTGGAATGTTGCTCCTGGCTTGCTTATTTATTGTGAGGTGTGTCGCCCCATTCAAGGAAAGACAACTTCTGACATGCTCTCTGTTGTCAAAAAGTTCAGGAAGAAACTCGACTTAAAAGTGGGTTTGAATAACCAACGGGAAATAATAATGTCATTAAAAGTTAAGAGTAAATTATTTGATTTGCTCTTATTAGGGATGGTCATGTTCAAGGAGTATAGATAATTATTGGCACATACTAGAAATGGTTTCATTTCCCAAAGGGATGCAAATAGACAATATCATCGTGCAATCATGACTGAACATCCCTATGTATGAAAGATTTCAGATTGATTGTCGGATTACATACATGACATCACAGACGACCCTGAGATTTTTTTCTGTGTACCAAGCAGAATTACCACTTAGTGGCAGTGCAAGAAAACACTGTTGCAATGTTCACATGTAAACAAATAAAGAGTGTACTGTGATGCCCTGGGCTGTGTCCACTACCTTTTTTTCAGGGCTTTACTTTCAGGGGTATTGTGTCCTCATACCAGACTGTGATGCAGCTGTGGTGCACACTTAACACCACACTTCTGTAGAAGATTGCCAGGGTTTCTGGTGTCATACCAAACCTCCACAAACTCCTGAGGAAACAGAGGTGCTGACGTCCTTTCTTCACAATACCATTGTTGTGTTGGGTTCAGGAAAGATCCTCTGAGATAGTGACTCACAAGAACTTAAATTTGCTCATCCTTTCCACCTCTGATTTTCCCCCTATCAGAGGTGGAGATTACTGGATCATACACCTCTGGTTTTCCCTTCCTGACGTCAATAAATAGCTCCTTGGTTTTGGTAACATTGAGTGGGAGGTTGCTGTTGTTGGGCCATTCATCAAGTTTTCAATCTCCCTCATGTATGTTAATTTTTCTTTTAATTAGACATACAGCACAGTAACAGGCCATTTTGGCCCATAAGTCCGTGGCACCCAATTTACACCCAATTAACCAACACCCGTGGTACATTTTGAATGGTGGGACGAAACTGGAGCCCATGGGGAAAGCCCAAGCAGACACAGGGAGGACGTACAAACTCCTTACGAACAGCGCAGGATTAGAACCCTGCTCCCGGTCGCTGGTGCTGTAAAGGCATTGCACTAACTGCTGTCCAGGTGTTCTTGTGCTTTGTGTAGAGCCAGTGAGATGACATCTGCTATAGACCTGTTGCTACGGCAGGCGAATTGGAATGGATCCATATCGCCATGCAGACAGGAGCTGATATGCTTCAACACCAACCTTTCAAAGCACTTCATCCCTGTGGATGTAAGTGCCACTGGTTAATAGTCATTTAGACAGGTCACCACACTTTTCTTGGGCGCTGGTACAATTGGCGCCTGTTTGAAACAGGTGAGTACCACACCCTGCCGGAGTGAGATGTTGAAGATATCCATGAATAGATTGGCAAGTTGGTCAGCACATATTTTTAATCCTCAGCAGGGTACTCCATCCAAACCAGATGCTTTCCTCGGTTTCACTCCCCTGACGGCAGCCCGCACGTCATCCTCAGATACAGACAGGAGAGGATCATCAGGGGACATAGGATGGCACATTCTTCTTATAGTCAAATAGGGCATGGAAGGCACTGAGTTCATCTGGGAGTGAGGCTTTGCCATCTCCAACTGCACCAGATATGGGTTTGTAGCAGGTTATGTCATTTAGACCTTGACACAACTGTGGGGTATCCTTCATCCAGGAAATGGCTTTCTGAGGATTGTCATTTGTGAAGATAAATGTGCTCAGGACATCACTCTGAGAAACTCCTGCAGTGATGTGCAAAATATTCAAGCGTTTGTTCCCAGCAACCATGTGAAAATTATGACTCTATCAGTGGAGTGTTTCTTGATGTTTATTGACTTCTGTTGTACAAGGTCAACTTGATGCCATATTTGGTCAAGCAATCTATGTTTCGACCAAGGTGATAATGAAGTCTGAGGCAAAATGGTTTATTGGTGAGTGGCATATCATGACATGGGTGACAGCATATTCCATTACTTTGGTGGAAGGATTACAAGTTTTTTTTTTAAATCATACATTTTTTTTTGGCAGCTAAGCATTTGGAACGTGAGCATTCCCCATCCTTAAATGTCATCAAAGGTGATTCTGAGCCAGCTGAACTATGGCAATCTTAGTGAAGTTGCTCTCAGACCCCTTTTGGTGTGAGTTCCAGGATTTAAATCCAACAGCAGATAAAGAATGGCAATATATTCATAAATCAGGATGATGGGTGGCATGGAGGAGAATACATAGTTAGTGGTATGTAGCTAGTCTTTGTTTGATGGGAAATAATTACACACAGTGTCATTGAATGCCACAGGTAAGTGGTTCTGCAGCACAACAGATTATCTTTGACTGATCCTCTCCTCACTTGAATTCATCTTTCTTATCCTTTTGCTTTGGAAGGTATTACAACTTTTTAAGGCTTTGCATAGAACAAGAAAAGATGTGTTCAAAGGTGACAATCAAGCATTAGAAGGTAAGCTAAATTATTATTGAGTTATGAAGCAACAGTGATTTTTTAAAAGTAAATATATAGCAAAATATGATGCGTTATGATTAGCAAAGCAGTTAGAGCAAAAGTTAATTGCAATGCCAGTGCCCCAGGTTTGAATCCACAATTGTCTGTATGGAGACCTTAGTCAATACGAATCTTCACCTCCTCATTGATGATCGACTTAAGCACACTTCTAGGATATTTGAGTCGCCCACTGCTCTACTCCCTCTGTGTGGCTAGGCACTATTCAAATGCTATTTACACATTTGATGATGATACCACGGTGGTTGGCAGAGACACAGATGGCAATGAGGAAGTGTACATGAGGGAGATAGATCAGCTAGTTAAGTGGTGTCATAAGAACCTTGCACTCAATGTTAGCAAAGCCAAGGAGCTAATTGTACACTTCAGGAAGGGGAAACCAGGAGAACAAGAACTAGTCCACACCAAGATGTCAGCAGTTGAAAGGGTTAAGAGCTTCAAGTTGTTGGATGTCAACATCTCTGGTTGCATCACTGACTGGTTGCATCACTGACTGGTATGGAGGTGTCAATGCACAAGACATCACAGGCATCAGTCAGAACTTGGCCAGCGACATCACAGGCATCAGTCTCCACTCCATCGAGAACATCTACAAGAGGTGGTGTTTTAAGAAAGCAGCATCTATCCTCAAGGATCCTCACCACCTAGCCTATGCCCTCTTCACACTGCTACCATTGGGAAAGAGGTACAGGAGCCTGAAGGTGAACACCTAATGGTGCAAGAGCAGTCCTTCACTTCTGCCATCAAATTTCTGAATGGTTAATGTACCACAGATATTCCTCACTTTCTCTTATTTTTGCACAAATAAATTCTGATTCTGAGTTTGTACATTCTCCCCCATAACCATGTGGGATTCCTCCAGTTTCCTCCCATCTTCTAAAGACAGTTCAAGGTTGGTAGGTTTATTGGTCTCATGAGTGTAATTGGGTGGCACAGACTTGTGGGCTGGAAGAACCTGTTACTGTGCTGTACCTCTAAATAAACAAGATCTGATAGCTCAGTGGTTAGAGCACTGGCCTTGTAAACCAGGGGTTGCTGGCTTGTTCCTCACTGGGGCTTCATCTCTGTGAGGGGCGCTGGACAAAGTTGCGACTCTCTGTCTTCCTTACGGTAGACAAAAGTTAAAGAATTTCATGTATGCTACATTCTAATTGTAGTATTACGTGTCAATAATGGAACCTTTATCCTCTAGGATATAAAATTTCAGAGCTTTCTCATGCCTTGGTTTTAAGTGGTCAGTCCGGAGACTATTAGCCTATCATATCTTGCATCCCCATTGTAACTTGTTTTACTGTTTATCAATCCAGCATAAATTTTCATTGTAAATGCTAATCCCTGAGGCATTCCTCCAGTTATAGCTTTTCCACTTGAATGTTCATGCTTTTGCCCAATAAAACACAATGCTGCCTCCACAGGCATTAATGTGCTATTATCACTGCATATATGAACCCTGAACTATTACCGGCCTTGTCTATAATACTTGGTTTAATGAAGTGAATTAATGACAGTAACGGAATAAGAAATAAAAGGAATCCAGGAGGAATGAGAGACAGAGAGAGGAGGTGGATGATTGAATTAATTAGAAATCAGGTGGAATAAAGGTAAGAGGGACTGAGGAAAGAGAATATGTTTCAAATAAAAAGTCAGACATTGATTGTGTACAAGCAGTGAAAATAGCAAATTGGAAATATTTTACGCAAAGTAGAAAAAAAATTAAGTGACCTATATTGTTTATATTTTTTGTATCCAAATCTTTCACAATTTAGGATGGTTTTTAGCATCAGTCTTTGTGTAATTATAGTCATGTGTTATCTTGAGTATCCTGGAGGAGATGCATGTGGAGATTAAATGGATTTGTGCTTGTTATAAGCTTCCATTTTATTTATATTATAGGTTAACACAGGCTGGGTGGTGATATGGCTGTATGTGCTGGTTGGCCGCTCTTCGGGGGTCCCCCTACCTTAGCTCCTCCCTTGATCCTTCCCATGTGACTCCTTGCCATAAAGGTCATTTACCTAGCCTAGACCCAGGCCACCAGTCTCTTGCTATCGTTCCCCTCAGCCTTCTGTCTGCATCATTATTGGGCTACCGATAGCGCCCAACAATTTATTAAACAAGATTTTAGAACTCTGGTTATGGAGAAATTGCTGCGCCCTGAAAGGCTCGAAGTAGACCCCCAAGTCCCGGGTGCATCGGTACTCTTCATGCAGTGGGTGAACTGTTTCAATAATTTTCTCGACGCCGCTGCGGAGATGGTCGACTCGGACAAGAAGAAGCTCAAGATCCTTCAAACACGAGTCGGCCAGAAGGCCTACCTGACTATCTTAGGCTGTGCGATCTACACTGACACGATGGCTGAGCTGTGGGCGCTCTATAAACTCAAGGTGAATTCAATTTACTCCTGTTACCTGCTGGTGACCCGGAAACAACAGCCTGGTTTGTCTGCCGAAGAGTTTGTCCAGTCCTTGGTCACACTGGGAAAAGACTGTTTGGGGGATCTCACGGGACAGGCACGATATCACTGAACCAGTGCATGGAAGAACTGATCAGATCAGAGACGCCTTTGTGTCGGGGTTGAGGTCGGACTACATCCAGCAAAGACTCCTCGAGGAGGACCCACTCTTTCTCAAAAAGGCCATTGAACTGGTCAGAACTTTGGACTCGGCCCAGCGCCAGGTGGTATCGATAGCAGGCAGAAGCAGGCCAACTATGTATGTTCCACCACGAGGGTTATCGGTCTGGGATTCAGCATTGGGAATCAGCGACCTGACCGCGGCTGCAATCATGCCGACCGCACCATTGAGGTGCAACTTCTGCGGGCAGGCCAGGCACGCGAGGCACCTCTGCCCCGCGAAAGGAGTGATGTGCTCGGGTTGTAGTAAGAGGGACCACTATCAAAGGGTCTGCAGGTCCCGATCGCAGCCAGTGAGCAGTGCAACGTGCGTTCCTGAAGGGCTTCTGGCACTGACTGCGTGCATGGTGAGGGGAGCGCCATCTTACCGGCCACCCCTTCCAGCCTCAGTACCTCAGACTACTGCACTAGTGATGTCACTTCTGGTCACCTCGACTCCACTTCCGGCTTCTTCTTCATCCGATGCTGCGTGGTCAACATGGAGGTCGCCATCTTGGGCGAGGCTCCACGACGACGATGAAGAAACGCCACTCCTCGCTTCAGTGACACTAAATTAAGCTAGTTCTCACCCAATCTCAAACTCAATGATGCAGATCGAGGTGAAAGGACATAAAATTAACTGTCTTTTTGATAGCGGCAGTATGGAAAGCTTCATACACCCTGATATGGTCCAGAGACTCTCCCTCCCAGTCCAACCCATGACCAGAATGGTTTCAATGGCGGCCAGGAACCATTAGACAAGTATTCGGGGGTTCTGTGTAGCATTGCTGATGGTGGGGGGGGATTGTTATAACAACTTTGTTTTACTTGTCATGCCCTGCCTCTGAGCGCTGATCCTCCTAGGCTTTGACTTTCAGAGTTAGTTTAGGAGCGTGACGATGGTGTTTGGAGGCCCCCAATCGCTGTCAACTGTTTGCAGCCCTCGGCATTCAGATGACCATCTCCGACCAAGTGGCCGGCCCCTGTTACCGTCCTGTGGCCCCAACACCCAATCCCCAGCACCTTCTAGCAGTATGGGCACTCAGTCCTCGGCACCGTCCAGCGGTCCCAGCACTCGGTCCCCGGCTACGACCTGCGGCCTCACCACCTTAAGGATGACCCCTCCATCGTGTTCACAAACCTCACCCCGGATTGCAAACCTATTGCCACCCAAGAGTCGGCGCTATAGTTCGGAGGATATGCAATTTATCCGGGCTGAGGTTCAGCGACTCCTGCTGGAGGAGATCATAGCCCCCTAGCAACAATCCCTAGAGAGCACAGGTCCTCATGGTCAGAGGGGCAGGAAACCCCCTGATGGTAATTGACTATAGTCAAACCATCAACCACTTCACCCAGCTGGATGCATACCCCACCCCCCCCCCCATCCCGTATAGCCGATTTGCTCAATAAGGTCGATAAATGTAGAATTTTTTCAACCATTGACGTCAAGTTGGCTTACCACCAACTTCCCCTTCGTCCAAGCGATTGAATCTAAACTAGATTCAAAGCCGACGGGAAACTTTTCCACTTCCTGTGGGTACCCTTTGGCGTTACTAATGGTGTTTCTGCTTCCCAGAGAGTAATGGACCAGATAGTGGAGGAACACGGGCTGACGGCAACGTTACCCTACCTCGACAATGTCACCATCTGCAACCATGATCAGCAGGACCATGATGCAAACCTCGCCAAGTTTTTGCCTACGCCCAAGTTACTTAACTTGACGTACAACAAGGACAAGTGCTTGTTCAACATGGAGTGCCTGGCCCTTCTTGGATGAGTCGTGGCACATGGCGTCATTGCTCCCAACCTTGACCGCATGGACCACTTCTAGAACTCCCTGTCCCAAGGACCCTGAAGGCGCTGAAACGATGACTAGGACTGTTCCCATACTACGTGCAGCGGGTGCCCCACTATGCCGATAAGGCCCATCCCCTAATTCGGTCAACCACATTTCCACTAACGGCAGATGCCCAAGCTGCTTTTAATCAAATCCGTGAAGATATCCCTAAGGCCACAATGTATGCCGTGAATGAGTCCGTCCCCTTCCAGGTGGAAAGCGATGCCTCCGACTTCGCGCTGGCCGCCACAGTAAACCAGGCAGGCAGGCTGGTAGAATTTTTTTCCTGTACCCTTCACGGCCCCGAACTCCGGCATTCCTCCATCAAGAAGGAGACACAGGCAATCGTTGAGGCAGTGTTGACTGATCAGAGGGCAATGGCCTTCATGTTCAGTGCCAAACAACAGAGTAAAATCAAGAACAACAAGATTCTGAGGTGGAGAATTGAGTTATCCACCTACAATGATGACATCTTGTACTAGCCGTGTAAGCGCAATGATCCCCCGGATGCCCTATCCTGAGGGACGTGCGCTAGTGCGCATCTCAACCAGCTCCAGGTCCTGCACAGCAGTGTGTGCCACCCTGGAGTCACAAGGCTCTATCACTTTATTAGGTCAAGGAACCTCCCATACTCTATCGAGGATGTCTGGTCCTCAACCAGATGCTGCCAAATCTGCGCTGAGTCTAAGCCTCAGTTCTACTGGCCAGAGAAGGTACACCTCATCAAGGCCACCCACCCTTTTGAACGACTCAGTGTCGTTTTCAGGGGCCCCCTCCCTACACAAATAGGAATGCCTACTTCCTGACGGTGGTGGATGAATTTTCCAGGTTCCCCTTTGCAATTCCCTGCCCAGATATGACCTCAACCATGGTCATCACGGCCCTGAGCAGTATTTTCACTCTGTTCAGGTACCCCAATTTTATTCATAGTGACCGGGGGACCTCATTCATGAGTGAGGAGCTGTGTCAGTACTTCCTGACCAGAGGCATAGCCACCAGCAGGACCACCTGGAGTCATTGCTCCTGACCTTGACTGCATGCGACCACTTCTAGAACTCCCTGTACCGAGCACTCTGAAGGCGCTGAAACGATGACTAGGGCTGTTCTCATACTATGCGCAGTGGGTGCCCAACTATGCCGAAAAGGCCCATCCCCTAATTTGGTCAACCACATTTCCACTAACGGCGGAGGCCCAAGCTGCTTTTAATCAAATCCATGGAGACATTGCTAAGGCATTACCCTAGAGGTAATGGCCAGGTGGAAAGGGAGAATGGCACTGTCTGGAAGGCAGTGCTCCTAGCCCTCAGGTCCAAATATTTACCAGTGTCCCACTGGCAGGAGGTTTTTCCAGAAGCCCTCCATGCTATCCGGTCGTAACTCTGCACCACAATTAGCACCACAACTAACACCACCCCGCATGAACGCCTCTTTGCTTTCCCTAGGAGGTCGGCGAATGGTTCTTCCATCCCTCCCTGGCTGACATCCCCAGGGCCAGTTCTCCTTAAGAAGCATGTCAGATGCCATAAGACGGATCCACTGGTTGAAGCGGTTCACCTCATTCATGCCAACCCCCAGTATGCATTTGTGAGGTATCCAGACGGCGACGAGGACACGGTACCCTTACGAGACCTGGCAAGGCCCGGAGACCCCAAGACTGCCTTGCTGTCTGCTGTCTACACTACGGACCCGATGGTGCCACACCCAAACTCAGCCCTGCAGCCGGACGTCCAGGCACCTACCCCTCCTGCAGCGGCGGAGGACCCCCCCAGCACTTCAGAAGTCCACTGCCAGCACTCCAACCCTCACAGTTCCGGCAGCGGACACTCCCCCTCGGCCCCCTCTTTGGAGGAACGCCATACTGAAATGTCAGTTCCCTGGCAGTCTGGCAGACAGAGGAGGCTGCCTGTGCGGTTCAACCTCCAACCAGGGGTGGGGGGGGTGGGGCGCATCTGCTTCCTCAGCCAGTTTTGTTGATTGTTAAATGTTATTGTTTTTGCTGTTGTATTGCCTCCGGGTTTTGTTTATTACCGGTGGGTTCTTTTTAAAAAAAGTGGGGGTGATATGGCTGTATGTACTGGCTGGCCCGCCCTCCGGGGGTCCCCCTACCTTAGCTCCTCCTTTGATCCTTCCCATGTGATCCCTGGCCATAAAGGTCGAGACCCCTCTCCTTCCCACTCATTTTCCTTGCCTAGACCCGGGCCAGCAGTCTCTTGCTTAATGAAGCCTATTGTTCCCCTCAGTCTTCTGTCTGCATCATTATTGGGGCTACTGATAGCGCTCAACAGGCTGAAAATCTTTCATGCCAAAACCTTTTTACAGCAAAACTCTCCACAGCTTGTGCTCTCAGACAACATGGCACCATCAGGTCCAAATCATCAACAACGTTATGGTTTTGGGAGAACAAAAGAACAATGGTTGTTATTCCAGGACACTTGAAGAGAGTGATGAGGAAGACAAGATCGGACATTTACAGGCCATAAGATTATGTCTCATGTGTTGGGGAAATTGAAACATAAAACAGATTTTAGTATTGATCAAGCAAGTTATGTGATTGAAACACTGGAAGAAGCAAGGTTGATTTAATAAGTAACCAGAGATCTGAAAGACGGAAATGAAGTAACTCTTGTTTCTCCTTGTCAGGGGAAATTAGTGACCTACTGTGACAATTGTAGTGGTCATTTTTGATTTACCCACATCTGGGTAAAGGAAACCAGATCATTCATGTATTTGGATCGTGAACATACTGATGGTCATTTCATCTAACCCTTGCCTGGGGTCGTGGAAGTCACAAGTGTCATTTCCCGTACACAAGGAAGAGGGGAGTTGTATGAAAGAACGCATCTCTGGAAGCAGGGATTTGTGAATTTTGAGAAATCTGATGACTCAATGTCTCACCTACTTCATAATTACTTCTGAACATCAGTTTCTAAGTTCAAAGTTTCAACACAGGATTTCTAAGGCTGAACTTTGACTTGACTTCTCAGAATTGTTTGGGTAATCCACATATACACATACACATTTGTGCATAGTTGGGATTAAATTTAGATTTAAGTAAGTTAAATATTTTGGGGTTTTTTTTAAAAAACACTGTCTTGGTGAATTTCTATGTTGCTGGTCTATGATATCGGCTGGCTGGGTCCCGACCATTAAAGGAAGATGCTACATTTAGAAACTATTATTCTTAACAAGAAAGGTCAAGATTGGAGATTATTAATCACAATTACTTATTGATCCTTCCTCATTGACCATTGTTTTGCCTAGAGAGGAAATGCACTTCAAAATTATCATCATGTGGGCTGCAGAGCCTGGAGAACAAAAGAAGAGTTAGATAGTCCCCGACTTACAACCGCAGTGGGGACCGAATGAATGGTTGTAACTCGGGTTAAGTTTGATTTGCTCCACCGTGCATGCCCAAGATTATGCAACTTTCAACAAATGAACCTTTAAAGGGGACCTCGGGCTGCTGATGGTTCCATGCTTCTTTACTACATAATAGACCATTTGGCTGATTCTGGAAGCAATCTCCTTTCCCTGCATTATACGTTCACATATGCCCATTTGATTTGCTGTACCACATGCATAATTCTTCCACCAGCCAAGTATGCTTTGGATACTTAGCAGATGTCAGACATGGGGGAGAAAATTCATGCCATCACTAGGAGAGCATGCATGTTCCACATCACATCATAAATCAGAATGGAACTCAGCTAACTGGACAAGCTGCTGCACCACTTTGCTCCCCCAAGAATTTTCTCAACAGGACCTTCTATGAAATAGTGCCTCACTGTTTGCCTCCAACAGCAACTTGACCTGCTTAACTCAAAGCAATATTGTAACCTAGCTTATTTGTTCAATGCTTGTTCATTTTTGTGTATAATTCATTGTGTACAAAGAATGTTGAATGTATATCAGGATACATTATGTTCTTGGAAAAAGGGAAGTTCAGCCCAATGATCATAGTAAATAGAGGTTCCATTATGTTTATTAAATGGAATTGCTTTGTATTGTCGAGCTCTGTCTGCAGAAGATATGCAATAATTAGAAATCATTTGGTTTCTGGGGCAATGAAATACTGTACTTTATCAAGTTTTATAATTGTATGCTGCACTGAAACCAGTTTTGTACTGTTTTGCAGTGGCAAGACAGAAGATTAATTTGGAATTCCGGAATCACCTTACAGAATCCTCTCCAGACCAGATAACCAAGGTCATTTAAGTGTGCTAATCATGAAAAGGGACTAGTCTTTTTACTGCTAAGTATTCCACTAATTAAGTGTGTGTAGCAAATTTAGGAGCTTTAATTTCCCTGGTGAAGCGTAGCTCATGCCATTGTCTTACTGCTTTGTTAACCTGAGATTGCTCGTGATCTTGGCTGCTGTTTGTATTAGTTGGCTCATTTTCCTTGAGACTGCATGGGTTTCCACCTCCCAAGAGATCTTGTTTCCTCCCCATGAGATCTGGTTTCTGTCCACTTGCCAAATGAGTGTTGCTAGGTTAAATGCCTGCTGGAAATATTCTCTTGAGTAGAGGGTAGTGGAGAGGAGGGGACAAGAAGGATGAGAGGAGTTGGTAGGCACTTGTAAGAGAATAGATTATGGGGAAGTAAATGGAGGAAAGGGACAGATGGGATTTCTCGGAGCCAGCAAGACTCGATGTGCTAAATTACCTCATGACATCTGTGTAAAAAAAAAAACCTCACATATAAGATTGTTTCATTAGAATTACAAAGTTTAATTTAAAAGATGTGATAAAAGATTAAAGGGTTCCTGCAGTCAACTTCATCTGTACCCCTTATAATGTTATCTACGTCAATCCTGTCTCCTCTTAACCTCCCCAATCCAGGGAAAACTGACCTCCATTCTCCTCATTCAACAATCTTTTCCTTGTAACTGAAATGAAGTTAAATTTTGCCTAATTTACATATTATGAAATGAAGTGTTCTGCTCACTTCATTTATTTCCAATGTAATATTCTCTACATTGACCGGAAGGGCTGAATGACCTTTTCTCGAACCTCAGAGTTCAGCACTGCAGCATTGTGGGAAGAACCCGTGTTAATTTTTTGAGCTTAGGATGCTGAATAACATTACCCTCAAATCTCACTACAAAAGATCAAAACGAAAATGTAGTTTTTTAAGATGCATCAACTATTGTTTTGTTTCTCTCTTCTTTCCCTGTTGGGAGAAGAAATTGATTTACTTGTAGGCATACAGTAGGTTTGAACTAAGTAAGAAAGTGCATGCACAAATACAAAATCTCCAGTCTGAGTATGCTGGAATGGCACTGACTATTATGGCAAGGTGGAGACAAATGTACAGTTGTCTGAAAACAGGACTATGAGGTTGGGTGGAAGCAGAGAATGGGGAATTATGGGCAAAAATTGGTAGTGTCTTGTGTTTCATAGCACAGGACAACATTTTTTTCTAAAAGGTTTCCTTCCTAAAAAAAATGCGGATTATGATAGATAACTTCAAGCTGAACACAGATAATTTCAGATTTCTTGTATCATGTAGGAAGTTGGAGAAACATTAAATTAACTTTTATTGAATTTAAAATGTTTAATCACATAATGATGCTGACACATTACAATAGTTCAACTGACTTTAAAAAAATTTTGTCATTGATTTTCATTGTTACTCAGCATCTGATGCCTCTCATGTCAGTGTCCAACAATAGTCAGCCACCACTAATGATTCCAGTTGCTCTCATCCCAGTTTTCCATGGTTGCAATATCCTTTCGCCATGTTCATCACTGACTGCACCAAGATCAGCAGGGAAGACCATGTGTGAATGCAGAAGAATGAATTTTCAATGACATGCTTGACTTCATGGTTTTGTAGGCTTGAAGTAGACAAAATATGACAGAAAATCATAAAAATAGGTTATATATAAAAATGGTAGATGATTGAATAATTTTAAGGCGATTTTCGTGATCAGCAGCCCAAAATCTATAAAATACACCCAAAAGCATTCAGGAAGCAAAATCTTCATTGTTCAGTATAATTAAAAGTAGATAACTTGCTAGTGAGAATTGCATTTTTGGAGATTGTTTTTCTTCTCTGCTGGAAGAATCTTTCTTAAACAATTCCTTACAACAGTCTGTTTCCCCTTCTGCTCATTTACTTCACCCATGCATCCCTTCTGATTCTAATACTTTCCACATCACCCCTTCTGCCCCAACCTTTCTCTTTCCATGGAGGTCTAATTGTGTTACATTGGATCTAGGTGTTGGCTTTAAACAAATTATTAATGCATTTAATAATTCTTTGAATTAAGGGTTCTGTTTTCTTCACAGTTACTAAAGTTAGGATCAGATGTTGAAGTTATTCTCAGGAAGACTGTAATCCAGGGAGTTCACACAAACCATAATACCATTTGTAAGTAAGATTTGTGCCTTATGGTATATATTAAAATAAAGTCTATCAAAACATTAAAACAGAGTTTGTATGTTACATGATTTTGATCTTATCATGGTTGAAACCAATGGTAAAATACAGGGTAATATGGACATTTCCTTTTATTCTTCTATCTAATATTTTCGGGTGGTAGAATGACGCCATAATTGCTGCCTTACAACTTCAGTTCACTCCTGACCTCCAGGGCTGTGTATGTTCTGTGTATATGACTGTGCTTTTCCCCCAGTACTCCCAATTTCTTCCCACATCCAAAGGAGGTGCTGGCATAGGGTTGATGAGCTAATGGCTTCCAATGTCCTGTGGAAATGTTCATTTTCTGTACATTTGAATCTGTCCAAAAGGGTTATAATGTTAGAAATGAAGCATGCAATTTTGTATTGCTGGGGAAGGACATTGAGACCATGGTGTTCTTGTGTTATCAAGAAATAGAATGGGAAGCAGACCATTCAGCCTCTTACACTTGCTGCATCATTCAGCAAGATTCTGGCCTATTTTGTATCTCAGCGTTCCTTTACTGCTGTAATCTCTTGATTCCATTATTATCCTAAAATGTATTGATCTGTTTTGAATGGTCTCAATGACTGAGTGTCTGCCATCCTCTCAGATAGAGAATTACAAAAGCTCACTTCACTGTGAAGAAATTTATTTCCATTTGAGTCCTGAAAGACAGAATCTTTATTTTGAAGACCTACAGATGCTGTGATTGTAGTTTACACAAAAATGTTGGAGAAATACAGCAAATTATGCAGCATTCATTATGTAGCAAAGATGAAGATACATGACCAAAGTTTCAGGCCTGAGCCCTTCATCAACATATGAGCAAAAAACATACAGGAGCCTCAATAAAGTGGTGGGTATTGGGGCAGAGAGAGGGGCACAGGCCGAAGTGGGAGATGCGGGTTTGATTTTAATATTTAAGGAAAAGTTGGATAGGTATATGGATGAGAAAGGTTTGGAGGGTTTATAAGCCGGGTGTGGGTCAATGGGACTAGATGGGAGAAGGTGTTCAGCATGGACTAGAAGGACCGAATTGGCCTGTTTCTGTGCTGCTCTTGCTGTTATGGTTATTTAAAAAAAGCTGAGAAGTGAAAGGGGGAGGGGATAGCTCGCTAAATGGAGAGGGAAAGGGGTGGAGAACTAGAGGGAAGGAGGCAGGGATGGGGAAGAGAGTGAAACATGGGAATGGCCTAATGGAAACTAGAGAAGCTGATGTTAAGGCCAGCCTGTTGGAGAGAGCCCAGATGGAATATTAGGTGTTGCTCTTCCGATTTGTGAGTGGGCTTTGATTAGCAGTGCATGAGGCTGTGGACAGACATGTTGGCATGAGACTGGGATATGGAATTGAAATGATTGGCCACTGGGATGTACCCGCCATTGATGCAGGCAGAGTGAAGGAGCTCAATGAAACGATCTCCCAGTCTACATCCAGTCTGTATCCAGTTTCTCCCATGTAAAGTAAGTCCACAACAGGAGCATCAGATGCAATAGATGACCCCTGCACATTCACTTGGAAGAACCGTTTTGTGTCCTGAATGTGGTGCGGGAGGACGTGTGGGCATGTGCGTACTTGCTGTGGTCACTGGGGTGTATACCAAGTGGGCAAATAATGGAAAGGGAAGAGTGGATAAGAGAGTGGTTGTGCAGAAGGAGGAGAGGGGAAAATGTGCCTGGAGGTGGGATCATTGAAATTGTGGAGGATAATATAGTTGGATGCAGAGGCTGATGGGGTGATAGATGAGATAAAGGGAATCCTGTCTTTGGTAGAGGGGATGCCAAGTTTTTTGAAGAAGGAAGACATATCTGATGATCTGGAATGGAAGACTTTGTCCTGGGAGCAGATGCAATGAAGATGGAGGAACTGAGAGAAAGAAATAGAATCCTTACAGGGGACAGGGTGTGAAGAGTGTTGTCGAGGCAGTTGTGGGAATCGGTGGGTTTGTAGATAACATCTATCGTAAGTTTGTCTCCTGAGATAGAGAGAGATCGAGAAAGTGAAGAGTGTTGCCAGAGATGGACCGAGTGAATTTGAGGTGAAACTTGGCTACAATGTGGACAAAGTTGACGAGCTCATCGTGAGCGCATGAGATAGCATCAATGTAAGGTAGTTATCAATGTAGTGGAGAAAGAGTTGAGGAGCCTTGCCTGTGTAAGCTTGTTTGACATTGTTTCATTGTGGATTGCTCCATATAGCCAACATAAAGTTGTGATATTTAGTCTGGACCCTCCAGCTAGTGTCAACATAATCCTTTATCTGCCCAGTAAAGGCTTGTTAGAATTTTGCATTTTCAGTGAGGTGCTCTCATTCTTCTAAATTCTGTCACGTGTAGATCCTCTCTTGAAGTTCTCCTAATTCTAATTGCTGAAGTTTCTTGTATCAACAGTATAAACCTCCTTGGAAAGCAAGATCAGATGTGGACACCCTATTTTAGGTATATTCTCTGCAGAGCCCAGCATAATTGTGATTTTACTCATGCATTTGACATTGGTCTCTTTAATTTAGCATTAATTTGCAATTTCTTGGTCAAGAACACCCAGGTCCTTTTGTACAGCAACACTTTATGGTCTCTGACAATTTTTTTAAAAAACCCTCTCCCTTTCTATTTTTTTTTCCAACAAAATGGGTGGCTAGACATTTTCCCTCAGTCCTGTCCATTTGCCATGTCTTCACTCATTTGTTTAGCTTGCTTTTACCCCTCAATATACCTTTGTGTCTATTTTGTGACATCCTTTCTGAAAAGTGATGAATTTAATGCTGTATTTTGTGAAAACTTTGCTCTGGCTTTCTTTCCATTACACATCAGATAGAACATTTCATGTTCTAGTGAACTGCTTATTTAAAAAAAGAATCTGGTTTCTCCTTAGCTTTCATTTTGCCTTTCAATCAGAATGTCTACTAATTCACTGCAGATATAGTATTTTCCAGAACAGCACGTTCTGATCATTTCTGTCTTTTTGTAATGAAAAGATGTCATGTTTCTGGCATTTGTTCTCATAATTAAAGCCTGGTATCCATGGTAACTTAGTCGCTCTCATCTGTACCCTCCAGGGTGTTAATAGTCATATATCTTACACAGGGAGACTGTGGTTGATTGGCTTTTGATCTGATTCCAATATGTGCAGCTATAGGAACATAGGAAGTAGGAACAGGAGTAGGCCAAAAATGGCCCATCAAGCCTGCTCCGTCATTCAATACGATTATGGCTGATCTAATTTATGACCTAACTCCACCTACCTGCCTTCTCCCCATATCCCCTAATTCCTCTATCATGTAAACATTTATCTAACCGAATTTTAAATATGTTTAACGAGGCAGCCTCAACCACTTCCCTGGTTAGAGAATTCCAAACATTCACTACTCTCTGGGAAAAACTATTTTTCCTCATCTCTGTCCTAAATCTACTCCCCTGAATCTTGAGACTGTGTCCTCTCGTTTTAGTTTCCCTGGCCAGCTCAAAAAACCTTCCTACATCTATCCTATCCATACCCTTCATAATCCTATATGTTTCTATAAGATCTCCTCTCATTCTTCTGAACTCGAGCAAATACAATCCTAGATGATTTAATCTTTCATCATAAGTCAACCCCTTCATCCCAGGGATCAACCTAGTAAACCTCCTCTGGACTGTCTCCAAAGCCAGTATATCCTTCCTCAAATATGGAGACCAGAACTGGACACAGTACTCCAGGTGCGGTCTCACCAGTACCTTATACAGTTGCAACATTACCTCCCTACTCCTGAATTCAATTCCTCTAGCAATGAAGGCCTCCTGTCAGACAACCAATTTTCAATCCAGGCCAATAGACTTCCCTGGACTCCACTTTCCTGTAACTTACTGAGAAGTCTCCTGTGTGGCACCTTATCAAACGCTTTCTGGAAATCCAAATATACAACATCAACCTGTTCCCCTCTATCCACTGCACCCATTATATCCTCAAAGAATCCTAACAAGTTTGTCAAACAAGATCTTCCCTTTCTAAAACCATGCTGTGTCTGCCTGATTGAACCCTTACGTTCCAAAAGTTTCACTATTTCATCTTTAATGACGGCTTCAAGCATTTTTCCAACCACAGACGTCAAGCTAATTGGCCGATAATTTCCAGTCTTCTGCCTACGTCCCTTCTTAAAAAGTGGCGTGACATTTGCTGTCTTCCAGTCTGCCGGAACCTGCCAGAATCCAAGGAATTTTGGTATATGACCACCAATGCATCAACTATAACTTCTGCCATTTCCTTCAGAACCCTTGGATGCATATCATCAGGACCAGGTGATTTGTCTGGCTTTAGTCCCATTAGTTTCTCCGTTACTACTTCCTTTGTAACAACTATTTTATCAAGGCCCTCCCCAGCATTCGCATCCTTAACTCCACACTTGGGCATGCTGGACTTGTCTTCCACCGTGAAGACTGACACAAAATATTTGTTTAATGCCTCGGCCATTTCCTCATTTTTTGCTACCAGTTTTCCTTTCTCATCCTCCAAGGGTCCTATGTTAACTCTGGCCACCCTCTTCCGTTTTATATATTTATAAAATTTTTTGCTTTCTGTTTTTATATTTTGTGCCAATTTACTTTCATAATCCTTTTTCCCATTTCTTATTACCCGCTTTGTAACCCCTTGTTGTCTCTTAAAGTTTTCCCAATTTTCCAGTTTCCCACTGCTCTTTGCAGCTTTGTACACCTGCGCCTTCAATTTTATACTCTCCTTTATCTCCTTTGTTAACCACGATTGATTTTTCCCTCCCTTGCTGCCCTTTTTCCTGACCGGAATATATTTTTGTTGAGCATTACAAAATATTTCTTTGAAAATCTTCCACTGTTCCTCAACTGTTTCATCAATTGGCCTGTGCTCCCAGTCCATTCTGCCCAATTCCTCCCTCATCCTATGGTAGTCACCCCTGTTTAAGCATAATATATTAGATTTAGATCTAGCTATTTCCCCTTCCATCTGAATGTGAAATTCAATCATACTATGATCGCTATTTCCCAGATGGTCTCTGACTATTACATCATTTACTCTACCTATCTCATTGCACAACACTAGATCCAGGAGAGCATTTTCTCTTGTGGGTTCCTTAACATGCTGCTCAAGAAAGCTATCGTGGATGCATTCTATGAAGTCCTCTTCCAGACTCCCACGACCAACTTGATTTTCCCAATCTATGTGGAAGTTAAAGTCCCCCATGACGACTGCCGTATCATTATTACATGCCTCACTTATCTCTCTATTTATTTCCTGTGCCACTAAACTATTGTTATATGGTGGCCGATAGATAACACCCAGCAATAATTTTTTCCCTTTGTTATTCTTTATCTCTATCCAAATGGACTCAACAAAAGGTATAATTCCATTTTAATTGCATTGGTCATTATTTATCAGTCTTTTAAATAACATCATGTGAAATGGCTTCAGGAAATGCTTTTACATGAATTTCAGGTCTAATATCCACACATTTCTGACACTTCCCATCAGAGCAAATGGCTTTAACCCAAATGAGTTGCTTTATGAGAGATTTTAATAACCTATATTTTGTAAATGTTATAGCAATAGCAACAAGGGTATCAATGATCATTGTCATTACGCTGATCCTGAGGTTAACTTTTGTGTGCACGTGCTTACCAAATTAGACTAGACATGGTAATCATTCAAAAGTATCAGCAGGTGTTTCTCCACTCTTCCCGTGGGTGCCCTGTTCGCGGTCTTACCCAGCATCGCCTCTTAAGTTGACATCTGACAGGAAGTTCCACAATTTGCAAACTTTCATTATCTAATTTTCTGGGAAGTATGCTTATTTGCGTGAATTTGAATGCTGCTCATCAGCCTTTGTGTGCGAACATGTACATAAATACAGATGCTCCTTGACTTCTGATGGTTCGACTTAAGATTTTCTCATTTACGACGGGCTTAACCCATCGTAAGTCGAGGTGTGTGTGTGTGTGTGTGTGTGTGTGTGTGTGTGTGTGTGTGTGTGCACGTATAAAGTATATTCTACCCAATTAATATTTTAAAATAATGTTGCATATTAAATTTTTCTGTTTTTGAGTATCCATTCCCTTTCAAATCCTGCTGTTGGTCTTCCTGTGGGATTTGTTTGTATTACAAAAAGGTACAATTTGTTATAATTTTTCTAAAGGGTACAGAGTAAAATGATGTTTGGATAGAGCCTTAAGAATGGATAATGCAATGCTTAATAGAGAATCTAACCATTTCAAAGACATACAGGGTTAGTAGGTTAATGGTCACATGGATATATTTAGGTATTATTTAGGTATATATGTTCAAAGTTTTTAAATAATCAAACTAATTGTATTCCTTTTGCAGCTGAGAAATTCTTAGTAAATGACGCTGAGTTGTCCTATTAATGTCTAGCACACCTAGCAGTATAGAAGGTGGGAAACCCCAAGGTTGGATCCGATCTCTGCTCCACTGCCAGATTCAAACTGAGCCCATAGAATGGAGCACAAATGCTTTGAACTGAAGGGTGGACACAATAACTGGCCTCTCACCATTATGCTAGTCTTTAACATGGCACCATTCATTTGAATTGGTAGGGATTGGGCAGAGAGGTGATGAGAAGGATGGTTGTGACCTCGATGGGAAGTATAAATGAAGGTAAATAGTTTGGTTTCTTTGCTTGAACAGTTTTTATTTTATATATGTACTGTTCAACATGTTCATAAGTACAATTTTTATTTAAATTTTTAGCATCTTCTGTTTGAGCTTCAGTAGCACAAGGCGACTGTTGGACAACAGAGTTTCAGGGGTGGAGCATCAGGATCTGTTGCCTGAGGCCCAGCTGCTGCCTGTGACCTGATCCGCCTCATAAGACAGTGGCAGCAAAAATGCCTGGAGCTTGATTTGTGGAGCCGTGAGAGATCACATTGTCGAGAGGATGCAGCAAAAGCAAATACAAGACATGGGACAAACAAAATCTAGCCCAGTGCTTTTTTATCCTGGTTGGCATTCTCCCAGAATTATGTCCTCTACTTAAAGCAATATTGTGTTCCTTCCCTTTCCTCCCTCAAGGAAAATCTCCACTGATACAGATCTCTATATTTCTCTACATTACTTCTTTAAGAAAACTGAATACCCTTATTTCTTTTTGCAGTTCTTCGAGCCAGAGAGGATGTTCTCCTGGATAACGTGCCTTTCAATGAAAATCCTACAGAAAAAACTTAGGTTAAGAAGTGTTTGAATGGTTTGAAACTATTGTTAGTAGAGTTCCTGAAAAGCTGTCCAAATTAATTTTTAGAACTAAATGCAATCGGTGCCTGCTTTATTCTGGAAGAACTAGAATAGTTATCTGTGTAAACACCCCTGATACAATGAAGAACCATTAGTTGGTGTACAATAGCATTTGGTGTACATTTTCTAGTTAAGCAGCAAATTGTAAACTGTTCTTCACAGACTTGTTTTTCCATCATTTATTGAATCCTCACTAGAAATTTGGGGTGGATCCATGTGCATACCTTGGTAGCACGATTTGGTTATTTCCTGAGCTAGTATCAATCCCAAAAGTGTTGCAAGGGTGAAGAGTGTGAATAAAATGGTCTCCATAGTCGAATATATTTTTTTTTTGTAGATAAATTAGGTTAAATAAGTTAAATCATCATTCTTTCCAGTCTAATTATAAATTTCACTGTAATAGCAGTTGTTTTATTTTTAACACTTTTATAACAAGGCTATTAGAAATTTTCAAGGAATATTTTTTAGCTGTATTTACATTATTTCCATTCATTTTCATACAAATAAAATATTAGGAAATAAAATGATTTTTGATAGTAGTTTTCTTTCACCTAATTTGTGCTTAAAATATAGGTTGTCTTTTAAGCCTGTTCTGCCGTTTAATTAGATCATGGCAGCTCTGAATGGCAGATACTGTACATGAAGGACGTTGGCTCCATTACTTGTATTTCAGAACTAAAATTGTGACTCCAAAATATACCTTATATCATGTGCTCTAATTTGCTTTAACTCCTGATTACATTGTAGAAAGATGTAACTGATTATTTACAGTGGCGTGAACCTTCCAATAAATTTTAGATAAAGCAGTCAAACTGACATGAAAAATACTGCCTCATTTGGGTGTGGTTGAAGTTATTGTACCCAGTATATTCAAGTATTTAACTAATACGATTTTCCAAAAGGATACCTTAATATCTAATGCATTAAAAGACTTAAGGTTTACTTCACTGATGCTGTATTAAGATGTATTATACATGCCAGAATTTGATATTTTGGGTTGATAGCAAACTGCTTCTTGCTAAACTATAGAAAGCTTTCCACAAAAATCCATTGTTTTATTTGAACTTCCTTTTTACTGGCAAAATAAATGCTGCCTGGCACAAATTCTAAGAAATGTTCTCATCCAATAACGCCATTATCAACCTCAAGTGGGATGAGTAACAACAAAGAAAAATTCTCAAAGCAAACCATGAAGTTTATCTTTCCTTTCTAACAATTTTTTTGAATTTTTTATTTACATTTTTCATTTTCACAGTTGGTATATTGATAGTTTCAACTTAGGTCTTGTTCCTTCTATGTTTCCCAATAGAAATAAATCTGGGTTTAGTGGAAATACAATGCCTGTAATATGTTCTAAAAATTTCCCTAAGTCCACCCAAAAAGGCTTTGGGACATGACCAAGTTAAATACAAAAAAGATTCCTGTCCCTTCACCACACCTAAAACATTGATAAATCTGATTTCATTATATTCAATTTTTGTGGCAACAAATACAGCTGATGTAAAACAAATTATATTGATCAAATCTACTCCTTACATTAATAGTAATTGAAATACAATCTCAACATAGATCTGGTTGTCTTTGTTCATCAACTTTGTTCATCAAATCCAGCTCCCACCTCTGCCTAGATTTATGGACTCCCTGTTTGGTAGTACCTATTTGTAATAAAAGAAACATTGCAGAGGTAAATTTCTTAATATTCCCTTTCCTGATAAGAATTTCCACCTCATTACAAGTAGATAACAGCATTGCTGGACCTAACACATCCCTCAAATATCCTCTCATTTTAAATTAACAAAAAAGAATATTATTTGATATTCCATATTTATTCCTTAGTTGTTCAAATGTCATCAATTGGCCTTGTTCATACCACTCTTCAATATTTTTAATGCCTTCATGAAACCAAATAATTTAAAATTGGTTAGCCTTTCAAAAAGGTATAAGATGAATTTGAACCAGAGGGATCTTGGGCAATTACTTCCTTTTATTCCAATTTCATCAATAATCCTGTGCCAAACAGTAATCAAATGTTTCAACAATGGTGTTTCTTTATCATCAATCATTAATGTTGAATCCCATTTGTGTGTGTATATATATATATATATATATATATTCCTCTGCAAATCTCTCTCCTATTTTATCCAATTCTCTTTTAACTCATGCTGGTTTCTCTGTTCCTTCAAAAAAAAAGATGTGACGAATCTCATTTGAGCTGCTTGATAATAATTCTTGAAGTTAGGAAGTTGTAGGCTTCCCAATTCATTTTTATGTTAATCTTTCTATAGAAACTCTTGACATTTTACCTTTCTTTTTAACAATTATTGAACATATAATAAATGTTGGAGGGCAAGATGGAGGTACATGTTAAATTTTGGAATACTAGAAAGGGGACTGGGAAGGGTTTTAAAACAGATTGCTGATAGATTTGTCTTTTTAATAGGAAAATAAATCGAGGAAATGCTCTGTTTCGTTTATATGCAGTGTTCCATTTGACTCCTCTTGCCCATGACTGCTTATTGAGGAGAAGGAGTATTTGGGATGATATTGAGAATCTTAACCCTGCATCAGAAGCACTGGTGCTAACAATAGATGGTGAAATAAGTGCAGTATCTTGCAAACTATCAACCCATCTACCCTATCAACTTCAACCTTCCCTATTAGTGAAAATTTGCATTTCTCACATTGGCCCCATTAGTCAATTCAAAACTACTGGAGAAGAACTGTTATCCTTAATCATAAGGGACAGCTGAAGAAGAATAATTACCACCATAAAAATTCATGTACATTTCCTTTTATGGGTGAATCAAAGCAACCTCTAATATCTTAACTTGTGCACCCTAACACCCATTTTATTTAACCTTATGAAATACCTTGAATTCCAAGGCCCTTTTATGTGGGAAAAAAAAAGCAATTGTAAAGAGAGATACTCCAACTTTCCATCGCTTCACTTACCTCCATAAAAGGTCAGAAGGCGGATTGACTGCTCGAACTCACTCCATCTTCTATCCGCCTGGGGGGGGGGGTTCATTTAGAGGTGGAGTGAAGTCATTCCACCTCCTGCATAAAAGGGTTACCGGTGAAAGCAGCAAAACAGGAAGGTAAGATGACTGATGTAGGGCTGACAATCTCATTGTCCCACTGCTCTATCACAGAGTGACTGGTGGAGGCCGGCTGTGATCCCTCACGCCACCCCACTCCCTCACACTGCTTCCCCACTGCGCTCTCTCACGCCGCCTGCTTCTGACGGTGCTGTCAGGCAGCGCCATGACTGGATTATCAGGTAGTGGGGCAGCAAAGCTGTCACAGGGCGGCTGCTGCTGTGCTACACATCCTGGCCCTTTTGCCCTGAGAAGCTGGCACACTGCTCTGGGCTACATAAAAGGACAGTGCAATCTGCTTTTTCTGTCCTCTGCATAAAAATAAATTCCCCTTTTTTTAAAAAAAAGAGCAGGTGATATTGCAGCTTTTGTGCATAAAAACCCCTCCTGACCCCATACCTCTTGGTTCCAGTGACTAATATCCATTTTACGTACACTGCTTCAGATGGGATCTGACCCTTTCATTACACCAAGCTTGAGACCTAATCTAATCTTTTCAACAGAATTTTATACACAGTGGTTGGGGTGCAAGTATGGTGGGGCAGTGTTCTGTTTATATGCTAGAGGACATAGATTCTCAAAGTGGGGCATGGGAATATTTTGGTGGGGCATAGGAATATTTTGGGAAATAATTTAAAAGTTGGTTTGAAAAATTAAACTCAGATGTTGGTGTGTAAGACTGTCACTACAACACAATTGTGGTAACTTCCAAGTAAATTCACTTTGTTCTTTTTTTTTCATAACGTGTTTTTGCTCTTCCAATATTTCTCTGTTGTTTCTCTCATTTTAACTTGTTGGTTAACATTATAATTATATTTTTTCTGACTGTTTCAAATTATCTCATTGGCGATGAGGATTCCAAATTATCTCAACAATCATGTCTCTGTCCATACCCCTTTACTCTTTGATGCACTCTCTGCGAGAAAAAATGTCAGAAACCATGCTAGTGATTTTTTTTCATTTTTATAGGATCAGTATTCTTCCTTTGATTCGATCATTACTTTTATTACATTTTCCAATTCAAAGACATAAAAAATTAATTGGTTTCAGGGAACTCGTGCTATTGTATATTCAAAATGAGCAGACCAAGCAAGCAAAAGATTCATCAATATTCAGTGGAGTTCTTGAAGTTTGGGTTTTTACCTACTGTACCCGATGAATGTGCAACTTTTTGCCTATTATGCCAACAAAGCAGGCTGCCTTGAAGCTCATTTGAGGGTAAAGCATCCAAACCATGTCAATTTGAAATTGAAATATTTTAAATCACTGAAAGGAAAGTTTGAAAATAGATCAAAATAATTTCATTATTCGTTGCACAAACTACAGCCCTGAATTGTACCCTTGAAGCGAGCTGTGAATTTTTTCTGCTGATAGCAAATCATACAATTGGGGAGGAACTGATTAAACCCACAATATCATTGTTTCTCAAAACAGTTCTGCAAAAGGATGTCAAAGATGTCTGAGCAATGCCATTGAGTCTGCAACAGAATTGATGACAGGGGCCAAGATGTTGAAAAACAGCTTATTGAGAAGTTGAAATCACCTAAGTTCTGCAAGAAATTTCAGTCAATTCTATTGGTTGAATAAGTGCAAGGTAATTAATGCTGCTACAAACTTCATTGCTGACCGTTTGAAAATGTTGGTAACTGACTTCAATGATACATTTTGTGATTTAAAGGCAATGTATTTTCCCTCTTCGTTAACTCATCCATTGCTGGTGAACTTATCTAAAGTTCCAACGCAATACCAAGAGGAGTTATCTGAGTTGCAACGTGATGAATCTGTGAAAACTCTGTTCAAAGTGAAAGAAACCATGATGTCCCTGTCTAACAAGATCGAAAAGAAAAACCCAAACTAAACTACTTTAGCAAAGGAACTATTAATACATTTTCCATTATCTTATTTAGTAGAATGAGGCGTCAGTGCTGTGAGCAATTCGCGACAAGCTAAGAGAAACGGACTAGAAATGACAAAATGTGGAGATTTAAGGTTGAAACTAACAAAATTGATCCCTCGAATCAACAAAACAAATCTGCAACCAGCGTCAGGGGAAAGGTTCCCACTGAAGTGACAACATTTGTTGAATGTGTGTTTGAGATGGTTGACATAGTTGAATATGAAATGTGTTTCAGTGTATTCCCTACCTCAATTGCAGTGAAATACACTTGCAGTAAATTATTTAATTAAAACTTCTTTTGAATAGATAACTTTTTTTTCACTAATGGTGGGGTGTATGTTTTTTTTTAAATTAAAGTGGGGCCCAGGTCAAAAAAAAGTTTGAGAACCTCTGCTATAAGATGATAAAAGTAACTGGTTAATTTGGCTTTTTTAACCATCAGATCATGACAGTTTTGAAGGCTTGGTCTTTGTATAGAACTTCAATACATTTAAGTCACTTTTTAATAATGCCCTGCTCATCTAATTTAATGACTCTCAGCAGGCTTTCCATTGGATTAGTAAAAAAAAAGGTGGTTCTGTCATTGGAGTGGACCGAGAGAGCAGGGAGCAGATACACAGCACTTCTCCATGGGGTCATATTGCATGGTCGTTATGCCGACGATGTGATAGAGGTTTTAAGTGGCCTGTAGAAGTGGCTGGTGATGGTTTTATAACAGCGAACCCACAAAATTCTGTGCAGGTTCCAAGGGAACAGAAAAGACTCTTCTGAGAAGGAGAAACCTGGGAGAATACCCCACAGGGAAGATGACCACAGCAACGGACTAGAGAGGGGCCCAAAGGCCGAAGGACTAACACAGGTTGTCTGAAACTGGCTTGTGAGAACTAGTTATTGAGGGTGACGATGGCAAGCAGGGCTCCCAAGTTATTTCAGAAATCAGTAGCTTTCTCATCATATCAGAGGTTAGGGTTAATTTAATTTATAATCTTAACCCTTATCATTAAATTCAAATTACTAAATAACAATAATCCTAATAAAGACCAAGAATATTGAATATCATAATCAACATGAAGGACATAGGTAAGATACAAACTAGTTAAAATGGTGCATGCGAGACGTTTTGTTAGTATTTAAAAGACAAAGGAGGAAAAACCCAACACCCAACCCCAACCAACCAATTTTCCCTTGCAACCACTGTAACCGTGTCTGCCTGCCCCGCATCGGACTTGTCAGCCACAAACGAGCCTGCAGCTGACGTGGACATTATCCCTCCATTAATCTTCGTTCGCGGAGCCAAGCCAAAGAAAGAATAACAGTAATGGATTATAACTTGCAAAGCTATTGCCATTTTTGAGAAGACATCTATATTAATTGATGAGATGATTAAATCAGATATTTTCTTTTAAAACATTTTTTTAGTTTACCATATAAGCATACATACAGAATTGAAAATCACTTAACAAATCATTTGTATACAAATAAGCACACACAGAAAAAGCAAAAAAAAAGATAAAACTGTGATGCACTGTGGAAGCACAAATTCAAAAGCCTGTACAACAGGCTTTATTCCAGTAAAAGTCTGAACACCAGTTCAAGCCTTGGTGGCTCCCCGTGTGACTGACTCAGGAGGGGCCAGCTCAGGTTTATATTCAGGTCTGGTGATTGACAGCCGGCCAGGTGGTCTTCCTGCAGGTACAGAGATCGCTGCCTGCAGTAGACTGGTGGTCGTATCACCACAGAAACTAGATGAATAATTGCTTATAATACCTCAAAAATATAATTAAATTGAAATTATCTATGCAGCCATGTTAAACTTGTTTGTTGAAATAAGTTGTAAACAACAAAAGAAAAAAAGGAAAAAGAAACTAAAACTATATCAAATCTACCCCTTCCCTCTAATCAAGGTAACCTATATAATTAATAAAAAATTAATGTGGGACTACTGCCAACCCACCCCCTCCCCCCCCCCACCAAGAACCAACAATGAATCAATGGAACATAGAGTAATTGTTAATTTTTGCAATTATAAAAAAAATTCTGAGAATGGGCCCCACAATATCATAAATTGGAACTTTCTATCTTTAATATTCTATCTAATTTTCTCTAAACTTAAATAGGGCTTTACATCAAATAACCACTGCATATGAATCATCTTTCCATTTCAATAAGATTACTTCTCAGTGTTTCTTTCTTCTTTGGCTTGGCTTCGCGGACGAAGATTTATGGAGGGGTAAATGACCACGTCAGCTGCAGGCTCGTTTGTGGCTGACAAGTCCGATGCGGGATAGGCAGACACGGTTGCAGTGGTTGCAGGGGAAAATTGGTAGGTTGGGGTTGGGTGTTGGGTTTTTCCTCCTTTGTCTTTTGTCAGTGAGGTGGGCTCTGCGGTCTTCTTCAAAGGAGGTTGCTGCCCGCCGAACTGTGAGGCGCCAAGATGCACGGTTTTAGGTGATATCAGCCCACTGGTGGTGGTCAATGTGGCAGGCACCAAGAGATTTCTTTAGGCAATCCTTGTACCTCTTCTTTGGTGCACCTCTGACATGATGGCCAGTGGAGAGCTCGCCATATAACACGATCTTGGGAAGGCGATGGTCCTCCATTCTGGAGACGTGACCTACCCAGCGCAGTTGGATCTTCAACAGTGTGGATTCGATGCTGTCGGCCTCGGCCATCTCAAGTACTTCGATGTTAAGGATGAAGTCGCTCCAATGAATATTGAGGATGGAGCGGAGACAACACTGGTGGAAGCGTAAGGTCTTGTCTGTGTATCAACATGATAAAAGCTAAAACTTTCCTGAGATGCCGATATGTTTATCTGAATCACGAGGAAAAAAAAAACAAACAAAGCAATTAATGGGCAAGGATCAAAATTAATCTCAAAATTGTTGAAAAGTTTATTTAAAGATAACAATCAATTTACAATGATAACAAAGAAAAATAGAGAAAAAAAACCCACCCAGCCCTTCAGCCAGCTCCCTTAAGGGGAGCCAAATATAAAAAACAATACAGTAAATACTAAAAAAATTTCAAAGTATGTCTAAATTCATATATTCAAATAAGAAGACCACATTTGAACAAAAAAACGCATATCCTGTAAATTACATGTAATTTTTTCCATAATAATACAATTTCTCAACTCATTTATGCCAACGTGAAATATTAACCTCCACATTATCTTTCCAGGTACTTCCGTGCTACAGATAGCACCAAACGTACAAAAGCAGTTTGAAATTTATCTAACCCTAATCCTTTCAAAGAAACCATATATCCCAACAAAAAAAAATCGATGGATCTAATGGTAATTTCATTTTAAATATTATTTCCAAAATCAACCTAATCCTTCCCAAAATGGTTGTACTTTAACACAAGACCAGACTGCGTGTAAAAAAAGTTCCAGTACATAATCCACATCTAAAACAAGAATCCGAATTACTAAACCCATAATTTTTCAATTTCTCTGGATTCATATATAACTGATGTAAAAAATTATAATTTACAATTCCATATCATACATTGATGACTTTATTTACCCTATCATGACACATATCCTCCCAATTATCTTCCGGAAAAATATGTTAAATCACGTTCCCATTTAAGCCTAGATTTCTCCCAGCCCGGCTTATCCATAGCTTCTTGTAACAATTGATACATATCTGAAATATAACCTTTCTTAGGCACAGAAGAAATCAAAGACTCAAATTTTGTCAACATAGATAAATACATCTCTGTACCATAATTCTCTTTTATCAAGGCTCCAACTTGATAATACACAAATAAGGAATTTACTGAGATATTAAATTTCTCCCGCAATTGAATGGAATTGACCATCTTCAAAACAATCCTGAATTATCTTTATACCCTTAGAATTCCATCTCTTCAAATGATTATTAAACATTGAAAAAGGAATAAGCCGATTATGATATAACAGAGTTTGAATTGACAGTTTACCCTTCGATCCTAAAACCCTATTTCTTTTAACCGATATCTTTAACAAATGTTTTAATACCGACATATTGCATCCTCGCAACAAATTCAAATCCCACTTAAACATAAACTGATGTATCTCAGTTTCAAATATACAAGCCATTTCCACCTTTGCCCAACTCGGAGGTTGATCCATATCCATCAATCTGCTAATAAATTTCAACTGAACTACATCATAATAATTTTGAAAATGAGGTAACTGCAGTCCACCTAGGGCATATCTCCATGTAAGTTTAAATAAAGCTACACAAACTAATTTCCCTTTCCACAAAAACTCCCACACTGCTCTATTCAAATCTTGAAAAAACCCTTTGAAAGCAAACATGGTATGGACTGAAATAAATATTGAATTCGAGGAAAGATATTCATTTTAATGCAATTTACTCGACCAATTAATGTCAACAGTAAATCTTTCCACTTAATCAAATCCATTTTAATCTTTTTTAATAAAGTAACATAATGTAATTTATATAGGGACTGATATTCTGCGCTTACTACCACTTCTAAGTATTTAATCTTATCGGATCATTTTAATTTTATAATACTTTTATACTCTGTATAGTCCCCATCCCCAACTGGCAATATTTCACTATTATACCAATTTACTTTATATCAAGATAATTCACCAAACTTTAACAAACAATCTTGTAAATGTTTCAAAGACTGTTCAGGCTCTGTCAAATATACCAACACATCATCTGCAAATAAATTAATCTTGTATTCATCATCCGCAATTTTCATTCCTTTAATCTTATCATTCTGTCATATTGTCTGAGCTAACGGTTCAATAGCCAATGCAAATAAGGCTGGTAACAATGGACAACCTAGTCGGGTCGATCTCATTACTTTAAATGATGGGGAAATTTGGCCATTTGTCACCACCCTAGCAACTGGATTTGTATATAAAGCCTTAACCCAGCCAATAAAATGAGAGCCGAAATTAAACTTCTCTAATACCTTAAATAAAAAATTCCACTCAACCCTTATCAAAGGCTTTTTCCATATCCAGCGCGTCCGCCATTGGTTGCTGTCTAAATGCATTGACCAGAGTTATCAATCTAAGAATATTGTCAGATGCGTTTTTATTTTTAATAAAACCTCTTTGGTCTATATGTATCAACTGAAGTAAATACTTAGCAAGTCTATTTGCCAACACTTTTGCTATAATTTTATAGTCAATGTTTAATAAAGAAATAGGCCTATACGAGGATACTTTCAATGGATCTCTATCTTTCTTAGGAATCACATCTCAGAAATTGTTGATGAAGTTTGGAAAATGTCTTTACAGAATCTTTCTAATTTTGGGCATTCCCAAAGCATATGGACCAGAGAAGCTTCAAAATAAGATATAATTTCAAAAGGTATTTCTTATTTTATTTAAATCTGATAAAGGATAGCAGACTCATATTACCTTGCTTGTATCGTAAATAATTTGGGTGTATTTAGATTTGCCATAGTTATAGGATGGATCACCTTTTTAAACATTGGAGAATATTGGAAATTAAGTGAACCATTTTATTAGGCTATGATTTAATTAAAGAATTCTCGTTTCTGATTGTGTGTGTCATGTTTGATCAGTAATGGGTATCACTTTATTTATAGATGCTGCTGCGCGCTGCATTTTTCATACTACTGCATTTAGTTAACTCTAATAACTCAAAATCTTCCATAAAGATTGTTGTGCTGTTTAGAATTTTAAATTAGGCACATATTGAAATCAAAAATTCGACCTCTTTGATTTGATGGGAAAATAACATTGCTAATCTGCCCAAGCATTTTGGGCAGATTTATGTGGGGTTAATTCCAAGAGAATAAGGCACACGAACAAATGTTATCCTTCACAGGCTGAAATGTTGCATAATGCATGCTGAAATAAAAATCCTGCATTTATATGGCACCATTTTTTGCAACATTTCAAAGCAATTTGTAGTCAATGAAGTACTTTTGAAGTATGGTTGTTTTTGTAATGCACAGAATCCTCACAGCACTTTCCTGCCTTTGTTTGATAAAACAATAGAAATTCAAAATACCAGATAGTGCAACGCTGTTAGAGTTTTGACGTCCCAATTTTGAATCCAGCTCTATCTGTAGTGAGTTTGTACTTTCTCTCCGTGACTGTGTAGGTTTCCTCTGAGTGCTCCTGTATATGGGTGGGTGGCATGTGCTCGTAGGCCGGAAGGACCTATTACTGTGCTGTATGTCTTAAAGTCTGAGCTACCATATGATAGTTTGGAATTTCAAATTTACGTGAAAGATTTCAATGAGCTGCAATAGTTGATATCTAAGAAGTGCCACAAAACAATATATTCACATGATTTATTGTGGACATTTTTTTCTTTTCGGTTTATTTGGAGTTATCCGCAACTAGGTGTTATTTGGAAGTTTACACATTGCTGTAAGCTGGATTCAGCTGGTTTATGAGGAGCAGGACTTCATTGTTAACCTTACCAATATTAAAATTAATTCATGTTTTACATATCATGAAGAAAATTAAAATTTTATTCTTAAAATAATTGGTACAGCAAAACATGGTGTGGTAATTTCTACAGAGGTTTCAAAATATTTGTACGTAATGTCCAATCATTAAAAAGTGATCACATCTGTGTTTCTCTCTTGTAATGATCTTTTATCACGTAATAATTTTTGAGGATTCCTTCTGTCACTTTGATAATGGTGGTAGAAAGAGAAACATCCCAGATGAGTTTGTTCCACTGTTTCTCATTGTTGCAGCTTTATTGGAATAGTTTCGCCACAGATATGGCAAGTTTTGGAGCAACAGCCATGACAGGGTACTTCAGGCTCCTTGTTGACAGTGATTGGAGTGCAACAAAATCCTGCCAACTTAGACTATAATGATTGATTTGTCATTCAAGGGGACGAAAAGGATATGAAAGGCTGTACATTCCTAGCAGTGCTATAGTTCTTCTTCTTTGGCTTGGCTTCGCAGACGAAGATTTATGGAGGGGGTAAAAAGTCCACGTCAGCTGCAGGCTCGTTTGTGGCTGACAAGTCCGATGCGGGACAGGCAGACACGGCTGCAGCGGTTGCAGGGGAAAATTGGTTGGTTGGGGTTGGGTGTTGGGTTTTTCCTCCTTTGCCTTTTGTCAGTGAGGTGGGCTCTGCGGTCTTCTTCAAAGGAGGTTGCTGCCCGCCAAACTGTGAGGCGCCAAGATGCACGGTTTGAGGTGTTATCAGCCCACTGGCGGTGGTCAATGTGGCAGGCACCAAGAGATTTCTTTAGGCAGTCCTTGTACCTTTTCTTTGGTGCACCTCTGTCACTGTGGCCAGTGGAGAGCTCGCCATATAACACGATCTTGGGAAGGCGATGATCCTCCATTCTGGAGACGTTAGTGATTAATGAATCACGTTGCAAGAATTGGGAAAACTTGCTAATTTTCATAGAGTTATCTAATAGCAGTTAATGGAAGGGAAACAATTAAAATTGCTGAAACTTCCAAGAAAGTGACTAAAACTCCTTTGTATTATTTAATAATGTTGGTCAGATTTATTGTTCAACAGCAGAGGGCAGTGCTGAATATTAACAAACAGAAGTTTAAATTCCAGAGTCCTGCAAAGATCAGCACAAGAACATCTCTGCATATTGGGCCACAATCAATGTTCCCTTTAATTTTTAGTAGTCAGTGCGCACAAAAATCTTATGTTGTGCAATTTTTTTTTCCCTGTGACAAAAGTATGTCTGCACTGAATGCTTGTGCAAATGTAAACTTGAAATTGTTTCAAGATAATTTTGGCAGTCTATGTCTCATGCCTAATAAAACTGTATTGTTATGTTTTAATATAAATACAAGTATGATTGCATTTTACAAAGTAATGTATTTAGTTAAGATTTTATTCTACACTTTGAACTATTTTGTTCAGCTTGTTCCATTAAATAAAACATCAATGAATATTTCTTATTTTTGTGATGCAATGTCTCAATAAATTAATGAAAAAGATGACATCAATTAGTGATGTGCAAATGTGATATTTCAAAAACTGAGTAACTAGTTAACAGAAACAGTTACTAAGAGATATTTTTCAATAAGTATAATTATTAATTGCTACATTATTTTAGGCAACTAACCTTTTGTGAGCACATTAATTTCCTTTGTGTGCTGGTTGCAAAATGTGTACACTCATAGCTTGGAGGGAACAGTGGCTACAATGTGGGGAGTGCTTCAATATTTTAATGGTCCCAGCACCAGCCAGTGATAACTAAGCTGATTAGGCTGGACATATCCTGGCCTTGTGAGCGCCAGATGTAGTCTGAGAAGCACTGAGGGGTGACATCATGGAATGAGATCATGGCTGATCCCATGATAGGGTCATCTCTATCTACCTGCCTTTTCCCCTTAACGCTTAATTTCCCACTATGTAAAAATCTATCCAGACTTGTCTTAAATATAGTCAACAAAGTAACCTCCACTGCCTATCGCAGGTCCTCACCTCCCATCACATCCATTACATCAGTCTTTGGCATGGTAGACATGTCTTCCACCGTGAAGACCAACACAAAATAGTCATTTAAAGCCCTAACTATTTCCTCATTACCCAATATCAATTCCCCCTTCTCATCTTCCAATAGACAAACCTTCATTTTAGCCACATTTTTCCACCTAATCTACTTATAAAAATTTTTACTGTCTTTTTTATATTTCAAACTAATTATTTTCATGATCTACCTACCTACTCTTTATTGCTTGCTTCCTGGTTCTTTCTTGATTTTTATAGTTTTCCCAATTTTCTAGTTTCCCACTGTTCTTGGCGACTTTGTATGCTCGAGTTTTAGTTTGATGCCTTCATTTCCTTAGTTATCGAAAGCTGGCTTCCCCCACCCTTATCGTCCTTGCTTTTAACTGGAGTATACTCAATATGTTGAGCACCATAAAAAAATCGCTTCCACTATTTTTCAACTGTTCTTCCACATAGCCTGCTTTCCCAGTCAACCCTGCCAAACTCCTTCCTCATCCCCTTGTAATTTCCCTTGTTTAGCCATAATACACTTGTTTTAGAATGAACTATTGTACCCTCTGTTTGTATGAGAAACTCTTTCATACTGTGATCACTCTTTCTAAGAGGATCCTAATTACAAAGATCACTAATTTTACCTGTCTCATGGCTCAGGACCAGATCCAAGAGAGCACGTTGCCTTAAGGTTCAGTAGCATGCTTTTCAAGAAAGAAACCATCCCGTATACATTCTATGAAGTCCTTCTCAAGCTTACTTCAACTAACCTAATTCACCCAATCTATGTGCATGCTAACCCCCCCCCCCAAAATGATAACTGCTGTACCATCCTTGCATGCCTCCAATATTTCTTGGTTTATTGCCTGTGCCACTGCAATGTTATTCTTGGGTGGCCAATAGACAACTCCCACCAGTTTTTTTTCACTTTACTATTCCTAATCTCTACCCAGATGGATTCAACCTTTTGCTCCTTAGATCTTATATCATCTCTCACGATTGCCATGATTTCGTCATTAAGAGTGTTGTTATTGAAAATTGGATACAAGGCGAAAAAGAAATGATTGCCTTTTCTGCAATCTGGTTTGATTTCTTTGCTGGTGCTCAGAAAAATATTGGATGTGCTGGGGTAATTGTAATGATCAGAGAGGATCTTCTGGGATTATGCACTGAAAGAATGACCAGTCATTTTTGATTATAAATTGCAAGGGAGTTGCAGTTCTCTATACAACACTTCGGCAACCTACAGGCAAAATTATTTTTTTTAAATTGTACTTTGTGCAATTTACTATTTCAGTATATGTAAGTTTCTTTGAAAAAGGTAGCAATTTCTGTGTTTTATCTGAATGAGTAGAGTTAATAAATTAATGTTGAGGAAATTTGATCTTGTGGTGTAGCTTTCGGCAAGGAGCTGATGTTCTTGAGATTAGTTCTTAAATTGCTGTCTGAGGTGTACCACCTCACTTTTAGCTTTAGGGAAATGAAATCCCTGTCTGGCCCTTCATTTGAAGTATGTTGAATGACATGAATTTTCTGTCACTCTGTAATAGAACTGAACATGACAACTGACCACCAAGGTTCAAGCAACCCTGACACCGGCACTGCAAAGGTTTTAGATGAAAATTAAGCTTACCCCTAAGTTAAATATTATTTCAAGTCTAAATACCCTTTAATTATTTGTCAGTTGCTGCCAGTCTCCTCCTGTTCATGATTTGATATTTAAATTCACTAATTCTTAATAAGCTTTCTGACTTCATATAATTGCGTGCCCAGTTTCCCTTTGCTCCCATTTAAAGGAATTTTCCACACGTACAAAAAAGATGCTCAGTAGATTATGAAATATTCACAACACCATCTGCACCAAGTCATCCTGAGTATTTGTCATTGTCAAAAGTATAAAATACCAAGTTAATACCAATGCTCTTGAAACTTGGATAATTTGATCTCTATCAGTAATAAACCATATAACCATTTACGGAGCGGAAACAGGCCATGTTGGCCTTTCGAGTCCGAACCGGTTCACTGATTTTGTGCGCCCTCTTCAGGTATTGGTCCCGGTAGATCTTCATTCAATAACGAGGGCGAATTCAATGCAGGTGGAATCTTATTGAAACAATTTGTTTTCCTGCCTGCTTTCCACAAGATTTATAGAGAGTCAATATACCAGCACATAACATCTAGTTTGAAATAGAGTAGGGCACATTGAGTAGGAGCTGAAAGTTGAAGTGTGAATGGATGATGACTGTGGTAGTAGATGAAGAATGTTGTTTGTAATTGAAGATCTCTATTGGAAACATGGCAGATCTACATTAGTAGGGAAGCAATTCAACAGTGATCTTAACCTGTACAGAAGTTTTGGATGAAGTTTAAATGAATCTATGTTAATGTACTTAATCATGTTTCTCTACCTTTCCACAGAAAATACATAATGAAATGTTTTTTTAAAAATATTTTATTTATTACAAAACACAGTAATAACCACAATTACAGAATTAGAATTAACAAGTTATCAAAAGGAAATTTGCATGGAGACCCAGCTGTACCCGACCAGTTTCAGATTTTCAACTTAAAATAATCCAAATATGGGCTCAAAATCTTTTTAAATCTATAATATTGATCTCTTAAATTATGTATCTTCTCCATTGGTATGCATGACCTCATTTCTGAATGCCATCTTTGCAAACTAAGCTCCATCTGGTCTCTCCATGAAACAGCTATACATTTCCTGGCTACAGCTAAAGCCAATCTCAAAAATGCCACTTGAAATTTATCTAATTTATGTAACGAAGCCATTTCAGTAATTCCCCAATTAAAAAGATCTTTGGGTCGAGAGAAAATTGTATTTTCAAGATTTCTTGGAAACAGTCTCTTGTGACTGAGTATGTAGAGGTGTTTGAGAGATAAATTGGGAAAGATTTGTTAGAGCAGGTCACACACAGACACTTTAAAACACAGATTTTTTGCAGGAGTTTAGCAGAGTGCTCATAGACTGCCATTTGCAAAAAGAAACCATGTAGCAACATACAGCAGCAGCTTTGTCTGAAAAACAGTTTTCTGTCTGGAAGAGCATGAGATCTTTTCAGGCAGAGGAAGAACAGTTTTGCTCTCAGAGTGGGAGGGAGTGAGAGAGGAGAGATGGAGACTTCAGTTCCAGAGGGACAAACTGGCAAGCTTTGGAAGACTGCCTGGTCAAAGGAGAGGACTGGCTGTTTGGTGTTTCCCTTGGAATAGGAGAAACAGAAAAAGAACTCTGTGGTGACCTGAAAGAAAGAGGTTATCATCTGGAGAACCCTGAAAGGAGGAAATTTTCAACAGCAAGAAACTGGAGTGGCTGTCCTGGAATGAGAAAACTCTTTGAAAACCAACAAGAACCCTCCTGAGTGGTAACCATTTACCTGTTAAGCATCAAAGCCTGGTGAACTTTATTAATGCTAACTTCTGTGCACAGTACAAGAATCACCTGCAACCAGTGAGATTGAACTGTGAACCAAAGAACTTTTCTAAACTAACACACACCTGCACTTAGAATTAGAGGGGGGATTAAATAGGTTAAGTAAGTCAATAGAGATAAGTTAAAGTTTAATTCTGTTTTCATGTTCAAAGATAATTAAAAACAACTTTTGTTTAAGTAATCCTCTGTTGTGGTGCATATCTATTGCTGGTGGATTTTGGGGTCCTCTGGGCGTAACATTTTATGGGGGCTTGTCTGTTTCGGATTTGAAAATTGGAGTTTTTGTGATTTATTAGTTAATTGGTTTTTTTTCAAGTTAATTTAAAGCTTGTGTGTGGAAAAACAGCAATGGAATTTGATACTTTTTGTCACAACCATCACCTGCAGAGTTGAAGAGCAAAAGAAAAGAGGAACTGATGGCTACTTCTAAGGCATTAAAACTGACTGAAGATAAGCACGGGATTAGGAAAATACCAGTACAGAGGATTATAGTGAAATATATAAGTGAGGGAAAATTTGTTGAGAAAGACTTAGAAAATTTTCCAGAGAATAGACCTTTTGAATTGCAATTGAAATTGGAGAAATTGAAGGTGGAAGAAAAATGAGATAAACGGAGGGTGAAAAGCAAAGAGAAGAGGCTGAGAAACAGAGGATATTTGAGGCAGAGGAATCTGAAAAATGGAGGAAATTTGAGTTAGAGATAACTGAAAGAGACAGAGTTTCAATTAGAGAAGTTAAAAATTGAGATGGAGAGAAGCAAGAGGATTGAGGCTAACTCCTAGGGAGAGGTTTTTGGATAGTAAAGAGGTAAATCTAGATCCTCCTTTTGATGAGGGAGATATAGATACATATTTTCAGCCTTGTGAAAAGGTTGTTGAGAGCTCAAGATGGACAAAAGAAAAGTGGCCTCTAATGCTCCAAAGTGTATTGAAGGGAAAAGCACAAATTGCACACTCTAGCTCAGGGATGTCAAACTCAAATTCACAGAGGGCCAAAATCAAAAACTTGGACTAAGTCGAGGGCCGAACTAAATATTTATTGAAAATTTTCAACAACATCTGCATGTTTTCTTTCAACATATGTAATGTTAAACTTTTTCTTATTAAAATAAATGTTTAATAATAGTTTTGGATAAACTCTTTCCAGAAGCATTAACAAATGAGAAATAAAATATTCAATAAATAATATTTCTCTATAGAGGATTTGTCAAATGTTGCTAGTGTGCTGTCGAATAGTAAAATCTGAGGGCTATTGAGAATGTGGGAGAATAACATGATTCCTGAAACAATCAAATGGGTGACTGATTGTGGGCATGAACTCTAGCAGGGTTATTTGCCATGCCCTTTTTCCATTGGTACAGATATCCTTTGATTTTGATTTACACACTTTTCAAGTTTTATGCCTAATGAGCTTGTATCCAGGTGCAGGACTATTTTTAACCAGGAATATATTTATCACTGTGACATGAAACTATTGGAAGATTGTTTTATCCTGAGATTAAAGTTCATAATCCTTACTCAGGCCTGTGTGCGGGAGGGCGGGGTTTGCGGGCGATCGGGTTGGACAACGACAGTGCGGGGGCATCGGCTCTCGCTGCAGGACAGCATCTTGGCGGATCAGCGGCCCCGTCACCGTGAGTCGCGGGTTGGCCTGCGGCAGGGAGGGGGAGTGGGCAACGGTCCTGGCGAGGTCAGGCCCGAGGCCTCCGGTTCCGGGCGCTGGGAAGCGGCCTTGGCTTCCCCTGACACCGGCCAGGCCCCAAAACCAGAGTCCACGGTGAGATCCTGCAACGTAAACAGAGGAGGTGGGGGCGATTAGCGGGCTGACACCAATGCATTCTGGGATTTATAGTATTAGCTGTGCATGCGCTATACTGTCGCGGCGGCCAGCGAGCCACCTCTAATACATTTTTGAAATGATCTTGCGGGCCAAATATTATTATATCGCGGGCCAGATTTGGCCCGCGGGCCAGAGTTTGACATGTGTGCTCTAGCTTAACTGCAGAGCAAGTGGCAAATTATGATACTGTTAGACAAGCAGTATTGAAAGTTTATGAGTTGGTTCTGGAAGCATATAGACAAAAATTTAGGAGTTTGGTGAAAACATGGAATCAACCTTATGGATTTTGCTCTGAAGAAATCTGTATGTTTTGACCATTGGTGCGCCTCAAAAGGAACAAATAATGATTTTGACAGTTTGAGAGAATTGATATCAATAGAGGAAATTAAAAGGTGTGTCCCAAAGGAGATTAAATTATACCTGGATGAGAGAGACGTGGTGATGTGGCAACAGGTGGCTAGATTAGCGGACAAATTTGCTCTAATTCACAAAAATGCATTAGTAGGCATTTTCATAGAGCTAATGTGGAACAGATTAATAAAGCTGATCATAAGGTTAATGTGGAGCAGGTTAGTAAGCCTGAAATTAAGTCTGGAGAGAATGTTAAGAGAAAAGATAAAGGTAGGGTGGGAAAGGACAGAACTTCTGAATTTGTATGTCATTTTTGTAAGAAACCTTCTCATATGATTGCAAATTGTCTAATGTTGAAAACTGACTCTGAATGCCGATCCTCCTAGGCCTTGACTTTCAGAGTCAGTTTAGGAGCGTGATTATGGCGTTTGGTGGCCCCAACCACCATTGACAGGTTGGATTGCGACCAGGTATGGTCCGACCTATGAGGGGAGGCAGGCCCCTCCAGCCCGGGTAAGAAACCTTCATAGGAGAAGGCCACTCTGATATAAAACCTACGACTCAAGGACCTCGCTGCCACGTCCCAGCTTGCTTGGCCACGGCACACGAACCATAGGTGTAAAGGGTGGGGCCAGTACTGCGCACACTGCATTCCACCTAAAAGCTCCTTTGCGCAGGCCCGAGGACAGGTCCACGTCCTTCCCCTCCACGTCCTCCCCCTCAAAAGATGCTCACAAACTCAAGCTAGCATGCTGGAACATCAGAACCATGCTAGACAAGGCTGACAGCCACCGACCTGAACGTCGGTCTGCCCTCATTGCACATGAACTCCTCAGACTTGACGTCAACATAGCCACTCTCAGTGAAGTCCGCCTTGCAGATGTAGGCAGCCTCCAAGAACGCGGCGCGGGCTACACACTCTACGGGTCAGGCAAGCCTATAGATGAACAACACCTATCTGGTGTAGGCTTCATGGTCAAGAACTCCATTGCCTCCAAACTCGTAAATCTCCCGACAGGCCACTTGGACCGGATCATGTCCATGCGACTCCCCCCCTTCAAAACAAGCGTCGCATCACCCTCATCAGTGTTTATGCTCCAACCCTCCAGGCGGAACCAGCAGAAAAGGACAAGTTCTACACTGATCTGTGCAACCTCATTCAACGCACCCCTACAGCTGACAAGGTTGTCATCCTTGACGACTTCAACGCTCGAGTCGGCAAAGACTCAGAAACGTGGCCAGGAATCCTGGGCAAGCATGGTGTTGGCAAGTGCAACGACAACGGGCACCTCCTGTTGAAGCTCTGCGCAGAACAGCGGCTTGTCATTACAAACACCCTTTTTCAGCAGAGGGACAGCCTGAAGACTACCTGGATGCATCCCCGATCCAAACACTTGCACCTCCTGGACTACGTCCTGGTGCGAGAAAGAGACAAATGAGATGTGCTCCACACCAGGGTCATGCCCAGCGCGGAATGCCACACTGACCACCGGCTTGTTCGCTGCAAGTTGAACCTTCACTTCAAGCCAAAGTCCAGGAACGGTAAAGCCCCCAGAAAGAGGTTCAATGTTGGAAACTTGCAGTCAGACGAAGTGAGAGGAAACTTCCAGGCAAACCTCAAAGCAAAGCTCGACGATGCAATCCGCCTCACGGACTCGTCCCCTGAAACCCTCTAGGATCAGCTGAAGACTGCCATACTGCAATCCACTGAAGAGATACTGGGCTTCTCCTCCAGGAAAAACAAGGACTGGTTCGATGAAAACAACCAGGAAATCCAGGAGCTGCTGGCAAAGAAGCGAGCTGCCCACCAGGCTCACCCTGCAAAGCCGTCCTGGCCAGAGAAGAAACGAGCCTTCCGTCCCGCATGCAGCCATCTTCAGGGCAAACTCCGGGAGATCCAAAATGAGTGGTGGACTAGCCTCGCCAAATGAACCCAGCTCAGCGCGGACATTGGCGACTTCAAGGGTTTTTATGAGGCTCTAAAGCTGTGTACGGCCCCTCACCCCAAGTCCAAAGCCCGCTGCACAGCTCAGACGGCAAAGTCCTCCTCAGCGACAAGATCTCCATCCTCAACCGATGGTCAGAACACTTCCAATCTCTTTTCAATGCCAACCGCTCAGTCCAAGAATTCGCCCTGCTCCAGCTCCCTCAACAGCCCTTAAGGCTAGAGCTGGATGAGGTCCTCACCCGGGAAGAGACATATAAGGCAACTGAACAACTGAAAAGTGGCAAAGCAGCAGGTATGGATGGAATCCCCCCCAGAGGTCTGGAAGGCTGACGGCAAAACTCTGCATGCCAAACTGCATGAGTTTTTCAAGCTCTGCTGGGACCAAGGAAAGCTGTCTCAGGACCTTTGTGATGCCATCATCATCACCCTATACAAAAACAAAGGTGAGAAATCAGACTGCTCAAACTACAGGGGAATCACGCTGCTCTCTATTGCAGGCAAAATCTTCGCTAGGATTCTCCTAAATAGAATAATACCTAGTGTCACCAAAAATGTTCTCCCAGAATCACAGTGCAGCTTTCGCGCAAACAGAGGAACTACTGACATGGTCTTTGCCCTCAGACAGCTCCAAGAAAAGTGCAGAGAACAAAACAAAGGACTCTACATCACCTTTGTTGACCTCACCAAAGCCTTCGACACCGTGAGTAGGAAAGGGCTTTGACAAATACTAAAGCACCTCGGATGCCCCCCAAAGTTCCTCAACATGGTTATCCAACTGCACGAAAACCAACAAGGTCGGGTCAGATACAGCAATGAGCTCTCTGTACCCTTCTCCATTAACAATGGCTGAAGCAAGGCTGCGTTCTCGCACCAACCCTCTTTTCAACCTTCTTCAGCATGATGCTGAAACAAGCCATGAAAGACCTCAACAATGAAGATGCTGTTTACATCCGGTACCGCACGGATGGCAGTCTCTTCAATCTGAGGCATCTGCAAGCTCACACCAAGACACAAGAGCAACTCGTCCGTGAACTACTCTTTGCAGACGATGCCGCTTTAGTTGCCCATTCAGAGCCAGCTCTTCAGCGCTTGACGTCCTGTTTTGCGGAAACTGCCAAAATGTTTGGCCTGGAAGTCAGCCTGAAGAAAACTGAGGTCCTCCATCAGCCAGCTTCCCACCATGACTACCAGCTCCCCCACATCTCCATCGGGCACACAAAACTCAAAATGGTCAACCAGTTTCTCTATCTTGGCTGCAACATTTCATCGGATGCAAGGATCGACAACGAGATAGACAACAGACTCGCCAAGGCAAATAGCGCCTTTGGAAGACTACACAAAAGAGTCTGGAAACACAACCAACTGAAAAACCTCACAAAGATTAGCATATAGAGAGCCGTTGACATACCCACACTCCTGTTCGGCACCGAATCATTGGTTCTCTACCGACATCACCTACGGCTCCTAGAACGCTTCCACCAGCGTTTTCTCCGCTCCACCCTCAACATTCATTGGAGCGACTTCATCACCAACATCGAAGTACTCGAGATGGCAGAGGCTGACTGCATCGAATCCATGCTGCTGAAGATCCAACTGCGCTGGGTAGGTCACGTCTCCAGAATGGAGGACCATCGCCTTCCGAAGATCGTGTTATATGGCGAGCTCTCCACTGGCCACCGAGACAGAGGTGCAACAAAGAAGAGGTACAAGGACTGCTTAAAGAAATCTCTTGGTGCCTGCCTCATTGACCACCGCCAGTGGGCTGATATCGCCTCAAACTGTGCATCTTGGCGCCTCACTATTCGGCAGGCAGCAACCTCCTTTGAAGAAGACCGCAGAGCCCACCTCACTGACAAAAGACAAAGGAGGAAAAACCCAACACCCAACCCCAACCAACAAATTTTCCCTTGCAACCACTGCAACCGTGTCTGCCTGTCCCGCATCGGACTTGTCAGCCACAAACGAGCCTGCAGTTGACGTGGACATTACCCCTCCATAAATCTTTGTCCACGAAGCCAAGCCAAAGGAAGGAATGTTGAAAAAGAAACAAGCAAAGTTGGCTTTAACAGAAGCATGTATTCAAACAGTGGAATTTAAGGAGAGCAGATGTTCAAAACCTGTTAAGGGGGTCATTGATGTTTTCAAACCTTTTGTATCAGAGGGCTTTGTTTCAGTAAAGGAGGGAGAACTACAGGTTCTAAAATTCGTATAAATACTGGGGCTGCTCAGTCATTGTTGTTAGAAAGTATTTTAACTCTGGATCAAAGGACTGAGAAAGGGGAGACAACGTTGATTTAAGGTGTTGGAGGTGAAGTAGTGTCAATATCACCTCACAATATTGGGCAAATTTCAGAATTAGTAAAAGGACCAGTTGTAGTGGGAGTAATTTCAAAGTTACCCATGCAGGGTGTCTAATTTTTATTTGGGAATGATTTGGCAGAGGATAAAGTTTGGTCAGTTTTAAGATTAAAAAATAGGCCTAGTAAGGATGAGGTTAGAGAGTATTTTGAGATATATCCTGCATGTGCTGTAATGAGGTCTGTGACTAAGAAAATGATGAGAACTGAAGAATATCCAGTTGATAGAGACTTGCCCAGAACTTCTGAAATAGCTTTGAAAGAGCAGGGTTATTGTGAGAGTAAGGATTTTTCTTTGTCAAGGAAAGATTTAATTCAGGCACAGAAAATAGATACAGATCATGTTCTCTTAAGGGACAAAGCAGTAACTGAACAGGAGATTAAAGAAATGGCTTGTGGATATTACTTGAAAGGTGAATTGTTGATAAGAAATTGGAGACCTCTTGATGTTCTGTTAATGAAGATTGGTTGGGGGGGGGGTGATTCATCAGGTAGTTGCTTCTAGAATTTACCAGAAGGAAATTTTAAATCTAGTCCACTGTATACCTTTGGATGGTCATCCTGGTGTAAAGAAAACCATGAATAAGATTTTGAGACCATTTTTCTAGCCTGGTTTGAGGAAGGATGTTGTAAATTGGTGCCGGACATGTCATTTTTGTCAGGTTGAGGGGAAACCTAACCAGGGTCCTCCAGTTACTCCATTACAACCTATTCCTGTTGTTGGGGAACCTTTCATGAGGGTTATTGTAGATTGTGTAGGTCCCCTGCCTAAAACTTAACAATTATATGCACAGTGTCGATATTTCCAGAGGCTATACCGTTAAGAAATATTAAAACCAAAATTGTGATAAAAACTCTGGAAAGATTTTTCACAGTTTTTGGATTACTGAAAGAGATCCAGAGTGATCAAGAATCTAACTTTCTGTCTGGGTTGTTTCAGCAATTGGTTTATGAGTTGGGAATAAAGCAGATCACTTCATTTGCACACCATCTTGAAACTCATGGAGCTTTAGAAAAATTTCATTCTACTCTTAAAAATATGATGAGGATTTATTGTCTAGAGAATGAGAAAGATTGGGATGAAGGTATTCATTTATTGTTATTTGCAGCAAGGGAGGCTGTGCAGGAGTCATTAAGTTTCAGCCCTTCTGAAATTGTGTTGGGACATTAGGTTAGAGGGCCTTTAAAGTTGATAAAAGAACAATGGGTTAATGAGGATGTGCAGTGAATTTGCTGGATTATGTTTCTAAATTTAAAGATAGGTTACAAAAAGTGTGGACTTGGGCTCAAGAGAATTTAGAAATGGCTCAGGGTAAAATGAAGCGTTTATTTGACAGGAAAGATCAAGTGAGGAAATTTAAGACAGGAAGTAAAGTTTTGATTTTGTTTCCAACATATGACAATCCTTTGAGAAGTAGATTTGCTGCACTGTACATAGTTAAATCAAAACTGAATGATGTTAACTATTGTTTACACTCCAGATTAAAGGAATAAAACTCAGGTTTGTCACATAAATATGTTGAAACCTTATGAGAATAAAGGTAGCGGAGAACAGTCTTTATCTGAGGTGTTAGTTGTTGACAGGGTTGAGGAAGTTATGGATCATAAGATTATGGAAACAGAATCTTGTGAGGGTAACCTTAAAGAAAACATGGTTTCTGTGTGCTTGTCTAACTCAGCAATTTTGGAAAATTTGGAAGAAATGTTAGGCCCTGATGTTCCAAGAAAGACATCAGTGATTTACCATGATGTAGATGTAGGAGAAGCAAATCCCATAGAACAGCACCCATATAGAATAAACGTTCAGAAGAGTAAAATCATGGATTAGGAGGTAGAATATATGTTAAAAAATGATATTATTAGACCTTTGAACTCAGATTGGAGTTCTTCTTGTATTCTGGTACCAAAACCAGATGGAATTGTTAGGTTCTGTACAGATTACAGGAAGGTTAATTCAATAACTAAAACAGATGCTTATCCTATTCTGAGAAGAGATGACTGAATTGATAAAATTGGCAAAGCTAAATTTCTTACTAAGTTGGATTTGTTGAAGGGTAACTGGTGTACACCTTTAACAGAGAGAGGAAAGAATATTTCAACTTTTGTAACTCCATCCGGTTTATACGAGTATAATGTGTTACCTTTTGGCATGAAAAATGCCCCTGCAACATTCCAAAGTATGATCAATTCAGTAATTCAAGGGTTAACACATACTGATGCTTATATTGATGACTTGGTCACAAAAAGTGACACATGGGAAGAACATCTAAGGGAATCGGACAAATTGTTTGCAAGATTATCCAAAGCAAATTTAACTGTTAATTTAGCAAAGAGTCAATTTGCAAATGCCACTGTAATATACTTGGGTTATGTAGTTGGGCATAGCAACGTTGCACCTATTCAAGTAAGGTGAATGCAATTTTGAAGTTTTCTATTCCCGATGGCAAGAAGGCAGTGAGAATTTTTTTTAGGAATGGAGGATATTATCGGAAATTTTGCAGAAATTTTGCTGAGGTTGTTCTTTCTTTAACCAACCTTTTGAAGAAAGGGGAGAAATATGTGTGGATTAAAGTTTGTTAGACAGCTTTGGAAATTTTAAAGGAGATGTTATGCCATTGCCCTGTGTTAAAATTTCCTGATTTTGACAAACCATTTTCTTTAGCAGTGGATGCTAGTGAGGGAGCAGCAGGAGTAGTTTTATTGCAAAAACATAACGAAATTGACCATCCAGTTGCCAACTTTTCAAAAAAATTCACTGTTCATCAAAAGAACTATTCCACTATTGAAAAAGAACTGTTGTCTATCATATTTGCTCTGCAGAATTTTGACATATATCTTGGTACCTCTAATGAACCAATTGTGATATTCACTGACCACAATCCTCTGGTGTTTGTGAGTAAAATGAAGAATAAAAACAGAAGATTGTTAAATATTACAAGAATATAATCTGCAAATTAATCATATCAGAGGTATAAATAAAGTGATAGCAGATTGTTTGTCAAGCTGTTAAAATTGATCATGTATAAAAAATACTCTCAACATTGGGTTACTTTATATATTGTTATATACATGTTATATATTGTGTATTGTTATCTTTAGTGATTTTTAAGACAGTTTAGTTATAACTGAATTTTAACTCAAGAGTTAAAATTCCTTTAAAGGGGCAAGGTGTGACAGGGTATTTAGAGGTGTTTGGGAGATAAATTGGGAAAGGTTTTTTAGAGCAGGTCGCACACAAACACTTTAAAACACAATGTTTGCAGGAGCTTTTGCAAGAATGCTCAGAGACTCATGATGGACTATTTGAAAAGGCAACAAATGTAACAACAGGCAGTAGCAGCTTGTCTGGAAAACAGAACTTACTGTCTGTAAGGTCATGTGATCTTTGCAGGCAGAGAGCAAAAAAACCAGGCTCTGCTCTCAGAGAGGAGAGAGACACAGACATTGGTTCCAGAGGGACAAGTTGGCAAGCTTTGGAAGATGGCCTGGTCAAAGGAGAGGACTGGCTGTCTGGTGTTTCGCTTGGAATAGGAGAAACAGAAATGAACTCTGTGGGGATCTGAAACAAGAAAAACTCTCTCAAAACCAACAAGAACCCTTCTGATTGGTAACCATTTACCTGTTAAGCACCAAAGCCTAGTGAACTTTATTAATGTTAATTTCTGTGTACAGAACAAGAATTACCTGCAACCAGTGAGATTGGTTTGTGAACTAAAGAACTGCTGAACTTACACACACATTACACACATGTGCGCTTAGAATTAGAGGGTGGTTAAGTAAGTCAATAGAGATAAGTAAAAGTTTGATTCTATTTTCATGTTCACAGATAATTAAAAGCAACTTTTGTTTAAGTTACCCTTTGTAGTGGTGCATATCTATTGCTGCTGAGTTTTGGGGTCCTCTGGACTAGTAACACTTTGGTGAAACAGCAAAAGCATACTTGCTGGATACATCACAGCATGGTTTGGGAGCTGCACTGTTCATGAAACTGCAGAAAGTAGTGGATGTAATTGACAACAGATGTAAACTTCCCTCTCCTTCGTAGATTCCATTTACATCTACCCCTGCTTAGGAAATCCAGTCAACATACTGAAGGTCCATCCCGAACATGTGCCCTTCTCCCTCCTCCCATTGGGGAGATGTTTCCACAGAAAAAAGAAAATTTCTTACATCCAGCGATCAATCTCCTGAATGAACCCTGCAACAGTGTAACCATGCTGCCCTTGCTTGGTACAAATAGATTTTTTTTTTCTCTCATTATAACTCTGCACTCTGCAATTATATTCTACATTATGCATTTGTATATAGAGTATGTTAGAATTGACCTGTTAAATTGTTTGCAGGAGAACCCTTCTTGTTGAACTGATATAATGTGATAAACAAACATAATTTTTTTTGCCAATCAATAATCCTCATGTACACATACACTCAAACTTAGTGAATCAGGTATTTGACGGTGGTGAAATATGACCATGCTGGTGTAATTCCTTAACTTCATAGAAGATAGTAGAGAGAAAAACATCAGTTTTGTAAAAATACACTTCTCAAGTTCGGCTTCTGTTTTGGAAATTTCTGGCATTCACTTTTTAATTTTAGTTTCAAATAAACATAATGCACAGGTTTATCAAACAAAACCATGATCTTTTGAATGGCATCGTGTGACTTTCATTCCACCCCCCCCCCCCCCCCTCAACACCATAAACATAGACACACACCTATTCAGGTTGAGATATAAAGTACAACTTGTTAAGAGGGAGGAGTTAATAATCCTGATAGGGTTATTAATGGACCATATGTTTTGATGTACATATCCATTAGCCTTATACAAAGAAGTTTTTATTTGAATTCTCTATAACACATGTCTGATCTGCACTGAGTAATTATCTTGAGTGTAATATCTGCATTGCCCAAGGCAAACATCCAACATCCCTTCATGTTCAGATTCTGCACTTAGGTAATCTTTTAGTTATGGCCAGAACTGGCATCGGAATTTGTTGCTGACCATGAGGGCAAGTAATGGTTCATTATCACATCCCTTTTGCTGTTCCTGTAATCTTCATCTATTTCTGGTGTATTTGAAATAACATGGAGTTAAGGCTGCATTTAGGTGAGGAAAGAATGGGCAAGCAAGAGCTGCATGCTTCTGTTACTTAGAAAAGGTTGAAGCAAGACTGGCATTGGCTATAGGATACAATCTTCTTTAGCAATTAAAGCAAATCTTCATCAGCAAATGACTCCTTCATTGTTCCATTAACTCACTAGCTATGAGAGCAAGTCTGAAGATGGATATAATAGTCATAGAGCACACAGTGAAGCAGGCCCTTCAGCCCACCATGTCCATGCCAAGCACTGTTCTCTCTATGCCAATCCCACTTGGTTCATATCCTATGATATGTGTTTGGAGTGTTTGTCCAGATAAGAATACCTACCTCTGCCATCTGCTCAGGCAGTGCATTCAATTTCAATTCAAAAAAATTCTTCCTCAGACCCCCTCTGAAACTATCTCTCATCAGCTTAAACCAATGTCTTCCAGACAGCTCCGCCAAGTGAAAGAAATCTTATTATCTGTCATAATTTTGTATACCTCTATCAGGCCCCCCTTAAGTATCCTCTGCTTCAAGGTAAACAAATCCAGTCTCACCTCATAAATGAAGCACCCCATCCCAGGCAACATTCTGTTGAATCTTTTCTGCACCATCTCCAGTGAACTCACATCTTTCTAATCATGTGACAATCTATCGGTGATTTGTTCATCTCAACACTTCCAAAGATTTCTGCATTGTCTGACCAGCTGCATTATGACCTGATTTGATGGCACCAATGCCTCTCAGCAGAAAGACCTACAGGAAGGTAGTGGAGAATTTGAGGAGCAAATCTGTAGAAAAATAGCAGACCAATGTAAGAAGCAGAAAGTTGTGATAGTAAGAGATTTTAACTTTCCAGATTGTGGTGGAATATGTTATTGAGGGCACGTTCCCCCCTGAACTGGGCAGGCTGGCCCACCTGCTGAACCAGTAGCCCCTCCCCCAAGACCCGTAATAAAGGCCGAGAGTCTCCTCCCGCATACCTGCCCTTGGACTTGAGCCAGCAGCATGTTGAGGCATCCTTGGATCTTTAGATTAATAAAGACTTTGGCCCTTACTTTGTGTGTGTGAGTGGTCATTGATCGTGCTACACAGGTATTGACTGGGACTCCCATACTGTGAAATAAAAAGACAAAATGCTGAAGAAACTCAGCAGGTCAAACAGTGTCCTTTGTGCAGCAAAGGCAGAGATACATAACCGATGTTTCGGGCTTGAGCTCTTCATCTAAGTATGAGAACATTCCAGCCAGCATCAGAACAAAGAAGTGGGTGGAGGAAGGAATGGTGGTGGGGGGGGGGGGGGGGGGTGGGGGGGAGGGCACGAGATAATAGGTGGAGAATTGAAGGAGGGAACAGCAGCACTGAGGGTGAGGGGGGAAAGGCAAGGTTGTGTTGGTGAAACAAATGGAAAAGCAGGAAATGGGGAGGGGGAAGGAAAGGCAAGCAGGTTTAATGAAAAACTAAAGTCCATGTTCATGCCACGTGGCTTGAGGGTGCCCAGATTGAAAATAAAGTGTTGTTCCTTCAAACTGCGAGTGGTCAAGGTTGGACGGTACATAAGGCCATGGACAAATATGTGAACACGGGAGAGTGACTTGGAATTGAAGTGGTTGGCACTGGAAGGTCACTGTGGTTGCAAATGGAGAGGAGGTTCTGAGCGAAGCGATCTTCCAGTCTGCGACTCATCTCTCCGATGTAGAGAGTGCCAGAATGGGTGCACTGGTTGCAGTAAATAAGTTCTCTGGATGTACAAGTGAAGTATTGCTTCATATGAAAGACCTGTTTGGGGCCTCGGGCCATGGTGAGGGAGGAGGTGTGGGTGAGTGCAAGTGTTGCACCTCCTGCGGGCACAGGGGAAGGTGCCGGGGATACGATGGGTAGGGAGGGATGAGTGCATGAGGGAAATACGGATGGAGCCATTCCTGCCGAAGGCCAGGAGCAGAGGAACTGGAAAGATGTGTCTGGTGGTGAGGTCCTGTAGTAAGTGCCGAATATTCAAGTGGATGATGCACTGGATACAGAAACTGGTGGAGTGGTAGGTGAGGATGAGGGGGATTCTATGTTGGTTGTGTCTGGGAGCCAGGGCAGATGAGCAGGAAATAGAGGAGTTGCAGGTGAGGGTGGAGTTGATTGTGGTGGAGGGGAAGCCACTTTTGTTGAAGAAGGCTGCCATTTCAGAAATTCTGAACTGGAAGACGACATCTTGGAACAGATGTGGCAGATGTTGAGAGAAGGGGATGGAATCCTTGCAGGGGGCAGGGTGTGAGGAAGTGTAGTCCAAGTAGTTGTGGGAATTGGAGGGTTTGTAATATTTGTCAGTGGAAAGCTTAACTCTTGAGATGGAGACAGAGAGATCCAGGAAGGGGAGAGTGTTATTGGAGATGGATCAGGTGAGTTTGAGGATGAGGTGGAAGTTGGAAGCAAAGTGGATGAAGTTCCCAAGCTCATCGTGGGTGCATGAGGCAGCCCTGATGTTGTCATCTATATACTGGAGGAAGATTTGGAGGGTCTGGCCTATGCGGGCTTGCAGCATGGATTCCTTCACAAAGCCTACAAACAGACAGGCATAGCTGGAACCCATGCAGGTATCTTTAATTTGGAGGAAGTGGGATGAGTTGTAGGATAAATTATTGAGGGTGAGGACAAGTTCTGCCAGGCAGAGAAGGGTGATGGTAGAGGGTGACTGATTGGGTCTTTGGTCCAGGAAGAAGCAAAGTGCTTTCAGACCTGTGTGGGGGATAGAGGTACAAAAGAATTGGAAATTCGTCCATTGTGAAGATGAGGCAGTCCAGTTCGGGAAATCAGAAGTCATTGAGGAAATGGAGGACATGTGAGGTGTCATGGATGTAGGTGGAGAGGACTGGACCAGGTGAGAAAGGATAGAGTCAAGGTAGGATGAAATGAGTTTGGCGAGGCAGCAGCAGGCAGAAACATTGGTTCTACCTGGATGGTTGGGTTTGTGTATCATGGGTGTGGGGTAGAAATGGGCAGTGTGTGGGTGGGAGAGGATGAAGTTGGTAGCTGTGGCAACCCTTCAGCCAAATGGCATGAACATTGACTTCACTGCTTTCCATTAAACCTGGTTGGCTTTTCATCCCACTCCCCCATTTCCTGCCTTTCCAGTTATTTCACCTGCCTTCCCCCTTCTCCTCAGTGCTGCTTTCCCCTCCCTCCATTCTCCACCTATCATCTCCTGCCCTGCCACCCCCTCCCCTCCAACTCTTTTGTTCTGACATTTGTCGGCATTTTTTCAAACTTTGATGAAGGGCTCAAGCCCGAAACATAAGTAATATATCCTTGCCTTAACTACATAAAGAACACTGTTTGACCTGCTGAGTTTCTTCAGCATTTAGTGTTTTTACTTCAACCACGGTGTCCACAGAATTTTGTGTTTTACTTCCCATACTGTGAAAGGGCTGGATGGCTTGGAGTTTGTGAAATGTGTTCAGGAAAGTTTTCTAAATTAATATATAGAGGTACCAATAAGAGAGGATGCAGTACTTGATGTCCTATTAGGAAACAAGACAGGTCAGGTGACAGATGTATGTGATGGCGAACATTTTGGGTCCAGTGACCATAATGTCATGAGCTTCAAGTTAATTATGGAAAAGGTTAAGTCTGGTCCTCATGTTGGGATTCTAAATGGTAGGAAGACAAATTTTGTGGAAATTAGAAAGGATCAAGGAAGTGGATAGGGATATGTTATTTTCTGGCAAGTGTGTGTTAAGTAAATGAATGGTCTTCAAAGGTGAAATTTTGAGAGTGCAAAGTTTGCATGTTCCTGTCATGATTAAAGTCAAAGATAACAAGCATCGGGAATCTTGGTTTTCAAGGGATAATAGTGATCTGGTGAAGAAGAGGGAAGCATATAGCAAGTATAGGCAACAAGGAGCTACTGAGGTATTTAAAGAGTACAGAAAAAACAAGAAAATACTCAGGAAGGAAATCAAGAAGGCAAAAAGAAGGCATGAGGTTGCTCTGGCAGATAATGTGAAGATGAATCCAAAGGGTTTCTCCAAGTATATTAAGAGAAAAGGATAGTAAGGGACAAAATTGGTCCCTAAGAGGATCAGAGTGGTCAACTATGTGTGGAACCTCATGAGAAGGGGGAGATCTTAAACCTTTTTTTTGCATGTTTACTCAGGAAACTGCCACAGTGCATAAGGAAGGAAGGGAAACAAACAGAAAGGTCATGGAACATATGGAGATTAAGGAGATGAAAGTGCTTGCTGCCTTACAGCAAATAAAGGTAGATAAATCCTCTGGGCCTAATATGATATTCCCTCAGACCTTGAGGGAGACTAGTGTAGAAAATTGCAGGGGCCCTGACAGATATATTAAAATGTCCTAAGCCATAGGTGAGGTGCAGAGGATTGCTCATGTTATTCTGTTGTTTAAAAAAGGTTCAAAAATAAACGAGGTAATTTTTGGCCAGTGAGCCTGATGTCAGTAGTAGGTAAATTATTGGAAGGAGTTCTGAGAAATAGGATATATAGGTATTTGGAATGATTAAGGGCATTCAGCATGGGATTGTGCATAGTAGGTTGTGTTTAACTAATCTTGTAAAGTTTTTCAAGGAAGTTATCAAGAAGGTAGATGAAGGAAATGTTGTGGATGTTGTCTATGTGGACTTTAGTAAAGCCTTTGAAAAGATCTCACGTGGAAGTTAGTTCAAAAGGTTCAGGGACTAGGTATCGATAGAGAGGTTGTAAACTGGATTCAAAATTGGCTGTGTGGGAGAAAACAGAGTGGTAGAGGATGGTTGCTTCTCAGACTGGAGGCTTGTGACTAGTGGTGTACATCAGGGATCTGTGTTAGGACCATTATTGTTTATTGTCTATATCAATGATCTGGATGATGATGTGGTAAATTGGATCAGCAAGTTTACTGCTGACACAAAGATAGGAGGCGCTGTGGTCAGTGATAATATTTTCAAAGCCTGCAGAGGGATCTGGACCAATTGAGAGAATAGGCAAAAAAATGGCAGATGGAGTTTAATGCAGACAAGTATGAGGTGATGAATTTGGGAAGGACAAACCAAGGTAGGACATACAAAGTAAATGCTATGGTGTTAAGGAGTGTGGAGGAGTAAAGGGATCTGGGAATGCAGGTACATTGTTCCCCGAAGATGGCATCTCAGGTGAACAGGGTTGTAAATAAAGCATTGGGCATCTTAGCCTTTATAAATCAAAGTATTGAGTATAGGAGTTGGGATGTTATGTTGAAGTTGTTTAAGACATTGCTGAGGACAAATTTGGAATACTGTGTGCATTTCTGTTATCCTAACTATAGGAAATATATCAATAAGATTGAAAGAGTGCTGAGATGATTTTCTTGGATGTTGCTGGATCTTCAGGAGTTGAGTTACAGGGAAAGATTAAACAGGTTGGGACTTTATTCCTTGGAGTGAAGAAGAGTGAGGGGAGATTTGATAGAGATTTACAAGTTTATGAAGGGTATAGACAGAGTGGATGCAAGTAGGCTTTTTCCACTCAGATTGGAGGAGATAAATACGACAGGACATAGTTTTAAGATGAATGGGGAGAGGTTTAGTAGGAATATTAGGGTGAAGTTCTTCACTCAGAGAGTGGTGGGAGTGTGGAATGAGCTGCCATCTGATGTGAATGCAGCCTCGATCTTGAGTTTTAAGAATAGATTGGATAGATACATATACATAGATGGGAGAGGTCTGGAGGGATATGGACTGGGAATAGGTCAGGGGACTAGCAAAATAATGGTCAGCACAGACATGAATTGCCTGCTTTCTGTGCTGTGGCATTCTCTGGTTCTATGGACACATCCCAGTAGATTCCAAGCAAAACTCCCCACCATCAACAAAATCAATATGGAATGTTACTATCATAGAACGGGTGCAATCATCAAGGATCCACACCACCGAGCACATGCTCCGTTCTCACTGCTGCTATCAGGAAAGAGGTGTAGGGCCCAAAGATTCAGGCTCAGGGATAGTTGTTGCCCCTCCACCATTAGACCCCTAAACAACAAACTCAATCAGAGACTCATTTAAGGACTCTGCACATTTTTTATTGTTGAATATTTATTTTCTGTATTCATAATTAATTTGTTTACATTTCTTTCTTTGTCTTTTTTTCTCAGTTTTGTATACAGTAGTGTTTTTAACCTACGGATGAGTAGAAATTCTGCCTGACCTGCAGGGGAAAAAAAATAATCACAGGGTTGTATGTGAGGTCATGTATTTTTTTTTTTTTTTTTTCTTTGGCTTGGCTTCGCGGACGAAGATTTATGGAGGGGGTAAAAAAGTCCACGTCAGCTGCAGGCTCGTTCGTCATGTATGTACGTTGACAATAAATCTAAACTTTGACTTTGGCATCTGAATGCAGTCTTGCCCAGCCACTTGACTGCTTCTGGTCATGATCACAATCTGTTTGGGTAATTTTATTTTAATTTTTTAAAGCTTTATTCAAACAGCTGCCATGAGCAAGGGCACTCTGCTGGGTGAATATTTGCTCCCATCTTCACCAAATGTTTATGTGTTACTTCAGAGAACATTCACTTTTATTACAATTTTAAACTTTTATTTCATTCAGTTTTTTTCCATCATTGTTTTTTTGTCATTGCTTGAGGTTGCGGATTGTTTGAATTCCAGATACAGAGATTTTACAGCATTCCTCAATGTTTCTGACTTGCATTTCTGTATTGACAAAATTGAAAAATAGAATATCAGCATAAAAGTTTATTTTTTTATATGAAATGAAATGTAATTTTATAGGATGTTGCACTTCTCTATTCTGAATTGATTAATTGTGCAACATTCCTGGAAAAAAAAATACCTTATACTGTCAGAGTGCAGTGCAGTTCCTGAATTTTCAAGCTTTGGTCACAATTGTAGCTGCGTTCAAAATGGAACTTGAATCAGGCAAACAAATAAACAGTGGAAGAAACTCTATTCTGCACTCACTCCATCATCAGGCTTTTTGTACCATTTACAAAGTGCACTGCAGAACATCCCAAAGTCTTTTTCAAGAACACCTCCAAACATGAAAGCTCAGAATATAGAAGAAAGAACATTACAGCACATTACAAGCCCTTTGGACCACAATGTTGTGCTGACCTTTATATACCTACCATAAAAAAATACTACTAGGTGATAGCTATCTTATACCTCTCGTTATCTTGATGACCTCTTTTAAGTAACCTCTCGCCCTTCTTTGCTCCAAAGAGATAAGCCCTAGCTCTGGTCACCTTGTCTCATAAGAGGTATTTTCCAATCCAGGTCACATCTTGATAATCTCCTCTGGACACTACCCATAGATTTCACATCTTTCCTGTAATGAGGTGACCAGAACTGAACACAATATTTTAAGTGTGGTCTCACCATAGGGCTGCCTCATTACCTCAGGACCCCTGAACTCAATCCCCTAACTCATGATCCCAGCTTACCATTGGTCTTTTATCTATCCTACAACCTGAGCAGCAACCTTGAGAGATCTATGGATTTGAACCATTTGATCCTACCATTAACCATGTATTTGGCTTCTAGTTTGCCTTCCAAACTGCATCATCTCACACTTATCTGAATTGAACTCCAACTGCCACATTTCACCTATTTCTGCATCCTCTCTATATTTTGTTGCAGCCTTCAACACTAACTACAGCTCCAACCTTCCTATCATTTGCAAATTTACTGGCCCATCCTTCTACTTCATTTGGGTCATTTATAAAAATCACAATGAGCAGGGGGTCCCAGAACAGACCCCTGTAGAATTCCATGAGTCATTGACCTATAGGCAGAATATTCTGCTTTCTACAGGCAAGCCAATTCCAAATCCACATAGCAAAGGTGACATGGATTTCATGCCTCAAGACTTTCTGAACTAGTCTCCCATGGGGGATCCTATCAAATGTCTTACTAAAATCCATATACATCACATCTATCACCTTACCTTCATCAATTTCCTTTGTTACCTCCTCAAAAAATTCAAATAGACATGAGTCACGATCTCCTCACAAAGCCATGCTGACTATCCCTGAGGAGACTATACTTCTCTGATGCTCATCAATCCTGTCTTTAAGAATCCTCTCCAATAGTTTGCTCACTACTGATGTAAGACTCACTGTGTCTATAATTCCCAAGATTCTTATTATTACCTTTTTAAAACATGGGGACCACTTTTGCCATTCTCTAATCTTCCGGCACCTCTCCTCTGACCAAAGAGAAAGTAAAGATCATTGCCAACATCTATCTTTTCTATCCCTTCCCATAGCAACCTGGGGTATATCTCATCTGGTCCTGGGGACTTATCAATTCTAATGTTTTTAAGAAGATCCAGGATTTCCTCTTTCTTAAACTCAACATGGTCTAGCACCTGATATATTCTGATCTCACCTTGACCAGAGTCCTTCTCGCTGGTGAATACTAAAGCAAAGTATTCATTTCGGACCTCCACAACCTCCAACACATGTTGGCTCCTTTATCCTTAAGTGGTCTTACCTTCACTCTCATTATCCTTTTCTGCATGTATGTGTAGAATGCTTTAAGGTTTTCCTTAATCCTACTTGCCAAGGCCTTTGCATGCCACCTTCTAGGTCTCCTATTTCATTCCTGGCTCTCATATAATTCTCCGGAGTGCTTCTTCTGTTTTGCTTCCTAAATATCATGAATACCTCCTTCTTACTCTTAACTGGTGTCTCTCCTGTTTAGTTGCACATGGTTTCCTTTTCCTACCATCTTTTCCCTGTCCCATTGGGACAAATCTATCCAGAAACCCATGCAAGTGATCCCTAAACATCCTGCACATTTATTCTCTGCTTTCTCTTGAAAACATCTGTTCCCAATTTACTTTCCATCATTCCTGCCTCATCCCATCATAATTAACCATTCCCCAATTAAAGAATTTACCATTTTTTTCTGCTTTTATCCTTGTCCATAGCTATGCTAAAGCTCAGGGAGTTGTGTTCGCTATTACCTAAATTTTCTGCCACCAACAGGTCTTTCCCTGACCAGGTTCATTACCCAGTATGGCCTCTCCTCTAGTCGGCTGGTGTAGATACTGTCGAATTCCACCCCATCTATACCTCTTGCAGTAACGAAGTGCCAGTCAATATCTGGGAAGTTGAAGTCTCCCATAACAACAGCCCTGTATTTCCTGCATCATTCCAAAATCTGGCTACTTATATGTTGCTCAATGTCCCAAGCGCTATAGGAGAGCCTATAGACCACTCTCGGTAATTGCTCCCTTCCTATTTCTGACTTACACCCACATCAACACTTCCTCCACACTGTCCTCCCTTTCTGCAGCTGTGATACTGTCCCTGACCAGTAATGCTACTTCCCAGCCCAACTTTTTTTACCTCCCATCGTATCCCTTTTAAAACATCTAAGCCCTTGTACCTACATCAGCAAATCCAGCACTTGCATCAGCCCACATCGCCCACATCGCATGTCCGCATTCCAATCTTCTAGAGACACACAGGAGGCTTCAGATGCTGACATTTGGAGCAACAGACAATCTGCTGGAGGAATTGGAAGAGGGGCCTATTAAGATCTTCCAGCAGATATGCTCCTCATATCTCTTCTGCCAGGAAGGTCAAGTGCATGCAAATACATTGCAATCATAAGATAATTAATGAAGAGTGGCATAAAATAGTAAAGGGATGAAAAGAAGAGCAATGAAGGATTTTCAAAGGTTAGGACCTTAAAAGCTGAGTCATGACTGCTAATGGTGGACTGATTGAAGGGTAAAAATGCAGAAATCTCAGAAGTTTGTAGGGCTGGAGAAAGTGCAAAGGTGGAGGAGAAATGGAATTTGAAAGGTTTAAATTTGCGGCATTACTGGGAGCATTGCTTGTGAGCAACAAAACCAAACTATGTCAGGTAGAGGACATTGCTATCGCATTACTCTCGGAGCAGCAGCCTAGGTCAACTATTTTCTACTCCATCAGCAACCTACCCTTTTTCAAAACTCAGAGGTGAGGTTCTTCATGAAAATTTGTAAAAGAAATTCCTTAGATAACATCTGGAGCTTGGACTGGTCATCAGATGTATTATCACTCAGCACAAGGGTTAAGGAATGAGAAGTGTTCATCCATATGCCCCCGACTTTCAATCAGGCACTGTCTTTAATATCCAACTAGAGCCAGCCTATTAACTCACTAGCTACAAGAGCAAGTCTGAAGATGGATATGATAGTCATAGAGCACACAGAAAACAGGCCCTTCAGCCCACCATGTTGATGCCAAGCACCATTCTTTCTATACAAATCCCACTTATCTGCATTTGGTTCATAGCCAACGAGCCTGATGATTCAAGTGGTCATCCAGATACTTCTTGTTGTGAAAGTACTTGCCTCCACCACTCACAACTGTGTATTCACGACTACAATCATCCTCTAATTGAAAAAAGTCTTCCTCACCCTTATCACCCTTCAGCTAAAACCAATGCTTTTAGACAGCTCTGCCAAGTGAAAATAATCTTAATATTTCTCTTATCTGACATAATTTTGCATACCTCTATCAGTTTCCTTTGCTTCAAGTTACCTCAAGTTTCCTTTGCTTCAAGTTAGAGTGCACTCACATCTCCTGTGCACTCACATCCTTCTAATTGTGTGGCAATCTAGTTCATCTCAAAGCTTATAAATATTTCTGCACCACCTACATGGCAAAGTCAGAATCATTAAATACTTTCCTCTTGTCTGAATGCATGCAGTCATACCATTCAATTTGTTCAACATCATCTGGAAGAAAGCAATCAATTTGATTAGCATTTCATCTACTCGGCTGAATGACCACTAGCAGCACTTTAACTAGAAAGGATGTGTTACAGTGGCTTCCAAAGATGTCTGTAGCACCACAACTCACATTTTGCACCTCCAAACCTTGGCCAAATGGAAAGAATCACTCTAACTTGCACATTGTACCATGTTAATTTAGAATTGATCACTGTTTCTGGAACCAAGTCCTGAAATGTCTTAACAGACAGCTACAGTTTGTAGATGTTCATGAAAAAGGCTGATCTCCAAATTTCAAGGGCAGTTAGGTCGTGGCAATAAGTGATGGCACCATCAGTAGCCCCCACATTTGAGGGTGGCACGGATAATGAACCAGTTAGCACAACGCTGTTACAGCTCCAGCAATCAGGACGAGGTGTTTGAATCCCTTTTGTAAGGAGTTTGAATGTTCTTCCCATTTCTGCATGGGTTTTCCCCAAGGGCTCAGATTTCCTCTCACCGTTCAAAAATGGTCTGGGGTTTGTTAGTCAATTGGGTGTAATTGGACAGCACATGCTCATGGGTCAAAAGGGCCTGTTACCATGTTGCAAGTCTAAATAAAAAATTTAATCTTCTTGTCTGTACAAAACACAATTATATGGTAGCTCCCACAGCATCTAAATTACTCCCCTGTTGATCTGGAAACATGACTTTAAATTCCAGTGTGGATTTAAATTAAATAATTTAATTTATTAATGTTTGAAAATTAGTATTTATATGTGTCTGAAAACCACTGTGTTGTCATCAAAATTTATCTGGTTCATTTGTGTAGCTCAGGAAAGGAAACCCAGACTGGTTTACATGTGACTTCAGTGTGGTTAACTGCCTTCAGCAATGACCTCACAAGCCATTTGTTCAAGGTATAATTGGGAATGGATAACAATTTCATCTTTGCTAGTGATCCACATCCCAGGAATTAAATAAAGCAGAAAAATATTCAAATGGATACAATTCCTCTTTGTCAAGGACAACTGCTTAATCTCTGTGTGGGGATCAGGATATTCTATCACTTGACAGCCCATAAACAATTCAATGTATTGAATTTAATTTAATTCAAAAAGAAGACTGGCAATGACTGTATGATTTATACTGGGAGGGAGAAAACACAATTACAAAGACATTTTAGCATTTCATCAACTACTTTAATAATCTAATGGAATTATATGATAGAAATAGAAACTTAGCAAACCTCGCACTAATAAACACTTTTCAGTACAAATAACATGGAATGGAGAAATATATTTATTCATTAGTTTTTTAATCTAAAACTAATGCATCATTTCCATTCATAGTTTCCTCCTTGAGCAATACCATCATTTTAGAAGAATTTACAGATTGTAGGCAGTGCATTTTATTTGCTGCAAAGTGTCCGTGGATGTGAATTTATTATTCATGACAAAATATCAATGTATTCAGAAAATAAAAGTATGGGAGGGAACACTGCAAGAAATGCTCTCTTTTGCAGAGGCTCTGATACACGTTGGAACAACCTTCACATTCTGCCTTTATTTTAGCTCAAGTAATATTTCCAGCTAAATTCTGATAACCATAAACAATGCAATCTAATCACATAATTTTTTCAATGTTTTATATTTGCTCAAGGTAAATTCCATTTCAAATTTTGTTTTGCTGCTACATTTTATAATTCCTTTTACATGAGAAGAGCAATATTATGACATCTGCTGCAAATTGTCCAATTAGGAACAATGAAGCCTCTTGTCCATCTTGTGAGCAGAAGAACATTCTATCAATAAAATAGAAAATCCTTTGAAAGTGTTGTGGCAAACATTACATTTGCACACAGCATTACATTTTCCATTTCCTGAAATGTCAACAATCCAGTTTCTTTTTTTTTCATATTCAGGAGATCTGTTCTTAATCTCACCCTCATCCTTCTGCAAAAATGACATTGTGATCATGGGTAGTTAACTTAAACAGTCAGTAAGACATTGGGGCAATCATCCATTATCCTCCTTTTTCATGAAAAAACTTAGTTTTGGCTTTGTGAAGAACAAAATTAAGTGATTCATCGGGACTGGTTCCAAAGGCCCTGAGAAGTAGACTGCTTATTCAGCATGAAAGATATTAATTTTAAACCAGTGTTTCTCAACCTTTTTCTTTCCACTCACATACCACTATAAGTAATCCCTATGCCATAGGTGCTCTATGATTAGTAAGGGCTTGTTTAAGGTGGTATGTGGGTGAAAAGAAATAGTTTGAAAACCACTGTGTTAATCATACCTAATTGACTCGTTATGTGCACGGTTTCATAACTCCAAAGGAAATGGGCCAATGACAATTTTTCGCAAGCAAAATATTTCAGTAACAATTGGGTCTAGAGCAGTGATTCTCAACCTTCCCTTCCCACTCATATACCACCTTAAGCAATCCCTTACTAATCACAGAGCACAGAGGGCATAGAGATTACTTAAAGAGGTATGTGAGTGGAAAGAAAAAGGTTGAGAACCACTGTTTTAAACCATATTTTTCTATTCATGAAGAAAATCTCATTTTATTCTCCATATGCAATAATTGAGTCAGTACCAGGTATTGGTGGCAGTGTTAGTTTTTTTTAAATTGCCAAAAGACAGGAATATCTACTTGAACAAAATTCATGACCATCAATATGTCCCCACTACTTCTAATTGTCATTCTGAATGTGTGAGGCTAGAAAATGAATGCTGGTATTTTCAACAATTCTTACTGAAAACTAAATCTGATCTCCTCCTCAGGCATCAGCTTACATGGTTTGCCAGTGGGGGTCTTTGGGTATAAATATTTTGACAGGGTTTGATGCTTTTTCTGCTTTCTCACCCTGGAAATAAATGGATGTTTTGTCAGCAATTTTCTTATGAGCAGCATTCTGAATATTGTGTAATCTGTAGTACAGAGCAGAAATTGATCCCAAATTCCATTTGACCTGACCAAAATTGAGGATTCAGAAGTGTTTTCTTATTCATTCCAAGCCTAATTTCTTTTTCTGTTACATTTTGATAATCCTCTGAGATGCCAATAACCTTAAGGAGATGGGCACTGTGTATACCGGTACTGTGTGAGTTCTGACTCACCACCATGCTAAAACGTATGTATCGTCACTTTCAATGTCTAACCAGCACCCTATCCAACATGTTATGGTTAGAACTGGTTCTGTGCTTGAGCTTTCTTTCTTAAACATGTGTACTTGTCATCAACTCTGAAAATATCTTACTAAACCTATTGGAAACACATGAGATTGCAAATGATAAAATATTTTCTATTTTCATCATAAATTCTAGAGATTTGCTCTGGAGATTGTAACGACAGAGTATGTTGGACCATTAAAACATATTGGTAATCATGGCTTTCACTGCACTTCACAGTAAATAATAAAATTGTTTGATGGGTATTCAAAAATGTACCTAAATTAGCGATTGCAAGATTGCCAATGGGAAGATGCTAAAGTTTGACTGCTATAAATGTGTTCACCATGAATTAATCATATGCAGATGAAGGAGATCTATATTTCAGAACAATGCTCTAGGCCTGGCCATGCTACCCAAGCAATTGGATAAAGAAAGTTCATGTAGCATATCTTAAGATACTAAGAACACTCTCGATCAGCTATTTTCAATGCCGACCCTACAGCCCCCCTGGGGGCCACAACACATTTATATAAAAACCTTGTTTTCTTTTCACCTCACATAACTTTTTTTTGGTTTTTATGTAGTCAGTAGAAGAAAATACAAAATAAACTAAAACTTGACTGTTTTACAAGGAAAGGGGCCCATAAAATTTGAGCAGAGTCCTAAAAGGTTCATAGTCAAATAAAATTTTAGAATGGCTGGTCTAGATGTTGTTTTAACTCCTCTTCCAGCACCAAGTAAATTGTGGTAAATATTAGAACTACTGCATGACTGCTTGTCATTTCATTAATCCCTGCTCCTTCTCCTTACTATTTTGTTCAGACACCTGCCTACATTTTTCTCATACCTTGATGAAGGGCTCAAGCCTGAAACATTGGTTATGTATCTTTATCTTTGCTGTTTAAAGTACAGTTTGATCTGCTGAATTTCTCCAGAATTGTGTTTATTTTTTCATTCATTTCTTTGCTGATTTGTACAGATCTTTTATATTCATTAAGGAAACTCTACTGACAAAAAAAGTTACAAAGTATCATTTTCAAACTTGCAAACTACACCGCTAAATCCAAATGAAAATATGAGATAATTGCCAGTGACTAGCAATTATCTTGTATTCTCTGTAAAATTTATTCTGACCATTTGCTTTTGGGACTGTTTATTTCTACCGTGCATGCAGTTTTCATTGATGAACATGTACGGAGTCTGTAATGTTTATTTTTATTATAATAAAGAAACTTGGGTTCTTTTAAAACAACTATATTTTATTAGCCATAGACTCAAGACTGTGTAGAGTCATCAATCTTGAATCCAACCCAAGGTGCCACAAACTAGTCTCTGACTCCCTCTAGTGGTCAGGAGGATCTCTAGTACTCTATCATTACTGTCTCTGACTCCCTCTAGTAGTCAGGAGGATCTCTAGTATTCTATCACTACATCCCCTTTCCTTGAGATGTTTAATCTAACAGCTTAACACACCAATACAGTATTTATTTCAATTTATAGTTCAACACAAATGTAAACACAAACATCAGCAGCACAAGCTTTTAAGTGTGCAGTTCTTTTTCTTTTAGATATTCAGTCTTTCAGGTGCTTTTCTTGACAGAGGTGCTTGTGTCGGCACTGCTGGTCCACTACTGTCTAACACTGGTGGAATTTCCTCTGTTGCTGCGAAGGCTGGATCTTCTGCACCTGTCTGTTCCTGCAGTGTCTCTTGTGTTTTCAACAGGCTTTTTCAATTCCTCCTCAGTATTTGACCATCCTCTGTTTTGACAGTGTAGGATCTTGGATTTACTTCTCCCAGAAAAGTAACCTTTTTGTTAAAGTGTTGGATCTCTGAGTCTCAGTGTGTCATGTTGTGCCAGTGACCCTAAGCTTCTCGTTGACTTGTCGTAGTTTTCTTTTTGTCTCCATTGTAGATGCTTTTGTTTCTGTTTGACATCTTTGTTCTTGTTTAGGTCTGCAGAGTAGGGAAGTGTGGTGCGTAGTCTATATCAGAAGCTTAGTGGGTGTCATGCCATGTTCAAGTGGTGAAGCTCTGTAACTCAATAGAGCTAGATATGGATCTGAGCCACTGCTTTGTGCTTTCTTGAACAACTGTTTAACTATGTGAACTGCTTTCTCTCCTTTACCATTTGACAGTGAATGCAGAGGACTTGAACTCACATGTTGAAAATCATACTCCACTGATTTTGTGTATCTCCTATGATAAGGATAATACAATACAGAATAACATTTCCTTCTCTCTCCAAAAATTACTGTTTTACCCCTGTGTCTTTCACAGGAGGGTCAATTTCTTACAAATCTTTTCAAGATCTCTCTCTCTTTTATGTTTCTCTGAAATTATATGATCTGACATCACTACTATTTCAGTTATATTTCTGTCCAAAAGACACTTGTCACTTCACATCCACAAATTTCTGGCCTCATTTCTGTTTAAATGGTTATATGACTCCGTAAAGTCTACACAGGTGATTCCAATGGTACTTGAATTTTGAAACAGCTGCCAGCATAATGCTGAATATACACAAAAATGATTTTAAGTACCTGAGTTTTCAATTAGGAAACTACTTCAACTTTATGGATTTGTTTTTCCAGACGTATCAATTCCGAAAATGACCTCTCTGTGTAAAGGTCTGTGGTGTCTCTGTGTGATCCTGAATCCAGCCCACAATTCCCTCACTAGAAATATATTTAACTCTATAACTTACTTTACTAAAGATTAACACTAATCCATTACACCATGCACATGCTTAAGTTACTGTTCTTTTTCACAGACACCATTGAATTCACCCATTTTGTGGGCTCCTCTGCTTTCTTTATGATCCCTAGAGTCATCATTCAGTCGAGTTCCTGCTGGAGCTTTTATTTTAGTGGCATGGAACCTGCCTCGGGGCATGCACTACTGGCTGTGCATCCTCCTTTAACTGTATCATATAGGTGCCGCTTTAGTTGCCCATTCAGAGCCAGCTCTTCAGCGCTTGACGTCCTGCTTTGCGGAAACTGCCAAAATGTTTGGCCTGGAAGTCAGCCTGAAGAAAACTGAGGTCCTCCATCAGCCAGCTCCCCACCATGACTACCAGCCCCCCCACATCTCCATCGGGCACACAAAACTCAAAACGGTCAACCAGTTTACCTATCTCGGCTGCACCATTTCATCAGATGCAAGGATCGACAATGAGATAGACAACAGACTCGCCAAGGCAAATAGCGCCTTTGGAAGACTACACAAAAGAGTCTGGAAAAACAACCAACTGAAAAACCTCACAAAGATAAGCGTATACAGAGCCGTTGTCATACCCACACTCCTGTTCGGCTCCGAATCATGGGTCCTCTACCGGCACCACCTACGGCTCCTAGAACGCTTCCACCAGCGTTGTCTCCGCTCTATCCTCAACATCCATTGGAGCGCTTACACCCCTAACGTCGAGGTACTCGAGATGGCAGAGGTCGACAGCATCGAGTCCACGCTGCTGAAGATCCAGCTGCGCTGGATGGGTCACGTCTCCAGAATGGAGGACCATCGCCTTCCCAAGATCGTATTATATGGCGAGCTCTCCACTGGCCACCGTGACAGAGGTGCACCAAAGAAAAGGTACAAGGACTGCCTAAAGAAATCTCTTGGTGCCTGCCACATTGACCACCGCCAGTGGGCTGATAACGCCTCAAACCGTGCATCTTGGCGCTTCACAGTTTGGCGGGCAGCAGCCTCCTTTGAAGAAGACCGCAGAGCCCACCTCACTGACAAAAGGCAAAGGAGGAAAAACCCAACACCCAACCCCAACCAACCAATTTTCCCTTGCAACCGCTGCAATCGTGTCTGCCTGTCCCGCATTGGACTTGTCAGCCACAAACGAGCCTGCAGCTGACGTGGACTTTTTTACCCCCTCCATAAATCTTCGTCCGCGAAGCCAAGCCAAAGATAGGTGAATGGTAGAACTCCAAACCCCTTGAAGATGTGTGGAAATTGATCCAGTATTTCCTCTATGTTGTTCCATGCATTGGCGCTGTTAATGTGGTACACCCACTTGACCAGGCTTAAGTTTTCACATGTTTTGTCACCCAGCAGTGATTCATGTCTAAATGGGACTTCTGTGAATCTGAGATAGTGTTCTTTATCATTGACTTTCACTTTGAGTTTACATGTACCTTATGTGTTGATACTCTGCTCATTGTAGGCTTTGAGCTGTACAGGATTTGCATGGATGTAGGGCTTTATCTTCATTGCCTTGATGTCACGCTCACAGATCAAATTGACCTTTGCTCCTGTGGTCCAGCTTGAAAGGAATATTTGGTACATTTGTATGCAATGACACAGTCCATTTATTCTACTTAACTCTGCTCAAGCTTGGTGGTTCAGTGTCTGTTGGTTTATAATCTTCCTGAACTACCATGCCCACCAAAAGTGTATCACTTGAGGGCAGTTTCTTCTATAGTGTGTACAGTGAGCACGCTTTCACATCTGTTTTGTTTCCCTTTGGAAAAACATTGATTTGCATTGTGATTCCCTTTGCATTTATTACAGACTTTTCAGTCGGCTAGGCATTGTTTTGGTGCATAATGAGTAGCACATCATTTGCAATTGAATGTCTCTCCATCTTTTTGTTGTTTCCTCTATCTTTTTTTTGTGTATTTGTGTGGACACACACTGTAGCTTTGACTGTGTCTTCATTTTCACTAGCTTTTTCACTCTCACCAAACTTTTTTGTGTGCTGCAGAGTTAATTCACTGGTGTGGCATATCTCCACAGATCCAGCTAAGGTAAGCTCTGTCTCTCGCAGCAACCTCTCTTTCACTTTCTTATTAATAAGCCTGAACACAATTTAATCATGGATTATTGAATCTTGCACAATCCGATTTTTATTTTTAACCGTCCGTTAAAAATGTATCAAAGCTCTCTCCCTGCAGGTGCATGCGCTAGTGAAACATGTACCTCTCGAATATTTCATTTTTCTTTGATCAATCGTGTTCATCAAACATCTCGACAACCATGTCAAACCTGACTTGGTCAACTCCCTCGGCAAAAACAAATGTGTTGAAAACCTCTAGTGCTTGAGGTCTCGCCAGGGTAAGTAGCTGTTCAATCTTCCATGCATCAGGTTTGCTATCAAGTCCAATGGCTGGCTTTCAATGGTAATCATTTGTTTTGTTATTGGTACATAGCTACAAGTGTCCAATCGCAATAATACAGGTAGTGGAAACCAGGTACAGGTCATGTAAACTTCAGGTGAAATAGGCATCAGCAGGGGGTACAGTGCCGTCAGAACTTATTGGAGTGTCGCTCCGGCACCTCAGGAGGCATCTCTGGCACCTCAGGGGGCAGCTCCGTCACCTCATGGAGCTGCTCCAGGCACCACATAGGGTGGCTCTGGCATCTACATGTTGCCATTTTTGGTGAGCTCCAGCACCTAAAAAATTAGCACTGCACCCCTGGACATCAGGTAATCATACACATTGTCTTACTGTATATATTCACAGATTATGTATATAACTGGTAAGACTGGTACGTATTAACATCCCCAGATGTTGTTGACCTGAGAGGTCAACCACGTAGGTGAGTTTGGATACACATCTATGCCAGACTGGCAGATTTTATTCTGGAGGACATTATTGTAACAGATGGACTTTTATGACCACCACATAAATTCAGTGTGACGATCACTGAGGTTAATTCTTTATTTCAATTCCAGATTTATTTAATTATTGGTTAAATTCCTTATATGCCATTGTCCATTACAATTTAGATCTCTGGATCAGTGAACAAGGGTGTTGGTTAGCATTCATGACCTTATACCCATTTTCAAGTGTTTTCCAATTTATACCTGATTGATCAATTACAGACTATTTTAGACAAATAGATATAAAATGATGTATCTTATGGATGAAATAAATAACAATTTTATGATTTAACTGTACAGTCATGCATTACTTAATACCCACAATACCTTCTGTGAAATAGGACGCTATGTGATTTGGGCATTGTGTGAACATCATATTATATACTTAGCAAAGCTACGTCACTCAAGAGACACACAATACATGAGATTGGATGCTACTACCTATGAGTTGAATCATATACTGTTATACGATAAACGTTTTATTTGTAAGTAGGGAAAGTTCACATTAAAATAATGAAAGAAAGTACAATACATACATAAGTCAGTAGCATAGGGGTTTGTTATGATTATCAAGACATATGTATTATAGGTTATACATGCACTGCACCATTATATGGCCGGCAGCACATCACTTTGTATACCAGAGACATAAGATACACATGTTGTGTGCGGGAAGCTGTTGCATTCATTACGTCCATTTACGTCTGCTACATCCCATTCTCCGATCGGGATGTCTGAACTCTATTATAACCTTATGGGACCACAGACATATGTGCAGTTGGACGTTGCCCGAATGGACATTGCACGGTGCATGACTGTATTTAATTAAATTAAATTTTAAATCATAAAAATAGAAATAGTAATAAAATATCTATGTATTAGTTAATTGTAAAACAAGCAATGATAGAATTTATTCAAAATAGTATTGAATTTTATAATACCATTGACAGTGTATTGATATCTGATATGCAATTTATTTTGGAATAAATCAAATTAATTAACTGAATTTGGACAGAATTGCACTTAAATTTCTTCCTTTTCAAAGTTTCATTCTAAATTATACATAATTCCTCCAAGCACAAGGCTTCTTGTGCCAGACTTCTTTTACTGTAGGAATTACCTTTGTATTTCAATTTGAACAGAAAACCTTCATTCAGAACTGGGATCAGCATTTGACCTGATCCTCCATTCACCTCTTTATAAAACTTCCCATATTTGTGTAGCAAGTTTGCATGTGAAACAGAAGGAAGTGAGCTGCTTTAAATGTTGCCTGTCTGCCACTTAACCTGATCTATACTTACGGACTTGCTTCATTTTCTATTATAGTCATTCCAACTGTGATAGTACAGATCTATCACCAATGTATATAGTGTATATAGTTACAGTATATAGACTGTGCTTATAGTGATTGGCTGAGAGCTAAGCCACGCCTACTGTCTGGGCCTTAAAGGGTTGTGTCCCTAGCCAGGTCGGATCATTCCGGACTGGTCGGCCACCTGTGAAGAGCTCCTGTCTTTTGCTAATAAAAGCCTTGGTTTGGATCAACAAGTCTTTGGTTCTTTCGACGAGCTCTACACCAACAAAGATGAGTTCTGTTTTATTCATTTGGCAATAAAGCAGGGAACCAAAGCCCAAGAACAAAGAATCATGCTGAATTTATGAATGAATAACTTAGTTTCCTGACAATTTCAAACAATTATGCTGTACTTCCTTTCTCTAGTATGTCCTGCGTTTGAACATATCGGAGAAGCTTGCCTTTCTCTCCAATGTATTGAACTTGTTTTACAACAATGCCAATACTAACTATCCTCAGATTTATTTTTGCAAGGACACCCAATAATTAGTATGCTTGATCAGATGAATGATTGTACAGATGAAATAAAATAAGGACATCTGGTTTTGAATTCCTTTTTACCATCTTGGCACTATTATTGCATTTTATACGAAATGCAAAGATGTCAGGCTTCATCTATAGTTCACTCATCCCTTAATTGTGATATTATTGGGCTAACTTTTAAATTTTACCAATGCTGATTCTTGTCTCATTGCCATTCTGTGTATATCTTTTCTTCCTGCCCAGTGACTGCAACTTTTACTGTTACAACTATCTTCCTTTATAATCACCAGGAGAGACTAGAATGCTGTTGTTATTTATGACTCATTCAGAAAAGATCCATACCAAAGTTGAATTGAGTTTTCTGTGGTTATTAAACGTTATATGGATTATTACATTATTACAACTTTGTTAAATGGTAATAAAAATTTCAAGCCCCTTTATCTTCGCCGAACAAAGGAAATCAAAACTGACCATTTATTTTAAAACATGCAGAGAAAGAGAGAGACTTTGGCTAACAATACATTTCTATGGAGACACTCAAAGAACATAAACAACATCTACCCAGACTGCTTGCAGAATCCGCTTGTAACCTGCGTTTTAACCCGTACATTAAATTTTTCCAAGAACATTAATCCTGTGGATCGGAGGTCTTGTTTAACACATGAGGTTGGTGAATAAGTTGAAATCAAGGTCAAAATAAAGCAATTATTGCAAACACTTTTTATATGAATCCTCACAAGTATCAATGGATTGAGCTTTAGGGGGCTATTTTCTTTCTGACATTTGTGCAATTATTTTTAACCATAAGGAACTTGTACTTGATGCCAGAGGGAAAATATGCCAATGTGGGCAATACACCATGCCAGGAAGAAAACAGTCAATGCATCAATACACACAAATTAAGTCAACAATGTTAATGATACAACCATTCTGGTTACTTTTATCCCTAATATCACAGACGCTGACTTGTTGAAGATCAAATGGTGGAGCAATTAGCATTTCTGGAATACCGTTGTAGAAGAAAAGAAGGAAAAGAAGTAAAGGACAAATAAATCTGCAGCTTAAGTGATAACAAAAGGAGTTCAAAATCTACAGCAACAGTGCTTTCTACTCTGAGGAATGTGGCATAAGAATCTTTGAAATCAGTGACAAACGTGCCACATCCTGCAATGAACTGTTGCAGAACCAGACCATTGCCTGTAGCAGTCAAAGTCACAGCAATCTGGAAGCTTTTTGCTTTGAGCTTTTTCCAATCAACCACGGATTACAGCATCATCAGTTATTAACAGGTTGCCACCATCTGGCTGATAACAGGAAACAGCAGAAAGTGTAGCCAAGAGGTTTAAAAAAAGCAGTAAAGTCTCTATGATATTGTATGGTGTTGATGATCATGGAAAATAAATTGTTATTGTTGACATTTGTTGATGATCTGAGATGAGAAGATGAGTCTTTCCCTTGTATATTTCATTATAATTTTGCATAATCCGCAAATTTTCAGTTTTAGCCAAATAATTTTTTAGAATATTCAAAAAATACCAGGGTTCCAAATATACTGGGGGCATAGGTTAATTGGGTGTAAATTGGGCAGCACATACTTGTGGGCCAAAATGGCCTGTTACCGTTAGCTGTTGTGGGTGGAGGAAACATGGCCTCCCTGCCTGTCTGGAATGTGTGTATTGTGGGTGGTCATATGTCCTCCCTTGTCTGAAACTTATTCAGAAGTCATATCACCTGTTAATCAAGGTTGGACTCTGACCATTAATTGGTGCACACCTTGACATTGGCTAATTTAAATACCTTTGTACTTGGCCTTTGTAATTGAGCCATTCCCACCACCACCCCCCACCCCCATAAATTACCTGGTCTGGACCCTCCAGCCCTCCTGTACTTAATCTTAGGCTATTTGCTGTTGTAATCAACTAGATCATTCTGGCACTGAGCCATTGGATTCCTTTAGATTACTTGGGCTGGACCCCCCCAGCCCTCCAGCACTATAATGGGCATCGCATGTGCTTGATTCTTCCTCTTCGCCATCTTCAATGGACCACCCTGCATCACTCCAGGCCAAGTACTATGGAATGGTGCTGGAGAAATCATTGATGCACTGTTAAAGGGTTGGGAGTGTTTTAGTTAGTGTCCCTAGTAGCATAGAGCTGTGCCTGCACTGAGTCAAGGGGTGAAGGGTATTGCATTGTTTTGTTTTTCCTTGATTCTATGTACCCAGAATGTTATGTATGTGTGAGTGTATTTTATCCTCACTGTGATTTTTCCACACTCATCTATAAATTGTGCGCATATGTGTTATTCCTGTTATTATTTTTCCACTCTCATCTATAAATTGTGCGCGTATGTGTTATTCCCTTTATCATTTTTCCACTCATCTATAAATTGTGCGCGTGTGTTATTCCGATTATCATTTTTCCACACTCATCTATAAATTGTGCGCATATGTGTTATTCCCGTTATCATTTTTCCACACTCATCTATAAATTGTGCGTGTATATGTTATTCCCGTTATCATTTTTCCACACTCATCTATAAATTGTGCGCGTATGTGTTATTCCCATTATAATTTTTCCACACTCATCTATAAATTGTGCGCATATGTGTTATTCCCATTAACATTTTTCCACACTCATCTATAAATTGTGCGCGTTTGTGTTATTCTCGTTACCATTTTCCCCACACTCGCCTTTTGTTAATAAAATCATTTACTACTAGACTGTGTTCAAAGTCCTTGCTTTTGAGACCCATCAAATTTGTTTTCTCACTCACAACATTTGACTAAATTTTTAAAAAGAATTATTGTACTACTTCACATAAGAAGATTTCCCCTTGAAAATGCCCTGTATTGTATTGACATCAATAAGTTGCTGGTGGGTATCTCTTCAAAAAAACAAATTTAGCAGTGATTCAGAAAGTGAAGCAGATTTCTTGTTGCAACCTTAATTTGGCCACTGATCTTGGCTTTACCTTCTCCCACCTATTTCCCAACAAGAAACCAAAATCAAAGCATTAATTGCATGATTTTGGCTCAGCTGAGTACTTGCTCTGTGCAATAGAAGGACCGAGTTAAGGGAGATAAAGACCAGAGGGCATGGGTTAAGAGTGATAGGGGAAAAGTTTAAAGGGAACATCAGGGGGAGCTTCTTCACGCAAAGTGAAAGGATGTGTCAGCTGAATTGGTAAACGTAGGCTCAATTTTGACATTTAAGAAAGATTTAGACAGGTACATGCATGGGAGGGAAATGAAGAGGTATGGTTTGGCAATTCAGTGGAACTAGGCAGATAAATTGTTTGGCACAGACAAGAAGGGCTAAAGGGCCTGTTTCTGTACTGTAATGTTCTATGGTTCTATTGCTCCATGGTTCACTGGTTCTAAAAAAAAGCCATAGGACAGAAAACTCTCTGAAAAATTATGGATTTGTTTTTCCTTGGGTTCTCTGGTGTACTTTCTTAAAGCTTGGTTGCTTTCTTCTCTAATTAATTATTTTCCACATTTCAGATGATCCTCAACACCACTTCATACCAATGTCCATCCGCCTGTGCTACAATGTGTTCCTTTAATGTGTGGATGGGTAAGTGATTCTACTCCTAAAAGTATATGAGATCAACCTTATTACTTTGGTATCAAGCAACAAACACTTTGAATTGTCGCTGTGTGTCACATCCTGCAAGAAGATTCAGGAATCAACAAGAAAATACAAGACAATCATTATGCACAAAAATCTTTTTTTTTTGAAGCACCAGAAACAATCTGTAGCACATTTGGGTGAGAGTTGGGATCACTGAGGTGACCCAAAACATAGAAAACAATCAGCAGGAGAAGAAATATCTCAAAGCAACCTTCCAATTTTTTTATAAACATATTAAAAACCTTGTTAATCTTTCTCTTCATCACCAGATCAAAGCCAGCACCAGCTCCAGATGGGGGAGAGGGGTGGGATGGGGGGAAGGGGTGAGGAGCTGAATGGTAGTTGCAAGTATCTCGGTGCAAACTCCCAGCAGGAATGTTGCAGACTGCCAACCAACATTAGAATTCTGAGAACGGATCTAAAAATAACAAACATAATAAGCATAACAGTCTTGAACACAAAATGAAAAAAATGCCCCTTTTCCAATCTGACAGAACTCAATTAAGTACATATTCAAATTCTGAGCCCCAACATCAAATTAAGGTCTGTATTCACACAGATTGTCAGGTTATTGGAGATTTATTTAAGAGATTATTTATTTGCTATTGTATCTTCGGAGGATAATGACAAATAATTGTGTGTGTGTGTGTGTGTGTGTGTGTGTGTGTGTGTGTGTGTGTGTGTGTGTGTGTGTGTGTGTGTGTGTGTGTGTGTGTGTGTTGATTTGAAGGATTTGAACTAAAATTCTTCATTTTACTATGAGTCACTTTTGGTATTATCTATGATGCCATGCTCTTTATCAACTACAGATAAACATTTAACACCATCATTCCCTCAAAACTGATCAGCAAACTCCAAGAACTGAGAGTTTACACCCGACTCTGTAATTGGATCAAGGATTTCTCACCACCAGACCACAATCAATGAAGATTGGTAAGAACATCTCCTCCACAATTACTATCAGTAGTGGAGCACCGCATGGCTGTGTTCTTAGCCCTCTGCTCTACTCACTTTACATCTATGACTGTGTACAACAATAACACCATTTACATATTCGCTGATGATCCCACAGTAGTGGGTTGTATAAAGGAAGGGAATGAGTTGGCATGTAGGATGGAGATTGAAAACTTGGCTGAATGGTGCACCAACAACAAACTTGCACTCAATATCTCCAAAACTATGGAGCTGATTGTTGACTTCAGGAAGAGAAAGCCAGAGATATACAATCCAGTGATCGTTGGAGGAATCAGAGGTGGAGAGAGTGAGCAAAAGTTCTTGGGAGTTACTATCTTAGAGGATCTTTCCTGGACCCAAACACCAATGGCATCATGAAGAAAGCACATCAGTGCCGCTACTTCCTCAGGAGTTTGTGGAGGTTTGGTATGACACCAGAAACCCTGGCTAATTTCTACAGAAGTATGGTGGAAGGTGTGCTGACTGGCTGCATCACAGTCAGGTATGGGGAGACCAATACATCTGAGCATACACAGCCCAGGTCATCAAAGACAAACATCCCCACCATCGAGAACATCTACAGGGAATGCTACCATCAGAGAGCAGCAGCAATCATCAAGGATCCACATCAACCAGCACATATCTCACTGCTGCCATCAGGAAAGAGGCGTAGGAGCCACAAAATTCGCACTAACAGGTTCAGGAACAGCTGCTACCCCTCCACCATCAGACTCCTCTACGACAAACTCAATCAGAGGCTCATTTAAGGACTCTTAATTGTGCACTTTATTGATTGTCCAATACAGAGAGAAAAAAGGCAGTTTGTTTACATTTGTTATCTGTTTACAGTTCTTTGTTTATTTACATGTTAAGTTGGGTACAGTTTTTATTTGCACTACCAATTAGGGGTAATTCTGCTGCACCCACAGGAAAAAAAATCTTGGGGTTCTGTGTGATGTCATGTACAATATGTACTCCAATCATAAATCTGAAAATCTGAAAATATACAGATGGTTCCTGGGTAATGAATGGGCACTGTTTTCACAGATCTTCATGAGTTGATTTCTCCATGTTCAAAAATACACAAAAATCACTCAATATATTAACTATATGCCCACAGTAATGGAATAAGTGTAAGCAAAAACATATAAGGCTAAAAGGAAGAGAAAGAGAGATGAACGTGAGCATACTGTATGTTCACAGGGCAGATTTTAAACAGTAATATTCTGGAGCTCTTTCATCTGTTGGGCTGTTCATAAAGCAGGTATTTGTAACCCAGTTATGTTCTTTTATTTTAGAGTATTTAGAAGAATAATTGCTTTTCTCCATAGAAAAAAGCTGAGAATTATCTGAAATAGTTTTGGAAATTAGCATTTGCAAAATGTGTATAACAATTTCAAAATGAATCAGCAAACTTTGGGCAAAAGAATTGATTGAATTAGTCTAAAACCACATGCTCATGTTTTCCATAATCCTTTACATTGATTCAACCCTGGATCTGGCTCCGCTACAAAACTGTTCACCCCCTCAGGTCAACTTGGCGAGATTCCACAGATTCCACAAGTTCAGGGAGGCTCTTCCAAATGTGCTCTGTTCTGCAGCATCCAGGCCCTTTCAGGCATGCAGTTATAGTTTCTTTTAAATTTAAAACTCTTACTCTACTCAGCAACTGATTAATGAGCTCAGGGATTTTTTTTTATGTCACTTTTTAGCATTTAAATTTGTTACCCATTGATTGATCAAACAGATTTATAATATTAATAAAAAATTTCAAATCCATTACCAGTAACTCTGCACAACCATTTAAAATCTCTGCTGAGTCTTGGGAATCAGCTTTATGGAATCTTTCTCAGTCAAGGTAATAAGCTCTGATTAAAAGTATTTATTATCTTAAACCAAGAGTGATCATCCTCCAATTTTTATTGAGTGTTAATTACTTTCGTAGAAATATTTCTAATTCAGTGAACTTCATACTTGATAAAATCTGAATTGGGATCAGTTTCCTTCTTTTAGTGAAATGCCTTGAAATGCATCTTTAACTCCATATTATCATACAAAACCCCCAAAAAATGAAAACAAGTCATAAACTTTATAAAACGGAAAAAGATGCCGAAAGGTATGTATTCTCAAAATGAGATGAGGCGGGGGGTGGTGGGGGGTGAAGAGGTGGGAAGGTTTGTGCATTGGCCCTTAGATTTTCTTTGAAGACTATGGTCACCTGTGTACAGAAATGGGAATATATGAGAACTGCAGCAACAAAAATATTTTGCTTCGAAATGGTTCAAATGGTGTCTTATATCTTGACTGCAAGTTGAATTTTGAGTGATTTTTCTTTCTTCCTGTCCTGAAATCTATATTCACAGACAGAAATACTGTGGGAAGCTTTTTTAAAAAAAAACTGCCATGAAACATGAATGATACATAACAATTGTGGTTGCTATATCAACATGTCCTGGAATTTCAGAATGCTTAGTGCAATCTGGAGTGTAATGTTGGACGAGGCCTTAAATTTGTGTTGTCAGAGTTCCTGAAATAATCTTGAGCACTCACATCAATTACACAACAGCAATATCCAGAGATGTTGTGAGTAATAAACATTTAAAAATAAATTCACAAAGACAGTCACTAACAGGAAAGGTGTTAGGACAATGATACACATGTATGTGCATCACCACTTAGTGCCGTGCATGTATGGTGATGCGCATGTATCACCACTTAGTGCCAGACACCTGCTATGTGCTATTAATTAGAGAATTGTCACTAAACATATTGCTCAAAAAAAAATGATTTCACACACTTTTACTTTCTAACCTGGATGAGACAAAAAGCAGATTGAAAACTGAATGTGGGCTCTTTTGTACCATAAAGAAAGGAAAACTGATCATCTATTCAATTTTTTTAGCTCATTTTCATTCCAAGTAGAATATGTGTGAGTATCATAAATTCACAAATTCTCACTTGCAAGCAACACAGCTCCTCATTGACGTTTTTCTCTGAATGACATTTGCTCATCTCTAACACAAACCCAACTAATAATAACCGATTCGGAATAAGTGAAAAAGTGTTATTCAATTCAGAAAACATAATGATTAACAGCTTCTATTCCTCTATACTCTTGAAGGAATATAAAGTTTAACATTTAATGGAACAAATGTCTATGATTCACCATTCCTGGAATTTCTGGGTTTTTTTTTAATTGATCAAATTGAAATTGGACTATTTTCCTGATGCACCATCAATTAATCACAAAAGACTGAAGATGTGAAACTCACAGACTTTCATTAACTATCAGCTGCTTTCAGGTGGAATCGCCGGAAGAATACAGTTCTGGAGCCAGCTGCGGGTGTCTGTGAAGTGACATTCAGGTGGCAGCGCTGAAGGCGCCTGAAAGGTCCGCAGCGGGGAGAGGTGCCGTGGAGCAAACGCCTGCTCCTGCCAACAGTGGCTGTAGTTCCGCCCACTGTCGTGATGTCATTTTCAGCGCGTCGAGGCTGAAGCTGTAAGGATCATGGCGGGCATGGAGCAGAGAAGAGAAATGCTTAGGATGTTGGCATCCTGTGTCAGCGTGCAGGACCAGATACATGAAATCCTCAGTAAGGCCACAAAATATGTTGAAGTTCTTCTCAGCTCCATGAGATAAGAACATCGCCTAACTGAGATCAGGCAATGGTTCTTGCAAAGGTTGTGGGTCAGAAGGCAACAATTAGAAGTGGAAACGGTTACAGAGTGTAGGCACCGCAGACAGAGACAAATGCTGCTTGTCAGTCAATTGGCCATGATAACAAATCGGTCTCTTTGGATGTTGAACAGATCCCAGAGGGCTGCATTCTGGAGTAATGTCCTCACCAAATTTGATGATGACAAGTGGAGGAGACACTTCCGTATGATGCGGGGCACCTTCAACTTCATGCTGGAACTCATTGAACCTCACCTGCAGCCTCATAGACCAGATGCGCAGTGGCCATTCGAGCCGGGAGTTCAACTGGCTGTGCCACCCCTTGTGAGTATCGATCCATCAGTGCCATCTTTGGAATAGGTGTCAGCACTGTGTGCATGGTGGTGCAGCAGGTGACTGGAGCCTTGAAGGGCATCCTCGGTAAGCATTTCATCTCCCTGCCAAGTGGAACAAGCTTCCAGGAGACAATTGACAGCTTTGCAGAAAAGAGCTACCCAATGTGTGCTAGTGTCATTGATGGGTTACATATTTCAGAAGTGAGAGTAAGGAGGAGGTTGGGGGGGGAGGAGAACCCGGTGCTGGATCCCAGCATCACATTCCTCTCCATGTGCCATCGTGATGCATTGATGTTGAATTATATGGCAAGCCTGTGCGAGGGGGCAGGTACATGGGAGGGGATCCATTGGGCTCTTGGAACTTGGACGGGCAGGCCTCACATTGCATGAAAATTCCCTGGAATGTGGAGGACTGCCTGTCCAGTGCAGCACTGAGATGCTCCAGTGCAGATGACAAGCAAGTCATGGCCTGCACGTGCTTGTCACCTTCCGACTGGCGCGTTGTCTCCTCGTCCTTCATCAGTTCCATGAGCAGCGCTCTCTCCTACTCCAGTGCCACCTCTGCACACTGGCGGTCCCTCTCTCCTTCCTCCTGCTCAAATGTGGACATCATGCTATGCAGCTCCTTGGACAGAATCTGAGCCTTTGTCAGCCTCCTGCACTTGCATGACAGGGCACTGAGGGTCAAATCAGGAAAAGTGCATCAGTATTTCAATTATGTGCTTCCCAATCAGTTCTACTATACCTGTGTCCTCTATTGAGAGAGCCGCCTGGCTACTTCCATTTCCACTCCTGCTTTCGGGGGCATCCAAGGCTGTGCCAGTGGAGTCATCTTCAGTGACCTGCGCCTCCTGGGTCTGCATCTCTCGTCCTTCAGCGCTGCTGGTTGCCCCAGGGATGAGCTATGGGGAACAAAGGCTCTCCAGAGCACTGGAAACACTCAAGGGTTCTGCAGAGCAGCTGGACCCCCATAGAATGTGGTATTGATCAAAGTACTGTCACTCCATCCGAGCGTTTCCACTCTTCCGGTTATGATCCAGCACACCGTGGAAAACTTTTTACGCAGGCTCTTCGGCTTGGTCATTACCTGTGTTATAGTGTGGACATGACCACTAGCTGAGAGTGCAGTGGCCACTCTTTCATATGTGGGACCATCCCTCACTGTCCCTGTGAGCTCCCTTCCCTGGGCTTCTTGAGATAAATGCTCTAGAAAAAGTCTGATCTCAGCATCAGTCCAGTTTGACACCATGGAATCAAAATGAGCCTCCAAAGTACTGAAAAACGTGACTGCACCAGTAATGCCGAGCCTGCACATTTTCAGGTTTTTCCAAAATCACGTCAAGCATCCCAGGCTGATGACATAGAATGTTTAAATGTGAATCTGTGGAAGAACATCTGATTATTCAAAGTTAGGCCTGCCACCATATCATACCATACCCCCTAGCAGCTGCTGCCACTTTCAGGTGCCTAGGGGGAGCGCTCAGAAGCGGAGAATACACCTACCCGAGGAGGGTTTGGTAAGTACTTCTCGGGCCAGGTATCTCCGCTTTCAGGTGGCCTCCTAACAGCCACATTAGGGTATTTTAGGCAGCTTTACTTTGGGGTATTCTGGCCACCTGAAAGCGGCTTATAGACTGGAACAGCCGTCAACCTCATTGACTGATCAAGGCAGAGTGGAATGGGGAGCATTAAAAGGGCTATGGGTAGGATCGGTCTTGGGAGGCGTGTCCAGCTGGCAGCAGCCAATCATAGCATTACAGTGGTTTACCACATTTCCAACGGATTATGGAATTTTAATGGCATATTATGTCAGTCCAAAATTATTTTCCTTATCATTCTGTTAAAAATATCATCCTGAAAACAGACCTTGTCGTATATATGGACATAACTGCAGACCCCTATTGTATGTCTCATCGCTTAACATTGCTTTTTGACTTATACACAAGCTATTAAAAGGCTCCCTGTTTTGTCACCAATGGACACCCTTTAAATCTTTTGAATACACTTTTTTTTTAATTTGATGACCATTGTACATCAATATAGAACATAGAATTTTACAGTACAGTACAATGTTGTGCTGACCTTTACAAACCTACTCAACAAATTAAATCTTCCCTACCTCACACCCATAACCCTCTATTTTTCTTGCATCCACGTGCCTGTCTAAAAGTTTTTTGAATGTCCCAATTATACTAGCCTCCACCAGCCAATGCAATCCAGGCACCCACTACTCTGTAAAAAGCTTACCCCTGATGTCTCCCCTAAACCTCCTTCCCCTCATCTTGTACAGATATCCTCTGGAGTTTGCTATTCTCATCCTGGTAAAATGGTTGTCCACCCTAACAATGCATCTTATAATCTTGCAGATTTCTATTAAGTCACCTTTCATTGTTCTCTGCTCCATAAAGAAAAGCCCCATTTCTGTCAACCTTGCCTCATAAGACATTATCCAATCCAAACAAGATTCTGGTAAATCTCTTCTGCACCCTTTCCATAGCTTTCACATCCTTCTTGTAATGTCGCAACCAGAACTGAATATAATATTCTAAGTGGAGTCTAACCAGAATTTTATGGAGATGTCACATAACCTTATGTTATGTTGAACTCAAGCCCCCAAGTAATGAAGGCCAGCATGCCTTAAGGCTACTTAATTACTCAATAAGAAGTTTTGAAAGATTTAGTCCCAAGGTCCCTCTGGTTTTCCACACTGTTAAGAATCCATTAGCCAATGTTATGAGTCCAGAGGACCCCAAAACCCAGCAGCAATAGGAATTCACCAAGACAAATGGTTACTTAAACAAAAGTTGCTTTTAATTATCTTGAAACATAAAAACAGGATCAAACTTATTACTATTAACTTAACCTAACTTAACCTCCTTCTAATTCTAAGTGCACATGGATGTAATGTGTGTGTGTAAGTTCAGAAAAGTTCTTTAATTCACAGTCCAATCTCACTTCTCACTCCTTCAAGTTCACTAGTTGCAGGCAATTCTTATACTGTGCACAGAATTTAACATTTATGAAGTTCACCAGGCTTTGGTGCTTGAAAGATAAATGGTTACCACTCAGGAAGGTTCTTGTCAGTTTTCAGAGAGAGATTTGCTGCTCGTTGAGCACCCACAACCGATTCCTTCTGAATAGTCACTTCAGTGTCTTGCTGAAGAAACTTGCCCCCTCAGGGTTTTCTAGATGATAACCTCTTTCTTTCAGGTCACACAGAGTTCCGTTTTGTTTCCCTTATTTCAAGTGAAACATTATGCAGCCAGTCTTCTCTTTTTGTATGGACCACAAGGGCTTTGGCCCAGCTGAACTAGGAACTCACAACCCATCTTCAAAATGCGGTTTTTCCACAAGCTTGCCAGCTTGTCAGGTTCCAGTCCCAGCTGCTGCTGCTGCACTGTAGAACTCTCGCGCTCTCTCTCTCTCTCGCTCTCTCTCTTGCTCTCTCTCTCGCTCTCTCACTCTCACTCTCTCTCTCTCACTCTCACTCTCACTCTCTTTCACTCACTCTCTTTCACTCACTCTCACTCTCTCTCCCACTCTCTCACTCTCTCTCTCACTCTCTCTCACTCTCTCTCACCCTCTCTCACCCTCTCTCACTCACTCTCACTCACTCTCACTCACTCTCACACAAACTCTCACACACTCTCACACACACTCTCACACACTCTCACACACACTTAGAGAAAACCTCATGACCTTCTTAGAACAGCACTCTGCACCCAGACAGGCTGCATCTCCGGACAAGATCTTTTGAGTTCTTTCATCTGTTGCTTTCCAAAACAATAATCCATTACTCTACAGCATGTCCAATTAACACCTACTTTTGAAGTCCTTATAGGCATTCTTCAAAGCTTCTGCAAAGGAACTTGGAGCCTGGATTGTCTGGCTTGAGCAGAGCTCCAGCATTTTAAATGAGATCTGTTTTGAAGTGTTTGTATCTGTATGTGACCTAAACTAAAAGCCCTGCCACAATTTATCTTCTATAAAACATAACATAAATATAAAATATAACATTAACTGTCACACCATGTTTTCTGCTTTCAAGTTTGATGCTACAAAATGTGTCACTTAGCCCTTATCTGGATTGGACTTTATCTGCCACTTTTCCACTGAACTCTACATCCTGTCTACATCCTGTTGTAACCTGCAACAACCTGCTACACTATTCACAACACCTCCAATCTTTATGTCATCTTCAGATTTTCTGACCCATCCCTCTATTTCTTCATCCAAGTCATATATAAAAATCACAAAGAGCAGGAGTTCCAGAACAGATCTCTGCAGAACTCCTCGAGTCACTGATCTCCAGGCAGAAAAACTTCTATCTACTACTGCCCTCTCTTTTGTGCAGAATCCACACAGCTATAGATCCAATGCCTCATTAATTTCTGAATGACTCTACCATGGGGATCTTGTCAAATGCCTTCCTTATTCAAATCCATATTCACCTACCACAGTACTGTCATCAATTTCTTTAGTTACTTCCTCAAAAAACACAATTAGGCTTGTGAAGCATGATCTTCCCCTCACAAAGCCATGCTGACTATCCCTGGCTCTCTGAGTAGACTATATTTCTCTAATTAGAAGTGGGTTCAGTATGGCACCTGAAATCCTTTTCCTTTATTTAAAATTGGGTTACCCTCTGGTGGCAGACTGGACTCACTACTTAATTTTTTTTTCTGCTAAACCCATTTTCAACAGCATATTTCTAGTCTTCAATATGAAATAATATTTTCAAAGCAACTTTATCAAAAAACTGCAGTTTCAGTGCTAATGTAATAATGCTGATATGAAGGAGAGCTTGAAAGGTAATGAAAGAAAGATCACTGCATGAAAGAGCACAGATTTGAGAGCAATTTGGTCCTGAAGTGCAGAAATAGAAATATACGGCCACATTTACTATTTTTTATTTATTTTCATCGTCTTCTCGTTATCGAGTGTGCGTTTGAAGGACCATGGCAAATATTGAAGACTCAGATTAACTTTGATTAGAATTTGAGTAGCATCAGCGAAACAGCATCTTCAGCCCAGTAGGCATTTGGCTTTATTGCAGCAGAAATAGTATGGGGTCATTTTCAACATTCCTATCTGTCAAATGATCAAGTGACTCAATTGCCTCATTGATTATACATTCCATTGACCTTACCACCACTCCAATGTCTGTAGTGTGTAATTGTCTTCTTCCTCATATCTAATGTTTCATACTTTATTATACTTAATATATTCCTTCCCTTGCCTACCCAAACAGCCATTGGACTTCCATTGAAAACAATAGGAATACTGGCAATCATACAATTCTCCAACATAGACAAAACCTTGTGGAAACTTTTGGACAATGCCAGTGCCACAAGCAGCCCTTCAGGTGGTGAACAACAGGGGGAGGCCCTCTCAACTTTGGTATGCAGAGTGCAGAAAGTATTGCAAAGAATACAGAACAAAACTTCTAACATTACAATATTGAAGAAAGTTAGGAAAAATTAACATAACACCTCATTCAAATGAAAACAATCATATTTTATTGGAAGAAGAGTTACCTAGCAAAAGGATACATAAAAATTATTGTTTTGGAGGATTCTGTGCACTGAAGTCCTGGTCTCCTGAAGAAGGCTCAGGCCCAACACACTTAGTGACTTTTAATTTCTGTGGATGCTGAGTGACCAGATGAGTTTCACCAGCATTTCTTGGGGAGAGGGTTCTGAGAGCAGATGAGCAGGAAATAAAGGAAATGTTGTTGAGAATCCATTCACTAAGAAGGAATTCTACATTTCAGGAAGAAGGAGCAAGGCCTCATGACTGACAAAGGTACAGTGATGAAGAAGGAATGATGTCCTTTCAGGAGGGAAAATGGGAGAACTGAACATAGTTACTGAAAAAAACAAGACAAAAGACTTGTTGGGAGGTTGTTCTGTGGCTCCCAATCTCAAACGTGCTCCCTTTTCCTGTCTTGGTAATTTCAGAGCTTAACACATTGATTATGGATAATATCAACTTGGACAGCACTTGTAGCACAGTGGTACATCATTACTACTGCTATCTCACAGTCCCTCATTAAAACCTGACTTCCTGAATGGAGTTTGCATGTTTCCCTAGTGATCATTTGCGTTTTCCCTGTGTGCTCATCTTAGTAGGCTCATCCTCATGCAGTTAGTTGCCAAAACAATCAAAAGGAATTCAACAAGGAGATGAAATTAGTTACACCATGGCAGTTCCTATATAGCAAGTGTTGGTTGCTTGAGGAATTCGGGCTCAAAATTGATTACCTGGAGTCCGAGCTGCAAATATTGTGACACATCAGGAAGCAGTCACATGCATTAGAATAGGTGCTTCAAATTCTGCCTGTGGTCAGGGACTAAAGGGGTGAATAAGGCAGGAAGTGGAATCCAAGAGAAAGTGCTGGAGCCTCAGCCTGTGAATTTGTCACAAGTCTGAAATTCTTACTCCATTTTTGGATATGAGTGGGGGTTGTAGGATTGACGAGCCACCTAATCGTAGCTCTGCGGTTTAGGAACTCATTCAAGATTGGGGAGAGATGAGAAATGCAGTGGTAATTGGGATATTATAGTTAGAGGAATATACAAAGTTGTCTGTCGCAGGGATAGAGCATCTCGAAGGCTGCATTGCTTACCTGGTGCCTGGGTTCGGGTCTTTTTGTCTGACCTGTAGAGGAATTTGCAGTGAGACGGGAAAGATCTAGTTGTTGTGGTCCATGTGGATACCAACAATGTAGGCAGAACCAGGAAAATGGTTCTGCAAAAGGAATTTGAGGAGCTAGGGACCAAATTAAAAAGCAGAACCAAAAAGATGGTAGTATCTGGATTACTACCTGAGTCATATGCAAATTAGCAAAGGGTCCAGAAGATTAGAGAGTTAAATGTGTGGTTCAATGATTGGTGTGGGAGAAGTAGGTTCCAAATCATGGGAAATTGGCATCAGTATTGAGGAAGGAAGGAAATGTTGAAAGGGAATTAACTTCATCTGAACAGTGATGGGACCTGAATCCTAGAAAATCACATAATTAGGACTGTGCACAGGGCTTTAAGCTAAATAGTAGGGGGGTGGGTTCAACAGATTGAAGAGGGATGAATAAAGAAAAAGAGAAAAATGTTGATAAAGTAAAAGAAAAAAAGTAAAAAATTAGAAAAGTAACAATTGAGTGTATAAAAAGTCAAGTGCAAAAGAGGAAAGATTGCCAGATTTTAAAAGCACAAAAGTGTAAGGGTGCTTTATCCAAATGCCCGTAGTATTCATAGAAACATAGAAAATAGGTGCAGGAGCAGGTCATTTGGCCCTTCAAGCCTACACTGCCATTCATTTTGATCATGGTTGATCATCTACTCAGTACTAAATACCTGCCTTCTCCCCATACCCCCTGATCCCCTTAGCCACCAAGGCCAAATTTAACTCCCTCTTAAATATAGATAAGGAACTGACTTCAACCACTTCCTGTGGCAGAGAATTCCACAGATTCACTACCCTCCCCCTTATCCTTAAACTGTGACCCCTGGTTCTGGTTTTCCCTATCACCTGGAAAAACCTTCCTGCATCTTGCCTGTCTAATCCCTTAAGAAGTTTATATGTTCCTATAAGATCCCCCCTTAATCTTCTAAATTCCAGCAAGTATAAGCCAAGTTGATCCAACCTTTCTTCATATGCAAGTCCTGCCATTCATGGCATCATTCTGGTGAACCTTCTTTGCACTCCCTCTATGGCAAGGATGTCTTTCCTCAGATAAGGAGACCAAAATTGTACACAGAACTCCAGGTGTGGCATCACCAGAGCCCTGTACAGCTACAGTAGAACCTCTCTGCTCCTGTACTTAAATCCTCTTGCTGTGAATGTCAACGAACTATTCACTTTCCTCACTTCGCCTATACCTGCATGTCTATTTTCAATGACTGGTGCACAGTGACACCCAGATCTCATTGCATCTCTCCTTTTCCTAATCAAACACCATTAAGGTAATAATCTTCCCTCCTGTTCTTGCCTCCAAAGTGTATAACCTCACATTTATCCACATTACATCTGCCATGCATTAGCCCACTTGCCTCAATTGTCCAAGTCACCCTGCATCCTCTTAGCATCCTCTACAGAGTGAACCCTGCCACCCAACTTCATGTCACCTGCAAACTTGGAGATGCTGCTTTCTATTCCCTCAACTAAGTCATTGATATATATTGTAAATAACTGAGGTCCTAGTACTGAGCCTTGAGTTACCCCACTACTCACTGCCTGCCATTCTGAAAAGAACTTGTTTATTCCTACTCTTTGCTTCCTGTCTGTAAACCAATTTTCTATCCACCTTAAGCTTGTACACTAATCTCCTGTGTGGGACCTTATCAAAAACCTTCTGAAAGTCCAGATATACTACTTCCACTGGTTCTCCCTTATCCACTCTACTAGTTACATCCTCAAAAAATTCTATAAGATTCATCAGATATGATTTTCCCTTCATAAAACCTTGCTGACCCTGTCCGATGATGATATCACTACTTTTCAAATGTGCTGCAATCACATCTTTAATAACTGACTCTAGCATTTTCACCACCACTGATGTCAGGCTAACTGGTCTATAATTTCCTATTTGCTCTCTCTCTCCCTTCTTAAAAAGTGGGGTTACATTAGCCACCCTCCAAACCTCAGGAACTAATCCAGAATCTAAAGAGTTTTGAAAAATTATCACTAATGCATCCACTATTTCTTGGGCTACTTCCTTAAGCACTCTGGGATGTAGACTATCCAGCCTTGGGGATTGATCTGCCTTTAATCCCTTCAATTTACCTAACACAACCTCTCGGCTTACATTTATTTCCTTTAATCCTTCCCTCACATTAGATCCTCAGTCCCCTGCTATTTCCTGAAGATTATGTTTTCCTCAGTGAAGACAGAACTAAAGTAGTTATTCAATTGGTTTGCCATGTCCTTGTTCTCCATGATCAACTCACCTGTTTCTGACTATAATGGACCCACATTTGTCTTAACTAATCTCTTTATTTTCACATATCTATAAAAGCTTTTACAGTAATTTTTTTATGTTCCGCGCCAGCTTTCTCTCATAATCACTTTTACCTTTCCTAATTAATCCTTCTGTCCTCCTGTGTTGAACTCTGATTTTCTCCCCGTCCTCAGGAGTACTGTTTTTTCTGCTAGTTTATTCAAAACAAGGTCAGTGAATTTGTGGCACAAATCAGTTCAAGGCGTATGATTTAGTGGCCATTTCATTAAGGTGGCTGCAGTTTGGAGAGGATTAGGAATTAAATATCCAAGGATATCAGATAATACAGAACAACAAGCAGGGAGAAAAGGGAGGTGGGGTCGCACTCTTAGTTAAGGATGAGATCAGGACCATAGTGAAAGATGAAGTAAGATCTAAGGAGTAAAATGTTGAATCCATCTGGGGATATATTATGAATAATAATTGGAAAAATTAACTAGTGGGAGGTGTTTATAGGCCACCCCTTAATAACATTACAGTGGCACAGGCAATAAACCAAGAAATGTTGGAGGCATGCAAGGATGGAACAGCAATTATCATGGGGGACTTTAACTTGCACATAGACTGGATGAATCAAGTTGGTTGAGGAGTTTCACCAGACTACAGCCTCTTTAGGAGGACTTCATAGAATTTATCTCTGATACTTTTCTTGAAAAGCAAGTTACTGAACCTACAAGGGAACATGTGATCTGAGATCTGGTCCTATGCAATTATCGATCTTGTAGTTAGAGATCCTCTTGGAAAGAGTGATCATAGTATGATTGAGTTTCTCATAAAAATGAAGGGTAAAATAGTTTGTGTGTTATTATGCATGCAAATAAGAACTAAATTTCCCAGCATGCAAAACACGTGGTTAGGCGGACACCAGAGTGACATTTGACGAGGGTTGGAGTTGGTTGGAAGTCAGTTGAGGCAACTCAAGGAAAATAAAGTCGGTTAAGTGTTAAACCTACATAAAGTCGTTCTTCCTGAAAGAACAAGCATAACAGTTCAGTCTAAAACAAATGTGTTATGCCTAAACAAGGGAAACTTCAAGCGGATAAGGGAGGAGTTGGCTAGGATAGACTGGGAACACAGGCTATATGGAGGGATGGTTGAGGAACAGTAGAAGACTTTCAAAGAGATTTTTCATGGTTCTCAACAAAAGTATATCCCTGTTGAAAGCTAGGACAATAAGGCTGTGAACAGCCAGCCTTGGATAACTAAGGAAATAAAGGAAGGCATGAAACGGAAAGCTTGTGTGTACAAAGTCATCAAGAACAGAGGGAAACCAAAAATTTGGGAAAATTTTAAAAAAACAACTAAGAACCATGAAGCGAGCAATATAGCAAAAGAAGGTAGATTCTGAAAAAAAAGATTAGCACAAAATATAAAAATGAACAGTAAAAGTTTTTATCATTAGACAAAGTGGAAAAAGGTGGGCAACGTGGAAGGAAGTTGGTCCTTGGAGGATGAGAAGGAGGAATTGATGTTGTGTAATTAGGAAATTCCTGAGTCTTTGAATGACTATTTTATGTTAGTCTTCATGGGGAAGGACACGTCTACCATGTTAATGTTATGGATGTGATGGGAGATGAGGACCCAAAGGCAATAGCTATCACTAAAGAGGTAGTACTGAGCAAACTTGTAGGTCTAAAGATAGGTAAGTCCCATGGTCCTGATGGAATGCATCCCAAGGTACTGAAATAAATGGCCACACCTACCACCCTACTAGCCTCCACATTCAACATTACCAATTTCCCCCTTTGTACCTGCAGAATGCATGTCACCAAAGACTCTTGTAAATTTCTAGTGTGGAGAGCATTCTAACTGGTTGCATCACTGTCTGGTATGGAAGTGCTAATGCACAGGACAGAACAAGACAACAGAGAGTTGTGAACTTGGCCAGTGCCAATATGAGCATCAATTTGCACTCCTTTAAGGACATCTACAAGAGGTCATAAGAAAGCAACATCCATCCTCAAGGACCCTCACCACCTGGGCCATGCCCTCTTCACGCTGCTACCATCAGGAAGAAAGTCCAGGAAACTGAAGACAAACAGCCAGTGGTACAAAAACAGCTTTATCCCCTCTGCCGTCAGATTTCTGAATGGACAATAAACCATGGACACGACCTCTTTTTCTCTTCTTTGGCACTAATTTATTTAATTTTTTTAAATTGTGATTTATAGCAATATTTTCACTGTAATGGGATATTTTGGAGATTAGAATTAGAATAGGTTACATACATACTTTAAAACAGATCTTATTTGAAATATTGAAGAATTCATATTCAGTGAATTTACAGAAACTATGGAGAATGCCGTGCACATTTCACAAGGAGGTGCTAATTGAAATGATGTCATTGAAGCAACAGGCAGGAGACATTCTGGCTGTTAAAAGCTTTTTGCAAGGGTTTTAACAGAGTGCACAGAAAGGTCACTCCTGGGTTTTTGTTTCCTGTTTGCTGGAGAAGGTCATGGGTTTTGCAAGTGAGAGAGACATGGGCTTTCTGGCAGTTGGAGAGAGAGAGAGAGAGAGAGAGAGAGAGAGAAAAGGAGAGAGAGAAAAGGAGAGAGAGAAAAGGAGAGAGAGAGAGATACAGACAGACAGACAGACAGACAGACAGCTGGAGCAGTGCAAGCCAAGAAGCTTCTTGAAACTGAAACAGAAAACTCCAGAGCGGCGGATAGCTGGAAGTACTATCTGTCTGATGTTTCTCATGGAATAAGTGAAAAAGAAAGGAACTCTGTGGTGATCTGAAAGAAAGAGGTTATCATCTGGAGAACCCTGATGGGGCAAGTTTCATCAGAAAGACATTGAGGTGACTAATCCTGGAATCCTGGAATGACAAATCTTTCTCTGAAAACCCTACAAGAACCTTCCTGAGCAGTAAACATTTACTCTCTAGAGCACCAAAGCCTGGTGAACTTTATACATGTTAAATTCTGTGTACAGTACAAGAATTGCCTGCAACCAGAGAACTTGGAAGAATGAGAAGTGAGATTGAACTGTTAACCAAAGAACATTTCTTACATTTACACAAACATCACATACACATGCGCTTAGAATTAGAAGGGGGATAGTTGGGTTTAGTTAAGTTAATAGAGATAAGTTAAAGTTTGATTCTGTTTTCATGTTTAAAGATAATTAAAAACAATTTTTGTTGAAGTAACTTTTGTCTTGGTAAATGTCTATTGCTGCTGGGTTTTGGTGTCCTTTGGGCTTGTAACAGCACTGTAATGTTGCTGCTGCTTTGGGCTTGTAACAGCACTGTAATGTTGCTGCTGCTTTGGGCTTGTAACAGCACTGTAATGTTGCTGCTGCTTTGGGCTTGTAACAGCACTGTAATGTTGCTGCTGCTTTGGGCTTGTAACAGCACTGTAATGTTGCTGCTGCTTTGGGCTTGTAACAGCACTGTAATGTTGCTGCTGCTTTGGGCTTGTAACAGCACTGTAATGCTGCTGCAAGACACTAAATTCTGTAACATGTTCATGACAATACATCCTGATTCTGAAGAATAAAGAAGCAAATTTGTACAACATATTTTCTTCCAAAGATGTATGTATATTTACTTTTGCTACTTAAAGTCCACTGTTTAGCCAGCTGAGTTTTTCCAGCATTGTCTTTTTACTTCAACTACAATGTTTGCAGTCTTTTGTGCTTTACTTACGGCTGACATCTGAAGTTTTGGTGGACCATGCACTGGTTGGCTAGCTCTTCTTGACCCATGTTTATGCCAAGCCAGAACATACGGTTGCCAAACACTCACATGAAATCATTTCTTCTGATCTATTTATGATTGTATGAGACAACCATTCCAGAATAGTATTGATTCATATGCGGTGTCAGGAATCATAATCAGTTGCTTTCCCTTTTGACCACGATGAGAAATTATGTGTCACATCTGGCCTGGGCTCTTCAGAGTTTCACCAGACTACAGCCTCTTTACGAACATCTTGATGTTCAGATTTTTGTGCAAAATCAAGCAGTCAGCAGTTGCATCAGCTTATGTCTATATATTGGTTGTTAATTGTAATTTTAAATTTGCTCCAGTTTCTGATACTGCCATTAATAGCCACTTAAACTTTGCTATTCACGCTGCTCATCAACAACAGTGTTGTACTTCAGCTGCAACAAGCAAAGGCATATTATCTCAAAAGTGTGAGGCAACATTTTGCATAGCAGACTAATACTATCAGCCACGTTGGTTCTTAGTGTAAGGGTGTCGCTGACAATAGAAGGCTACTAGGCATGACTGAAGGATTCATGTGTTGAAACAGAGGTGATGGAAGGAAAGTTTCTGATATTCAGAATAACATATATAAACGATAGAATTTCTGGGTCAGAGAACTTTTAAGAACAGAGAACTTTTCTTCCCTTAGTTCCTCCAACAGTTCCTTTTTTACTCCAGTTTCCAGCATTTGGAGTCTCTTGTGCAGCTTCTTGTACAAAAGATTGTTTAAGCAAGAGTTATTCCACCACATTCAGTTTTAGACTCTGCTCTGAAGAAAGAACATGGCATCATACTCATCCTGGTGCTTTCTGAACGGTTCCACTATTAACTCACAGCGTAGTTTGGGTGGAATCAACGACCACAAAAAAAAGGAGAAAATAGTCATGTAATTTAAAATAGACATCTAGATGAATGAATTGCATCAAAGAATTCAAATTGAGAGGACAAGCAACTGGAGTGATTGCTCACCAGCTGACAGTGTGAGTAAAGTGTAGCTGTATATAATGCAAAAAGGAAGATCATTGTGTTCAATAAAGGTCAGTACTGGGACCACTGCTGTTCACAATTTAAAGATTTTGAATGAAAAGAACAATTTAAAATTTACAGATGATATCAAACAATGGGGATGGGGGGAGATAGTGAGGCACTAAATTACAGGAGAGCACACATTTTGCAAAATGGACAAATAATGAGAAATGGCATTTAAAACAGATATTTGTGAGGTCAATTATAGCTCCACAATAGAGGGATTGTTGTTTAGGTTGGTGATTAAAAAAAATGTCTTCACTCAGGTGTTGGTGAATATTTGAGCGTACATATTCAGAGACTGTGGATACTGATTCCTTAATTCAGAACTGATTTTGCAACAAAAAGAATGTTAAAGGATGTGGAAACCTGATGGTAGAGTATACTTGAGATGAAAGACATGCTGTGATCTTATGAAAGGTTCTTGTGACCAAATGGCTTTCTACTTCCTCTTCTAATAAGCATGAATTGCCAGGGTCTTTAAGTAACTACTCCAGAGATCACAACTTCCTCTACCTTATCCCATACCAGTAATTCCTATGGACACACAAGAAAGTGGAAATGCTAAAATCTGAAGCAGAAACAATATTTTTTTAAATTGATAATCAATTAATTAACTTTCAGTTCCAATAATAGAGTTGCAATATTTTGGGGACATTTTTGCGATGCTTTATTCATGCAAATTCAAGTGAATTTAAATGCTTGCATCCATTAACAATTGAACAATTCCAGTTTATGATCGAGAATGCATAATTTATAAAACCATGGTGGTAATTCCTTGTGTCTTTGTGCTTTTAATAGAAGATTACATCATGCATTTGCTATTACCAGCAAGTCTTGTGACATGTACTGATTGTTACTTCATAAGAATATGAAAGTATTGGAATTATGATGATTTATTAAAAGTCATTTTCCTTATGTCAAAAAATAGACAAGAGAACCAGTAATGTCATCTCAGAGAATATACATTTCCAGGGATTTACTCTCGTAGCTTCCAATTTTATTAATACATTTCTGTGCAAGGCCTGTGATTCACTATTGTCAATATTCCATTCTTTTGTATGCAGCACACCATCTAGAGTTTGAAGCTCATGCTATGTTCCATGTAGAACTATTATTTAATGCTAAGCAAATGGCACCTAATGCAATTTTTAAAATTAATATTGTAAATCACGCACAGATTTCGACTTCACTGTTTTTGTTCATTGTTTCAGATAATTCAACAACTAACCATTGTTGATTTTTCTTTATTCTGTATTTAATGAATGAATTAAAGCCTTTATTTCCTGTTGATTGTCAATCAAACATTCTAGAATTAATCATCTGTTTGCTTCCATCTGTTTTAATACCCATTTCATCCCCCAAGAGATTATGCTAATTTTGCAGCTTTAATTTTTGGTCCTTCTTTCTTAATTTCTGCCTTTAAATTTGGTGTTAGTTCTGTTTGTAATGATAATCATATTGACTGATACGTTAAATGTTGTTGACACAAATGTCGTACACACACACGCATCATTGTTCACTGGACCTCGAGTGTTGTGGCCTATCCAAGATCCTAGCCTTTTATTTCACTTTTCTCCATGAAATGGCTGTGCTGATGGTTTGGATGCAATGATGAATTACATAATTGATATCTGTCTTTGCTAGGACATAGCTCCAAAAAAATGGAAAGTTATTCTCATTTTGCAAAGTTTGTACAAGATCTAGGTTGCCAGGAATGTGTGGTGCGGCTGGAGTAAGTTTATATGGAGCTTTTTCTCCTCCAGTTCAGTGTGATGCTTATCCTTTCAATACTTCAATGAAGGAAACAGGGATAATTTGGAGCTAAAATTCCACATGTGCACATCTCCATCCTCAATCGATGGTCAGAACACTTCCAATCTCTTTTCAGTGCCAACCACTCAGTCCAAGAATCCGCCCTGCTCCAGCTCCCTCAACAGCCCTTGAGTGCAGAGCTGGATGAGGTCCTTACCCGGGAAGAGACATATAAGGCAATTGAACAACTGAAAAGTGGCAAAGCAGCAGGTATGGATGGAATCCCCCCCAGAGGTCTGGAAGGCTGGCAGCAAAACTCTGCATACCAAACTGCATGAGTTTTTCATGCTCTGCTGGGACCAAGGAAAGCTGCCTCAGGACCTTTGTGATGCCATCATCATCATCCTGTACAAAAACAAAGGTGAGAAATCAGACTGCTCAAACTACAGGGGAATCACGCTGCTCTCCATTGCAGGCAAAATCTTTGTTAGGATTCTCCTTAATAGATTAATACCTATTGTCGCCAAAAATGTCCTCCCAGAATCACAGTGTGGTGTTCGCGCAAACAGAGGAACTACTGACATGGTCTTTGCCCTCAGACAGCTCCAAGAAAAGTGCAGAGAACAAAACAAAGGACTCTACATCACCTTTGTTGACCTGACCAAAGCCTTCGACACCGTGAGCAGGAAAGGGCTTTGGCAAATACTAGAGCGCCTCGGATGCCCCCCCAAGTTCCTCAACATGATTATCCAACTGCATGAAAACTAACAAGGTCGGGTCAGATACAGCAATGAGCTCTCCGAACCCTTCTCCATTGACAACGGCGTGAAGCAAGGCTGCGTCCTCGCCAACTACTCTTTGCAGACAATACCGCTTTAGTTGCCCATTCAGAGCCAGCTCTCCAGCGCATGACGTCCTGTTTTGCGGAAACTGCCAAAATGTTTGGCCTGGAAGTCAGCCTGAAGAAAACTGAGGTCCTCCATCAGCCAGCTCCCCACCATGACTACCAGCACCCCCACATATCCATCGGGCACACAGAACTCAAAATGGTCAACCAGTTTACCTACCTCGGCTGCACCATTTCATCTGATGCAAGGATCGACAACGAGATAGACAACAGACTCGCCAAGGCAAATAGCGCCTTCGGAAGACTACACAAAAGAGTCTGGAAAAACAACCAACTGAAAAACTTCACAAAGATAAGCGTATACAGAGCCGTTGTCATACACACACTCCTGTTCGGCTCCGAATCATGGGTCCTCTACCGGCATCACCTACGGATCCTAGAACGCTTCCACCAGCGTTGTCTCCGCTCCATCCTCAACATTCATTGGAGCGCTTTTGAAATATCCAAGCTCCTGTTCAGCTCCGAATCGGAAGAGGAGAGGACAGAAGACAGAGAAGAAAAGAGTCGGGGGCAGGTAGGAAAACTTTTTTTTTAAAAAGTCTCTTACCAGGGCCTGAGGGGAGGAGTCGGCGTTGGAGGCGGCCATTGGTCGGGAGGCCGTGCAGGTGAGCGTGTCGGGGTTAATTGGGTAAAAGGCAGATAAATAAGAGGCGCAGCGCGTGAGTGACCCAGCGAAGGAATGGGACTTCCAGGCTTTGGCTCATCAGGCTTCGGCGAAAGCAGGCGTAGAGAAAGACCTTCCTAGGTAAAGTGCATTGTGAGTACCCTTCCATTAAAAGGCTGAGCCATGACCATGGGGTTGGTGCTATGCTCAAGTTGCCAGATGTGGGAGCCATGGGTGACCTCCACCCTCCCAAAAGACCATATCTGTGCCAGGTGCAAGGAGGTGGGGTTCCTTAGGGGCCGAGTTGAGGTACTGGAGCTCCAACTAGATGACCTTAGGCTCATCAGAGAGTGTGAGGAGGTTGGTTACAAGACCATAAACATTTCCACAGGACATACCTGCAGGGGATGTAATGAGACACAAGCATTTAGGAAAAAAATTAAAGAAATGGAGATGCAGCTAGATGATCTGAGGCTAATCAGAGAGAGCGAGGAATTTATTGATTCAACACTCAGGGAAGTGCTTACCCCTGGATTGGGGGAGTCAGGAAAGTGGACTACTGTCAGGAGTGGGGCAAAAGTTGCTAGCTCTGTGGAGAGCACCCCAGTGGCTACAGATCTTAGCAACGAATATACAGTATTGGATGAAGTAGGGGAAGATAACCTGCCAGAGGTAGCGCCTAAGGAGACAGTGGTACGGAAGGAGAAGAAGGGAAACAAGGTGGTCATTGGGGACTCCATCGTTAGGGGAACGGACAGAAGATTCTGCGAACCTGACAAGTGTTCCCATATGGTGTGTTGCCTCCCAGGAGCCAGGGTACGTGACGTCTCGGATAGGGTTCAGAGTATCCTGGGGGGGGAAGGAGACCGGCCAGAGGTCCTGATACACGTGGGCACAAATGACGTAGATAGATTGAAGGAGGAGATCCTGAAGAGAGACTACCGTGAGCTCGGAAGGTGGTTGAGAAGCAGGACCTCCAGGATTGTAATCTCGGGGCTGCTTCCTGTACTGTGCGAGGGTGGGGCAAGAATAATAAAATCAAGAGGTTAAACGTGTGGCTGAGGGAATGGTGCAGAGTGCAGGGATTCAGGTTCATTGACCATTGGGATCTCTTCTGGGGAAGACAGGACCTATACAGGTGGGATGGTTTACACCTGAATGCGAAGGGGGCCAATATACTGGCAGTTAGGTTTAATAAAGCTGTCGGAGCTGATTTAAACTAATTTGGCAGGAGGAAGGGAACAGGACTGATAGGGAAGTAGATAGGAGAGAGAATATAGGGGTGGTTCCGATAGACGGTGAAACAATAAGGAATAAGGGAGCTAAAAGTGATAGGAGAATAAGAACGAATGCACCAAGAACCAAGGTGGAGGGAGAAAGGAGGTATGGCATCAAGGTATTGTGTATGAATGCAAGGAGTGTAAGGAATAAAATGGATGAGCTTGAGGCGCAAATGGCAATGGGAGGTTATGACATTGTCGGAATAACGGAGACATGGCTGCGGGAAGGGCAGGATTGGGAAATAAATGTTCCAGGGTACACGTCCTTTAGAAAGGACAGAAAGTTAAGAAGAGGAGGTGGGGTAGCTCTGTTGGTAAGAAATGAGATTCAGGCGTTTGAAAGGAAGGACATTGAAACAGGTGAGGTAGAGTCTGTTTGGATTGAATTAAGAAATTGCAAGGGCAAGAGGAATATAATGGGGGTCATTTACAGGCCTCCGAAAAGTAGCTCAGATATCGGTAGTAGTATAAATCAGGAATTAAGAGTGGCATGTCAAAGTGGTAGCAATACGGTAGTTATGGGGGACTTCAACATGAAGGTGGACTGGGATAATCAGACGGGGGCAGGAACACAAGAGAGCGAGTTTATAGAATGTCTATGAGATACTTTCTTGGAACAGCTAGTGGAGGAACCTACCAGGGGGAAGTCGATTCTGGACTGGGTGCTGTGCAGCGACGCAGACTTAACAAGTGACCTTGATGTAGGGGAGCCATTAGGGAATAGTGACCATGGTATGGTTACTTTTAAGCTGCAATTAGAAAGGGAAATGGAAAGGAAGTCAGAAGCATCTGTACTTCAGTTAAATAAAGGGAATTTTGCAGCTATGAGGGAGGAGCTATCCAAAATAAAATGGGAAGATACACTAGCTGGGAGGACAACTGGGGAAAAATGGCAGGTTTTAATGGACATTTTTCACAGGATTCAGGACAAATTTATTCCAAAGTGGAGGAAAGGCTCTAGGAGATACAAATGGCAGCCCTGGCTAACTAAGGAAATCAAGTGCATTATCAAGTCCAAAGGGAGTAATTATAAGATAGCGAAGCGGAGTGGGAAATTAGAGGATTGGGAAACCTTCAAAGAACATCAGAGGGTAACTAAGAAAGCCATAAGAGACGGGAAAATGAAGTACGAGAGGAAATTAGCAGATAATATTGCGGAGGATAGCAAAAGCTTTTTTAAGTATGTGAACAGGAAGAAATTGGTTCGGTCTAAAATTGGCCCTTTGAAAATGGGCAAGGGTGAAATTATTACCGGAAACAAGGAGATGGCAGAGGAATTTAACAAATACTTTGTAACTGTCTTCACCAAGGAGGATATAGGTTATAGTCAGTTAGAGGGTAGTGGTCATGCGGTACCAAGAGACTTGGGGAACTTTACTGGGGAGGTAGGGGATCTAATGGATATCTGGATCCAGAAGCAGGAGGTTATGAGTAAATTGTTGGGACTGAGGGCTGATAAATACCCAGGGCTTGATGGGCTGCATCCTAGAGCGCTTAAAGAGGTGGCTATGGAAATTGTGGAGGCACTGGTCGACATTTTCCAAAGTTCCATAGATTCCGGGGAGGTCCCTGAGGATTGGAGAGTGGCTGATGTGGTGCCACTTTTTAAGAAAGGAGGGAGGGAGAAAACGGGAAATTATAGACCGGTTAGCCTGACATCAGTGGTGGGGAAGATATTGGAGTCCATCATAAAAGGAGAAATAGCAGAACACTTAGTCAGTAATAATAGTATAAGGGCTAGTCAGCATGGATTCCTTAAGGGTAAGTCATGCTTGACTAACCTTCTGGAATTTTTTGAGGATGTGACAAAGAGGTGGACTCGGGAGAGCCAGTGGATGTGGTGTATTTGGACTTCCAGAAGGCCTTTGATAAGGTACCGCACGGGAGTCTAGTGGGCAAGATCAGGGAGCATGGTATTGGAGGTAAGGTGCTGACATGGATAGGAAATTGGTTAAGAGATAGGAAACAAAGGGTTGGAGTAAATGGGTCTTTTTCAGAATGGCAGGATGTGACGAGTGGAGTGCCTCAGGGATCGGTGTTGGGTCCTCAGTTGTTTGTAATTTATGTTAATGATTTGGATGAGGGGATTATAAATAACATGAGCAAATTTGCAGATGACACTAAACTGGGTGGCGGTGTGGGGTGTGAGGAGGATGTAAGGAAAATGCAGAGGGACTTGGACAGGCTGGAGGAGTGGGCGGCTAAATGGAAGATGAATTTCAATGTGAACAAATGTGAGGTTATTCATTTTGGGGGAAGTAATAGGAAAGCTGAGTATTATTTAAATGGAGACAAGCTAGGGAGTGGGGAAGTGCAAATGGATCTGGGTGTACTTGTTCACCGGTCACTGAAGGCTAGCATGCAGGTTCAGAAAGCTGTGAAGAAGGCAAATGGAATGTTGGCTTTCATAAAGAGGGGATTGGAGTATAGGAACAGAGACGCCCTTCTGCAGTTATACAGGGCCCTGGTGAGACCCCACCTGGAGTATTGCGTCCAGTTCTGCTCTCCAAACTTGAGGAAGGACATACTAGCTATAGAGGGTGTGCAGCACAGATTTACAAGGTTAGTTCCAGGGATGGCAGGGTTGTCATATGCAGCAAGGATAGAAAAACTGGACTTGTATCCATTGGAGTTTAGAAGGATGAGGGGGGACATGATTGAGGTATACAAAATCATCAGGGGGATAGACAAGGTGAAGTCTGATTACTTGTTCCCAATGATGGGGGAGACGAGGACTAGAGGGCATAGTTTAAGAATACAGGGTAGGCCCTTTAGGACGGAGATGAGAAAGCATTTTTTTACCCAGAGAAGTGTGAATCTGTGGAATGCTCTGCCACAGAGGGTGGTAGAGGCGGATTCGCTGACTATGTTCAAAAGAGAGTTAGATAAGACTCTTGTGGGTAACGGAGTTAAGGGTTATGGGGATAAGGCTGGAAAGGGGTACTGATGGTAATGATCAGCCATGATCTAAAATGGTGGTGCTGGCCCGACGGGCCAAATGGCCTACTCCAGCTCCTATTGTCTATTGTCTTTTGAATCATGGGTCCTCTACTGGCATCACCTACGGCTCCTAGAAGGCTTCCATCAGTGCTGTCTCCACTCCATCCTCAACATTCATTGGAGTGACTTCATCACCAACATCTGGCAGAGTCCGCAAGTATCGAATCCATGCTGCTGAAGAGCCAACTGCTCTGGGTGGGTCACGTCTCCAGAACGGAGGACCATCGCCTCCCCAAGATTGTGTTATATGGCGAGCTCTCCACTGGCCACCGAGACAGAGGTACACCAAAGAAGAGGTACAAGGACTGCTTAAAGAAATCTCTTGGTGCCTGCCACATTGACCACCGCCAGTGGGCTGATATCACTTCCAACCGTGCATCTTAGCGCCTCACAGTTCGGCGGGCAGCAACCTCCTTTGAAGGAGACTGCAGAGCCCACCTCACTGACAAAAGACGAAGGAGGAAAAACCCAACACCCAACCCCAACCAACCAATTTTCCCTTGCAACCGTGCCTGCATTGGACTTGTCAGTCACCAACGAGCCTGCAGGAGATGTGAACATACCCCTCCATAAATCTTCGTCCACGAAGCCAAGCCAAAGAAGAAAGAAGAAGTCCATGTACGGTAGAAATACAAAAAGCTGCCAATGTTGGAATCTTGGCTAAACAGAGAATTGGTGGAAGAACTCAGCAGGTCAGTCAGTGTTTCAAGTTTGAACTCTTTGTCAAGACTAAGATAGAATAGCTAATATTATGTAAAGGGGGTAAGAAGCTGGGCAAGGGACTCAGAGGTGATAAAGCACAGGACTGAAAGTGTGGGAGATGGAGAGACAGGTAGAAGAAGAGATCGTTTGGGGGGAAGGATCAAGAAAAGTGGGAGAGAGAAAATTCGTAAGTACAAGAGCAGGTAAAGAAGAGATGGAAACTGGAATGAGGATGTGAGTTACTTAAGATTAGAAAAATCAATGTTCATGTTGTTAGGTTTAAGGCTATCCAAATGCAATATGATATGCGTTTCCTCAAGTTTATATTTGCCTTCACCCCAACAAATGCTGAGGCTAAGGACAGACACTCACTGTTGGAATGGTTGGTGGAGTTAAAATAGTTGGCTACAGAAAGTCAAAGTTAAGATGCATAAATTTAACTTAAGTTTGATGAAGCAGTTCCCCAATCTGCATTGGATCTCACTGATATGGAGGAGTACACTGAATTCAGTCAGTTACCATGGATAACCATGATTGGAATTATCTAAGTTATAAAGTCAGATGATAAAGACTGAATTATTTCCTGTTCATCCAGCAGATTAACTCCACTCCAATAAGATGCATTTTGGAAGGATACCAAACTGAACCAGACATAATGAGCTTGTTGGTGTACAGCAGAAATCAATCCCCTACCAGGCCAGCATCTCTGGTATTGAGGCTCTGATTGTTCTCAACCAGGTCCAAGGAATAAATCACATTGTCCCCAATGGTGACACCAGGCTCCAGAAACAACCACTCAATACTGAGTCTTCAGATATTTTCAGAACTGGAAAATGTACCCGGGATGTTCTCAAAGCATCCTCAGCAAAATGTACCATGCTCATAGATGCAGGGAACCCTGATCCATTATCACTCAAAATGGAGAAGGAACCACAGATAAGGCCTTCAGTGGCTTTAATGTCCATGAACTGAGCATGATGAAGGTGAGCAGAAATAGAGAAGGAAGCACAGAACTTCCCAAATACCCACCCAGCCATCTCATACCCCGTCTTCTACCAGGGGCCACAGATCTCACATGGGACATTTCAGTCACCTCTGAACTCACAGAACCCGAAAGGAAGCAAGTTACTTGTGACACTTACAGAATGCCTAATAGAATTAGGCATTATGAAAGTTCCAAGGCCTGCAAGTGGACAGGTGCAGTGTTCACATTTGACATGACAATCATATTAAAGAAGGTTATGTTTCGGATTCATTTAAGAGTTAACAGCTGGTATCCTAAAAGCTTTTACTCCATGATTGATAAGCAAATGGAGATCAACAGTAAATTGCGGCTTAGTAATGACATTGCTGTCAATAGGGGAAGGTGCCTTTGTGGGATTAATGCTTCATATAATAAAACAGTTGAGTAATAAGATTTTATAACTTATCTGTATTTTTCCATTTGTCATGTAGCTATAAAGGAGAAAGGTGGCTGGGCTCCATTAGCACTGAGAGATGTGTATTTTATGGATGTGTCAAGATTGGGACGAACAACCATTCTGAATAGTCACATCTCCTGGAACTCCTAGAATGTAGAGTTTTGTAGATTGTCTTGCCTACATCAGTTTATAATTTCTGAAACCGAGTTTATATAAAATGACTCATGGAAGTGGCATTAGCAATGAGTGATCAATGCATTTCCAGTAAATAAATGATGGGATCAAAATTTATTGATTGACGAGAACTGATATCCAAAAATGATTGAGAAAGAAGTCATGTTCTTAAAAGTTCTCTGACCCAGAAATTCTATCGTTTATATATGTTGTTCTGAACATCAGAAACTTTCCTTCCACCACCTCTGTTTCAACACATGAATCCTTCAATCATGCCTAGTAGCCTTCTATTGTCAGTGACACCCTTACACTAAGAACCAACGTAGCTGATAGTATTATAGTCTGCTATCCAAAATGTTGCCTCACACTTTGAGATAATATGCCTTTGCTTGTTGCAGCTGAAGTACAACACTGTTGTTGATGAGCAGCATGAATAGCAAAGTTTAAGTGGCTATTAACGGCAATATCGGAAACTGGAGCAAATTTAAAATTACAATTAACAACCAATATATAGACATAAGCTGATGCAACTGCTGACTGCTTGATTTTGCACAAAAATCTGAACATCAAGAAGTTCGTAAAGAGGCTGTAGTCTGGTGAAACTCTGAAGAGCCCAGGCCAGATGTGACACATAATTTCTCATCGTGGTCAAAAGGGAAAGCAACTGATTATGATTCCTGACAGCGCATATGAATCAATACTATTCTGGAATGGTTGTCTCATACAATCATAAATAGATCAGAAGAAATGATTTCATGTGAGTTTTTGGCAACCGTATGTTCTGGCTTGGCATAAACATGGGTCAAGAAGAGCTAGCCAACCAGTGCATGGTCCACCAAAACTTCAGATGTCAGCCGTAAGTAAAGCATAAAAGTCTGCAAACATTGTGGTTGAAGTAAAAAGGCAATGCTGGAAAAACTCAGCTGGCCAAACAGTGGACTATATGTAGCAAAGGTAAATATACATAACCAACATTTTGGGCTTGAGCCCTTCATCAAGGTATGGACAAAATGTGGGCAGGTGCCTGAACAAAATGGTAAGAGGGAGGGGCTGGGGGAGGAGCACAGTTCCAAAGGCAGGAGGTAAGAGGTGGATAAAGGAAGGAGGGCACACTAGAAAGCATGGGGAGGAGGGATGGCTTTGTGAATGGAGAGGAAAGGGGGTGGAGAGCTAGAGGAAAGAAAGGAAAGGGAAGGGAGAGAGAATGGAGAGTAGGCTAGCAGAAACCAGAGAAGCCAATGTTAATGCCATCTTTTTGGAGAGTGCGCACACAGAAAATCAAGTGTTATTCCTCCAATTTACAGGTGGTCTTGGCAGGATAGTACTTAACCCCATGGACATATATGTGAGCGTGGGAGTGGGGCACAGAATTGAAGTGGTTGTGTACTGGGAGATCCCCATCACAGATGCAGACAGAATGAAGGTCCTCAGTGCAGTGATCTCCCAGTCTGCACCCAGACTCTCCAATATAGGCCTTTTCTATATTTCTGAATTAATGACTCATTTTTGTAATATATGGGTATTGTATAAAATAATTCAATTATAACACAAATTCATTAGTTTTAACTCAGATGGTTGATGATATAAAATGAAGCAGAATTAAACATTATTTCACAAATTAGTGTTCAGCTGCAAAGAGAGAAGCAAATAAATGAATACATATGGTGTCAGACACATCAAAGAAGTCATTTTGAAATTTGAAATTTTATTTCACTGATTTCCCCCGAATACCAGATCAACATCACACTCCATGGTATGCTGCAGTCCTGCAGAAATACTGATGGTCATATGATATACAGTGTATGCATCCGATATACAAAATTTTGGAAGGAAGGTGGAAGAAAGCCACAAAGTAAACATCGTGACGCATGCTAGAAAGAGAAGGGGGTTCAGTTGTATGGTAAGGTTCCTGCATTGAGACCTCCAGGTATCTTAGAGATGAGTGAACATGATACTGGAGAGACTGTGATATACTTTTCCAAGATTTAATGGTAGGTGAGGAAGGTTAACATAACATGGGCTGAAATATACTCCTAAAGTGATCCCTCCTATTGATGAAGGAGCGTTGGCATAGAATAAAACTGAATTAAGTTAATACATGATACCAACTATGTGTCCAAAGATGAGTGCTATATCAACAACATTTGTTGTCTCCAAGGTCAGTGCAAGCAACATCAGGATAGCTACAAGTTCAAATAGTATTCAAACTTAAATTTGTAAATGTCAAAATTTTGATCTTGTTTCACATATTCTTTCCTTTTAAAGTTAGCAACAATGCATTGAATGTAAATAAATATAATATCACCATGTGGTGAATATGATCACGTGTGCATGGTGCACATGTATAGTTGAGAAGAACATTAAACAAAACAGACATATTACTCAGCATTCTCAGTAAGCCATTGCATGCTGATCTTGGAACCACAGAACATTATAGATGTGAATTCTGGGAATATTGACATTTTCAAGTCTGAAATTAATAGATTTTTGCCAGATAATGATGTAGAAAATTGTAGGTAATTTCATTAAAGTACAGTTTGTTCATAATTTAACTGAATTGATCAAATCAATTTCTATAAATAAACTTCTTCCTTCACACTACTTAAAAATATCTGCTCCAACTGATGGCAGTTTATTCCATGTTCTCAACAGGGACCAAAATTGTTTTCACCATTCATTTGCTTTTTCTATATGTGACCTATGAGGGTCTTACAAACTAACACATGTTATCAATTCCTTTCTACAGGACAAATGGTTCTCTCAAATAATATAAAATTCGTGAATTCTAATGAATGCAAGTTAAATTTGTTTGCAGATGTCGTTGATATATTTAACTAATCTTTTACGGTCTTTGGAGACCTTACATGAACATTTGCAACAGTATGGAGTGTTATCTGGTTATAAGGTAAATTGGGAGGAGTGAAATTATGCCTTTGGCGGAGATGGATTATTCATCATGTAGACATATTGTGAAGTTTAGATGGTCTGACAGTATTAAATATTTGGGTATTATTATTGATAATAATTATGATAATTTATTTATATTGAATTATTTACCATTATTAACTTGAATTAAACATGATTTGAATAGGTCGAAGGACTTGCCAATAACATTAATAGGATGGGTGAATTGTAACAAGATGAATATTTTTCCTCGAATTCAATATTTGTTTCAATCTATTCCATGTAAGCTATCTTATAATTTTTTTAAGGATACTAACTCCTTGATAAGAAAATTTTTGTGGAAAGACAAAATGGCGAGAGTTTCATTACAAAAATTAACATGGAAATATGCATTGGGTGGTCTACAACTACCTAACCTTCAGCAGTACGATGGATCGGCTCAATTAAAATTTATAAATAGAATGTTTCAAGTGGATACTCCTTTAGTGTGAGGCACTATTGAATTATCTCAGTTTGGTGAAAAGAGGATGGATCTATTTATTTATAGATGGAATTCTCAGTTATTATGTAGTTATAACTTACCAGTACTGAAGCATCTGCTTGAGTTATGGATAAATAAGAATGAACAATTAGGCACGGAAAGTAAAGTCTCAGCAAAGATGCCTTTATTTCAAAATAAACTTTTGACATTTACAGTTAATAATCAATTATTGAAGTTATGGGAATGAAAAGGAGTGAAATTTGTAGAAGGTTGTTATGAGGCACACATTTTATTTCTCTTCAAAGAATGAGAGAGAAAAATGATGTACCTTTGAGTACTTTTTTTTACTTATTATCAGGTAAAAGCTTTATTGTTAGCAAACTTTGGGCATACCTTGTGTCTTCTAAGAAGATCTAAATTTGAGAGTTTAATTACTGACGGAACTAGGAAGGGTTTCATATTGAATATGTATAACTTATTACAGGCTAAAACTCAGAAGACTAGAGTGAATTGGGAGAAAGGCTTGGGGATAATTATCCCCCCAGAAGAGTGCATGTCGATATGTGAAGATAGTATGACTAAGATTGTGAATGTGCGGTATAGATTGGTTCATTATAATTTTATTCATCAATTATATTTAACTCCTGATAAATTAAAGAAATTTAAATATATCACTTCAGATTCATGTTTTAGGTGTCTAAAGGAAGTAGGAACCTTCTTACATTCGGTTTGGCTTTGTGAGACAATTAAAGCCTTTTAAATAAAATCAAATAATTTTTGTAAGCTATGTTTAAATTTAAAATTACATTAGACCCTATGATAATTTTATTGGGTAATATTAAATCATTGTGTTTAAAGTTGAAATTAGATAAATCCCAAATTGCTTTTTTGAGATTGGGTTTAGCAGTAGCTAGGAAGTACCTTGCAGTTACATGGAAGAATGAGATTCAATTGAAGATTCAACGATGGCATGCAGAGATGAGGTCATGTATTCCTTTAGAGAACATATAATTTACAAAATAATTATCCTTTTTTTTGTTGAAGTTTGGAGCCCGTACATGGATTGGATGCATACTAATTGTTAAGATATTTTACCATACATGGGTGGTGTGGTCCCAAACCACGACACTATACCTAAATATCTTCTTTTTTCTTTGGCTTGGCTTCGCGGACGAAGATTTATGGAGGGGGTAAAAAGTCCACGTCAGCTGCAGGCTCGTTTGTGGCTGACCAGTCCGATGCGGGACAGGCAGACACGATTGCAGCGGTTGCAAGGGAAAATTGGTTGGTTGGGGTTGGGTGTTGGGTTTTTCCTCCTTTGCCTTTTGTCAGTGAGGTGGGCTCTGCGGTCTTCTTCAAAGGAGGCTGCTGCCCGCCAAACTGTGAGGCGCCAAGATGCACGGTTTGAGGCGTTATCAGCCCACTGGCGGTGGTCAATGTGGCAGGCACCAAGAGATTTCTTTAGGCAGTCCTTGTACCTTTTCTTTGGTGCACCTCTGTCACGGTGGCCAGTGGAGAGCTCGCCATATAATACGATCTTGGGAAGGCGATGGTCCTCCATTCTGGAGACGTGACCCATCCAGTGCAGCTGGATCTTCAGCAGCGTGGACTCGATGCTGTCGACCTCTGCCATCTCGAGTACCTCGACGTTAGGGGTGTGAGCGCTCCAATGGATGTTGAGGATGGAGCGGAGACAACGCTGGTGGAAGCGTTCTAGGAGCCGTAGGTGGTGCCGGTAGAGGACCCATGATTCGGAGCCGAACAGGAGTGTGGGTATGACAACGGCTCTGTATACGCTTATCTTTGTGAGGTTTTTCAGTTGGTTGTTTTTCCAGCTTCTTTTGTGTAGTCTTCCAAAGGCGCTATTTGCCTTGGCGAGTCTGTTGTCTATCTCATTGTCGATCCTTGCATCTGATGAAATGGTGCAGCCGAGATAGGTAAACTGGTTGACTGTTTTGAGTTTTGTGTGCCCGATGGAGATGTGGGGGGGCTGGTAGTCATGGTGGGGAGCTGGCTGATGGAGGACCTCAGTTTTCTTCAGGCTGACTTCCAGGCCAAACATTTTGGCAGTTTCCGCAAAGCAGGACGTCAAGCGTCGCTGAGAATATTCTCCCAGAATCACAGTGCGGCTTTCGCGCAAACAGAGGAACCACTGACATGGTCTTTGCCCTCAGACAGCTCCAAGAAAAGTGCAGAGAACAAAACAAAGGACTCTACATCACCTTTGTTGACCTCACCAAAGCCTTCGACACCGTGAGCAGGAAAGGGCTTTGGCAAATACTAGAGCGCATCGGATGTCCCCCAAAGTTCCTCAACATGATTATCCAACTGCACGAAAACCAACAAGGTCGGGTCAGATACAGCAATGAGCTCTCTGAACCCTTCTCCATTAACAATGGCGTGAAGCAAGGCTGTGTTCTCGCACCAACCCTCTTTTCAATCTTCTTCAGCATGATGCTGAACCAAGCCATGAAAGACCCCAACAATGAAGACGCTGTTTACATCCGGTACTGCACGGATGGCAGTCTCTTCAATCTGAGGCGCCTGTAAGCTCACACCAAGACACAAGAGAAACTTGTCCGTGAACTACTCTTTGCAGATGATGCCGCTTTAGTTGCCCATTCAGAGCCAGCTCTTCAGCGCTTGACGTCCTGCTTTTAATTATTCTCCTCCATCTTTCCTTTCTTGTTTTTTTGGGGGAGTAGACTAGTAGGGGGGTGGGGTGCGGTGAGAGGGATAGGGATGGGGAGGGGGGTTTATGGGATAAAATATGTATTACATTGTACTTTGTATGTATTATCTATTATTGACTATAAATAAAGTTTTCAAAAGAATATAAAATTCATAATATTTATTAAAATAACAAAGTTATGTATCACACAGCTTTTGAAAGTGGCCATTGAAATGATGCCTTCCTCTGATAAAAATGGAAGAAGATCAGATTGAGAAAATACTAACTATTCTAACTTAGTTACTCAATCGCCCAATCAATCATTCAGATGTCTTCCCAATTTTTGTCATCTTTTCTGCTCAATCTCATGCATCAAATTCTTACTGTCTTCATGAATAAGCCAGTGGTTTAGAATTGGCACAAGGGCAACAAAAAAACATTTCCTTCTCCAGTCACAACCATTTTGAATAATTGTTCACAAACCCAGGTGCAATCTCTGATAGTCCAGGAAAGACATTGGTATGAAGAGAGGGAACATCAGATATAACTGGAACTTAAAGCAAAATGCTGAGTGATGACATTTTGGGAAAAATTACAAGATATCGCAATCTATAAAGTGGGAAGAGATTACAGAACAATAAATCGAGCTAGTGAGAATAGGGACAGTGTTGCTGCAGGTATGAGCCTGCCATTAAACAGATAGCTAGCACAAACCTCCCACGTGGTTGATGAAGTTGAGAAGCTGCACTCTTTCATGTTACCCTGCCATGGGAATATGGATTTAAACACACATGAATCTAATTTATTCTTTGTGAATATATTGTGATACATTTTGAGATGCTAGTATTAGGAATTAAGCTATCTCTCAGTTTTTTTTAAAGATAAATATATAATACTCCAAAATCGGCTATATTGCAGTTGAATACATTAAATTCTTTCTGCTCATCTCTGACAATATGCAGAGAAATATATAACTATTCATCTTGTCAAGCATTTTCTTCCTTTTTCAGTTTAAGGAAAGACTGGATCGTTACATGGATAGGAGGGGACTAGAGGGGTATGGACCGGGTGCTGGTCAGTGGGACTAGGAGGGTGGGGATTTGCTACGGCATGGACTAGTAGGGCCGAACTGGCCTGTTCTGTGCTGTAAGTGGTTATATGGTTATATGGTTCTCAACCTTTTTCTTTCCACTCATGTACCACTTTAAGTATTCTCTATGCCATAGGTGCTCTGAATGCTGGAGGAACTCAGCAGGCCTCACAATGTCCATAGGAGGTAAAGATATATTACTGAAGTTTCAGGTTGGAGCCCTTTCTCAAAGTATGGGGAAAAGCAGTCAGGGCCTGAAGAAAATAAATGGCAGGGGGAGGAGTACAGGCCAACAGACAAAAGGTGATTATTGGATCTGGAGAAGAGGCCAGGAGAAAAGAAAGGTGAGAATTGATAGGGGGAGGGAGAGGATTTGGCTTCATGAATGCAGAATAGGGGAAAAGGAGACAGAAGGGAAAGGGAAAAGAGAGAGAGAGAGAGAGGAAAGGAGGCATGGGGGAGGGGGTGAACTGGACAAATTGATGCGAATGCTATCCGGTTGGAGGGTGCCTAGATTTAAGATAAGGCGTTACTCCTCCAATTTGCGGGTGGTCTCAGTCTGGCAGTGCATGAGACCACACTGTTTCTTCCTGCGCACTATCGTGGTCCAGTGTACCACAGTGTAAATTACAATTTTATTTTTTCCAGTCCAAGTGGACAGTCAAGTCTGAGATGGTGAGGCCCCACCACTAGGATCATGTTACCTAAACTGTTACTGTTGTCAGATGTTTGTAATTATCTTTAATATTTGTAAGCATTCAAAGGTTTTCTTGAACCATTAACCAACAAAAAATGATTAAAAATATTATTTGAATATATTTAAACAAACTGATTTAAGCCAAATAAAAAGATTAACTTACCGTACTGTAGATTTGTCATTTGTGCCCATTGATTTCAATGGGGAAGCATTAGCAAGCAGATTTCCCAAACTGAGTAAAGAGTAATGCCTTAAAATGTGTTGGATCTGGATCTCAGAACAGAGGTAGCAAGGTTCTGAATTTAATAGGTTTTGGTTGTGAGGACTGAAGGAAGTAGACAGCAAGAACCTTGTTCATGCTTATGTATCTCACTGCAGAAAGGGAGGAGCTAAAACCTTTTATTTTGAATCAAGAAAAATCTTTTAAATTCACTTCAAAGAATACCGCATGGTTACCTATTTTAGAAACTTATAGAATTGAAAGTAGTTTTATTCAGATAAACACCATTGTTGCAAATAAAATTTCACTTTGATCATTTTTTAAAATAATACAGCCCGATTTCACTCACTGAGATGGAACAGGCTTTTCTCTCTCTCATTAACTTTCCATTTCTTCTTGCTTGATCAATTATCCAACTTCAGTGGATGTCATCTTGGGCACTTTCATTCCAAGAAGCCCTTAAGATCATAGATTTTTAAAACTGTGGTGATATGTAATTACACCACTAGGTCACCAGGGGTCATCCCGGTGATTTTGTATATAAAGCAGTCCAGAGTAAAAGTCTAGCCTTCCGGGTTTGTCTTGCAGAGAGACAAGACCTCTTAGTGTACTAGTTTATTAAAGCTGTTTTATACTCGCACTGCTGTTGTGGTTATTGTCAGTACAATTTAATAAACTAATATGTTAGCTACTAGGATGGAAGCTGCTTCTGCTCCAACGCGCATTCCTGGCGACTCCTCCTGAGGAATGGAAACTGGGGATGACAAGCACACACGTGCTTTCGAGGACAGATACGGCGAGGAACTGCTGTACTGGAATCGTGGTGGAATGCAGGGAAGATCACAGAAGTATGATAGGGCAGGTAAGAAATGGCCAAGAGCCCTGCCTGCGCTTGGGTTTGCCGGTACAAGCGCCGCTGACCCTAAACCCCGTTCCGATCAGAAAGGGGCCACTACATGTGCAGGTGGAAGGATCTCCACAAGTCATGCTCCTGATTGCCATGTATGTGCAGAATTCCCAATCACTCCAGAGCCAGGAAAAGCAGACACCGCTACCGTCACTCCCCCAGCAGCAGTTTCCCCAGTACCATGGAGACCTGACGCTATCGTTGGGATCCTCCCCTAAGCCCGCTGCAAATGTCCCAAAGCCAGAGACTCAGCCAACAGCCCCAAGCACCCAGGTTACTCCTCCAGCAGATACAAGCCCCACAGAGGCTCTACCAGCAGCTTCCAGTATCCCAGGGTCCACCCTTGCTTCACCTAAGGGACCAGAGACTGAGGTTTAGCCATGTGCTGCGACCAGACAGGCTGGAGCTCGTCCCCAGAAATTCCAGACCCGGCACGCACTTCGGCCGCTGGCAGAGATGCTTTCTGAATTACGTGGAGGGTGCTGAGGCATTGGATAAAGACCAATTAATGCTGCTGTTAGCTCAGCTGGAAGACCACCGTTACTCTCTTATACAAGATGCCAGGTCCTACCAAGAGGCAATGAGAATTTTACAGAGGCATTACAGTAAGGGGCAATAGTGAACTCCACTCCTGGTACAGACTCATGACCAGGTCACAACAAGCAGGGGAGTCTGCCAGAGACTTTATACTCTCTCTGAAAGACCTGGTAAGAGGCTGCAACTTTAAAGCAGTATGTGGAGGACCTTATTAGGGACAGAATTGTTGCTGCCATACGGTCCACTGAGATATCGATTGCTGAAGAAAGGAATGGTGGGACTAAATGAGGCAGAGACTATTGCAGAAGCTTTAGAAAGCACCAGGAAAGAATTGGAGGAGTACTCACAGGACCCTGGGGCTGGGACAAACATCACACTGCTGGACTCTCTAGCCCCACGAAAAGAAAAGTGTGTTGCCTCACAGGAATTCACAGCAGCAGCAGCACCTTGAGGGTCCCAAGTGGTTTTTCTGTGGACAAAGAAAGCACCCCAGAGCTCTCTGCCCTGCCAGAGAAAATGTCTGATCCAACTGTGGAAAACGTGGGCATTATGCAAAAGTCTGCAGAAGCCCCAAGGCCACAGCCAAGGCCCATTGTCATGCAAATGAGAGGCGGGAAAGCTCTTCTTTCTCCACAGACAAACAGAAGAAGAAGGATGCCATGTGCAGCCGGCCATCTTGGACAAATGCTACAGAGCAGAGGACACAGTCTTCAGGAGATGAATATGACGCCGAGTACTATTGGATGGAAGGACATGAAGGACACGCCAGACTTGCTTCCCTACGCATGAATCAGGCGAGTCCACACAATTTATCCGACGCCACTGTGTGCATCAAAATTAATGATGTGAGGGTAAATTGCTTAATAGATAGTGGAAGCACTGAAAGTTTTATTAACCAGAGGTTAGTCAACCGCCTTGCCGTCCCCACATGCCTGAGTGAGCACCAGATCCTGTTAGCAGCCAGCAACCTTGCGGCTGAGATAAAACAGTTTTGCAGGGTTACTCTAGAAATCCAGGGCACAAAATATGAAGGGTTCAAATTACTAGTACTCCCTCACCTCTGTGCCCTGGTATTATTGGGGTTAGATTTTCAGTGCCAATTAGAAAGCATTACAATAGTGCACAACGGGCCTCATCCCCCACTACGCCTTTTGAAGAAACAACACTGCAGCCTGTCTGTCCTGAACATAGAACTCCCTCTGCTGTTCACACACCTGACCCCAGAATGCACACCAATAGCCACAAAGAGCAGGAGGTACAGCCCGAGGGATAGAACCTTCATTAGGACAGAGGTCCGCAGGCTACTACAGGAGGGCATCATAGAGCAGATCTCCAGCCCCTGGAGAGCCCAGGTGGTTGTAGTAAAGTCAGGAGAAAAACTGTGCATGGTAGTGAATTACAGCCAGACAATCAACAAATTTACACAATAAGATGGCTACCCCCTGACATGCATAGCAGACATGGTCAACAATATTGCGCAGTTCTCCACCATAGACCTGAAGGCAGCATACCACCAACTGCCCATTAGAAACAGCGATCGCATTTATAAGGCATTTGAGGCAAACGGCAGGCTGTATCAATTTCTGCGACTTCCCTTCAGTGTCACCAATGGAGAGTCCCTGTTTCAGAGAGAAATGGACCAAATAGTAGATGAGTTCCACCTGAAAGTGGTGTTCCCCTACTTAGATAACGTGACAATCTGTGAGCACACTCAGGAGGATCATGACACAAATTTAAAACGCTTCTTCCAGGCAGCCGAGGAAAGGAACCTATCATACAATAGGGACAAATGCATCTTTAGTACCAAGAAGTTGCCAATCCTGGGCTACATAGTGCAGAATGGGGAAATCAGCCGAGACCCAGCCCGTATGCATCCTCTCCTAGACATCCCAGTCCAAACACGCTGAAAGCACTAAAAAGGTGTTTGGGGCTGTTCGTTTACTACGCGTAATGCGTCTCCAACTATGCTGACAGGGCCCGCCCACTTAGTGCCTCAGTTTTCTCACTGTGCCCAGCAGCCGCCAGAGCATTCAGGGACATTATGAACCATATCGCTAAAGCGACCATGCGGTACATAGATGAGTCAATCCTGTTTCAAGTAGAAACGGATGCATCCTATTTGGCTCTGGCAGCCACCCTAAACCAAGACGGATGAACATAGAAACATAGAAGATAGGAGCAGGGGTAGGTCATTCGACCCTTCGAGCCTGCTCCGCCATTCAACGAGATCATGGCTGATCTTAAAGTTCAGTACCCCGTCCCCGCCTTCTCTCCGTAACCTTTAATACCCTTATATTGAAGAAATATATCTAATTCCCTCTTAAATATATTTAATGAACCTGCCTCTACTGTCCTCTGTGGCAATGAATACCACAGATTCACCACCCTCTGGGTAAAGAAATTCCTTCTCATCTCGGTCCTAAATGGTTTGCCTATTATCCTCAAACCATGGCCCCGGGTTCTGGATTTTCCCATCATTGCGAATCCTACAAGGGTCAGAAGTAAGACCCCTGTAGGGGTCTGTAGCAGTAGATAAGGAGGACTAGCCATTGTGGTAGCAGTAAGGCAATGGTGACATTATCTGGCATGCAAACACTTCACCGTCGTCACGGACCAACGGTCTGTGGCTTTTATGTTCGATAACCAGAACAGGGGGAGAATTAAGAACAACAAAATCCTGTGATGGTGGATAGAATTGTCTACATTTAGCTACAACATTCTATACCGCCCCGGAAGACTCCATGAGCCCCCGGACACGCTGTACAGAGGCACTTGTCCCATCCTTAAGCCCACGTTCCATTTGCAGAACTTGTTCAATGAGCTGGGCCACCCAGGGGTCGCTAGACTGTTTCACTTTTTTAAAACCCAAAACCTCCCATTTTTGGTAGAGGAAGTAAGGTCAGTGAACAAGAGCTGCCCCATCTGTGCGAAATGTAAACCTCAATTTTACCGGCCAGACAAAGCCACCCTGACAAAAGCTACCAAACCTTTTGAGCGCCTCAGCCTTGATTTTAAAGACCCACTCCCGTCCAATAATAGAAATGCCTATTTCCTAAACATAAGAGATGAATATTCCCATTTCCCCTTCGCAATCCCGTGTTCTGATGTATCAGCAGCCACCGTTATAAAATGGCTCCAACCCAGCTTCAGCATATTTGGGTTCCCGAACTACATACACACAGACAGCGGAGCTGCATTCATGAGCGCAGAAATACAGCAGTACCTGCATGAGAGAGGAATTGCTACCAGCCGCACTACAAGTTACAATCCCAGGAGGAATGGACATGTCGAAAGGGAAAATGTCACTATCTGGAAAACAGTCCTCTTGACTTTAAAAGCAAAAGACCTGCCTGTTACTAGATGGCAAGAAGTGTTGCCAGAAGCCCTATACTCTATACATTCTTCGTTGTGTACTGCCACTAACATGACCCCACATGATCGTATCTTTTCTTTCACAAGGAAAGCCACGACGGGCACAGTGCTACCTAAATGGATGATGACACCGGGACCTGTTTGTCATGATAATGAATATGTATGAGATGTACCAGAAGTCACGTGGTATGAGAGAGAGAGATAAGAGCACAAGCAGGAGAACAAAGGAAACTGGAAAATAAAGACACTGAGAAGTTTACTTGATAAAACTTGTGTTCGATGTTTTATTAACTTCACATTTCGGGCCACAAATGTGACATTGGCGACGAGGATGGGATAAGCTTGAAGAAAATTAAAGACTAAAGAAGATTACAGACAACTTCAAGGTGATAAGAATTTTCTCTTTGACTCAGTACTTTTGGGGCTGGAATATTTCCTCATGGCTGGTGCAGACGGTAACTTACTTACACATAGTGGAATTGCTCATTTTGACCCAACGGGTGATGCAAGCACTGTAAGTGTGAAGTGGAAGGCATGGCTGGAAGAATTTGAATCCTACGCCGACAGTCGTGGCCTATTTCTAGATACCAGTACAGTTGAACAAAAAGCGCAGAGAAGGGCGTTACTTCTTTTCACTGCTGGTCCCGCAGTTCGGGAAACATTTAAGACACTTTTGAATACTGGAAGAAAGGATGAGTACCAGAAAGCGGTAGATGCATTAAATGCACACTATGTAGTGACACCGAATGCTACATTTCAACGCCATTTGTTTCGGAGAACGAGACAAGAAGATGGCCAGACAATTGCTCAGTACATGACGAGACTATGCCAGCTAGCTGTTGGATGCAATTACATGCCAGCTGATTTGGACAACCAATTATTGGATCAAGTCGTACAGCACTGCAGATCAGATAAACTCAGAAGACGTCTATTGGAAAGAGGGAGTGAGTTGGAACTCACCGATGCTTTAGCCATTGCTGCTGCATTAGAGGCTGTTGAAGGGCAATTTCATACCATGACCCTGAAAGACAACTCAAGCCAGCAAATTAAGAGGCTCTCACATCGCCATAACCAGCCAAGATATACGTCGACACAGGACGTGGAGTGTTATCGATGTGGAGACCGAGGTCACTTTGGAAAAGACCCATATTGCCCAGCCAAAGGCAAAGTTTGCAGAAAGTGTGGAGGTAAGGACCTCTTTGCAAAGAAGTGCAAAAGCAAGTCCAATGCAGACCAGAAGAGGAAGAGTACAACTTCCAAAGGCAAAGCCTGGGGGAAAGGAAAGTATCCTGGAAAGGAAGATACCATTCGCCAGATAGACGGTGACGATGATGATACCCAGGAGGGACAGAGTTGTTACCAATTTACGTTGAATGATGTACATCATGAGAAGGTCCCAGTGATCATTGGTGGAGTGACAGTGCAGGTCATTGTAGACTCAGGCAGTGACAGTAATGTGATTGATCGACATTTATGGGAGAAGTTGAAAAGGAAAAAGATCATCTGTACCTCAAAGAAGTGTTCCAAGAAACTGTATCCATACACAGCAACCAAGCCATTGCAGACCATTGGATGTTTTACTGCAACTGTTGAAGCTGGAGATAAGTACACCGAAGCAGAGTTTATGGTCATAGGAGAGAGGGGAGAACCATTGCTGAGTAGAAGCACAGCGCAAGACCTGGCAATACTTCATATTGGAGCTTGTGTCAATTCAATTCAGTCATACAAGGATATGAAGCAAGAATTCCCCGCAGTCTTCCAAGGAGTAGGAAAGCTGAAAGGTCGACAATTGAAGCTAGCAGTAGATGAAACGGTCAAACCCAAGGCACAACCAATGCGCCGAACTCCATTTGGACTTCGTGGGAAAGTCGAAGCCAAAATCAAAGAATTGATCGAACAAGACATTATTGAACCGGTGGAACATTCGACACAATGGGTCAGTCCCGTAGTGATTGTGCCCAAACCAAAGGGTGACATAAGACTATGTGTTGACATGAGAATGGCCAATGAAGCTATAATTAGAGAACGACACCCTATACCAACAGTGGAGGAAATACTTCAAGAACTAACTACCAACAAGGAATTTTCAAAAATTGATCTGAAATTGGGCTATCATCAATTAGAGCTGGATCCAGGTTCCCGAGATGTAACAACATTTGTGACTCACTGTGGATTGTATCGTTACAAGAGACTATCATTTTGGAATTAATGCAGCTTCGGAGATCTACCAGTATGAAATCCATCGAGTGATTCAAGGCATTCCTGGAGTTGCCAACATTTCTGACGACATCATAGTCCATGCACCAACGAAGGAAGAGCATGACAAACGGTTGAGGCGTGTACTATCTAAACTACAGGAGGCAGGCCTTACCGTGAATGGAAACAAGTGCCACTTCGGTGTGTCAGAAATGGACTTCATGGGACACAGACTTACACGGGAAGGACTAAACCCTGCAGAGGCCAAGGTGAAAGCTATTGCAGAGGCACGTGCACCTCAGAACACAACAGAGATGAGGAGTTTCCTGGGATTGGTTAATTTTTGTGCAAAGTTCATTCCCAATTTCGCTACAGTGGCAGAACCACTAAGGAAACTAACCAGGAAAGGTGTACCTTTTTATTTTGGATCTGAGCAGAAGAAAGCATTCATAGTGCTGAAGCAAAGCCTGACAGATGCAAAAACTCTTGGATATTACGATCCGGCGGCATCAACCAAAGTCATAGCGGATGCCAGCCCAGTTGGTTTAGGAGCCGTGTTGGTCCAGATGCATGATGGAGGACCAAGAATCATTGCGTATGCCAGCAGATGATTATCAGATGTGGAGAGAAGATACTCTCAGACAGAGAAAGAAGCACTCAGACTTGTATGGGCCTGTGAGAGGTTCCATGCATATTTATACGGCATTGAATTTGAACTCATCACAGATCATAAGCCATTAGAGGTGATCTATGCACCTAGATCCAAACCATGTGCCAGAATAGAGAGATGGGTACTCAGACTACAACCCTACAAATATAAAGTAATCCACATTGCAGGGAAAACAAACACTGCAGATCCGCTGTCCAGATTGGTGAAGGATGGTGGTCCACAATCCAAGTCAGAATTGGGAGCAGAAACAGAGAGCTTTGTACGCTTCGTAGCTATTCAGTCGACACCGAAAGCTGTGACTACGAAGGAAGTCGAGAGAGAATCCGAACGTGATCCAGAACTCATGGAAGTAAGAGAATGCATACAGAGTGGACAATGGGACAAGTGTACTCACAAGGCTTACATTCCCATTAGAGACAAACTTTGTTGCATCGGACAGTGTGTATTAAGAGGTTGCAGATTGGTGATACCGCAAAGATTGAGACCGATGATCGTATCCTTAGCGCATGAAGTACACCTAGGTATTGTTGGTACCAAGCAAAACCTCAGGAACAAGCTATGGTGGCCAGGTTGTGATAAAGACGCAGAGAAATTTGTTAAAACTTGTCACGGATGTCAAATCACAAGTAGGAGTAATCCGCCAGAACCGATCCGGAGTACGCAACTCCCGAAAGGACCATGGATCGATGTAGCTGTTGATTTTCTTGGACCTTTACCGACGGGTGAATCAATTATGGTAGTGATAGATTACTACAGCAGATACTATGAGTACGTGGTGTTGAAGTCCACAACCACTGAAAAAACAATACAAGCATTAGCAGAGATATTCGCAAAATATGGATTACCTGTTACATTATACTCTGACAATGGTCGACAATTCATTTCAGAGACATTTGCGGAATACATGAGGACCACAGGTATCCACCATCATAAAGTAACTCCGAAATGGCCGCAAGCCAACGGAGAAGTAGAGAGACAAAATCAGTCCATTGAAAAACGATTGAGGATTGCACACACAGAAGGACAAATTATGTGGCTGTCTATCGAGCAACGCCTCATGCAACCACTGGAAAAAGTCCTGCAGAAGCATTTTTTGGGAGAAAAATCTGCACAAAAATGCCAGAAATAAAGGAAATCCGAGATGACCAGGAGATGAGGGACCGCGATGCTGAAAAGAAAGGTGCAGCAAAGCTGTACACAGATTCGAAACGTGGAGCCAAGTACTCAGACATCATGCCAGGAGATAATGTTCTAGTGAGGCATGAAACTGGTGGTAAGCTAGACACACCTTATTACCATCAACCCTATACTGTCGTATCCAGAAGTGGCAGTATGGTGACAGTCAAGTCTCCGACTGGAGTCCTGTATAAGAGAAATGTATCAGGTGTAAAAAGGTACCAGTCCAGAGATACATTGAGTGAAGAGGTTGAAAGGCCAATACGAGATGCTGAAACTGAGAGACCTGATGATGTTCCAGAGGCAGTTACCAGCACTCCTGATGAAGTGACTAGAGCGCCAGAAACACCCGAAGCCGTGGCGAGCAGTATTTCCGACGCTGAGAGTGAACAACCGAGAAGCGACGACAATATCGCAGGCAGGCCGAAACGAAACCGGAAAGTGCCCAAACGATACGAAGACTTTGTGCCATAGTTTTAATAAGAACTTTGGGACAGTATTTTAATCTTATATCATAAAGTGCATGTTTGAATGCTGTAGGAAGTAAATTTTATGTAGTTGAGTTATAGTATTACCATTAGTTACGATGTTTGTAGGTTTCCGAGGGATATTGGAAAGTGAAGGTAAAGTTTATTTCTGATTAAAGGAGGGATGTCATGATAATGAATATGTATGAGATGTACCGGAAGTCACGTGGTATGAGAGAGAGAGATAAGAGCACAAGCAGGAGAACAAAGGAAACTGGAAAATAAAGACACTGAGAAGTTTACCTGATAAAACTAGTGTTCAATGTTTTATTAACTTCACATTTCGGGCCACAAATGTGACACTGTTCTCCTCCTGAAGCACTGCAGACCCCACAAAGCGGACCCGCTGGTGGATCAAGTGGAGTTGAGGCACGCGAACCCTCAGTTCGCCTTTGTCACATTCCCAGATGCAGGAGAAGACTCGATGGCCACCAGGGATCTCGTGCCGGCCAGATATGTGAACAATGCGGAGGAAACACAGATATCTACGGATCAACAAGGAGCGCAGCAGCAGTCACTAGAACAGTCGTCCATCGAGTCACCCCAGAGGACTATACCACCCACCCCGAAAATCAAGACCCTGGGTACGCCCGCCCCACAAAATATCACCATCCTAGACTTAATGGCAGGACCTAATCCCATACAAGAGGATCCCCAGCCCACAAGGCCACATGACCAACCAGTACTTCCCACTCCCACACCTCCACCAAGAAAGGTCGAAAGGCAGACCGCACTCCCCACCCCTATACCACTACTGAGAAGGTCCAGAAGGCAACGGAAGCCACGAAAAATTTTGAACTTATGAACTTACAAACAAGGGAAGGAGGCCTGGGGGGGGTGGGGGAATAATTTTTTAAGGGGGGATGGTGAATGTGGTGATATGTAATTACACCACTAGGCTGACCTGGTATATAAAGCAGTCCAGAGCTACAGTCTAGCCTTCCAGGTTTGTCTTGCAGAGACAAGACCTCTTAGTGTACATATTAGTTTATTAAAGCTGTCTTATACTCGCACTGCTGGTGTGGTTATTGTCAGTACAATAACATCAGTACCCATTTCAGTTAAGATGCTACCAACAGGCAGTGAAACAAGACACCTATTCCAACAACTGGATTCATATTTAGGTTCCAAAGGTGAAAAGATACATTGATGTGATAGGACAGATTATCCATTGGTCATTCAGTTTCCAATTTGACCATAAATAATAGATTTTAATGGATAATATTGTTATTTAGTTGTTTGAAGATAACTGTTGTAGTCACATACTGCAAACTTTAATAATATCCTGCTTTTGTGTTGTCAAAACTACAATCATCAGATAAGGGGAAAAGAAAATTATCCTGCAAGATTGAAATTATAGAAAAAAAATAAAATGTTGGAAACACTCATTAGTTCAGACAACATCTGTTGAAAGAAAAAGAGATAATGCTTCAGGTCTTTATGATGAAGAGTCTTTGGCCTGAAACATTAACTCTGATTTCCTTTCTACAGATGCCGCCTGATCTGCTGATAGTTCAAGCATTTTCTGTTTTTATTGAACAAAACAAGTAACATCTCTGAAGTGAACAGATGCAACATTAACACAGTTTATGTTATGGAGGCTCTGATACAAAATATTTCATTCTGGTTAAGAAGCTGATTAAGGAGAATGCAGGAAAGTTCAGAGGAGACTTCAGAGTTAAGTATTTTTCACAGAGAGTGGTGGGTGTCTGGAGTGCATTGCCAGGGCTGGGGGTGGGTGAAGGTTGGTACAATATATTTCAAAGGGTCTTAGATAGTGAGGCAGGGGAGGATTAGATTGTGGTAGTGTAGGTTTATAGTGGTCTGCACAACATTGTGAGCCAAGGACCCTGTACTGTGATGTAACATGTCATGTTCTATGTAAGGAGTGGTGACTCAGTAGACCAGCCTTATCAATAAGATTAAAACCATTCCAAATGTAATTTTTTATTGAATATTTTATTTACAAATTTTAAATACATTTTATTCAATTTTTAAAAATTCAAAGATTATACTTGTGATATACAAACCACCTCCCAACCCTCCCCCTCCCTTCCCAGACTCACAGGAAAATAAAAGAACGATAGAAAAAGAAGGTCTGGAAAATATCATAAAATTTAATATTGGAGGTTACCAAGAAAAGAGGTCTTCAGAGAGCCTGATAAACATTCATACCCATATTTGCAAAATACATGATATTTATTTCATAAACTGTAAGTGATCTTTTCAAATGGAATGCAGCTACAAAGTTCCACATGTCATCTCTCCATCCCTAAGTCTGTGCCCAATTTCCAAGTTGTTGCTATATATTTCCTGGAAACTGCTCAGGCAATTTGTACAAATTCACTTTGATACATAGTTAATTTTAATTTAGGTCTTATAACCCTAATATTACCCTACAAAAATAGCATCGGATCCTGAGGGAACTTGACCCCCCCCCCCCCCCCTTATTTGTTCCAAAAAATGACCAACTTCCACCCAGAAGTGTTTAACTTTAGGACACTGCTAAATAGAATACAAAAATAATCCAATCTCTTGTCCACACCTAAAACACAAATTTGACAATGAGGGGTTAAATTTTAATTTTTTTTTGAGGCGTCAGATGTAAATGATGCAAAATAATTACATTGAACCAACCTATATCTAACGTTAATAATTTTTGTCATTTTATCTTTACATAGTTCTATCCAGTCTTTCGCACCTGTTTGTCTGTTTAAATCCTATCTTAACCTTGACTTATGCACCCCTAATTGGGGGGCTTTCCTTTGAAGTAAATTGTACATTACAGAGATCAATTTACTTCCATTACTATTACAAATCAGTAATTCTAATTCACTCCAGCTACGTAGCATCAAACTCGGACCTATTTTATCAGTCAAAAAAGCCTTAACTTGACAGTAGCAAAGGAATATCATTAGGCACATTAAATTCTTCATTCGTTCATGTTATAAATCTTCCAGCTTCAAAACAATCCTCTATCCTCTCAGTACCCATCTGCATCCACGTCCTCAAAAAATGATTATCTACGGAAAATGGAATGTCTATTTTGACATAGAAGCATTTTCCCTGAAACGAAACCTCTCGAACCTATTGCATAATCAATTTTATTCCATAATTCAATCAAATGTTTCAAAACAGGTGTATCCCTTCATCCTACCAGCAACTTAGAATTCCATTTATAAATCAAATCCTGTTCCAAATGTAAAATAAGCAATATGTAATTCAGTCAGGGGTTTGAAAGGATCTGGTTTATTAAATTTAATCTCGAATTTTATTTTAAAAACTTAATCGACCTGACACCAACCAAACACATGGAATTGTGATTGTGGTCCAAGTACTGACTTCCAGTAATTTCATCATTACAAATCTTAAACATGCATGTTCTCTCTATTAGTTGCCAGTGTGAAGGACAGTGATTAAATTGGTGTGTCACCTTCATAAAAAGGACTTTTTCCAGACCAACTTTGGACTCTTCTGGCAGCAATAAATTTTCCATGACTTGAAAATGTTTTGGGGGGGGGGTCATAATCTCCATTCCCACCTCAGACCCAACGTGACAGCTCCTCTTTCTGGGGAAAGTTGCAACCTTGATGTGCAGAGGATTGCCCACATGCTCTCTAGGTATTTATTGAGCTACCTACCCAATGGACCAAAGCGGTAGATTTGAAGGAGCAGGCGAGGGGGAGAAACAGGAAGATTTTGGGAACGATTCCCAGGGCTGTGTCGGACCTGGGCAGCCGAGCGCACACGCGTCCCGTGCGGGCGACGGCAGCCGAGGCCAGCAAGGAGGGGATGCTGAGGGTCCGGAGGGACTGCCTCGCTGCCTAATCCCCTCGGCTCCTGCTGGGGTGGGTGGGGAGGAACTCCCTCACCGACTTGCCCTGCAGATCCCGGTCTGCTGCTTCCCTTGGTGGGGAGGGGGGAGGGTTGGTGCCCGCTGAAGTGAGCGAGGGAAGGGGTGGAAACGACCCAGCCGTCGCGCTGCTGTCCCAGGCGAGCCCGGCGAAGGCGCTGCCTCCCCTCTGCGCACAGCCCGGGCGTGAGGGGGAGTGTGCGCGCCTCCGGGAGGAGGGCCGCTCAGTCTCCTCCTTGCTCCTTCATTATTCGCTGTTTTGGTTTTCTTTCAACGCCGCAGAGGTTTTTTTTTCCATCTCTCTCCCCTCCCCCGCCCCCAACCCAGAGTCGCCATCTTCTCCCTTTCTTGCCATGATTTCAGGCTGAGCCGCGCCGGAGCGGGGACAGGAGCCGGGAGCAGCGCGGGGGTGACCAGGCGGCCAGCGCTGCAGAGAGGCGAAGGTGCCAACCCACCCCTCTCGCTTTATTCCCCAACCTCTGCGTTTCCACCAGGAATTTTTCTGCCCTCTTGTTGCTTTGGACCGGTGAGTGCTGTGGGGTCTGCATTCATTCACTTCCAAACGGAGAGATGGCTTGACACGGGCAGCAGGCATTGCTCGGGGTGAATGGGAGATTTTGACAGGGCTTTGGAGTGGGGGGGGGTGGGGGGTCTCTCCCGGTTTGGGGACTGAGCAAGGTATTTGCATTCATTTGCAGGGAACTGTCTCCATAACTGAAGGTGGTTTTTGGTGGGTGGTGTTAGGAGCTGATGAACAGTGTTGCAAATGAAAGAGGACGCTATTTCTTCTCTGACCAGCCCGAAGGCTGCAGAAGGTGTCCACGTTCACATCCCAAGCCAACCCACCCCTCTCGACCGCAGTCGGCAGGGATGCATGGACCGAGCCGAGCGCAGTTTCAGAGACTTCCCAACCCATTGATTTCACATCGGGGGGGAACCTGTTTGAATGCATCGTGCTGCTTTTTTAAACAAATTGCTGTGATTTTTCCAGCTTGGAGGGCATGTAACCGGTTCCATTGGTGAGGACTGGATGCATTTGGGTCCTCCCTGTCCATTTACCGTGCAAAAATGGACAGGGAACCCAGTCCTGAATTCTCCAGCAGCTCAATGATGAAGATACGCTTCCATGTTTTTTTTTCATTGCTGCACCTGTTTAATAACCCCACTGCATCTGCTCCACTTGAGGCTCCACTCTTTCCTCTACCTACTGACATCCTTGTTAATGCAGACATGTTGACATTGGGGATCACTTCGTGGCTCAATGCATGGTCCCAGCTGTTGGTCCTTCACTTCTATCAACAATTATTAAAGTTAGTTACTCTTTCTCCTGACCATAATGTTGAATGGCTCTTAATCTCACTGATTATTTGCTTCCAGTTTTTTTTTTAATTTGGGATGTGACCATACAAAAGTTTTACTGAAAAGTTTATTTTTCCCTACAAAAATGCACAATGTTGTCAACACTGTACAGCAGAAATTAGTTCTGGAGGTCTAAAAACAGAAATGGTACATAATGAGAGAATGTAATTTAAACAAGTTCATGTATTAAATTTTACAAAATCACTGACAGAGAGTGATCAGTTACATTGAGTGCTGAGAAAGCCAGTGTGAAAATTGGCATGGAGCTTGGATATGGGCAGCTATGGAGAGGGAAGAATTCCCCTCCTTGTTACCAGCGTATTTTCCCACTCTTGGCATTACCGCAGTTGGAGATACAGAGGGAATTGGCAACACTTCACAGTCAATTGACAGGCATGAAGATGTAGAGATCAGAGAGCTTTTGTCAGGTTTCATGGAGTTAGGCCTGCCCTTCATGTATCAGTTGTGGCCTTTTGAACAGGAAAGGGGTGAACAAACCACGGTGGAATTTGTCAGGCTGGAGGTTTGGTGGCCTTGCAATATATAGCTCATTTGACACATTGTCCAGAAGCACTGCATTCAGTCAGATTTAGAAGGTGAGTAAACCTACATCCTACAGATAACTTCATCATTAAGTTAACCTTGCCACATTACAAAGTTTTGATTATTGATAGCCCCAGAAGCCCGACTAATAGGTGGCAGTCAAAATTTACATACTAGTAATTGTGGGGAAAAAAAATTAATGTGGAGTTTGATCAATTAGAAATTATTCCTATGGATGCCTTGAGGTTTTCCTTTGTCATACCCAAACTCTTTTGAGAGATTGAGTTTGCTGGGAATGACTTTCATCTCCACCTCACTGAAAGCTTTCCACCATCCCTGTGTTGTCAAGTTGCTGGTCTCACCTGGGTAATAACATTTTCTTCAATCAGTCTCTCAAGGCAGAGCTTTGGCTCTTCTCCATTCCAGAGCTACTGATTTTATGCCTGTCTGAGCCAAGCTGCCCACAACCTGAGTGCCCTAGTGACCCTGAAGTGAGCTCCAAGTGTCATAGCCACCCATCACAATATGATAGCTCTATAATTGTCATATACACCAATATCCTTAGTTCAGGCCTTCTGCTGCTGGAGAAGTTTGGCTATTTCTGGGCAAATGATTTCCTCATCATGTTAGAAACTGGAGCTCATCCAAAATGCTGCCAATGCATCATTGCAACCAGGTGCTGTTAACTGTGCAATTAATCCACCAGTGTTTTGAACTGAATCTTCCACCTTCCAGGCCTTCTCCTCTTTGTCTCTGCAATATTCTGCAATACAATGAGAAGACTGTGTTCTTCAAGATCTGTGCTCTTGCACTACTGCCACACCATGGCAATATATTTAGTCATCACCAAAGTGTAAAAATTCCTTATCTATTTTTGTTCAGTTCATTGAATTGGCACCTTAATATGTTCCAAAAAAAAATCTGTCTAATCAGGCTTTTAGCTTGTCCTCATGTCAAGCTTTGACTGATTATTTTGTGGAAGCTCCTGGAAATGCAAGAACATGCGATACAAATGTTGTGGAGTTTATTCCATTTGCACTATTTGTTAAGCACAAAGCTTGCACTGTAATTCTTGTGGTACTGATCTGTTACTACTTTCAGACAATGACTGTGTGAGCTAATGGTCCTAGGTTAGACCAACAAGCAATTATTGCTTATCAGCACCTCTGTGCTTGTGCCTCTTAACTGTTATAGATGCCCTTTCAAATCTTCAATGAAATGTTGGCTGCTTCAAGGGCCCTGTTATTTCTATGGTCAGAGCTCTGAATTGGAGTGGAGTATATAAACAAACACCAAAAGTGTCAGCTGAGAGTGAAATAATTTTCCATTAAAACTGAGACTCCATGATGACATACTTTATAAAGTAAGCTGATGCTTAGGAGTTTCAATTTATTTGCTCATGTCAGACTATTTTTGTATCAATATTCATGAATTCTGCATTTATTCATAAATTCTGAACTTAATAGTCTTGAAAATAAATTATCGTTTACTCTTCTTTCACTTTCAGAACAATTTGATTGAACAGAGAAGGAGACTATACTCCTTGTAGCTAATTTGTTAATTAGTAATCAGATGAATACTCTGCATTTCTTTATTATCAGTTCATGATATTGAGGAGGAGAACTTTGTAATTAGCCACACAACGCCTTGAATCAGCTCTGTCATTCAGCAAGATTGTTGCTGATTTGACAGTTGGTCTTGCTTCACTTTCCTGTTTGATCCCCATAATCTTTGATTTTCCTGCAGTCCATAGATCTACCTCAGTTTTGAAAATATTTTATAACCCAGTCTTCACAGCTCTCTGGGGCAGAGAATTCCAAATATTCACAGTCAGCTGTAAGAAGAAAATTTTCCCCAATTCAGTCTTTACTGAGAATCCCTTTATCCTGAAATGCCTCTCATTCTAGATTACCCCAACTAGAATGTCAAGCCCTCTCAGAATCTTTTACATTTCAATAAGATTATTTCTCCTTCTTCTTGCTCCAGAAATTTATTCATTATTTTCTCAGTTCTTTTTCATAAGTCAACCCTTTCATACCAAGAAATAATCAACCTTGTGAATCTTTTCTTCAGTACCTCAAATACATCTATCCTTTCTTCAATGAGAAAACCAAAGCTGCGTAGTACTTCCAAGTATCATCCTATCGAAAGACTGTATTGTTGTTGCTGGACTAACCAAATTTTATGTTCCATTTTCTGAAACCAACAGTTCAGGACTCGAAAGGCCAACATGGCCTGTTTCCGCTCCATATATGGTTATATACCTTCCTAACTTATTTCTGCATTATATGCTAACTTTCTGTATTTCTCTTGATCTATGAATGCCAACATCCAATGACCTCTCAGCAGTTAAAAGATAGTCTCTTTTTCCCTTCTTCTTAGCGAAGTGGAAAACCCCACATTTTCTTCCAGATCATATTCTTCTTGCACATTTCCCTTGTTAAAGTTGTATCTTGAATGTTTTATGAAAAAGGAATGAACAAGAGCAGATTACATTTAAAAAAAATATTGGCAGTTATGCACATTTCCAGGTGTTTAAAAAGGAGTAAAGGATGAAAAATTAAATTTGAAATGATTATGCTGTCATCTGATATGGCAGAGTAAAATAGCTGGAAATAAACCTCTGCACAGGACCCATGTGCTTTGATGAGCTGTCAGTTATTTATTTGTTGAGGAGTAATTCAACCGATCTGATTGATGTGCCCAGGTCCCTCCTTTTTTTTTCATGGACCTGCAGCATATTGTTGGTATACAACCCTTTGGATATCTGCTACTCTGGGATGCCCCATCCACTTCAACCTAGCCAATTGCCTGTCATTTGGGGGTTCAGTAGCACATGCCGTTGCATTCATTTGTGTTCCACCCAGTTTCTGTACTTGGAGATATTTGCTGAAAGGGTTAATGGGGGTTGCTGGTAGGTGAAGCCGCTCACCCAGCTCTCTAACCCAGTGATGCAGCTAATTCTCGTCTGCTTCCTGGACTCCGATAGAAAGTTGCTTCAACATCTCGTGTTCTTTGCTCTGTGGTTGAGTTCTATTCTGAATGGTGCAGTTCACAGAGCTATTCTGGAACTAAACTAGCTTTTAAACCACATGTTAATATCTATTTTTTTCCTCTGCATTGGGATTGTCATATGATGTGACACTCACATATTGTTGCCTTAGTGAGGAAGATTTAACGGTACCAGACCCTTCCAGCCTACGAGCCCGTGCCACACAGTTACACCCATGTGACCAACTAACTTACTTTGTTCACCTTACTCAAAGGAAGCATTAGGACTAAGATGATGATAAATGCGCTTAAATGCACATTTTATTAGAGTGAAGAACATCAAAATGGATCATTTACATAGATTCTAATGCCTTTGGCCCTACTTGTCTCGTACATTACTTTCGGCACCTTGCAAATCTCCACTCCATCTTGTCCTATCAGCAAAGTTAATTCTTTTAAAAAGTTTAAAATTTTTTTTAAAATTTAGACATAGTGCATGGTAACAGGCTATTTCAGCCCGTAAGTCCTTGCCGCCTAATTTACACCGCATTAACCTACACCCCGGGTACGTTTTGAATAGTGGGAGGAAACTGGAGCCCCTGGGGAAAACCTACACAGATGCAGGGAGAATGTATAAGCTCCTTACAAACAACATTCGATTTGAACCCTGGTCCCAATCACTCCATGCAGCCCCAAAATTTGCTTATATATCTTCCTCTGAAATATTTCCCTGCTATTTAGCTCCCTGAGGTCCAAGTTCCACATTCGTAACTCAAAATATCAAAATTTCCTTTGAAAATTTCCTCCTGGATTTGATTGTGAACTTCATGGATCTGTAGTCATTAGTTTTAGTTGGCCTTAGAACCATAAGCATCTTTATACTCTTCTGCAATTTTGAAGAATATTTGTGGAGTTTGGTACAATAGGGACATTTATATAGCACATAGGTGTAATAAAAATGGAGGTTATGAGTGTGAGGTAGGGAAAATAAATTGCTTTGGAGTCTATCTACAGTAGTTGGTACAACATTGTGGGCTGAAGAGCCTGTACTGTGCTGTAATGATCTATGTTCTAAAGCAAATTACTGTAACTGCAATTGCTCCATATAACTGAGATTTTGGCTATCAGTTAATGACATGGTTGAAGAGCATAATCCAAGATTATTATCAAAGCCAATAATTTTCTCATTCTGTTGCAAATGGATTTGATAACAAACTTGTTGCTAATTGTTTGATTAAGAAGGTTATCTCATTTTAAAATTGAAACAAAATTCTGTGTGTGATCAAGATCCTGACCAAAGTTATTATCATTTCCGCTCGAGCTCTGCCACTGCACTATTAAACAATTATTTGTAAACCTGTACGTGGTAGAAGGTGCAGAATCTGCCTTTGACCATTAACCTTCCACTAGATTGGCTAAACTTTCCATCTTTTGTTTTTAACCAAGAGGAAAAAAACAGCATTGGTCAGGATTAAAGTAGAATCTGAATTTTTTTTAATCAGTCACCCACTTCCTGTTCGTGAGCATGTGTGCAGAATGAGGACAGCTAAAATCTGATTAAAGACAGAAATGGCAGCTTGTGTGACTGATAGCCAGAATTAAACCTGTCACGTTATTCAGCAGCATAGGAAAATGGCTATAGTAAAAACATTTCAGAAAGCTTCAAGAAGGTGTGCTTGATGTATGTCTCAGGTGGGGGGGGGGGGGGGAGGGGGGAGTCTAATGCTTTACATGAAAATATAATTAAGCCCACAGCATAATATCATTTATTGTTCTTGGATTCGTATTTGTGGGGTGTGTTAGAAGTCCAGAGGATCTAAAACCCAGCAGCAATGGAAATTCACCAAGACAAATGGTTACTTAAACAAAATTTGCTTTTAAACATTAAAAACAGGATCAAACTTTAACTTAATTCAGGAAAGTTCTTTGATTCACAGTCCAATGTCACTGCTCATTCTTATTTTATCGGTATCAGTCAATTCTTATACTGTGCACAGAATTTAACATTTATGAATTTTCATCAGGCTCTTGAGCTTAAAGTTAATTGGTTACCGCTCAAGAAAGTTCCCATTGGTTTCAGAGAAAGATTTGTTGCTCATTGGACACACACAAATTGATTTCCCATGATCAGTACTTCAGTGTCTTGCCGAAGAATCTTGCCTCATCATCAGTTTTCCAACTGATAACCTCTTCTTCCAGGTCACCACAGAGTTTCTGCTGTTTCCCTTATTTCAGGAGAAACATTCTAGCCTGCCATTTCCTCTTGTAAGCACTACAAGGGTTTTTCAACAGGCTGAACTCAGAACTCGCAACCCATCTTCAAAATGGGGTTTTCAACAAGCTGCCAGCTTGCTATGACTCTCTCCCTCTCTCTTAGAGAAATATTGTTTTGTCTTTTCCTCTCTCTCTGCTTGTAAAAACCAGCAAACCCAATCTTTAAAAGATCTTAACACTTGATCCCGGATTCCCACATTTGCATCTGCTTTTGAAAATTCCTTTCAAAACAGTCCCATTGTCTTTTGCAAAGCCACTGGTGCCTGCATTACTGGCTTCAGCCAAGCTCTTGCATTTTAAATGAGATGTGAAGTGTTGCTCTGTTTGTGGTGACCTACACTAAACCCCCACAATCCATCTCCTTTAAAAACACTTATGTACAATATAAAATATAATATAACCCGTAACAGGTGTTTTCGTAAAGAAGAGTAAATGGGAGAAAAGCTGTTGGGCTGTGGTTTTATGCTGCTCAGGAAGTTAGAGATCACATGATAGATTTGATGGTGGGAACTTTTATTATTGCTCATTTTCATTCAAACAGAAGTTCTGGTTAAAAATAGAGAATAATTATCACATGATTATTAACTTGCTCACATTCTTATGAACACTTGGTCTGCCCTGAGTTTTTTTTTGTCACAGTATGCTTGGGACATGCTATAACCAAAAATGGTTCAGTCTTGTAACATACCTGAAAGATGAGGGTCTTTGAAACATGTCACAAGATCTAATGATTCTTTAAAAAAAACTATTTGGCAAGTAAGTCATACGAAAGTATGTTTATGGAATGGTGTCAATGGGTTTGAGATTTTAAAGGAAGTTTGATTGTTGAGGATCCCTGCTTTGGTAGTAGCTTGTAAGTGAAACTCAGTGGTAAATGATTTTAGACATAGCATGTGTGTGATAATGATGTAAATCCTGATTATTTCAAGAAAACCCCTTCCCATCTGCTGGTTGGAAGGTTTCTATTCAAGCCTCATAATTCAAACTGTCATAATTTGACATCTATTTGCACTATTGCCTTCATTCAGAAGGTTCAAATTGAATGCTGAGCTTGTGGATCCACTCTTGCTTCCAACCAATTGTTAAGTGCGATTACTTGACAAGACTGGAAAATTCACAAAATGACATGACAAGGACGAATCATAAAAAAGTAACTAATTGAAATGTGAAATCAAAGCAGAAGAACAGGAAAGAATGGAAAACCATCGACTTAAGGACTTTGGATTTCATTGTTGACCAAAAATCAAATGGGATTATTTTTCTGTTGGGTCAGGAGCAAAACTAGTGGAGTGGATTTCTGACCCATGTCCCAATGAGCTTTTCTCATCTCATGTCCTACCCTGCCTGCCTGACTTCAATGGAAAGGAAAACCGGGCAATCTGGTAAGGTGGGGGGGGGGGGTGGTTGATAATGCTCAACATGCAACAGAAATGAAAATTATGCTGGAGATTTTAAAACATTAAAAAGGGAATTAACAATAAAACACATTTGGCTGCTGTTAGTTTCATCCTAGCCTGTCTCTTAAAACTGTAATACAAGCATTCCACTTGGGGAATTGGGTTTAAAAAGGCAGTCGTGCAGTGGTTAATTGTTGAAGGTTTTTTTTAACAACTTGTGTGCCATTTTTTTAATTCATTCCTGGATGTGGGCTTTTTGGGCTGAGCCAGCATTGAATTGCCCATCCCTAATAGCCCTTGAGAAGGTGGTAGCAAGCTCCCTTCCTGAACCGCTGTTCCTTCAGGAGTGGGTGTACCCACAATGTATCAGGGAGGCATTTCCTGGATTTTGACCCAGAGACAGTGAAGGAAGGGTGATGCATTTCCAACTCAGGACAGTGTGTGGCTTGGAGAGCAACTTCCCAATAGTGGGGTTCCATTGCTTTTGTCACCCTTGTCCTTCAGCTTGGCAGAGGTCGTGGAAAGTGCTGTCTCAGGGGTCTTGCTGACTTGCTGCAGTCAGTGCATCCTGTGGATGATGGAAATTGCTGCTCCTGTGCATTGATGATGGAGTGAGTGAATGCTTGTGCATGGGGTGCCTATCAAACCGATTACTGCGCCCTCTAATGTGTCACATTTCATGAGGGTCTTGCATCACACTCCTGATTTGAACACTGATGCTGGACAGGCTTTGGGGAATTTGGAGGTTAATTACTTGACATAGAATTCCTAGCCTCTGACCTGCTCTTGTAGCTACTTTGTGTATATGGCTTTTCCAGTTAAGTTTCTGATCCATGGAAACTATTAATGCCAGGACATTAATAGTTGGGGGGGGGGGAGGTGGGTGGGGGTTCAGTGATGGTCAGGGGGTGATGGCTACATTTTCTCTAGTTGGATGTCATCATTGCCTGGCAATTGTGCGACCGGGAATTACTTGCCACCTATCAGCCAAGGCTTGGATATTGTGTAGAGATCTTCCTGCATTTGGTTGTGGAGAACTTGATTATCTGAGGGGTCGCGAATGGTGCTGAACATTGTGCATGTACTCGCCAGTGAACATTCCTTTTACTGACTTTAGGATCATTGATGAAGTTGCTGAAGGTGGTTGGGCCTAGGACACTACCATAAGGAACTCTTCCACAGATGTTCCAGGGCTGAGATGGTTGATCATAATCAGAGATTGGTGGCTCTGCTTCTATTTTATTTAAATCAGAAAAGGCAGGAAATGCTTACCAAATTATGCAGCATCTATGGAGTAGAAATTGTTAATGTATTTTTTTTACCACAACTAGAATCTTCCAGTTCCTGCCCTTTAGTAGACCCCAAAATTAGCAGAAAATGTGTAAAATTGAAACAGGAGAGAAGTGGAAGAACATCATATTCATTTACACTTTTGCCATTAATAAATAAATCTATAAGTTAACAGAAAAAGATTTGAAATGAAAAGCTTGTGTTCTTATAATTTTTGATGACCTCACACGTTTTTCAGAAGTTACTGAGAAATAATGTATATGCGATGAGAAAGCTGGATCCTTCAATAAACATTTTTTTTTGTTTTTACATGCATCTTTGACCACTTTCTCATCTGGTCTATTCTAAAACAAGGTTAAAGAAAAGCAAAGCTTGTAGCAGCGGCTATACTGCTAACTGAAGGATCGCACAACCAGACGGGTTGAGTTCAGTGAGCAAAAACTGATTTATTGCAGGGTGCTTGGTTGGTCTTATGCTCCCAGCCCAGACCTGGCTGAGAACCGCACTGGGAGACCCCGACGTCACCCCAAGCATGGGCTTCTGAGCTCGGTGCCGAGGTCAGGAGGAAACACCCGACGGGGCCATTTTGGCAGGCTGCCCCGCTGCATGCGAGACAAGCGGAGCCGGTTCGCCTGCCTAATGGCGTACCATCACACAGCACCCCACCCCCACCCAGAACCGGTGCCAATGTCCTTTTTTGCCGGGCGACCTTGCTTCTTGGGTTGGGCCACAACTACCAGTTCGGTGGGGTCGAGGTGGGCTGACTTTAACCTGTCCAATATAAACAGTTCCCTCTTACCACCGATGTCCAGTGTGAAAATGGATCCTGAACACTGGACGACTTTGTATGGCCCTTCGTATGGTCTTTGAAGAGGTGCTGTGGATGTGCCCCGCCTGATTAAAAACGTACTCTGGAGTACAGCTCGCTGGGGACGTAAGAGGCCCATGTGCCATGTCTGGATGGCGGTGGGTGTGTGAAGGAGTCCAACTGGGCCCAGAGGCGGGGAAGTAGACCGTGCAGTGACTGCTGGGGGTTGTGAGGTGCGTTGACAAACTCACCAGGTAGGGCTAGCGGTGCACCATAGACCAGCTCGGCTGATGACACCTGTATGTCTTCTTTGGGTGTCGATTGGATGCCCAGGAGCACCCAAGGCAGCTCGTCCACCCAGGCAGGGACGGTGAGGCGGGCCATAAGTGCCGACTTAAGGTGGCGGTGCAATCGCTCGACTAGCCCATTGGCCTGTGGGTGATAGGCCATGGTGTGATGTAGCTCTATCCCCAACCTGTTGGTGAGCTGTGCCCAGAGCACAGAGGTGTACTGGGCGCCCCGATCACTGGTGAGGTGGTTTGAAATGCCGAATCAGGCAACCCAACCGTTCAAAAGCGTTCAGGAGCAGGAGTCCGTTGAGGCATCTGGCATCGGGATTACCTCGGGCCAACAAGTGGTGCGATCTACCACTGTGAAAAGGTAACGGTTACCTCGGGAAACGGGCAAGGGTCCGACGTTGTCCACATGTATGTGGCTGAACCGTTCCCAGACGTGTTTGAAATCTTGTACGGGCACCCTGGTGTGCCTGTGTATCTTGGAAAGCTGACAATGGGTGCAGGTTCTGGCCCAGTTCGCAATCTGCTTCCGAAGCCCGTGCCAGACGAAACGTTCTGCCACCATATGGGCTGTGGACCTGATGGAAGGGTGGAAAAGGTCATCGATATGGTGGAAGACACCTGCGCCACTGCTGGGGAACCATTGGTTGCGGGGTGCCCATGGAGACATCGCACAGGACAGTGCCCTCACCGTGAGGAGTCGGGAGGTCTTGGAACTGCAGGCTCGTGATGGCAGTCCTGAAGGCCCGTGTCTCCTCGTCAGACTTTTGGTCCCAGGTAAGCTGGTCAAAGTCGAGGCCGGGTGTCAGCGCGCAAATGGCCGGTCGTGAAAGTGCGTTGGTGACCACGTTGTCTTTCCCCGCCTTGTGCCAAATGTCGGTAGTGAACTCTGACATGAAGGAGAGGTGACGCTGTTGGCAGGCCGACCAGGGATCTCTTGCCATAGCGAGCGCCTGAGTGAGGGGTTTGTGGTAAAAATGGTGAAAGGCCTCCCCTCCAAGAAATAGCGGAAATGACGCACCGCCAGGTACATGCCCAGCAGCTCATGATCGAAAGCGCTATACTTGCGCTCTGGCGGGCGAAGAAGTCGGCTAAAGAATGCCAGTGGTTTCTACTGTCCGTTCACCTGCTGCTCCAGGATGGCGCCGATGACTGTGGCAGAGGCATCGACGGAGAGTGCCATATGCAGGTCGGTGCGTGGGTGGACGAGCAGGGTAGCCTTCACGAGGGTATATTTTGTGGCTTCGAATGCCCTGCTGGCCTCTGGAGACCAGGCGAATGTCTTGTCTTTGGCTGCGATGAGGACGAAGAGCGGCTGCATGATGCGCACAGCGCATGGAATGAAGCAGTTATAGAAATTGACCATACCCGCAAACTCTTATAGCCCCTTGAGGTTGTCCAGGCATGGGAACTCCCTGATTGCAGCAACCTTCGTAGCGGCAAGCGTGGCTCCTTCGGCTGTGATGGTATGGCATAGGAATTGCATGGACTCTTTCCCGAACAGGCACTTGGCCGGATTGATCATGAGGCCGAAGTCGGCCAGTCAGGAGAAGAGGGTGCGCAGGTAAGACTTGTGTTGTGCCCGGTCTCTGCTGGCAACAAGGATGTTGTCCAGGTAAATGAAAACAAAATTCAAATCCCTGCCCACTGTGTCCATAAGGCACTGGAAAGTCTGGGTGGTGTTCTTGGACTGCTGAGCCCTCCGGGAATTGTTCGAGCCATAGCTCCTGAGCCTTTTGAGCGACCTTCCTAGGGTCGACAAAGGTCTCCTGGGACAGTAACGGCTGGATGTCTTCAGGCAGATGGTCGAGGAAGATGCGCTCGAAGAGTGGGCAGTTGGTGTGATTGCCCATGAGCGCGAGCATCTCGTCCATCAACTCGATTGGAGTTCTGTCCCCTAAGGCATCAAGGCACAGCATCCGAGTGGCACGCTGTCACCTGGAGAGGCCGAGGGAGCCGGTGAGCATCCGCTTGATGGTCCCGTATTTATCTTCCGTGGGTGGATGCTGAACGAGGTGCAGCACTCGTTTGCCAGTGGCCTGGTCCAGGGTGGCGGCCACATGGTAAAACTTGGTCGAATCCTACGAAATCTGGTGGAGGTGAAACTGAGCCTCTGTGTGGCTGAACCAGGGCTCCGGCTCCTGAACCCAGAAGTCAGGAAGCTCGATGGCTATAGCGTTGATCGAAGGGTCGTTCATGTTGGGTTCAAAGATATTTGAACCTGTCGGGGTCACCAATTGTAACGGCGGCTACACTGCTAACTGAAGGATCGCACAACCAGACTGGTTGAGATCAGTGAGCGAAACTGATTTATTGCAGGCTGCCTGGCTGGTCTTGTACTACCTGGCTGAGTACCGCGCTGGGGGGCCCTGACGTCACCAGAGGATCATATGGGTCCCCAAGCACGGGCTTTTGAGCCCGGTGCCGAGGTCAGGAGGAAACACCCAATGGCGCCATTTTGGCCGACTGCCCTGCCGCGTGCATGCGAGCATGTTCGGCTGCCTAATGGCGTACCGCCACAAGCTCTTAATAAACGTTGCAGTGACAGATTTACAACTACAAAAGGAGGCCAATGTGTACTTTTAGGTCATTTCTGAAATGGCCTGAGCCAATACCATTAAGATACTTTTTGTGAACAGTGTTCTACTGTTGAACAAAGTTTGATGTCAAAGAAAATTTTGAATTGGTTCTTTGCTAGAAAATGATGAACAATAAACATTTTTATAGCTGTGCGAGTCCTGTGTTTGATGGAAGTACAGATATCAGAATTGTTCAATGTCTGTTTTGTTTCTTTAGCCAAATATCTCCCAGTTAAAGGTGGCCCATTGGAAACAGCACAAAGGGCTTCCTATTCAGGGACACTGTACAGTCAATTAACTGGGATGCCAGTGGAAAAGGTGCTCCTAGTAGGTTTTGAACAGTGGTAGGACACCGGAGCCCCCGTGGGAAAACCCACATTAACCTAGAAAGAATGTATCAAGTCCCTGCAGACAGCGCGGGATTCGAACCTAAACCCGATTACTGGCACTGTAACTGCACTGAGCTAACCATTACACTAACTGCCACCCTAAATCCTGGTTGACACCCATGAATTTGAAGTTCTTAACCCTTTCCATGCTGACCCCTCGATGAGGACTGGTTTGTGTTGTCCTGATTTCCCCCCTCCTGGTCCATAATCACCTCCTTAGTTTTGCTAACATTGAGTCCAAAGTTATTGTGACATAATTCAGCTAGCTGATCTATCTCCCTCCTGTACGCTTCCTCATTTCCGGCTGTGATTCTGCCGACGACCATGGCATCATTGGCAAATTTGGAGATGGCATTGGAATTGTGCCTAGTCACACAGCCGTGGGTTTAGAGCAAGCAGATCAGTGGGCTAAGCACGCATCCTTGAGGTGCTCCTGCATTGATTGTCAGTGAGGAGGAGGCATTGTTCTGATTTGTACTGGCTGTGGTCTTCAGATGAAGAAGTCAAGGATCCAGTTGCAGAGCCCCAAGGCCCGGGTTTTAGAGTTTGTTGAGCAGTACTGAGTGTGTGATAGTGTTGAAGGCTGAGTTGTAGACAATAGGCACTTTCAGGTGGCCAATTGCCCCGCATGAAAAGCCGCATGTTTAGGCGATATGCGGCTATTTTGAGGCCACCTAAATGTGCAGGAGGCGCTCTTGAGGCGAGCTACGTAACCCTCCTCCGAGAGGGATAATCAGCTTAGCTCAGGTGGCTCCCCCAGCCATCTGAATGCAGCTGGCCGAAAGCAGATGTTAAAGGGTGAGGCTGCTGATCACAGCTGACACTGGGCAGGAGCCGGGGTGTGTTCAGAGCTGCATCCTGTGCAGCTGCATCCTTCAGGTGGCCAGCATTGCGCTTTACATGCTGCCACCAGAATGGCAATTTAAAGGGCCGCTTCTGCTTCTTCAGGCGCATTCTTAGCGTAGAATGAACCTGAAAAAGCCTAATGAAAAGTAGCCTGATGTATTTGTTGCTGTTCTGACCGTGACCCGGAACTGAGAGGAGAGCCAGCGATATTGCATCTGCTGTAGAGGGATTGTGATTATAGTTGAATTGCAGTTGGTCCAGATCTTCACTTGGGTATAAGTTAATTCTGCCATGACCAACCTATCAAAGCATTTCATCACAGTGGATGTGCGTGCTACTGGACGATAGTCATTGAGGCAGCTCACTGCTCTTTTTGGGCACCAGTATTCAGTTAATATGCCAAAATATAGGTATGAATGGATGCACTGTAAAACAGCAAGAATTATATTTGGAAAAACTATAATTCAAGACTTGGCCAGCAGTTAACCTTCTGGCTCATAAGTCTTGTTGAAGCATGGTATGGCTCACATCATGTTCTATTGTGACTATTTGTTTGTAGCCCCCTGAGAGGCCTTCTGTATTGTTCCTGAGGCTCATGAACTCAGCCCTATTTCCATACTATTGAATTGCTATGATTGACGAGACAGTCTGTATAAAGAACATGCTGATAGCAAATGTTGGAATGTTCCACCACAAAATTTCTAACCAAACAACCATTGTGAACAGTAACCCAAAAGTAACCAACTTCAAGTCCAGAGTAAGTAACTTGAATTAGCTTTGAAAAAAAATCCCAGAAAGAGAAGTTTAGACCTTTATGCTATTTTTTTGTGGAGCAACTTTCTTTTTTTTAAATACTATTTTCAAGGAATTGGTCATTGAACAGACATAGCACAGTGCATGTTTCACATGTGAAATATCCAAACTGCCAATCACAGACTCAGCCCTGGGCCCACTGCTGCAGGCTTCTGCACATCCACCAACTCCACACCTCGGGCACGATGTTGTCTGACCCCCTGAGCTCCTGCAGCAGTTCTTTGTGTGCTCAGAATTCCAGCATCCGCAGCTTTTGTGTTTTGCTACCAGCCAGGCATTGTGCCTGAATCACAGCCAACAACGTGCAGTCTGAGGCTGCAACTAAGGCTGGGCAAGGGGCCAGGAGAGTGAGACAAGTGGACATGAGCTGAGGATTGTGGTCTGGGGCAGGGGAAGGGGAAGAGTGAGCATTCAAGACAATGATGAAGTCTGAACCAACAAAGGACTGGTCCCTGCCCAAGTCTTGAATTATAGTTTTGCAAAAATAATTCTTCAGTTTTGTGCTACGTTCACATGCATCTCGAAGTTGGCCGATTATTAGCTGAAATTAAAATGTAAATATTCCATGATTGTGCCTTTAAAACACATTTCTCGAGTATTAATCCAGTCCTTTGGTAGTCATCATTACTCAGGTACACACTCAATCACATCTTGAAACTATGTACAAGATTGCCAACTAACTGGTTGTGTAAAAGGTTCCCACCCACAGCTCATCCTAACATCTGCACCAAATGCAAGAAATAGTGGTTGTTGCATAAACATTAGTAAAATTGAAAGGAAGTTGCAGTGGGTGACTCGGTGGATATTGGGTTGTGATGGGGCAGGTGGAATTGCTGGATTCTGCTCCTGGGCAGATGATGGGGCAATCTTAAGGTTGCTACTTTAAGATGGGGTTCCTTTATTGTCATGCAATATTTATTGATGAAAATGAGAGAGGGCAGTGTAAGTTGCTGTGTGGATAATCCCCGAATGTATCACTGAGGTCCCACAAAATGTGAGAGGGCATGATGAAAACACCTTGAAATAGGCTTTCCAGACAACGCAGGCCACTCCAGTTCATTGTTAGAATTTACTGCATGTGTTAGAAGGTCACATAATCATTGCTACAATGAATAGGTGGCAGAGCATTGCTGCTGACAACAATGAAGATCAGGAAAGGGAATGGAAATAAAGTCCTGTTGATTCATCTTTGAGGTCAAGAGCTATGAGGCAGACTGCATAAGTGAGACGTTCACTGTGGTGGAACATGGTACTGCAGGTATGACCTCACTGGACTGCGCAGGGCTGTCTGCCTTCCATCCCTGTAGTTCCTCCCTGTAAGAGCCCTGGCCTCCTCCCTCATACCTGCCTTGGACGTGAGCCAACAGCATGTAGAGGCATATCGAGGTTTTCTGGTTAATAAAACCTTTTGACTACTTCCATGTCTGCGGGTGGTCATTGATCATTCACTCTCTCAAATTTAGTGAGTGGTGATGTGCAGTCATACCTGTGTTGGCTTCAGAACAAATGATCCATGGTAACTGTCCTCTATCAAGGAATTACTCTTAAACATTCCAACCAAACTTTGAATGCAGTCAGCACAGCTTAGAGCCAAGTTTTACTTGTAGGCTGCTAGTGGTTTCTAGGCCTGGTGAAGCTTTTGGAGTGGTTAGTGTTCTTGACTATTAAAAGGCAAAGTAAATGTTGCTTCACTTGAGATGACATACATGGAAGAAAATACAATTTGTGGAGATTTGGAACCCAGACTTGAGAAAGGATAGGATCTGGGTGGACAGCTAGCATGGTTGCAGTTGCTTCATCTATCCACACTAAAGAAACACTTCATTGACTGTTTATCCACCATTTGTAAAGCAGGATGTACTGAGATCATGTTCTTCTGAAGGTCATTCACATGTTACTCTTTAATGCTCTGTGTTTCACTTGTCATAACATCCTAACTCTCCTGTGTTTGCTGATTGTTTCCTTCTTTGTGCTGGTGAAATCAAACGCGACTGCATGTTCTGTTCCACTCGATTGAGGTTATGCTTTTCCTCTCCAGTTACATGGCTCTGAAATTAACAAGTGTGTTAATGCTGACACATTAGAATTTCAACAAGATGGGAATTAGAGGAGAAAGAAAGTCAGGAGATCACAGATTGTTGTAGGAATAGAGGGGTTGAAGACGTTAAATTGTCAGGATAATGTGAACTATTTTGTAACTGTGTAAGAATGCACCCTTCTCACTGTTATGCACCACTGCAGAGCATATGTTTATGTATATCTGAGTGTGTAAACTGCTTCTTGAGATGGTGGAAGACATCAGTAAGTAAAATCTCTTCTGTTATTGAATCTTGCATCAAGATATTTAAGAAGCTTCCCCAAGTTACATAGAGACATAACATGGTGGCAGCGGTATAAGAGAACAAGAATAAAGTCATACAATTGATTGTAAGTCTCTGAAATACGAAGATGAAGAAGAGAAAAAAAATTACTGGTGGAGCAACAGCAGTTCACCCAGTGATGGACTGGGAGGCTGAAGATATTGTCCAATCGTTTAAAATGTTTCACCAGAAGTGCAATTTAGTATTCAAAGGCTATTTTAAAAATGCAACAGCAGAAGAGAAGGTCGGTTCTATACTTCTCTGTTCAAGGGAGCGAGGCCTTGACTTATTTAATAGCTGGGAGCTTACAGAGGTGGAGAAAAATGATCCAGAGCAGATATTTGCAAAGTCTGATTCTCACCTTGAACCCAGGTCTGATCATAGAATTAAATGCTATGAATTTCAAGGTTTAATGCAAGAGACTAATGAAACTGTTGATAACTTCCTCACTAGACTAAAAACTATTGCTGCAAAATGCAGATTTAAGGATATAGAGGAAACATTAGTTGATCAACTAATATAGAGGCGTGCCCATCCTGAAATGCAAAAGTCTCTATATGGAAGGCTAGCTTGAAGCTGGCTGAAGCTGTAGACCCAGTCAGAGTTTTTGAAGCTACAGGACACAAATGAAATCCCTATCTATGCAGACCCACCCACAGCAAAGAGATGGAAAGGTTGATACTACAAAGAACACAATCGCTAAAGTGCAAACCCCAAGACCTGTAGGAAGAGTGGCAGATAACACCCATTCGATGACCAAAACAAATGCCCCGTATACGGTTCTGAATGTAGAGCCTGTGGTAAAGCCAACCACTGGGCGAAGTCTGGAATGAAGAAAGCAGTAATACCAGTAAAGAAAAAAACCAAAAAGAAGATTCACCACATAAAAGGAAACATCAATGAGGACACCAACACCCAGATACTGGACATAGAATCCATACACCTTCTCGAGATGTCGGGTGAGATGAAGGAAGAAAGTGAATTGCCCACAAGGATCCAAATACAGAGGACAATCTAGAACAAGCCTATGATATTTAACTGAAAGGTGAAGCTGAAAACTAGATCACAAACCAAAGTGCTTCCACTCAGACTCTACCACCAGATGTTCTCAGAGAACATAATAAAAAACAGTGCATTGAAAACAGCAAATGTCACATTAATGGCCTAAACTTTAATGGCCTATGGTGGACTTATGATCAAGCAGCTAGGGAGATCTAAGATCAATTGCTGCCATAAGGGAAAGAACATCCTCTGTACATTCCACGTGATAGATGCTGACAGACCAGCAATTATAGATTTGGATAGCTGCCGGGACGTGCAGTTGATCTCTGTCAATTGAGATCCAGACAAAGAAGATATCCAAAAGGATCAACAGAAATATAGAACAAAAAGAGGAAATGATTTCCACAGAAGTACCTGCCAGGCCATAGCACACAGTGGAAGCAGACTTGTTCACTGAGAATCAAAAGTGGTATGTAATACTCTAAGTTTCCTTTCGTCAAAAGACCTGAGAGCGTCAACTATCACCCCAGAAATGAGAGCACACCTTGCTGAACAAGGAATACCCAAGCAAGTAATATGTGACAATGGAACACAGTTCAAGTCACAAGAAGTCACCACACCATCCGATACTACCCCAAAGGTCATGGGTTCATTGAAAGACAAGTGCACACTGTGAAACGCACACTACATGAGTGTCATGAAACAAAAGATGACCCATTCCTAGCTATATCATTATGAGCAACACCTTTCAGGGATGACTTAAAGTCCCCGACAGAACTTCTAAATGGCAGGAGATATAAAATAACTCTGCCAAGCAAAATACACTTTCCAGAAGACTAGGGGAAAACCAGATGAAGACGGGCTGGCACAAAGAAGGAGGATTCCAGCATTATAACAAACGTGCACAAACATTGCCAGAACTCTTCAGAGGGCAGCATGTGCATATTCAAGAGCTCGTGTTGAAAACATGGATCCCAGCAAAGGTCATCAGAGAAGCTGAGACACCAAGATCACATATTGTTGAGACAGATTCTGGCAATCAGCTGAGGAGGAACAGAATTCATATCTAGCCCACACAAGATAAAACAGAAAGCTTTAATACCAGCAAAGCCTACAAACACCAATATCAAGTGAGGTATCAAGTGAAGTGACTTGACAACTCAGCACTTGTCAGGTGAAGCACAACAAGCCGTGTCACCTACACGTGAATCAGCAACACAGAGCCTAGTGGTCACAGCCAAATCCACAAAATGGCAGAGGAACATACTGCCACCACTGTGATATTGATATGAACTATTTAAAAAATTTTAATGTAAATAAATTAGTATATAAGTACAGATACTTAAGTTGTACTGGAAAGAAAGTGATAAAGACACTCATTTTTCTTTATCTTGAGAAGTCGGGATGTTATGCAGTCAGGATAATGTGAACTATTTTGTAACCATATAAGAATGCACCTTTCTCACTGTAGTAACTGTAGTGTACTACTGTGGGGTGTATGTATATGTGAGTGTGTGAAATTTCCTGAGATGGTGGAAGGCATCAGTAAGTAAATTCTCTTCTGTTATTTGAATCTTGCATCTCTAAGTTATTTAAGAAGCCTCCCCAAGTAACACAGAGACATAATAGTCATGAATGATTTAAACTTTCATAATACAGTATTGACAGGGACAGATATATGAGGAATATATGATATATCAGTGCTGAGGGATTAGATGGGGCAGAATTTATGTGTGACAAGGAAACATTTCTCAAGCAATTTTCCCTACTAGAGAGGGTGCAACATAAAACCTTAAATTTAATTTTTAAATTTACATTTTTAAATTCTAAATTTAATTTAGACATACAGCACGGTATCAAGCCATTTCGACCCAAGTGACTGCTGCTCAAATAACCTAAACCCCTGGTATGATTTGAACGTGGGAGGAAACCGGAGCTCCTGAGGAAAACCCACTCAGACATGGGGAGAACGTATAAACTCCTTACAGAGAGCACAGGATTCGAACCCCGACGCTGGCGCTTTAAAGGCATTGCGCTAACCGCTATGCCAACCATGCTGCCATTCTATTGGAAAATGGTTGAAATGTCAGTGGGAGGGCACTTTGGGATGAATGACCAGAATTCTATTAGTTTTAAAACCGATATGGCAAGAATCAGGATTGGACCATTAGTTAAACTCCTTAATTTGAACAAGACTAATTTTGACAGCATTAGACAGGTTTGATTAGAGAGACTGTTAGCAGGTAAAGGGACATCTGGCAAATGGAAGGCTTTTAAAATTGAGATAAACTGAGTTCAAATTAGACATGGTCCTGTTAGAATGAAGGGCAAGGCTGTCAAATTTAGGGATCCCTAGCTGATGAAGGATATTTGATGCTTTGGCCAGGAAAATAAAGGAGGCATATATCAGGTATAGGCAGTTGAGATTAAGCAATTCTTTGAGACATATAAGGGATGTATGACTATATTTAAAAATTAGAAAGCAAGGGAATTTGGAGAGAGAATTGTGCATCCTGAAATGTATATTTCTTCTTTTCCTCTCCAAAGGCTTAATATCTCTGAATTAATCGGAGATACTAGATAGGCTTCGACTGTTTTCCTTGGTATGAAGAAGGGTGAGGGCTGACCTTATAAAGGCTTATAAAAATCAATGCGAACCTAGAAAAGATGAACAGGGTTGTGGAGTCTAAAATTAGGGGGCATAGGTTTAAGGTGGGAAAGATTTAAAAGGGAGGGGAAGATGTGGATGTGGAACAAGGTGGCAGAGGAAGTGGTAGAGGCACAAAAAAAGTTGAATAAGTAGATGGATGGGAAATATTTCATAGACATGGGTTCAATGCAGACAAATAGAGCTAGCTCAGGAAGGCACCTTGGTCCACATGGATGGGTTGGGCTGAATGGCCTTTCCCTGCTGTAAAACTCTGACTCCATAATATATCTGGGAGAAGAAAAAACCCAATGGCCTTTGTGCAGTTTGAATGAATGAAGGTTACTTGTTTTGTATTGTGTTAAATTGCTTCATAAGAAGGAAAACTGTTGCAGAGTGAAAGTGCAGTAATGACCTAGATCCTGCTGTTGGATGCAGAGTTTCTCAGTGATGGTTTGTTAATTGCACTCAGCAAGATTGCAAGTGTGAGTAGAAATCAATGTTTGTATTTGTTATGGGATGTGACAATGATTATTGACGACCATTGATTGCAGTTAACCGCATTGGTTGATATATCTAGACATTATTGAAGCAGGTGTCTTTTCATCTCAATCCAGCAATTTCAGATTACCAGTTCTGAGGTAAGATTCTTATTAAATTCAGATGTAGTGAATTTAAATTCCTCAAGTGCCATCGTGGAATTCAAACTGTGGTCTTTGCATCTTCATTTCTGGCTATGATTGACTCTGATTCTGTTAGTCAGCCTGACCTCTCTCCACATGTATGTATTGACTTGAGTGACATGAACTTCCTTCTTGTATTGTAAGATAATAAGTAAAAGGATGTTTGCAAATTAGAGTCAGAGTTATAGTGCATGTGAGCAGGTCCTTCATCCCACCAAGTTAAAGATTCCTCCATACTATTTGCATTTTATTCTCAATTCCCATCTTGGGAAAGATCTGCACCAATTCTCCTATTGTCACTACCGCTCCACACAGTTGCCATCTCACTGGCCCACCACTCTACATTAGTTCACCTAGACCACAGGAGCACCTGCATCAGGTTGTTATTTCATTGACTAGCTCCATCATACCAGCAAAACTCATGACCAAGTTAAAAGACCTGGGACTTTGTCCATTCCTTTTTAACTGGATTCTTGACTTCCTCATCGGCAGACCCCACTCAGTACAGATTGGAAACATCACCTCCTCCTCTCTGATCATCAATGCAGGGGCACTCCAAGGATGCGCACCTAGCCCCCTACTCTATTCCCAACTTTATTCCTATGACTGCACAGCCAAGTTCAGCTTCAACTCCATCTAAACATTTGCTGATGACACCAACATTGTCAGCCAAATAACTGGAAATGATAAGACTTTTCCAGTTGGGTGGTTGGATGGTGCCAAAATAACAGTCTTGCTCTCAATGTCACCAAGACCAAGGAGCTTACTGTTGATTTTTAGGAAAGAGAGGCTCAGAGATCACACACCTGTCTACATTGATGAGAAGGATGTGGAGAGAGTCAGATCCTTCAAGTTCCAGGGAATCCATATTTCAAAAGACCTTTCCATGAGCTAGCACATTGAGGCAACCGTAAAGAAAGCACCCCAATGTTTCTTCTTTCTAAGGAGTCTGAGGAGGTTTGGCTTATTGTCAGATGCTCCATCAAACTTCCACAGATGCACTGATTGGTTGCATCACAGCCTTGTTTGGCAATAAAAGTGCTGAGGAATACAGAAGATAGTAACTTAACCATGCCTATCACAGGGTCTGACCTCCCATCCATTGCAAATGTCAATGTGAGGTGGATGTTTAAGAAAGCAGTGAGCATCATAAATATCCCCTATCACCCTGGTCACATCTTATTCTCACTGCTATTTTCTGGCAGAAGGTGCAGAAGCCTGAAAACCAGCACCTCTTGGTTCAAGACCAGTTTCTTTCCAATAGCTATCAGACTTTTGCACCTCCCCTTGTACACTAATCATGGACTGTCTGCACTATAGCAAGTCATTTTTTGCCCAGGGTTGTTATGAATATTGATTACATAGCTTGTGTTTTTATTGACTCTTAACTTAATTGAATTCAATTAGTTGCACTAAGTAATAATTCAGGCATATGTACATTGTGGAACGTGTATGACAATAAACAACATCAACTCCCTCAGGTCCTACCTCTCACCACTTGGGGAATTTTATAGCAAACAACTAACCTTCCACCATGCTCATCTTTGGGATATGGCAGGAAACCAGAGCACCCAGAGGAAACCAGTGAGGTCACAGGAAGAATATGGAAACTCCATACAGACACCATCAGGATTGAATCCAGGTCGATGAAGCTGTGAGGCAGTGACTCAGTTACCTATCTATGCTGCTGCCCTACCTAGACTACTGTTCTTTCAACATCTGGTTTGCACTTTCTGTATGACATAAAAAATGCTTTCCTAATCGTTGACATTTGTATTGATTGAGTGTGGTGTGCAATGCCATTGTCTTGTGCTTTCTACTTGGCAATGAAATGTAGTACCACACAGAGCCTTCTCCCACACTCCCTTTGAACAGAAGGCTACACAGAATTGTATGCTTGAATCAGTCACGCCAACACATATCATCATTCTAAGATATATAAAACAATTAGATTCCAAAGGTAAGTATACTAAATTTGATTTCACCAAGTGGAACTTGCAAATGAGTCCAGGCCACTAACTTTAATATGTTCAAAGTGCACGAGAATTCAGAATTTGTAACTTAATAAATGTTAATGTTTAAAATCTTCAAGTCAAAAATTTATTAAATGGGGAGATTAGGTTTTTGCAGCATATTTTGTTCATTTTTTAAAGTTATATCTTCAGATGACATTCTGCTAACGGTTAAAGTTTATAGACTGGAGAAGGTTTCTTTTGTTCTCAATTCTTCGGTTTGCAACTTAAAATAACTTCCGTTCTTCAAGAATGTGTGGGAGCCTTCTGCGTTGAATTAGCCTTTCCAATGTCTTGCACATTTCATTTTATTACTTTGAGTTCAAAGAATATGGATCTTTTTGGTGCTGTCATGTACTTTGTCGTTAGCACAATAAAGCAATGCTCCATTGTCTTGTTCTTGGTGCACTAAATTGTGTTGCAGCTGAGGTGACAGGAGGCAGCTTGTTCCCTAATTCTGGAACTGTAGCAGTTGCTTGATTGAATTGTTTACTGTCAGGTGAAGGCAAGCTCTGAATTTAAAAAAAATGTTTTGTCTTGATTTGAGAATCCACCCTGCTACAGTGGACCTTGTTTTGTGAATTGTCATCTTCTCAGCAAAGTCCTCTGTATTTCACTGTCAAAAGGTTGTTATATAAATATTAAATGAAACAGAATTGGGTATAATCATTAAAAACAGTGGCAAGATTGAAAGGATTGAGCAGTGTGTTCCATTAGGGCAGGATATTTTGTCTTCTTAATTGAGGCAGAATTTATAACTGCAACCTTTAGTTGTTGGTGGTAAACAAGAAGATCTGCAGATACTGGGGCCTAATGCAGGGCAAAAAAAGTGCTGGAGAAACTCAGCAACTCGTGCAACATCCATAGGATTAGTTCCTGATGAAATATTGATTGGCTGTTTCATCTTATACATGCTGCATAACTTGCTGACTTCCTCCAGCACTTTTTATTTTAAGAGACACAGCACAATAGCAGGCCCTTCCACCCCATGAGCCTGAGCTGGGTAAAATACATTAATTATCCTATGAACTCTATAAATATTTGGAGAGTGGGAGGAAACTGGAGTAACTTGACAAAACCTACTCAGTCATAGGGAGAATGTACAAACTACTTCCAGTGCTGGTTTCAAACCTGGATTGCTAGCTCTGCAATAATGTTGTGCTAACTGCTGTGGTCCAGGTACACAATCCTTTATCCGGACATCTAAAATCCAGAAAGCTCCAAAATCCAGGAAGTGGGGAGAGAGACCAGCAGCGCGAGTTGGGTGGATGGGGGGGGAGAAAGAGACCGGCAGCCCGCGTCGGGCGGGCGAGGGACCGGCAGCCCGCGTCGGGCGGGCGAGGGACCGCCAGCCCGCGTCGGGCGGGCGGGCGAGGGACCGGCAGCCCGCGTCGGGCGGGCGGGCGAGGGACCGGCAGCCCGCGTCGGGCGGGCGGGCGAGGGACCGGCAGCCCGCGTCGGGCGGGCGGGCGAGGGACCGGCAGCCCGCGTCGGGCGGGCGGGCGGGCGAGGGACCGGCAGCCCGCGTCGGGCGGGCGGGCGGGCGAGGGACCGGCAGCCCGCGTCGGGCGGGCGGGCGGGCGAGGGACCGGCAGCCCGCGTCGGGCGGGCGGGCGAGGGACCGGCAGCCCGCGTCGGGCGGGCGGGCGGGCGAGGGACCGGCAGCCCGCGTCGGGCGGGCGGGCGGGCGAGGGACCGGCAGCCCGCGTCGGGCGGGCGGGCGAGGGACCGGCAGCCCGCGTCGGGCGGGCGGGCGAGGGACCGGCAGCCCGCGTCGGGCGGGCGGGCGAGGGACCGGCAGCCCGCGTCGGGCGGGCTTAAATCTGGCTTTCCGAAATCCGGAAAAATCCAAAATTCGGAACACACTGTCCCCCAAGGGTTCCGGATAAAGGATTGTGTACCTGTAATTATGCTGTCCTACTGTGCAGGAGCAGCAGCGATTGTACATCCTGGGACGACTGAAATGGCCAAGGCTGCAGGCCACCATCATGTCACCCTTCTACAGGAGCTCTATTGAGAATGTCCTGGCCACCCGCATCATACCATCAGTGTGGTACAGTTGCTGCAGATAAATGGATCAGAGATCAATCCAGAGGAACATATGAGTGTTCCCTCTACATTGACATGATCTGCCAGGATCATTGTCTGAAGAGGGCGCACAAAATCATTGAGGACTCCTTCTATCCCACACACAGCAGCTTTCAGCTGCTCCTATCAGAAAAGAGATACAGGATTATCAAAGCTAGCACCACCAGGCTGAGGAACAGCTTCTTCCCTCGGATGGTGAATATACTGAATGACCAAAGGAAATGCTTTCACTAATCATCTAAGACTCTCATATTCATGATACAATATTTATTTGTATATATTAAAACGTGTCCTGCATACACATTGTTTGTATGTGTGTTATGTCTGTGTGTCTTAGTGTTTTGCACCGTGGATAGGAGCATGCTGTTTCGTCAGGTTGTACTTATGCAATCATATTAAGTTTGACTTAATGATTCTAGTTGATGGTGCCTTTATCCTTTACCCATTACCTTACTCTACAACATAAGAATTCATACCATTCAGATTAATACATTAATGTGGAGGGAGGATTAGCTGACTGACAGTCACAATAAACAGGTCATTTTCAGGTCGGCAGCTGTAACTAATGGGGTGCTGTCGGAAGTGGTGCTGAGGACTTGACTATTTTTTATAATCTGTATCCTTGAATGAAAGGACTAGATACATTGTTGTGAGGGGTGGCATGGGTGGCGTAGCGGTTAGTGCAATGCTGTTACAGCACCAGCAATTGGGACTGGGGTTCAACTCCAACACTGTCTTTAATATATTTGTACATTCTCCCTGTGTCTGCATGGGTTTTCCCTGGGGCTCAGGTTTCTTCCCACCATTCAAAACATACTGGGGTTGTAGGTTGATTGGGTGTAATTGTGTGGCACGGTCTTGTGGGCTGTATGTCAAAGTTAAAAAAAATAAATAAATTTAATATATATGATTCTAATATATTAAGTTCAAATGAGGCAAATCATGGGGAAAAATGAGGCAAATCATGGGGAAAAATGAGGCAAATCATGGGGAAAAATGTAGAACTTGCAAAGTGATATGTCGAGGTGAGATCAAAAATTTAACTGACAGGGAATAATGTGGAGTCAAATGAGGTTATCACCTTGGTAGAAAGCTTGAATATTGTGTAAATGGAGAGATACGGCAGAAGGCTGAGAGATGGAGGGATCAGGGTGACCTTGTTTTGAAACACCTGTAAGTACAGAAGACAAGAAGTAGTTGAGATTTTGTCCTTTATTTAAATGTGATGGCATATGATAAAAGGGAAGTGTAGATGAGGAAAAAAGCCATGCAATTCTTTGGCTTGGCTTCGCGGACGAAGATTTATGGAGGGGTTAAATGTCCACGTCAGCTGCAGGCGTTGCTGCCCGCCAAACTGTGAGGCGCCAAGATGCACGGTTTAAGGCGATATCAGCCCACTGGCGGTGGTCAATGTGGCAGGCACCAAGAGATTTCTTTAGGCAGTCCTTGTACCTCTTTTTTGGTGCACCTCTGTCACGGTGGCCAGTGGAGAGCTCGCCATATAACACGATCTTGGGAAGGCGATGGTCCTCCATTCTGGAGACGTGACCCACCCAGCGCAGCTGGATCTTCAGCAGCGTGGACTCGATGCTGTCAACCTCTGCCATCTCGAGTACTTCGACGTTAGGGATGAAAGCGCTCCAATGAATGTTGAGGATGGAGCGGAGATAACGCTGGTGAAAGTGTTCTAGGAGCCTTAGGTGATGCCGGTAGAGGACCCATGATTCGGAGCCGAACAGGAGTGTGGGTATGACAACGGCTCTGTATACGCTTATCTTTGTGAGGTTTTTCAGTTGGTTGTTTTTTCCAGACTCTTTTGTGTAGTCTTCCAAAGGCGCTATTTGCCTTGGCGAGTCTGTTGTCTAATCATTATAACATAATGAAACACTATGTACAGCACAGTACAGTATAAAACAATTTATAAAGGACTGTGGGAATGTGGTACCTCAACAATACACATAGCTGCACAATTTATAAAGACCATAGGAAAGTCAGGGATGAAATGCACGCATTGAGCAATGGCGTACCTACCCTCCCCGGATTCTCTGTGGCAGAGAAAGGGCTGTATGCACTGAGTACTCATCGGGCACTCATGAAGGGGTTTCTCTGCTGCATGGAATTCAGGGACGGCAGGCTTGCTATTGCTCGATGCGTGTATTTCATCCTTGACTTTCCCACGATCTTTTAAAATTTGTGCAGCGATATGTTTTATACCACTTTCCAATGGTCTTTTATAAATTTATAAAGGTTTATATAGGTTGGGCTGAAGGGTCATACTGCACTGTACGTAATGCTTAATTATGTTATAATTAGGCACGATTAATTTTGTTTAAATACAAGATCATAATTAGCGGATGCGTCACTCAGACCTCACCAGTGGAGGATAGGCACCCCTCTCTCCAGGATGCCTGGTGGTGAATGTGATAGGATGCAGAGAACCGGTTAACAGTGGTCCAGTGTGAAGGGCAAAAGTTCCTTCTTTAACCGATTCACTGAATGGCCAGTTTACAGGTTAGCCAGTGTGAAAAGGGCGAGAGTCCACCATTAACTGTTATTCTCCCATAACTAGTCTTCTGGGGATTATATCTGTTCTTACTATTCTCTGCCTTAAGGGGATTCCTTTTTGACGCCATGAGAATAGTTGATGATTTTACAGTGTTCATTCCTATTCACGACTTGATTACTGAACACAGCAAGTAATAGGCATGTTCAGGCATGAGGTAGATAACACCATATGTGGGAATTAACATCTACTTTGAACATGCTGGAGAATGACCCATTTGGCACAAGGGAGAGTCTTCATCACGAAAGAATTTTAAAAAGTCAGTGAAGGTCATCTCACTTAGTTTAATGTCTGGTTGTTTCTTCTCTCGGCCGTCACCTTCTTCTGCCCGGGTTTTAGCTCGTGTAGCTTTTCCTTCAGTCATTTCTTCAAAATTTTCAGACTCAAGTATAATTAGAGAAATAATAAAGATTTTTCTGACTTCTGTGAAGTTAGTTCAAAGGTGGATACAGGTTAAAAATAGTATATTTTATGGAGCAAAAACCAAAACGTGTTCACTCCATGAGCGCCACCTGGAGACTCCAACGGGAGAGTCTTAAGTAGCTATCCACAGCATTATTACCGTCTCTAAATCCAACATTTCCACTAACTATTGGTTTACCATTAAGCAGAACCTTGACTCAATGAGCCAAATAAATCTGTAGCTATATGTGTGAAGTTTTGCAGTCTAGAAAAGAGTGACTCTCATTTCACTGATCACAAGTCATAAATTTGGTGGAATACCATAAATATTCGTGTATAATGCATCCCATATATAATGCGACCCCCTCCCCTCACCCGCCTGAGTTGCGTTGGCGTCTCTCCGCTCGCCCGCCCAGTCTCCTGAGTCGTGCTCGCGTCTCTCCACTTGCCCGCCCGCCTGGCCTCCTGAGATCCGCTCGCGTCTTTCCGCTCACCTGCCCGCCCGGCCTTCTGAGTTGCGCCCGCATCTCTCCGCTCGCCTGGCCGGCCGCCTGAGTCGTGCTTCCGACTACTGCTCACCTGCCCAGCCACTCTTGTGTATAATGTGACCCCCCCCCCCCCTATTTTTGAGGGGAAAAGGGGGGAACATTTTTTTTAGCATGATACACGAATATTTATGGTACTCTCCACTTGAAATTCTAATAAATTTCCAGTTTCAGTGCAACCTCGGTTGAGGAAGCCTACTGGATTGGCATTCAACCCACAGCCCTGACCTCCACTGCTAGTGCAGCATGTCTGAATTATGTAATCACCTCCAAAATCCATGGAATGTCAGCAAGGCTTTTTTGACAGCCTCTCCCAAAATGGTGACCTCCACCACTTCAAAACAGAAGGTGATTAGAACAAAGACAATTCACAGCAGTCTGTAAACTCCCTTTCATTCCTGATTTGGAAGTGTGTTGTTGATCACTCCCAGTGCTGCCAGGTCAAAATTGCTAAATTCTTTCAGGGACATCCCTCATTCCAATAAGGAGCTCACCACGACCTATCCCAAGGAAGCTGTGTTAGATATTGCCACATTCTCAAAGTTGATGCAGTCTTGTCAGGTAGTGCCAGTTGGGGTTTTTTTTGCCAGTAAATCTGACATTTAGGGTGTTCGTATCGGTGTTGGGAATGTTTTGGCATTTTCCCTACACATTTGGTAATTCCTATTGTGAACATATTAAATCCAAGGAACAGAGTAACATTCAGAATATGTGTGGGATAATTAACCCTGATTGAGAAGGTTATTCATGTCTACTCAGTTTCTGCACTCTTTTCCACTCTTATTTCAGGAAAGAGATCTAAACTTCCAGGTTTGTTTTGAAAGAATGTTGTTGTCTGCCAATGTACAAAGGATGTGTTGTGATTTATGAAAAAAAGGTTCAATTTTTAAAGAAACTTCATAGTGGAGCAGTTGAAAGGATTTAAAATCTCTTCAAGGAATGCCATTTTAATGCCATTTTTAATGAAGCTGTTCCAGCTCAATCACCACCACCATTACTATTAGTTCCCAAAGAGTTTTAATGTATGGAATAATGTATGGAATTAAAACAAATCCTTTTGGAGCTGAATAAAGGATATGGCATCATTTTTGTAAAAGAATTTCAATTCTCTATCACCATCCATTGATTTGCTGTGAAGCCAACCTCTCAAAGTAGACGTAAGTCCCACTGGCTGATTATATAATAGAGTAGGCCCATAACCTTCCTGCTCTTTGCTCTCTCTCTCTCTCTCTCTCTCTCTCTGTCTTGTACTCATCCTCCATCATTCCTTAAACAGCAAAGTAACATGAATGATTATCGAATCAAGAGCAACAATTTTTGATATCCAAGAACTCTGTAACGTGACAGCTGGACCATTTGTATTTCTTTCAACTTTGGCAAAAGATCCAGGTTTGACATGAGACAGAGCTTTTTTAAAAAATTCAGCAATCTGGGATACGCCTCCTGAAAGTGTGGTGGGTGCAGATTCAGTTGCGGTTTTCAAAGAGAAATAGACTGATATTAAATGTGAATAAAAATTTGTGTGGAAAAGAGGAGGGGACTGAAACAGGCTGGATTGTCTAAATAAAGTACTAACGCAGACCAGGTGGACTGAGTGACCTTTTGTGATGTGACAATACTGTGATTCCAGAATCAGAGAATTAGAATTTATTGTCTCGAACATCACAAAATTTATTATTATTATTACAATGCAAATATTGCTGCGAAATACATTTTAAAAATAAATAAGTTAGTACAAAAATAAGTGAAAGGGAGGTAGTGTCTGTGGTTCATCGTCAATTCCGAAATCTGATGGCAGAGGGGAAGAAGCTGTCTGCTGGGTGTTCATCAGGCTCCTGTATCTCCTTTCCTATGGTAGCAGAGTAAAGAGGGCATGGCCTGTGTGGTAAGGGTCCTTGAGGATAGGGGCTACTTTCTTAAGACACCACCTCTTGTAGATGTCCTCAACAGAATGAACACTGATGCCCATGATAGTGGTGGCCGAGTTCACAACTCTCCGGAGACTTTTCCTGCTGTGTGCATTGGCACCTCCATACCAGACAGTGATGCAACCAGTCAGAATGCTCTCTGTAGTACACCTGTAGAAATTTTCAAGAGTCTTTGGTGATATACAAAGAAAATCCCCTCCAACTCCTCACAAAGTAGAGCTGCTGGCGGAGCCACCTTTGTGATTGCATAGACATGTAGACCCCAGGACAGATCTTCAGAGATGTTGACACCCAGGAACTTGAGTTGTTCTTGTGACACCACTTAGCTAGTTGATCTATCTCTCTCCTGTATAATTCCTCATTTCTGTCTGTAATTCTGCCGGTGATTGTGGTGTCATCAGCAAATTTTTTGACGGCATTTAAATTGTGCCTAGCCACGCAGACATGGGTGTAGAGCTTGTAGAACAATGAGCTAAGCATGTATCCTTGAAGTGCACCTGTGTTGATCGTCAGTGAGGAGGAGACATTGTTTCCGACACGTACTGACTGTGGTCTTATGATGAAGATATCAAATATCCAGTTTCAGGGGGGTGGGGTGGTGCAGAGGCCCAGGTTTAGGAGTTTGTTGACCAGCTCTGAGTGAGCTGTAGTTAATGAAGAGTAGCCTGATGTATGTGTTGCTGTTATCTGGGTGATCTCAAGCTGAGTGGAGAGCCAGGGAGATTGCATCTGCTGTGGAGTAATTTTGATGGTAGGCGAATTGCTGTGGGTCCAGATATTTACTTGGGTACGTGGTAAATCTGACCATGACAAACCTCTCAATGCATTTCATCACAGGAGCTGTTGGTGCTTCTGGGAAATAGTCATGGAGGCAGCTCACTCTGCTCTTCTTGGGCATGATTGATGTGCTTTTGAAACAGAAGGGAACCTCTGATTGCAGCAATGAAAGATTGAAAATGCTCCATTTTTGAAGCTGTCTGTTTTATGAGTTAAAAGTTGCCAAGATCTGTGCTAGCTTTTGCCTCTGTTTTTGTTTGACCTTGTAATTTATATTGTCCCTTGCCTCTTCAATTATCCCATTACAGTACTTTATTTGGCAAGTGAAGCTCTTGTCCCTTAGGGTTAAAAGGCTGTTTTAAATCACATTAACCTCTGTTTAGAAAACACTTTGTATAACACACTTGTCCAGTTTACTTTGGACAATCTTTACCTCATCATGTTAAAGTTGCTCTAAATCTCAAATCTTGGTAGGGTTCCATCATTCTTTCTTTCAAACGTGCTCGTGATTCTATTGTATAATGATCATGAGTAGGTAATTCTGGCAATTTAATTAAATTACATGTGTGCATGTCTCTAACTGCTTCCAAGTCATTATAGAAAGCTCCCTCTTACACTGAGTGTGGAAGAAAATAAAACTGATTCTGTTCCGCTAATCTGGTTACAATGCTTTGTTGAAACTAGTCTGCCTTTTGTAAATGTCTAAATTTTTCATTTGTCCATCAATCACCTCACATCTGCCCCGACACCAACACCCAACACAATCTTAAATCCCTCAATGCATCTCTTCAATATCTAGATCAGATAACAAAATGTTGCAACCAAACTCATTCACAAACTGTGGATGCACAGTGGATGGGCAGTGCAGTTTCTTTGGGGAAGATTCTTCACAGTCTGGTGCTCTATTCTTTGTTATTTTCAAACATAATTTCATGCACATGCTTGAATCCACTAATTGTGTTCAAGTTTTCTCAACATACGCAGTTTGGCTATCCTACTGCTGTTCTCTGAACGACAGTTTTTTTAAATTCAACTTTTTTGTCATCTGATTATATGAATACAAACCAGCGAAACAGTGTTCTTTGATCCTCAGTGCAAAACACACAGACACACAATCAGACATATTACACATATAGACAAACAATACACATGCAGGACAACTATTCATATATGCAAATAAATAATTATTGCTTTGTGAATATGAGAGTCTCGGATAGTTAATTTGAGCAGTTCGTTTGGTCATTTAGCATTCTCACTGTCCATGGGAAGAAACTGTTACTCAGCCTGGTGGTGCTGGTTCTGATACTCCTGTATCTCTTTCCGATGGGAGCAGTTGAATGATGCTGTGTGCAAGGTGGAAGGGGTCCCGTAGATCATGTTGATCTTTTTGCCATTTTATGGTCCTGTGGATTGACTTCTGATCCATTTCCCTGCAGCAACCATATCACACTGTGAGGCAGCCAGCCAGGATGTTCTCAATAGAACTCCTGTAGAAGGTTGACATAATAGTGGCCGGTAGCTTTGCCTGCTTCAGTCTTCTCAGGAAGTTCCGTCATTGTTGCACCTTCCTGACAAGTGAAAAGATGTGTGTTCACGATATGTCACCACTTAAGTGAACTCCAAGGAACAGAGTTGTTGATGTGTAATGGAGGGTGGTCGTTCCTGATCCTCCTGAAGTCAATTTCCATCTTCTTCGTCTTGTCCATGTTGAGACTCAGATTGTTATTTTAGCACCATATCACGAGATTTTCCACCTCTTTTCTGTAGTGCGACTCATTATTGTGTTATCTGCAAACTTGATGACACTGTTGGAGCTGGACCTGGCGATGCATTTGTAGGCCAGTAGCGTGAACAGGTAATTCGAGAGGTTCGGACAGTGAGAGTCGAACATGATTGGAAATATTTTTAAAACAAAATCAAATCATTCACCAATATTTTAGCAAGAATCTTATCATCTGCATTCAATAATGAAATAGGTTGATATGATGAAACTGGCCAATTGATGTCATTTGAGCAACTGAGGAATAAATATGGAATACCTCGTAATACTTTCTTTTGTTATTTTCGACTGAGAGGATATTTAAGGAAAAGTTAGGTCCAGAGATCTGGTTACCTATTTGTAGTGAGGTGAAAACTCTTATTAGGAGAGGAAATACTAAGAAATTTACTTCTGCAATGTATCTTTTATTGCAAACAGGAACTATTAAACAAGGAGTGCATAAATTTAGACAAAAGTAGCAGTTAGATTTGAATATTACAATCTCTGACGAGAATGTATGACCAATACTATTAATGTATGATATAGATTTGTTCAATATAATTTTTTACATCAGTTGTATTTGATGCCACAAAAATTGAATAGAATGAAATCAGATTTATCAGGTCAACGTTTTGGGTGTGGTGACGAGACAGGTACTTTCTTGCATTCAACTTGATCATCCCCCAAGGTAATATCTTTTTGGGTAGATTTAGGGAACTTTTTAGAACAAGTTACAGGCATTGTATTTCCACTAAACCCAGGTATATTTTTATTGGGAAAGATAGAAGGAACAAGACCTAAATTGAAATTACCAATATATCAAATGAAATATGTTAAAATAGCTTGAGCAGTGGCAAGGAAATGTATTGCAGTGACCTGGAAATTGGATTCACGTTTAGGAATGGGAAAATAGAATGCAGAAAATTCAAACCTGTATCCCTTTAGAAAAAATTACATATAATTTTTGAGAAATAAATATGTTTTTTTTGTGAATTTTGAGCCCGTATATGCACATTTTAGGTATAAATATGTAGAAAGGTGCTTCCAGCCTCTTGAGACCTTTGTTAACCATCTTCCTTAAATTGATCATATAAACTTTGTTGGAGTCCAGTGTGTTGGAAAGTGACACTCTGAGCATATATATATTTGGGGATGAGGGTTTGGGGAGGGAGGAAAGTGGAGTAATGAATGAAATTTTCTTAAATTTAAACATTTATTGTTCTGTATAATGGTTTATTAATTACATGTATTTTTTTTTTTTTTTCTTTTTCTTTGGCTTGGCTTCGCGGACGAAGATTTATGGAGGGGGTAAAAAGTCCACGTCAGCTGCAGGCTCGTTTGTGGCTGACCAGTCCGATGCGGGACAGGCAGACACGATTGCAGCGGTTGCAAGGGAAAATTGGTTGGTTGGGGTTGGGTGTTGGGTTTTTCCTCCTTTGCCTTTTGTCAGTGAGGTGGGCTCTGCGGTCTTCTTCAAAGGAGGCTGCTGCCCGCCAAACTGTGAGGCGCCAAGATGCACGGTTTGAGGCGTTATCAGCCCACTGGCGGTGGTCAATGTGGCAGGCACCAAGAGATTTCTTTAGGCAGTCCTTGTACCTTTTCTTTGGTGCACCTCTGTCACGGTGGCCAGTGGAGAGCTCGCCATATAATACGATCTTGGGAAGGCGATGGTCCTCCATTCTGGAGACGTGACCCATCCAGCGCAGCTGGATCTTCAGCAGCGTGGACTCGATGCTGTCGACCTCTGCCATCTCGAGTACCTCGACGTTAGGGGTGTGAGCGCTCCAATGGATGTTGAGGATGGAGCGGAGACAACGCTGGTGGAAGCGTTCTAGGAGCCGTAGGTGGTGCCGGTAGAGGACCCATGATTCGGAGCCGAACAGGAGTGTGGGTATGACAACGGCTCTGTATACGCTTATCTTTGTGAGGTTTTTCAGTTGGTTGTTTTTCCAGACTCTTTTGTGTAGTCTTCCAAAGGCGCTATTTGCCTTGGCGAGTCTGTTGTCTATCTCATTGTCGATCCTTGCATCTGATAAAATGGTGCAGCCGAGATAGGTAAACTGGTTGACCGTTTTGAGTTTTGTGTGCCCGATGGAGATGTGGGGGGGCTGGTAGTCATGGTGGGGAGCTGGCTGATGGAGGACCTCAGTTTTCTTCAGGCTGACTTCCAGGCCAAACATTTTGGCAGTTTCCGCAAAGCAGGACGTCAAGCGCTGAAGAGCTGGCTCTGAATGGGCAACTAAAGCGGCATCATCTGCAAAGAGTAGTTCACGGACAAGTTTCTCTTGTGTCTTGGTGTGAGCTTGCAGGCGCCTCAGATTGAAGAGACTGCCATCCGTGCGGTACCGGATGTAAACAGCGTCTTCATTGTTGGGGTCTTTCATGGCTTGGTTCAGCATCATGCTGAAGAAGATTGAAAAGAGGGTATGGAATATTTTAAATTAAACATTTTTTTAAAATCAATTCATTTGTTTAACACCATTGATGGTGAATATAGTGGCATGGTGTCAGTAGAGCAACTTATCCCCAATGTCGGTGAAACAAAGGAGTTTGTCAGAGACATCAGGAAACAGAGGAAGCATATGTCCCTGTACATGTCAAAGGTGCTGAGGTGGAGGTGGTGAAGAGCTTTGTTTAGAGGAGTAAATATCACCATCTACTTCTCCTGGTCCAACCACATTGATGCTATGACCAAGAAAGAGCATCTACAATTCTATTTCCCCAGAAGCTTGAGGAAATTTGGCATGTTTGCCAATTTTTAAAGCGGACCATAAAGTATTCTGTTGGTTTGGTATGGAAACAGCACTGCTCAAGAAACTGCAGAGAGTTGTGAAAACAGCTAGGGCCATAATTGCAAACCAACCTCTCTTCCCCCCCCCCCCCACCAACACACACATCCTCTATATCTCCTGCTGTCTTAGGAAAGGTGCCAACATATAAAGAGACCCATTTCATCTCATCACACTCTCTTCTGGGCAGAAGATACATACCCTTGTAAACATGAATCTCCAGATTCAATGACAGTTTCAATCTCTTAACTGGATCTCTCATTGGTAAGAGATAACACCCCTGCACTGTTTTAATGGTACTGTTCGCTGTACTTTCTCCTTAAACACTGACCCCTGCGCTTTGGATTTTTGTAACACCGCACCCTGCACTTTGTTTTATTATTATTGCACCATCTGTGGTATTGGTACAGTATGGGTTGACTTGCTGGAAAGCATGCTAAACGAAGGTTTTCTCTATATCTTGGTACATATAAGAATAAACAATTCCATGAAAAGAATGTTACCACAGCTTCAAGATCAATAGTACATTTGATATGGATGTAAATTTGTGCACTGCAAGAGCCCTAAAAATCAAAACTCGGCATCCAGCCCTTTACCTCTGCTGTAATCTTCTGGGAAACTACAGTCTCTATTTAGTAAATGACATGATTGCAGATTCAAGTACAGGTGACAGGAACTATCTATATACAATACAATCCATGGTATCCAGAAACTGGGGATTGGTAGATGTCTGATAAGTGTATTTTCCTGTTGCTGGATATGTACTCTTACAATGCCTAACTAAGAATAAACACTTTAAAAACAAACAACAAAAATATTATGCTGTCCTTACACTGAACAAACTTCACTTGAAGTTATAAACTTGAATATATGAACCTAAAAGCATTTTACCTTTTGAGTAACATACCCACACTCCTGTTCGGCTCCGAATCATGGGTCCTCTACCGGCACCACCTACGGCTCCTAGAACGCTTCCACCAGCGTTGTCTCTGCTCCATCCTCAACATCCATTGGAGCGCTCACACCCCTAACGTCGAGGTACTCGAGATGGCAGAGGTCGACAGCATCGAGTCCACGCTGCTGAAGATCCAGCTGCGCTGGATGGGTCACGTCTCCAGAATGGAGGACCATCGCCTTCCCAAGATCGTATTATATGGCGAGCTCTCCACTGGCCACCGTGACAGAGGTGCACCAAAGAAAAGGTACAAGGACTGCCTAAAGAAATCTCTTGGTGCCTGCCACATTGACCACCGCCAGTGGGCTGATAACGCCTCAAACCGTGCATCTTGGCGCCTCACAGTTTGGCGGGCAGCAGCCTCCTTTGAAGAAGACCGCAGTGCCCACCTCACTGACAAAAGGCAAAGGAGGAAAAACCCAACACCCAACCCCAACCAACCAATTTTCCCTTGCAACCGCTGCAATCGTGTCTGCCTGTCCCGCATCGGACTGGTCAGCCACAAACGAGCCTGCAGCTGACGTGGACTTTTTACCCCCTCCATAAATCTTCGTCCGCGAAGCCAAGCCAAAGAAAAAGAAAGTATTTTCCTGTTGCTGGATATGTACTCTTACAATGCCTAACTAAGAATAAACACTTTAAAAACAAACAACAAAAATATTATGCTGTCCTTACACTGAACAAACTTCACTTGAAGTTATAAACTTGAATATATGAACCAAAAAGCATTTTACCTTTTGAGTAACAGTTCTTTGAAAACATTTAACCATCGCTGCATTTGCGGTTCCTCCTCATCCTCAGAGCCACCCGAAAGACGAACAATAATATTATAGATAATTAACCCCCCCTTCACCCAAGTTTAAAGATAAAGCCTCTGATCAGGGTGATTCTTATTAAGCAAGGAAAGGAGGAATTTTAAGAGAGTGACCCCAACAGTGAGCAGCATCATCTTGGGCAATGCCATTGTTGTTTCACACAACTTTATTCAAACAGCTGCAATGAGCAAAGCTTAAACAAGGCACTCTGCTGGGTGAATATTTGCTCCCATCTTCAGCAAAGGTTGATGTGTTACTTCAGAGAATACTTACAGGGAGTCCACGGGTTACGGAGTCCACGGGTTACGAATGAGATCCATTCCTATGTCTGTCTTTAAGTCGAGTTTGTAGATACGTCTGAACAGTGTCATTCAAATGTTGTCTCAGTACAGTAAAAAAAAACCTTTCTTAAAACAGTTTAGATAGAAAAAAAGAAAAAATCATGATTAAAAGTCAACATTTACTAACATTCCATCGGTGTTGCATACCAGAAGGGGCATTCGCGAAGTAATATCTGCATGCGTGAATTGGGGTCACAATTTGTTTGTAAGTAGGTGTTGTCCATAAGTTGGATGTTCGTAACCCGGGGACTCACTGTAATTTTGCAATTTTAAATTTGTGTATTTTTACCTATTACTTTATTCTTAAATTTTAAATTTCAACACAGCATGGTAACAGGCCATTTCAGTCCATGCTGCCCAATTTACACCCAATTAATCTACACCCCAGTACATTTTGAATGGTGGGAGGAAACTGGAGCTCCCGGGGAAAACCCACGTAGAGACTGGGAGAATATACAATCTCTTTACAGACAGCGTGGGATTCGAACCCTAGTCCTAATCGCTGGCACTGTAGAGGCGTTGTGCTAACCGCGACACCAACCGAGCCACCCTTATTTATTTATCTTATTTATTTGAATTTCTAAAATTTATTTTCCTCTTCATTTTGTTGATTGCTTGAGATTGCCAATTGCTTGAATTCCAGATACCAGGAGTTTTACAGTACATCACTCCACATATCCTTAAAAAAAAATTCCTGGATTTGCCATTAATCTTATGTTGATATGATTCTGCTATCTGTTAGACCTTTTTAAGATGAGTGTTTGTTCAGTCCATTAGAGATGAGCTGCAGGGTTTGAGTTGCAGTGAGATAACTCACTGCTATGTGACAGCAATGAAAGATATCTTATCAGATTTGGCCCAAGAGGTCTATAGCATGACATGAAAACTCCGCACTTTCTTTGATAGACCTCGGTTTGAAGGAACACAGGTGCAAGGAGTTAGTAGATGAGTTCTTTGTACCTGCCTTGTTGCCGAATGACTGATTTTTTTATTGACACAAATTGATTCATGCATTGTAACTGTGTTACAAAGTTTGTCTTCTCATCCCACAAATAATTTCATAAAAGGAGAGGTAAACATCCAGGAATTTAAGTGTACCTTGCTTAGTGTCCCAGATTTGCTTAGCATATGGGCACTGATGAAAAGGCATATTGCATGGGGAACAACTTCATGCTGCAGCACCTGAGTTTGGAACTTGTGACCATGTGCTTGGGTTACTGACACCTGGAAATACCTTGTCAAGTACTTGGGAGTGTTGTGTTACCATGTTACTCCAGAAACAGTTAATTTCTTTCATCTGCTAAACAATAAGATACAACATCATACTATTAATATTCTAGACATTCTCTACAATGTGAAGTACATAATTTTGTAAACCTGCAATTTCTATTAAGTTTGTTTGAAAATGTATATTGGTTTTCACATTCTCAGACAGGACATAAATTGCTGATCTAGAAGCAGGAGCACTTAAAGTATTCATCACACTCCAATACAATGGAACTACTGAGTCTGTTTTCTGTTTGTAATAAGCATCAGGAAGCTGTCTTATTTGTCATTGATATATTTTTAGTTGGATTATTGAGCTGTTTCCATTAAATTTATTGGAGATTTATTGCAAATTAATCTTGAAACAAACGGTTTACATTTGGATGTTTAATTCTTAATTAGGGAATGCACCAGGAATTTGCCAATCAGTTGAAATCTTGCATTTTATCCCCTTTGGGCATCGTAACTGGACTTTGTCAGTTAAGCCAGATGTAATGCAGGCAGGTTGGGCTAGTGTGAGTGGGGCGTGAGCAAGTTGGGCCAAAGGGCCTGTTTCCTCACTGAACAACTCCCATGCCCATTTATAAATTTTTGTTGGAATCTTTGTCATTGTCCTTTGGGGATGGTTGAATGTGGACAATTGCTGCAAAAGAAAAATGCTCAGCTCACATTTCTGACTTTAAATTCACTATGGTGATACCAAAGACCTCAAATTAATTTTAAATATTTCACCCAAATTGCAGATGAGAGTCATTATTTGGCTTTTTATTCTTATATTTAAACAGTTCATGATGGCTAAATTATTTTAAATATTGTTGACAAAATCATTCCTGAACTGTTGAATGATTCAAGTGCAGGCTGTAAGCTTTCTTCTTGTTTCAGTTTGTTCCCTGGTGATTGATGGTGCATTCATTTTAGTTGTTATGTCAGAGTACTGGGGGAAGATTGTTCCTGGTTCTCTGTCAAAAACATTTTAATCCTGTTTGATTTGCTATTGTATTATACATTAAAAATACTGAAAACACCTCAACGTTCCAATTGGAAAATTACTAAATAAAAATTATAGGTCAGCAGTAAAAAAGCCTTTCAATTGTTCCCATGCATACCTTCATTCCCATTGCTCCTGTTAATGGTGCTGTGATGGATTAAATGTCACATAGTGTAAGCTGTCAAAACAAAATAGAGTAAATGACTGAATATTTGGTTAAATCAACATTTCTTATGCATGCTGTGGCCATTGAGTGCAATTGTGGAACAACTTAATTTGCTTTGTCCTGCTGCATTGTTGACGGTTGAGAATGTTTGTCCTCTGTCCAGCCCTGGGTGTCTTGTGGTTGCCAGGGTGCTCAACAAGCCTGGACACCTTGGCTAACCAGTCAGAGTTTTTCTTCTGTCCCTCTGTTCCCTGCTATCTCATCTCCCTTTTGATTGGACATATCACCAAATCCTCAGGGTCAGTAACTGCAGAATTAACAGTAAGTGCATGCTTCATAGGACATTTCTGATTCTGAATTACTACCATCCCCTTCCTCACTATCCATTGACTCCTGAACCCACTCCACCCTGCCCAACCAATCACTGAGCTGAATTTTGGGGTCTGCTGATGGCCTCAATGAAATAAACTTTTCCCCCATTCTACTTGTAGAGCTCCACAGCTCACCCTCTACTAATATCATCCTTTGCTCTAGCCAATCCTGCACTCTTGTCACCATCTCCCCATGCCCTCCCCATACAACTGAGCACATTTACCCCATCCATTAGGACCATCATCTTCCAAAAGAAAAATGTTCACCTTCGAGTCAGTTGGGCAGTGTTCCTTTTTTTCCCTCTTTCTCCGTCACCCTGTCTTTGTTATCCCCAATTTTCTAGTCCCCCAATAGGCTACTATTAAAAAGGTTTTCTTCTTGAAAAAAAATTGAGATGATGATAGACGGTTTCAAGCTAAACACACAGTTAATTTCAAATTTGTTGTAACACTTAGGAAGCTGGAGAAACATTAAATAATGCTAAATTCAATAAAAGTTAATTTAATCGGTTAATGTAGTTCTGAGTCGAGCTTTCAGGTTGACTGCATACGTTGCACAACAATGTGTGGAGCCCAGGGGTCATCTTGGTCACTAATTTTACAACTGAAGTAGAGTTCATAGGCTTTCTTAATAAGTGCAGTCGTGCTTTGTTTTTGAGCCTTCAGCGTATATTCACGACAAATGTATCAGAATATATCGTAGCTATTGCGACATTGATGAGACATTTCTGCTGTATTGAATCATTCTGAAGACTATTGTTAAGTTCACTCACTATGCATTTACCTGAAGAACATGTGCATCAAAATGTATTTAATCTATAATCAATGTAATGCACAGCATATGTATATGTGAGCTACTTTTATAGCCTGTCTGCTTCTATCCTGACTAAGGATATCCAGGCCTAAGATATTTGCATAGCACCTGAACTGAGTGCAAGCCCAGCCATGCTTGAACTGACCAAAACAGCTTGCTTTGTGGGCAATATCCAAGTAGACTTAAAATATGACAGGAAATCACAAAAATAGTGTATATCTAAAAAAAACTGTAAGTGATAGGAAAAATTTAAGGTGATTTTTGTGATTTTTAGCAGCCCAAAATCCATAGAATACACCCAGAAGTGTTCAGGAAGCAAAATATTATTTGTCCAGTGTTATCCTTCACCTACCCCCTTCCAAAATCTGCTATAGATCTGACAGCAAAAGGTGACCAAACAACGAAGAATTGAGATTAACTAGAACAAGGGAATAATCCTGAAAATGCCATTCAATCCCACTGCACAGCATCATATAGTGGGCTTCAAAACTCTTCCATCTCACGTGATCTGTAGCCAATTCTCTCTCACAGGAGATTGGCAGAACTAGTCTCTCCACCACAGCTGTCAGTATAGTTGAAATAGAATGGGCTGATGGAGATGTGTACACTTTGAACATTGCTACCTCATTATTATGTGGCTGAGTCCATTAATTGTATCATGACATCGTAGCATGAAATTCCAGTTCACGGTGGGCTCAGAAAGGTAATATCAAACAAAAACATCAGGGAAAGGATGAATTTAATAGAAGAGTGACATAATCTGATGAAGGAGGTGAAGGGGCTGTTCCAATGGCTAAGATTGGTTTGCTTGGCTGAGGCTGGGGAGCCACCTCTGCTGTCGTTGATGTCATGTGCTACATTATCGATGGAAACTGAATTTGTAGGCAAAGATTGTTTGACTTTGTCCTCCTTGATCATCCAGTCAGCAAGTTAATTCATCATGTGCATGCTTTCCTGAATAGGTCACCAATGATCTATCAATAGTGGGAGCCTTCCCATTTTTTTTTCTATTCTTCTGCATTCTGGCCAGCAGTAACGCTCATAACAGGAATCCAGCCAAGATCAACTTGTCTAGTTTGGACTAATGAGCCAGAGAGGTTTACACACAGGGAAAAAAAGACCCATTGGCTCAACTTGTTGATGCTGACCAAGTTGCTTGACTAGGATTGTCCCATTTTCCTGCATTTAACTTACACCCATCTTTCCCTATCCATGTACCTGGCCAAATGTTTTTTGAACATTGCAGTTGTATCTGCTTCACAATTTCCTCTGGCAACTCCTTCCACCCTACCACCCTCTGTGTAAAAAGGTTGCCTCTTGAATCCCTTTTGAACCTTTCTCCTTTCACGTTAAATCTATTTCATCTAGTATTAGATTCCCTTATGTTGGAAAAGAGGCAATGACTAAAATTAAAATAATCTGTTCTGATTCACTAATGGCATCACAAATTGGCAAGAGCTGCAATTATGTAAACCAATGTTAGACCTTGGATTTATTTGGTTCTATGTAAATGGTAGACAATTTAAAAAGGAAGAATTTATTCAGAATGATAAAAAATGACTGGGTAAAAGGGAAAATAGAGAGGCCAAAATCACAAGATTACCATAATAGTTGGGTCTTCTGTGAATCAGCTCCCTGGGGTATCATCAGTCATTCCTAATTCACCAGTAAGTGTCAATTTTCAATAACTTTGTGTTTCCGTTATTTTCCACCCTATTTGTCATCTTGGTAGTGGATTCCAAAGGGGATCATTGATGATGAAGTTTTTGCTGCCATTACTTTTTACTGCTATTCTGCAACTGTATCTTCCTGCCAAGCACTAAACAATACTCTCGAAAATAGGCTGGTCTGCTCATGAACAATAGAGCATTACAGCACAGTACAGACTCTTTGGCCCATGATGTTATGCTGGTCTATGCTAAAGTACTCCACAGCAATCTAATCCTTCCATACTTCACAACCATAACCCCTTTTATTTTTCTTACATCCATGTCCTTATGTAAGAGTCTTTTAATGTTCCTATTGTACCATCACAACCACCACCAGTGGATTGCACCCACCCACCACTCTCTTTATAAAAATAAATAGAGATAAATAGATCGATAGATAGAATTAAATAAAAAAAAACCATTGACATCTTCCCTAAACTTTGCTTGCTCACCCTAAACTGACGTTCGCTGGTATTGGCTTTTGTCACCCCGGGAAAAGGGTGTTGGCTGCCAACCCTCTCTTTGCGTCATACTTTATATGTCTTGATTAAGTCACTTAAATGTAGGCTATGATTGTACATTAAGCAAAAGAGTAAGGCCTTTGAGTTCTCAACGTTGTTATTCAATAGAGAAGTCCTTTTCAATTAATCAGTTAAATGTGGAAATGTAGGAGTCGCTGTCTGATCACTGCATAAACATCAAAATATATGAAGAGAATAAAGCTGTGAAGTCTTTAGTTGCCCACTAAACATGTAAGCATAGAGTGGTCATTCAGGGCAAATACATTTTTCGTAGTATTTTCCAACCAAATAATCTTGTTGGAATCTTTCGCTGGAGCATCAAAGACAGAAGGGAGACCTGATAGAAGTTTATGGAACTATGAGACCTTGATAGAGGAGATAGAATCTTTTTTTCACCAAGAAACAAGTGTCAAATACTAGAGGACATGCCTTTAAGATGAAAGGGGGAAAATTTAAAGATGTGCGGGGCAAGTATTTTTAAGAGTGGTAAGCGGCCTTTCAGTGATAGTGGCGTGGAAGCAGATTCAATAGTAGCATTTAAGATGCTTGTGATTGACACATGAATATGCAAGGAAGGGAGGGATATGGATCATGTGTAGGCAGAAGAGATTTAGTTTAATTTGGTATCATATTCAGCACAGACATTGTGGGCTGAAGGATCTGTTCCAAAGCTCCAACTAAAAAAATATAATTTACAGTTTCATGTCTTTGGATTTTGATTATAGTACTAAAGTATATTTTACTTAGTTCAAGTTTGATGCATGATTTTAATTTAAATTCTAGTTTCCTCAAATTCATGTTCTCAAAATGAATTCTTCCGTCAAGTTAAAGAGCCATTGCATTATTTTCCTGTTCCTACACTGCACAGATTCCCCTTGGGACACATCAATCTGGATATGACTCTCAAAGCCCTAAACTCAGAAGTGTTACTAGCAGGAGATGTAGGGAAGATCAAAATTCGTTTATTCATCGATGACCACAAAATGTATTCAGATCTCTATAAAGGAAGTGCTTTGGCAACGAAGAAAACCATCAGTTTAAATGGAATGGATAACGAAGCAGCTTACTGATTTTTATCAATGTAAATTAATTAATGAAATTTGGTTGAATATATTAAGGCACACGGAGGATCCATTGCTTTACTTTTCCTCTGCACTTATGGTGCACTCCCATTGAAGATATCACCACTTAGTCATATGGTTTGTTTAATCAAAGCTAAGCTTGACGGATTTTTGGTCAGCCTTGACTGAGTGCTCCCAAGCAGGTTTCTGACATTGCCATGGTCTTGAAACAGCACTGAACAAAACATTGGTGGCATCTCATGTGTTGTGATAAGAGAAATGCATTCCCTGCCTTCCTGCAGTTTTGACCACTCTATCCTCCTCCAACACCTCTCTGACATTGTCCAGCTGGATGTGTGTGCCTACCTCCTTCCATTCTTCATTGAGGAAAATAGCCAGCAATGACTTCCTGTGCCTGCACCTGTGCCTCCGCTTCTGACTCCACCCCACCTCATCTTTCTCACCTACATGCTTCTCATCAGAAGCACTGCCCAAAAGCACAGTGGTGAGATCTGCCCACTGATCCAAAGTTGTCATGCTGATGGGTATGACATGATAAGAGAGTTTATTGGGCCATGTACAGATGAACTGAAATTCACATTTGCTGCAGCCATACAATTCCTAGAAGTACTTCAACAACAATTATATAAATTAAATTGCAATATGTCATGAGACAAAATAAATATAAAAAAGATGGGCAAATAAATATTCACAGTTGTAGTTAATAATGTTTCTTTGTTCAAACATAGTTTTTTGGTGGTCCCGATGTAATTTACTATTAAGAGTAGTTGGGGGAGGTTCAGGGGCCTGTTAGGAGTTGAAATGAGACATTGTTCATAAGCCTCGAGGTGCCGTTCCTTCTGCCTGAAGGTAGCGGTGAGAAGAGATCGAGACCAACGTGAGAAGGATCCTGCCTTTATGATGTTGGCTGCCTTCTTGAAGCAGTTTCTTGCATTGATGTTTTCAATGGATAAGCGGCTGGTACCCGTGATGGTTCTTACATTCTTACAGAATGACAGAATAAGTTTGGGAGGCTACACTTTTCATCTCGTGTTCTTAAATTCTGGATTAAAGTGCAGAAGTGAGTTCTTCTAAAATGAATAATTTTCAACAAGTTTCTGCTCACTTGACATCTAAAGCCACCACAATTCTTATTTTTTCTTTGTAAGCACTTTTTAAATTGATTTAGCATTGTGTTGCTTTTCATAATTGTTAGCTCTGACAAACAATGGCATGCGAACCTACAAAAATGTGCAGTTCTTACCAATCTCCGTCATACTGCATGCCTGCACTTCCATAACCTAGTTGAGCATTTCCACCTACCATACACAGAATGGATCAGAAGAGAACATTTTATTGTTCGGCAACTTGCATTTGTGAGCCAGATTAATTCATCTAGCAACACTAAAACTGTCCTAACAATTGTTTGTACAGTTAGTGACGCAGACGTCTGCTCTGACACTTGAACTGAACCCTTGTTCCATGCATTTCTTTCCAGGTAAAGCATTGCTATTGTTGTCAGATTTCCTTGGATACAATTGCAAACTCTGAACAGTTGTTTTTAAAGTTACACACACAATATGTCAGTTAAGCCAGACAGTACTACAATTATTGAAGTGTTCATGTAATGCTGCACTATCTTAATTATCTGTTTCAATTCCACCCCCCCCCCCCCAACATGCTCTCTTATTCTGAAGGTAATAAGGGAATCGTTACCTCACGAAGAATTGGGGTGGTGCAATGTTTCAGCTTGTAGAGCTGCAGCTTCACAGCTCTGTGTGTGTGTGTATCCACATGTTAATTAAAAAAAAAATTTAGACACATAGCATGGTAACAGGCAATTTCGGCCCACGTGTCCATGCCGCCCAATTTACACCCGTGGTATATTTCCAATGGTGGAAGGAAATTGGAGCCCCCGGGGGGAAAACCCACACAGACACGAGAACAAACCAACCCCTTATAGACAGTACAGGATTCGAACACTGGTCCCAAATGCTGACACTGTTAAGGTGTTGTGCTAACCGTGATGCCAACTTATGTCCTGGCAGTAAGGAACTGTGGTATTGTAGTGGCGGCTACACTGCTCCTGCAATAACATGCAGCCAGACGTGTTGAGCTCAATGAGCAGACTAGTTTATTGCAGGCTGCTGGGCTGCACTTGTACTCCCAGCCTGGACCTGACTGAGAACCGCACTGAAGGGCACTGATGTCATCCAGGCGTCATGTGGTCCCCAGTGCAGGTTTCTGAGCCCCGAGCTGGAAGGAAGGAGAACCCCCGAAGGCGCCATTTTGGCCGGCTGCCCCGCAGCTTGGCTTACAAGCGGGGCTGGTTCGCCTGCCTTGTGGTGAGCCGCCACAGTATATTCTTTTGTTAGTGTCACTATTATTCCAATGTGGTGCTGTCTGTAAGAAGTCTGTACATTCTCCCTGTGTTTGCATTGGTTTCCTTGGGGTACTCCGGTTTCCTCCCACCCTTCTAAAAATGTGCGGGGTTGTAGGTTAATTGGGGTATTGGAGCAGCCGGAAGGACCTGTTACTGTGCTGTATGTCTAAATTTATTTTAAAAATTCTAGCATTAGTTGAGGTCACCAGAGCTCCAATGTTTACCTCGTTTCCAGGCACATTAGAGGTTGCTCAGTGATGCACAATGATGGCATTGGCTGCAGGAAACCACACCATTGCAGTTGCTGAGCTCAGCTGTAGGATGGCTAACCTTTGACTTCTTTAACTTTGCATTCCACTGTTCTGGTTATTACTTCCAGCAGCAGGCCAGAACGTCATAGATTTGTTGCACATTGACCTCCATTAGCTCATCATTCCAGTGATTCACTGTCTCTATATTAGATTTGCAGCATTTACTACAAATCTTCCCAATTGAATCGGGGTAAACTATAAAAGTCTTCTAAAGTTTTGGGACAAATTTATTTGCCCGAAGGTCAGAACTACACAAAAATCAAAGCTAACCGTGTGTTTTCTCAGCCACTAAAGAGTCCTGAGCGTGTAAGTTAATTGGGACATTCTGCCTGCCTCAACTATCTGTTGTGAACACTTTTTTAACCACACTGTAGACAGTTCAGTACATTTAGATTGTATCATCTTCATCCAAGGCTTTGAGAAAGAATTTAGAAATGGGAACCATGACTAATTTCTGTCTGCGAACTCATGGGGTCGAAGTCTTCGTGGTGCTTCTTGCAATTACCCGATTTAAGTTTGGGACTGTAACACTGTTGCATTTCTAACCTACTTTCCATTTTCTTTGCCTCTCTGCCTTTTGTGATCCAGATTACTTTAAAGGTGAGTTCCTTCCCTGCACAGCTGTTGATCAAATCTCATGGTAAGCTGTTGGTATGCTCTGGAAGCAAGCTGAGAACCCTCTTGTAATTTATTTCACTCACTGATTGCAATACATAATCCAAATTGACATTGAAAGCCAGAGGAGTAACTAAACTGAACTTTGAACACTGTCTCAAACTGTCAAGTAGATTTATGAAAAGAGTAAAAGGAAAAAACATCTATGAGCAGGAGTGTAATAAAGGAAATGTTTAAATATGCCTTGAAAGACAGGGCAATATTTTTTTTTAAATGAAACCACCACCAAAATGCTGGAGGAACTCTACTGGTTTATTCAGCATTTAGGATCTTTTTGACAAAAATATATTGCCTATGTTTTGGGCTTGAGCCCTTTTCAAGGAAAAACAAGAAAAGGCAGAAGCAGGATGTATCAGAAAATCTCAGAGTTCAATCAATGGGGAGGAATCCAGGTTTTAATTGAATATGATAAGGGACTACATGAGAATTTATCATGTCGGTGTGAAAGGAGACAGGGAAAGGAGAGACGAAGGGGGAAGCATTGGGGGTGGGGAATTTTTATGAAACTCAGAGAACTTGATATTAATGCCATCCAGTTGGAGGATGAGATGTTGTTCCTCCAATTTATGGGCGATCTCAGAACATGGACAGACATGTCGGCAAGGGAGTGGATTGGAGAATTGAAATGGGTGGCCACTGGGAGATCCACGCTATTGCGGCAGACAGAGCGCAGGTGCTCACAAAGCGATCTCCCTGTCTGCGTCCATTCTCTCCGAGGTAGAGACCATAGCGGGAGCACCGGATGCAGTAGATGCAGCCTATTGTGTTTCACAATATTTTTTTTGGCCATTGCACTAAACAATTACATAAGCAGTATTCTCATGTAGTGGTTCCTAAGGCCTTGTGGTTTTCTGGGATTCAAAGGAGTACTGTGGCATGAGGTTAACCAGCCAAGATGATGTGGGGGCCTGCCAACTTTACCAACAAGACCTTATTATCAAAGATTTATTTCTTGCTCAAGAGCAGAATCTGGCCACTTCACTGCGAGACTGATTACAGAGAGATAGGATGTTACTCCTGGGTTCAGGGTAGAGTTGTTAGAGGCACCATTGTTCCTAATGACCGATAAGAAGTGCTTTGAAGAACACAACTTCTGGAAATGGAAACGATGTAGCGGCAGCTACACTGCTCCTGCAATAACACATGCAACCAGACGGGTTGAGCTCGGTGAGCAGACTAGTTTATTGCATGCTGCTGGGCTGCATTTATACTCCCAGCCCAGACCTGGCTGAGAACCATGCTGAAGGGCGCTGACATCACCTGGGCATCATATGATCCCCAAGCGTGGGTTTCTGAGCCCCGAGCTGGAAGGAAGGGAAACCCCCGACGGCACCATTTTGGCCGGCTGCCCCGCCACGTGGCTTACAAGCGGGCCCGGTTCGCCTGCCTTGTGGTGAGCCACCACACAGCCCCCTCCAGAACCGGCGCCAATGTCCTTTTTTGCCGGGCGGCCTCGCTTCTTGGGCTGGGCAATGATCACGGGCTCAGTGGGATCGAGATGTGCTGGCTTCAGCTTGTCCATGGTAAACAGCGCATGCCTGCTGCCTAAGTCCAGCATGAATGTCGAGCCGGAATGCTGTACAACCCTGTATGTCCCCTCCTACGGTCGCTGCAGAGGTGCCGCGGTCGGGCCCCACTGAACAAAAATGAACTCTGGAAAGCAGCTAACCAGGAATGTGAATCGGGCTGGTGCCATGCCTGGGTGGCAGTGGGGGTTCGAAGGAGTCCAAGCATGCCCTGAGGTGAGGAAGTAGTTCATGTGAGATGCGTTGACAAACTCACCAGGTAGTGCCAGCGGTGCAACGTAGACCAGCTCAGCTGATGACGCCTGCAGATCTTCCTTTGGAGTGGAGCGGATGCCCAGGAGCACCCAAGGTAGTTCATCCGTCCAGTTGGGACCGGTGAGGCGGGCCATGAGTGCCGACTTAAGGTGGCGGTGCAGTAGTTCGACTAGTCCATTGGCCTGCGGGTGGTAGGCTGTGGTGCAGTATAGCTGTATTCCCAACCTGTTGATGAGCTGTGCCCAGAGCGCAGATATGAACTGGGCGCCTTGATCGCTGGTGAGGTGAGCTGGGATGCCGAACTAGGTGACCCAATCATGCAAGAGGGCTTGAGAGCAGGAGTCAGTGGAGTGGTCTGGCATCTGGATCACCTTGGGCCAGCGAGTGGTGTGGTCCACCACCGTAAGTGGGTAACGGTTGCCCCGGGAAACTGGTAAGGGCCCGACGATGTCCATGTTAATGTGGTTGAACTGTTCTCGGACGTGCTCGAACTCCTGTACGGGTGCCCTGGTGTGCCTGTGCACCTTGACAATGGGTGCATGTTCTGGCCCATCCCACAATCTGCTTCCACAGCCCATGCCATACGAACTGTTCTGCCACCATCTGGACCGTGAACCTGATGGACAGATGTGAAAGGTCGTGGATGTGACAGAAGACCTGCCTGCGCCACTGCTGCGGAACCACTGGCTGCGGGGTGCCCAAGGAGATATCGCACAGTATGGTGCCTTTGCCGCTCTTGAAGGCCCTTGTCTCCTCATCAGCTTCCTGGTCCTAGGCGAGCTGATCAATGTCGAGGCCAGGCGTCAGCACGCAGATGGCCGGTAGTGAGTGCATCGACAACCACATTGTCCTTCCCCTCCATGTATCGAATGTTGGTAGTAAACTCCGACACGAAGGAGAGGTGATGCTGTTGACGGGCCAACCAGGGATCCTTTGCCATCGCAAGCGCCTAGGTGAGGGGTTTGTGGTCTGTGAAAATGGTAAAAGTCTTCCCCTCCAAAAAATAGCGGAAATGCCACACCGCCAGGTACATGCCCAGTAACTCGCGGTTGAAGGCAGCGAAGCAGACGGCTGAAGAATGCCAGCGGTCTCCAATGTCCATTCACCTGCTGCTCCAGGACGGCATTCAGGCAGTTTTACGGCTATAGCACTGATCTCAAGCTCGCTCATGATGGGTTCAAAGACGTTTGAACCAGTCGGGGTCACCAATTGTAGCAGCGGCTACACTGCTCCTCCAATAACACACGCAACCAGACGGGATGAGCTCAGTGAGCAGACTAGTTTATTGCAGGCTGCTGGGCTGCACTTATACTCCCATCTGGGACCTGGCTGAGAACCGCGTTGGAGGGCGCTGACATCACCCGGGCGTCACGTGGTCCCCAAGCGCAGGTTTCTGAGCCCCGAGCTGGAAGGAAGGAAAATCCCCGACTGCGCCATTTTGGCTGGCTGCCCCGCTGCGTAGTTTACAAGCGGGGCCGGTTCACCTGCCTTGTGATGAGCTGCCACAACGTGTGCCTTTTGTTGCCTACTGTGTTTCCTTAGCCATAGTCAACTTGTGTAGCACCAGTTACATTTAATTCCAAAGTGAAATACACTAAATAAGGCTCCAGCTCCAAGGTGAAAACCATCACCTTGGCAGTGGCAACATGCACGTAGGATTGAGGACAGCTCTGTTAATTACGGCTCATGCTGCCATCCTCCTTCTGCATGTCATGGGAGGGTTAATACAGAGATCCTTTCTTTTCGACAGAAGGTTTCAGGCCTATTTACTGATTTTAAAAAGATTTAACTGAGGCCAAGCAGGTTTAAGTAACATTTGGATCAAATAAAGCTCCCATTTGAACAAATTCCACAAGATGTTTGTATTTAAATTGTATGTCTTGCCTATTGCCTTTCACCCTCTTCTCAAGTACTGGGGCATAATTGACTGACTAAAGTCTGTTAACAATTGTCTTAAGAGGAGCTGAGATGAGGCATCAATTTTGTGAATGAAAGGTGTTTTAATAATTTTTTCACAGTCAAAACTACAGAAATTTGGACCAGGCCCATTGCCGATCAGCTAACTCAGCATGGATAAAGAAGCAAATTTGATGCTATTTGTACAACTGAGCTATTCACTGCCTAAGTTCAGATACTTAAAGGAAACCAAAAGGTTTGAGCTGCTCCAATCCTTAGGTCTGCAGAAAGACCCTGAGCTAGGCTGATTGCTGAACCATACCTCAATCCGTCTACTCTGACTAGCTAACGATTCTCCTCAGTGATGGCTCCACACCAATGCATTGGGAAGTGCATCAGAATCCGATTTATTGTTGTGAACATGTGTTGTGAAATTTTTGTTGGAGCTGCACCATGATGCAGAACAAGGTGAAAAAAACACTATAAAATTACAACTTTGTAAATACAAGACTTCAAATAAAAAATAACTAGTGCAAAAAAAGAAAGAGCAAGGTAACGTCCATTGATTTTGTTCAGAAGTCTGATGGCAGAGGGGATTAAGTGTTTTTTTTTAATGTTGAGTGTGTCTTCCGGCTCCTGTATTTTCTGCCAGATGGCAGCAGTGAGGAAAAAGGTATACCCTGTATAGTGAGGGTCCTTGATGATAGAGGCTGCTTTCTTGAGGCACCAAGTCTTAAAGATGTCATTAATAGATTGAAAACTAATACCAGGGGTGTAGTGCTGCAAGAATTCACTGGAGCGCCATTCTGGCAACTCACCAGGCTGCTTCGGGACATAGACAGAGGCAGCAGCACCCCTCGTCCCCTAGGCCAGCAGCAACCCCCTCCCCCCCCCCCCACCCCTCATTCCCTCAGGCAGGAGAAGGTCACTCGCTCCCTTTTATTGTATCTAGTTTGGTATTACTTGAATACATTACACTTGATTGCTTATCCACATCATTTCTATAAATTGTGAATAGCTGGTTCCCAGTACCTCAATGGTGATAACGTCCAAACCTGAAAGTGACCATTTTTTTTCTAGTATATCTTCTGCATGATAACCTAGTGATTTCCAAGGTGGGCACTGCCACCCCCCCCCCCACCGGGGTTGGTGAAAAGATCCAAGGGGGCGGTGAGTAGAAAGGGTGCGGTCAGGGGCAGTAAAGAAGAAGGGGCATGCACCACATTCATGTCTGCAAGAGCCAAGGCTCCAGGTTTGTAAGAATTTCAAATTATCTTCAGGTTGTAATAATGTACATTTAAATTGCGTATAAATACACTGTTTCCCCCCCCCCCTCTATTTTTGGCCCCACCAGCCACCCATTGAGCTCCCAATGGCTGATCCTTGCCCTGGCCAGCCACCTCAACAGCTTAAAGACGATGGTAGTTAGAGTTGAGATGTAAATTTACCCTTTCATATTTCTAAATAAATTGGTTTACGAAAAGTTTTATTTGTTAAATACATACACTTGTATATAGTGTTAGATTAGTTGTTGTTTGAAATTCTGGTAAACCTAATACCAAGAAAAAAGTGTGTGTTTGTGGTGTGTGAGGTGGGATGGGAGGGATTGACTAAGGATGTGGCCTGGGAGCCAAGGGGGTGGTGGCCTGAAAATGTTTAGGGACCACTGCTCTAATCAATCCACCCTTCTATCAATTCCATATGCTCTAGTTTTGTACAATAATCTCAATTAACTATCAGATATGCTGGATTTTAACATTGAAGGCATTATCAAAAGCCTATATCCAACTACCACATCCACTGATTCCTCTATTTGTTCTGTTTGTTATAACAACAATGAGCTTGGAAAAAATTTGGTAAAAATAATTTCTCCTTCATGGATCCACCGACTCTGCCAACCCTTTTTTCTACCATTGATGTCACATTTGCAAGTAAAAAACAGGAAATCACAATCAAAACTTAATCTTTTCTCATTAGATTTTTTTTTTGCCTGCAACACACATTTCCTTGAAGACTTCACATATTCAAGTTTAAGTAGCACCCTTGAATTCCCTGGGAGCAGAGAGTCACCTTATTTCAATCCCATTGGATTTGACATCCATTGAGGGGAGAGCAGTTTGTGACTACAGATTAACTGTAAAGAATTGTTAGCAGTGAGTGTTTCCCCTCCTCCCTCCTCCTTGTCCTTCAGTGTCTCACATACACACACATTCTTTAAATGTATCTATAAGACCATGGTAACAATGAATGCTGCAGACAATTCCTGGTTCGCTCCCTGTTCTTACAATGGGGAGCTGCCACAGGAACATTCCAAACATTTGCTCCTCGAGATGGTCAGGAATGTGCCCATAGGCTTTTAGTTTATCTAGCCCAATTGTGAACAAATATGTTGAGTTAACCCTCTCTGGATTTATTCAGACACTTTCAGTAAATAAAAAGAGACTTTCAGTCACTATTTAAGGAATTCCTTTATTTTCTTATTAAGATGAGTTATTGGCTTGCATAACTCTGACCTGGCCACCAAGGGGAGAAAATTGTGAAATTCAAAGCTATTCATATCACCGGCAGCGTGATGTTTTTGGTGAAGTTTAATGCATTGATGTAAAACATGCTGCCAACTTTCTGTTTGTTAAACTTTCCAAACACTTCATATTAATCAAGTTTTGGGCCCTTGGCATGAGGTACTTTACAGAATCCTCGTAGAAGAGTGTAGTGTTAACATGGACACTGCTGAATGGACGTTACACATTTTCAGCAATATGAACCAAAGAAATACAACCGAGTAGGCCATTTGGCCCCTCGTATTCTATTTTTCAACTTGGCTGATATTTTACCACAGCACTATTTTTCTTTTCTATCTTGAGTAGCTTGATGTCTAAAATAGCTCTCTCTACTTTGAATATTCTTAACAATTGAACTCTCTTGGGTACATAATTCCAAAGATTCATAACCTCAGGCAAAATAAATTACTTTCCGCCTCAATTGCAAATGATTTAATTTTTGTTTTGTAATTGTGACTCCTGTTTAAATTTTTTAAAATAATACAGCATGAAACTCATGCCACCCAATTAACCTACCAATCCCCATATGTTTTAGAGAGAGGGAGGAAACTGGAGCAAAGGTCATGGGAAGAACGTACAAACTCCTTGCATATAGCACCGGATTCAAACCTGAGTCACTGGTGCTGTGATAGCGTTGTGCCAGCTGCTATGCCAACGTGACCTTATGCCTTCTACTAAATTCCATAAGAATTTTGTTTACAAAACCCTGATATGTTTCACACCCTTGTTGTAAATGTCTTCAATATCATGTGTATCTGTGGTTAGTTGAGTGTTAAATGTTGAGGGTCTGTGGGGGTGGGGGTGGGGGGGGGGGGATGAGGGGGGACAGAAAGAGCTTGAACTCTGCAGAGAATTTTGTATAGAAATGATAACTAAACTGTAGTCAATGCTGATATTGTTAATATTGACATTGATAATGTTGTGTTCAAGTTTGGAAAATCATAAATAAAATATGAAAGAATTTTGCTTACTTGTAGATTCAAAATTTAATTTATTATCATGCATACAGATGCACAAAAACCTTTCCTCTGCGGGCCCTTCAAAGACAAAGAGTTACCAAATAATTCAGTGTCGTTATTAAGAAAGGGAGAGAAGCAAAAGAAAGCTGATGTGATTTCTTTAATTCCTCTTAATTAGAGAGAGAATGGTCAAGACTACTTCCCTCCTCATTACCATCCCAGGAATCAGTCTCTTAGACCTCCATTGCGTCCTCTTCTATCACAAGTGTTGGACCAGACCTCTACAAAACATTCCAATTAATGCCTCACGAAGACCCAATATAATTGCAGAAGGAAAATGTACTGTTCAAGATTGTGACCAGGGAGTTAAGATGGCTGGTAGTTGTGGGGCCTAATCCAGGTCTGCATAAGATCAATCAGCAGGTAAGGTCTGAGAAGAAAGATTATTGTCAAAGGACAATGTAGAGATGTACTGAATCTTTTGCTGCAGATACATGGGTACATAAAGTACACTTTCTAATGATAGGTATGAATTAAATCACCAACGAAGCGGAAAACAAGATAAATGTAAAATATGAATATTCACAGTTCCAGTTAGTGGAAAAGAATTGCGTATTATCATAGTACAGACATATCTTTGGTGGGCTGGAGTTGTGTGATGGATGTACTAGTACAGGGAGGTTCCGGAGCTTGGCGCTGTTTGGAGGGATAAAAATGTTATTGAGTGAGATTGGGTCAGGAGGATCATGTGATCATAATGGTGAGAGGGATGGTTATTGGTAGGAGATTAGCTAATTTATTGGCAGTGTAGAATGTTTGAGGCTTTTAATGGTGGATCAGAGAGTTGAATAAAGATTAGAATAATTGGGGACAGAGCTTTTCTGATCATCCCCTACTCTTCTCTCCTGTCAGGTGGGTCCAAAGATCCCAACGATTATTTACCAATATGTGAGGCAAGTTGTGGTGTCACCAGGCTGGTTCAAAAAAGTGTCCATTCTTGGAGAGGTCAGTTAGTTCTTGTGGCAGCTGTTTTTCTTGTATAAGGTCTGTGAATTAAGAATTAATTTGAGCAGTTTCATCAACTGGTGTTATTTAATTTGGTTGTGAACTTTTTTGTAATCATTAACTGCTGAATTCACACTGAATTGTGCCAAGAAGGTAAAAGTGAAGCAGTCACCTTGCACAAATAACATCAATCCTGTTGGATTAACAACATAGAGTATGAAATGGTTAAAGCAAAGTTCTTACTGTCAGTTCCCTTCTATGTTTGATGACAGTCAAATCCTGTGGTAATCTGAGATTCTTGGTAGGAGATTAGGTAATTGATTGGCAGTGCAGGATGATTGAGGTTTTTACTGGTGGATCAGAGGGTTGAAAAAAGATTAGAATAATCTGGGGTGGTGGATATTGAGATAGGTTGGTCAATGTAGATTGGTCATGGGTTTGAATGGGGAGATAAGTGGATGCTTGAGGATGAAAGCCAAAGTGGTATTTTTACAGAACCTTCAAAGCATAGCTGCTTGTTCCCAGTGCATCTCACTACTAGATGTACCAGGATCAAGTAACTTAATGACAATGTTATTCTGCCACAATAGCCTTTGCAAGAAGTGGTTCTGTGGGCATTGCAGTTTAAACTGCCTCAAAAATGTTATGTGCTTGTTAACAAATTTAAAAACTCCCCCAAGTTATGTTTGCTTTCATTAACCTTCCTTCATGAGCTTGCATTCTGTTTCCGATTGTAACCAGCTGCTTCCTGGGATTTATTGCACTGAATGCCAATTAACCCCTTCATCAGTTAATTGAGAGTCAATGGCCAGATGGAGAGGGCTCTTCACATTGAAACCAGCATTTACCTGAGTGAGTCTTGCTCAGTGGAAGCTTGTAACTCCAACATGCAACTCACTATTTTATTGCTAATCCCTATTGCTGCAACAGCAACTGCAGTTTGGGACTGGGATCCTATCGCTAAGAGAAGGATAGTGGTTCTGAGGTTTTCGGATTAAAGGCTTGACCTTGCTCTTGGTTTCATTTGTGACCTTGGAGATCACTTATTTTTGTCTTTGAGTTACAGTAAGCTGATCTTCCTGTTAACTCAGACTCCATCACTCTAAAGGTCTCATTGTATTTGCTTTATAAAATTCACATTTAATTGCATTTTTTAAAAATTCAAAATCTTTATAGAATTGCATCTGTTTTGCATTTACTTTGATTAGTGGGGTTGGCCTTGGTTAGTTTTTGCAGGGAGTTACTTTGACTCCCACTTCCAAATCCATCTGGAGATGAGAAAGAAAAAATAAAGATTTTGTTTTAAATTAAAAGAAAGAGTCTTCAGTCTGGAACAAACTTTGGAACTGCGAACGTTTGGCATGATCAGTCAGACACTGAGCTTGCCCTAATGGTTCAGTTCACTTTTCAGTGTCCCAGGCTACTCTCAGGTTGATTTGTTCTTGAGGCCTGAACAGCTGTTGCACAGATGTCATCAGTTTAGTTTTATGTGCAGATTCTATCCTGCCTGTCTCTTTGCAAAGAAATTGTTCAACATCCAACATTGCAGAAAATCCTTCTTTGAGAGACTTGTTGCAAGTTCAATGTCCAGTGATGTAGTTTACATTTTCACTTTCTGGGAACTTGCATTCTTTCAGTAGTTCCATGGACTTCATTCTTTTATCTTTACTCTTTCTTCCCATCCCCTCATCTCTGGTAAGGACCATACAAGTTTTGTTGGTATCCATGGTGCCAGTATTGAGCAAAGAAAACAAACACTCAGTTTTGCCTCCTCTCTCCCCTTGTTGAAGCTCTACTCGGTGAGTAAGGTGCAAAGGTGGAGGTTTGAAATATTGGCAGTGTGTTGGTCACCTAGTCCATGTTGCACCCATTCTGTTTTGATTAATTAAGCAGTGAATAACAGAATCGAACGATGCCCTCCAGACCCTGGTTAAATATTTGTGCACATTTCACACACACACCCTTTACCAATGAAAGATTAGGAACAATCATACCAGGCATGGTTTCATAAGTCATATCCTTCCAGCCTTGTAAGGAATTGGTTCCCAACAACCACTGTAGGGAACTATTTCCCTGTGTCCTTCTTGATATGCCATAGACATACACCCCTTCATTACATCATCACACTTCTACCCATCCCTGCCTTTCAATCCTGCAAGAATAATGACCTGGAGTATGAAATAGTTAAAGTTCTTATTGTCAGTTCCCTTCTATGTTTGATGACAGGCAGATCCTGTTGTAATCTGAGATTCTTCCATGCACTCGCCCAGAATTTCAACAGGATAACCGAATAAAACATCATTGGAAGTTCCCAAGTGAAATTCCCTTCCCTTCTGAATATCCTGGTCATGGACATAACATCCAAGAATGTCAGATGGGTGCAAAGATCCCAACGATTATTTACCAATATGTGAGGCCAGTTGTGGTGTCACCAGGCTGGTTCAAAAAAGAGTCCATTCTTGGAGAGGTCAGTTAGTCCTTGTGGCGGCTGTTTTTCTTGGTATAAGGTCTGTGAATTAAGAATTAATTTGAGCGGTTTCATCAAATGGTGTTATTTAATTTGGTTGTGAACTTTTTTGTAATCATTAACTGCTGAATTCACACTGAATTGTGCCAAGAAGGTAAAAGTGAAGCAGTCACCTTGTACAAATAACAAGAATTGGAATGTTGCATCTGCAAGTTCTTACAAGAATTCTTTTGGTTATTTTGCCAGATGCTGCATTCTCTTTCCAATAACTGTTGGATAATTAGATTAAATTTTTAAGTTGCAAGAAAGTTACATCCCCTCCCCTGCTTGCCTGTTTGAACAACTGTCTTCTTGTGGGAATAAACTCTGGGCAAAAGGAGAGATTGGTTAGTTTCACTCCATGGAATCCAATGGGGCAAACAATGAGCTGGATTTGACTGGAAGCTGGGGCACACACTGATCTGGATTAAACACTGAACTGCTTGAACGGAGGAAAATAGTAATACACGACAGATAGTGAGTTGGGGCAGACAGATCTTACAGTCAATAGTATATTTTACAGGTGACAAATCTTATTTGCAGCAGTTGTTGTCCAAGAGTTGCAGCAACAAAACATGGCCAAAACTGATTACATTTCTCCACTTTAAATAATAACTCTTTTGTAAAATGCAGTGAGAGTGGAATAAATGTCCAGGGCAAATTCTCTGTGTAAGATTTTTTTTCTGGTTGCTTCCAGCAGCGTGGCCTCCAAGTGCGATTGCTTGGGGAATTGCGTAACTAGCTTCAGCTTATTGGAAATAGTGGTATCACTATGAGTCGCCATTTTAAAAAATAATAATAAATAAATACTGAAGCTGGTCTTTGCTGGGCCTTGTGGTCCTGGGAAAGTCCCCAACAGGTTTACCATGGTGGGAAGGATATCCCATCTCTAACTCTCGGATCTCTGGTTAAAATAATCGACTAGGATATTATTGTAACTTGATTGGCCGATTTAAGCAAGGCCCCGTTGATTTTTACTGAGCAGTCTTGCCTACTGAAATTTAGAATTTTGATGATCAAAACAGGATGATCGAAGAGTGTGTAAATTCCTTCCAGTTTTAAATGGCCCTACCTTCTCCATCTTCATCTCAGCCTGGTATTTGTGCAGTGTTAAGTATGAAACTAATCTGTCTGGATGGGGACAATGGTTTTGCACAATGGAGATTTAATGGCCAGGACCCAACTGATCCATCAAGCAATTCCCTACAGATAAATGTTTGGTTGGTTCATGTCCAAATGCGATTAAAATCTCAGCTTTTGGTACAGCACATTTATATACTTTCTATGAGTTACTAAAACTATTTGTTGTTTCTTCCTTTAAAATAATTATATATATATGTTTTTGTTATGCAACTGTTTCCTTTTGTGACTAAAGCAATGACAGCAGTTATTTTCAAATGAAGCCCCATTGAGTATGATGTGGATCTTGTTTACAAAGCATTTCCTACATATTCTGCCCGCACTGTTGGAAGAGAGCCAGGTTCTCAGCATTTTGCGCTCTTCCAATAAATGCTTTCTTGGTCAGAGATCATGGGTAGCATGTTAGATCAGTGAAAACACCCCATTCTGATGTAGATCAAAGCTATTGCATTTATGTGTTTGTTGATATGAAGACCAGTAGATGAAGTAAGTGAAGTTCAAAGCAATGAAAACTCTTTTACCGTGAGCACTTGAGAATAGGACTGAAGGTAAAAAGGGTTTAAGCATGTGGCTATTTTCAATTTCTGGTAACTGAAATTTTATCTTCCTTTGGTCGATCAATTTTGCTCTTTTGAGACAATCTCTCCCCACGTTGGCTGTAAAATGGCTTGCCAAAATCAATCTTGATTGATAGAGCAAACTTCTCAAGGACATATCATTTGACTTGATTGTCCAGTGAGTGGATCAGTATTTATTTAGAAAATAGATGTCAGGAAATGACTTAATTTGTCAAGTTATGCATTGCACCTTGACAATGCATCAATTGCTTTCACAAGTTTTCACATTAGATGTTAAACACTGCAAAAAATAGTTAGTCTTTAATAGAACTGGCTTTCATTTTTCTACAGAAGACTTTCCCTGATGCAATCGAACTAGTTTAGCTGACAACATTATCCTTCAATCTTTTGAAGATGACAAAAATACTCCCAGAAATTGAACAGAAAAGAGATGCAACAAAAGAGAGGCTCCTGTCCATTCATACTCATTGAATGCTTCCCATACAATCTTGACACATTCTTCTTCCTTCGATAAAGAATGTGCAGGCCATGAGAGAGGGTGTTGTTAGACTTATTCTGTTGCTGCCAGAAGAGTCGGTCACCTAGATCATACATTACACAAATTCACTATACTAGCTTTTTACAAACTTAGATTCTGTCCATTTAGCAGAAGAAAGCCTTTTGTTTTCAATGGCAAAATTTAAAAACATTATTTCATGCATGAAATTCAACATTCATTTTAGTTATTTCAAATTTTCCTCAAATTTGACACATGCCTAACTAACTGGATAATATTGCACATAGTTTGCATTAGATTGTTCAATAATATTTGAACCACTGAGTTCAATGTTCACTTGTCTTTTTGTTATCAGTGTAAAAATAAAGAAAGCTATATTAAACTTCTTATGCCTTGGGAAAAATGGGAAAAAAAACACTGGAAGAAATATTTGTTTTCCCTTCTCAAAGCATTGGATCTGTGGAAAAACCCTGATATTTTTGATCATTCGGCTAAGTTCTTGCAATATTGGTGCCAAATCATTCTCAGTGAGGTCAATCATGGTGATTCTTGCTATTTCTGAATTTGTTTCAAATCTTATATGTATTTTGTGAGCACAGTCTAGGCTAGTATTACTTAATTAATGGACAGCAGTACAGTATTTCTCTCAAATTTCTGATGCTGTCTCCAGATTATGATCTGCATCCATTATTGTAAAAAAAAAAGAGGTAACATGTGGTGTCTTTGATTTTCACAAATTCCTTCTGTTGTTGCACATCCTGCATGTACGATAAAGGCTCCCTCTCTTCATATTTTACGAAAAGTGCTTCAGGGCACAAAGCATGTTCTGAAACAAGTTTATTTATTATGCAAAGCTAGTTTCTATAAACAGGGTCTTTACTTGTAATCAATTGCATATTTCTGATATATTAATAAAACTCAGTACTTTAGGTAAGCTGAGCATCTACTTCATAAGATAAGCTCATTTGAAAATCACGGTCCTAAACCTGGTACACACCCACGGTCTACTGAGTAACATTGATTCCTTGCTTCTTAGGCCTACTTTACACCAAGCTTCTCAAGCTATTGGATGAATAACACCAATAATAGCTTGACAAATCTATCCAATCCACGAGAAGGATAAGCGAGCAAGAGTCAATATCTTCTCCCAGGTCACCACCCCTCAAGTTGAAGACCTAATTTCATGCACTTGATTCTGTTGAGCAGACCCTGTTCGACACCAGGCTTCCAAAACAGAGATGGAGCATTCAGGATGGCATTAGAATTCTTGTAACCATGCAATGGGAACATACAGAAGCCCAATTTAAACAGAGGAAGGAGCGCATGACCTCACACACTGCCCATCTGCCTGCTTCATCAGCCATATCCTGTCACATTTTGTGACTTCCTTTGTTGGCCTCAATGGTCACTTCAGAAGCAGGAAAGCCAGAGTTGAAATAATTCATTCCCAATTTCGAAGGACTACCTCCGAATAAGTGTGTGTGCACAGCGTTTCCCCATTTCAACATTGTGAATTCACGGGCACAGTACATGAGAGGGGCATTATCAAATGTATGTACCTTTGGAGGTTTAAACACCAGCTATTTGACTTGGATTCAGCATTCAAAATGCCCCATTTGTCTCCTGGATAGTTCTCACACATCTCCTGAATAGTTCTCACTCATCTCCTGGATACTTGTATTTAATTCTGGGAGACTTGGGAGAGAAGAAAACCTAAAGGAGCATCAGATTATAAGAAAAATAAATTGTAAATATAGCAAATGATATGAAAGGCAAAGGAACCCAACAAGGAACAGATTGCATATTTGTAGTTGTGATCAGAAAACTGCATAAATAATTAATTGTTCCTTTTAATATTGATGCTGGGGGTCATATGAATGATTTGTGCAATAACAAAAAGGAAAAATTCAAGTAGATTATGGAAGCAAAACATACCAAAGTTCCATGGGGTGAGAGAATGGTGAGCCATATGATCTGTCAGAGCCTGCTTGTGTGCATGTGTTTTTCTGTGCAAGTTTATAATCTGTGTCTGTATGAAATAGAATCCCATATTCTTGGCAGGGTACTCATCTACCACCCCACCAACCTTCGCATCCAACACACATCCTCTTCTGCCATTTCTGCCACTTACTCTGTGATCCCACTACTAGACAAGCATTCCCCTTTCCTCCTTCCACAGGGACTGCTCCCTCAGTGACTCCTCTGTGACTGCAGGAGATACTCCACCTGTGCCCACACCTCCTCCCTCACCAGCATTCGGGGCCCCAAATAGTCCTTCCAAGTGATGCAACATTTCACTTGTGAATCTGCAGAGGTCATCTACTGCATCTGGTGCTCCCGTTGTGGTCTCTTCCACATCGGAGAGACTGGACGCAAACTTGAAGATCACTTTGTTGTGCACCTCGATTCTGTCTTCTGCAATAGTGTGGATCTCACAGTGGCCACCCATTTCAATTTCCCATCCATTTCCCTCCTAACATATCTATCCAATGTCTTATGAACTGATGAACTAAGAGATGAGACCACCCACAAATTGGAGGAACAAAACCTCATCTTACGACTGGGCACCCTCCAATCTGATGGCTTTTTCCTGGCAAATGTGTCATAGTCTGTCAAGCCATTTTGGGTCGAGTTCTCAGGATGCCCAGCCTGAGGCCCAAGGGAGGCTAGTTTCACCCTGCTGGAAAGCCCTAGGGCACGGTCAGTCAACTTACTCAGACCTGAATGTAGTAATAACAGTTGGGTGGGAATCTCAGCAACGATCCAGGGAGCAGATCAACAGATCTGGTTCAGTGATATTCCAACACTGCTATCAGAAGCAGAGAATGCCTAAGCGAATGTAGTGATACTCCCTGTCAGGGAGTTATATGGGTGGAATGGATGATGAGGTATGGGCTCATTGACTTAAAACTGAATTAGATTTATGCAAGAGTGCACAAAGATCATCTGTGCCAAGTGTGCTCAGTGACAGTAATTCATTTCGTGGTTGCAGCAGAAACCGTATCAGCATTGAGGATTACGGTAGATCTTGTGGGCTGATGAAGCAAAAAGGGATCAGAGGATTTATTGCGACATGGGCAGTTTGTTCATGTGCTGGAGTAATTATTGACCTGGACATTTTCCATATTGTGTTACCTTGCATCTGATTATGTAGAACTATCTTTCATTACAACTGTCTGCTTGGTCATTAGATGTTAGGATTGGTTACTCGGAGATTAGTTAGTGAGTTAAATCAATCAAACATTAGACATGCATTGGCCAGATGAGACTGTGATTAATTACATTTCTAAAATTGGTTGAAAATATTGTAAGAATAAAAGGAGAAATGGCAGCTTTTTAAATAAAATTATCAGGCAAGAATTGTGAAGTCTTTTCGATGTAACATCATATAGATCACTAATGTGATCAAGGCTGCTTTTGTTTTCCTGTTTTGTTTCGTGGCCACTATATTTTTGGTTGGGAGAGGGCCCACCCCATTTCATTTTTGAGCTATGCAGGCTTTGGGTTGGTATGTGTCTCATTATGTCCTCATGTGTCTGAAATTATAGACACAGACTCTGGAGATTGTGTGTGGATTCCAAACCTCTGGTTACACATGCCCCTGAATTTAGGCATTTAGACGTAGCTGGCAAGTGGATGGAGAAATAAACAATGTGCTGGAATTTCATGTCTAAGATTGTTCAAAATGATGGCAACCCCCACCTCTTCAGTAAAGTGGGATCATACAATGTGCAAGAGTTGTGATGGGGACTGTAATTCAGTCTTATAGTTCTGTGAAGGTGTCAACCTTAAATCCAGCTGTGTCCACATCATCTATGCTGACATTTCAGTGCAGTGCAGGGGAAAGGGCTGCAAGATGGGGGTGGGGGGGGGGGGGGGGTGGAGGTCTCATCCTCTGGATGAAACGTGAAACCGATCAGATTCAGAGATGGATATACAATGTTCCACTGAAAGAACAAGGGTGAGCTCCTCATTGGCTCTGAATCAATACTCATTATCAAATAGCACATGGGTTGAACTGCATATTCAGTCTCTTGTTGCTAGCATTTCATGTGCTGAAAATACCAATTAAATTGTAATTATTAATTTTGTGCACATTTCTTCATTGAGAAGGTTCATCAAAGTCCGGAGGCATGCAGGAGACTACAAATGCAGGACTTTGATGTTAACTGTAATCTACTGGTGGAACTCCTATGACCCACTGGGACTGCTCAACCTGCTGAGTTTCTCTAGTAGATTATGTTGAATGTTACAGACTTTCATGTGCACAAAATCCTGAGGAATACACAATTGACTTTAATGATGTTTAAACTGATGTTGTATTAAGAGCAGTGCAGGCCTTGACTGTTGAAGCAATCCTTTCCAGAGGGTGAAGACTGGGTCTAGAATTTGTGAAAGGGCTGGACCTTTCATGATGGATGGTCCCGAGGGTGTCCTGCTGTGGGATAAGTCAAATTTCGTGTTTATTGATGGGGATCTTCATTTACATTATTTCTGACCCTGGTTGCCTACATGGTGCCTTTTTGGGGGCATGTGGTGCCCATCTCTATCAATTACTTGGATTCATGAACAAATCTGCTTGAGTCAAAGTGCTGCTTGGGTTATCCTACCTGAGATCTGAAACTAGGTATTTTATGGCAAGGGAATTGTGAAGAAAGGGTTGAATATACGTAGTCTGCACGGATGCAAGAAAAAGTCTTGGGATTGATGATTCTAATGTGTTTGGTTAGGCTCATTAGAATATTGTCGTACCGTGACATTGGCAAAAACTGGGGCAGTGTCCCCACACAAGGCTGCATCTATTGCACAGCCACTTCTTTCTTTTCCATTATATTTATTGAAATTCCACATCAAAAAAATACAGAGTACATAAGAATACATTTTAAAAGTTTTTAAAAAAAGTATATTATGCTTAGATTGTACTTCTTCATCCAAGCTACCTCGTATTCTTAATTAAACAAATTATATTACAGTAATACTTTATTTTTTTATAAAAAGATCTAAACCCACTACCAAAAACGAAGCTGTTTGGCAATGAGAGGAAAAAAGAATTCCTTATCAAAGTGATAAATTACCTTATTAGTCAACACTTCTGCATTCATATCAAATCAGAGATTCTGAAATAATTCATAGAAGGTCCCAACAGTGTTTTAAATTTTAAATTTAAATCTGAAATTGAACATCTAATCTTCTCAAATTTCAAACATGACACAACGTCACGTACCCATTGAGTATGAGTAGGCGGAGCAACGGAAAAACAGAGTATTTGGTAATCTATATTTAACTGATAGTTGTTCAAAAGAAGTAAAACTTCCTTTGATAAATAAATCTTTAAAACATTTAATGCCTAATGTATACTATTCTTTAAAAGCTACATCAGTCATGGAAGGTTTAAAGAGATAATTAGAAAAAAAAATAGGACTAGAAAGAGAAAATCTCAATAAGCCAAAATGTTTTCTAAATTGTATCCAGATTTTCAAAAGTAGGTTTAACCACTGGGTTATCAGTCAATTTATTTAAAGATAATAGGAAGTAAGGATCTGAGAAGGGAAACAATAGAAAATTTTGTATCAGAATTAGATTCCAATGAGACCCATATTGGACAGTGTTCATGATTAATATAATATGAGCAAAATGTAAAACAGGGACTCCCAACCTGGGGTACATGTAACCCCAGTGGTACATGTGCAATTTTCAGGGGGTACATTGGGTCTGAGAGAATAACCATTCTGTACAATACATGATGTTGTAATCTGCAGTCAGATTGCACAATGTTGTGGTTTTTTTAATCCTTAATTTTTAGGGGTACACGGGAACAAGGGGTACAGAGGAACAAAAAAGTTGGGAACCCCTGATGTAAAATTTCAAATAGTAACTGCCCAATAATAGAACCTAATGTTTGGAGGCTAAACCTCCATTCTTTTTATGTTTCAGTACAGGGACTTTGTTTAGGCGAGGATGTTTATTCTTCCATACATAAGAAAATAAAATTGAGTCAAGGGGATCAAAAAGAGACTAAGGAATAAAAACAGGAAAAGCCTGAAAAGGGTATATAAATTTAGGTAATATATTCATTTTAATAAATTTGATTCGGCCAACTAATGATAAAAAAGGGATGATCAATTTGATAATGCCCCTCTCATGAGTTTGACTAAAGTGAGAAAATTTTCTTTGACTATGTTTTTATGGTTCTTCATGATTGTTACACCCAAAAAGGTAGATTGATTTCTTACAATCTTAAAGGAAAGGTTAGTATTTATCAGTGCCAAATTATTCACAGGAAAAAAATCACTTTTAAATATATTTATTTCAATGCTAGGAGCATTGTGAGAAAAGTAGATGAGCTTAGATTTGGAATTATGATGTGGTAGCCCTTAGTGAAACATGGCTGAAAGAGGGGGGTGATTGGCAACTAACCATACTAGGATTTCATTGCCTCAGGTGTGATAGAAGAAGGGGAAGTGTTGCATTGCTTGTTAGAGTGTTACAGCAGTGATTTGGAAGGATAGATTAGAGGGCTCCTCTAGAGAAGCACTATTGGTGGAATTGAGGAGTAGGAAAGAAATGGTAACACTTGTGGGGGTGTATTATAGGCCACCGAATGTGGAACTGGAGGAACAATTTTATTTTTTTAAACTTTATTTATTTGTTCAAAGTACAGATAATAAGTAACATATAACAATAAACAAAGCATGAACATTATATTTTATATATTTTTTAAAAAAAGAAAGAAAAAAAGAGGAAAGAACCCCCCCCCCACCCTCTTTCAGCCAACTCTCCTAAGGAGAGCCATAAAGAAAAAATAAAGAAAAGTAAAGCATACATATTAAAATCTAGTCAATATAAATCAAAATGTAAATATTCTGAATATAACAACCACCTATTAATAAAAAAACTATAATTATCGACAAAACATATGTAATTTTTTCCATTATTAAACAATATTTCATCTCATTATGCCAAAAGTGTCAAATTTAATCATTTCAGGTAAAATCATATCTCTACCGAACACATGTTTTACCAAAGATCGAACTTGATAAAAATACGCTTACGTTTAATTGGATTGTTTAAACCCCGAACATTAAAAGTAGCAAACTTCAACTTTGACATATCCACTAATATTACTAAAAACTAATAATATCAATATATAAAGACTCAGATCAACGTAAATAGGCCCTCCAATAGGAGAAAAAGAAACCACAAATTAAAGTCTAAATAAAATGAAAATAAAAAGATAAAGAGAAAAAAAAACCCAAAAAAAACTACCAAAAGGTAGTAATCCCTAAACAAAAGTTGGGTGTGGATCACCCACCAGTGGCTGATGACTAGTAGAACATAGAGCAAATTTCTCCCTCCCCAGCCAAACAAAGAATAACAATAAGATATCATAATGACATAAAAATAAAATAAAAATAAAAAAGTTCTTCTATTCATCCAAGAAATTCCAGACTCGGCGACCCCATTTCAAGGAAATGGACTCTTTCCATTCCCATTTCTCCCATTTCTGCCGTTTCTTCCATTTCCAGATCAACCAGATTTTTCTTTAGGAGACAATGGTGAGCTACATCTTTGTCCTCTTACATCTGGCAATGAGTCAGCAAAACTCATTGCTTCACTCTCATTTTCAAAAAACTGAGATTCAAAGTCTCCACAAAACACCTTCAACCCTGCCGGATAGCGAAAAGTAGACTTATAGCCTTTACGCCACAAAACTTCTTTAACTGGATTAAATCGACACCGACGCTGAATAACCTCTTGACTCAAATCAGGATAGAAAAAAACTCTACTATTCTGAATCATTAATGGAGCTTGTCATTGTCTCGTGTTTTGCACTGCTAAACGAAGTTTCGTTTCTCTGTCCAAATAATTCAAACATCGAATTATCACGGGTCTCGGTGGTTGACCAGGCAGAGGTCTTCTTCTTAAGGCTCTATGAGCTCTTTCCAATACCAGATCTCCAGAGAAAAATTCCTGCCCCAATATTTGTGGAATCCATTCGGTAAAAAAATGAAGAGGATCTTGTTCTTCCATACCTTCTGGCCAACCAACAATTTTCACATTATTCCTTCTACTTTGATTCTCCAAATAATCTACTTTCCTCTCTAACTCCCTCTCACGTTCTCGCAATTCTTTAATGGATTTTTCCACCTCCAACACTTTACACTATACTGTACATGGGCTGGATGGTTTGGAGTTTGTTAAATGTGTGCAGGATAGTTTTCTACATCAATATAGAGATATACCAACTAGAGAAGGAAATGAGATAGATCAGGTGATGGAGGTGTGTGTTGGGGATCACTTTGGGTCCAGAGATCACAATACTATTGGTTTCAAATAATTCTGGAGAAAGATGGATCTGGACCCAAGGTTGAGATTTTTCATTGGAGAAAGGCTAATTTTGAGGAAATGGGAATGGATTTGGAAGGTGTGGACTAGGATAAATTGTTTTATGAGAAGGAAAATGGAGGGCATTCAAAGGTGAAATTTTAAGGGTATGTTCCTGTTAGGATTAAAGGAAAGTTAAAAGTTTGAGGGAGCCTTGGTTTTCAAGGGTCATTGGAAATATGGATCAGAAAAAGGGAGAGGTGTATAAAAAGTATAGACAGCATGATGTAAATGAAGTGTTAGAGGAATATAAAGAATGTAAAAAGAATCTTAATAAGGAAATTAGAAAGGCTAAGAGGAGATATGAGGTTGTTTTGACAAGAAAGGTGAAAATAAATCCAAAGGGTTTCTACAGATATATTAGGAGCAAAAGGATAGTGAGGGATAAAATTGGTCACCTAGAGGATGTGTGGAGCCAAAAGAGATAAGGGAGATTTTAAATTAAAAAAAAATCAGTATTTATTAAGGAGAAGGATATTAATCTATGTAAGGTAAAGGAAATAAGTAGGTTATGGAAATTATGATGAATAAACAAGAGGAAGTACTGGTCCTTTTAAGGAAAATAAAGGTGGATAAATCTCCAGTTCCTGACAAGATATTCCCTTGGACCTTGAGGAAGGTTAGTGTAGAAATAGTAGGGGCTTTGATGGAGATATTTAAAATGTCATTAGTTACGGGAATGGTTCCGGAGGATTGGAGAGTAGCTCATGAAGTTCCATTGTTTTTAAAAAAAGTGCTAGGAGTAAATCTAGTGGTTATAAGCCTGCAAGTTTGATGTCAGTAATGGCTAAGTTAATGGAAAGTATGCTTAGGGATGGTATATATAAATATTTGATTAGGAACAGTCAACATGGATTTGTGAAGGGAAGATCATGTTTGACAAATCTTATCAAACTTTTTGAGGAGGTTACTAGGAAAGCTGATGAGATCAGGCAGTGGATTTTGTAAAAATGAACTTTTGTAAGGTCTTTGATAAGGTTGCTTTGGGAAGTTTATTAGGAAAGGTCATTCATTAGGTATAGGTTCACAATCCTTTATTCAGACATCTAAAATCCAGAAAGCTCCAGCATTTTTTTTCCTGGTGCTGGTACAGCGGAGGGAGGGAGAGGGAGAGGAAGAGAGAGAGAGAGAGAGAGAGAGAGAGAGAGAGAGAGAGAGAGACAGCAGCATGACTAGGTTGGGGGAAAGAGACGACAGCGTGACTCGGGTGGGTGGGGGGGGGAGAGAGACAGCAGTGCGATTCGGGTGGGGGGAGACGAGTGGGGGGAGAGAAGACAGCACGACTCAGGTGGGTGTGGGGTGGGAGAGAGAAGGCAGCATGACTCAGGTGGGGGGAGGAGAGAGAGAGAGAGACAGCAGCGTGACACGGATGGGTTAGGTGGGAGAGAGATGGCAGCGCAACTCGGGTAGGTGAGAGGGGAAGAGACGCCAGCCCGACTGGAAGGGGGTGGATACGGCAGCACAATTCAGGGGGGCTTAAATCTGGGGCAGCTGGCTTTTATTCTGAAATCCGGAAAAATCCAAAATTCAGAACACACTGTCCCCCAAGGGTTCCAGATAAAGGATTGTGTACCTGTATTAACATTGAAGTAGTAAAATGGATTCAAAATGAATGCCAGAGAGTAGTGGTAGATAACTGTTTGTCAGATTGGAAGCCGGTGACAGTGGTATGCCTCAGCGTTCAGTATTGGGTCCATTACAGTTTGTCATATACATTACTGATCTGGATGATGAGTGATAAATTGGATTAGCAATTACGTGGATAGTGAAGAAGGGTTTCAAAGCTTGCAGAGGAATGTAGGCCATTTAGAAGAGTGAGCGGAAAGATGGCAGATGGTGTTTAAAGCAGATAAGTGTGAGGTGTAACATTTCGATAGGGCTAATCAAAATAGGACATTCATGGTGAATGGTCGGGCATCAAAGAGTACAGTAGAGAAATAATGGTACATAGTTCCTTGAAGGTGAAGTCATATGTGGATAGGGTGGTGAAGAATGTTTATGGTATGTTGGCCTTTATAAATCAGAGTTTAGGAGCTGGGATGTTATGTTAAAAGTGTACAAGGCATTAGTGAAGCCAAATTTGGAGTATTGTGTACAATTTTGGTCATCAAAGTATAGGAAAGATATCAACAATTGGAGAGAGTGCAGAGAAGATTTACTAGAATGTTGCTGGGGATACAGGGTCTAAGTTAAAGGGAAAGATTAAATAAGTTAGGTCTTTATTCTTTGGAGCATCGAAGGTTGAGAGCGGATTTGATTAAGGTATTTAAAATTATTAGGGGTATCGATAGAGTTGACATGGAGTGACATTTTCCTTTTAAGGAAAGGGGAGATACAAATGACAGGACATGAGCTGAGAGTTAGTGGGCAAAAGTTTAGAGGAAACATGAGGGGGGGACTTCTTTATTCAGAGAGTGGTGTAGGCAGGCTTGATATTAGCATTTAAGGAGAAGTGGAGGGTTACGGGTTAGATTGTAGGTCAGTGGGATTAGATGGGAGAAAGTGTTCGGCATGGACTGAGGGCCAAATTGGCCTGTTTCTATGCTGTAATTGTTACATGGTTATATGTAGATCCTCATAAAGTGAAACTTAAAATACCAGAAATATCACTAGATTCACAAAAATACAGCTAAGGGTTCTAAAGCCAAGTTGAAAAGCAATAGACATAATGGGAATCCTTGTCTGATTCCACACTGAAGTTTAAATGGTTTAGAATTTCTGAAAGTTAGTAATAAGAACACAGGCAGAAGGTGATAAATACAGAGCAACTCTAATCACAATGGGATAAGTCATCATGGCTTATCCCATCCTGTTATAGATGAGTGTTCTTTATTTTTTACATACCTTTGATCTCACCCTCTCACAAACCGGAAGCTCACACAGCACTGACAGCATTTGTGGAAAGAGAAATAAAGTTAACATTTCCAGTCAAAGTTTTAATGAAGGGTCTTTGATCTGAAACCTTGACCCCTATTTTTTCCCTCACAGATTCTGCTGGCCTTGCAGAGTGTTTCCAACAGTTTTTGCATTGCATTGTGAAATTTCTTTTTTTAAATTTGGAGATTGCACAGTCAAAATGCAAATTTAGAAACATTCAGCTATCCATCTCCTCGGAAGATTTTTTTTTAGGATAGGGAAAAGTGTGAGGAGAGTGGGAATAGAAAATTGAAGATCAGCCACAATTGCATTGAATGGCAGAACAGGTATGAAGGGCCAAATGGGCTACTCCAGCTTGTTTTTTCTGTATTTTATGTTCAACTTATTATGATTGAAGCATCCTTTTGATAATTTCTGTATTATGTTGAGATTTTGTTTTGAAATTGCTGACCTTTTCACTCCTTGTGCTCTATTGTGGAATTTATTTGCAAAGAAATCTTTATCAAGCTTTTTCAACATTTTCTTTAAGTCCTATTGATGGCTTTTGTCTCTTCAGCCTAGTTTATACAGAACAATTGAAACGAACTCCAAATAAACTAAATCAGAGTAAATAAGATGGTTCCACTCCACTTCATTTCCACATTTGCAGAGGAAAGAAAACTGTAAAAGCAGTGTTTACAGAGAAACATTGAGTCATTAATCTGGGCACACAAAAAAAATCGTGAATTAACTTCTGTCTCTCTCCTTGGGTCTGTCATTGCTTCTTGTGGACTTTTAAGCTGTGTGGTTGTATTGTTTAACAATATTAATTTGATCCCATTTGCTCTGTCAGGTCGATCAGAAGCAGCACTCCCTTGCACCCCAGTTATGCCAATATGTGCTGATGTAGAACATGACACCACAGTAACATTTTCTTTGGCTTGGCTTCGCGGACGAAGATTTATGGAGGGGGTAAAAAGTCCACGTCAGCTGCAGGCTCGTTTGTGGCTGACAAGTCCGATGCGGGACAGGCAGACACGATTGCAGCGGTTGCAAGGGAAAATTTGTTGGTTGGGGTTGGGTGTTGGGTTTTTCCTCCTTTGCCTTTTGTCAGTGAGGTGGGCTCTGCGGTCTTCTTCAAAGGAGGTTGCAGCCCGCCAAACTGTGAGACGCCAAGTTGCACGGTTTGAGGCGTTATCAGCCCACTGGCGGTGGTCAATGTGGCAGGCACCAAGAGATTTCTTTAGGCAGTCCTTGTACCTTTTCTTTGGTGCACCTCTGTCACGGTGGCCAGTGGAGAGCTCGCCATATAACACGATCTTGGGAAGGCGATGGTCCTCCATTCTGGAGACGTGACCCATCCAGCGCAGCTGGATCTTCAGCAGCGTGGACTCGATGCTGTCGACCTCTGCCATCTCGAGTACTTCGACGTTAGGGGTGTAAGCGCCCCAATGGATGTTGAGGATGGAGCGGAGACAACGCTGGTGGAAGCGTTCTAGGAGCCTTAGGTGATGCCGGTAGAGGACCCATGATTCGGAGCCGAACAGGAGTGTGGGTATGACAACGGCTCTGTATACGCTTATCTTTGTGAGGTTTTTCAGTTGGTTGTTTTTCCAGACTCTTTTGTGTAGTCTTCCAAAGGCGCTATTTGCCTTGGCGAGTCTGTTGTCTATCTCATTGTCGATCCTTGCATCTGATGAAATGGTGCAGCCGAGATAGGTAAACTGGTTGACCGTTTTGAGTTTTGTGTGCCCGATGGAGATGTGGGGGGGCTGGTAGTCATGGTGGGGAGCTGGCTGATGGAGGACCTCAGTTTTCTTCAGGCTGACTTCCAGGCCAAACATTTTGGCAGTTTCCGCAAAGCAGGACGTCAAGCGCTGAAGAGCTGGCTCTGAATGGGCAACTAAAGCGGCATCATCTGCAAAGAGTAGTTCACGGACAAGTTTCTCTTGTGTCTTGGTGTGAGCTTGCAGGCGCCTCAGATTGAAGAGACTGCCATCCGTGCGGTACCGGATGTAAACAGCGTCTTCATTGTTGGGGTCTTTCATGGCTTGGTTCAGCATCATGCTGAAGAAGATTGAAAAGAGGGTTGGTGCGAGAACACAGCCTTGCTTCACGCCATTGTTAATGGAGAAGGGTTCAGAGAGCTCATTGCTGTATCTGACCCGACCTTGTTGGTTTTCGTGCAGTTGGATAATCATGTTGAGGAACTTTGGGGGACATCCGATGCGCTCTAGTATTTGCCAAAGCCCTTTCCTGCTCACGGTGTCGAAGGCTTTGGTGAGGTCAACAAAGGTGATGTAGAGTCCTTTGTTTTGTTCTCTGCACTTTTCTTGGAGCTGTCTGAGGGCAAAGACCATGTCAGTGGTTCCTCTGTTTGCGCGAAAGCCGCACTGTGATTCTGGGAGAATATTCTCGGCGACACTAGGTATTATTCTATTTAGTAGAATCCTAGCGAAGATTTTGCCTTCAATGGAGAGCAATGTGATTCCCCTGTAGTTTGAGCAGTCTGATTTCTCGCCTTTGTTTTTGTACAGGGTGATGATGGTGGCATCACGAAGATCCTGAGGCAGTTTACCTTGGTCCCAACAAAGCTTGAAAAACTCATGCAGTTTGGCATGCAGAGTTTTGCCGCCAGCCTTCCAGACTTCTGGGGGGATTCCATCCATACCTGCTGCTTTGCCACTTTTCAGTTGTTCGATTGCCTTATATGTCTCATCCAGGGTGGGAACCTCATCCAGCTCTAGCCTTAGGGGCTGTTGAGGGAGCTGGAGCAGGGCGGAATCTTGGACTGAGCGGTTGGCACTGAAAAGAGATTGGAAGTGTTCTGACCATCGGTTGAGGATGGAGATCTTGTCGCTGAGGAGGACTTTGCCGTCTGAGCTGCGCAGCGGGCTTTGGACTTGGGGTGAGGGGCCGTACACAGCCTTTAGAGCCTCGTAGAAACCCCTGAAGTCGCCAATGTCCGCGCTGAGCTGTGTTCGTTTGGCGAGGCTAGTCCACCACTCATTTTGGATCTCCCGGAGTTTGCGCTGAAGATGGCTGCATGCGCGATGGAAGGCTTGTTTCTTCTCTGGACAGGACGGCTTTGTAAGGTGAGCCTGGTGGGCAGCTCGCTTCTTTGCTAGCAGCTCCTGGATTTCCTGGCTGTTTTCGTCAAACCAGTCCTTGTTTTTCCTGGAGGAGAAGCCCAGTACCTCTTCAGTGGATTGCAGTATGGTAGTCTTCAACTGATCCCAGAGGGTTTCAGGGGACGGGTCCGTGAGGCGGGTTGCATTGTCGAGCTTTGCTTTGAGGTTTGCCTGGAAGTTTCCTCTCGCTTCGTCTGACTGCAGGTTTCCAACATTGAACCTCTTTCTGGGGGCTTTATTGTTCCTGGGCTTTGGTTTGAAGTGAAGGTTGAGCTTGCAGCGAACCAGCCGGTGGTCAGTGTGGCATTCCGCGCTAGGCATGACCCTGGTGTGGAGCACATCTCGTTTGTCACTTTCTCGCACCAGGATGTAGTCCAGGAGGTGCCAGTGTTTGGATCGGGGATGCATCCAGGTGGTCTTAAGGCTGTCCCTCTGCTGAAAAAGGGTGTTTGTAATGATAAGCCGCTGTTCTGCGCAGAGCTCCAACAGGAGGCGCCCATTGTCGTTGCACTTGCCGACGCCATGCTTGCCCAGGATTCCTGGCCAGGTTTCTGAGTCTTTGCCGACACGAGCGTTGAAGTCGCCCAGGATGACAACCTTGTCGGCTGTAGGGGTACGTTGGATGAGGTTGCGCAGGTCGGTGTAGAACTTGTTCTTTTCTGCTGGTTCCGCCTGGAGGGTTGGAGCATAGACACTGATGAGGGTGATGTGACGCTTGTTTTGAAGTGGGAGTCGCATGGACATGATTCGGTCCGAGAGGCCTGTCGGAAGGTTTTCGAGTTTGGAGGCAATGAAGCTCTTGACCATGAAGCCTACACCAGATAGGCGTCGTTCATCCGAAGGCTTGCCAGACCAGTAGAGTGTGTAGCCCGCGCCGCGTTCTTGGAGGCTGCCTACATCTGCCAGGCGGACTTCACTGAGAGCGGCTATGTCGATGTCAAGTCTGAGGAGTTCATGTGCAATGATGTCATTGTAGTGGTGGCTGAAGGATCACACAACCAGACAGGTTAAGTTCAGTGAGCAAAAACAGATTTATTGCAGGCTGCCTGGCTGAGAACCGCTCTGGGGGACCCCGACGTCACTGGGGCGTCACGTGGGTCCCCAAGTGCGGGCTTTCGAGCCCGGTGCCGAGGTCGGGAGGAAACCCCCCGACGGCACCATTTTGGCCGGCTGCCCCGCCGCATGCGTGACAAGCGGGGCCGGTTCGCCTGCCTAATGGCATACCGCCATATGCTGATGTTTATGAACCCATTCAACAATCTAAACCTTTGCCATCTCACGCCTATACACTCATATTTTTCTTTTATCCATGTGCCTCTCTAAGACTTTTAAATGTCCCTATTGCACCAGTCTCCACCACCACCACCACCACCACCCCAAATAGGCAGATTAAAATCAAGATATAATCTATTGACACTATAATAAAAGAGTGTCCTTTTACATGAAGTTGTTTTTGCATGCTGTAAGGCAGACAGATTCGCCATTGGCAGAAATTGCCTGAAGTGCCTCTTATAGTCAGAGAAAGTGAAGCAAAAGAGAGTTTCCCCAGAGTCACCGAGTGTCTGTAGATTTGTCCCCAGCGCTTATACAGCCTCCATAGCCCCACAGAGTCCTGAAAAGGTGCAAACAAAAGTTATTCTCAAATATTGATTGGCATCTCCTCAGTGTAAAACATTTAGATGGTACTTTCATATTTGTCTAGAAATTACATTGAAACCAATTAAGTGTAATTTTTAGACAGCCAATTGTATCATAAAGAAAGCAGGTTACTGCCTCTACTTCCTGAAGAGTTTGCAGAGGTTTGGTATGACACGAGAAACTCTGGCAAATTTCTACATGTGTGTGGTGGAAAGTGTACTGACCTGCTGCATCACGGTCTGGTATGGGGACACTAATACACCTGAGCGTAAAGCCCTGCATCATCGGTAGTGGAGACAGCCCAGGACATCAAGGCAAAACCACTATCGAGAACGTCAAGAGGGAATGCTACCATCAGAGAGTAGCAGCAATCATTAAGGATCCACGCTACCCACACAAGTTCTGTTCTCACTACTGCCATCAGGAAAGGGGTATAGGTGCCACAAGACTCGCACCACAAGGTTCAGGAACAACTGCTACCCCTCCACCATCAGACTTCTCAACGACAAACTCAATCAGGGACTCATTTAAGGACTCTCGTGCACTTAATTGATTTCTTTTATTCTCTCTTTTTGCACAGTCAGTTTGTTTACAGTTCTTTATTTGTTTATGTGTATATGCTGTGTAGATTTTTTTGCACTAGCAATAAATGGTCATTCTGCCTCGCTCGCAGAAAAAGAATCTCAGGATGGCATGTGATGTCATGTATGTCCTCTGACAATAAATTTGAAATATATGAGTGTGCTAAAATGTCATCACCTGCCCCTGTAAATTTGCATGCCGGATGGCCTGAGAATTGAAATTACATTGCTCCAAAAAAAAGGGAAGTCCTGAGGATCAAAAAAAATAGCAGATGTTTAAAATCTGAAATAAAAACAGAAAACTTCATAAATACTCAGCAGGCTAGGTGGAAACTGTGATTTGGCTATTTTACTTTCCACAGATAATCCTGATCTCTGCTGAGTTTTTTTTCTCCATCTGTTTCCGTTTTTATTTTGAAGATCGTGAGGTACTTACTTCTAAGTTTGATATCTGAAATTAATCATCACTTTCGAAGAATGCTGAAATTGAAACACCTCAAAGTAGTTTTAAGGGGGGGGTGAAAGGTTAATGGTTGTTGCAAAGATGTTTATTCTAAGCTTTTAATTTGGGTAAAGGGTTGCTCAAAGTGCACCCACTAAAATATATTTGTTGCATTTTAATTTGCCCTTCCATCTGATCAAGCAGCGAGCTCTTACCCCACAGATTTGGGTAATTACTTCCAAGCCAGTAAAATGGATGGAAGAGGCTGATGGGAGCCCCTCAATTATCATCCTAATGAATGTACTGTATTTATTCATAATTTTTAATTTAAACTAAAAGTTTCCTAAAAACATAATGTTCATCATAATTTTCTGTCTCCTCTTTTGTATCGGGGGTTAAATTAACTTTTTCACCTCCAATGGAATCTTCCCTGAAACTAGGGAGGATTGGCAAATTAAAGCCATCACATCAATTATCTTGCCAGCAACTTCTATGAGACCCCTAGATGAAGGCCATTCATCCCGAAAAGCCAGTAGCTCACAGCTCCAGCAATTTTCTGCATTCCTTCCTCCCAAATCCAATGACCTAGATATTTCTTGGTCATTATTTGCACCCACCAAACTGTAGTATCATCAATTCTGTTAAGGGATCAGTCTAATTGCCTCCCATTCAATGGCATTGTTTTTGCTGAGTATTCACTGTTGTTATCATAGGGGTTATTTCTGACTAGAAGCTCAATCATATTGGGTATCAACATTTTTTTTTCTCTATAGCACTGGATATCACATAAGTGTTAAAGTTATTCCAGTGCTTTTGTGGTTTGCACGATCATCATAGCGTTTGCAGGTTTTCCTGTTTTACAGAGGTTGGGATATCTATTGGAGATTTTCTCATTTTTTAAAACATTTTTTATTTTTCACACTATAAACCATACATACATTTTCCTTCTTGAATATATACAGTGTCGTTTCCCCCCCCCCTTCCCTCCGCCCCTCCTTCCCTCCCTCCCTCCCCTCCTATTTATTTAAAGTTCAGAAAATAAGATACATTAAACTGGTCAAACAATGTTGTCACTCAATAAAAATAAACAAGAAATTCCACTGAGTCAGTTCTTTTCATCCTCTTCTCCTTCTGTCATTTTAGGCGGTAGATGTCCCCGATAGGTTTTCTCTATTATGTTTCATGTATGGCTCCCATATTTGTTCAAATATTGTAATGTTATTTCTTAAATTATATGTTATTTTTTTCTAATGGAATACATTTATTCATTTCTATATACCATTGTTGTATTCTCAAGTTATCTTCTAATTTCCAGGCTGACATAATACATTTTTTTGCTACAGCTAGGGCTATCATAACAAATCTTTTTTTGTGCACCATCCAAATCAAGTCCAAATTCTTTTTTTTTATGTTACTTAGGAGGAAGATCTCTGGGTTTTTTGGTATATTGCTTTTTGTGATTTTATTTAATATCTGGTTTAGATCTTCCCAAAATTTTTTCACTTTCTCAAATGTCCAAATTGCATGAATTGTTGTTCCCATTTCCTTTTTACAGTGAAAACATCTGTCAGATACTGTTGGGTCCCATTTATTTAACTTTTGAGGTAGATTTTCTCATCTCTTGACAACTCAAACCCTTTCACCCTTACAAATAACGTGTTAGGAATTTAATGGAATTCGCTCCATTGTCCTGGATTAGTGCAGCTCCCATAACGCTGAAGAATCGTGACAACTTAAAAAGACAAAGCAGCGTGATTACTACTCCCTTCACATCTCCTAACTTTCACTCCCTACACCCCAATGGAGCATGGCTGCAGTCTATATCATCTATAAAATGCAGTGCAATTACTTATCTAGGTTATTTCAATAGCACCTCCTGAACCATCCTAACTTGAAAGTGTATTATCATTCTTCAGTTGTCGTTAGATTCACAGTTTGGAAGTTCCTCCCAACAACTGTGGGAGTATATTTTTCAAAATTCCTGCCGTAGTCTGAGAGGGGAACCCTCTGCTATTTTCTCGAGTACTCTGAGTATAGCAGGTTTTGCTGGTTAGCTCAGCTCCTAGAATGAAAAAAGTCTGCATTATACAGAAAAGTTGAGTAAATTTCTGCTTTCTTGCACTTTGTGGAGTCTTAATGAGCTAAATAGAGCAGAGAAGTTCTAGTTATGTCAATTGCCTTATGTTCTTTTAACAGAATAATAACTGGAATTGTAAGAACTAGGAGCAGGAACAGACTATATCATATTTACCATCTGATTTCAGATCAAATTTCAGATGTATTGTCAGAGTACATTCATGACATTACTTACAACCCTGAGATTCTTTTACCTGTGGGTGAGGCATCATTACCACTTATTGGTAGTGCTAAAAAAACTACACAGTGTATACATGTAAACAAATAAAGAAACGGAAATAAATTGTGCAATACAGAGAGGGAAAAAGCAAAAACATTAAAATGCAGAAGTAAAAGTCTTTAAATGAGTGCCTATTTGAGTGTATTATTGAGGAGTCTGATGGTAGAGGGGTAGCAGCTGTTCTTGAACTTGGTTGTGTGAGTCTTATTGCACCTATACCTCTTTCCTGATGGTAGCAGTGGGAACAGAGCCTGTGCTGGTTGGTGTGGATCCGTGATGATTGCTGCTGCTATCTGATTGCAATGTTCCCTATAGATGTTCTTGATAGTGGGGAGGGTTTTACCCATGATGTTATTAGCTTTGTCCACTACCTTTTGCAGGGCTTTACATTCAGGGGTATTGGTGTCCCATACCAAACCATGTTGCAGCCAGTCAGCACACTGTCCACCACACATCTGTAGAAATTTGCCAGGGTTTCAATGTCCATACCAAACCTCCGCAACCTCCTGAGAAAGTAGAAGCACTGATGTGCTTTCTTCATGATGCCATTAGTGTGTTGAGTCCAGGAAAGATCCTCCGAGATAGTGACTCCCACTTACTTAAATTTCCTCACCCTCTCCACCTCTGATTCCCCAGTGATCACTAGATCATACAATTCTGGCTTTCACTTTCTGATCTCAACAATCATCTCCTTGGTTTTAGTGACATTTGAGTGCAAGGTTGTTGTCAGTGCACCATTCAGCCAAGTTTTCAATCTCCCTCCTGTATACTGACTCATCGCCTCTTTTTATACAACCCATTACAGTGGCTTCGTCATCATCGAATTTATAGATTGTGTTGTTGTACTGTGCCACACAGTCATAGGTGTAAAGTGAAAGGAGCAGGAAGCTAAGAACGCAGCCCTGGGGTGCTCTGGTACTGTTGGAGATTTAGATTCATTTCGATCATGTACGATCTTTTATTTCAGTCCCACTTTCCTATACTAATCCCATATCTCCTGATTCCCTTAACATCTTAAAATATGTGTATCTCTGTCCCAAATATACTTCATGATGGGGTCTTCCAAAGCATCTCAAAAATTCCCTAGTTCCTGGTTGAAGACATTCCTTCAAATTCCTAGAGATGGGGATGAAATTGGATCTGGCAGAGTTTTCCCTCCTTTTGTATCCAGTAATTCCAAATTGAACATGCATAGATGTGGAACTTAATGAGCAAATTAGCTCCCACATATGACCAATCCAAGGTGATCCATTGACTGGTTTGCTGCAGTACAGAAGGCTAGTGCCTCTCCCCTTGGTGAAGTTCCCTTTGTAAAAAGAAGAAAGAAAATAGAGCAATATTGAAATAAAGCAGGACTTATTTATATTGATAGAAGAATTTTATATTGAATACTATTTTAAGGTTGATTAATGTATGTAAAGTTACAGTAATAATTCATTGTGGTGGTTTTAAATTTATCATGTACAATTGATATTTAATACTCTTGCCTTGAAAAGAATTGCACAAAATTGCAGATAATTATCTATTAAAATTATTTTTAAAAATAGGATTTTGACTGTCTTTATGGTTCATATCCTCAGGTTATTCAAAAAAATTCCATATGTATAAAATTAATAGTGGTGAAGAAGTATTAATGTTTTAGATGAAAGTCAGAAACAATTGGATTCATGCATTTAATTAATTGCACAGATTTTCAACTATTAGACACAAGTAATTTGCCCAGCCATCTACTAATGATTCTAAAAGAATTACATTTTCAAGCTGTTTTCTCTTCTTTCTGATGCTAGATGCATAGAAATTCCAAATATATTACCTGCCTTGTTTTGATTCCATTCTTCTGGAGTTTCTGTGAATCTTTTGTAATTGCAGCAAGACAGAGGACAAACTTTTACAAAAATTAATGACTTTTTGATGTTTGAAGAGGAAAGGGAATCAAGAATTTTGATCATGAACATGCATGTGAACACCTGTGCGTGCATTTGTTTAACGTGCACTTGACTTTGCCCTCCAAGAAGCACACGATACTTCACAAATCAACCAACTAGTTCCTGTGGCAAGATGATTAGAGCACATGGATTTGTTGCAGCCTTCATCCATCTTCACAGCTGTTGAGTTTGAAGTAACTTCATCTGCCTGTTCCACTGTTGAGGTCTTGATTGGATTGTTCTTTGTCAGGGACCTCACTCTCAACTTTACCATCATGGGTGATACTACAAGGATCATAGCTCCAGACAGCTTCACTCTCGGGATCACAGGACCATACTAGCTTCTCCGCCATGACAAGGTGACAATCTACAGAGAAGTACATAAAGATCACATAAATAATCAAAATAAATATAGATAAATACTTGGGATGACTTTCACAGTTACCAAATACTTACTGTTTATCAGTCTCATCACTTGCAGGAAGAAGCTATTCCCCAGTTCTGATTTTGATGCTACTCTACCTCCTTCTCAGTGGTAATGGGTTCAAGATACTGTGCATTGGATGGAAAGAGATTTCTATAATTCCTTGACTCCTATTTGGACAACTCTCCCAGTTAATGCTCTCCAAAGAGGAAAAAGAAACGCCAGTGATCCTCTCAGTTGTTTTAATGATCCACTGTATTGATTTCTGGACCAACGCTCTGCAATCACAGTACCACACAATGATGAAGCCAGATAGGACTTTCTCAATTGTGCTCTTGTAAAAGGTTGTCAAGATGGGGCAGGTAACCTTGCCCTCCTTAACCTCTTTAAAAACTGTAGGTGCTGCTACGCCTCCCTGACGAATGAGGAGGTGTTGTGAAGACAAATGTGAGGTTCCTAAATTATGTAAATTAGCAATTCTTTGGCTTGGCTTCGCGGACGAAGATTTATGGAGGGGGTAAAAGTCCACGTCAGCTGCAGGCTCGTTTGTGGCTGACAAGTCCGATGCGGGACAGGCAGACACGGTTGCTGCGGCTGCAGGGGAAAAATGGTTGGTTGGGGTTGGGTGTTGGGTTTTTCCTCCTTTGCCTTTTGTCAGTGAGGTGGGCTCTGCGGTCTTCTTCAAAGGAGGTTGCTGCCCGCCAAACTGTGAGGCGCCAAGATGCACGGTTTGAGGCGATATCAGCCCACTGGCGGTGGTCAATGTGGCAGGCACCAAGAGATTTCTTTAGGCAGTCCTTGTACCTTTTCTTTGGTGCACCTCTGTCACGGTGGCCAGTGGAGAGCTCGCCATATAACACGATCTTGGGAAGGCGATGGTCTTCCATTCTGGAGACGTGACCCACCCAGCGCAGCTGGATCTTCAGCAGCGTGGACTCGATGCTGTCGACCTCTGCCATCTCGAGTACTTCGACATTAGGGATGAAAGCACTCCAATGGATGTTGAGGATGGAGCGGAGACAACGCTGGTGGAAGCGTTCTAGGAGCCTTAGGTGATGCCGGTAGAGGACCCATGATTCGGAGCCGAACAGGAGTGTGGGTATGACAACGGCTCTGTATACGCTTATCTTTGTGAGGTTTTTCAGTTGGTTGTTTTTCCAGACTCTTTTGTGTAGTCTTCCAAAGGCGCTATTTGCCTTGGCGAGTCTGTTGTCTATCTCATTGTCGATCCTTGCATCTGATGAAATGGTGCAGCCGAGATAGGTAAACTGGTTGACCGTTTTGAGTTTTGTGTGCCCGATGGAGATGTGGGGGGGCTGGTAGTCATGGTGGGGAGCTGGCTGATGGAGGACCTCAGTTTTCTTCAGGCTGACTTCCAGGCCAAACACTTTGGCAGTTTCCGCAAAGCAGGACGTCAAGCGCTGAAGAGCTGGCTCTGAATGGGCAACTAAAGCGGCATCGTCTGCAAAGAGTAGTTCACGGACAAGTTTCTCTTGTGTCTTGGTGTGAGCTTGCAGGCGCCTCAGATTGAAGAGACTGCCATCCGTGCGGTACCGGATGTAAACAGCGTCTTCATTGTTGGGGTCTTTCATGGCTTGGTTCAGCATCATGCTGAAGAAGATTGAAAAGAGGGTTGGTGCGAGAACACAGCCTTGCTTCACGCCATTGTTAATGGAGAAGGGTTCAGAGAGCTCATTGCTGTATCTGACCCGACCTTGTTGGTTTTCGTGCAGTTGGATAATCATGTTGAGGAACTTTGGGGGACATCCGATGCGCTCTAGTATTTGCCAAATCCCTTTCCTGCTCACGGTGTCGAAGGCTTTGGTGAGGTCAACAAAGGTGATGTAGAGTCCTTTGTTTTGTTCTCTGCACATTTCTTGGACCTGTCTGAGGGCAAAGACCATGTCAGTAGTTCCTCTGTTTGCGCGAAAGCCGCACTGTGATTCTGGGAGAATATTCTCGGCGACACTAGGTATTATTCTATTTAGTAGAATCCTAGCGAAGATTTTGCCTGCAATGGAGAGCAGCGTGATTCCCCTGTAGTTTGAGCAGTCTGATTTCTCACCTTTGTTTTTGTACAGGGTGATGATGGTGGCATCACGAAGGTCCTGAGGTAGTTTTCCTTGGTCCCAACAAAGCTTGAAAAACTCATGCAGTTTGACCAATAAAGAATACAAATTGAGACCTCTTGTTGAAATCCCACCTAGCAGAGGTGAAGATAAATGAATTGGGGTCATTGTTTTCCACAGGGACTATGGGGTGAGTTACTTAAGAGCAGAGTCATGCAGGCTCATGTAGGATATCCGTACAAGGCAGCTATCTGCATGTAATGCTCACTTTTTTCATAGATTAAAAATAGATATGCAATTTTATAAAATCATTGCTTTCAAATCTGTGGCAGAACAAATGAAACTACTTTTATGGAGTTGGTGCCTGCTTGAAGTGAATATTGGATGAAGAGCTGCTGATGTGGGGGCACTCCACTGAGTTGTCATTATCCCCAACTCAGCTTCAGACGTTGGATGATGCCTGACGACTGGTATCAATTATGAAAGGTTACAGCTGATCTTTAAAAACGCTGAACAGCATTTGGAGGAAAGGCTGGAGAATACAAGAGAATTTAGTTTTTTTTCCCCTCACTGAACCATGGAATTAGTGAGGAGAAATATGGCCCTTTTTGTCAAAAGTGACCAGGATGTACAGGATGCTGGATGAGAAATTTTAGTGCATTAAAATCCTGCTCTATGAGTCAAAATGGTGCCAGTAATTAAATAGAAACTCTCTTAGTGAATATGTTGAAATGTGCATCTGAACCATGTGTCTGGTAACTTAGATAATATCACCTCCTGAGAAGTGAGAAGTTTCTTCTCTCTTGGGATGGTTGTCTGAAAAGGGCATGCAAAATCAGCAATGGGAATGCTGAATGACCAAAGGAACTGCTCACACTAACCATCCTAGGCTCTTGTATGCCGGAGACAATCTATATTTATTTATTTATTTAAAGTTTTACAAGTTTAGACATAGAGTGTGCTGCTCAATTTACATCCAATTAACCTACACCCCCAGTACATTTCAAAAGGTGGCCCCAGGAAGGCCCACGTAGTCATGGGGAGAACATACAAACTCCTTACAGACACCGCAATCCGAACCCCATTTCCGATCGCTGGCGCTGTAAAAGCATTGCACTAACCGTGCCACCCATTATTGGCATAGATGAGTGGTTTTCAAACTGCCCCCCTAAACTCGCATTCCACTTTAAGTAATCCCTATGTTATAAGTGCTCTGTGATAAATAAGGGATGCTTAAGGTAGTATGTGAGTGGGAAGGGAAGGTTGAGAACCAGTGGTCCAGACCCAATTGTTACTGAAATATTAAGTTTGAGAAAAATTGCCATTGGCTCATTTCCTTTAGTGTTATGAAACCATGCACACAACGAGTCAGTTAGGTATGATTCAAACAGTGGTTTTGAAACGTTTTTCTTTCCACTCACATATCACCTAAAGCACACATGTCAAACTTTGGCCCGCGGGCCAAATTTGACCCGCGATATAATTATATTTGGCCCGCAAGATCATTTCAAAAATGTATTAGAGGTGCCCCACCCTGCAGCGAGAGCCGATGCTGTTTTTTGGTAATGTCACCCCCACCATCCTCCCCCTTCATTGCACATCCTTCCCCATTGTAACACGAGAAATTGTAACACAAGAAGTCTGTCGATGTCATCAGCCGGCAAGCCAGTTGGAAGGCTCCCCGCACAACCAGTCACTTCTCCCACCTGTTGAGCAGTGCAGCGGATTGGTGAGCGCCTGTGATTTCCTGTCGGCGCGACGGACATGGCAGGCTGCGCACGGCCCCCGGGCAGCGCGAGCCCCGCGCGACTGGCACCGGACGGCCCTTCCACAGCGCGAGCGCACTTCTCCCGGTCTCCACGGCCTTCAGCGCTTGCACCCGCGCGGACCCCAGGGACGGCTGGTTCAGCCCTGCACGTGAAGAGAGAGATGGTGGCTGTCCGCAAAGGCTGATCGGCAGCGCGCTGGGCCTGAGTGGGTGGGTAAGCAGGGGTGGGCAGAGGGTGTAGGTGAGGAGTAATGGGCAGGGGAAGTTATGGTGGTGCGAGGGGCAGTTAGAGGAAGGGATGAGTAGAAGGAGGGGTGGATAGGGAAGAGGTAATAGGGGAGGGGCAGGGCGAGTAGGGGAGGGGTGATCAGAAGGTGAGAGACGGGTAGAGGGAGGAACAGGTTGAGGGGAGAGGCAGTAGAGGGGTGGAGTGAGGGGTGAGAAGAGGTTGGGTAAAGGACTGGTCAGATAGAGGGATGGTGGGTCGAGGGTGAATAGAGGCCTAGAGCCTGAGGAGTGAGCAGGAAATGCTGAGTCCTGATGCAGGCCAAAATGGACACAGCCTGTGAATGCTGACTACATCTCCACAGGGACCAAATATGTTTCCCTCAGGTCAAGCAAAGGGTGAACTTGAGCTACCTACTCCTGACCTGTAACATTATCCTCCTAAAGTTATATCCTAAAGTTTAACATTACATATGTTGAAAGAAGAGAAAACATGCAGATGTTGTTGAAAATTTTCAATAAATATTTAGTTCGGCCCTCGACTTAGTCCAAGTTTTTAATTTTGGCCTTGAGTTTGACACCCCTGACCTAAAGCAATCCTTTACTAGTGACAGAGGACTTATTGCATACGGAATGCTTAATATGGAATGTGAGTTTAGGGCGGCAGTTTGAAAACTACTTATATAGATGAAATACTTGTCCTACATATGTGTTGCTTGTATGTGTGTTTTGTCTGCAGGTATGTCTTCGTGTTTTTGCACTGAGGACCAGAGAATGCTGTTTCATTGGGTTGTACTTGAACAATCAGATGACAATAAACTTGACTTGCTTGCCCCTCAGAATGAACTTTGCAGTCTTCTTTTAAAGTTAATATCCTTCTAAAGGTTAAATTTAGGGCTAGCACACAGCCAATCAGAATTTCTAATCCTAACAAAAAATGCTGCAGTCCATAGCAGAAAAGAATCTCTAGTGCATGTTGTTGCATAGTGAAGGCAATAACCTTCAGGTTATAGGTCAGAGCATTCTGCTTTTCATTACTGCCTAACTAACTTTTCTTCTCAACATCAATTGGTGATAAAAGACGGAGGAGTTAAGCTAACCTTGCCTACTATCCATGGATTAAAAAGTCTTCAATTTGGTATTGTGGTGGCTTGCCTGCCAGAAAATCGAACCGGCTTTGGAAGACTCGAGCAGCACAATGACGTCACCTTTGGCTATGTGTGGCACTGGGGTGGCTGGTAGCCCGGGGTTTTAAAAAGTGCATGGGTCCAACAGTAAACTGTTGTTTTCCGTTTGAACTCAACTCGACTACAATTCTTCATTTCTCACCGCAATTCAGCAACCACAGTATTTTTTTTGTGTAGTAATTTTCAGTCATTTCCAAATTGTTAATTATAGAGCAATTCATGTATTCTAACAAGCTTATTCTACAAGTATAAGCTGGCAGACAAATAATGAAGTAATAAGTTAGGCCTCCAGATTTCCACTGACTGTTAAGTAAATTAATAGTAATTAATTTTTATGATTTTTGTGTGCATGTTGTACTTTGATGTGTTTTTCAAAGAAAATCCTAATGAGCTAATAAGTCCAGCAGCATAGAAATATTAAGCACATATTCAAAGTGAGATTTTTGTTCATTTCCTTTGGAAATAGGACATTTGCATCAATAATTTAGTGACATGATTTTTTTTTAATTTCTCTTTTGTTTGGAAAGTGGAAACTTGCTATCACACGATACAAGTTGAATGAAAATTCAAATGTTACTGAAAATAAAGAGCATGATGTGAGTGAGATGAGCCTACAATTTTCATTCCTGGTACTCCTTGCTTCACGATTGGTGGAGTTCTAGAGAGATAATTCACACAAAGCGTCACTTCCATACTTTCGATGGTGTAGCCTTGGCTGCACCATTCAGTGATGAATCATGCAAAAGCAGGCTTTCAAAGGAATTATAGGGGATTTGCTTGTTGGGTTCCTGAACCAGACCTAGAAATCCAACTTGGATCAGTACCCAATAAGTGCACTCCCTCAACACCCCAGCCACCAATCAAATTTGGTGCTCTGCCCAATCCCATCATGACCACTAATCTTCTAATCGAACACTTCACTGACAAAGGGAACAAGCCTCTTAGATGCACCTCAGCCAATCCACCCCTCACTATTGCTGGTCTTAATCCCTGACTGCTCATCTTACCCACCACGAATCCATGCACAGAAATGCTAGAGGAACACCCCAAGTCTTGTAACGTCTGTAGGAGGTTTTGGTAGAATATTTTGGGCCTGATCCCTTCTTCAAGGTTGCTGGCCCTCACCTAATCCATCTGCCTTTTGTTTGGCCTGGTTTGCTTTCTGTCCTACTGAAAATACCCAGGCAGGCCCTTGCATACCGGTCTCAAAATCCACACATGGTGCAGGAGCTGACCGATCTCAAAACAATTGTCCAAGTCACAGTGGCCTGGAAATTTGTGTCCATGTTTAATGCTATACTGAAATGATATTGCAAGAACAGATTTGGCGATGGTCCCTGTACATGGGAATTCAGAGCAAAAGACCCATATAATTGAGGCTACTCTCGGCTGATGCTCACATTTATGGGTGCACCGTGGAGCATGCAAATAAACATAAACTTGAGTGAGGGACCAGAGCTAGTTTTGGAATTGGTTTGAGTGGTTGGTGGGCAGGAGAAGCTGGTAATTTGTGCTGCATTGGATAGAGCTATGGATGAATCATGAAATCAAGGTTGGGGGTCCAGCACTGGTGGAAGAGGAGGGATAATAACTATTAAAGAGGATCTTATTGGATCAAGTTCTGGCATTGGGACCTAACATGAGAAGCCACCAGTAAGCAGCCAAGGGAACAGCACCTTAAAAGTATATTTGTACCAGGAAAGCTCAATGACATGAGAGAAAAAAAAATTCCCATCCAACAGTCCAAAGACTTCTCCTCGGGGAATAATGTTGTCCCATGCACGATTAACTCGAAAATCATTCTGAGTGGTGCAAAGCTAATCTACAACCAAAATGCTTGGTTGAATTTTCAGTGGCGTGCTGGGATTTGGAAATAGCTCAACTCCAGAGAGAGAAAATAAAATCAGTTTCTGATAGATAACACTGGGCGAAGCAGCAGGGCAACATTTCTGAATTTTTAGGCTTTATCTGTGAAGTTCGAGGTATTTTATGCAAAATTGGGGTTTTGTGCATCGTTTAATTTGTTTTGAACTGTGGGTTGAGCCAAGGTGCGTCAGTGCCTGATTGTTTGTCTGTGGATTTGACCTGATTCTATGTTTAGATACTGCATCAATCTCCCAGACTTTGCTGATTCTAACATGGAAATTGTTTAGAAATCTCTTATTTTTAGCATTGTCTGGTGATTTTGATGCTCTGTGGGGGTGGGGGTGCTTCATAAGTCAGTGCATTCAACATTTTGGTGCTTAATTCTAAATGTTACAAAGATCTCTTGGGTGATCGGATTGCAATGAAGCATTGAGTATTTTTTAAAAGTCCGATTGTATCCAATGAGGGAAGTCATGTTGTTTGGAATTTAGTATCTCCTGAAATGTATGTGGCAGTTGAAGTGTGGGGACAGGCTTAAGGCTGGAGGTAATGTATCTCAGTGACGTTAAACTGGTTGCTGACGCTTGCAATCAGAAATGAAACATGCATAATGATCACTGAGGGTATCCTGGTCCAGATAGTGACCATATCTTAACAGGAAGTCTGCAATGTAGATTTTCTTCTATTGGCATAATGTATGCCAATGTCTTCCTGATAGGTTTGGGGGTGATTCAAGCAGGCAGAAATTTTACTTCCAGTTTTCTCCTGTCACCTCGTGGCTTCAGGAGCTGTTATGGAAAATTCTCATGAAATCACCATGAGTGGGTGTGGAAAAATATACAGAAGTTAAAGAATAAGCAATTTAAGAAAGATCTCACAGAGATGACAGAAGCCCTTGAAAAACTTAACTTATTCGCAGCTTTTGCCAAGTCTGAACAGGCAAGGACTAGGAATTAGCAGGACTTTTGGAAAAGATAAAGAAAAACAAAGATGTAACAAACAGATTTAAATATTTACTGCACCAATTTATGCATTTCACTGCACTGACTCTTTGCTTCTGCAAGCCAACTTTTTAAAAACTCTTTTTCGCGATCTGGGTTTTGTTGGCAAGGTCAGTTTATTTTGCCCATTCTTAAGTGGTCTTGAGATGGTTGCAATGAACAGCTTTCTTGAACCTCCAGAGATTCTGGTATAGGCATTTACATGGTACTGATTGGTAGAAAGAATAAGGAGTGGAGCCCAGCAATGAAAAGGAGCAGCAATGTATTTCCAAATTAGGGCCGTGCATTACTAGGAGGGGGGATGGTGATGTTGGCTTGCATCTGTTGCCATTACTGCACCAATCTTTGGAGGCAGGGTTTGCAGAGTCAAGAAGTACTGTCAGAGTAGTCTGTCCAAGTATCTGCGACACATTTTTGAAAAGTGCATGTTGCCACCATCCTGCATCAGTGGTGGAGAGAATGAATGCTCTGGGTGGTTGATACTGTGTTGTCATGAATGATGTTGAGCTTCCTGGGAACTGTTGATGCTGGATGAATCCAGACAAGAGTAGAGAGTTCTATCATGCTCCTCACCTGAGCCTTGTAGATGGTGAGGAACATGGGATGTAAATTTAAATTTAGACAGCACGGTATTAGGCCATTTCAGCCCACGAGTCCATACTGCCCAATTCGCACTTGATTATCCTACACTCCTGGTATGTTTTGAATGGGGGGTGGAAACTGGAGCCCCCGGGGAAAACCCACACAGACACAGAGAGAACATACAAACTCCTAACAGCGCGGGATTTGAACCCCAGTCCCAATCGCTGGCACTGAAAAGGCATTGCGCTAACCGATATGCCATGCCATGGGATGACCCAGCCACTGGCCTGTGCTTGTAGCCATAGAATTCATGTGGCTGCTCAAGATGAATTTCTGGTTAATGTTGAGCCCAAGCTGGATGGAGATGGGAACTCACTGATTGTCTTGCCCTTAAACTCTGAGGTTCAAGGGATAATGTCCTCCATTTCAGAAGGAGAAGCAGAGGAGATGACACTAAGAGATGGTGACTGCATGTGAACACACATGAAGGCTTCCTGATTCTGTCGGAGGTTTGGATCTGGTGATAGCCATTGCCTGGAATAAAGATTCAAAATTATTTTATTCTCGTGTAATATTACACAAAATTGCCTTTAGTCTGCTACAAACAATGATTCGCTATCAGCAGTAATTTACCGGTACCCGTGACAGAGAAAGAGAAGCAAAATAGAGTACCTTCAAAGTTGCTGAGTGTCTGTGGATTAGCATCCAGTGCTCCCACAGTCTCTGCCGCCACACCAACACTCTTCAGTCCAAACCATCAGCAGCCTGAGCTCCAGATCCGAATCTCCGACACAATCAGAAAGCCTTCTGCGTCCTTGGCACCCTCTCGTATCCCGGTTCTTAGTATCCCGTCAGCCAGACTCGAGCAGTCTGCAGCCTGGCGTGAGTCCTTTGACCGTAGTCGCCAGCAGCCCGCAACCTGCTTAGGTTCCTCGCCTCGAGTTACCAACAGCCTGAGTGTTCTTCAGCTGCAGAGCACCTCACTGGTCTGTTGCCATGGTCACCATCGCCCCTTAGTGTTGTCTCTTCTGCTTCTCCTTCTCAAACGGGGGGTGTCCTGTGCCAGTGAACTGCTTCCCCGAAGTGTGAAACCCCTCGAAGCCACCGCCAAACACAGGCACCGTCGTCTTGGGCCCAGACCTAGCGGCCACAGAATTTAAAAATAAGCTACCGTCGGCTCCTTTAACAGGCCGATTCATGCCTGTACGGAACCGTGGTGGTTAGGCTGGGCGGTAGAGCATTGTGAAGGAGACCTGTGTCTCTACTCTCGACAGGTTCACTCTAACAGCAGTGCCACATCAGCTAAACCCAGAATGTCATTTAGGTATTTCTGCATTCAAGTATGGACTGCTTCATTTGCTGAGAAATTGCAAAGGAAATATACAGAAAACATGCCCTCTTCTCACATTATGATTCAAGATGACTGTGTCTGGAAACCTCACTGAGGCAGCGATGTTCTATGCCTCATATGTAACCACAACCATATTTCTTTATGCAATACATGTCTCCAGCCACTGGAATGTTTTCTCTTTGATGTTTCTTGACCAATTTTACCAGAACACCTTAAGGACACACTTGTCAAAACTGCCTTGAAGTTGAGGACAGTCACATTCACTTCATCTCTGAAGTTCATCTTTGAACCAAGTTTGGCCAAGGCTGTGAGCCTGGAGAAACCTGAAGCGAATAGACTATTGAAAAGTATGCGATGCCTCAGAGAAACGTCGATGACCACATCCATCACTTTTCAGGAGATTGTGCTGGATTTGATTTGTTCTGATTTTTGAGAACAGGACTTAGTCAAGCAATTTTCCCCATTGTCAGGTAGATGACAAGTTTGTATGTGTGCTAGTAAAGCTGGCTAGAGGCACCACTAGTTTCAGTGCCACAGTTGGCCTATAGTCTAGCCCTGCAGTCTTTATTGTATCCAGCAGTCTTGGTTGTTTCTTGGTATCATGCAGTGAATCAAATTGATAGATTCATAAAGTAGAGCTGGCTCTGTAAATTGTCATTCTTGGGCATACATCACATGCAGCACACACCAGAGACTAAGGTTTGATCCTGGCCTCAGGTTCTGTCAGTGTGAAGTTTGTATATTCTCTCCATGACTGCATATGTTTCAGCTAGGTCTAGTTTCCTCCCACATGCCTAAGATATTATGTCGTACATTAATTGGCTACTATAAAACATCCCAAAGTTGAAGTGAGTGGTAAAAGAATCAAAGAGCAATTGATGGACATGTGAGAAACAATAAGATAAGGGGGTTGCAGAGAAATTGAAGAGGGGAATGAGATTACTCTGCTATCAGACACAATGGTCTGATGGGCCTGTGTCACAAGAAGTTAAACCCTTCGCTACCACTACCCCAGTGAACTACAATGACTTCTGTATTTCTTATTTGTGTCTGTTCCAGATATTTTGTCAATTGAAACAACCCACTGTATCAAAAGCTCTTTGTAATTTTGAAAAAGTCCACGGAATTTGCTTGAACTTCTTTGTTCTTGTGGAATCGGTCTGTGTGTCACATGATTCTCCTCAAATTATTCAAATGAACCTCTGCTGCACATGAGTTAAACGGCTTGTGGAACAAAGTTGTACGGCCTAAGAACTATTTTGTACAAATTCATAATAAGAATATGTTTTAAATTTGTAAATCTTGGGTTTAAAAATGTTGCTGCCAATGTTGGATTTATGTTGCGAGTGCAGATCAAAATGAGGATTGTGGTACCGAGAGAAGGGGAGTGAGGGAGTCAGCACACTGGGTGTCAAAAAATCTCAGCAGAGGACCCACAGCCTGAATTAAGCAAGATAAGGCAGCTGGTGCCAGAATCAACTTGGTTCAGCAGACAATAGACCCATAGATAGAATCGGTATCACATCATTCCAGGAGCAGAAACGTTTGGTACTGCTGGTAAGGCATAGTTCCCATTATCACTGCAAAAAAAAGCAGTTCATTTAAAAAAAAAACTATGGACAAAAAATAAAACTGAAGATCAACTTCTAATTGGCATCAGCTTGATATTTTCTTGCGTGAAAAATGTTTAACTTTATCACGAGGATTTTGATGATAACAAAACGGTGAATCAAATAAGTTGGATGGAGAATTGGATAAATCACAAGCATCTCTGTCTTGTATTTGTTTCCAATTTATCAGGAAATGATTTAGTGCAGCTGTACACTGATGAAAGATTTGCATGACAAATATAAATTGAGTGTTTTCATTTTTGTGCAGCGAATGTTTTAATGGTTTGCTCTTGAAAACTATGGTGGAAGTGACTTATCTAGCTTAGGGAAAAGTGGGGTGGGGGGGAGCTTGAAATTAACGTGAAAATAATCGGCTGGGATTTGTATTAAAGATAATAATGGTTAGTTGTTCTACTTTTCTTGACAGTGGGCTATAATCCTACTCATTGGAGCAAGGAAGGCATTTTTCAAAAATGGTGTTTGTTTTAAGTCAAAAACCTTTTGTAACTAGGCAGTGGAGGTAGTTATAGTTTCCTTTCATCATGAGTGATGGGGAAGTAGAGTTATCAGCCAGTTCAGGATCACAATGTGTGGCTCTGGTCTGAAGGGAAATACTGCATAGTAATTTCCAATCTGTCAGGTGTACTTTTCCTTGACCTTGTAAATCAAAACTGCCCTTGGGGTCTCCTTAATGACACATCCAGACTGTCTACACTGTATGTATAAACAGTGGGATCCAACCTTGGAACAATGTCACAATTGGAAAAGAACAAGTGTTTTGCTGAGGCAATTCTATTGTTTGTTCAATTCAAATGATGGAAGATTTTCAAGAGATGAATCCTTGAGGAACGATAAATTGACATGAGTCATAATCTTCTTAAGTTTTCAAAATAGAGAAAATAAAAGGCCAAAGCCACAAAAATATAGCAATTATGGCTTCCTGTGAACCAGTTCCCAAAGGGATCATTAATTATTCCCTAATTTACCAGAAGTAAGTTCTGAACAATGCTGCATTTCTTCCCTGTTTCCAGGTCTAATGTGTTATCTCTGATGCTCAGGAGTTATTTGTTGACAGAGATTTTTCTGTATTAATTTGTAGTTCCATTACTACATCTTCCTATTGACCACTGAATTTCACAGTGGAAAAAATAGGTACAGTTTACTTACAATGGAATGAGCAGTGGTTAACTGTGCACTTCTTCTTAATGTAAATTCACCAGTATCTGCACATATGTAGTTAAGAAGTTGCTGACCAAGTCTCTAGCTTCTCCAGAAGCTGCCTGACCACAATACATTTGTGAGACTTTCTGTGGAAAGAAATTGGATTTAGCTGCTTGCCAATAAAACCACCAAAAGAAGTTAGGGTCAAGGATAAGGACAGGAATAGCCTGAAATCTTAAATAACTTGTAGACTCTCATGACTTAACATTTCTATAACTGTTGGAAGTTTTAAAAAGCTTGTTCTCTCCTATTGTAGTTTAGTTCATTCTCTATATCTAATTTAACTGAGAGCCCTGGTACACATTTCCACTGCTAAATCTCACAAGCTTTGTTTTCTTCCCAGGTTCCAAAGAAGTGCAAGGTTAGAAGGTTAATTGGTCACATGGGTGCATTTGGGTGGTGTGGGATCGTGGGCCAGATGTACCTGTTACCGCGCTGTGACTCTCGACGAAAATGAAATATCATTGCCCACGTGCATGTGTAATGAATACTGGTGCTGAGCACAAAATCTTGACCAGATAAGGATATCTACTGAAGCAGAAAGGAAATCTTGATCAATGGGACTTTTGATAGCAACAAAGAACCAGAACCCGTGAATAAGAGTAGAGTGAGTGTTGGAGAAAGAAGACTGGGGGGATTTGGGGGCTTGGGACGGGTGATTGGAGTGAGGAAGGATGGTGTGAAAACAACAGTGGAAAGCCTGGCAATGAGATTAACTGGAAAAGGAGAGAAGGGCAAGGTGCTATTATGTGGAGGGCAAAGAGCTAAATTTGGCTTCTGAGGCCAATCAGCTTCTGGGAACCAGGAATCATGTCCAGGATTCGTGTAGGGGTGATGGTGAGCAAACTTCTTGAAAGGCCTTAGGAGCTGACAGCTTCCTAAGGCCACAGGGATCGGAAAACAGCGGCCAAGGAACTCAATATGGATACTGGGCCTTGAGCTGAGGACTCTCTGTCTACCTTACAGTGGACAAAAGTGTATTATTATGTGACAATAATGGAACCTTTACCTTTACTAATGTAGATGATGCTGTTACAGGGAAGTGGAGGTGGTTACATTGGACAGGCGTCGACACTCTCAGCCACTTACTGTCTCTGAAGGGGCTCTCTTCTGCTTGTCTTTATTGTTTTAATAATGATGTTGGATTGCTGGGTGCAGGATGTGGCTAAGCATTGCCAGCAGCAGAACAACGACTCATACTCTTTGCTTGCCTTTGTAGGGAAAACAAAGGAAAGATTTTTGTGTATCTTGTGTACGTGATAATAAAATGAATCTTGATACCTGAGGGACAAGGAGATATGAGAGAGAGTGAAGGAGGAGAAGAAGTGAAAGGAGAAAAAAAGCAAACGAGGGTAATATGATTTGTGGAGGCAGAAATGGACTTTACAATTAAAATGAAAACATTATTCAGATTTATTTAAAGATCAGATTTATTTATTGTTAGAGTACATACATGACATCACATAAAACCCGACATTCTTTTCCTGTGGACAAGGTAGAATTACCACTTATTGGCAGTGCAAAAAAAAACTGATTCAATGTACACATGCCCTCCCAGAATTCCGTGTGACAGAGAAAGGGCTGTATGCACGGCTGCGTGCATGGAGCACCCATGGAGGGGTTTCTCTGCAGCACAGCATTCTGGGAAGTCAGGTCCGCCATCGCTTTTTCCCACTGTCTTTATAAATAGTGCACTATAGGGCTGCAAACTTACCAGTGCTGTTTAAAAATTGTCTGTTACTGCTATTTATTTTCTCTCTCTCTCTCTCTCTCTCTCTTACTACGATTTTCCCATGGATAAGTTTATACCTTCATTTTACTCTTCCCTCAATTTCCTGCACTCACACAAAAACTTTGGTCATTCCTGTCCTAGAATGCATTTGCCTGTTCTAACTTGCCTGATTGCAATGCTGGCATCTACAGATGCCAGGGATTGCACTAGTGGTTGATGCAATCTATCCCTGGTGTGAGATTATGTTATCTGATGCCTGCATTGAGGCAATTTTCAATCCACACTAGTCCCTTTTTAGGCTGATTGACCATTAATTCCTGGGACCACTTGCAAGTGTGAAGGGGCTTTTGTAATTTTACACAGTTTCTGTGGTTGCAATTATAATTATTCTTATATGAGCAATGAATTAAAATCTATATTACAAATATGTTTTTAAAAAAAAGCTTTCTCACAACACAAAGAGCCACACTCTGAATAGCTGATATTTTGAAAGTCACACTGGTTTTGGATTATTCTCCTGTTGGATATGATGAGTGGGAGTTTAATGTTTCATTTATCTTGGCAACTTCTTTTAAAAATCCATCTTGTATTGATGTGTACATCTCTGCATGGTATAGGAGCCATGCAGTATATTACTTGAAACCTGTTTACTGCTTCAAATCAATAGTTAACCAGAAGGATGTGCAGATTTTTTTTCAACAGGTCAACTTGCACAACCTCTTTGTCAGTATACCATAAGGGACACAGGCAACAACCTAGTCATAATGGAGGAAAATTAAGAGAGGATCTCAATGTTGTCTCTTTATTTCCATCCATAAATGCTGCCTGACCCCCTGAGTTCTTCCAGTTTTGATCAAGGAAGTTCCAGACAATATTTTTTACGTGGCTGAAAGCACTTGATTGTAATGCGAGAGGAGTTATTTTCCTCAGATAACTTTCCTCAAGGTATTCTTTTACATTTGCAGGTCAGTGAGGACAGGCATATTGGGCAGTTGAGACTGAGGTTACTTTTATGCATCTGTGTGGATTGACAATGTCTGCCAGTCAGTAAATGTCTTCATCTTAGCTCTTTATCCACCACCCAACCATGCAGCCCCACTTCCCATATCCACACAATTTAAATAAACCCTCCTTAAGAAATAAGTACAAATGAAGATACATTTTGTTGACTTGAAGGCTACTCGTGGATCGAGGCCACAGTATGGAGATTTCAGATTAAGTAAGTTCTTTTTCTTGGACTAGGGATCACTGTTTACAAGGTAGGTAGAGGCTGTTTAAGAGAAATAGTTTCACTTAGAGAGTGATTATCATTCATAACAGATTAATAAATGTATGTATACCACGGGCTGTGGGCACGGTGCTGGAAAATAGCACAAAGGCAGAAAATCAGCCACGATGCTAAGGAATGTCACTACAGGCTCGAAGGGCCTGACTGCCTACATCTGCTCCTCTATTGTTTATGTTCTTACATAATTTCCTTTCTTTCTTGATAGATTTCAGGAAAACCTGATCAGTTTAACACTAAATCTACTGAAATTTCCAATTATAATGATTGAGTATGACAGCACTAACAAATAAATTTTGTCAATCCAACACCCAACTTACAGACTATGAACTCTATGTTTAATCAGGAGTATTTCAGGCTTACTTATTCTTCGGAACAGCTAAGCCTGAAGGTGGTTCTCAAATTAGCCAAAAGCATATTATTGGCAACAAGCAGAGGCCCATTCTACTTCGACTAGTTACAAACTGAATACACTTGGGACAGTGACTGATGCATCATATGTACCCTCCTGATGCCTTGAGGCTGGATGATGTTCACCCAGCCTCACTCTGGGCAATTGATATGCTAATATACAGTGATGGAGTTGCTGAGTTTATTTCAACATTTTGTTATGAGCGTGCACTGCCCTCGCTGTTTGTGTGCACTGGGGGAAAATAATGAAGGCCTTTGTCCTGACGGTTGCATTTTGACAAGGATCAACTCCACAGCTGCAACCCAGGCAACATGGCATAGAAGTGAGGAATTAGTGCAGCTAAACAAGGCTGGCAATTGTCCCATTTAAAGGCAAATGAAATTGAATCCAAAAAGAGGTGTGCAGAATAAAGGCTGAGAGGTTTTTTTCATTCATAATTTTAACACAGGAGAAGAGTTTGCTTCAGGTTGTAATTCTGCAGCAAAATGCAATCTTGCTGGTTTACACTATGTGATTGCATGTTGTTGTTAGAATAGAGACAACACCAGCACTTGAACCACAAGTACTTTGAAATAAATGGGCATCAGTTCTCTGTAGGAGCTGCCAAGACCAGCAGCAAAGAGCCACACTCTGAATAGCTGATATTAAATGAACCTTGAATGACATCAAGAGACGAAGGATCGTCAGGTTAAAATATCCTGCTTTGCCGGAGTTCTTCATCTGTGACTCCACCGCCGCCACTGATTGTGGATTCACTGAAGTGGGAAGCTTTCAGGCAGTTCACTGAAAGGAGAGAGGTTCCAGTTATTTTGTTTATCACAAATATTATCTCCCTTTTGAATGAGTTACGCTGTCCTACAGGGAACTGTTGTCATTCACTGCAGTTTGCCTGGAATCCACACCCTGCATGCCCCCATTTCTGGCATTGCCCATGATTTCTATGATTCAGTATTTAGCCTAATTTGTTTCTGGCAAAGCCCAGAGGCACACATTACAGAAAGAGGCATTATCTGCTTTGCCTTGTTCGCGAGACGGGTGATTAGTACTCAGGGAAGGCCGGACGAGAATGCCAGTGTTTATTCATGGACCCTATGCAGCTTGGTGTGGGCCTCTGCCAAGGTTTGGTGTGTACATAATTGACAGCCAGAGCCCAGAATGAAAGCTACTCATAAAATGCTGGATGAACTCAGCGGGTCAAGCAGCATTCATGAAAGGTGACAGACAGTTGAAATTTCAGGTCAAAAACCTTTCATCAATCAGGACTGGCAAAAGAGAGAGAGGTGGGTGGGGGGGGGGGGGGAGGCTGAAGCCTGGATTAAAGGGTGGGGGAGACTATAAGATATTGGAGCAGAAATAGTTATTCAGCCCATTTATCGTGACCTGATCCATTTTCCCACTCAGCCCCACTGCCCGGCCTTCTCCCCTAACCTTTGATGCCCTGACTAATCAAGAATCCATCAATCTCTGCCTTAAATACACCTAATGACCTGACCTTCACAACCACTTTTGGCATCAAATTCCACAAGCGTACCACCCTCTGGCTGAAGAAATTTCTTGACATCTCTGATTGAAGTGGAGGACCTTCAGTCCTGAAGTTGAGTCTTCCTGTCCTAGACGCTCCCACCTTGCGAAACATTCTTTCTACATGTACTCTGTCCATGCCTCTCAACATCTGAAATGTTTCAGTGAGATCCCCACCACCCCCCCCCCCCCGCCCTCGTTGGCACAACTTTTCATTAATGAGGAGCCCAAAACTGAGATCTTATAAGGCCTAAATATCACATTATATTCCATACTTTTTGAAATGAAGGCCAGCATTGCATTTACCTTTTTCACCACCATCTCAGCATGCAAGTTTACCTTCAGGCTAACCTCTTTGAGGACTCCCTGAACCCTTTGCACCTGGTTATTTTCAATCCCACCCCCCCCCCACATTTAAAATTAGTCTGGCCGTTTATTGTTTCTACCAAAGTGCATGACCGTATGCATTCTGACATTATATTTCATTTGCAACTTCTCTGCACACTCCCAATCTGTCCAAGTCCTCTGCAGCCTCCGTGTTTCCTCTGCACTACCTGCTCGCTCCTCCACCTACCTTTGTATCATCTGCAAACACAAAGCCATTCATTCCATCATCCAAATCATTAATATACAACAGAAAAGGAAGTGGCCCTCACACCATCACAGACCCCTGTGGTACACCTTAAGCAACTAGCACCCAGTCAGAATAAGGGGATGAGCACGGGTTGGCAGGTAATAGATCAATACAGGTAGGATGGGAGCAGGAAGAAAGCAAACAATTGCTGTACCTCTATTCAGTCACTCGTTTCTTCTTGGGTGCAGGGAGTGGTAACATACAAGGGTTGAAGCATGCACACTGCAGGTGTGCCTTTCTTTACAAAGCACCAACACCAGAGAAAGTTATTTTTAGTTAAAGCAGAACTTGCAGAACTTTGTCATTCCTTCAAACAAAAGGAATAGACTGAAGCTCGAGTCCTGAGCTTTAAGTCATGCGATCAAAATAAAACCCAAGAGGAAATGGACACTTGAGATACTTTATAAAATTATTTACAATTTTATTTTTCCAAGTTATTCTGTTGTCTCACTAAAGAAAAACACACCTGCATTTAGTTCTGGCAGGGGATTGATGATCTCAAAGTCTGAAGTTATTCATTCTTCAATGTCTCTTCTCTTGCACCAATGATATTGATGTTCAGCCTTTCAATTTGAAGTGTCAGCTGGAACAGGGCTGGAAACCCAACTTTTGCATATGACCAGAAAAAAAGCCTTCAGCATACTGAGCTGCAAATAATGCATTCACCAAAATCCCATCAGCTCAGCAAACCTCCTTTCCAAATCCCTGACTTTTTGCAATTCTGGAGTTTTTTTTTACCCCCTACATTAACATTCCTCATGTGGAGGTGTCAGTGGAAAAGATGAAAAAAACTTACAATTTCTCTCATTTTCCAATGTTTTACAGATAAACAAACGTCCCTTGATTCATATCAGAATACATTGCTGTAAGTGCTTTAAATGTTCAAAATTAGGATTTAAAGTCATACAACCCTGAGATTCTTTATACTGCAGGCCAGGTAGAATTTCTACTTATTGGAAAATTCACCGAGAACTTTCTCATTCAAAAGCAAGCAGAGTAATGCCAGAGTTAATCAGGAAAGAAAGTCTGCAGAAACTTTGATTGCAGTACAAGACACCAAAGTGCTGGAAAAACTCAGCAGGTCATGCAACATTTGTAGGGAGTAAAAGGTAATTAACATTTTGAGCCTGTGCAATTGATCAACCAGAGTCATGGCAGAGTACGTTGGCTGGAATCCACTCATTGGCAAGAAACTGAGAGAACAAGGCATTGTGTTAACACCGGCTTCCTCAAACTGCATTTCAAAGGGCTCATAAAAAGTCCTTTTCCTTTCCCTTTCCCCCTCACCTGCAAGCTATCAGTCCTCTATGTTGTCGTCCATTCCTTCAGGCTTTCAATGATCTTTTCTCCCATCTAATTTGCCGCCTTTCAAGTAGGAAATTGACTTGCATTATCCAGATGTCTGGGATTCACACCATTCCACAACTGCACAACCTCATTTAAAAACAACAGCTTGATACTGCTGCTGCATTTGGACACCATAGTTCACACTCTGTGCAGGAAAGCTCTGCGAATCATTTACCAAATTAAATTCCAGGATTTATGGTGAAGCAATAATCCATGGACCATTACTAAGGATGGAGGAAAAGACTGGGTGTTGTCTTTGAATGAAAATTACTATACAGTAGCAGGCTATTGAATTATCTGAGATTCAAAAGTCAAATCTTTAAATTAGTGGAATCAAAATACCAAGAAACAGTAATGACATTTCAGGTCTTTGAATCAGTCTGCCTGCAGGGAAGATTGTAAACAGCCTTGCAGAGAATAGAAGGCATTTTACCTGAATTCCCAGTGAAGTTGTATCGTGATAAGCAAATAAGAGACTCTAAGACAGGGGTGTCAAACTCAAATTCACGGAGGGCCAAAATTAAAAACTTGGACTAAGTCGAGGGCCGAACTAAATATTTATTGAAAATTTTCAACAACATCTGCATGTTTTCTCTTCTTTCAACATATGTAATGTTAAACTTTTTCTTATTAAAATAAATGTTTAATAATAGTTTTGGATAAACTCTTTCCAGAAGGATTAACAAATAAGAAATAAAATATTCAATAAATAATACTTCTCTATAGAGGATTTGTCAAATGTTGCTAGTGTGCTGTCGAATAGTAAAATCTGAGGGCTATTGAGAATGTGGGAGAATAACGTGATTCCTGAAACAATCAAATGGGTGACTGATTGTGGGCATGAACTCTAGCAGGGTTATTTGCCATGCCCTTTTTCCATTGGTACAGATATCCTTTGATTTACACACTTTTCAAGTTTTATGCCTAATGAGCTTGTATCCAGGTGCAGGACCATTTTTAACCAGGAATATATTGATCACTGTGACATGAAACGATTGGAAGATCGTTTTATCCTGAGATTAAAGTTCATAATACTTACTCAGGTCTGTGTGCGGGAGGGCGGGGTTTGCTGGCGATCAGGTTGGACAACGACAGTGCGGGGGCATCGGCTCTCGCTGCAGGGCGGCATCTCGGCGGATCAGCGGCCCCGTCACCATGAGTCGTGGGTCGGCCTGCGGCAGGAGGGGGAGTGGGCAACGATCCTGGCGAGGTCAGGCCCCCCCTGAATTTCTGCCGGACCCCCCTTGACCTGCTGAGTTTCTCCCGGACCCCCCTTGACCTGCTGAGTTTCTGCCGGACCCCCCTTGACTTGCTGAGTTTCTCCCGGACCTCCCTTGACCTGCTGAGTTTCTCCCAGACCCCTCTTGACCTGCTGAGTTTCTCCTGGACCCACTCCCCTTGACCTTCTGAGTTTCTCCCGGACCCCTCCCCCTTGACCTGCTGAGTTTCTCTCGGATCCCCCTTTGACCTGCTGAGTTTCTCCCGGATCCCCCTTGACCTGCTGAGTTTCTCCCGGACCTCCCTTGACCTGCTGAGTTTCTCCCGGACCCCCCTTGACCTGCTGAGTTTCTCCTGGACCCCATTTTCTTTTCGTGCCGGTGTCCCAGGACCTTTCCAGGGCAGTCTCCGCGCTCAAGACCGCGCTGGGATCCCGGTCAGCGGTGGAGGAGCAGGTGAGCGCGGCTAATCCCGTGTGATAGTACAGATCTATCACCAATGTACATAGTGTATATAGTTACTGTATCTAGACTGTGCTTACAGCGATTGGCTGAGAGCTAAGCCACACCTATTGTTTGGGCCTTAAAGGGTTGTGTCCCTAGCCAGGTCGGATCATTCCGGACTGGTCGGCCACCTGTGAAGAGCTCCGGTCTTTTGCTAATAAAAGCCTTGGTTTGGATCAACAAGTCTTTGGTTCTTTCGACGAGCTCTACAATTTTATTAGCAAAAGAATTTTTTTTTGAAAGGGATGGAGCGTTTAACTCGGCCAGAAAAACTTGATATCGACCCACAGTCAGCTACAGCCTTCAAAGCCTTTAAGTTCTGGCTGCTGAACTTTGAAAACTTCCTGAGATTCATTGAGGTGGAGGAGGATAACCAGCGTCTAACAGCATTGCTGTCTATGGTGTCCTTGAGAGTCTACGAGAACATCCAGGATGAGACCACTTACACCGCAGCCATAAAGGTACTGAAAGGACTGTATGATCAACCGGTGAACAGAGTTCATGCCCGGCTCGTGCTTGCGTCGAGGAAGCAACAGCCCGGCGAGTCCAGCAGGGCATATTTACAAGTATTAAAGGCATTGGGCAAGGACTGTAACTGTGTGGACAAAACTGCTGCCGAGATCACTAGCGACCTCGTCCGGGATGCCTATGTGGCCGGGCTCCGATCGAACGAAGTGAGGCTGCGTTTGCTCGAACAAGGGGTAGAAAAACTAGAGGACGTGGCCCGGATTGCAATCACAATGGAGGATGCAGCCTTAAAGTCCACCGAGCTCTCTAGGGACTGGACCCCACATTCTGATGTGAGTAGAGTGCCCTTCTACCCTACCCCTGACGGCCTGTCGGCTGCTGCTACCCTGCCCCGTGCGAACCCGAAATGTTATTTCTGCGGGAGGGACAAGCACAGCAGGTCCCAGTGCCCAGCAAGAAAAGCCAGGTGCCAGAAGTGCCTTAAAAACGGCCACTTTGCTGCAGTCTGTAGGTCTAAAATGGCCGCCAGCAAACACAGTGCCTCGTGTGAAGCTCAACCGCCACTATCCCATTCAAACTCTTCTTCCCCAGAGCTCTCGTCCAATGAGAGCGAGGGCTCCCCTGCACGGCAACGCCTGACGTCACGGAGACGCCGAACCCGGAAGGGGCAACCCACCGTCGCAACCATGGTGATGGCCTGCCTCTCGCCCCCGTGCGGAACACTTGACACTACCGCCGCTGCTGCCGCCGCCACGGACACCCCCGGGGCCGACGCTACCGCCGCTGCTGCCGCCGCCACGGACACCTCCGGGGCCGACGCTACAGCCGCTGCTGCCGCCGCCACGGACACCCCCGGGGCCGACGCTACCGCCGCTGCTGCCGCCGCCACGGACATCCCCGGGGCCGCCGCTGCTGCCGCCGCCACAGACACCCCCGGGGCCGACGCTACCGCCGCCGCAGCCACCCCCGCGGCCAACCAGGTGCTCACCCTAGTGTCCGTCGCTGACGACCGCCAGGGCCCGACCGCCGATCGCGAGCAACTACAAACCCCACTACTTACCATTCACCCGCCACAACAGCACTTCCGGGAGGTTCTCCAACCTGCTCCTCGAGCGTTGACTACGTCATCCCGTTGCGTGACGTCATCCCGTTGCGTGACGTCATCGCGCAAAACTCGCCTGTCAACTGCTTCAATAACATTAAACCAGCAATGCTCTCATCCCCTCACCAGAGCAATGGAACTGATTAAAGTGCATGGACACTACACCAATTGCTTATTTGACTCTGGGTCAACTGACAGTTTTATCCAGCCAGATCTGGCCCTCCGTTGGGGACTTGACATTATCCCCACTACCCAGAGGATCTCATTAGCGACGAGGTCGCACTCGACTGGGATAAAGGGGTATTGCATCGCTACGCTGGAAGTACAGGGCGTGACGGTCACCCACTTTAAATTATTCGTCCTTCCCCAATTGTGCGCCCCAGTGTTGCTGGGATTAGACTTCCAGTGTCAGTTCCAAACGGTGTCCCTACACTTTGGGGGACCCCACGCCCCCCTCTCGGTCTGCCATCGCCCCACTCCCGAAGCACCCGAGCAACCCGCCCCCGTGCCCCGGGGCCAATCCTGCGGCCTTTCCACACTCCGGATTGCCCCGCCAGCACTCTTCGCAAACCTCACCCCTGGCTGGAAGCCTGTGGCCACCAAAAGTCGGCAATATAGTTCCGAAAACAGGCAATTCATTAGGAGTGAGGTGCGTAGATTGCTGGATGAGGGCATCATCGAACCCAGTTCAAGCCCCTGGAGAGCCCAGGTGGTGGTTGTCAAGAATGGGGAAAAACTACGGATGGTGGTCGACTATAGCCAGACCATTAACCGCTTCACACAGTACATCCCGATCCAGCCACGCCACTCCCGAGATTGGCGGGAGGTTTCCACCCTACCTGCCCGACCAGCCTCGCTCTCCACGTGTACTCCGGGCACCCGCCGCTGGTCCGGTGGGAAGGCGCAGGGCGGCCGGCGCCCCCATCGTCCGGCAGGGAGACCCAATCTTCCCTCCGGCGTCCCGACTCCATCTGCAGCTCCAAGAAACGCTGTGCCACAGGGGTTCCGGGCACTGGGAAGTGGCCTTGGCTTCCCCTGACACCGGCCAGGCCGCGCTGCGGTGGGGGGGTGGGCGGGGGGACACGACAGCATGTTTATAAAACCACCCACCACTACTTTTCAAGGACCAGGATTTTTCTCTCTCTCTCTCTCACCCTGGGACACAGCGGTTACTGTGCATGCGCTATAATGGCGCGGCGGCCAGCGGGCCACCCCTAATACATTTTTGATCTTGCGGGCCAAATATAATTATATTGCGGGCCAAATTTGGCCCCCGGGCCAGAGTTTGACATGTGTGCTCTAAGACACCAGGTTATCTTCTGTGATACCTTGACTAGGAATACGAAGTATAAAACCGTTACAGCAAAGACTTATGAGTACAGGACGGCTGCATTAGGGTTGGGAGGTAGTGGTAAAGGAGAGGGATTAAGTTACTGCACTAAGTGCACTGTTGACTAGAATGCTGAACAGTACCATTTTCATCCTGTTATTGAATATATTAACCCTGTAACTGCATGCACATCCTCCTTCACAGTATTTGAATGTTTTTGTAACCTCTGCTTGATCTGCCTTGCCAAAAATACATTTATCTTGCAAGTCTCTGAATCCTGCCATTTGCACCCATACATACCATTGAGCAGAAAAGTTTGGGCTTTATCCTAACCGAGTCGATGACCTAAACTTTTTGGTCACCACAGACTCAACCAATCCAAAACTCTGATTGGCAGCCTCCACACAAAACAGTTGTTCCCAGGTCTGAAACCAAAGAAAACCTACTTTGTTTGGCTGCTCATTTCATCAGCTTGCACCTTTCCACTAATGAACATCATTCAAAGCCTCTCTTCATTGATCTGCTGAGCCCAGCCCAGTGACTGAAACAACTACTGTTGTTTTTGTTTGGAATCTCCACTGCATAGTACTTCAAACTCTCAAATGCCATGGTTAATAATTGCATTGCTACTGAGTCCTAGGTATCATTGTGGGTAAGACAGTTTTTGTATTTTTTTTACATCATCCCTTTTCTAACATGTTTTGCATTCATTTTCCCTCCTGAACAATTTACGTCTTCATGCTGTCATCATTAAGAGCCAACAAATCTCAGGAACTTCCTACATCTTTACCTCTGCATACTTTTATCTCTTCCCATCAATTAAATGCATATTACACCCTCAACCAGGCCAAACCTCTCAAACACATATCAAGGTGATTCATGGGCAGAACAGTTTGAAATGGATGTACTTGTGTCATAGCAGAAAATGGCAGGTGTTTTTAAATGCTGATTCTATCTTGCACAAGGTGTCACACTGGTGGGATTACGATTTGTTCTGGCTGCCAGGTAAAAGGGATTTGACTTTGCATTTAACCCATACTCCTTGTGTGCCTTTGCACAGCCTTTTACTAACATTGGCTGCAATGCTGTGAACTGTTACGATGGATGAAAAATTTCCCTTGCCCGGCCTTGCATTTCAGGCAATCTGCCTGCTTCCATAGCTGTCTGCATTTGCATTAGTCTACCCTGCCTTTGGAATGCAATTAGAAGAAAGAGAAGGAAAAGTATCTGAAATAAAATAAATGAAAGATGAAAATGCCAATGAAACACATACTTCTAATACTTGCATACATTACTCCTGAGACAGACGAGACTTTGAACCAATAGATGCTAAATTACCTCTACTTGTGTTCATAAGCATTCAGCATACAGATGTTGTTCAGCAATGGAAGCCCCTTGGATAATCGTGGAAACACACAGCATAAGAGGAGGCCATTTGGTTCATTTATTTGTGCTCGATTATTGAAAGAGTTATGTTATTAATCCCACATGTTGACCCTTTTCAGGTAGCCTTGCAAATTATTTCTCTTTGTGCATACATTCACTCTGGGTTGGTTTGGGAAAACAGCCAGAGTTGCCACACAGCCCTTCCCTTTGAATTTGTGCACACGAAACAGAAACCTGAAGCCTTTTATCATCTTTGGTTGCTAAATTGCTCTGCTCGTGCAGGGTGCCACTAGAATTTCAGCAGTATTCAGGCCACTTGTCCATTGACTCATGCCTTATACTTTGACCACAAGCTCTGTTGGCTGCTTCATATTCCTTTTAGATATTGTGCCTTTTGTCTCAAAAAAGAATTGCCTTTACTATTTGTGAAGCATGTTCCCACATGACTTACTCGTAGTGTCACCTGAGTAATTTTTTTTATATCCCAGCAAACTGACGTAAAAAAAGCAATCAGTGCTGTGCGGTTCGTGACATGGGTTCTGCATTTACTTAATTTTATACTCAAATTAGCTGAAGCATTTTATGCTCAGGACCTTAATTGTTGCTCAGTCATTCACTGTGGAAGGAAAAATAGTAGATCAGACTTTAAATGGTGGAAATTGCAGCACACTCTTGTGTGCCTGGGGACCTTGTACATGAATCACAGCAGGTTAGTTTACAGGTGCCGTTGATAACCAAGAAGGCAAACAGAACATTGGCCTTATTGCTCAAGGGATTGGATTTCAGGTCAGATAGGTTCTACTGCAACATTTCAGGCAACTAGTGAGGTTGCACCTGGAGTACTGTGTGCAGTTCTAGTCTCCTTACGTGTGGAAGGAAATACTGGCTTTGTAGGTGGTGCAGAGGAGGTTCACGTGGCTGATTCTGAAGATGAGGGTTTAGTCTATGAGGAGAGTTTGAGTCGTTTGGGACTTCGCTGATTGGAGTTTGGAAGGAAATTGGGGGATTTTATAGAAACATAAAATATGAAAGGCATAGATAAGATAGAAGCAGGAAACATGTCATCACTGGCAGAAAATTTGGGGGATAGAGATGAGGAGGAACTGCTTATTCAGAGAGTAGTGGAATTCTCCATCCAAGGAAGCAGTGGAAGTATTTCAGATACAGATGGGTAGATTTTTGAAGAATAGGGAAATTAAGGTTGTTGGGAACTGGCGAGCAAGTAATCTGAGTGCATAGCCTGAGCAGCCTTGATCTTGATCAATGGCAGAGTAGGCATGATGGGATAAATGGCTTACTCCTACTCCTAGGTTTTCTGTTATCTTTTCTGATGTGATGTGAAAGCGTCTTTAATGTGTAAAAATAATCCAGTTTATTTAAATCACATTTTCCATTGGTTTCCTTTTTTTTGTATCAAGAGACCGTGTTCTCTCCCATCAGGAAAATAAAACCTTGAAGTGTAATTATGGATTGATAACAGTAGATCACTATATCTCCAATTATTGATTTATAGATAAACACTACCTCCAACCATAGTCTAGTTGTCCACATATATCCCAGTGGTAGCTGCTTGCATTCCGCCTCTCAATCCCTTACGGCAGGATTTGTCCCTTGGATCTCAATTAGTCGTACTCCTAGTCACTAAGTTCTGAGCAAGACACCAATCATTCAATTAAAATGAGGCAGGCCTCACCTACTTAACTCCCAAGATCACTACTGGTTTCAGGATTCTTGGACTGTGCTGTTCTTCCCCCTGGGCCTATGCATCCATTGTAGGTCACTTATTTAAATTTGTTGGAAAATAATTACAAAATGTCCACATTTATGAACAAGTCAGCAGTGGTCATTCTGGAAGAAATTGATAGTCAATACCAATCTATTTTTTAGATTGAGTAGGCCGAGAGGGGGTTCTGTATCTGGCTGACATAAGAAACTATATTCATCAATATTTGTCTAATTTTGAGATGGGAGAGGTATACTTGATATTTTGGAATTTAATTACATCCATGTTTTTTTCTGAGAAAATTACAGACTACAAATTCATTTGTTATAATTTGGATGTTTCGAAGCAAATAATGTTTGTAGATAGGGGTCCATGCGGAATGAGTGATACTGGAGTTGCTGTGAACTGAAGGACAGATGTTGTCCTTGAGGCCGCATGGCACAAAGAGGCTTTGTACTTAGAGCACCGGATGGATTGTATTAAGATGCTGCTGGAAGAAACACACAACAAAATCAGTCTTGGAAAGTTAACTCTGGAACACTTTTAGACATTGTTATTAGCTGAGCCTGCACACAGTTATTTAAAACCAGGATGATCTTTGGAGTTTCCTTGAACATGACAAAAATGTTAACACTGTTTCATTTACTGAGGACATGGCATCTGGCTCTTGTCTTCAAAAAGCACATTTAATGTTGGAAGCTGCAGAGTAGTCCAAAATCTGTTTGCTTCTCTGCCAATACTACTTGCAATTTTTTGGCAACTAGTATTGGCCTAAAAATGTAAAACTTCTCTGAGGCGGTGTACAATGCTGATATCCTGGTTACAGGAGTAAAGCTTCCAATTACATGTTTTTAAAAAAAAACTTTATTTATTTAAAGAATCATTAATAGTAATACAAAATACATTCCATAAAGAAAATATTATATATTAAAAAAAATAAGAAAAAATAAATAAATCAAGTCTGCCCCCCCCCCCCACCCCATCAGCCAACTCTCTTAAGGAGAGCTAAAAATATATAAACAGAAACAAAATGTATATAATAAATCAAAATATATCTAAATGCATATATTCCAAATATGGTAACCACTTATTAACAAAAAAATAATAATTTTCATGTAGATTATACATATTTTTTCCATAACAATACAAGCTTTCAATTCATGCCATCGCATTATATTAATCACTATATTATATTTCCATGTACTTGCTACACATTTTCGAGCTACAGACAATGCTAAATATATAAATGCAATTTGAAATTTATCCAACCCTAATCCTCTTAAAAGAATCATATAACCCATTTTAAAAAATAGATGGATCTAATGGTAACTTAAAATTATTTTTTTTTTCCGAAATTAACTTAATTTCATCCTAGAATGGTTGTACATGCACACAAGACCAAACAGCATGTAAAAAAGTTCCAGTACATACACCACATCTAAAACAAGAATCCGAATGACTAAAACCATTTTTTTTTCAAATTCTCTGCTGTTAAATACAACTAATGTAGAAAATTATAATTAACCATTCCATCGCACACATTCGTCAATTTAGTAACACTATCATGCCCAGTAGTCTTTAGGAAAAACAAAAGCTAAATCATTTTCCCATTTTAGCTTCGACTTCTCCCATTCCGAAATATAACCCCTTTTTGTTATAGAAGAAATCAAAGACTCGAATTCCGTCAATACAGGTAAAATTATCTCTCTACCTTACATATTTTTCACCAAAGATAGAAGTTGATAATAAACAAATAAAGAATTTTCAGCAATATCAAAACACTCTTTCAATTGATTGAAAGAAACTGTCCTTCAATAAACAATCCTGTAATGTTTTTTATACCCTTAGAATCCCAACTCTTTAAATGACTATTAAACATTGAAAAGGAAATAAGCTGATTATTATATAATGAAGTTAAAATTGACAATTTACCTTTTGATCTTAAAATCTTATTTTTTTAAATCCATAATTTTAATAAATATTTTAATATCAGCATATTATATTCCCTGAACAAATTTACATTCCATCAAAATATAAATTGATACACCTAGACTTCAGAAATACAGGCCATCTCAACGATAGCCCAACTCAATCCACTAATAGATTTCAACTGGGCTGCTTCATAAATAATTTTGAAAATGATGTCATTGAAGCCCACCTAGTGCATACTTCCAAGTAAGTTTATTTAATGATACCTGTGGTAGTTTACCTTTCCATAAAAATTCTCTCCTAACTTTATTTAAATCCTGAAAGAAACTCTTTGAAAGATTGAAATAAATATTGAATATGAGGAAAAAATATTCATCTTAATACAGTTAACTCGACCAATTAAAGTTAACAGAAGATCTTTCCACTTAATTAAATCTGCTTTAATATTTTTTAATAATGGAATATAATTTAACTTGTATAAAGATTGATACTCAGTATTTCCAATTATTCCTAAATATTTAATTTTATTAGACCATTTCAGTTTTATAATATTTTTATACTCTGAATAATCTCCTTCTCCAACTGGTAAAATTTCACTCTTATCCCAGTTAATTTTATATCCAGATAATGATCCATATTGTAATAAACATTCCCGTAAATGTGACAATAATTGTTCTGGGTTTGTTAAATATATCAAAACATCATCTGCAAATAAATTAATCTTATACTCTTCATCCATAACTCTCATCCCTCTTATCTGTTCATTCTGCCTTATTGTTTGAGCTAACAGTTCAATAGCCAATGCAAACACAGCTGGTGTCAATGAACAACCTTGTCGAGTTGAATGCGTCAATTTAAATGATGATGAAACTTGACTATTTGTCACCACCCTAGCAGTCGGGTTCGTATATAAAGCTTTAACCCAACCAATAAAAAAAGGGCCAAATTTAAACTTTTCTTATACTTTAAATAAAAAATCCCATTCGACCCTATCAAAGGCTTTTTCTGCATCAAGCACATCAAGTTGGGCTGCTGTCGATATGCATTGACCAAACTATCAATCGAAGAATATTATCTGAAGCATTTCTATTTTTAATAAAACCTGTTTGATCAACCTGTATCAATCTAGGTAAATATTTAGCAAGTCGATTTGCTAACACTTTTGCTATTATTTTATAATCAACATTCAATAAAGAAATAGGTCTATACGAAGACACTTTCAGCGGGTCTCTATCTTTTTTCGGGATTATAGTAATTAAAGCACTAGAGCAAGATTCTGGTAACTCATACTGTTAAGTCACTTGTTGTAATACCTCCCCAAACACCAAAGATAAATCTTCATAAAAAGTTTTATAAAATTCCACCAAAAACCCATCATCACCTGGTGACTTCCCATTGGGCATTTCCAACATAGCCACCTTAATCTCCAATTATGTAAATGGTGCTTCCAAATCCATAACATCCTCCTCTTCTAATGCTGATAGTGTTTACTTAGATAAATAAGAATCAATAGAACCAATGTCCTGTTTCCCCCTCAGGAGTATATTTTTAAAAATAAAATGAATAAAACTGGTCATTAATTTCCTGAGGTTTATAGGTAACTGTTGAATTCTTTTTTTATAGCATTAATAATCCGTGAAACCTGTTCCTTCTTTATCTGCCATCCAAGTAGCTTGTGTGCCCTCTCACCCAACTCATAATAACGCTGCTTAGATCGATTAATTAAACATTCAAATTGATGTCTGCAATGTATTATAATGCAATTTCAATTTAGTCAAAGCCACTTTTTTTTATCTTCTGTCACTTCCTTCTGAAATTCCTTCTCCAATTCATCAATTTGCTTTTCTAATTCAAAGCTTTCTGCCATATACTGCTTCTTAACTTTAGTGGTATAACTAATAATCTGTCCTCTTACATAAGCTTTTAATGCATCCCATAACAGAAAATGACTTTTTACTGAATTAATATTTTCAGACAAAAAAAATCTTTTCTTTAACAAAATTAACAAACTGTTTTTTTCAACAACATTGTGTTAAATCTCCATTTATAAGATGAACATACCACTTCTGAACTTGCATCAGAAAAAAAAATAAAGAATGATCTGATATAACCCTGCTTTTATATTCTGCCTGTGATACCCTTCCTTGTAAATGTGCCAATACTAAAAAAAAATCTATTCTAGAAAATAAATCATGTCGAGACGAATAAAAAGAAAAATAATTCTCTGTAGGATTTTCCCCAAATATCCACCAAATTTAAATCTTTCATCAAGGCCCCAATTTGTTTCGCCATCTTTAATTTCTTGATACTTTTTGGGGATCTATCCAACAAATGATTCAGACACAATTAAAATCTCCCCCAACTAAAATATTTTCATTAGCTTGATTTAATAACTAAAAAGCATCTGAAATAAAACACTCATCGTCCACGGTGCTACAACCATTGTCTTAGAATTAAATGAAGTAAAAAACCACATGCCCAACTCAATCTCTCTTCAATTTCAAGTGTTCTTTTTCAGTCAAATGTGTTTCTTGTAAAAAGGCAATATCAATTTTCATTTTCTTGATATAAGTCAAAACTCGCTTTCGCTTAATTGGATTATTTAACCTCCTGAACATTAAAAGTTGCAATTTCAAATTAGACATCCTTATAAACTAATAATATAATCACTGACTACAAACTATCGCTCCCCTTCTAGTAAATGAATACCACTCTCCTCTAAATATTTTTTTAAAAGAAAATATATATAGAAAAAAATTTAATTATCCCCCCCGCCCAAAAAAACACTACCAAAAGATAGTAACGCCCTAAAAAACTGGGTGTGGTAAATGCCACTAGTAGCAGATGACTATCAAAGATTTCAGTTCTATCCACCCCCCACCCCCCCAGCCAGAAAAACATCATTCACATTAATACAATTAAATACTGTAAATATATTCAACCCAATGACTCTATTCCCAATGATTGTTCCTGATCTTCAATGTCAATAAGACTTTGTGTTAAAACCTCTTCCATTTTTTCCATTTTTCCCATTCTTCCCATTCTGCACATTTCCATTTCCATTTCCCTTCTTTTTAGGTGACGGTGGCGAAACTCTTCCATGTCCTCATAAATCCGGTAATGAATTAGCAAAAATTAATGCATCATGATCATTCTCAAAAAATTGAGATTGAAAGTTACCATAAAAGACTTTTAACACTGCAGGGTATCGAAAAGTAAATTTATAACCCTTCCGCCACAATACTTCTTTAGCCGAATTAAACTCCCGTCGTCGCCTAATAATTTCTTGATTCAAATCTGCATAAAAAAAATACTCTGTAATTTTGAATCATTGGAGATTGACTTTGTCGGGCCTTCTGTACCGCCAACCGTAATATCATTTTTCTGTCTTGATAGTTCAGGCACCGAACTAAGACCGCTCATGGTGGTTGTCCTGGTAACGGTTTCTTTTGTAATGCTCTATGTGCCCTCTCCAATACTAAACCTTCCGAAAAGAACTCTTTGCCCAACACTTCAGGAATCCAACTCCTGAAAAATTTTATTGGATCAGACCCTTCAATGTCTTCTGGAAGACCAACAATTTTCACATTGTTTCTCCAACTTTGATTTTCCAATGAATCAATTTTTTTCAGTAAGTCTTTCTTCTGGATTTCCAATCCACAAACGAATCTTCCACTTTCTCTATTTTTTCCTTATTACGTACAACTTGAATTTTACATTCAGAAAAAGCTGTTTCATTTTTTTTTAAATTTTCTTGCTCAATATCCACTGATTTAATACATTTACTGACATCCCTCTTAAGTGTAGATATATCTTCAGACATATTGGATATATCTTCAAACATATTAGATATTTTAGTTGTCACATCCTTGAGTCATTTGTTTAGACCTTCCAATTACATGTTGTTGTCATTATGAATAGCCACTTTCGAAACTTTAACTGCCTCCCTACTTCCTTCGCTGTTGTAAAATCTCCCTTTCTTCCTTGATCTCACCCAAGCTCTATTATTTCTACGATTACACTGGCATGCACCTCTGTAAACTGCTGCTCAGCCAAACTCTGATGTGCATCCTATTCTGTACCCATTCACCAAAATCTTGCTGCCTTATTAGCTCACAGTCTGCCTGTGCCCTATTAAAATTCCTGTCCCCGGCTCCATAATTCTATAGAGTATTCCTCATTCTGTCCATTGGTGATATCAACATGAGGTCATTCCTCATCGAGGAGCCAACATCATAAAGGACTCACATCGCACTGGACACAACCTCTTCTCACTTCTACATTCAGAAGTCTGGAAACATACACCTTATGGTTCAAGAACAGTTTCTTTCCAACATACCTAGATAAACAGCTCAAGTCCAAAACGTCGGTTATGTATTTTAACCTTTGCTATATAAAGGACGCTGTTTAACCTGCTGAGTTTCTCCAACATTATGTTTTTACACTTTACATCAGCTATCAGGTTCTTGAAATTCTCTTTGGTGCACTAACCATAAGCCCCTTTTCCACTGGCATCTTGACCCAGTAATTAACAGGGTATTAACCGGTTAAGGGTCCAGTGGAAAAGGAAAAGGATCAGCACGTCGGCATCAAATCATGCCGGGGTTTGACTGCCTCTACCCCTACTCAGATCTCCATTGTCAGCTGACGCTGGCTTACTGATTAAACCAGTGGAAAATGGACAACTTCATTCCATTCGATTTGAAGGTAGACTCTCCAATCCCCGGGAACGAGTTGAGTTCAGTGGAAAAGTAGTCGGTGTCCTGGTTAAATGTGGCTCAGTGGAAACAGCATAAATGGCTTCCTATCCCAATTAACTGGGATGCCAGTGGAAAAAGGGCTATAGACTGCTCTAAAGGCACAAAAGGACTGTCTGCACGATTGGAAGCTTTTTTTTTGCACAGTGAATATTTATAACTCTTATGTATTTGTTGTCTCTTTTCAATTTAATTCAATTAGTTCTCTATTATAGTGTTTCTTTACAAGTACTTGTTTGGCTACAGCAAGTAAAAATTTCAGTGCATAGTTGCATTGTACAATATGTATAACAAATACACTCAGTTTCATTGTCCGCTTCTGATTCCTATAAATCCCTTAACAAGCCACCTGATACGCTATCAATACTCACATTAGACTAGAAGTCATGATTAATAGGCTTTAAACTCCATAAAATGCAGACATGTCTCAAATTTTTCTAGCTTGGTTCCAAGGCAGTTACTGAGGGAGGGGTTTGGGCATAACCACCTTTATGGAAATTCTGAGGGGAGGAGTTACAGGTACAGGGGCAGGCCAGCCCATACAATGTGTTTGTATTAGGACACCACTAGCAGTTACACAGTGGTTCCACCACAAGGGCTTCCCAAGTCATGTTTATTATCTTCTTTGACCAAGTTTTGTGATTTTCACTTTCTCAATCTTTTCCTTAATTTGGCTTGCAATTCATTGTTTGATTACACTGGTGAAGCATTTTGTCACTTGATGTCTCTATAATGGTGATATGCAAGTGTAAAAAGCTGATTTAGCAGTGGATCAGATGATCTCAGTGTTAATAGTGGTGGGAGTGCTTTATTTGTTTTTGTTCCTAGCCAGTAGTCCAAGCAAGAGGTGTTTTGTGTGTTGATGTTGAGAGAACCGTGGTGATCATGCAGGTGAATAGCATAAGCAAAAAGCCTGTATACAGTAAAAAAATCCCTTGGTATCCTGCTCCTATGAGGATTGGTAGACAGCAGATAAGTGTATTTTCCAGTTACTTGAGACTTACCCGTACAATGCATTAATTTTTTTTTTGAAGACTTTATTTAAAATTTTATAACATGAATACAATAAAGAATTACATTTAAAGAAAAATAGAAAAAAAACATTTAAAAAGGTATGATTACAATATTACATCAGAAAACTACACAAAATAACCCCCCCCCGTTAATTGTAACACAATATTAATAGTCTAACTTAAAATTAGTCCAACCCTCCCCCCAAAATAAAGAGTGAAGAGTTAATAAAATTGACAATATTATATATGAAAAAAATACCCACTTACAAAAAAGAGATAAAACTTAACCTAAAAAAATTCTAACAACAACAAAAAAAAATTGTCAATACTAAAATATCACACTTAAACATATATTTAAATCAAACTTAAATGCATATAATTAGCAAACGGAGTCCACTTTAACTTATAAAAAGACATCTTATCCTGAATTGAAAAAGATATCCTTTCCATAGTCAAACAAAATTTCATTTCCAAATACCACTTATCTAAAGTTAGTATATTTCTTTCTTTCCAAGTAAGTGCTATACATTTCTTAGCCACAACTAAAGCTAAATAAATAAATGAAATCTGATAATCCTCTAAACCTAAATCGATTAATGATTGCATGTTCCCTAATAAAAATATATCGGGATCTAATACAAGATGGATATTATATAAACTGTTAAAAACAGATTGAATACCTTTCCAAAACTGTTGCCATCGATCACAAAGCCAAACAGTATGCAAAAAAATATTGGCCGTCTGATCACATCGAAAACAAGAATCCAACTTACTAAAACCAAATTTTTTAATTTCTCCGGCGTTAAATATAGCTGATGAATAAAATTATAATTAATAATCGCTAGTCTAGCATTAATTAATTTCCGAATACTATTCTGACAAATTTCCATCCCCTTACAATGCATTAATAGTAAACAATTTAAAAGATAATACTATACTGAACTTACACAGAACAAATTTCACTTACATAAACCTTAAAGCATTTTACTTTATTTTCAGTCATATTCTCTGAAAGCATTTAACTGTCATTCCATCAGCAGGTTCCACCCCTCCATGGAGCCGCCTGAAAGATGAACAATAACATTATAGATAATGAACTCTCTCCCCCCCCCCCCCACCCCCACAAAGTTTACAGATAAAGCCTCTGACTGGGGTGAACCTTACTAAACAGGGACAAGAAAAGGGTGACCCCAACAGTGAGCGGCATCAACCAACTCTTCGTCCTGGGTGACAACACTGCTGTTTCACACAATTGTATTCAAACAGCCTCAAACCGTGCATCTTGGCACCTCACAGTTCGGCGGGCAGCAACCTCCTTTGAAGAAGACCGCAGAGCCCACCTTACTGACAAAAGACAAAGGAGGAAGAACCCAACACCCAACCCCAACCAACCAATTTTCCCTTGCAACCGCTGCAACCGTGTCTGCTTGTCCCGCATCGGGCTTGTCAGCCACAAACGAGCCTGCAGCTGATGTGGACATTACCCCTCCATAAATCTTCATCCGCGAAGCCAAGCCAAAGAGAAGAGATTCAAACAGCTGCTACGAGCACAGCAGGAGAGAGGCACTCCACTAGCTGAATATTTGCTCCCATTTTCACCAAAGGTTTATGTGTTACTTCAGAAAACATTTACTTTTATAATTTTAAACAGGTATTTTTTATCGTTATAATTTTTTAAAATTTGTTTGTTTTCCTCAATATTTTTGCTGGTTGCTTGTATTCTGGAACCAGGAGTTTTACTGTATATAGGAGAGGAAGGGAAATTGCCAGAAATTTAGCTGGTTTCGCAGAAGTCATGTATGTGAATTGATCTGACAACCTTCCTAGTGATTGATGAGCAACTGAGCCTTTTGGATCAGGATGATTCCAGTTGGTTCTTTGTTAAGCACACAGGTACAGGAAAAAGTCTGAATCTGATCTTGGCATCACCAGCAAAAACTCAACCATGTTCTTGCTGTAGTTCAATTTGTCAGACTCTTCTTATAGAGCAGTGGTTCTCAACCTTTTTCTTTCCACTCACATACCTCTTTAAGTAATCCCTATGACATTGATGCTCTGTGATTAGTAAGGGATTGCTTAAGGGGGTGTGTGAGTGGGAAGGGAAGGTTGAGAACCACTACTCTAGACCCAATTGTTACTGAAATATTTTGCTTGAGAAAAATTGTTATTGGCCCATTTCCTTTGGTGATGAAACTGTGAACATAACGAGTCAATTAGGTACGATTAAGACAGTAGTTTTCAAACTTTTTCTTTCCACCTGCATATCCCCTTAAACAATCCCTTACTAATCACAGACCAGAGAATACTTGAAGTGGTATGAGAGTGGAAGAAAAAAGGTTGAGAACCACTGTTTTAGAGTATATATCTGTGTCAGTGGTAGTTGGCTATGGAGCTGAAGGTCAACTGCCATTGGCTGCTGATGTTTCTTGTCTGTGACTCTCCTACGAGGTGCCTGCCAGTAGGCAGTTTGCCTCTCAATGCACCAGTGTGCAGCATTGCCTTCAGCCGTGACTGAGAGGCCACTGAGCACAAAGACTCGTACTTTAAATGGCCACAATCTTCATTTAGTTTTCTTACTTGAGTGCTCCAATAATAATTGACTGTAGTCTGGGAACTTCCTCACAGACACATGGCTGGCACTATTTTCCCAAATGAGTACCAAGAAGCAACTGACTTACCATATTTGTTGTATACTCCACTGTGGGTCATTGTGCAATTGGAGTAATTCTTAGACTGAGGTTCAGCATACTTCTTGCCCTCACAAAGTTTCAAAAACAAAATATTATGTGTAATATTTCTTATTTGAAAGCAGTAAATTGTGAAAGGAATTTCACAACCAGAGTCTTAAAGAAATAGACTATGCATTTCATTCAAAATATTAGCCTTGGTTTCTCTTTAATGAACATTAAGGATATTGCTAGATTTAACATCCTTGCACAGAATATTTTGGTGTGTGATTGACTGCCTACAAGTAATTAGACGCGAACAGACATAAATAAAGAGAACAGGTCATCTCAAGTGCATCGTACATTTAACTCTAAAACTTGCTCCCTTAATTCTGTGTGAACCCGACCGATTATGAAAATTGTTTTCTCCATGGCTTCTGTTTGAATCAGTCCAGTCAGTGGGATTAAAGGTTGATCTGTGCTCTTCTTTAATGGGCCCTTGTAAAACTGATGAGTTTTTGAATCCTCAAGTATTTGCTGGTCAATAATAGCCAGAAGACAAGAATACTGCTGGAAGATGCTGATAATCTGAAATAAAATAATAAATGCAAGAAATTCACAACTAATTAGGCAGTATATGTGAAGAGAGAAAGTTAACACTATTTCTGTATCTGCAGATGTTCTTGACCTGCTGGATATTACCAGCATTTTTGGTTTGCATTTGACATTATGAAACTAAATTTCAATCCCACTTAAGGAAGCAACATTAATGCTGAGCTGAAGTAAAACACGTAAGTCTTCAGACACTGACTGAAGTAAAAAACACAATTCTGTAGAAACTCGGCGAATTAGACAGTGTACTTTCACTTGTCATTAGTTAGGATGCATCCTTTAAGGGTGAAGGGTCTGCCGGAGCTGCTGAATGGCGCCACTGCTGTTGGTGCAGACCCGCAGAGAGTGAGGAGACATAGCCCACCTCTGCAGGGTTCTACTGCCCATTTTGACTACCAACAGCTCCCTTAAGGCTTTTAACAGTCTGTTAAAGGATCCAACGGTAGTTTATTTTAAAATCCTGTGAATGCAGAGTCTGGGCCCAAGATAGCTACGCCTGTGTACGACAGTTGCCTCGAGGGGTTGCAGACTTCAGGGTAGCAGACCAGAGCACCAGGAAAGAGGGAGAACATTCTCTTTTTGAGAGAGAGAAGTAGAGGAGAACACCCTGCGAGATGGTGATCCGGCAGCAGACTAATAAGGGGCTCTGCGTCTGAAGAACACTCAGGAGGCGGGCTGTTGGCAACTTGAGATGAGGAACCCACATGGGCTGTGGGCATCTACGGTCAAAGCATATACACTAGGCTATGTACTACTCATGGCTGGCTGAAGGTGTACCAGATATTGGACCCAGCATACGAGAGAATGCCAAGGGTGCTGAAGACTTCCTGATCTGGAGCTCGAGATGCCAATGGTTTGGACTGATGTGTGTGATTGCGGAGGCTGCCACAGATGCTCGGTAGCTCTGGGGAGACTCCCTTTTGCTTCTCTTTCTCTGACTGTAAGAATCGCTTAGCAATTTCTGCTGATGGAGAATCTGTGATCGTTTGTGATGCATATGGTCTTCTAGGAGTGTCTTAACACTGATGCTGAGTGCTCACTATGGGAGGACATTCCATTCACCATCAAGAGTGCTAACATTGTTAAGATCTAAATCAGGTATTAAATAAAATCACAAAAAGCAACATACCAAAAAATCCAGAGATCTTTCTTCTAAGTAATATATGAAATAAAGAATTAGGCCTCAAACTGGATGAAGCGCAAAAATGATGTATTATGATAGCCTTAGCTGTAGCAAAAAATGTATAATGTCAACTTGGAAATCAGAAGAGAGCATGAGAGTACAGCAATGGTACATAGAAATTAATAAATGTATTCTATTGGAAAAAATAACATATAATTAAAAAAATAAAGTCACGTTATTTGAACAAATTTGGGAACCGTACATGGAACACAACAGAGAGGGCCTACCGCAGACCTCCACCCCCTAAAATGACAGAATGAGAAGACAAAATGAACTGACCCAGTGTGTAAAAGTAGATGACACAATTGTCTTGTTTATTTTCATTGTGTGATGACATTGTTTAATGGGTTATTGTATTGTATATGTTGAACGTTTAATGGGTTTGGAGGGGGGTGGGAAGGAGGGTGGGAAGGAGGGAGGGAAGGTAGGGGGAAAAAAAGGGGAGAAAATGCCAATGTGTATATTCAAGAGGGAAATGTTTGTGTGTATTTTGATTGATATGGTTCATAGTGTGAAAAATTTAAAAAAAATTAAAAAGTGCTAACATGGTTGAAATCTAAATATCTTGAAATAGTTTTTTTTTGTTAAACATGGGCCACACCAGTAGGTCATTTTCCATCAAATGAGCAGCTTCATTAAAGACACATCTACTTTAGCTGTCAAGAGAACACTCCACAATGCATGCAGTAAGATCAGCCCTCTACCTTTAAGTGCTTTTGCTGTAAACTTGATAATTTTACTGTTTCTTTGGCAATGCTTCGATCAAAGCTGATGTGTATAAAATAGACAAAAGCCAGTAAAAGTATCAGTAATTGAGTGGGTCTGGAAGATTTGTCAAAATATGTGAGGAGCTTCAAACAGCAAGTTGTTGCTGAAATGCTGTGATGCGTTATGTGGACAGGAAAGAGCTAATTTATGCTAGCATATGGTTCCTTGGGTCCCAGCAACACTCTGCCCACGTTCCTCATCTTTGTGCGAATGAAGCAGTTGGTGTTACTGGAGTTTTTAACCGTGACTCATCATTGCTCATCCCATTCCGGATTTCACTGTGCATTCTAAAATGGATTGAAGTAGAATACGGAGAAATAGAGACTTGAATTTTGAAACTCGCCAGGGGTGTCAGAGGGAGAAGTCACTGATGCCCTTTTCCATAATGATGCTGTGTTGCCTTGTCAACGCTTTTGAATTTCACCTACCCACATTATTATGTAATCTTAAAATTAGAATAATGCATCGCGCTTGGATAAAGTGTTGACCATTAATTTAAGACTGGATTTCTAAAGCAGTGGTGAAAATCTCGGTAATTGTGGCAAAAGTTAATTTGGCTTACATATTTTTCCATTTTATGAAAGGCCTTATTAATTCATGTAATCATGTTTCCAGCTTAAATCAGCACATGGCCTGTTGAGGAGGTTGCTGTAAAAGTATTTATAACTCATTTCAAATAGTATGTTTATAGTAATGGCTCTTACAGAGAACAGTGGGGAAGGGAGGCCCTTGCAACTCATTTACCACTCAAACAGTTATTCACTTAACTTTGCAAAAAATTACTTCACACAATTAGCACTTAAGGCAGTTGATCAGAATACAGCCCTTCAGAACAATTTTTCCCCCCACTAAAAAGCAATAAAAGAATATCTGTTAACATAGGTAATTACATTTTAAACATGTGTTCTGTGCACTGTTACATCACAAACCAGCAGTAATGGAAATTCACCAAGGCAATGATATTTTTTTCTTTTAAAACACTATATTTATTAGTAACTACTAATGATATAACACATTAGTCAAATCAAAACCAGCGCACGTATGTCTGTGTGTGTGTGTGTGTGTGTGTGTGTGTGTGTGTGTGAGAGAGAGAGAGAGAGAGAGAGAGAGAGAGAGAGAGAGAGAGAGATCCAAACCATTACAAATTAGCCACAATTCTGGAAAGTCATTCCAAAGTTGAGTCTTAGAAATCCATTGTCAAAATGCAGGCTTTTAAACTGATGTACAGAAGTAATCACAAATGAGATGGGAGAAACTGAGTGATTGGACTGCCAAAAACTCACGAATCCTTGTCGAGTTTCTTCTAGGGAAATATCTTTTTGTACAAACGGTTGACACAACTCCCCTTTTTCTTGCATGGGGGAAACAAAATGCGTGAATTCCACAATGCTTCCAAATCCCAGGTATGGGTCAATCAAAATGACCATTACTCTAGACACAATCCAAAGCAGCAATTCGCTTTTTCCTGACAGGGAGAATCAGCCAAATTGTCTATGATCACACAGAGTCATTCCTGCTCAGTGTTCAATGAGATGGCCGCTGGTCAAATGTGCTGTTTAGTGTTCCACATACATGACTCCCTCACCACCTGTGTCCCTGGAAAAAGTAACAAATGTTCTTTTTCCTCTCCAAAGTAGTGAATTTGAGTACAGCTTGTTCTAGCTGTTGCCACCCAGTCTCTCCACAGTTGTGAATGGCTGCAGCCTGCACGAGCCCTTAAAGTGGTACTCACATTAAATGAAACTGGAGCTCATAATAGTACTTTTTTTAAACTATCAACCTCCTCTCATAAATTATTATTGAAATCACTTATTATTGGAACATAAAAAGAACACACAGGAGCAGGTCATTTGATCCCTCGAACCTGCTCTGCCTTTCAATATAAGCATGCCTGATTTGATTGTTGGCCTCAGTTCCACGTTCCTGTCTGATTCCCAACCTTTAATTCTCCTGCAGTCAAAAGTTCCATTTTCCTCAGCATCCACAGTTCTCTGAGGTTCTAAAGGTTCATGGTTTCAGGAAGAAAGTCAGCTCAGTCTTCAGTGGCTGGCCCTGTTATTTTCCCTAAGGCAATGCCACAAGGGGAAATGAGCTCATACATCTATTCCCTTTCAAGCTCTTCCTATTTTTTTTCAAACTCCGGAGAATGCTTTCTAAGACAGATGAGGGCAGTCCTGTTGAAACAGTCCTGACGAAGGGTTTTGACTCGAAACATCAACCATACTTTTTCTCTCACTGATGCTATTCGACCCCTGTAATTTTTTTTCAAAATGTTCCCTAATTCTACCCAAAAGGGTTTCACCATGGCACATAGCCACGTTGAATGGACAAAAGTTCCTGTTTTTATGCCACATCTAAAACACAATTCAGGGATTTCTGGTTTAACCTTATGAAAATTTTGTGGCGCTAGGTATAGCTGGTGCAAAAAATTGTATTGCACCAGCCTATATCTGGTATTAATAACCGCTGTCATGCTGTCCTGACAGAAGTCAGACCGGCATCGTTCAGGAATTGTAGTTCCTAAATCTGACTCCCAAATTTGCCTCGCTTTATGGAGACCTGGTTTCAGGCTCTTGCTTTGGAATAGGAGATACATAGCCAAGACAAATTTACTTTTGATCCCCCTTCGAATTAGAGCCTCCACGTCACTACACAGTGGCAGGATCATAGACAGCCCTAATTTGTCCCTCAAAAAGGATCTTAATTGAAGGTAGCAGAAGGTCTTGTTTGAAAAATCTAATTTGTTTGCTTGAATGACATGAGCTGCCCCTTCTCATAACAGTCCTCAAATCACCTGATCCCTTTCTGGCACCAGGTGTCCAGGATCTTGTTACCCTTTATCATAGGGATTAATTTGTTCTGGGTTAGTGGCATATTAGGAGACAACCTTACATTTAACCCAATAATCTGGTTTATTTTTTGCACGTTTGGATTATATGCTTTAGTATCGGGATGTCTGTTTTTTGCATATTAATTTAGAATCCCACATGGTATCTTCTCCCTTACCATGTGTAGCCACTCTCTCTTAAAGAATAGAGTGACATTTGTAATTTTCCAGTCCTTTGGAAACATTCCTGACTAGCAATTCCTGAAAAATCACTACTAATGCATTCACAATCTTTTCATCTATCTCTTACAAAACTCCGGAGTGTAATCCATCCAATCCAGGTGACTTATCCACCTTCCGCTTCTCGAGCATCTTCTTCTTAGTTACAGTGACTACATCCACTCACATAGATCAGTAGGTCTGTTTCAGTGCTACACAACTCTTTGACTAAATATTATTCTCTAAATAATCAGGCTAAAATATTCCATAATGTTTCAGACATGGTCTCACCAAACACCCGCAAGTGTAACAATGATCTGGAGTCTTGGGAGAATTATACTTGCATGAATAGTCTAATTATTAACACATAATTAGAGAAGTTGCTCATGCCACAAGTGAGGATCATTGCACATCATAAAATGGACTCGAGCCTTTGATTTGGAAAATGAAAGTTGCTGGGCTGTAGGGGTCCTTTTTTAAAAACAAATTTTTGGGTAACATTTCTCCCAATTATTGAGAATTTTTCTGCCAATTTATTTATTTTGATTACTGCATCCATGCTCAGTGTTTCTTTTGCTCTTTCTTCCCCTTTCCCCTCTCACCCTTACTCCCTGTTTACCCCTTTTGTCTCTCTCTCTCTCCTTGCTCCTCTCTAACTTTCTCCTGATTTCTTTGTTTTATGCCTTTGCAAGTCCATTGAAGTATTGTTTTTTATGTCTAGTTGAATCATTTACTGAATGAATATGAAATTCTAGCCTGCCCTCATCACGACAAACTTGGGGTTCTGAAGAAATTCCCTGTTAACCCAGCTTTCTCTTTCAAGCCAAAAGTTTAGGATATAAGAGACCATCTTATTCTTTGTAAGTCCTGTGAAACTAACTTAGTCTGCTAACAAAATATATGATTGTATCAACTTGTAATAATTTAAAAAGATGAACACAGAATACTATCTCAGAGTACTTTATTGTTCCTAGTTTACCTTTCCTTTGTGAAGCCATAAAATTAAGCTTTCTGTTGCGCATATTCCAGCATTAATGAGCTTCACAAGTCGACCTGCCTGCAAGCAGGAAGACCACCAGGCAGCTGACAGCCAAGCCACCTGGTTTACGGACTTTATTTTAATTTCAATGTCAAGGGTTGTCCCCATGAAGCAACTTCAAGCATTCTACATTTAAACAATGACAGAATTTATCAAGAGTGTTAGGTTTTCAGGGCATGTCATCACAACATTTTTGAGGCTCATTTACTTAAATAACAAACAAAATTAAAAGATTAATGCAGAAGAAACATTGGGCTCTGTGTAGATTTGACTGATGCCATTCTGTGTTAATTATAGTTTTTGCATTTGCCTGAGGTGGCTGAAAAAACCATCTGTGCAAGGTTTAACCCTCAAGTCTAGACACTGTTCATTACGCAACGTATTAATTTATTTAAAAAATTTTTTATAAACAAATTAGTTTTGCAACCATGAAATGGAGCAATGACTGAAGTTGAGATGATGGTTGTATTTTTTTTCATTCCATTGCTACCTCGTGTTGAGGAGAAAAATGCCTTGCTTCTTATTCAGACCAGATAGAGGAAGCACAGTGACAGGGTGGGCTGAATAGAAAATTGCCAAGCAACATTGCAAGACCACTGTAACCTGTGAGGTTGCAGGTGTGAATTAGCTGTGTCAACAGAGGGTTGAAATTGTATTTGGAGCCTCAGATTACTTTTGCACGTAGCTATCTCTGAGAAATAAGTGTTGCAGATGGGTGGCATGGTTAGTTAGCATTATGTGATTACAGCACGAAATATCCGGGCTCGAATCCAGTACTGCCTGTAAGGAGTGTGTATGTTCTCTTCATGGCCTGCATGGGGTTTCTCTGAATTCTCCAGTTTTCTCCCACCCTCCAAAATTTACGGGTTAGTAGCTTAATTGGGTGTCATTTGGGAGCATGAGCTCATGGGCTAGAAGGACCTTCTACCATGCTGTGCTATTGAAACATTTTAAATAATGTGCATAAAACCTTGTACATTTCTTTACTGAATTGGAGATCTGATTCTGACTTCCAAGCCTGGAGTGCAGTTTGTCAGCTGACTTTAGTATAAATTTGGAGTCGTATTCTGGATCCCAGGTCCAAAAACAATTAATTTTAGGTGCACCATGCATTAAAATGTAGCATTGTCTGGGTTGGCCTCTGTAAGGTAGGATATCTGCATTGTAAATCTGTCTGGAAGCCTGCATTTACATCATAATGTATATGTGTCATCTCACCCTCTTAGGACCATTGTGCATTGCTCTTGATCTATGTTTGGAACTTCCCTTCTTAAATAGTACTGAACAATACAAATATATCTTGGCCTTGGCTGTACCTGGATTAGAATTCTTTGAGGAACTCCAGTTATTTTAAAAGCCTGATGTGATTGTTTTGCTTATTCTTCCCACCTTCCAGCTTTCTAAATATGGGATAGTAATGCAACAGGTAATTAAATAGGAAGGTATAATCATTTGAATGTTATTAACAGCAGAGATTCCAGAGTCGGAGCCAGTCTGTAGTGCATTACAATCTTGGTTAAATATACATTGAATTTCTCAGTAAATACTGACTAACATTCTCCTGTAGTAAGGAATGCAGCCTGTTCATTTTCATCCCTTTGGGCAATAACATTCTTTGGAATTAATCCTTATGCAAGGAGGGAAAACTATGATTAACTCTGGGCAAATGTGAATGGTGGTGTTTGATCTGCTGGTGAGTTACACATTGCTTCTCCCCTGTGCATGACTGGAGTTTGGTCTGGGCAAATGTGAATGGTGGTGTTTGATCTGCTGGTGAGTTACACATTGCTTCTCCCCTGTGCATGACTGGAGTTTGGTGTTTGGTTACTCATTACATCCGGGGCGTGGGCTGTGTTTGGATATAATTCCCATGAGCTCCTCCTAATGTAAACTGCGAATTGCATTGATTTTTTTTAAGGCAAATCTCTTTTCGGTCTCTTTTTGACAGTAAGTCCTTTCATCCCACAACAAAGTTAGATCTGTGTAAATGGGTAAGAAGCAGACAAAGAAGGCACTCACTAATCGTTCATTGCAGCTGTATTATAATGCAACTGCTGTAAATGCCATGAGCTTTTACTGTGCTGCCAGTGGTTCTTTTGTAAAGTGCAGTCTTTGGAGATAAAAGAGTAGTAGCATCGTATAGCACAGAAACGGGCCCTTTGGTGCACAAAGTTTTTGCTGACCGGCAAACACCAATACGCATTGGAACAAGAGTAGGCCATCTGGCCTATCGAGATTGATCTACCATTTAATGGCTGATCTAGCCATGGACTCAAATCCACTTACCAATGTTTCCCATCTGCCTTTAATTCTACTATTATCAATAATCTATCTAACTAACTGTTTTCTTGGAGCGGGAAGTTCACAGATTCTTTGTTCTCTGGAAAAAGTAGTTCTTCCTCATTTCTGTCCAAAATCTACTCCCTAAATCTTGAGGCTTTGTCCTCTGATTCTGACAGTTTCTTGATTCCATCTTGTTTTATATTCCTTCCATATTTTTATATGTTTCTATAAGATCCCCTCTTATTTTTCTGAATTCCAGTGAGTATGGTTTCAGGTGATGCAATGGCTAGCAAGTTCAAGTTTATTTATCATCCAATTGTACAAGTGCAACTTGACGAAACAGCGTTCTCCAGTGCTTGGTGTAAAACAGGCAGAATACACATACAGACAAATAATATATATACACAGTATAATACAAATATTAAAATAAATAAATGTATTGTTAAATAAATAGTCACGGAGGGTTTTTGTGAGCACTTCAGTGGCTGTTCGACAGTCTCACTGCTGATGGGATGAAGCTGTTTCTCAGCCTGGTGGTTATGGCTCTGATACTTCAGTACTTCTTTCCCGAAGGGAACAGCTGGAAGATGCTACATGCAGGGTGGTAGGGATCCTCACTGATTTTGCGAGCTCTCTTTAGTCAAAGATCCCGGTAAATCACATCAATGGGTTGGGGGGCGGGGTGGAGGGAAGATCCCAGTGATCGTCTCTGCCGCTCTTATGGTCCTGTGGATTGACCTCCAATCTGATTCTCTACAGCAACTATACCACACTATGATGCAGCCAGCCGGAACGTTCTCGTTGGAGCTTCTGAAGAAATTTGACAGGATGGAGGCTGGTAGCCTTGCCTACCTTAGTCTTTTCAGGAAATGGGGTCACTGTTTCACCTTCCTGACAAGTGAGGAGATGTCATGTGTCCAGGATAGGTCACTTCTTAAGTGGACTCCAAGTAGCGTGGTGCTCTCTACTCTCTCCACTACTGAGCTATTAATGGGTTAGAGGGAGTTCATCCTTAGTCCTCCTAAAGTCCACTACCATCTCCTTTGCCTTATCCACGTTGAGACTTGAGTTGTTATTCTCATGTCATATCGGGAGATTTTCCACCTTTTCTCTGCGGTGTGACTCATCATTGTTGCTGATGAAGTCAATGACTGTCATGTCATCTGAAAACTTGATGACTGCTGGAGTTGGATCTGGCATTGCAGTCATGGATAGGAAGGGTCAATAAGAGTAAGCTGAGCACACAGCCCTGAGGTGTGCCAGTTCTTTGCGTGATGGTGCTCGACGTTCTGGTTCCAACCTGACACACTATGGTCTTTCTGTTAGATCCAGAATCTAGTTACAGAGAGGGGTGTTGAGGACAGATTCTCCAACAGCCTCTGGGGTATAATTGTATTGAACACTGAGCTGAAGTCAATAAACATCAGCCTGGTGTATGATGCGTCGTTCTCCAGAAGCGGAGGGGCAAGGCTATAACATACTCAGTGCAACAGTCCTGTCTGTAGGCAAATTAAAATAGTTCTGGGAAGAGCATTTTGATACTTTCCATCAACAGACACGCAAAGCATTTCATAATGGCGGAAGTCAGTGTGACTGGACGGTAGTCATTGAAGCCTATTACGGATGTGCTCTTTGGTACCAGGATTAAAGTGGCTGTCTTAAAACTGACAAGAACGATGGACTGCTGCAAGGACATGTTGAAGATGTCTCCTTTCTTGAAGATGGTCTCTAATTTGTGTCTGGAGGATCTCTTTCACAGGTTATTGCAAAGTGTGTCACAGAACTGTGTTTGCATTAGGATCTATTAACGTTTAGAAGAGTCATTTAAGAAGATGCCTCGGTCAGTTGTTTGCATTAGGATCTATGTAACGTTTAGAAGAGTCATTTAAGAAGATGCCTCGGTCAGTTGTTTGCATTAGGATCTATGTAACGTTTAGAAGAGTCATTTAAGAAGATGCCTCGGTCAGTTTTTTGCACAATCCTTCAGGACCCGACCGGATATGTTGTCTCATTCCCGCTGCCTTGTGTGGGTTCACCATGGATTGGGTTCTGTTCACTTCAGCCAGGCTTTGCAAGGGGCCCTTTCATTGGGGGAGATGGAGCTTTATTTGGTGTCAGCCTGTTCTTCTCATTGAACTGTGTGTAGAGGGTGTTAAGTCTGTCCAGAAGGGAGGTGCCACTTTAGATTCGCAAAGTTGTCTTGTAATAGATTTAATCCCTTGTCACGCACTCCTCGTGATGCTGATGTCACACAGTGGACTTTGAATATTCTGTGTGTGCTCACAATTTGCCTTGCAGTTACACAGGAGAGTTCAGCTCTGGCTGATTTTAGTATCCTCCTGTCTACTATTGTTCTGGAGGCAGCATCACAAGCTCTGAGAAGTGCATGGACCTCTGCATCCATCCATGATGTCTGGTTAGCACTGGTTGTGTAGCATTTGATTTAGTTCAGGAGACCAAATACTTGCATTCTACTCCCTGTATAATTGTAAAAAGAGATTCCTTTTCCTGTGTGAAAAACTTCTCGTAATGAAGATCAAGGTACCATTGGCCACTTTAACTGCTTGCTTCAAATGCATATTTGCTTTTGGTGAATGATGTACAATAACATCCAAAAAGCACCTTTATATATTAACATTTCCCAATCTAACATAATTTTATTAAAAAATCAACCTTCTAATTGTCCAACTGAAGTGAATAATATGATACTGCAACTTATTAAACCTGTCTAAATAATGCATCCACTTCACAAATCACAATCCTATTCATGTTTGTATCACCAGCAAACCTAGAAATATATTTGGTTCCATCATCCAAATCATTTATCCATATTGCGAATAGTTTAGGATCAAGCATTGATTTCTATTTCTCGTTTCTCTTTTAAAACTACTCCATAAAATCTATCCTGGAAAGAAAAGTAGCTACATTGGCAGCTACTTTTGTGACTCAATATCAGCTTGTCTTTGCTTAATTGCACAAGGTGGTAGAGAGGTTTGGTATACCCAGGATCAAGGGTTTCATCATCTCGAGAATCTTGCACTGAGCTTGTGTATTTTTCCATTGTTGGCCTGTACTGCCCTGATTGCTGCAGTTCCAAGGACAGTGTTCCTTGAGAGTTCAACACCTTCTGTAAGATCAGGTTCTCTGTGTCTCTGAATAGATGGAATCACACTGTGGTTTGGGAAACAGCTCTTCAACCAAGATCTTAGTGATAACCTTCTGTATGGCAGACACCACGAAGAACCCTCTGTAGTTATTATTGCTAAATTTGTCTCCTTTCTTGAAGATGGTCTCTAATTTGTGTCTGGAGGATCTCTTTCACAGGTTATTGCAAAGTGTGTCACAGAACTGTGTTTGCATTAGGATCTATGTAACGTTTAGAAGAGTCATTTAAGAAAGATGGTACATCCACTACAAATCCAGCCTCAGTACAAACTGTTGGCAAGCAAGGCCATCTCACCACCACAATGCTTTCCTCAGTCGTTCTTGCTGCAATAAGTTTTAGAGTATGAATAACCTGAAGGACATTTTTTTTCCAATTCAGCTCACATCACTAGTGTTCCAGAACTGCAGCTAACCCTTCTACAACCATTGAGCTACAAGGTGCATTCGATGCTTGGGTTTCCATACATTCACAGGCAGAGGCCCAAGGTGTTATCAGTTCAGTCACTGAAATAGATAATACACTCAACATCCTTGAAACAATAATCCTCTGCCAACCTTCCTGGATGTACAACATTATCCTCTGACAATAAGATTCTGGAAAACATGAAACATTTCCAACATCTTTGTGAACCACCTCTCAGCTAAATCAGAAGTCAGTGATGAAATTCACCATCACTTTTAGTAGGCCTGCACAGCTATTGGCTGTTTGAAGAGTAAGACTCCATATCCTCTGCAAAGCTCAAGGTCAGCGGTGTCCCTTGGCATTTTGTATACTTCTGAGTAATGGAGCAGAATGGAGGTCTTTCTAATGTCTCAAAAATATCCTTCAAAATCCATTAGCCAAATAAGAAAACTGGCATCAGTATTCTATTTCCAGTTGATATCTCCAGCATTAAGGGTCTAATTCAGTGGTTTTCAACCTTTTACTTTTCACTCACATATCACTTTAACTAATCCTTATGCCATAAGTGCTCTGCAATTAGTAAGGGATTGCTTAAGGTGGTATGTGAAAGGGAAAGGAAGGTTGAGAATCACTGCTCTAGACCCAATTGTTACTGAAATATTTTGCTTGAGAAAAATTGTCATTGGCCTATTTCCTTTGGAGTTATGAGGACCATGCACATAACAAGTCAATTTTCAAACTTTTTCATTCCACTCACATACCACCTTACTAATCATAGAGCACCTATGGCATAGGGAATACTTAAAGTTTTATGTGAGAGGAAAGAAGGTTGAGAACCACTGGATTGTTCTCACTTAGTTCCCTGGGTCAGACTATGTTATTCATTATTCCAATCCCAGACTTATAGAACAGGCACTCCTTTCCAAGCTCTGTCAATGCAAGAGATTATGCAGATAGAACAAACAGTTGAGGCTTGTATGCAACATATCCCCGAAGTAACGCAGCATCTAGACTGCAACTGGTCAGACTAGAGAAGGAGCATTCTGGATGGCATAGAGTGTACAGAATTCCAGAACAAACAGTGGAAAGAATGCACCTCCTCCCAAGACTGTTAAACATCTCCTTCCTCCACATGTGACCAGTATCTATGGGTCCCAAATTGGCCTCATCATCAGTCACCTCTTATGAAAAGCACAGGAGGCAAGTCATCTCAATCTCAGGGAACTGTGCACTAAGTATCTCCACATAGAGTCAAAAACTAATCTTTGATTTAAGGCACTGTAAAAAATAGGGACACTGCAGGAAGAATGTATGGAAAAAGTCTATAATTGTCCTAAATCTATCCAAGAACTAGAATAGATTGTCCTAAGATCTTAATTTACAGCATTATAATCAAGCAGAATGTTAATTTTAAAAAAAATGTTTTGTCACCCTTGTCTTAGATTGCTGCAATGACCTAGTCGATTAGAAACTGGAAAGGCAATAGGGTGAACCCTTTTGTGGTTAACTATGATTCTGGGGATGATTGGTTTGAAACCGGTATATGCCTTTCTGCTGTTTAAATGCATAGTGGGCAGCAGGTGTGGTGTGCAAAGAGCATAATCTCCAACTGAGAATTTACTTCATAGAATGAGTTGTAGTGTTTCAGCAGACAGCTTCACAATTTTAAACCAAAATTTGAAATATCGGGATTATTATTTCTATAGCACTGCTTTTCTGTAGGGCGGCTTACAATTTGACGGGGAGGACTCATACTGCATGAGATTTTTTAAAAAAACTATAAAGCAGAGCTGATTGATATTTTAAGCATCTCGAAAAGTGAGGATGGCTTTAACCAACGCAGCAGGTCATTAAACAGAGAATCCGAGCAAAATATTGCTGTCCCCAAAATCAGGAGTCCTCGTCTTGACCAATTTATTTTCTTTCTGGCTTTTGAGCTAATGTCCCTTTATGGTATGTTATGGTATGCAAGGATCACGCTGCCTCTCTCTCTCTCTCTCTCTCTCTCTCTCTCTCTCTCTCTCTCTTTCCCTCTCCCTCCCTCCCTCCCTGCCCATCTCTCTCTCTCTCTCTCTCTCTCTCTCTCTCTCTCTCTCTCTCTCTCTCTCTCGCATCAACTTGCTTTCTTCTGCTTTGATGTTTTGAAACCAGGAACAGGAAGCATTGAAGTCTGGTATGGGTTCAGTGGTAGTACTGCACGTTGGAAAGGATGCCGGCTGTTGTCAAGCAGAAGATTTCCAGATGCTTTTGGCCCTGCATATGAGCATGTCAGGAGCTGCTTGTGCTGGCAACGTGAATGGTGATGCAAGTCACGACTGTCCTGAACCATTCATTCCTGTATTTGCCAACCTTTATTCTTAATTCCCTGCAGGTGGTCGTTCCTAGCCCGGAAGGGAAGGTGTGAAGGCGCCGGAGGTCCCGAGTGAAGATTCCCACACGGGCTAGCTGGCCAATAATCGCAGCCATACTGTCACCATTGGGATCTACCAGGAAGGACTTTCTCACGATTGTGCACGTTCGTCTGCCTTGGGAAGGACGTTGGATTTTCCCCACACTGGGATCTGAAGCCTGGGTTCTGTTGTCACTGAGGGACCATTTAACAGTGGACTGTAAATCATGAGTGAATTCTGGTTGTGTTTCAATTGCTGTATTGCAGAACAGCCTCAACCGGTAAGTGTGACCTAATTATGACAACACTTTTTTCAAACAAAAAAGATCTCTGAGCAAACTTGAATCCTAATAATCAAACAGGCTGGAGGGGGGGGGGGGGGGTGGGAAAGAGGTCAAAATATCTTGAGTTTGACAGATTTTGGATGTAAGCAACAATAACAGTTGTGTCTGGTGAAGAGGAGGGTTGAAATGGATCAGGATGACATTAGGTCCTTTCATGCAGTGCAAGAGCCTGACTGTAAAGGCAGAGGTTCTCCACCCTTACGTCGGGAGACTTGCATCTATGAATGTGCCGTGGCCGGCTCCGAGGTGCCGACTGCAATCCCACTTAGGGTAGGATCATCAGTGGAGCGCTGTGCCTTGTCACCTCACATGAATGTACCGCCACTGCAAGCAAATGTTTAGGGGTTAGCTGATGATGTCGCGATGGTGCCGTCAGCCCGCGACCCATCTCCCCAATCCCTCCCACCCATTCACCCCTCTCCCTCCATGACCCGCTCAGGGCAGGGGCAGCCAGTGCAAACTCTGGCAGCCCCGCCAGTCACTCCGGCATCCCACCAGGCCGCTTTGACCGTCATGGCTGCCCATCAGCAGCTCAAAACATAGCAGAGCAATGGCCATCTTCCCTACCCGTAATCCCCCGTGCAGCTGGAACTGTTCTGGGAAACTGAGCGGTTCCAGTTGCATGGGGGATTATGGGTAGGGAAGAGTGCCATTGTTCTGCTGCATATATATGATGGGAAGAGCCACAGCACCAGTGGTGGAGGCTTGGCATGAAAGGTCCTATTCAAAGCATTGCTCCTCACCTAGAGATTCTCACTGCGCAGCTTCAACAGTCAGCTCACCGGGATTATGCTGGGATTGGGAGGCTTGAGTTCTAGGCATGGGAGGCTGAGAGGTGACCTTTCAGAGGGTTATAAAATCATAAGGACTTAGATAACGTGAATGCAGAGAAGATGATTTCAAAACTAGAGAGGAGAGATTTAAGTGGGACATTAAGGGCAACTTTTTCACAGAAAGTTGTCCATATTTGGAATGTGCTGCTATAGGAAAATAGTGGGTACAACTTAAATGTACCCACTATTGGCTCTGTGATAGAGCCAATGTTAGACCATGGTAAATGTATTGCTTTTGTTTTGTACCCAGTGTAACCTGCATAAGGTTTTCTGTCATCTGCTGGCTCCATTGTACGAGGTATTTGTTCTTGTACACTTTAACTCGGTGTAATCTCCAGGTTATTTGTCTATTGCTGTGGGTCTCAGTCTTTTTTTTCCCACTCACCTACCACCTTAAGTACTCCCTTACTAACCACAGAGCACCTATACCATAAGTGCTCTGTGGTTAGTTAGGGATTACTTAAGGTGGCATGTGATTGGGGGGAAAAAGGGTTAAGAACCACTGGGTCTATTGGATGTTATTTTTTCCCTGCCCATATTGATCATTGCCTGTCTCTCCACTATATTGCATCTGTCTGTCCCTACACTCAGCCTGCAATAACATGGTATTATTTTTAATCATAACAATACATCTATGATTAGACAGAATGGTAAACGAAGAAAAGGAAAATATTTACTTTTGTTTATACCATGAACAAGGACAGCTTTTATTCCAGATCCCTAAATGCCTTTGATAAAATGTTGGTGAGCCACCTTCTTGCACCATTGAGATCCTTCTAGCAAACCGCTTGTGTTTTAGTGGAATCTATGGATTTCGTGGTTCTCTTAGGTTTTTATTTAATTCTTCACCATTTAATTCTGTGAATTTAAATTCCTCTGATCTGGACTGTGTGTCTGAATCTTAGCCTGTAGTGGTCCTTATGAGCTCCTTGTTAAAAATGTAATAAATGAATGACAGCAGCATCTGAAAATGTAAAATCATACCATGGAGCCCTGGCCAAACTTCAAATTGACAGGAGGATATAATATTCTCTAATAACCATTACTGCTTGTTAACATAATATTTTGATTTCCAATACAAAGTGGGAATATGAAAAATACTGTAAGAAATTTATCCAGATCCTTATTAAAAAATGCCATCTTAAAATTGTTTTCCTATGAATACACTGAGAAAGGTTTTCCAAATAATATATAAAATGCATTTCCTAATTAAGCACTTAATTTAAAATTAAAGCCAATCTGGCTGAATAAATTTAGTCAGCTGTCTCAATATCACATTACCTTGATGGAACTCTTTGTAAACCATGCTAACACAGTTATTGTCCAGAGAGAACCTCTTGGGTTTGTTCATTCGACGTGGATAAAAAGTGTTAGACCAAGAAAATAAAATATGAACTAAATGTTTAACAATATCTGTGAGCAATTTTTCAAAAAGCAGATGGAATTTTCTTCATTATTTATAGGTTGCTGTACTATGAGCTGTATATAGACTTCTAGAGGTACTTCCTGAATGTATAGTTCTTAGTAGATTGATATTGAACTTCACAGAAACTTCCTGCATGAAACAAAATGTTACTTGCTGTCTTGTGTTGAAACCGGAAAGGAGATGTGGGTTTATGTTTTTTTTACAGCAAGCTTTCAAGCTTGGTCCTGTACCATCTGTTCATTTTTTATTGCCAACTATTAACCTGTGATGGAAAGTGGTAGGGTGTGGTCACACTTGGAAGTGGGGGGGAGGGGGGAAATTGGAGCGAAGTGTCACCTCTGTGTACATCCTAGTGGCAGACTACAAGGATAATCATGTTGAACAGGCAAAAGAGGATTACTTTGTTTGAATCATGGTTGATTGCACAAGTTTTCTTTCAAACTACATTATGCTCTTACCATATTTAAATGACACTGGTCTAACACGATCAGTAACCTGATCTACTCTGCATTTTACTCAACTTTATGGATTTGTAATTATAATTGAGTGAATACTACATTCCTGAAATACAATATGAAAAACCTTGTCTGGATATAAAGGATCCATTGCCCTGTCAGAAAATCAAGGTTACTGTTGAGCTGGTCTAAATCAGTTCTGGCAAAGAATATGAATCCTCAAAATAGAAAAAACAAAATTTACAATCTGCTAATTTTATTATCAAATATAGATAAATAAACACGATGCAGATATTTAATAACCTACTTGTACTCTATATGTGCCAGGAAGAGTAGCTAGAGGTGATTTCACTGTATCCTGATGCCTGGACATAAATATTCCAAAGGCACGAGTTCAAATCCCAAATAGACAGCTGGCGAATGTAAACTCAGTTAATTAAATAGCATAACATAGAAGCTAATATCAGTCACAGTGACCATAAAATTACTGGATTGAGATCTTAAACCCATCTGGTTTAGTAGCTTTCTTTTATGGAAGGAAATCTGCTGCATTACTCCTGCTCTGTTCTGTAACTCCAGGCTCAGAGCAATATGGTCAACTGGAGCATCAGGCAAACAGCCCAGACCATTAGCGGTGGAGGCTGTGCCAAATTTGGTCACTGTTCCCAAAGAGCAGCCTCACAATAGCTTGGCAAAATCATTGGACTCACACTAGCTAATGTCTCAGAATTCTGTTACCATCCGTGTCTCATCAATGTAAAAAAAAGAACCCAAGTTATTAGAGTAGACAGTCAGAAAGAATTGGCTTTGTAAGTCCATACATAGGACCAGAAATAGGCTATTCAGCCCATCGAGTCTACCCTTTGTACATATCTGTACAAATACAGGACCTAGGTCATCCGCACCTGGGTTGAGATTGCCCACCTGATATTCTAGATTGGAAGTGAAACACGAAAATCTGTAGACACCATGGTTGAAGTAAACACACAACACTGGAGAAATTCAGCAGGTCAAACAGGATTGGAGATCTTTATAATCACTTGTCCCAAAATCTCCACTACAATTAAGCTATGGGACAGTCTCATTCAATAAGCAGTATTATCTATTTGATGTAGTGGAAAATATCCTTTCTATCAGAAGCAGAATATACTCATCTGACCAATCACTGAACACAATACTTCAACTGATTGACATCCTATCCTTCACATTTAATATTCTCTTCTGTTACCACTAGTCGCGTTGTGTGTACCATCTCCCTACCCAGAGCACTACAGGAGTATCTTCAACACAAGGACTGCAGCAACTCAAGAGGCCAGCTGAGCCACATCTTTTCAAAGACTATAAATCCTGTCCATGTCAGTATCACCCACATTCAATGAATGAATTAAAGATAAGACAGGATGATTTACTTTATTTAGTTTCAACAAAAACTATGATTTTATGCAGACCATAGGAGGACAAGAAAGTAGGTCAGGCAAGTACTTGCCACAGAATGAAATGTGGCAGCAACCATTTCCAGGCCAATACATATCTATACAAATACAGGACCTAGGTCATCCACACCTGGGTTGAGATTGCCAACCTGATATTCCCAATGAATTCTCCCTTTGGAAAGTTGTGGTGGAAATGGACCAGGTTATTTGAGGAGACACCACTGTTGGACACTCCTAGAGACCAGTCTTCATGACTCAGAGCTGGGGTCTGGGACCCCACTAAAATATCCCTTCCACCATTTGGATCCCATGTCCCTATGATGCATGCTCTCCATCCACCAATCTCCTCATTAATCCCACCTGACCCAGTATTCACTTGGCACACTCAGTCACAGTCTGATTCACCAAACCCTGGAATCCAGTTTTCAAGTTCACTGAGCTGAGAAACTGTTTGCTCACAGAACAACTAAGACCGTTTCTCCTAGGATGTGTTTAATTTTTTTAATATAAGATTTAAACAGTATTGCAAAAACAACAAATGCAAGCACACTGTGTATGTCCTCCTTTGGAATGGCCACCCTAGTTTCTCATAAAGTCCACATTTAATTGACACCATTTTATTGAAAGCTGATTTTAATGTAATTTTTCACTTCCTGATTCTTCTTATGTTAGTTTAAAGATTTTCAATTAAAATTTGAAGTTGCTATTTTAACAACAGAATTGATTAAAAGTCCAACTGTTAAAATAACCAATTGTCACAAATGAACCATTTGATCCATTGGGGAATTCACAGCGGGTGACCACAGTCTGGGAGACTTTGATTGCACTCCATTAGAGGAGCAGTGCATAAAAATATATGAATAATTTACAAAGGTTGCAGAAAAGTCTTGATTTATCAGTAGAAAATCCTAAATTGTTGTTGTGTTGTCATATGACTGGGACAGAATGGATTATGAGCCAGTAATCTTCAAAGCGTTCTGACTGAGATCCAAGAGCTCACTTAATGTGGAATTGAAATCCTAAGAGTGAATTTCTTTATAATTAAGTCAATTGAGTATAATTTTTAAATTAGAGGTACATTTTAAGATTCACGAAAACCAACAAGGTCATGTGACAACTATTTGTTTCTTTTGCCTAAAAATAAGTGAATCGTCACATACAGCAGTTTTTCTGTTTGCAAAAATCACACATAAAGGATTTCAATCTGGATTGGATTGCTCTAGCCATCTTTTCTGGGTCTGATGGACCATTTTCCCAATGGCTTCAATGTACCTCTGTCCATTACTCAGGATAATGTACCTGATATTTTTTTGCTGTCGGGCACAAATCTTCTTTTCTTTCTTCTTTGGCTTGGCTTCGTGGACGAAGATTTATGGAGGGGGTAAAAGTCCACGTCAGCTGCAGGCTCGTTTGTGGCTGACAAGTCCGATGCGGGACAGGCAGACACGGTTGCAGCGGTTGCAGGGGATTGGTTGGGGTAGGGTGTTGGGTTTTTCTTCCTTTGCCTTTTGTCAGTGAGGTGGGCTCTGCGGTCTTCTTCAAAGGAGGTTGCTGCCCGCCAAACTGTGAGGCGCCAAGATGCACGGTTTGAGGCGAGATCAGCCCACTGGCGGTGGTCAATGTGGCAGGCACCAAGAGATTTCTTTAGGCAGTCCTTGTACCTTTTCTTTGGTGCACCTCTGTCACGGTGGCCAGTGGAGAGCTCGCCATATAACACGATCTTGGGAAGGCGATGGTCCTCCATTCTGGAGACGTGACCCACCCAGTGCAGCCGGATCTTCAGCAGCGTGGACTCGATGCTGTCGACCTCTGCCATCTCGAGTACTTCGACGTTAGGGATGAAAGAGCTCCAATGGATGTTGAGGATGGAGCGGAGACAATGCTGGTGGAAGCGTTCTAGGAGCCGTAGGTGATGCCGGTAGAGGACCCATGATTCGGAGCCGAACAGGAGTGTGGGTATGACAACGGCTCTGTATACGCTTATCTTTGTGAGGTTTTTCAGTTGGTTGTTTTTCCAGACTCTTTTGTGTAGTCTTCCAAAGGCGCTATTTGCCTTGGCGAGTCTGTTGTCTATCTCATTGTCGATCCTTGCATCTGATGAAATGGTGCAGCCGAGGTAGGTAAACTGGTTGACCGTTTTGAGTTTTGTGTGCCTGATGGAGATGTGGGGGGGCTGGTAGTCATGGTGGGGAGCTGGCTGATGGAGGACCTCAGTTTTCTTCAGGCTGACTTCCAGGCCAAACACTTTGGCAGTTTCCGCAAAGCAGGACGTCAAGCGCTGAAGAGCTGGCTCTGAATGGGCAACTAAAGCGGCATCGTCTGCAAAGAGTAGTTCACGGACAAGTTTCTCTTGTGTCTTGGTGTGAGCTTGCAGGCGCCTCAGATTGAAGAGACTGCCATCCGTGCGGTACCGGATGTAAACAGCGTCTTCATTGTTGGGGTCTTTCATGGCTTGGTTCAGCATCATGCTGAAGAAGATTGAAAAGAGGGTTGTAGCGAGAACACAGCCTTGCTTCACGCCATTGTTAATGGAGAAGGGTTCAGAGAGCTCATTGCTGTATCTGACCCGACCTTGTTGGTTTTCGTGAATCTTAAATTGTTGCTAAACACGCTCTGCTGGAGGAACTTGATGAGTCAGGCGGCATCAGTGGGAGAAGAGGAATGGTCGATGTTTCAAACTGAAACCCTTTATCAAGACTGAGAAGATGTAGAGCTGATGGCAGAGTAAAGTTAACAAGGTGGGACAGTTGAGACAAGGGGCCCCACAAAGGATTGGTGAACAAGAGAGGGGTGAAACATGATGACTGACAGATGTCAGACAAAAGGGAGAGAGAGGCAAGCAAAACAGACATATCATGTAGAGGAAGAGGAGTCATATAGGGTGAAGTGCATGACAAAAGTTGCCAATGCTAGAATACGATAAGCAGAGAAGGTGAAAATGGTGGTATAAAGAAAGACCAGATGGAACTGAGAGAGGAGCAGGGGATGGGGGAATAAGAGAGTGAGGAAAAATCCGGTGCCGAGATGGGGATTCAGGAGGAGGGGATGGATGATAATGGATTGGAGTGGGTGGGAAAGGAGAACAAAAGAACTTGAAATTAGAACCTTTTATGTTTATGCCATTGGACTATAGTCGGCCAAGGTGAAATGTGAGTTGTTCTTCTAGTCTATGTTGGACCTCACTCCAGCAGTAGAGAATGCCCAGGACAGACAGGTCAATGTGGGAATGGAAAGTTAAAATGGCATGCAAGCAGGAGCTCAGGCCATAATGTGGATGCTCTGCGAAATGATCCCCAAGTCTGTGTTTGATGTCACTGTGTACTTTGAAAGTATCAAATGATTTCAGCATCTGAATTCTCTCATGTGCCTTCAAAATGAGAAGGGATCTTCTTTCTTCTCTCCTCCCCCCCTCCCCACCACCTGCGCTGCCAAAGGACCAAGGGAGATAATAAGAGTGTGACCAGGCTGGCTGTGGGAGGCTTCACTAGGCAGCTTAGAACAGACATCAGGTTCGCAAAGCCCACAGAATGCTACAGGCAACATGGAGTGTGTTCTTGACATTTAGCTGTAACTTTCCAATTCAGTGGTTGCTTAGTGTTGACACATTGTTTGAATAGAATTGTTTATTGTCACATGTACCAAAGTACAGTAAAAAAAAATGTTTTGCCTTCTATCCAGACAAGTCAACCTAGCACAAAATAAAACAAGAGTGCAGAAAATGTGAAAAGCTCAATTAAAACAGGGCAAGAGCAACATAAGTTTACTAAAGAGAGGTCCATTCGATAGTTTGTTAAAAGAAACTTTCCTTGAATCTGTTGGTGCATCTTTGCAAATTCGTTGTTCTTCTGCCCGAAGAGAGGGGGGGGGGGGGAAGAGCACGTGACCAGGCTGGAGTGGGGCTTTAAATATATTGGCTACTTTCCAGACCAACATTGGGTACAATGCAAGTCCCATCTTTTGGGTATAAACCACCTACCTTCATATTGCTTCAAGGTCTTTTTAGCCACTCTCATGATTTTGTGAATAGATGTTGGTAGAAAATGCAATACTAGTTTAGCTCACCAAAAAAGGGAGAAATCTAGTTTCTGTACTTGTATAGATTGCTGCATGTATTAGAATTCCAATGTGTAATGAAAAGATAAGAGAACATTCAACACTTAAGTTTAAATTGACAGAGTAATTTATAGAGCACCTTTAGATAATGTACAAGAATACAGTGTTTACTCCAATCATGGCAACTGGCAATATGAGGAAGGCAAATATCTTGCTTCTGGTATTGATCAAGATTTGACTTAACTTCACAATGTAGGGAACAAAAACATGAAGAACAAGTTGGTCTTTGCTTCCAAAGCTCCAACAGCGACAAGCTCGTATAAACAGAAGAGGGTACCTGCAGCAGGGGCAAGGGCAACCCTTTAGGCTTGAATTCATGTCAGGCTGAAATTGGCTGCCCAGTGCATACAGTGCCGACATTTACACTGTAGAAATATGGGAAATTCATGATGCAAAGAAAGGACTTTTGATTTTTGTGGTGGTCAAAGAGAGTTGTCCAGTCATCTCACTTTGTAGCCTGAGGTTTGTAGCCCTGCAGGTCACAGCTTTTCAAGTAAATATCCAGGAGCTGGTTAAATGTGGTGAGGGTTTCTGCCTTTACCACCATTTCAGGCAATGTATTCCCACTACTGATTCCATCTGGGTAAAAAATATTTCTTTATCTCCATTCTTCCAAACACTTTAAATCCATGCCCTCTTGATTTTGACTGCTCAATTTTGGGTCTCATATCTAAAGAAGATGTTGCATTGCTCCTCAAGTTTATGTTTGGCCTCGCCCTGACAATGGATGAGCCCGACGACAGACATGTCCATGTGAGAATGCTGTGATCAGCTGTAATGGTTGGTTACAGATATGAATAAGTATTTAATGTCACTAAATGTAAAAGAATGAGGGGAAATTTGATAGAGGTATTTAAAATTATGAGGGGCATAGACAGAGTAAATGTAGATGAGCTTTTTCCACTGAGGGTAGATGAGATACAAACCAGAGGAGATAGGTTAAGAATGAAAGGGGAAAAGTTAAGGTGGAACATGAGGGGGAACTCCTTCATGCAGAGAGTAGTGGGAACGTGGAACAAACTGCCAGCTGAAGTGGTGAATGTGGGCTCAATTTTAACATTTAAGAGGAATTTGGACAGGTACATGGATGAGAGAAGTAAGGAGGGCTATGAACTGGGTGCAGGTCAGTGGGATTAGGCAAAAAAAATGGTTCGGCACAGACTAGAAGGGCCAAATGGGCCTGTTTCTGTACTGTAATATTCTATGGTTCTATTCTAAGACTATCATGGCATCGGAAAAGGTCCCGAGGAGAATTACCAGAATGATTCCAGGCATGAGAAAGTTAACATATGAGGAGCATTTGATAGCTCTGGGCCTGTACTCACCAGAATGTGGTGGATCTGTAGAATTTGCTGCCAAAGATGGGGGTGGAGGCCAAATTATTGGGTATATTTAAAGCAGAGGTTGATATGCTCTTGATAAGCAAGAGTGACGAGGGTTATGGAAAGAAGGAAGAACCATGGGGTTGCTAGGAAAAAAATTTAGCAGCCATGTTCAGAATGGAGGAGAATGGCCTAATTCTGTTCCTATGTCTTATGGTCTTGTGGAACTAGATCCCGACCATGTTCACTATATTCTATCTAGGCTCCTCATAGCTATGCACAGCTCAATTATGTGTTCCATCAATTTCTTCTGTTCCAAAGAAAACAAAGAGAGCATATCCATTCTTTCCCCGCAGATAATAGTGCTTTTCAGTCCTGGTAACATCTATATAAATCTGCTCTGCACTCACTCCAATTTAATTATAAAATGTGTCCAGAAATGTTCGTGGGACTCAAGCTGTGGCCTAACTACTCATCTATGCGTGAGTTGTTATTGTGTGTGTGTGTGTGTGTGTGTGTGTGTGTGTGTTGGGGGGGGGGGAGGTGTCTACTTGCTCTTGAGTTCCTTGCCTTGGCTAATGAAAGGAAATACTCTGTATGCCTTTCAGCCAGCTTATTGACCTGTCCTGCTTCCTTAAAGATCTATAAACCTTTGAAGGTTCTTTTGTTCCTCCACACCACCGTTTTGTATATTCCCTGCTGCACCTTCTCAAGTGCATGAATTACCTTGCAACTCCCTGCATTAAATTCCATTTCTCACATTTCCACCCCACTGTCCATACTATCTTCCAGCAGTCTTCCACTGTAAACTACTTATCCAATTTTTTAATCCTCTGTCAACTGCTTGATCCACCACATCCTCCTCTATCTCCCTCTCTGTCTCATCCTATAACCTGATAATTAGCAATATTAAGCTGCCAATCCTGCTCTCCTCCATTTATTTTCCGACAATGCTCGCAACTCCTCAATTTTCTTCACTTGTATTTTGTTAGCAGGCCAAAGCTATTTTTTCCTCTTTTATTTTCTAACCTCTACCTTTCAAATTTTTTCATTTTTTTTTCTATCTTTGCTCAGCTTCCCATCCATGGGCCAAGCAGATGTAAACCTTCCCAACTGGATTGGTGAATCCAGCCATAAAGATCTTGGTCCAGGTCCTGTTGGGATTGACTTGGGACACTTGTGCAGGTTCTCCCTCCCTTGGTGCCCAGGAACTTGAAGCTCTTCATTTGCACCATTTCTGAATCACACATCCACCTGTGCTGTTTTCTTCTTTCTAAGTTCATTAGTGCATGATGTGAGAAATAAGCTGCTTGATTACAACCTTTTGAGGTTCTGCTTCCAATCCTTACTAACTCCTTAAAATCTGCAGGAGCTTATCACCTTCTGCACCCATGCTAGGATCAAAATGGTTTACAACCTCGAGCTAATCATTCTCTTACTTTTGAATATTCTGGAGCCGTTCAGTGATAACCTTGACTCTGGCATCACAGGGGGTAACATGCCATCCTGGAGTGATGCCTGTGACAAGAATTGAGTTAACTGACCTGATCACTTCAACTTTATGAAGAAACATTTGAATTGATTCCCTGGAAAGCAATTTTAGTGTCTATTCTCTGTCGATGATTTGCCTCTAAGCATGCTTGTGATTTGTGTCTCAAGCCTGGCTCCGGTTACTTTTTACATTGCCAGTTGTTCAGTTTAGATGAGAGCATCAGCAATCCATGGCGGTATTACCAAAACAGGTTACTTCACCTTGGCAGCATATTAACAGTCAGCTCGCAACCTTCCTCTCATTCAAGCAGACTCACCCTTCTCCAGAAGCACCTTTGTATAACAGAAAACAAACGCATTTCCAGTTGAAATGATACTTCACCTTTTGCAAATATCGCATCAGTTGAAGGGTTAGAGAGTGTCACTCACCTACATTTAAAATAAAAAAAAGGTTGCTCAGAAGTGATTGCAGGGCATTAATCCCACTGAGGGATTCGGTCAACTGACATTTCCTGTAGAATGTAAATCCTATGTACCCATTATTTTCCATTATTCTAATTTAATTTAGAGATGCAGCATGGGAACAGACCCTTCCAGCCCATGAGCCCATGTCACCCAAATGCACCCACGTGACCAATTAGTCTACTAACCCTGTATGTCTTTGGAATGTGGGAGGAAACTGGAGCACCCAGAGGAACCCCATGTAGACCCAGAGAGAACGTGCAAACTCCTTACAGACAGTGCTGGATTTGAGCACTTGTTGCCGACACTGTAATGATGTTGTGGCTTACCTCTATGCTAACCGTGCTTTAATTCTGGGTTTCTTTCCCTTCTGCCTTCCCAGGGTGCCTTGCCCCAAGCTCCATAATATTTGAATCCCAACATGAAACCAAACAAATTAATACCAGCAGTATGACACTTAGCAATTCCAGTCTGCTGGGCCATTCAGTAAGATCACAGTTAAACTGATTGTAACAGTTCCAGGTTCCCAATCCGCCCTCTTTGAGGGAGGCCATACCAAAGACTCTCTATCTTCCAGGAGAGGAAAAAAAATCACCTAATTTGTCTTAGGAGTGCAACCTCATATTTTCTAAGTCATCCCTCTCAAGATGAAGCTTCCTTTTCACATCTCCCTTTCATGGCCCCTTGGGATTGTATGTTGTGTACTGTTCTGACCTCAGGCTTCCAAAGATGATTGCAGAATTGAAAGCACTTGCAGACATCTTTGTGAGTTCACTATCATATATTTCAGGCTACAAGCCTCAGGCACCAGTTGCACTGCCAACATCTGGTGTGTCTGCACCAATTGTACAACTTGTCCCCTAAAAGATCATGTATAAATGCACTGGTCCAGAGTTTCTAGCCATTGTCTTAGAGATCCTATTGTGTTCTTTAAGCTATTGGAGATCACGGGCCAAATTTGGGAAGGTCTAAATGCATAAAACATTAAAATTAGGAATAGGCCATTCAGCCCCTCTGTTCAGATCTACTATGCAGTAAGATCTTGGCTGATCCTTTTCCCTCAGTGCCACTTTACTACAGCAGTCCCTTATTTTCCTGATATTCTCTTAACATCTAAATATCTGTCCGTCCATGCTTTGAATATTCTCAGTAATTGAACATCCTCAGTTCTCTTGTGTAGAACCTTCCAAAAATTCAGCATGTTCCAAATTTAATTTTTTTTAAATTTATATATTTTTTCATTTAAAATTTTTTAAATTTAGACATACAGCATGGTAACAAGACATTTCAGCCCACAAGCCCATGCTGCCCAATTCCACCCAATTGACCTACAATCCCCGGTACGTTTCGAATGGTGGGAGAAAACCAGAGCACCCGGGGAAAACCCACACAGACACAGAGAGAACATATCAACTCCTTGCACCTAGCATGGGATTCGAATCCCGGTCCCGATTGCTAGTGCGCTAACTGCTATGCTAAATGTTACGCTCCATATTCAGGATAAAGAAATTTGTTTTTATCTTTGATCCAAATGTCTGACTCTATATTTTGAGACCAGACATCCAAGCAGGGGAGACATTATCTCCAAACTTACCCTATTAAACTATGTAAGAGTTCTGTATATTTCCATTTTCTAATGTCACTCAACCATAGATTGTCTGTTTAATCACTCAAACAAATCCATCACCTCAAGAAGTATTACTTCTATTGTGAGTATATTCTTCTTAAGGGACTATCAGATCCATCCATGGCCCATCCCTTCGCAAGCGAAGATGAGCACGGTGCCTTGTAGCTTTTCAGCTTTAGGCATCATGTGCCGGGGCAAGGACTTGGAGGCGACTATCAGATATATGAACAGTATAAGCACAAAGCTGGAGAAACTGAGCAGGTCAATCAGTATACTTTATATATCAAAGATAAAGATACAAAACCGATGTTTCGGGCTTGAGGCCCTCGTCAAGATATAAGCAAAATGTAGGTAAGCGCCCAAACAAAAAGATGGGGGAGATGGGCAAGGGCAAGAGCAGAGTCCCACAGGCAGGAGGTGGATAAGGGAGGGAAGACACACCACCACACCTTCTATATACACAGTATTACAGATGTGGTCTCATTAGGCCCTATACAACTGGTACAATGTATCTCTGGTTATGAACTCAAATCCTCAATATTTTGCCTTCCTAATCACTTCCTCTTTCTGCATGTTAACTTCCATCAAAGTCCATTTGAACATCAGCGGACACTGGTACCAGGTCTTGTATTATCAGTAAACTTGGATATTTTATGTATTGTCACCTCATCCAATGTGAACAGCTGTGATCTTAGCACAGAACCACATTGCGTGCTACAACGCATAGCATCAAATCTGAAATTAATAAGTTTATTTGTACTTTCTATTTTCTGTCATTTACCAATCCTTGATCCATGCTGGTATATTAGCCCCCAAAACCATGGGCTCTCATTTTGCTTATTAATTTCTTGTATGGCATCCTCTCAAAGAACTTCTCGATGTCCATATACCTGTTGGAATTGTAGAACCCTCGATAAATTCCAACTGGCAGCCAAGTTAGAGTGGCATAGTGACATAGCTGCTCCATAGCTTCAAGTCCTGGCCATAGCAGTTGTCTGAGTGGAGTTAAGTATGTTTACCCTGAGTCCACATGGCTTTTCTCGTGGGCTCTGGTTTCCTTCCATATTCCAATGATATGGAGGTTATTGGCCTCTAAATATTCCCGAGAATATGTGAGTGGTAGGAAAAATAAAGGGTGGTGTGGAGGGAGTTAAGAGGCATATGATAAAGAGATTACAAGAAATTAAGTGAGGAAAAGGGATTAATAAGGTCTGACAAGGAATCATAGAGTTATGCAGAACAGGAAAAGAATTTTCAGCCCACTAGGTTCACATTGAACTTCCAGTACCCATTTACACTAATCCTTCACTATTTCCAATTTATCAATCCCACATTCCCATAATTCTTCCCAAAACCTCCCCCTCCCCCGCCCCCAGATTCTACAACTCACCTATGCATTAGGCATAATTTACAGTCGCCAAATAGCCTGCTAACCAGAGCACTCAGAGGAAACCCATGCAGTCATAGAGAGGACATGCAAACTTCACACAACAGTGGTCAAGATCAGGATTGGACATGGATCACATGAACCATGAAGCAGCAGCTTCAGTAGTTGTGTTACTTGCTGCCTTGAAAATATATTACTGAACTGAAACAGATTTTTCACATTAATCTGGTTTTTTTGGTGTTGTCACCATTCTTAATGATGAGAACATTTTTTTTTAAATTCATCATTAACCCAACTCAATGACCCAAAGAATCTTTATGTGACATGGGGAATTACGAGCTATAAGATTTCCTCTATTACTAATGTCAGGATAACTGGTTTTTACTTCCTTGTTTTGCCTCTCTCTCTTTTTGTAAAGAGTGAGGTTATATTTCACTTCTGTGGGAAATGATCGTGAATCTGGAGTTTGGAAGGCGGCAAACCAGTGTATTTTACTGGAACCTCAGGGTACACTTGTGGATATCTTGGTATAGGCTGGGAGTGGATCCTGAAGCCAACAAGTGCACTTACTTAATCAGCAAGGGGGAGGAAGCCCACAGAGGTCTACTGAGAGTTCCATGTGTTTCGTTATTATACACACCATTAGATTACCTTGTAAGATTGTGGCTAACATTATTAATTCCTATTTACATCATGGCAAGATGCCCATTAGACTAATTTGGTGTATATTAAATGATGCAAGCAGGAATGTGTATGTATCTCTGATCAATCATTTGCTTTGGAATCTAATTGTTTTTATTTTCCTGAGCCTGTGAAGTGATGACTGATTTTGTTCAGAGAGTTCTGTTGAATTTGCAAGCTGTTTCCTCAAAATAGCAATGCAAATTCTGCCCCATAAAAATCTTGTCTGGTAGAGAATGGTTGATAATCTAGGTCGCTGAATCCCTATGGATGCAAGCAGAATTTTTTGGATTCAAACTGTGCTGCAGAAACATGGGTCCACCACAATAATACATAATGAGAAGCAAGTGGGCTGGAACAGTAATCCAACAAAATCTTAAAAGATGTGACATGCAAAACTAATCTGCTTCCTTAATGATTAGAGAAATACATGGAAGGAGGGTAAAACAGCTCAAAACAAGAAAAAGGATGTTGAATTCAACTTAGCTTTTGCTGGTTGCTCTTAGAAGAAATTTGTAAGTACATGTTTTTGAAATGAACATGAAAACCTTTATAGCAGGGGAATAAATTTATCTTGAGAAATTTGACAAAACATTTAAGAATACTTTAAAGCAGTGTCTTAAAGATATAATTAAAGAGCTCCCTTTATAGCTTTTAGAGATGTGTAGAAACACTTGGTTCTCAGAAGGTAGGATACAGGGACAGGGCTAGAGGCCAAACCTCCACCTCACCACCCTTGCAATAATCAATGGATCACCTTTACATGTATGTGTGTATAATTGACTCAATGTATGCATTGTTCTTCCAAAAATGGTCCACTAAATTTGTGCATACATCTCCCATAGATTTATTGGTAAAGGTTTCATAATGCATTTACAAGACATGGCTTGATGCTGACAAAACCAGCATTTATTGCCATTGAGAGGGTCATGGAGACTCACCTTCCTGAACAGCTACAGTCCTTCAAGAAGGTTGTCCCAGGATTTAGATGGAACAGTTATGGAGGAATCAAGGACTATTTCTGAGTTGTGTATGGTGTGTGATTTAAAAGGGAGCCGCCAGGTGTCATTTTTTTTGTGTGTGAAGATGCCCGGGCATTAAATTTATCAATAAAACTCACATTGAGTAAAATCTTGGAGGCAAGTTGATGGAAGTGTAGGAAGAATATGATAGAGAAAATTAGGGGACATAATAATTGTTTCATGAGATAATATGGGCCCATTGGCCCAAATAATTTGCATCCATGTTAAAAAGGAACTATGGATTAATGAGATATGATATTGTCGTGCACCTTGCCCTTGTTGGTGGTAGATAGAGTTCACAGGTTTGGGGATGTTCTCAGACACCCAGGGTTCAAGATTCTGTCAAAGGTACTCAGCATAAATTATGCAACAACTTGTTGACCAACTTTGGAAATCAAACCTAGGCATTTATGTCTTATACATTTGAATTAAATTATTTATTATCACATGTGCTGAGATATATTCTGAAGCTTTATTTTGCATACTATCCAGGCAGATCAGCTCATACACCATTTATTCCAATGATGTCAATACATGAGGCAGTGGTGTTACAGTAAGTCAAGTAGTGCAGGATTTAGAGAAAGCTACAGTTTAAAAACTGTGAGAGGGCATCATTTTTGTCAGTGAGAGGTCCATTTAAAAGTTTGATAACAGCAGGAAAAATTCTGCCATTTAATCTGGAGCACATGTATCTTCTGTTTGATGGAAGTAGAAGGAGTGGTGGGGGGAGGGGGAGGAGAGAAAATGACTGGGGTGGGATGGGCTCTTTAATATGTCAGCAGCTTTTTGGAAATAGTGAGGATATAGATGGAGGGGAGGTTGATTGGCATGATGGCCTTAGTGGCATTTACCACTTTCTACAGTTGCTTGTATTCTTGGGCAAAGCTGCTTCCAGACTAAGCTATAATACATGCACAGGATATATTTAATGGAAACTGCCTTGCTGGACCAGCCACTCTCATGTCTTGGTTCACAAATTAAATAAGTTCACGTTGCCTGGTGTCAGGGAGCCATTGAATGCAATGGAAACAGTCTTATTCAAGCAGAAAAAAAATGCTTATCATTTACAAGTGTTCACATGCACCAAAGTTCAAACACAAAATGAAGACTCTGTTGGTTTTATCTTGTGCAATTGTTACTCCTCAATGAAAGTTATAGAATTTGGTATCAATTTGATTTTAGACAAATGGGACTAATTTTAACCAACCCTAATGTTGTAAAAAAAATGTTTAAATCGCCTCTACTTGTGTAGGCAGAAGAACCAATTTTGTGTTTGTGTGACTTAGTTGTTAGGCCAAAGCTGAGTGTGCATAGATTTCAGTGGCACCTAACAATGTTGTGAGCTTTTCTTTGTGTATACAGTTGTACAAGGACTGCCTAAAGAAAGCTCTTGGTGCCTGCCACATTGACCACCGCCAGTGGGCTGATATCGCCTCAAACCGTGCATCTTGGCGACTCATAGTTCGGCGGGCAGTAACCTCCTTTGAAGAAGACCGCAGAGCCCACCTCACTGTCAAAAGACAAAGGAGGAAAAACCTAACACCCAACCCCAACCAACCAATTTTCCCTTGCAACCGCTGCAACCGTGTCTGCCTGTCCCGCATCGGACTTCTCAGCCACAAACGAGCCTGCAGCTGACGTGGACATTACCCCTCCATAAATCTTCGTCCGCAAAGCCAAGCCAAAGAAAAAAGAAAAGAAAAAGACAGTTGCTATGTATAGTCAGACACCCCCAAACCAAACTGCAACATGCCCTTGATTGCTGCACTTGAACTTCTATACATAAGCATTTTTAACTGTTTTCTTTTTTTTTAAGTAACAAATTAACTTGGTATTCTTTAGGAATCACACCGAAACGCTGGAGAAACTCAGCATCTATAGGAAACAAAGATATATTGTCAATGTAGGAAAGGGCAGATAAATGTCGTTGAGGAGGATGAGATCAAATAAAAGGATTACGATTACAGATGCTCTGTATATGTTTGACAGTTGCAAAAATAAGTATGCATTTTGCATCTGTTTTTTGGGGGAGTGACACTAAATTTGCTGCTGTGCGCATCTGATACAGCCATTTGCAAGGTGGTTACTGTCATGCAGAAAGGTGATTGTGGTGGGCGTCTCTAAAACTCATGTGGCGCATTATTCTGGTCTCCAAGCTTTTCTGGATAATATCAATTTATGTGTTAGTGTCTAAATTGCATAGTGAGAAGGAGGATGAAAGAGGGTGAAAACGAAGCCTCCCCAGAACAAGCCATGAAGATGTCTGCACGGTGCATCTTCCCAACAAGCCATGAAGATGTCTGTACGGCGCATCTTCCAAACAAGCCATGAAGATGTCTGCACGGTGTATCTTCCCAACAAGCCATGAAGATGTCTGCACGGCGTATCTTCCCAACAAGCCATGAAGATGTCTGCACGGTGTATCTTCCCAACAAGCCATGAAGATGTCTGCACGGCGTATCTTCCCAACAAGCCATGAAGATGTCTGCACGGAGCATTTTCCCAACAAGCCATGAAGATGTCTGCACGACGCATCTTCCCAACCATACAAAGCAAGTAAGCAGTATTCTGCTTTGTGCTCGTCTGAACATTCATGTAGTGAAATGTATGAAAATAACATCTTTCTGGGAAACCTCTTCAATTAACTTGATGACAGGGCTAGCCTAATTTGACTTGGAAGGAAAAAAAGTGATGAGTGAGAATCTTAAACAGATTGGTAAGATTTTTAAATTTTAGCCACTTGTTCTGCATTTATCTTCACACTGTGCCCAAGAATGTATCAGTACAGCATGAAATTAAAAACCAAATTGCCCCAGAACAATACTCATTTTAAAAAAACTTGCATCTTTGGAGGTTAACAGTCGAGTCAGAATTGCTTCAGCTTTCAAAGCAGCACGTTACATAATTTAATCAAGCTGATTTTCCTTGCACTTAAAATATATAGTAATTTAAAACAACCATTTATTTTTAAAAAATAAAACTCTCTTTGGAAAATAAATATGCAAAAACAAAATGTGGCTTTTAAAAATAACCTTTGGCCGGAAGTTGTAGTGTTCCACAAACGGTGCCCCCAACCATCAACTCCATTGACAATTCCTGCTGCCTTGGAAAAGCAGCCAACATGTTAAAAGGCTTTTCCCACTTCAGCCACACTCTGTTCACCACCTCACCTCAGCCCCCACACCCTGTCAGGAGAAGATTCACACAGGATTCAAGGACAGCTTCTTTCTTTCTGTCATGAAGTTTTTGAACGAACCTCAAAATAGGAAAATGATGCTGCCTTTACTCTGTACCAACTGACCTCTCTGTGTATCTCTGCACTTTTTGTGCTGTTTCCTCTTGTACTAAGTACAAGATAGACAACTAGTCTGTGCACAAAACTGTGTCATTGGTACAAGTGACAATAAATTGGATCCTCATGTTGCTGTTGTGGGCCTGCCTCTGCAGATTTTGGTGGTGTCTAAGGCTGTTGTGAATTTTCCTTAGTGTGTGAGTCAACAAAGTCTGAGGATCCTGAGGTAGCAGAGAGAGGGCAAGCAGATATCAAATCAGGCCCATTTGGGGAGGGTGGTGGGGAAATGAGTTGCTGCATTGGAGAGCCTGTTGGGACCAGTGAAAATGAGAAGGGTGATGGTTTCAGCTGATGAGAGGTTCACACCATATGAAATTACAGTTGGAGTTGAGATGAAGGAGAATGGGACGGTCCACTGAGGAACCATGATCAGGGCTAATAACAGAAAATGTTGGAAATACTCAGCAGGTCAGCAGGTTCTGCAGGAGAAGAAATAGACCTAATGTATCATGTTGAAGGTCCTTCATCAGAAATGGAAAACAAGCTAGTTCCAAGTTGCAGATCCAATACAGGGAGGGATAGACACAACAAAGGGAGGACCACTGCTGGACGAAGCCAGGCCTATCAAGGTGATGTGGAGTTTGTAAAGGTAACCAGTTTCTAGATCAATGAAAAGCATAAGAGAGAGAGAGAGAAAGAGAGAAAAAAATAAGGGGACATATTAAAATGTAAAGCAGGTCAGGGCTGTTGGATGAAACTGAAATCAAAAGAAGAATGTAGGAAATGCCCAGCAGATCAGGCAGTGTCTGTAGAGTGAAGAAATGGGTTTTACTGGTGGATAATCTACATTAGAACCGGCTAGTTGTGAAACAAACCAAAAGTGAATGACCTGAAGTTGTTGAATGAAGTATTGTGGCTCAAAGGTTGCAGGAAGCATACCTGGATCAGTTGACAATTGTTTAGATCAGACAATGACTTCTTCTGGTGTAGTTCTGGAGCCAGTCCCCAGTAAAGAAGAAAACTGATGGTGTATTGTAGGAATATTATTTAGGGGGACTAAAAGAAAATTGCACCATTGTGCTACCAATCAACCACATTAGACAAGGATCTGTGATAAAGAGGCTTTAATCACCTTTAGCTGTCAATACATCTTGGATGTTGCTGACCAGGTTCCAAGGCAGGTACCGAGGGAGGGGTTTAGGCGTAACAGCTTTTATGGGGATATCCAGGAGGGAGGAGTCATAGGTTCAGGGGTAGGCCAGCCCATACAGCACAATCATACAATATATATAGTGGTAGCACCACATTCACCCTTCTTTTAATCCAGTGGTTCTCAACCTTTTTCTTTCCACTCACGTACCACTTTAAGTGATCCCTATGTCAAAAGTGCTCTGTGATTAGTAAGGGATGCTTAAGGTGGTATGTGAGTGGAAAGAAAAAAATTTGAAGACCACTGTTTTAATTGTACCAAATTGACTCATTCTGTGCACGGTTTCAAAACTCCAAAGAAAATGGGCCAAGGGCAATTTTTCTCATGCAAAATATTTCAGTAACAATTGGGTCTAGACCAGTGATTCTCAACCTTCCCTTCCCACTCACATACCATCTTAAGCAATCCCTTACTAATCACAGAGTACTGATGGCATAGGGATTACTTAAAGTGGTATGTGAGTGGAAAGAAAAAGGTTGAGATCCGCTGTTTTAAAACAAAGTCCGACAGGGTTGATGTGGTACATTGTTCATCACAGATTTACCCTGTGCGGCATTCTCATCCGTCACTGCAATTGTTGCAGAATCTGCTGTAGCACAGCTGCTGGTTCCCAGTTGGTGTCTTGTGCAACAGGCGGTGCCTCCAGTGATTCGGGGGTGGGGGGGGTGTGGTGGTACAGTGGGATGGTTCGGGTGAGTTTGTGTTTGGGGTGCAGGTTCGGGTGTCAATGGTGGGGCTGGTTGGTCAGGGATTGGTGCCAATGGCGGGACCAGCTGGTCTGGATTCTGAGGGTTGGTTGTTGGAACCCATGCATGCACAGGTCCCGGATGGAGACCGTGTCCTGTTGCCCATCCTGGTACTCCAAGTAGGCGTATTGGGGGTTGGCATGGAGGAGGTGGACCTTCTCAACCGGGAGTCAGTCTTCTGGTGCCTGACATGCCTCTGGAGCAGTAGGGGCCCAGGGTTCGTCAGCCAGGATGGCAATGTTGTTCCTGATGCTGAATTCCTGGGGAAGGAAAAGAGCCTTTCATGTGGTGTGGCATTTGTAGCGATGAAGAGGAGAGATCTGGTAGCGTGGAGCACCTCAGGGAAGACATCTTGTCACCGGGAGATGGGCAGGCATTTTGATTTTAGGGCTCGGAGGACTGCCCTCCAAACAGTGGCCTCCTCCCTTTCTACCTGTCCATTCCCCTGGGGGTTATAGCCCTTGGTCCTGCTCGAGGCTGTGCCCTTGATCAACAGGTACTGGCACAGCTCCTAGCTCATGAATAAGGATCCCCAGTCAATATGAATGTAGCAGAGGTATCCAAACAGACCGAAGATGCCATACATTATGATGGTAGCCTTGGTCATGTTCAAGCTGAGGATGGCGAAGGGGAAATGAGAGTACTCGTCTATGATGTTGAGAAAATGCACATTGCTGTTTGTGGACGGGAGGGGTCCTTTAAAGTCCATACTCAGCTGCTCAAAGGGGCAGGTGGCTTTGATGTGGTGGGTTTCGTCCTGCCAGTAGAACTGGGGTTTACATTCGGCACAGACTGGGCAGTTCCGTGCCAACTCCCTGATCTCTTCAACAGAGTAGTGGAGATTACAGGCTCTGACGAAGTGGTAGAGCCTGGTGATACCAGGGTGGCAGAGGTTAATGTAAAGGGCTTGGAGCAGATCCAACTGCGCGTTGGTCCATGTCCCCCAGGACAGTGTATCGAGTGGCTTGTTAAGCTTCCCGGGCTGGTACAAGATCTCATGATTGTAGGTGGATAGCTCAATTCTCCACCTCAGGATCTTGTCATTCTTGATTTTTCCCCGTTGTTTGTTATTAAACATAAAAGCGACTGGACATTGGTCAATCAGCGGGGTGAATGGTTTTCTGGTCAGGTAATGCCTCCAATGGAGCACAGCTTCCACTATGGCCTGGGCCTTCTTTTCTGTGGCTGAGTGCTGAAGTTCAGGGCCCTGGAGGGTTCTGGAAAAGAATGCCAAGGACCTGCCCGCCTGATTGAGCATGGCAGCCAGGGCGAAGTCGGACGCATCATTCTCCACCTGGAAGTGGATGGATTCATCCACAGCATGCATTGCTGCCTTAGCAATGTCACCCTTGATGCATGTGAACGCCATTTGGGCTTCTTCCAATAGGGCAACAGTGGTTGATTTCACCAGGGGGCGGGCTTTGTACGTGTAATTGGGGTCCCAGGTTACCGAGGGGTGATGTGGCCATTTTTCTTGATGGTCATCATGACCATGGCCTGTGGATGTGGGCTGCCTTGATCAAGGATGATGGATGCTAGTGTCTGACCACTGTCTGAGTTGCTGCTGTATTGGTTTGGGGATGGCGGCCCCCATTTCATGCACCCGGTGCTGTCCTTTGCCACCGGAAGTGACGCCGCCCCAGCTTGCCATCCCCAGGGCCCTGTTGAGCCGTTTCCCATGACCAGAAGTGACGCCAAAGGTGGAGCTGGAAGTGGTGTGGTCCACCGGCTGGAGGCCACACATGGTGATTCTGGCACAAGGTTGGGACCTACATTCCTTCACATAGTTGTCCCTTCTTCCCACAAGCAGAACACGTTACGTTTCGGGCCAGGCAGCTTTTCCAGGGATGTTTCCTGTATCCACAGAAGCAGCACTTCGGATTCTCGATGGCAGTGGCGATGACGTGGAATCCCGTGTCCCAAGATGGCAGCACCCGCATTCCCCGCGTGGCGGCTGCATTGTTCAAGCAGAATACTTCAGCATTCCGTTGCGCTGTCTTGAGTGATTTCGCCAATTTGACCTCCTGCAGGCTCCGTTTGCCTTTTTCAGGCAGTGTCTGTCTGATGTAATCGGACCTAAATCCAGCCACACACGCGTCATGTATATGCCTTTGAGGTGGGAAGTTGCTGAGACTCCCACAGTGCCCACATGTATTCATCAACGGACTTACCGGGTGCTTGTTTACGACTGCCCAGGAGAAATTGGGCATAGATGACTTTCATTGGGTCCTGGTACTGTTTCTGCAGGAAGTCTATTGCAGCAGTGTCTCTTATTGTTTGAAATACCCTGTGGCTGACCTGAGCAAAGAGCATATCCCGTTTGTCCTCTTTGCTTCCACATCGTTACGCCGCATAAACACGTTGAAGCAGGGCACCCACTAGTCGAATTTGACCGAGGCCTCTGGTACCTCAGGGTAACTCGGTGTCAAGTTTATCTGCCAATATTACCTTGTCCATGGCCCAAAGCATAAAGCAGGTTAAATTGTGCTACCAATCAACCACATTAGACAAAGATCTCTGATTAATAGGCTTTATTCATCTTTAGGTGTCAGCACATCTTATGTGTTGCTGCCTTGGTTCCAAGGCAGGTACTGAGGGAGGGGTTTGGGCGTAACAGCCTTTATGGGGATATCCGGGAGGGAGGATTCACAGGTTCAGGGACGGGCCAGCCCATAAGCACATACATGCAATATACACAGTGGTAGCACCACATTCATCTTAATAAGTTAAAAAGCAATTGATATGGAGACAAGCAGAGAGCAGAGCTTTGTGTTTTAAAAAGTATCAAGGGTTGGCTCAGCACATTTGTATGGAGATAAGGCAAGGAGGAACCACTGATACCAGTTTCCATAATGGGAGAGGGTTAGTTTATCTCAGATAATTGCAACATTACAAATTTAAAAATTTGAATTGAAAAGTCTTGGAGTCATTCAGGTGCTGTTTTTCTTTCATTCTAGGAGACTTCAGCATAAGTACACAATATAAGTGCATGTAAAATCTTCATCTGGTATTGTTACTGTCATCTTGCATTCATTTAAGAACAAAATTTACGCCTGCTGGTAATAAGCTTTATGTGGATTTGGGAGCTGTTTAATTGACTTTGCATCTGGTTTGTGCAATTTGACTGTCAAAGGGAATGTATCTTGGCAGATACATTCCATAAATTTGCTGTCATTTTAAATTTGCATCATTTCCTCTCTTGCTAGATGCAAGAGATTTGGTTCATATAAATGTGCTTCAACCCATGTCTGCTTCACTTCCGGTGGCAAATGTGCTTTTCTAAAGACAGCCCTAAACAGACCTGCCAAATGCCAATAATTGGAGAAATTAAAGTAACTTCCCTCCTGGCCCATTCTGTGTGTGAACAGATGTGATGGTCCAGAAATCGATCTTCACTCAGGCAGTTGTAGAGGCGTCAAAGTGGTGAGCAGGAAGTAAGTGTGCTATCTGCTAAATGCATGCTGTTCCCATGTTGAAACCCTTTCCATTTCCACATGAGGTTTCTATGCCTGTTGAGGTTACCACTTCATGATTAATCTTCCCTTGAGGAAGCACAGCCTTCGCTCAGCATATCTTGAGGTCAGGCACAAAACCAACTAAGATGCTATGTATCTTATCGAGTATATGGCAGGCAGGAAGTTGACTGCTCCACCCAATCACACATAACAGGAACTGACAGCACCTTCTGCCTGAATACACTATCTCACCCGAGCAGGACTATTTCTAGACCCCGTCTGAGGCAAAATTGTCAGGCTATCTACTGACCTGGCCATTATAAAATGGCACTGTGCTGCTGTCTCACAGATCCAGAGACCTAGGTCCTACCTTGACCTGAATGGATTTGGCATGTTATCCCTTTCACTGCGTGGGTTTCTCCTGGGTGCTCCCATTTTTCTCTCACATTCTAAAGGATTACTATTAGCTACTATAGATTGTTACTTTGTAGATAAAGTGGTGCTGTCCAGAGGGTGAGAGAGAATGAGGATACAGAGCCTCAGTAGAGGGGACATGGGACTGAAAGCAAGTTCTGTTGTAGCTCCACCTCTGTTCATTTGCTAATGCCGCAGAAATAACAACTGCCAGAAGCTGACATGCACTAATAGTGAAAACCTTGTTAAAACTGACGGTATCAGATTCATCATGTCGTTACACACAGAAACCCACTCAATATTAATCTGTGAACCTCTCATTCGATGGTTTGCTATTTTTTCAACTTTCACAAACAGTGGGTAGATTCAATCCTATTTTAGCACAAAAAGGGGCAGGAAGAAACTTCTAAGCATGGATCTTTGCACGTCCCTGCTCAATTATTTATTTACGAATGACCATATTTTTGACTGCAGCTAAATCCTTTCAAATCAGAGAATGTTTAACATCATAAAATTTGTTACACTTTAGTAAACCACCTGTGTAAAAGCATACTTTAATGCTGGCTGAGTTTATTGGTGAACTATTCCACTAATGACCCCTTGTGTCAGGCATATCAACCCTCTGCCTGGTGTGCTAGGGACCTGCCACCCTTCTAGCACAAAATACCACTTCCTCTGAGCAAATACCAAATCTAGATTCTCATCTTCACTACAATCAACAAGAAAAGGGCAGAATGGGTCTGCTTAAAAACCTGCCATTTGGCTAAATGTTGACTGCATAACATGCTGGAAATTTGGGATTCCTGTGTGAGAGACAAGCTTCCACTGAATCCTCAGCACTGATGCTGGAAGCTCTGTCAGATGAGACCTTGGACAAGGTTATCAGGTTGATTGGGAAGAAACAGCTACAGGAAGATGTGTAAATGGAATATGATTTTTTAAAACTTAATTTAACTGTATTTAGCTGTTTAAAATTTGATGTTTTAGCAATTTTCAATATTATTTTAAAACAACCTCTGATCGTTTTGACAGTCAATAAACCTGGAGGAGGTCTTAACCAGTTGATGGATCAGCTCCAGAAGCTGCTGACCAACGTGTTTGTGTTGCTGCGTGGTCTTGATATAATTTGTGCCTGCACAAACATTTATGTTCCTGTAAAGTAAGGGATGGCCGTAATCCAATGGCATCTATCTGTGAAATAAATACAGAGAATGCTGGAAACACTCAGCAAATCAGACAGCATTCATGGAGAGAGAAATCTTGCTAACATTTCAGTTGATGGCATTCCCAATCTTGAGCATTAGAGCTTTCTGGAGACACTAAGACATCATTCAGAAAATGAGGGAAATGATAAGAGAAATATGGGGGGAAAAAAACCCAAAACTGCTGAAAATGGGATGTCAATAATAAGAAAAGCAAAGAAACAAAAGAAGGAACATGCAGGGGATTTTTTTTTAGAAGTCTGAAACAAAATGTCTTAAGTCACATGGGTGTGCTAGGTTATTGTTTATTTGTAGAGTGTGCATTTTGTAATTGGAGTGAAAATATCAATAAATGCCAAATTTAATATTTGTTGCTCTTTGGCAAAATAAAGATTTTTCCTGAGGCACTTGAAGTTCAAAAGGCAGCCATGTGAAGCTCACATGGTACTAATAGTTGGAGACATGCAAAATAATTACTCATAGTGTTCCGGTAATTGCTGTAACTGGGGTACTACCACGGGTTCAGACTCAGGAAGAGCCAGAGAGCTAAGGTGAGTTCTTTCGGTGTCCCCCTGCCCAGGCATCCCATCAGACAACCCCATGCAGGTTTACAGTGCCTGTCAAATGTGCTTGGTGATTTTTTTTTACATCAAAGATTCATAGAGTCCAGCACCCATGTTCAACAGCCAAGACCTCATGGGTTATGGGCTCAAGCACAGAGATCAGGAGAACTACCCTTCCCCCTCCCATCCCATTCCAGAGCAGTGAATGAGAAGTCCGGAAGAGGACCCTACAGGGGAGGAGACCACAGCAGCGGATCAGGCTCCACCTTGGGGCTCATCAGCTGAAGGACTCTCACCACAGGACTAGCTCATGGGAACCAGGAACTGGAACTTGCCAATGATGCACAGGTCTCCCAAAGGGGCCTTGGTGAGTGACTGCTTCTGAATTGCTTCATGGGTTCGGAACCAGGGGCCAACAAGGGATGCCTCGAGCTTGGGTTCGTCACTGGACTGAATGGACAGGAGGCTGTGCAGCTACGGAGAATACAGGAACACAAAAGGTGGCAATATTGGAGGAGACAGCAAGATCCACTAACACTCTGTCTCTGAGGGGTCTCTCCTTTGCTTCTCTTTCTTGTCTTGGTAGTGGCACTGAACCAGTGGTGCTTTTCTCTGAACCTGTACAGGGCCAGTAAAGGGAAAAGGATTTCCTGGCCATGACAATAAATGGAATCTTAATCTTGATTGTCAAATAAACCACATTAAGATCATTTGAGTAATATTTGACGATTGGTGCATCATTCGAGAAAGGGTCGAAACATTAGAAGGTACCCAAAACCCAGTCATAAAGGTGACGGTGAACAGGTTTTTGTGTGTCCAAGTTAATTAAGTAAGTACCACAGCCAATGACAGGTTCTAGGGCAGCATGTGTTTTGCCACCTCTGTGCTTCAGTCAAGTTGGTTATTAACAGTGTTACAGGTTTAATTCAAACATCATGTTTAACAAGGAGTAAACAGTTTGAAATGATAATTGAAGAACCTTTTTCAAATGCACTCTCTTAATAACATTATTATCCTTCAAGGGAGGGGGTAGATTTCTCAGCTTAGTTGTTTCTAGCTGAACCATGAATTAATTTGAAAAGTTTATATCCTTCCCTGAATATGCACTGAGGATGATCTATCACATGTAGTGATACAAAAAAGTCTGCATGCACTGTGGACTGTAGTAAAAACACAGAAATGCTGGAGGAACTCAGCAGGTGTCGCAGCTTCTATAGGAGGTAAAGATGTAGATAAAACCAACGTTTTTGGCATGAGCCCTTCTTCAAGTTATGAGCAAAAAGCAGGCCATAGGCTGTGAAGAGGCTTAGTCAAGGTAGCTGTGGGAATTAAGGGTGAGTTTGTTGACAGTGACTGTTAAGAGCATATCTCAAGAGATGGAGATCGAGAAAGGGAAGAGTGTTGCTAGAAATGGACCATGAATTTGAGGTCGGGTGGAAGTTGGCAGCAAAATACATAAAGGGACAAGCTCATCATGGGTGCATGAGGCAACACAAACATTGTCATCACTGAAGCGGAGCAAGAGTTGAGGGGCCTTGCTTGTATAGTCTTGTAGCATTGGATTACTCCACAAAGCCAATAAAAAGACAGACGTAGCTGGGACCCATGTTGGTAACCTTGACTACCCCTTTGACTTGGAGAAAGTGGTATGAGTCAAAGGAGAAGTTATTGAAGTTCTGCCAGCCCTAGGAGGGTGGTGGTGGAGGGGGACAGGTTGGGTCTGTTGTCAAAAAAGAAACAAAAGGCTCTGAGGCCTTTGACATGGGGGATGGAGGTGTATAGTAATTTGATGTCCATGGTGAAATTAGATTAGTTCAGTTCAGGGAACTGGAAGTTGTTGAAGTGATAGAGGACCTGTGAAGTATCATGGAAGGAAGTGGGGAGGGACTGGACTGGGGGGGAAAAAACGGAGTCGAGGAAAGTGGATACCAGTTTGGTGGAATTTTTTTCAGGACCACATGGAAACGATGGGTCTACCAGGACAAATAGCTTTGTGGATATTGGGTCGGAGGTAGAACTAGGCAGAGCAGGGTGGAAAACAATAAGGTTGGAGGCCGTGGAAGTGAGGTGACCAGAAGTGTTGAGTTCAGAGATAGTATGTGAAATGGTGATTTGTCACGTTTTGGTGGGGTCCTGTTGAATAAGTGTCTGATAGTAGATGTCTGGCTTTGGCTAGAACTTGCTTAACCTAAGAGCCACACACAATAAATTTCAACCTGATCCCATTCAGTTATCTCCAGTGAGTAGGCCACAGTGTTAGATGGTTGAATAAGATGCGCAAAATCTGAGCTGAAATATTGCTTTTACATCTTTACCTCCTATGATGTGCTGCATATCCTGTTGAGTTTCTCCAGCAATTTTGTGGATTTGCTTCAATAACAAGTGGCTGCAGACATTTCTGTTTCGATATTTTTAGAGCATTGTCATTATTGGGAGAGATTGTCAGGCAGAGAGAAGAAGTGAGATGAAAACCATTTTGCAGCATCCCACCAACTCAGGTAAATCTCTGGCCCATGGCTATTCATCGTGGCGAAGGAGCATTCAGAGTGCCACTGGAAACATTTATCATCATTCACACAAAATTCATAAAGCATCTCTGGAAGGAGTGGACCACATTCCCCATCAGTACAGCAGGAGCCACAGAACTGGAGTCATCCTCACACCTAAGGGATGCCTGAGAAGAAGAGGAACTAGAAACATTTTCATGGTTCCTCTTTCTGTATTCCCCTTGGAATTAAGCATAGCATTTTTTTTTTCAAAGCCTCCTTTCCAGATGGAATCGGGTTTTTTTCAGCGTTGACTAATGCCAGAGTGTCCAATTATCAGAAGCGACCTGTGTGTTCCTTGTAGGCTTCAATGCTCACTTCCGTGATCAGACAGGATGCAGTTGTCAAGGGCCATCCAGACACTGTACAATGACAGCAGGACAGCTTTGGACTTCACACACTCATGGACTGAACACATGAATAAGTAACTGCAGGTGTGTTGTGTATCACCTGACACATGCAGCAACTAAAAATCCAAGCTCATGCTGTGAATGTGCAGATGCATATTGAGCATGTCACCATTTAAAATTTACAACTGCAACAGTCAGAGGACTTCTGCAGCAGGATGCCAACAAGCTTTTACCAGAATGCTTGGCATTGGGCCGATCTGCAGTATGACCCACTTAACAGGACCAAGCAGGCCATGTAAACTTGCTTCTAAATGGAAAGTTGTAACCACCTAGCAGTCTGCAGGAGATGGAACAAAGACATCAATGTCTTATTCTTGGTCACCCACTTTTCCATGTCCCTCTCCCTCTGGTTCTGATTTTTGTTTTGCTTCTCTTTTTCTCTTCACCTGATCGCTATTTAATAATAAAAGTTGGTGGATATATTTATTGCTGAGATGGAGAGTAGATTTAAAACTCTGTGGTTGGGCTGATCTGAATCTGAAAACATGTCAAATGCATTGTCAATTAAGTTTTTTTTTAATAGAACCATTAACTAGTAATTCTTACAGTAAGTTTGACATTGTAAAACTATTCCAACTGCTTCACAGGAAGTTATCAATTTAGCATTGACACTGTTACATTAGGATATCAAGTCATTTAAATTGCGCAGAGGTCCCATAAATCGTAGCACAAAGAGCAACAGAAATCCACACTAGAACTGGTCAAAAGGTTGAATCTCTGAAGTAGGCTTTGAGAAGTAAATCGCCCCTTGCGTGCAGGTGGTTGATAGAATCATGCGGAGATTAGGGATGTGTGAGGAGAATGAAATGAGGATCAATATTAGTGCAGTCAATTATTGTTAAAGGGTGGTTCATGATTCAGCACAGACTGTGCACTGAAGAGTCTCATTCCATGTTATTATCTCTCTAGGACTTGCCATCTTCTCAACTGGAACAAGTGTTTAAAATTGTGGCTGCTGTATGCCCTGTCTTACAAATTGCAATGCTTAGGACCAGAAATAAACATAAGTGAACCAAATATAATAATGCTGTAGTGAAAAAAACAGATGGTAACAGCCATCAGAAGCAAATACATTTTGGCAACGATAGAAAAAGAGAAAAGTGCTAAAAGGAAAGGCAAAAGGAAAACTAATCATGTGCTTTTAGAATAATTATTATTCTATTGTTGAATCTAAGAATTTTGTAAAACTATGATGAGGGTTTAATATCCCAGTTTACCTCCTCAACTTCCTATCAATCATTCGATCAATCACTTCAGATCAACTCTCTTATTGGCCTTCTTCTAAGAGAAATATGACTTCCTTATCTACTGTGTAATTCTTCATAATGTTATGCACCCTGTAAACTTCTCTATTCCAAAACAAGTCCATGGCTTCTCCTTTGGACCCCTCACATCTTTTCTGTAATGTGATGAACAGAACTCCAAGTAATCTTGTGACTGTATCCTAACTCGAATGCACTGATCTTGTGTTGCATGGCCTGAGAAAGACAAGTACCCTCTTGTCCACCTTAACCACTTCAACTGGTCCTATACTTTAAGGGACATGTACTCTCATATCCATCTGTCTTTTATTCTTCTCAGTAACATTCTTTTGCCTTGTTTTAAAAGTATTATAAAACCATACAATTATACAGATGGGAACAGACCTATCGGCCAAACCGTCCAAGTTCCTATCTGAGTGAGTCCCATTTCCCTGTGTTTGGACCGAGCCATCTAAACAATTGCTATCAATGTACTGTCTACTCTTTGCAGATGATGCCGCTTTAGTTGCCCATTCAGAGCCAGCTCTTCAGCGCTTGACGTCCTGTTTTGCGGAAACTGCCAAAATGTTTGGCCTGGAAGTCAGCCTGAAGAAAACTGAGGTCCTCCATCAGCCAGCTCCCCACCATGACTACCAGCCCCCCCCCCACATCTCCATCGGGCACACAAAACTCAAAACGGTCAACCAGTTTACCTATCTCGGCTGCACCATTTCATCGGATGCAAGGATCGACAACGAGATAGACAACAGACTCGCCAAGGCAAATAGCGCCTTTGCAAGACTACACAAAAGAGTCTGGAAAAACAACCAACTGAAAAGCCTCACAAAGATTAGCGTATACAGAGCCGTTGTCATACCCACACTCCTGTTCAGCTCCGAATCATGGGTCCTTTACCGGCATCACCTACGGCTCCTAGAACACTTCCACCAGCGTTATCTCCGCTCCATCTTCAACATTCATTGCAGTGACTTCATCTCCAACATCGAAGTACTCGAGATGGCAGAGGCCAACAGCAATGAATCCACGCTGCTGAAGATCAAACTGCGCTGGGTAGGTCACGTCTCCAGAATGGAGGACCATCGCCTTCCCAAGATCGTGCTATATGGCGAGCTCTCCACTGGCCACCGATACAAAGGTGCACCAAAGAAGAGGTACAAGGACTGCCTAAAGAAAGCTCTTGGAGCCTGCCACATTGACCATCGCCAGTGGGCTGATATCACCTCAAACTGAGCATCTTGGCGCCTCACAGTTCGGCGGGAAGCAACCACCTTTGAAGAAGACCGCAGAGCCCACCTCTCTGTCAAAAGGCAAAGGAGGAAAAACCTAACACCCAAACCCAACAAACCAATTTTCCCTTGCAACCACTGCAACCGTGTCTGCCTGTCCCGCATCAGACTTGTCAGCCACAAACGAGCCTGCAGCTGACGTGGACATTACCCCTCCATAAATCTTTGTCCACGAAGCCAAGCCAAAGAGAAGAGATCTATAGTAACACTACAAATTCTTCTCCTTAAAGGGATAGGCACAAAATTACTAGGAAGCAAAAACACAAGTTTTAACCTTTACATTCCAGCCCCAAATTAATATAATAGACATTAATGACTAATACATAATAATTACTATTACAGATACAAAAGTAAATGTGTTAAGTATAAGATTAAAAATCAATACTTGCTGCTTCTTGTAAAAGACAGATTTTAGTCAATTTAAGTAACCAGTCTTGGTTTTAATCTACACTTGGCGAACGAAACCTTGTCCGGAATTGTATCCACGATTCTCCCCAGCAACCAAGGATTTCTTGGTGCAGAATCATCCACGATAATTACAATGTCTCCCCGTAGAAAATTGCATTTAGCTTTAGACCATTTTTCTCTTTCATGTAATAATAAAAGATATTCTTTAATCCATCTTTTACAAAATAAATCTGCCATTTTTTGTTGTCCAAGTTTAGCATTTGCACATCTTCAATTAACACATTTTGATATAATTCTTTTGGTTAATGTTGAAGCACCAAGTATCCAATATTTCTGTCACAATTCTGACAACACGTGATTACAACCACCATGCCGAACATTCAAATCAGAAATATGAAATTGCTTAGCTAATATAGATGGATGTTTCGCTTCTTCTGGCATTATTGCAGTTTCCTCCTACTCTCAATACATCATTTACCAGAATAGGATTCAGCTTGTAAACACGATTTGCTTTTGTAACATTCAGATTCTTCTTCAATTTTGATATCTCATTATCAAATGCCTTTTTCTGACAAAAACTATCATCTCCAATTCAGCATTCACCAATTCATCAACTGTTAGGTACAGCTCTTTTGAGATTTTAGATTCTCTTTCTTGATGCAATGTAAAAACATAATTTATAATCTCAGAATGCATACTACTGCCTTTTTCAAACTAAACCATGAAGAATGATGGTGACACATTGCGTTAGTTCAACTTATCTAAAAATGTTTTGTTGCTGATTTTCATTTGTACTCAGAATCTGATGCCTGTCATGTCAGTATCCTACAGTAGTCAGCCAGCAATGATGGATTCCATTTGCCTGGATACAGATTTACATACAGTTGGGTTTCTGTAAAGGTCCCCCATCACAACTTGGTCACAACCTCTTCTCGTTGCTACCTTCAGGAAGAAGGTACAGAAGCCTGAAAACCGGAACCTCAAGGTTCAAGAACAGTCTCTTTCCAATGGCATTCAGGCTCTTGAACCTCCTCTTGTAATAACAATAATAATAATATTATCTGACGCCACAAAAAGTTCTGCAGTATTGTAATACTCTTTATCTTGCACTACGGTGACTAAATATTTATTGTCTATCTTTTGTATTTATTACCTCAATTTAATTTAATGCATACTGTTGTAGTTTTTGTTAAGAAATGCCTGTTTGTCTGCAGCAAGTAAGAATTTAGGTGCGTGTGTAATGTATATGACAATTACTCAGGTCTATGTGACTTTGGAACTCTTGTATTTCTGGGAAGGGATTTCCACGATTTGCAGTTTTAGTCTTTTATTTTTTACGCAATTATCAATTACAGGAAATTGTTGTCTAATCTGAAGGAAGATAAAGAAAAGTAGTGTGTCATCCGTGAAAAGATTAATATGCATCTATTGTTTTGTTGTCAAGACTTTACAGGTTTGACATTCATTTCGCAAACCTTTTTGATGAGTACCATGAATTAAAGTAATGTTGGTATCACACTCACCTCACTGCAGAGGTCTCCCAGCATATCCCACCTGTACTCCATGTTAAAATTGAGGTTCTTGACTTACGGGTCTCTAAAGGGGAGATGGTCTCAACCATCAAACACTGATGAACTTTTGAAGTCTGGGTGCTTGATCATTGCTAGATTTTTTTTTTAAAACACCCAAAGAAGGTACTGGGTTTGTACACTGTTCTGATTAAAACAGAAGCCTTCAAAGAAGCATGCTGTGCAAGTCACAGGACATTTAAGTTTGGCAGCACTTTACTTTCTTTAAGAGTGTGGAATGCAAGCCAATCGGCACACATTTCATGAGGTAAGGATGATGTCACCATTTGTGCCAAATTAAGCAGTACAAGAACAGTGTTCTCTGTCCCTGTACCTTTCTGCTCACCAATCTGTGTGCCCAAGAGGAGCTTCTGATGTCCATTCCTTCCATTTCAGAAAAGGCGACGGCGGATTGACCGAAGCATGATAGGGGAACCAACAAACTTTGTGCACACGGCCCACGTAGGATCAGGAGACGTCTTTAATAGTGGAATGAACTCTGTGAGTACAAACATTTTTTGTTCTAGACTAGATTGGTCAGTTTTTCCTCCTCGATAAAACAATATTTTATTTTACTGACTCTTGGGATTTCAATTTGTCACTTCCTTCCTCTCTCACGTATTTCAATCGTGAAAGTATAGATTCATGCTGGGCCTTTTTGGTCATTGTGGTAAATTGCCCACAGAACGTTTAGGAGCCAAGGGACTGGAATTCCAGCAGATACCCAAGAAAGGATTGTAATAAAGTGATGAGTGATCTTTGCTAGTTTTCTGCTCACTTGCCTGGGGTAAGAAAAACAATAGTCATGCCTAACATGATCATGACCTATGATGTAAGTCACTGCAGAATCGGGGTCAAAGCTGGAGATTCCCTTGCATTGTCTTACTTGCTGCACTCTTGATAATATATTTATTAACCAAGTTGCCATATAATTTGAAATTCTGCTGTGTGACATTAGCAACAAGCATCTCTATTGGAGGCATTATGCTATTTAATTTACTCAGTAAGATGAGTGGGCCAAGGAAGTTCATGCAAGTCTTCAAATGTTGTGTCAAATGTACCTCGTTACATGTATCTCATTGAGAGATTCAACCCACTTGTAGTATTGCAGACAAATTCAACCTAGAAAGTGACCTCTACCAGCCCAAACAACGAAAGTCCATCCTTCATCGAAAATAGAAATTTGCAGCACAGTACAGGCCCTTCAGCCCACAGTGTTGTGTTGGTCTAATAACCTACTCTTAACAACTGCGTAGAATTTCCTTACTGCATAACACTCCTTTTTTTTCAATTCCATATGCCTAATAGTCAGTTAAAAGATTCCATTGTATCTGCCTCTACCACCAAAACTGGCAGCGCATTCCGTGCATCTACCATGCCCTGTGTGAAAAACTTACCTATTACATCTCCTAGTTCTCAAACCTATAGAGCAATAATTCTTACTCTATGTGCTTGTTTGGTTTAAAATCCCTAACTTGCCTTTTCCTTCACCCTTCTTCCTACTCACATAGTTTCCTTTTATTCCTGGTTTGTATGTCAGCTCCTCCTTTGGTTTATATAGTTTGTGGCATATTATTTATAATTTTACTCAACAGTGATGTGTTGGCAAGGAATATAGATGAAGCAAACCCAACAGACTTCATTGTCTTTGGAGACCAAGAGAGGCATTAGCTGGATTCAAGCTCAGGTTCAGGAGATGAAAGGCTGGTGTTGACCACCTTTGAATATGGATATTGTTCTTCCCTCCAAAATACACTGCCCTTCGAATTATTTTGGCTATGGGAAAACATCAATAAAATGAAGATATTGGTTCCTTCCTCTGATGTCTGATCATTTAAATAAGTTACAAGCTTTTACAATCATGATTCGCAAAATGATTGAAATTAATACTCAAGTGGCCCAGTGAGTGCTCTGATTCCTCAGAGCATTTTTCGTCCTAGAGGCTGATGACAAACAAGGACAAACTCCACTCTATTTCATGCCAAGCAACAGCCTGATGAACCTGCTATCCATCTTCCCAGCATTATCATATCCTTCCTTTACCTGCAGGACCAGATCTCCAGCTGAGATCTGATCTTTTTTTTCCAGTCAAGTTCTGATTAATGAAGCCTGTATGCCTCCTTAACCCTACTGCATTGCCATCTGCATGGATCTTTGGAGATACTCCTAGATCCCTCTGTTTCTTTATACTCCCAAAGGCCCTATTATATTGTGTGTCCTAACTTCATTATTTGCTCCCAAAATGTATCCCCTCACATTTGTCTGGATTAAAATCCATCTGCAATTTTTAGCCAATTTCATCAAAACATCCAATGTGTCTCTGAAGCCAAAGACTATTTTCCACACTGTCATCAGTGCCAATCCTCAAATCTAGGTTATCTGTGAACTTACTGATCAAGCCTCTCCTGACAGTATCTCAATCATTCACATCAATTACAACCCACAAGCATCCCAGCACTGATTGTGGGAAAAGTCTAATCATCCAGTCACAAAGCAATCTCCCATCATCTGCCTCTGACTCCTATTGTCATGGCTATTTGCCCTGGATCCTACAACCCCTAACCTTTGGATCCAGTCACCCATGTCACTAAAGTCCATACAAATTGCAAAAACTTCCCTACCCTCAACAATACATTTTGTTACTCCTCAAGCAATTCAGTCACTGCCTTACTAAGTGATCACTTGTTCTTTTACTCAAACTTTTTTTTTCCAACATCTTCTCTACCACTGATGTTAGGCTCACAGGTTTGTATTTATCAGGCTCTTCCCTTGCTGCCTTTCCTGAAAAGGACCACCACATTTGCAGTCTACCAGTCATTTGGTACTTCATAAGGGCCAGAGAAGACTTAAAAATATCAGCCAAGGTACCAGCCATCTCTTCCCTTTCATCCCACAGCAGTGGGCAAACTTCATTTATAAGTTTATTAGAACCAACCAGTTGTTTTGAAAACTGTCATGTTTGTTTCTGATCACAGCAAATTGTGAGTTAGGGTTCATGCAACAATTCTTGTCAGCTACAATTGAAAAGCCTAGAATGTGACTCAACAGGCAGAATCACAGCCAGAGCTACGAATGATATTGGCTGACATCTCTACTGGTAATTGTAAAAGGATGTAAGTCAGTGTTGTATGCAGCAGTATCCATTTGATTCCAGTCACCCATAAGGGTTCTCAACAATTCTACCAACTATGTTCCAAACAAGAATTAATACTAACAGATGGCAATGTAGAATGATTGACTGAAGAAGAAGAATACAACATGAAAGGGAGTCATTTGGCCCACTGTCTTTCAAAACCCAGTGCAGTTATCCCACTTCACTGGTGGTGTGAATCTTTCAGAGACCAACATGGTCCCGATGCATGTCTCATTCCCTTTTGAAAGCTGTCCTATCAGATATTCTAGTGAAAAGAATAGATTATCTTAGAATCTTACCAAATAAAGTTCCCTCATATTGTGTTTGCTTCTTTTGTCAATCACTGTTAAAAAAAATTATTGATTTTTCATATATTTTATATTTTTTCCTAAAATCTCCTGATTTTATGGAATGGTTAATGCTTCAAGAAACACGGTTTAAAAGTGAAGGAAAAGTGAGAAATAAAGGAAATTTATTAATTTTATTAAAAGGTCATCAAGTTCTATAAATATGTGCAAAATCGATGTGTAATTATTGAAGATCAATTATCCCAGTTCAGGATGTAGTTATCGGAGTTCTTCAACCCAGTGTTCTGGACCTAACCATCTTCAGCTGCTTTATCAGTGGGCTTCCATCCCACTGATCAGAAGTGGAGATGTTAACTAACTGTGCAAAGTTCAATTCCATTTACAAATCTTCAGTGATTGATATCTTCTTTTTCTTTGGCTTGGCTTCGCGGACGAAGATTTATGGAGGGGGTAAAAGTCCACGTCAGCTGCAGGCTCGTTTGTGGCTGACAAGTCCAATGCGGGACAGGCAGACATGGTTGCAGCGGCTGCAGGGGAAAATTGGTTGGTTTGGGTTGGGTGTTGGGTTTTTCCTCCTTTGCCTTTTGTCAGTGAGGTGGGCTCTGCGGTCTTCTTCAAAGGAGGTTGCTGCCCGCCAAACTGTGAGGCGCCAAGATGCACGGTTTGAGGCGATATCAGCCCACTGGCGGTGGTCAATGTGGCAGGCACCAAGAGATTTCTTTAGGCAGTCCTTGTACCTTTTCTTTGGTGCACCTCTGTCACGGTGGCCAGTGGAGAGCTCGCCATATAACACGATCTTGGGAAGGCGATAGTCCTCCATTCTGGAGACGTGACCCATCCAGCGCAGCTGGATCTTCAGCAGCGTGGACTCGATGCTGTCGACCTCTGCCATCTCGAGTACTTCGACGTTAGGGATGAAAGCGCTCCAATGGATGTTGAGGATGGAGCGGAGACAACGCTGGTGGAAGCGTTCTAGGAGCCGTAGGTGATGCCGGTAGAGGACCCATGATTCGGAGCCGAACAGGAGTGTGGGTATGACAACGGCTCTGTATACGCTTATCGATTGATATAATCCATGCCTAAATTACATGCCACTTATCAGCCCAGACAACATTGGTAATGGCAAGTAATAACGGTGACAATTTTTGTGAAGGTAATTGGGCTGGATGTAAGTTTACTGGACAGGTAGAGGCATGATGGAAGTTTTGAGAAGACACTTGGAAAAACATCCCACCTAGCCAAAGTCATTCTCCCTCTTATTCTTTGCCTTTCCAGGGATTTTGCCTTTGGTTCCTCTCTTCTGATTCTGGTCATGCTGGAAGCCCAGAGGAACTACAATGAAGGCTCCAGTACTTAATGCAAATTTCACCTCAGGGTTCAGAGAAATTTTTTCCATAAATTCCAGTGATTAACTTGACAACTGTTGAACATATTCTCCCAAATTAATCTCCAACAAATGAACCAATAATTGAAAATCCCTTCACATGTGTCTTCAGAGCTGTATTCTTGTGCTTGGTTTACACTAATTGTTAACTGAGGAGCTATTAGTTGGGCTTTGTATGAGGATTGATGTTCACCTCTGCATCTGAGTATTAGGCACAGAGAACTGCATGCTCGTATATCATGAACAGGGACACCACAAAAATTGCCACACAGATGAATTTTTAGATATTTTATTTTCTTCCACAGCCTGTTATAATGCTTATTCCACATTCTTTTTTTCATTTTTTAGTGTGATATTTGAAGATACTTTTCCAGCAATAGGTGTAAATAGGATTAAATAACCTCTCGACTAAAGATCAGATATGATACTACTTATTGTCATGTATTAATAAAACAGAAATAAAATATTACACAAAATGTCTTTAGTCTGCCATAAAGCAGACAAAAATTTGTCATTAGTAATGCCTGACACCCCTCACAGTCAGAGAAAGAGAAGCAAAGAGAGTGCCTTCAGAGACTGAGACTCCAGAGCTCCCATAGTCTTGGCAGACACACAAGACTCTAGTTCAGTTCAAACCATCAGCAACCCAAGCCCAGATCCAAACCTCCGACATGATAAGGAAGCCTCCAGAGCCCAGGACCCTTTGCGAGCCTTTCTTGTCATCAGCACCCTCTCAGCCCCCCCAGTTCCGATAGCTGATTCTTATAAGCCTGTCTCCAGCAGCCTGTAGCCTGGTGTGAAGGCTCCAGTACTTAATGCAAATTTCACCTCAAGTCATCAACAGCTTGCAGTCTGTGTCCTTCACCTGCAGAGTCCCTTGCTGGTCCACCACCATGGTCATCGTCTGCTTCTCCTTCTCAACAAGGCATGTTCTTCCCATTACTGGTGACTTGTGCCAGTCTGCTGATGCCTTGGAGTGTACAACTCCTCATGTGCACAGGCGCCGCCATCCGCCATCTTGGGCCCACTCCCCCCCCCCCACCCCATCGCAGGATTTTAAATAAAACACAGTTGGACAGTGCTTTACATAAAGGTAAACAAATTTACAAAGTCAGAAAAGACTGATTATTCCCTTAGGTTTTCTTTAATAAGAAGATTTAATATCAAGATTAAAACTTGTTCAGATTATCATTGTAGCTTTTTTTTTAATTTAAATTCACTGCAGGTTTATGATTTATTTTGCTCTGAGCAAGAACCCAAGCAGTGTAATATCCTCAGGATGTCTCATGCGAATAGATTTAGGACAAACTTATGCAACTACATTAGACTAAACCAGTTTGCCTTATCTTAAATATAAAATTATTACATTCAGGTGCAGAATGAGCAATTATAAAAACCCCATAAAATCTTATTACCACGAGAAACTAATATCCATCCGACTGTATGTGTGTTGGATCCAGTGATAACCCAAGGATAAATATTGAATTTTGAGTACATAAGATTTCATGTTTTTTTTTTCCTTTTATTTTTTAAATTTAGATATACAGCACGGTAACAGGCCTTCCAGCCCTCAAGCCCAAATAACCTACAACATGTCTCTTTTATGTGACAGGAGCACTAGCGGTTTAAGTCTACTTTTGTGTCTTGTATGTCTTTCTGAATCATTCATTCCTACTGTAGGTGGTGTGTGAATTTGAAAACTGAGCTTCTGCTCAATCCCTTTGGGAATCTTAAACAGCAATCATACATGTTATGCGCAGAAGGTTAGATAGGTATGCATTGAGGACAAGAATTTAATCTTTAAATCTTTCCTTGGATGTGAGGCACCATTAATACATATCTGTTCACACATCTCTGGTTGTACAGCTTATAACATCATCTTGGATGAATTGGAATCCACTCTTTAGCATTTTAAAAAATAAAGCACGGCTTAGCTACATTACTCACTTGTAATGTGGTGATTCATCTTTTTTTAAATTTGGATATACAGCACGGTAACAGGCCTTCCAGCCCTCAAGCCCAAATAACCTACAACATGTGTACATTTTGAAAGGTAGGAGGAAACTGGAGTACCTGGAGGAAACCTACGCAGACATGGGAGAACGTCAAAACTCCTCACAGACAGCGCTAGATTCAAACCAGGGTCGCTGGCACTGTAATAACATTGTACTAACCTCTATGCTAACCATGACGCCCAAGATGAACAGTTGCTTACCAAGCAATACATCTACTTCCAACATCAAAGCATGTCTGGAAATAATAAAAACATGGCATTAGACCACAGCAATTACAAAGTGACAGAATTCAATTTTGAGTGTAAATTCATTCAAATAGACAAAAATGTCATAACACTCCGTGTTCAAGCTTTGAATTTGGTCCGTGATATAGTTAAAGTGCTTTAAGTATTGTCAAAATACAACTTGTGAAGATAATTTGCAGAGAAATCTTTTGTGACACAAAACAAAGATTCACATAACTGAGATTATAAAAGACAGACAGGACATCTTCTATAATTAGAAGTGGATAGGAATATTACAATATCTTTGTTTAAATCTTAACTACTTACTCTTTCAAGTCTGACCAATGAAAAGCCAGAAAGTTAATTCTTCATTTTTATCAGGAAAATAAAACATTAATCATCCTTGGGAAAAGTGAGTCAAGAATGAACACCCACAGTGTAATAGAACCTCATTCCCTGTGTACTCAAGAAATATGGTTTTGTTTTTTCTGGCTCAAGAATATATGTTGCCTGGTTTTCTCCGCTCTTTACAAGACATGCATGCAAAGCAGTGACTTCAGCTGGTTTTATTACACGTGGGCTGTGGGAAAAATAACTTGTGAGAACGTTGCCCACTCCCCATTGAAGTTATAATATCAGTCCCCCTTTGCTTTTGGATGGAAAATATATAACTTGGTGGTACATGGATATTCTGAAGTGGATTTGCCAAGATCAATCTCAACATTTAGTTTCTATTTGTGATTGATTTACAAAATTAACTATTGAATTTAAAATGTGAAGAATGGTACAAATTTGAAATGTAATTTTCTTTTTACTTAAAAGGCCATAGGTTCTTAAGGCCATTACATTTTGTTAATATCTCCCCAAGCACTTACAGTTCCAAGTTGCAAAACTTCTTCAGCAGTGTTCTTTGCCTCTTCTACAAGAGTGGATGTCTAGTCCATCATTGTATCAGAGTGAAATTAAGAGGGTGAGGGAATCCTGTCCAAACTTGCCATTGAGAAAAGGTTGAGGCCACGAATATACAGTAACATTATTTCAATAACTTAGGGACTATTATTAAATGCTGCTAAGGAGGCAGAGTGTTGTGAATGTCCAATAACCACTTAAAATAATAAATGAATGGAACTCAATTTCAAATCAAACATTAGTTCTCCTTTAGACTGTGGTTGTTACTGGGAAGTCAAGTTGTTTTGAGCAACAAAGAACAAATAAAGAAAAATTATATATATACTCTCTCTCTCCCCCCTTCTCTCTATCTGTCTCTCTCTCTCAAGTCAAGTTTATTGTCATCTGATTGCACAAGTACAACTTGACAAGACAGCGTTCTCTGGTCCTTGGTGCAAAACATGCAGATACACAAGCAGATATAATGCACATGCAGACAAGTATTTTATCTATGAAAATAATGTTTTGGACAAATGAGAGTTTCGGATGGCTATTGAGAGCAGTTCCTTTGGTTGTTCAGCATTGTCACTGCCTGTGGGAAGAAGCTGTTCCTCAGCCTGGTGGTGCTGGCTCTGATACTCCTGCATTTCTTCCCCAACAAGAGCAGCTGAAAGATGTTGTCTGCAGGGTGGAATATTCATTATTATCAAGTATCACACCGTTGTGTTTGGAAGAGTATCAAGTTCAATAGATTCACAGAGAAATGGGTCTGGATGCATGTTACAATCTCAGGTAACTTTAATGAACACACAGGAGATAAACAGGGGAGAACATCAAATGAAGGATTTTGCATGCCCTCTTCAGAAAACAATCCCAGTAGATCATGTAAATGGTAGGGAGGAGTGAGACTCCAGTGAACCTCTCTGCCACTCTTATGGTCCTGTTGCTTAACCTCCAATCCATTTCTCTGCAGCAACCGTACACATTGTAATGCAGCCATCCAGGATACTCACAAAAGAGCTCCTATTGAAGGTTGACATAATGGTGAACAGTAGCCTCTCCCTCTGCAGTCGCTGTTGCATTTTCCTGACAAGTGAGAGGATGTTGAGTGTCCATGATAGGTCACTAGTTAAGTGAACTCCAAGAAATGGTGCTCTCCACTCTGTCTACTACATAGTTGTTGAGGGTGGTCATTCCTGGTCCTCCTGAAGTCCATGATCATCGCCTTTATCGTATCCATTTTGGGCTCAGGTTGTTAATCTCGCACCATTTCATGAGACTTTCTACCTCTTCTCTGGAGTGCGATGAGGCCAACTACTGTTGTGTCATCTGCAGACTTGATGACACTGTTGGAGCTGGTTCTGGTGATGCAGTCGTGCGTCTGCAGCGTGAACAGGAGCTGTCTGAGCACACATCCCTGAGGTGCACCATGATGGTGCTCGATATAGACACAGCTATCAATTGTGGTGAGGCAGCAATCTCTCTTATCAAATAAATAATAGAAAACTGGACACCTATGTATGATAGTACAGATCTATCACCAATGTATATAGTGTATATAGTTACAATATCTAGACCGTGCTTACAGCGATTAGCTGAGAGCTAAGCCACGCCTACTGTCTGGGCCTTAAAGGGTTGTGTCCCTAGCCAGGTCGGATCATTCCGGACTGGTCGGCCACCTGTGAAGAGCTCCTATCTTTTGCTAATAAAAACCTTGGTTTGGATCAACAAGTCTTTGATTCTTTCGACGAGCTCTACACTATGCTTCTATTGCATTTTTGAAATTACTGAATAAAATTTAACAGGTATGGAAGTTTATTTATCTGATTGTGGGGATAGAAATATTCACATGGATGACTCCATAAAAGTGAAGAAAATCGGGATTAACTTCCCAGAGAAGTATTTGTTTCAGTGAGGATTACCTATTTACTGCTAGAGATTTATACTTATTTATCATGTAAACTTATAAAGATCTCTTGATTAATTATTTGGCCAATTAAATGAATGCAATTCTTTTAGCAAACATCAAATGAGAAAACCCATGGAATATTCATTATTATCAAGTATCACACCGTTGTGTTTGGAAGAGTATCAGGTTCAATAGGTTCACAGAGTGATGGGTCTGGATGCATGTTACAATCACAGGTAACTTTAATGAACACACAGGAGATAAACAGGGGAGAACATCAAATGATGATTACTATATTACTAAACAACTATATAGACATTTACATTGGACCCAGTTTGGACTCCGATACCAGTGGTCACCTTACTCTGCATGCTCACATGTATACACACTCTACAGACAGGGACTTTCACACACACCAACAGGGGTGCAGCTCTCTGCAAGCACTAATCTATTGCAGTAGAACGGCTCAGCTTAAGTGTAGTGCACACCTTACCCACGACACCTCTAGTGACAACCTAGCGTGGAATGATGTTCGGGGCTTGGTCCACGAGGCAGAGAGAGAATGTGCTGTGCACTGATTTTATATAAAGTTCTAATCTGGTCACCTAGCCAATAATGAGCCACGGTAATTTAAACGAGCCAACGGCAAGGAGTGCGGTAATGAATGGCAGGAGTCCAACCTTGATTGACAGGTGATGTAATCTCCGAATAAGTTTCAGACAGGGAGGACACCTGACCATCCGCAACCCACAATATTTCAGAAAGGCTGGGAGTCCACGTGTTTCTCCACAATCCACATATAACACACACCAGGTGACACTGTTTTTATATTCTTTTGATTAAGAGTAAGTCAAGAAGTGCTTTGATCTTCAGAGAGTAAATCAGTAACCACATAATCTGAAGAGACCAAAGAAAGACTGTGTGGAGGCATGGTTAGTGTTGCAGTTAGCGCAACGTTATTACATCACCAATGTTTGGGACCTGGGTTCGAATCCTGCGTTGTCTGTAAGGAGTTAGTACATTCTCGTCGTACCTGTGTGGGTTTTACCCAGGGGCTCTGGTTTCTTCCCATGTTAGGGTATAGGTCAATCAGGTGCATGGGCCAAAATGCCTTGTTACCGTGCTCCATGTCTAAATTTAAGACCAAAAAAATTTTTTAAATATAAATTTAACGTTTTTAAAAATTTAAAAAATATGTCAATGGTTCTCATCCTTTTTCTTTCCACTCACATACTACTTTAAGTAATCCCTATGCTATAGGTGCTCGGTAAGAGATTGCTTAAGGTGGTATGTGGGTAGAAAGATAAAGATTGAAAACCACTGTTTTAAATGTACCTAATTGACTCGCTATGTGCACGGTTTCGTAATTTTTCTCAAGCAAAATATTTCAGTAACAATTGGGTCTAGAGCAGTGATTCTCAACCTTCCCTTCCCACTCGTGTACCACCTTAAGCAATCCCTTACTAATCACAGAGCACCAGTGGCATAGGGATTACTTAAAGTGGTATGTGAGTGGAAAGGAAAATGTTGAGAACCGTATATTGAAAAGCTAAATTTAAAAGGAGATGGAGTAAAATAGAATAATCAGCTTCAAGGCACCCAATCTATCTACTGTTTTAAGAAAGCAAATTGTCTGTGTTTGGGTCTGCAGAGAAGTTAATGAAATCTTCTACGTTTGTGCCACTGAGTTTAGCTATAACTATGAGATGGGAACAAAAACAATGAGTCATTGTAAGTATCTCAGACCTACCTTGGTCTCTTGCTAAGAGTGGAATATGTGACTGTTTAACTTAACATTATTGGTGTTATCTTCTCACATTATTCAATGTTGGTCAAGTGCTGTGAAAGGTAGTTAACTTGTATCTAAATCCACTAATTCCATCCACAGGTGAACTCAATTCAGAATCAAATGCAGTCCAAGGGCGGGTATGCAGGTCCTCCCATACCAGTGAACGTTCAGATGCAGCTTGTAGACACAAAAGCTGGATAACATTTAAAATAAAACCTGTGGTAAGTACTAATGCCAAGTCTCAGAACAAGTGACAGAATGACCAAAACAAATGGATCAACTAAAAAGAACATTTTAGCTGGTGTGGGGGGGAAAATTTGAAGGATGATAATTTCCACAGGACAACTTGTGCAAACATGTCCCATAGAGACATGGTAAAGACTTTCTTGTTTCTGAACTCAGGTTCACCAAGGTACAAACTTAAGAAAATCTTTTTCTCAGAAGAATTCTTGAAAAATCTTTTTCACTCGGAGAAGTGCCTATGCACTGCTGTCACCTGATCTTGTTTTGTTCACATACTTTGATTTGTATTTGGAATTACACTCCTGGAGGTTTTGTACCAGTGGTTATTATGAAGCAATTTATGCCAATCTTTTCTTTAATCTTAATTTATAATTTATTGAAGCATTGCTTTTATTTTTTCATCCAATGTTTTCAATGCCTCTTCTAAAAGCAGATAGCATTGAAGCACATTGCTGTTTAACACATCTCAAGAATGACCATTCCTTCAGCATGAACCTAGATGTTGAACCCATGGCTCGCTATATAAACAATGTCACAAGTTCAATTTAATCTGCGTTCAAAGTGTTCCAGTGACTTTTACAGTTAGAATCATTGGATGCTGACTAGGAAATGGGTGAATCAACTGATTGTAAAACTCCTGTCTTCATAGCTGAGATTAACTAAAATAGAATAGATTTAAGGGTTGATCCTATATCTTTCCCGTTTAGTTCCCAAGTTAATTGGCCAACTAAGACATCAGAATTTATTTTTCCTCTCCTTCACCACCGGATTCCCGTTTATATATAAAAAAATTATGGAAAGGCAGACTGAGTCAATGGAATTCTTGAAGTGACCACGCCGATTCCCTGAAGACATTTGGTCTTAGTCTTTTAATCATGGAAGTAGCAGCTGAATTATTATCCAGAGAACTTGATAACTCCTTATTTAGAAAAGTGATTAAAAGTAAAAAGAAAATAAGGGAAGAAAGAAGCTTGGATAGTAAATAATGAGATGGCCTTCAAATTGATTTCACTTAAGCCCATGACTTTTCTAGACGCTTATAGTCACTCCCTCCTCCTCTGTCCTTCCCTTGGACTACATGTGTGGCAGCTGCTGGAATTTCCAATATTCAAACTTTGAGATTGTGGTCATGGTTTAGAGATTGCATTCTCAGCAACAGTTGCTTCTACTTCCCAATTCCTGCTTTAGGCTAAGCCATGCTGCCTCACTGGATCCCAAGGAGTCTTTCAGTTCCATATCCTTTGAGGTGACCCATCTCAGTTCATTCATTGCTTATGCTTTCAGTGCCTCCCATCCTAAATACTGTACAGACAAAAATCTGATAAATCGTAAGCTGATTGTTCAGAAATCCCAGTGGTTCAGCTTTTAGCTTGCCAGCTGCTAATTCCCACACTGCCTTTAAATTCTGGAGCTTTGCTTCATGTATTCCCTTGAAACTCATCTGGTATTCTTCCCCATGCTCCCTTGAAACATCTTGGGGTTTACTTGATGTTTAAAATAATTTAAAATAAAGTGAATTAATCCTGTATTGGAATAGTGTCCAATAGTCAGAAAATCTGGCAGCCCAACAGCACCAAAATCCCGATCGTGCCAGATTAAGATTTTTAAGGTGTTCCGATCGCTCAAGATCCATTGAAGTTTTCCCCAAATTCTGATGCAAGCTTTACCTTGCATTCACCGCAAGTATGCTCATGAAGTTACTTTAATGTCTCAAATTTAAAGTTCCATGTCCCATGTTTAAATGCATTGATTACTTAGCCATGCCTATTCTTGTTCCCTGCTCTGGGCCTACAACTCCCCCTACCTGCAGAAATCTGCCTCTCATGCTTTGCCTTCCACTCTTCCATTAAGAACAAACAGTAAACTAATCTCTGCTGCATCAAGCTTTTGGTCACCATTATCTCTTGACTTGTCCATTTTTGCCTGATTGTACCAATGTGCAGTATTTGGGACATGTTTCCACATCAGAGGCACTACATTAAAGAGAGTTGACATTGGCCTGACCCCATGTGGTCTGCTTGAAGAGTGAAAGCTTCACTGGATCAAGATCAAGTTTATTATTGTCATCTGACTGTACATGTACAATCAGGGACCATGATCACATAATAATTTTGTATTTATTGTGGGTGTAAAACACACACACCCGTACATATGGACACACATATATGTATACACAGACATCTAGAGAGAGAGATGTTTCAGAATGATTTACTTGGTTAAGGATACTGAAAATGATTTATATTCTAACAGTGTGCAAAATTTATTTCCAACAGATTGCTCCAAGTTCATATATTTCTTCCTCTCGTTCCCCTTTTCACTATGGTGACTGCTTCTCTGAGTTTTTCATGATGAGAAAGGCATTACAACAACCCTTCACCCGTTCCTGTGGCAATTCTCTGACTGGAGGCTCCTGTTCTGCTCTGAAGATATCGTTAATTGGATTGCTCCTGCCCGACCCCTCAGTGACTTGAATGGATTTGGCCTATGCCGAAGTCATGGACATAGCTTCTCATTTTTTTAAAATACAAATAGAATTTTAGCATTTCTTCTCGTCATGGTCGACAAGTGCCAGAGCAAACCCTTTCTGTGTATTTTCAATTATCCATCTTTCTTTAACTGCATCATTTTTTTTTATTTTTGATGCTTTTTATTTGCATTTGTTTTCAGTGTTACTTTGTAATTAAGGATGTCTAAAGGTCTGGAACCTGAAAGCACAATTACATTATCACACTCTCTTGGTAAGTCAGCATGGTAAATGACTGCATGTGATGTAGCTCAGCCAGTGGCAAAGTGTTTGTTGCAGCGGAATGATGTTACTATTGCTGGCAAGTCTCTAGCCCGCATGTCAGTTTTGCCAGATGCCTGCCTCTTTATCCCTGCCTGCATACTTTTTACATTTGTTGCGTTAATCAAACTCCTCTTGAAAATAACCGAATACATTAACTGGCATTTCTTTGTGTAATGGCCTGTGGTAAATGTGAAATTCAGCATACTCCTGTATCTTATATGAACAGGTGAAAGAAAAATGCATTTGACCATGAACAGATTACCAGTACAATTGTACCAGTGATGCAGCAAAGTGGTGGGGCTCCATGTGTCAAACTTTTGTTGCATAGCAACACTGATTAAAAGAAAAATGCCCAGATCCTGAATTCACGATCTTGACAATACTCCTTATCAATTGCTGTACAGTTTTGTTGACTTCCCTCTGCAGCTCTTCGGGTAAAAACCAGTCTTTTAAAACAGTTGGATATGGGAGGGGTGGGTGGGAGGGAGCAGGGGCCAGTGGAATGCTCTTAAAGTTGCTATAGGCAATGTTGGGAGATGTCTGAACAAACACCAGAGAAAATTCTGTTCAACAGGGTGGCTTTCACTCTTCAGTGAGAAAGCAAATACCTTGCTCAGGTTTAAAAGGGCATATTTTTCTCTCCCATTCCATTCACCTGTGATGTACTAATATTGCACTGTTTCATAATAAATGTAAATTGTGCATGGTTTAATGGTTTAAAAAACAAGGATCTGAATTAAGATTATCTTTGCAGTAGGCAAAAACATGGCTTAACTCAAGAAAGTACTCTGTGAAATGTGACTTAAGTGTTATTTTAAGTAGTTTTAGAGCTTGTATTTTAGTGCACAGTCATTGGAGCCCACAATAATTTGCTAGGTACTGAATTGCAGGAATCTATGCGATGAATATGTGAGGATTAGGGAAATGCTATTACATGGAGCAGTGCAGTACAAATTGTGACAGAATGTCTGACATCAAGATATAAAGTATTTTTGAAATATGAATGAATAGGATAATAATTAATTGAATGAATTAGCAGGACATTGTGGCTTGCTCGCCTTGGGGTTATATTGTTATGAATGATCTGAATGCATCTGGTCCTCTAAGCTCTCTGTGGTAGGTAAATGTTATATAAAGGGGTGTGTGAATTGTCATCACTTAGTTCTGCCATAGCAAGCCATTAATTGAAATATAATTTATCATTCACATGCAGGCAATACATTTGCCGACTAAGAATTGAAAGGTTGTTTTAGCCTATTTTTATAATGCATACAATTTTGTACATGTTTGTTGTTCCTGAGTAAAATTGGTTTAGTCCACAATGGCTTATAGTTTTAAAAGTGACTTCAGATTGAAATAAAAGTTGTCATTTGCTCTTGCAATTTTCTCCAACTGTTTACTGCTTTACAGTTCCTTTCAGCACAGAACATGCAGTCGGTAACAATGGCAGAAACCAATTCGCTAGCAGAATATTTGATTCCATTGTTGCAGTTTGTTCAGGAACTGAACAGTCTGAAGCTATTAATTACCAATCACAGGTAGAAAAGAACCACACATACTGGACTGATAAAATAAACAAAAGCTGATCAGCTTCAAAAATGTTTGACAGCCCAGCCTAGTCCATGTGATAGACAAAAAAGAGATAGACATGAGATTGGGTACCTTAAGATGATGACATACTCCAAATATTCTAATGTTTATGTTGCTGAGGAAAAAAAATCGATGGATTTGTAAACGATGGATGGAATTCAATACAGGGAGATGAAACTTGGCAAACAGGTTTATTCTCTTGGAGAAACACAAAAGCAGCAGATAGTGGAATTTTGGACAAACAATGAGAAGCAGGATGGACTCAGCAGGTAGAAATAGCCAATCAATGTTTCACACTAAACTGCTGAAGGAACTCAGCCTGTCTTTTCAGCATCCATAAAACAGAAAGATATATTGCCAATGTTTCAATGCCCTCCAACCAGATGGGATTAATAGCAACTTCTCTAGTTTTTGTAACCCCCCCCCCCCCCCACCTCACTTCTTCACCTCTCCCTTCCCTGTCACCTTTCACACAAACATAATAAATTCTTACCTTATCCAAATAACACCTTTTGTTGGCCTAGATTCCTCCTCCTGCCAGTATTGTCTGAATTCTGATGGAGATTTCCTGCTTCTGGCTCATTCTGCTTATTCCTTGAAGAAGGGATCAGGCCCTAAATGTCAGCAATATATCTTTGTGTTTTATGGACACTGAAAAGAGCGGCTGAGTTCCTCCAGCATTTTGGTATGTTTTTACTGCAAACACATTTGTGCTTTACTCAGTTTATCAGATTTGGATCCTTTACTGAGCCAGGTGAACGTGGGACATCACCAGCACATTTTTAAATTTTGGAACTGTCTGGTGATTTTGCGAACAGCCCAAAACAAGTTGTGTTTACCATTCAAATGAAAATAAACTACACTGGAAGATCTGCTAATATTTTAAAATACAAAACTGATGTCCAAAGCAGGCAATTTAACATTAGGACAGACTGTTGGGGCATTGCAATGGAACCTGGAATTGCAAACAGCATTCATGTCAGACAATGTTCATGGGGAGAGAAGCAAGAGTTTGGGATTTGTGGTCAAAGATCCTTCATCAGAACTGGAAAAGTGAGACGACAAGCATTTTTTCAACTGCAGAAAGGGGATGGAGGGGTATGGAGAGAATAGAAGAATTTTGTGATGGGGGCAGACCAATGATGTCAAGGTAACATTTACTTTCAGAATTGTAAGTTAGAGAAATTTTAAAAATGTAACGGGTGCAGCCATAACTGGAGAGAGAGAGAGAGAGAGAGAGCAAAGGGTGATTATTAGATAATGTTAAATTTAATAAAATGTCACAAGGACACCACAGGGCCCAGATAAAAGAAGATGCATTTGGCATCATTAGATCAGTGATATAAAGTGGGTGAAAATAAAAAATATTCAGATGCTGCAAGTTAAAATAAAACAAAATGCAGGTCAAGAAGCATCTGTGGAGAGAGAAGAGTGAACATTTCTGATCTGAAACTCTAACTCTGTTTCTCTTTCAACAGATGCTGCTTGGCCTGCTGAATGCTTCCAATGCTTTCTGTTGTCCAGTCAAAGTGGTAGCCACACCTCATCTTTCATTTGGGTACATTGTTTAAGATTATCTGACAAAGGGCTTAGACCTGAAATGTTAGTTACCCTATACTTCCTATGGATGCTGTTGTCTTAACCCCAGCATCGGCAGATTTTCTTGCTTAACTTAAGATAGCCACACTCTTCCTGCTCTCCAGAGCTGATCGCTGTTTAGTTTCCTTCTTCCTTTTTTTTTCCTTTGTCAGTTTTGATCATGTGAAACTTTGATTCTGATTTAAAATTTGCTTTGAATTAATGGGCTGAGGATGAGGTAGGTGACTACCAGTCAATTTATGAGCTTTACTGAAATAAAATTGGGGATAAATTCCTTTAAAGGTTTACACAACAATTGCCTCTTGGGAAAAATAAAGTGGAGAAAAGATTATTATTTATATACATAAAGATGGAATATTACAGAGAGCAAAGAGATATTGTGCACCTTAGAAAATGCCCAAAGTGCTTTGTGGATTGAAAGGAAAATGCAAAGTGATTATGAGCCTTGGTAATGGGGGTTATCCAATGATCAAAATAAAATCTCATGGACTTCTACATATTTCCAAAGGAAAAAATCAAGTTTGATGAAGTCATGGTAAATGGTATTACAAAAGATGTTAAGGTTCTGCATCTTGATATGTAAGTGAACTGAATAATATTTCTGGCTTTTTGTTTATCATGTAATAAATTTCTTAACTAAATATGTTGCTTGTACTGATTAGAGAATTAACTGTTGCTTTTAAACTGCAGTCTCAATTAACTAAAGCTTCATCAGGGTGACCAGTGAGGGAGACCAACAGACACACTTTATTTTATCATTTGTTCTATAGGGCCTCAGCAAGTTCTATGTTTCATTTAGAGTAGCTATATTTATTTTCTCATGAAGATATTCAGATTCCATGTTGAAATATGACCCCCCCCCCCCCCCCAAAAAGAGACTGGAAAGGTCCCAATGGATCTGGAAACCATAAATATAAAAACACATGTGCCTTATGTTTAATTCCAAATGTGGATTGCTGCAGTGTTCTCCAATGCCATTTGTTCCATTGTGGCCACAGCTCTTTTGTACAGTGATGCAATTTGCCACTCTCTTCTGTTCTTTCAGAAAAAGCACATTTTCCCTTTTTTTTTTAATTCTTAAAACTTTGGATTTTAATCTTGTGCGTGGGGCTATTGAATGGAGCAAGTAAGAGAAGGAGAAGTTCCATTCCTTAATGGAGCCAATTTAAATTCCATGCTTTTATTTCTTTAGGGCCAGGTGGTGCCAGTTTGTTGTGACAAAACCATTCTTGACATAGCCCCTCAGAAGAAGGAACAAACAATTTAACCAATGAAATTCAGATAAGTTGGATTTATAAAATGAAGGAGCCAATAAAATGTTAACATTACAAGTCAATTGCAAAGCATTAATTTTCAATCCTGATAATATTGATTGGCTCTTTTTTGCTGTTAATCAATATTGCTCAGAATTCCTAAAAGTTGCCAAACATATTCTTGTATTATATATTTGCAAATAGATTTTTTTAAGTGACTGTCCCTGAGCAGTTCATCATCATGCTTCTTTCCCACATAAACCTCTGAACCAAGTAAACCACACCCCAAACATTAAACTTTTAGCACAAGATTTTTGCCTAATAGAAGAAAGCTGTATAAAATATTGGGATAAAGTTTTACCATTATACCCTTATTAATTCTCTAAGCACATAAACATCTAATAACCAATACATTTTTCTCATTCTTTGTCTTTCTTTCGGTGAGCAAGTTTTCCATGTGGTAGAGCTATAACTGTGGCATCTGGGAATTGTTATACAATTATTGCAATGTTTAAATTTGTTGTATGTGTTACTACAAAGAGCTTCACAATTTGTGATATCCTCAGATTTAATCATCTGCCACCTTGCCCTCAATGTCACCAAAACTAAGGAGCTGATTGTTGACTTCAGGAAAAGAAAGCCAGAGGTCAGTGGGGGATCAGGTGGAGAGGGTGAGTAAACATAAGCTTTTGGGATCTTTCCTGGACCCAACATACTAATGCCAACATGAAGAAAGCTCTTCAGCACCTCTACTTCCTCAGGAGTTTGTGGAGGTTTGGTATGACATCAGAAACTCTGGAAAATTTCTCCAGAAGTATGGTGGGAAGTGTGCTGATTGGCTGCATCACTGTCTGATAGGGGGACACCAATACCCCTGAGCATAAAGTCCTCCAAAAGGTAGTGGACGCAGTCCAGGGCATCACAGGCAAAACCCTCCCCACTATCGAGAACTTCTACAGGGAATGATGCTGTAGGAGAGCAGCAGCAATCATCAAAGACCCACTCAGCACACGCTCTGTTCTGAAAGATGTATTGGTGCCACCAGATTCAATAACAGCTGCTATCCCTCCACCATCAGACTCCTCAATGACAAACTTAATTAGAGACTCATTTAAGGATGCTTACTTATTGATTTTCTTTTTTATTCTCTCTGTATTGTAGAGTCAGTTTGTTGACATTTGTTATCTGTTTACAGTTCTTTATTTACACTGTGTAGATTTTTTTTGCACTACCCATTAGTCAATTATTGTGCACCTGCAGGAAAAAGAATCTCAGGGTTGTATGTGATGTGTATGTACTCTGACATTAAATCTGAAATCTCTATTGAGAAAAGTCATTGGTATTTTTGGGAATAAGCTGACAGTCTTTGAGCAAGACCAGTGTTGATAAATCTCTTCTACCTGGCATCTATTGAACAATGGGAGTAAAAGATTCACAAATAACCATTTTGGTTCTAGCTATGTTTCTGAAAACTTTTGAAGGGGTTCAGAAATATTTGATTGTAAAATGCTGCACTTAACAAAAAACTCACTTGTTCATGACTGGAAACCATGTAATCATAATTAAATGAAATGACAATTCTGCAGGATCATCTGTTATTCTGAATATTGACAGTTAACACAAGCCATGTCCGTGTGTTGTATTCTTTTTGTGTTATTTAAAGGTTGATCGTTTCCTCCTCCTCATCATCAATTTGTTTTACTTCTCTCCTGAGAAATTGTCTCATTGGTGTATATACAATTCAAACATGCAGAGATTTAAAAAGAGCAACAAAAAAATTGTACAATAAGATCCCTGCTTAACTGCCTTAACTGTGCAGTGTTCTTGTTTTCACAATTTATTCCTGCACATTTACATATGCCTTAAAAATAAATTTTATTACCACTGCAAATGTACAAAGTATGAAAATTATGTCCAAATTTACAAAGCTCAGCTTCAAAGAACAATGTGTTTGACATAGCGAGGCATGTTACCCTCCAGCTAAGAGTAGAATACTGGCATATGGCTTTGGTTTGCAGTATTGTGTGAATCATGTAAGGGCTAAATACCTGATCCATACCCTTAATGAAAGAATCCTGGGACATCAACCTTCTTCGGAATCAGGTTGGAAAAAATGCTTTGAAAAATGGATCATAATTTCCATTCATTTATCAAATTTACCATCAAATTTATTAAAGGACAAAAATGTGTGAAACCATGGGGTACATAATGTCCAACTTGTCCAACTAAGTGGACAATAAAAGCACACAGAAATGGCGAAGGAACTCAGCCAGTCTCGCAGTGTCCATACAGACGTTTCGGGCCTGAGCACTTCTTCAAGCTTCAAATTTCTCCAGCATTTCTGTGTGTTTTTACTATAATCACAGCATCTGCAAACTTTTGTGTTTCACTCTCTTTAACTTTGTGGATAATGTACAAAGAAAGGTTTCATTTTTGGAGTTCTGCCTGTTTGTTTGCTGCAAGAGGATGGGGTTGCAATAGCATCAGATGAGAATGAACAAAGGGAAAGTTGCTGAAATCCTGCTCATATTGCAGCAGCTTTTAACCGGAAGTGTAAATTTGGCAAAGTTATCAAAGTTTAATATGAAAAGCAAGATGTAGTTGTCATGGGATTATTAGCTTGAAGACCCAAAGCTGTGAAACTTCTCAAAGATTTACTGTCTGCTTTCATCAGGAATAAAAGAAGCAGTGAATAACTTAATCTTTACAATCTACCATTTAAAGGCAACTTGTTTCAACACAATTTCTGCAGCTCACTGATGATTGGATATGACAGTTTACTTGGTAATTTGGAAAACTTGGTGGAAGAATTATGTTTACGGACAACAGATGCCACAATCTCTGTCCCCACCCTCAACCCCAGTCATAATGCAGATATCATTGGGTCTATGATTGCATCCCAAGCTCCATTCTCCAATCCAAACTTCTGCAATGAGTTCCAAGCAGCAGGTTTACTAGACAAAAAAAAAACTCAGTGGAAGACCAACAACCAAAACAGTTTTTGATGTCCCATTCCTACGCTCAGGCAGCAGATCATTGCTGGGAAAATAAAATCTCAGTTTGCGTGACTGTTGAAGGAGTGTGTTGCATTTGTGCTCCTCTTTCGCGGTTTTATTGAACGAGACAGTAATAAAAGACTTTTATGAAAACATTGTTCATTATCTCTTTTTCCTCCTTATAAGAATTAGCTCCACAAACAATGCAATCAATAATAACACAGACAAAACAGCTTGTATCAAACAATCATAAATCATTATCTATCCAACAGACAAACATCGCTTTTTGCGTTTTCAAACCCCATTGAAGATTGTGATTTTTTTTTAGATTTAAAACCTTCCTCAGCTAATATAAAATCAGATGCAGAATTGAAATATTCGTTATACTACTGGGACGTCATGCTGTTTTATTAAAACCTGGCAGTATTTAGAAGTTTAAATTTAATTGTGTATTTCTGAAACTATTCTTGAAGTCTTTGATGTGACTTTGTGAAAGCAAGCTTGAGCTTCATAGTATAAAAATAAAATTATGGATTAATTTGTCCTGTTAAGAACTCTTCAGGGGTCAAATTTGACTTAATTTTCAATTCACGTTACCAATAAATGACTCAATTTTCTGTTGTTTTGAAACATTAAAATTAAATATTACTGAAACCTGTCATTATATCAGTAAAAAGACCCCTGTGGAGTCAGGTAAGGTTAATAATTTCAGGTAGTCTGACATTTGGTTATGAACTTTGAAAATTTTCACAATGTGCTACATTTTCACATGTGCAAGACGCAAGATATTCACTTGTGAAGGTCCTGAAGGTGTTGAAAGAAGCTAAAACGCATTGCCAGTTTGGATGTACTGTTTTGGGTACTCCTGATTTTGAGGAGGCAGAGTAGAGGAACCATCCACATCAAGCATGATCTAATGCTGGAATGGGCCAGAAGTGCACAGTTCGCAATGGCACTGACAACTGCAGTATCATGCAGAGACTGTGTGAGGTGAAGGAAATGCTTCTGGGGTATAGGCTGGGGCAACATGCCAACATCAGGAATCTTTGAATTCTGTTGGTACCTTATTTGCTAAAATATTTAAATTTTATAGCAGTAACAGGAAAGGAAGGAATGCACACCGAGCTGGAAATTAAATAATTAAATAGAAGTAGTTGGCCACGTCGGCAACAATGATGAATCTCACTACAGATAAGAGGTGAAATGGTCCAAGAGTAACAACCTGAGTCTCAGCATGAACAAGTTGAAGGAGATGATTGTGGGCTTCAGGAAGACCAGGAATGACCACTGTCTACTACACATCAACAAGTCTGTAGTAGAGAGAGTGGAGAGCACCAAGTTCCTTCCAATTCACTTAACTGGTGACCTATTGTGGACACTCAACATCCCTTCACTGTCTGGTAGGTGCACTGCACTTGCTGACAAGACTAAGTGGGCAAGGCTACTGGCCATCATTATGTCAACCTATAGAAGCTCCATAGAGAGCGTCCTGACTTGTTACATCACAGTGTCGTAGAGTTGCTGCAGAGAAATGGATGTCAATCCACAGGAACTTAAGAGTAGCAGAGAGGATCACTGGAGTCTCCCTACAACCACCCCCCTCCCAACATCGACATAATCTGGGATCATTGAAGAGGGTGAACAAAATAATTTGGCATTTTTAAACTGCCCTGTAAAATGGGGATAACCGGGCAATTTGCCCAGTTAGCGCACCATTCACAGGGCACTTTGAAAGGGTCTGACAAGGTTAGGCATGTTGGAAATCAGCCGGGTCCCTGCCCTACCTCTGAAGTAGTTAGGGAACCCATTAAAACTTACCTAGGTTGCGTCCTTCTGTGGCTTGAAAGCAAAAATGGCTGACCCAGTTACTCCTGTGACATCATCACTTGCACACTGGTCTCACAGGGAATCCCTGGCAGAAGGGGAGAGGGGTCTCCGCAATTAGCAGGCCGGGGGTGGGGGGAGCTGCAATCAGCTCCCCTGTGGGCAGAGGGGCTGGCTGCTGTGGGGGAGGCGAAGCGACTGACAGTTGGTGGGGGGACAGGGAAAGTTACTGATAGTTCAACACATCATTGCAGGGGGCAAGATCCCAGGTTGACGATTTACTGGGTCGATCTTACTCCAGCTGAAAGATGCTGGGAGCACCATTGACCCATTTAACACACTTGGGTCCCAGGAGGGCTACTCAGGTGTGGCAGTTTAAAAGCACCTAACAAGGACCCCTTCCACCCTGAACCCAGCATCTCTTTCAGCTGATCCTGTCAGGGAAGAGATTCAGGAATATCAGAGACCACTAGGCTGAGGAATAGCTTCTTCCCACGGGCAGTGAAAAAACTGAATGACCAAAGAAACTGCTCACACTAACCAATACTCTTATTTGTACACTGCAATATTTACTTTTTATTTGTACAGATTAAATACTTGTCCTGTATATGTATTGTTTGTCTGTATGGTTGTTGTGTCTGGCTGTGTGTCTGCAAGTTTTTACACTGAGGACCAGAGAATGCTGTTTCATTGGGTTTTACTTGTACAATCAGATGACAATAAAGTTGACTTGAAGTAACAACTGAAAGCAATGTGAACATCAAAGCAAAGAAATCAGTTTCCATGGAAACAAGCTTGGCGCTTCATGTTAAATACCCTTTGTCAGTCCAGAAATGTTAAGTCTAACTCTCTTTAAAGAGATGTTGTCCGACCTGCTGAGTATTTCCTGAAGTTTCTGTTTTTACTTCACAGTTTTTTAAAATGATTTTTAAAAACACAAGTTCCAATTGCTTTCAACTTGTTAGGCATAAAGGAAAAGTACAATACTGTACTACTCTCCAAAAACCAATGACTAAGAAGCTTTGGGGCAAGAAGCAAAAATTGGAAAAAAAAAGAATCACATGGTGATATTAACTAAGATCAAAGTGACATCAATGAATCAATATAACTTTGGATGATATTAGACACGATTTAATTAGATTCTGGATCAGACTTAATTGGATTAAGGTCTACTCAATAGTTTTTCCGATATTGGACTTGGCAATGCCCCTTCAATATAGTGCTGCCATATACATGATGAATGTTTGGAGAGAATCTTGCCAGCCACCATGCAGGTGAGGTCATCATTTAGCAAATACAGCAGATACTGTCTTTCTGGAGGTAAAACACAAAATTCTGCAGACACCGTGGTTGAAATAATAGCAGATTGCTGGAGAAACTCAGCAGGTCACACAGTGTCCTTTATATAGCAAAGGTAAAACTACATAACCAACGTTTGAGCCCTTCATCAAGGTATGGAAAGATATCCGTAGGCATCTGAACAAAAGAGTAGGGGGAGGGGTGATCGCAAAGACAACGGGTGATAGGTTGAGTAGGGAGGGAGGGTACAGCAGTGATGAAGGGGAGGAGGGATGGCTGGGTGAAGGGAGGGAGGAAAATTGAAAGGGGAAGGGAAGTGGGGAGGGGAAAGAGGAGAACAGGTTAGCCTGTTCTGAGGAAAAGCCGATGTTAATGCCATCTGGCTGGAGAGTGCCCAGTCATAAAATCAGGTGGTTTTCCTCCAATTTGCGGGTAGTCTTGGTGGGTCATTACTTAAGGCCATGAACAGACATGATTGTGGGAGTGTGACACAGAAATGAAATGGTTGACTACTGGGAGGTCTCCGTCACTGGTGCGGGCAGACCGAAGGTGCTCAGTGAACCAATCTCCCAATCTGCACCCAGTCTCTCTGATGAAGAGAAGGCCACAAAGGGAGCACTGGATGCAGGTCACAAAGGCAGGAGGTGACAGGTTGAGAAGGGAGAGAGGGGACAGTTGCAAAGTGAGGGGTGCATATGGTGCCTTCTCTACATTGGAGAGCCTGGGCGCAGACTGGGGGATTGCTTCACTGAACACCTTCACTCCATCTGCACCAATGACAGAGATGCCCCAGTAGTCAACTATTTCAGTTCTGTGTCTCACTCGCACATTCACATGTCTCTCCATAGCCTTAAGTACTATTCCACCAAGATCACCCGCCAATTGGAGGAAAACCACCTGATTGTTCGTCTGGGCACTTTCCATCTACATGGCATTACCCTCGACTTTTCTGGTTTCTGCAAACCTGTTCTCCTCCATCCCTTCACTTAGCCATCCCTCCTCCCCTTGTTCACTGCTGGCCCCTCCCTTCCTTCTCCACCTATCACCTCTTGCTTTTGCCACCACACCTCCCCTTCTACTCTTTTGTTCGGATGCCTGCCGACATTTTTCCATACCTTGATGAAGGGCTCAAGACTGAAACGTTGGTTGTGTATTTTTACCTTGACTATATAAAGGAAACCTGCTGAGTTTCTCCAGCATAGTGCTTTTAGCTATAATTCTGGAACACAGCTCATCCTCTCCTCATACCTTGCACAACTGATCACAGATTCATTCATAGGAGAGATTCGCCCTGTCTGTATTAACGAAAGAATCAACTAACTTCGTCAGTGGCAGATTGATTCCTCGTCATAATTTTACAACTGTTTTGTATTTTCTAGAATTCTTTTAACATTGCTAAATTCTTTGGGGAAGGGTGAAACCAAGTGTTGAAGGGGGTTTATTTTGATTTTAGTTTCTTCAAAAAATGAATTCCAAAATATGGTGCATTCCTTTTGGGATACAGCATGACTTGTCAGAGAGCAGAGGCCACTTAGAGTAGGAGTGGTGTAGAGGGGTAAGATATTCAGTGCAGGAAGATAGAAACAAGCTTTTGTCACCAGTTTCATGACAACTTACTTCAAAACAGGTGGACAAAGAAAAGAGTAAGGAACAAGATAAAGTAGGCCGACTCTTTCTGCCATCTAGTCCGTGAAAAATTCATTTGATATATTTGCTCAGCCCCAATTCCCCATTCTCCAACATCCCATATTATTCTTTCCATCTGCCACTGAATACCACAATAACCATTTGGATGTCTCAAAATACACTACATTAAATCATGCGTTCATTTTGCCTAAATAATTAGAATGAGATAGGAGCAATTGTTGCCTGCAATTCATTCAATGTGGCAGTAAAATATCATAATCCTCACACTCGTCTTCCCTTAAGCCCCGATAGTTTTAAATCATTCTTACCGTATATTTTGGCGTAAAAGTCGACCCTCATTTTTCAGGCTGTGCATTCCGGGTCTCCCAGGAACAACCCAAATTATTTTTTTAAAACACCCCAATCGCTAGTAACAAAACTGTAAATTTAAGTAAAAACAAAAGTCGTTCTACCATACAGCAACAGCGATGGCCCATGGAGCTGGAGTGGCGACATCATGCTCCCAGCGGGAAGGCTGCCCACCAGGCAACAGCAGCGGCATTGTGCTCCCAGCAGGAGTAGGAACCTCGGCCTATCACAGGCAGAAGCGGCAATGGCAACCTCAGGGTTCCAGGTAGGACCAGTTATGGTGGCACCCAGCAGTGGGGAGGTGTCGGGGAGAGGCGGTGCCAGTGGTGGGGAGGTGCTTTCAGCACTGACTTATACTCCGAATTGATGTCAATCTTTTTTATCCTCTTGGTGAATTTAAGGTCTCAAAAGTATATTCTGTGAATAAGTTAATCCCCCAACTTTTTGAGATTTTTTTAGTGTTTCACAATTCGACATATATGCTGAAATATATGGTATTTCATTATCAAAATATGGTTATTGATCAAAGACAGTGAATTTAATTTTTATTTTATTTCTGGAAAAATGCAGATATTTGATGATATTTATGAGTCCCATGACATTTGTTGTGTGTGGACCTACTCAGCATTATCCAACAACCTCGACCTCACCTCCCCATAGACATTGTAGACCACTTGTAAAGTAATAACCTTGCAGAGATATTGGAGGTTTTCTTTGTTAGCTGAAGGGGACCTGTCCAAATGAGACCCAGGCTGTCAAATCTCACGCTCACAGTCTGCTTCATAAAATTAAAGACTTGGCCTTATTGCAGATCTTCCTTGCAGTCAGCAACTGTTCAGTTGTTTTGTCTGCTCTCACTGAGAAAATTGCTGCTTTATTTGTTTTGAGGGATGTACACAAAGGAAGGCTGCCAGTTAGCATTCCCCCTGTGATCGTGTCATGTCATCCACACAGGTCCCACCTACATCAGGCCATAAACCATCAGGATCATTAACATTTTGGGCTAATTTCCAGGGCACTCCATGAGAAAATGTACTTTTCTTTAATTTCCTTGTATGCTTCTATTTTTTGGTCAAGAGATTATTGGATATGGCATGAGAGATTGTATTACTATCAAGAATTGTCCAGTTGGTTAATAAAGACTTTTCATATTCCAAATGGTCTGGAAAGTTGATGTGCCATTAGGATAGGCATGTTAATTGACCAATGAGTGGAATCTGGGGTGGTAGATCAAACAAGAGATCATGTGATGAATTCACCAACCAACCAAAATGAACAACTCAGAAGATTCCACCAGTTCTGATTACCCAAACGTACATATAATTGCAGGCTGCAGCAAGTCATATCACCAACTGATGATTGATAAACATTTTACTAATCACTTGCCTTCCAGAAATCGTGCAGCATTATCTCAGACTTTTCCAGGTCGGGGTTGCATTGAGAACACTCAAGTGGTTATAAAAATGAATTTTAAGAGATTAATGTGGTCCATGATGAGAGATGATGCATTGTTCTGTTTTGTGTTTGGTATCATACCAGTTGTTACAAAGCCTTTATCTTGTAGTCACTTGGATCTTACAGCCCAGATCATCAATTGTCAAGGTGTCTGTTTGAGTTAACAGGAAACTCACTGAGCACAATACTTGCCAGGAACCAGACCAGAGCTGGAGAAATGCAGACTGAAATTATTAAAATGTCTTGAATTCTGAGGCAGAGATTTTACATTCCAGATGGGTCTGAAAACATCCTTGTTACCATTTTCTGCATATTCCATAAATTGCAAAGTGGAGGGATAACATTTGGAAAGGAAGAAAATTGTTTGATTCTTCCAGAGAATAAGATTGGTTTTTCCAGATTAATGCCCAGACAATGGAGGTAAAACTTGCACCAATGATTCATAAGTATTCTCACATCTAATATATAAAATTGAAATTAAAGTCGTAGTTGTGTTTTGAACATATATATTGGGTTGACTTGAACCTAGTTTTCCTGACTGGATTTGAGAAACAAAATACTGCAGAGATGGAAATTGGCATCAAAAAAGAAAATGCTGGAAATACTCAGCAACTTCTGTGTAGAGAGAGAAAAACATCTGAAATATTAATTTTTTTGCTCCATAGATGCCTCCTGACCTGCTCAGTATTTCTGGCTTTCTGTCTTGATTTCACAACTGGAACCCATATGTCTGCAGAAAGTCAGGGTATAAAGTGAGTGTCCATCCAATTCTGTGAGCCTTTGCTCAAATACATAGATAATCTTTAACATATCCCAAATTATATAAAAGAAGAGGTGATAATTCCTGCTGACCAGTTGCGATCATTGCCAGGAATACAATAAGAGTTAAATCAGGATGAATATAAACCATAGAATCTTTTGGCCATCAATCATAAACATTGAATGCATTGTTTTGTGGTAGAATCAGGATTTAATGTCATGAACAAGTCACAAAATTCAGTGTTTTGCAGCAGCGTCGTAGTACAAATATACATATTATAACTATCTTATGACATTATATAAAAAATATAAAAAATAATAATAAAAATAGCATGAAAAGTAAGGCAGTGTCTTTGGTTCATTCATTATTCAGGTATCTGATGGCAGTGGGGAAGAAGCTGTCCTTGTGCTGCTGTGTGTTCGTCTGTGTGCTCCTGCACCTTTTCCCCAATGGTAGCAGAGTGAAGAGGCCTGGGTGGTGGGGGTCTTTAAGGATAGAGGCTACTTTTTTAAGATACCGCCTTTGATGGAGCAAAGTCTGGTGCCTGTGATGTCGCAGGCTGAGTTAACAACCCTCTGGAGTTTATTCTTGTCCTGAGAGTTGGCACCTCCATTACCAGGCAGTAATGCAACCAGCCAAAATGCTCTCCACGGTACACCTGTAGAAGTTTGCGAGAGTCTTCGGAGATATACTGAATTTCCTTAGACACCTCACAAAGTATAGCCGGTGGCGAGCTTTCTTTGTGAGTGCTTCAACGTGGAGGGTCCAGGACAGATACTCAGAGATGTTGACACCCAGGAATTTGAAGTTCTTGACCCTCTCCACTACTGAGTCCTTGATGAGGACTGGGTCATGTTCCCGTGACTTCCTCCTTAAGACTATCATCTCCTTGGTTTTGCTGACATTAAGTGCAAGGTTATTGTCATTACACCATTCGACGAGCTGATCTAGCTCCCTCCTGTATGCTTCCTCACTGCCATTTGTGATTATGCTGTCAACTTTGGTGTCATCAGCAAATTTGTAGATGCCATTGGAATTGTGGGCGTATAAGGAGTAGAGCAGTGGGCTAAGCACGCATCCTTGGGGTGCACCTGTGTTGATAATCAGTGAGGAGAAGACATTGTTTCCAATTCGCACTAACTGTGGTCTTCAAATGAGAAAATCAAGGATCCAATTGTAGAGGGGGGTAAAGAGGCCTAGAATATAATAAACAAGAGTCCTAATTTAATAACATAGCTGATGTATCCAGAAAGCTGTACTAAATTCATAAGCTTCATTTGAGTGAAAGATTGAATTTTCATTGCCATATCTTTTGAGCTATGGGCCATTTGACAGCATATCTGTCATATTAATGGGCTGCAAAATGAGATCAGACGATAGTGCATTACAATAGGGTCGGTGGAATTTAGCCTTGTTGCCTTAGTTTTCACCCCAGCCATACTATTGTGAGAAGACTACAGTAAAACTCCTTTAAATCGACATGTTTGGAACTTTTGGGTGGTGGCATAGCAAATTCTGCAGATTATTGGATGTTATTTCACTTCATACTCCAACACACTCTTAATTCACTTTTTGTAATGTGGTACACAGTTGTATAATAAATTTTCCGGCAAACCCAGTTAGTTTAAAAAAATGCACCGAAAAGAGACCATGTTGGGTTTCAAGGACGTTCAAAAAATGGGGTCCAGCGAGCTTTTAAAAGGAGCACAAGAACTGGTGCCCCAGTCAGTTTAAAGGAACAAGCATCCTGGTGCATTTATGGGGAGAATGGGAACCAGGGCCTGACTATGTTATATGGAGTATAAAAACTGAGGCTATGATGTGTGAAAGGGTATGCAGGAATTAACACCATGGTGAGCCATGTGCCAAACTATCAGCATTTCTGAACAATTAGATATTGGAATATTTTGAGCCTGACTATATATATGAACCTTGATGGGATGCTAACTTTATGAAAGAAACAAATGCAACCTGTTGCTTTCAAGGTAAAGTAAGAAACAAGGAGCTCAAATATTGGCCAGGGAATGCAGGCATTTTTGTTGGAACATGGACAAAACAAGGGGGTGGAATTTTGGGGCATAAATCTCATAGCTTGATGTTTTCCCTGTCATTTCCATGGCTGCTAATGGATCATAACTAAAGTCCCAGTCACAACTGGCTGGAATTGCAAACAATCAGTGGCTGGGATACATCACTCAACACCTGGAACAGGCTCCTTACTGCCTATGTGTGAAATTATCTGGGGTGACCTATATAATGATGAGGAGAAACAAGAGTTTTTGTATCCTAGAATTGGGAGTCACATACTGGCCCTTCAAGTGTCCCAGTGCCACATTGTGATAGTGTATTTAATATGTGGAAATCCATCTGGTCATGATTGAACTTGTACTGTCTGCAACACTGAGGGCAGAACTTATATTAAATAACATATTCAATTGTTACCGTAATCTAGGTTGATATACAACCTGCACCAATATGGCCATAACTACTCGTCCAGCCTGTAATAATATTGCACTTCCTAATCTCTATGATTGAAAAAAAATCAAGTCCATTTAATTTCTGAAATAGTTCTGCAGCTGGGCTAATGAATACCAACATCCCCAATAAGTGAAAGTATTTAATTCAGCTGAACTAAAGCCTGCCTAGATATCTGTATGTTTAAGTATGGAATCAAGTGTGCCACACAGCGTGCTAGCACTGTCGTAAGTTTTGCACCAAGTTGCCTTTTCTCACTTTGTGGAGGAAGAAGTTCACAATTTTGCTCTCCGTAAGAAAGATAAAATATTTTCCAAAATATTCATATGTTCAGAGAATCAAACACATGACAACATTGATGTCATCATTGCTGAATATTTTAATATAAAATGGTTGTTTTTCATTTGTAATAGTTGTAGAATGATTTTGAATGTTTCTGACCACCAGAGAAATGTTCCTTGACAAGTCAGAAGACATGGCTTTATCCAGCTGCCAGATATCATCAGCGGGTTCAAAGGTCAGGGCTGCACCCACTCCCCATGATGCGATATATGAGCAGAAAATACATAATGGTAGAGAGCCTCATTATGTAAAAGGAGGATGCAGAAAAGGTAAGTGGTCAGCAGCGACTGAATCATTGGTGATTCCAGGGACCAGGGTTTATACTTCCTCTGGTGAAGGAAAATTAGGAAGTGTAGCGATGGCTACTCTGCTTATTGAATAACTCCACAACTAAACGGGTTGAGTTCAGTGAGCAGAACTGATTTATTGAGGTCTGCCTGGCTGTTCTATTCTCCCAGCCCAGACCTGGCTGAGAACCATGCCGTGGGTCCGGACGTCATCAGGACGACACGTGGACCGCAGAGCGCGGGCTTCTAAGCCTGGTGCCGAAGTCGGGAAGAAACCCCAATTTTGGCCGGCTGCCCCGCAGGGTCGGTTCGCTTGCCTAGCAGCGTGCTGTCACAGAAGTATACTTTCACACAGAGGACAATGGAAATTGCAACATCCCTTCAAAAGACAAGGATGCAGTCAACAATCATGCCATTCCATGAAAGTGGTGACACTGGTTGAGAGGGTGATGAAGAAGGCATTTGGCACACATGAGTACACTTGCATTGACTGCAGGAACAGGGACATCAGGCATTTTTGGTAGAAGAAATGAATGGGCTGACTATTTTTTAATTGGGGAGAAAATTGAAAATACCCAGATGCAAAAATACCTAGGAGTCCTTGTGCAGGATGCCCTGAATATAAACTTGCATGTTGAGACACTGGTGAAGAAAGCAAATGCAATGCTGGCATTCATTTAAAGAGCAGGGGTGTGATGTTGAGGCTTTACGAGACACTGGTGTGATGTCACGGAGAATTGTGAGCAGTCTTTGGCTCCTTACTTAACAAAAGTTGTGCTGACATTGGAGAGGATTCAAAGGAGGTTCACTGGGCTGATTCCAGGAATGAAAGGGTTATCATATGAAGAGCATTTAATAGCTCTTGGCCTATATTCATTGGAATTTAGACGAATGTGGGGGAATCTCATTAAAACATTTTGAATGTTGAAAGGCATGAACAGAGTAGATGAAGAAAGGTTATTTCCCATTCTGGAAGAGTCTAGGACAGTGGTCTCAACCTTTTTATTTGCCATTCACATACCACCTTAAGTAATGCCTTACTTAATCATAACATGGAGTTCTGCAGCACAGAACCAGACCCTTCAATCACACATGTCCATGCCAACCAATCGACTGGACAATTTGCCTCCAAAAATAAAGTGGTGGCATAGCTAAAGCTGCTGTAACAGCAACACTGCCACTGATGTGGTCCCGGGGAGAGTGGGGAGCAGAGACACAATGCTCCCCAATGGGGTCGTACTGCCCAGTCCTACTCTCAATGGCTCTGTACATGCTTTAAATGGCTTATTAAAGAAGCCAACAGTGTTTTATTTAAAATCTTCTGACTGCAGGGTATGGCCCCAAGAAGGTGGTGTTAAATTATATATGACTCTGTAGTCGCACTAGGCACAGAATGAGCGAAAGCACCACACAGAGTTGAAATTGAGTTGAATCAACTGACTTTAATAGAACTCTCGTGAGTGCTTAAATCCCTCAGAATATGAAGACGCTTGCGAGTCCCGGGTTCTTAATGACATCAGCCGCTTGGCTGTGGGCTTGCCCTGTACCCGAAGCTCACACAGACAGATCTGCCATGGACATGCTGTGTCTCTGTGAGCCAGTTCACCTTTAGTGTGGGCAAGTGGCCACATGACACCCCCCCCCCCCAAAAAAAAACTGGTGTTAGGAGGTGTGGAGTCCACAGCCAACACCTCTTTAGTCCATTTGGATGGATGATCTTGTTCGCATGGAAGTGGCACAGTCACAGGGTATTCCATGTCTAGGTGTGCCAGCTTGAGATGGTTGATGATGAAGGTCTCCTCATGGTCACTCACATTGAGGATGCACATGGTTCCATTCTGACACACCACCTCGTATGGCCGCTGAAGGGTGTCTGATACATGCTCTGCGGATGAAGATGTAGTCGCAGTCCCAGAGGACCTTGGGGACAAAGGAAGGTTTTGGATCGAGGCACAGGTTTGGGACAGGAGCTAATGTTCCTATTTTCTCTCGGGTCATGAGCACTGCCGCGAGTGTCTCCTCTGTGCCATGGGCTGCCAGCACAAACACCTGGAATCATTAGTGGGGTGCCATATACCAAATCTGCTGAAGATGTGGTGAAGTCTTCTTTGGAAACCATGTGAATGCCAAGAAGCACTCACAGGAGTTCATCCACCCTATCTGGGCTTCGGAGGCACGCCATAAGGGCCGACGGAAATGCTCTACCAGGTTGTGGTAGGCTCACATTGAGCACCACATAATCCAACACTGGGGACAGGGAATGCACCGAGTGGATGGAGAGGCGAGACAGTGCTTCAGCCACAATGTTGTTTTCCTGGAGATGTGTTTCATGGAGATGGTATACTCCGAGATGTATGACAGGTGGCATTGCTGCTGTGCCAACCATGGATCTGACACTTTGATGAATGCGAAGGTGAGCGGTTTATGGGCAGCGAAGACGATGAACTCCCATCCCTCCAAGAAATATCGAAAGTGCTGGATGATGAAGTAGAGGACAAGCAGCTTCCTGTTGAAGGTGCTGTATTTCAGTTCCAGGGGTCACAGGGTGCTGGCTGAAAAACACAAGTGGTTTCCATTAACCCTCAATTAATTGTTCCAGTATGCCACCGACTGCTGAGTTGCAAGTGTCAATCTTTATGGCTGTGGGTACATCAACCCATGGGTGTACCAGGAGGGTGGTGTTTGCAAGAGCATCCTTGGCCTGCTCAAAAGTTGCTGCTGACTCCACATCCCAGGTGATTTGCTTGGCCTTGCTGGACATCAGGCTGAACAGGGGTCGCATGATTCGGGTCACTGACGATAGGAATCGGTGGTAAAAGTTGATCATGCCCATGAACTCCTGTAGGCCCTTGACAGTAATGAGCCTGGAAAACTGGCGTATGGTCTTGACTTTTGCTGGCAAGGAAGCTGCTCCATGCTGGTTGATGTGGTGCCTTAAGAAATCAATGGATGACAACCTGAACTGGTACTTCGTGGGGTTGATGGCCAGGCCATATTCACTCAGGCAATGGCAGAGTTGGTGCAGGTGTGAATACTGGTGTTGTTGACAGCAGTGAACACCAGTCCTAACTTCCAGGCATGGGTGTCATGGCTTGAGGGGGGAAAGACGCTAACATCCGCCCCTGTGTCTACAAGAAACTTTTGCCTGAAGTGTCATTCACATAAATAAAGGAGGCTATCACGGTGGTCAGCCGCCGTAGACATTAGCGACGGCTGGCCTCGGCATTTCCCAGAAAGAACAGGGTGGGCGGCAATGGTGGGCTCCTTAACCTCTGGTTAAACTTTGGTGGTTAAAAATACTAATGATCTGAACTGGTTGCTCCCTGCTGTGAACATCAACAGCTTTGGTGTCATGGGGAAGGCTAAGGCCATAGGGCGTGACGCAGCAACTTGATCCATGGAGGCCCCACCATGTTGCTTGGTGTGCTGCAGGATATCTGCACAGGCCACTACTTTGTGTGTGTCACTGAAATCGTTGTCAGCGATGACAAGGTGGATACCTTCTAGCATCTGCTCAAGAGAGACTTGTTTGAACTGTAAACATGGCTTATGGTCATCTGCTAGTGCCAGATTCTTGTTCATTAAGGCCAATGGCACGCAGTCGCCTAGGACGTTCACGTGGAGCAACCGCGCTGCATGCTCATGGCAGGACAGACCAAAAGTACATATCAGGAGCACGTTGATTTTTTCAAACCTGTCCACAGCCAGTGGCTGGTGTAGGAAGTCAATGATGCAGCCTGCTGTTTCCTGGTCGAGTGAACCGACCACATAGTAGTATTTTGTGGCGTCCGAGATTATTTTCCTGACCTGGAATTGGGCTTCCACCTGTTCAAACCAGACCTGCGGCTGTGAGGTCCAGAAAGTTGGTAGTTTCAGTGAAACTGCATTCTGTGTGCTTGGGTCGGTCATCGTTGGGTCTAAATGGCGCTTGTACTGTCAGGGTCACCAATGTAGTCACACTAGGCAGACAGCGAGCGAGAGAACCACACAGAGTCTAAAGTGAGTTGATCCAACTGACTCTTATTAGAATTCTCGCATGTGTTTAAATCCCTCGAAACCCAATGATGGTTGCGACTCCTGGAACCTTAATGACATCAAGGTTCCAGGCTGTGGCTTGCTCTCCACCTGGATCTCTCACAGTTGGATCTGCCATGGACTTGCCCACGACTCCATGAGCTGGTTCGTCTGTTGCCTGGGCAAGCTCCCACAACTCTATAATTTATTTTTTCAACATTGAGATTGTTTTAATGAGTAAAAATATCAAGTAGACTCAAGGAATAGATTAGTGATGATTGAATAACAGACAGGCATTAAGTTTTGAATGTGATGTACAAATGGAAGTCGCAAACTCTGCACACTTATTAATTATCTCAGAGTGGATTTAGATTGTCTGCAGCCTCAGTCATCTCCTAGCTGAGTTTTCAAAATTTACAGTCTCACCATTACAAACACTCCCTCGCTTCATCTCTGTAAATGATTACTCAGGATTGGTCAGTAAACATGTGCAGTTAATAGTAGACAATAAAACCCTGTGCAACGAATCGCACTTCCAGTAATCACTCTGTTTTCTATGATATGATCATTTCTTCTCATATTTTGTATGTCCTTGCAACATAAAAGGAGGTCAATGGGCCCATCAGATTGTTATCAATTTAATTTCTTGCCCTAGTCGATCCAAGTCTTCTCTTCAATGACCTCGGTAAAGCAGTAGAGAAGAACAAACTGTTAATGTGCCTGAATCCCCAGCAATAGACTGGGGTGATCCTGAGAATGGAAAGTTGCAACCTGGACTTGCATATCCTATGAGGTTATATTTGGGGAGTGATGCATCATCAAATATCACAAAAGACTGAAGTTGTGAAACTGACAGGCTTTTATTAACTATAGACTGGAACAGCTATCAACCTCATTGACTGATCGAGGAGTCACATGATGGAGTAGAGGCTGATAGGGTAATACCAGCCCTCTCCAGAAAAGAAGAAAAAAAGTGAAGAAAATACAAAGTTCAATAAATACAAAATATAGGAAATAAAAGATAAAGTTGTAGAGAAAAGAAAGAAAATGGGACCCAAGAAGGAAAAAGTAAAAACAACGGGAAAAAAAAAGAAGAAAAGAAGCCGGAAAAGAAAGGAGAAGCCTTAGCTGCACGAAGAAACAGGGAGCCGTGGTGGAGAAGAGCACCCGATCTCCAAGGTTGGTGATGGCCCTGTGGAGTAGTGACCCCCTGACCGGTGGACTGCAAAAATGGCTCTCTGAGCCAAACAAAAGTGTGCAACTGCACGTGTGAGGAGTCGCACATGTGCAGTGAGCAAATTAAGGAAAAGGAAAACACCAATGGGAAGGGAGCTCAACCGAGGAGTGGGCAACCACAGCGCGACCAGCTGAGGGATGCCCGACACCAGGGCTCTCAGCTGGAAGAAGAGGAAAGCGGCAGGAGAGGGAGTGAAGTACTAGGTGAGAAGGAAAGTCGACGGGGTGAAAGGAAAGAAGAGTAGCAGCAGGAGCCTCAACAGATGCGCAGCTCAGAAGAAGAGGACCAACAGCAAGAGGCCAAGCAAGAAGAGGCCCAACAAAGTGAGACAAGCAACTCGTCAGGTAAGTCAGAAGAGATACAGATACAAAGAAGAGAAGAAAACACAAATAAAGGTACAGACACAAAAGAAGAGGAAGAAGAAGACCAAGATCTTCACAGAGAAATAGAAGGTAAAACAGATGGACAGAATATAGATAAAGCTTTTTTTCCAAGAACAAACGAGAATCATTAGAATTTAGTGCAATTAAAAGAAAAATGAAAACAGGAGATAAAATGTAAAGATTAGAGCTAGTCATGACAGAAATAGGGAAAAGAGTAGAAAATGTGGAAGAGTGGAAAATGGCTGTAGAAATGGAAGTAAATGACTTAAGAGGAAAATTGAAAGAAAGTGATAAAAAAAATTAAAGATTCACAAAAGTTGTTAGCTCATAAAATTGATATGTTGGAAAATTATAGTAGGCAAAACAGCATAAAAATAAAGGACCTAAAGGAAAATGAAGAAGGCACAGATATGAAGGAATTTATAAAAGAATGGATCTGAAGGTCCTGGGAATGACAGAAATACAGGAAGGAATGGAACTTGGACGGGCACACAGAACACTAGCTCTGAAACCACAGACATATCAAAAAACAAGATCCATTTTAGTAAAATTTTTGAGATATACGACAAGAGAAAATGTACTGAAGCTGGCTAGGAATAAGATTAGAAAAGACAATAAACCATTGGAATACAAGAGTCAAAAAATATATTTTTACCCAGACATAAGTTTTGAACTCTTAAAGAAGAGGAAGGAGTTTAATACAGCAAAATTGATCCGATGGAAAAAAGGTTATAAATTTATGTTAAGATATCCAGCTCTGCTTAAAATATTTATCCCTGGGGACCAAAACAGACTGTTCTCGGATCTGAAGGAAGCACAAGAATTTGCAAAATGCTTGCAGGACAGGAGAGATGAAGAGATATAACAAGAATAAAGAACGGCAATAAAATATATATAAAGATGTAAAACAATGTATATGTAAAGAACTAAAGAAGGGAAAGAGAAGGGAAGAAAGGAAGTCAGGGGGAAAAAAGGGAGAACTTTGCAATATGTGTAAAAAAATAAGTGTTTTCTGGGGTGGGTTGGGGGAAGAGAATAATCGTCACTGCAAAATCAGTTGATGCTTGCGAGCAGGTTCGCAATCCAAATGGAAAGGGGAGTTGTGGTTGCCTGGCAAGGGACAAGGGGCAACTCAGAGAGGGGGGGGGGGATATTTGGGGTTAAGGGAATATTGGATGTGGGAGTTGTTGGGGTATTTTATGTTTTAAATGTGTTGTCATACATTGAGTTTAAAAAGGGAAAACTGAGAGATGAAAATGGGGAAAAGGGGGATGGTGGTGGTGAGGAAGCGGAAATGAGGTGTAAACAGGATATGAGATGGCTATGCTGAATTATATGACTATAAACATTAATGGAACCAAATTAAAAGGAAGAGGCTATTAAATTTACTGAAAAAAGAAAAAATAGATATCGCATTTGTGCAAGAAACGCATCGAACTGAAGTGGAACATAATAAATTAAAGAGAGACTGAGTAGGACACATAGCAGCAGCATCATATAATTCAAAAGCTAGAGGTGTAGCTATATTAATTAATAAAAATGTATCAAAATGTAAAGTGTCAGATATATTCAGAATTTTGGAATTTGCTCAATATATATGCACCTAATGAAGAGGATCAAAAGTTTATGCAAGATATTTTTTGAAGATTGTAGATACACAAGGAAATATATTGATAGGAAGGGATTTTAACCTTAATTTGGATCCAATGTTGGATAAAACTGGACAAAAGACTAGCAAAAAGAATAAAGAGGCCAAATTTATGGTTAAATTAATGCAGGAAATGAAACTTATGGATATATGGAGGAGGCAGCACCCAAGAGAGAAGGAATACTCATATTATTCAAGTAGGCATAAAACATACTCAAGGATTGATATGTTTTTGTTGTCAGCCCATATTCAAGGGAGAGTTAGGAAAACTGAATCTAAAGCTAGATTATTATTTGATAATTCACCCCTGTTATTAGCAATGGAACTGGAGGACATCCCACCAAGAACATATCTTTGGCTTGGCTTCGCGGACGAAGATTTATGGAGGGGGTAAAAAGTCCACGTCAGCTGCAGGCTCGTTTGTGGCTGACCAGTCCGATGCGGGACAGGCAGACACGATTGCAGCGGTTGCAAGGGAAAATTGGTTGGTTGGGGTTGGGTGTTGGGTTTTTCCTCCTTTGCCTTTTGTCAGTGAGGTGGGCTCTGCGGTCTTCTTCAAAGGAGGCTGCTGCCCGCCAAACTGTGAGGCGCCAAGATGCACGGTTTGAGGCGTTATCAGCCCACTGGCGGTGGTCAATGTGGCAGGCACCAAGAGATTTCTTTAGGCAGTCCTTGTACCTTTTCTTTGGTGCACCTCTGTCACGGTGGCCAGTGGAGAGCTCGCCATATAATACGATCTTGGGAAGGCGATGGTCTTCCATTCTGGAGACGTGACCCATCCAGCGCAGCTGGATCTTCAGCAGCGTGGACTCGATGCTGTCGACCTCTGCCATCTCGAGTACCTCGACGTTAGGGGTGTGAGCGCTTCAATGGATGTTGAGGATGGAGCGGAGACAACGCTGGTGGAAGCGTTCTAGGAGCCGTAGGTGGTGCCGGTAGAGGACCCATGATTCGGAGCCGAACAGGAGTGTGGGATGGAGGTTAAACTACATGCTACTTAAAAGGCAGGAATTTAGAGAGTTTATTGAATGTCAAACTAAAACATATTTTGAAATAAACACGGAATCAGTGAAAGACAAAATTATATTATGGGACGCAATGAAAGCCTTCAGTAGAAGGCGGATAATAAGTTATGTAACTAAGATGAAAAAGGACTACAATCAGGAAATAGAGCAGTTGGAAAGGGAAATAGTAAGTACAGAAAAGAAACTTTTAGTAAAAAGGGATGATATAACGAAAAGGAGAGAATTGACGGACAAAAAAAAGATGAAACATTACAAATGTATAAGTTGGAGAAGAAAATAATGAAAATAAAGCAAAAATATTATGAAGGAGAAAAAAAACACATAAAATATTAGCCTGGCAACTTAAAACAGAACAAGCTAAAAGAACTGTATTGGCATCAAGGAAAAATGACAAACAAATTACATATAATCCAATAGAGATTAATGAGAACTTTAAGGAATTTTATGAACAATTATACCAAACTGAGAACGAGGGGAAAGATGATAAAGTAGAAGAGTTTTTAGCTAAAATTGAACTGCTGAAATTTCAAGAAGAGGAACAAAACAAACTGAAACCACTTGAAATAGAGGAAGTTCAGGATATATTAAAAAAGGTGCCGAACAATAAAACGCCTGGAGAGGATGGATTCCCAATAGAATTCTATAAAACATTTAAAGAGTTATTAATTCCTCCTATCCTGGAAGTAATGAAACAGATAGAAGAAACACAAAACTTGCCAGATTCATTTCTTTCTTCTTTCTTTGGCTTGGCTTCGTGCATGAAGATTTATGGAGGGGTATGTCCACGTCTGCTGCAGGCTCATTGGTGACTGACAAGTCCAATGCGGGACAGACAGGCATGGTTGCAGCAGTTGCAGATTCATTTAAGACAGCAATAATTACAGTAATACCAAAGACGGGGAACGATCCACTAACATCAGCATCATATAGATCAATATCTCTACTTAATTCAGATTATAAGATAATAGCAAAATTATTAGCAAACAGATTGTCCGATTGTGTACCAAAAATAGTAAAACAAGATCAAACTGGATTTATTGAGAAAAGATGAACAGCGGATAATGTCTGTAAATTTATTAATCTAATTCATGCAGTTCAAGGAAATAACAAGCCAACAGTGGCTGTTGCTTTAGATGCAGAAAAAGCCTTTGACAGAGTAGAATGGAATTATTTATTCAAAGTATTACAGAGGTTCACTCTACCAGAAAAATATATTAATTGGATTAAAGCACTATATAATGGACCCTTGACGAAGGTAACAGTAAATGGATATGTACCGAACCAATTTAAATTAAGTAGGTCAACTAGGCAGGGATGTCCACTATCTCCCTCACTGTTCACTTTAGCAATAGAACCGTTGGCAGAACTGATAAGAACAGAAAAGAAAATAAAAGGGATAAAGATAAAGGAGAAGGAGTATACAATCAGTTTATTTGCAGATGACATCATAGTATACTTAACAGAACCAGAAATATCAATAAAAGAACTACATAAGAAATTGAAGGAGTATGGATAAATATCGGGATACAAGATCAAAGCAAGTAAAAGTGAAGTGATGCTAATGAGTAATCCAGATTATACAGAATTTTAAAAAGAATCACCATTTAAATGGCAAACACAAGCAATCCGATATCTAGATATTAGGTTAGATAATAATTTAAGCCACCTATACAAATTAAATTATCAGCCACTAATAAGAAATTGCAGGAAGACTTAAAACATTGGAAAGAATTACCGCTAATGTTGATAGGGAGGGTAAATTGCATTAAAATGAATGTCTTCCCAAGGATACAATACTTATTTCAATCGTTACCAATTCCCTTAACAGAGAAATTCTTTAATAAACTAAAGAGAATAATAAGGAAATTCTTGTGGAAAGGGGTGAAACCAAAGATTGAGTTAGATAAATTAACAGAGAGGTACATCCAAGGTGGCTTGCAGTTACCAAACTTTAAAAATTATTATAGAGCAGCACAATTCAGGTATTTATCAGATTTTTACCAGACAAGGAAAAAACCAGACTGGACTAAGATAGAACTAGATAAAATATGAGAGAAGGTACCGGAACATGTACATTATAAGTGGGATGAAAAGCTGGTACAATATAAAAGCTAACTGGTACTGCAGCATTTACTCAATATATGGAAGAAGATCCACTTAAAAAGGAAAAAAAAAACGAATTACCAAATCCCAAAATTACTACTGACACAAAATCCGCTAATCCCTTTTACAATAGATAACCTTTCCTTTAGAGAATGGGAGAGAAAAGGAAACAAAAGAATAGAAAATTGTTTTTTGGGAAATAATTTATTAACATTTCAACAGTTGTACAAATATGGAATAACTCATGGTACAATGTTTGCATAACATCAACTGAAAGCTTATTTAAAGGATAAATTGGGAAACAGACTGAGATTACCGAAGGAAGCAGCTTTGAATATGTGATTACAGACACAATGATAATTAAAAGATTTATAACGAACATGTACATTAAGCTGCAAGATAAGGAAAATGATGAAAAAAGCTGAAACCCAAACAAAAGTGGGAAAAGGATTTAAACATAAAGCTAAAAAATGAAACATGGGAAAAGTTATGTTCTGGAACTATGAAGAATATTATAAACGCAAGGTTACACATGATAGTGTATAATTGGTTACACAGGTTATATATCATGTCCCAAAAGTTAAAAAAAAATGGGATCCAACATTATCAGATAGATGTTCAGTACATGCAATTTGAGAAAGCGAAAATGTTTTGGGAAGATCTAAATCAGATATTAAATAAAATCACAAAAAATAACATACCAAAACATCCAGAGATCTTTCTTCTTAATAATATAAGAAGTAAGGAATTAGGCCTCAAATTGGATAAAGCCCAAAAAAGATTTATTATGATAGCCTTAGCAGTAGCAAAAACTTGCATAATGTCAACTTGGAAAATTGAAGAGAGCTTGAGAATACAGCAATGGTATATGGAAATGAATAAATGTATTCCATTGGAAAAAATAACATATAATTTAAAAAATAAAGTCACATTATTTGAACAAATTTGGGAAACATACATGGAACATAACAGAGAGGGCCTACCGTGGACCTCCACCCCCTAAAATGATAAGAAGACAACATGACTTGATCCAGTGTGAAAAAGTAGATGACACATTTTTCTTGTTTATTTTTCATTGTGTGATGACATTGTTTAATGGTTTTATTGTATTATGCATGTTGAATATTTATTGGTTTTGGAGGGGGTGGGAAGGGGGGGAGGGAAGGTAGGGGGGAAAAAAGGGAGAAAATGCCACTCTGTATTTTGGTTGATATGGTTCACAGTGTGAAAAATAAAAAAATTATTTAAAAATAACCTAATTGACTGACCAAGGCAGAGTGAAAAGAGGAGCATGCTATGGGCTATGGGTAGAATCGGTCTTGGGAGGTGAGTCCAGCTGGCAGCAGCTAAGGCAAGAGGTCACAGAACTCAGAAGAATAGAATTCAGCCTGGCCATTCCTTTGTTAAAATTGTATAGTTGGAGTTGGGTGACTAGGTGACTAAAACCCGATTATTCTGTGAGCAAGTAACAACAGTTGTTTTTCATACCCCGTGAAGTTGAAGATCTCATGGACACAATGTGTCAAGCAAAAATCACCAAAATGTAAAGATTTGAATTTCAGAATGAATATTAAGATGGTCACAATATTTCTCTAACACAAATTAAATAATTTTCAACAGCACAGCCCCTTTTTTTTTCCCTGGAGTAACAGAAAGGAAATTCTAGGCCAAGATTCTTGGAGAATAAAATTGTTTTCAGACAATTGAATCAGTTATCTTATTGTAAAAATAGTTTATGATCCTGCTGCCGATAATATACAATGTTGATATAATTCATGGATTGCACAAGCTGTCTGGAGATAAAACTATATTTTTATTCTGTCCAACATCTGTGTTCTTTCTCCTCAGAAGCCTTATTAATCACCTTATCAACTCTTACTTTATTCTCCCCAAGTCCTCTCAATGATATTCGCTCAATTATTACATGTTAGCAACTTTCACATTCTTATTGTTCTCAGATCAAATGGGTTTGTCCTGAATTCCTTACTGGGTTTATCAGACATGCATTTATGATTCCAAGTTTTGAACTCTGCATCAAGTTTGTTTTTCATTTACAGGATGTGGTGAGGCCAGCATTTATTGCTCACATTCCCTCTACTTCTTTTGATTAAATCCCTTGATAATTTAAATTCCTATACATGTGACTCATGAAAACTAACAATTTCTTTAAAATATAGTCAAATGAATGGATATATCAAATAAATATACACAGATCTACATCCGTAACTACACAAATTAATCTGTATGTCTCAAAGGCAAGTAACCAAAAGTACAATGTAGCAATTATCATTGATGTAATAGTAGTTGTAGGTTGTAACTCTTTCCTTCAAAAATTAACTGGCTATCCACAACCAAGTACAAAGGTTGAGGAAATATGCTGGATCTATTCTTTGCCAGTAACTGCTGATCCAGCATCATCAAGGAAGCTGCAACCATTTATTCTATTAAAGAACCCATGAAAACACTGCCAGGATCTGGGCAGCTACACCCCATACAGCTCATAAAACTATTAAGTTACACCAATCATGAACTCATCAGAACAGAGGACACTGTATCTTCTTTCTTCTTGCCCATAATGAGAATTGTCAGTACAGGTTGATTTACACCACATGTTCTAATGACTTTCCAGTGGTATGATTAAATCTCTGACAGGATCAATGCCAATTCTCCATAAGCAAGCAAAAGTCATAGTTTTGTAGTGCCACAGAATACAAAGCAAGGTCCCTTCAAACACATCTTGAAACAGTTAGACTCTCCTCATTATTATGTTGGCCCTGAAAGACTTCAGTTCAAAACCATAAAAGTTTATTATAGCCTTGGATTACAATCCTGATGTAATTGAAAATGATTCGCAGGGCTCATTCTTGCTTGCTGACATTCAGAGATTGAGGATGGCTTATGTTTAAGATGCCATCTCATTGACCAGCAGAACAGACCATTGCCTCTGAATGGTGAAGTTTCTATCTTTCATTGTGGCTGCCATTGGAAACCATGTCCCAGGCTGTACGTTCTGACACCATGGGCCATATTTAGGGCAAAATAGAACATTACATTGCTCCGAGGAGACTGGTTTTCTGGGATGATACCTTGTTAATATGGGTCAGATTTGATTTTTCCTAGGCATGGGCCATATTTAGGGGAAAATAGAACATTACATTGCTCCGAGGAGACTGATTTCCTGGGATGATACCTTGTTAATATGGGTCAGATTTGATTTTTCCTAGGCATGGGCCATATTTAGGGGAAAATAGAACATTACATTGCTCCGAGGAGACTGGTTTCCTGGGATGATACCTTGTTAATATGGGTCAGAGTTGATTTTTCCTAGGCAGTGTTGTAGTGCTGTTTTGCCTACTCAAGAAATCCACTTTTGACCACCAAGCAATTTTGCTTTGATCTGAGGGAATGAATTTTCCCAATTATAATCAGAGAATTGTGCTTGACGTCTAGTTTAGTGCACAAGGATATGTCAACTGCATCTGAGCTTAACAAATGAAGACACTGGAGTCAGTTGCGAAAAAATGGCCTTGCAAATCAATCTGCTCGCAAAATTTTAGAAAGTTCTTGATAATTATCTTACCTCATTCCAATATCAAATTTGATATTCAGCATTTTACATATTGAAGAACAAGCCAGACTGAAGTTATGCCAACCAGCCAGTCATATTGAAGAACCATCACAAGACAGCAAAGCTGAAGTAAAATTCAGGGAACATAAATCACGTGTTAAAACCTCAAATAGGCCTGCATGAATAATATTTACCTTTGTTTATTATAGTGAAACTAATCTGTTAATTGTTCAAGTATGCAACAAGCCATCAATTTCCAACTAATTGTAACTGCAAAGACTACATACCCTATGGAGGAGTAGAGCTTCATTCTCAGAAATATGATGTCAAATGCTGACATTTTACATCAAAATTCTGGCAATTTTTTTTTCCCCAGTGGCATGTGACAGGTCAAAAATCAGTGAACTATGGAGTCGGGTATTTGCTTGGGAAAAGAGGATGCATTTTGGGTGATAGGCTCAGTGTGTTCGCAGATTTGTGATAGGTCATCCACAACAACCTTTCTGTCAGTGTGAAATTACTTATATATCCTTTACAGGGAAGGTCTACTGAATGAAAGAAACACAAAAGCTGCAGATACTGGAATCTTGAGCAGAAAAAAAGAATTGCTGCAGGCACTCAGTTGGTCACACAGAATCCATGGGTAGAAATGGTCGATGCTCCTCCTCATCCCCTCCCCCTCAACGCGCATGCTCCTCCTCATCCCCTTCCCCTCAATACGTATGCTCCTTCTCATTCCCCCCCTCATCGCGCATGCTCCTCCTCATCCCCCTCAACGTGCATGCTCCTCCTCATCCCATTCAACGCGCATGCTCCTCTTCATTCCCCTCCCCCTCAACGCGCATGCTCCTCCTCATCCCCCTCCCCCTCAACGCGCATGCTCCTCCTCATCCCCCTCCCCCGCAAGGCTCATGCCCGTCGCCCACATTCTTCAACCACTTTCATCCTCCTAGTTTTCTCTTTTCCGCCACAAACAGAATTGGAAATGATCAAGAATGTGAAAGAAAAAAAAAGAAAAAAAAAGAAATGGTCAGTCAACATTTCGAGACAACTGCATTGACTACTTAATGTTCCATCCAAATTTAATCTGCAGACCAATCACAAGAGTATTGTCACTTTATGGGATGGCAAGGGTAGGGTAGAAGTTCATGCAACGCAGTAACAGCAGCAGTAAGCTGGGTTCAAATCCACTGCTATCTGTAAGGAGCTTGCATGTTCTCCCAGTGAATGTGTGGGTCTCCTCCAGGTGCTCTGGTTTCCTCGCACATTCCAAAGCTGTATGGAGTTAGTTGACTAATTAGTCACATGGGTGTATTTGAGCAGTGAAAACTCTTGCGTCTGAATGACCTCTTGAGATGCTGTATCTCTAAAGTAAATATTTAAAAATTAAAGTTTAATATATAAATGTATGTAGAGAGTGATTGACTAAATGGTAGCATGAATTACTAAAGATAGGACAGGAGACATCTAGCAATGAATGACATTTCAAATTAGCTTGTTATCTGCTATTGGAGAGTGAGTGGAAGCTAAGTACAGTAGATCACAAAGCTTGGTCGCTATTGCATCCATCTGCAGATTTAAAGAACAAAATTGTGACGAGTGTGATCAGAAATTTCAAAGGAAAGATAGAGCAGAAGAAACAGGAACAGAAGTGGGCCTATCAGCCCCTCCAATCTGCTCTGCCTTGTCAAATGAGCATGGTGGATCCTAGCAAGGTCTTTTTTACCTTTCTCCCAATATATTTGTTGTTCAAATGTTTGCTATTTTCAACCCCGTAATTCTGATATAGAGAAATCCAATGATTTACAATCTCTGAGAAAAATAATTTCTCTTAATCTCCATCTCAAAAGTGTGACCTCTTGTTAGGACCATAGAAGATTACAGCACAGAAACTGGCTCTTTCGGCCTTTCTATTCTGTGCCAAACCATTGTTCTGCCTAGTCTCACTAACCTGCACTCAGTCCACAGCTCTCCCTACCCCTCCCATTTATGCAAAACTTCACCTGTACCTCCAAAGAACTCCTTCTCTACATTGGAGAGACCGGTCGCAGATTAGGAGATCACTTCACCCAGCACCTCCTCTCCGTCCGCAACAAAAGCAACCTCTCTGTAGCCAACCATTTCAATTCTGAGTCACACTCTCAAACTCACATGTCTGTCCATGGCCTTTCACATGACCCCACCCTGACCGCCCACAGATTGGAGAAACAACACCTCATTTTTCATCTGCGCACCCTCCAACCCCAGGGCATGAACATTGAGTTCACTGCATTCCACTAATCAGCTTGCCTTCTTCCCACTAGCTAGTTATTCCAGTTCTTACTTCCTTTCTCCACCTAGACTCCTCCTCACACTCCCCCCAGCTATTATCTCCCACCCTCACCATCACCCCTTCTCCCTTTTGTTCAGACATCTCTCAAGTTTCCCCACACCTTGATGAAGTGCTCAAGCACAAAACGTTGGTGATGTATCTTCACCTTTGCTACATAAAGGCGCTGTTTGACCTGCTGAGTTTCTCCAGTATTTGTGTGTTTTTTCACTTAACCATGGTGTCAACAGAATCCTGTTTTACCTCCGACCTCATAAGTTCAGTCTGTCCAGCAGTCTCCTTTGGCATTGTGACTGGCGCATCCCTGTCTGGGGCTCCATTGTGGTCTTCTTTGGCTCTAGCTGATCCATCTCATTTGGCCCGGCTGGGGTACTTGGTTGAGCCGGGAGGGGGGGTGTGTGTGTGTGTGTGTGTGTGTGTGTGTGTGTGTGTGTGTGTGTGTGTGTGTGTGTGTGTGTGTGTGTGTGTGTGTGTGTGTGTGTGTGTGTGTGTGTGTGTGTGTCGGTTGCTGAATGGTGGGGGTAGGGAAATGAGGCCCTGGAGAGCTGAGGGGGCATACCTGCTGGCTGGTTGGGGGGGGGGGGTTGTCCATATGCTCCTGCATGTAACCAGGTCCTGTATGGATACTGTGTCTTTGCGCCAATCCAGGAATGCCATGTAGGTGTACTGTGGGTTAGCGTGGAGCAGCTGAACTCTCTCGACCTGACAGAGGGTCACACTTATTGGTTCTCATGTGCCAGCAAAGTAGGACGGGCCCAGGGAACATCAGCCAGGTTGGTAAGGTGGTTCCCGATGCTGATCTCCTGGGGAATGTAAGGAGTCTTTCATGAGGTGTCTCGATGGTGGCCTTACACAGAAGGGAGTCTCGGGGAGGACCTCTAGCCAGTGGGGGACAGGGATGACCTTGGACTTTAAGGCCAGTAGTACTGCCTTCCAGACCATGCCGTTCTCCCGCTTCACCTGGCCATTCCATTTGGGGTTATAACTGGTAGTCCAGCTAGAGGCAATACCCTTGGAGCAAATATTGATGCAGCTCATCGCTCATGAAAACAAACCCCTATAACTGTGGATGTAGCAGGGGTATCCAAAAATGGTGAACAGGTTGTTCAGAGCCTTTATGACAGTAGCTGCAGTCATATCTGGGCAGGGGAAGGCAAAGGGTAACCACGAGTACTCATTGATGATGGTGATGAAGTACACATTGGAGTTCACAGAGGGTAGGGGTCCTTTAAAGTCCATGCTTAGACGTTCAAAGGGGCAAGTGGCCTCGATCAGATGTGACAGGTCAGGCTGGTAGAAGTGCAGTTTGCACTCTGCGTAGACCTGACAATTTTTGGTCAGCATCCTGATGTCCTTAATAGAATAGGGGAGGCCAAAATGGGTGATCCCTGGGTGGCAGAGGCCATCATGCAGGGCCTGAAACTGGTCTATCTGCACACTGGCACATGTCCTCTGAGACAGAGCGTCTTTGAGCTTTCTGGGCCAGTACAGTATATCATAGTTGTAGGTGGAGAGCTCAATTCTCCTCAGGATTTTAAAGTTTTTGATTTTACCCCGCTGCTGATTGTTAAACATGAAGGCGACTGTCTGTTGGCCAGTCAGCAGGGTAAAATGCCTACCAGCAAGATAACGCCTCCAGTGTCATACTGCTTCAACGATAGCCTGGGCCTCTTTCTTGATGGAGGAGTGCCAGGTCTCGGAGCCCTGAAGCGTGCCTGAAAAGAAAACCATGGGCCTGCCTGCCTGCTTAAATGTGTCAGCCAGCACAATGTCCGTTCATCGCCCTCCACCTGGAACAGGTTGGATTCGTCCACTGTGTGTATTGTGGCCTTTGCAATGTCGGCTTTGTAACAGTCGAATGCCTCGCGGTCTTCTGCCGACAGGGGGAAAAGGTGGCCCTGATGAGGGGTCGGACGTTCTCCACATGGCTGAGAACCCAATGACCGTAATAAGAAAAAAAACTCAGACACCTGAGGCAGTGGGGGAGTTGAAGTTCTAACAGGGAGTGCATGTGTTCAGGGTTGGGGCTGATGACTCCATTCTCCACAATACAGCCGGCATGTGCTGAAGACACACTTCCCTATGTTATTTGTCAGGTTGAGGCTTTTTGCGGTGTGGAGGAATTTTTGGAGATTCCTATCATGATCTTGCTGATCATGGTCCCAGATGGTGATGCTGTCGAGGTAGGGGAAAGTGGCCTGCAGCCCGTGTTCAACCACCATCCAATCCATCTCCCTTTGAAAGATGGACACTCCATTCATGACCCCAAAAAGGGACTCTCAGGAAGTGGTACAGTCGATTGTCTTCGGGGCAGATGGGGAGCTGGGGATATGCAGACTTAAGGACTATGGTCAAGAACACCCTGTATTGTGTGATCTGGCTCACCATGTTGGCTGTGTGGGGCAGGGGAGTATGCATCTAGCTGTGTAAACCTGTTTATGGTCTGGGAGTAATCCATGACCATAAGTATTTCTCCCCACTCTTCACTACCACTACCTGGGCTTTCCAGCAGCTTGTACTCTGCTCTATCCTCCCCTCAGTGAGGAGGAATCTCACCTCTGACTTAATAAGTGCCCTGTCCCTGGCACTATATTACCAACTTTTAGTGGCAACGTGCTTGTAGTCAAGAGTGAGATTGGCAAACAGGAACGGGGGGGTGGGGGGTGGATGTGGATCATAGAGAAGCCGCAAGTCAGATGCAGTGATTGGATTTGGGGCTGCTGGTTGGCCATATGGGTTTGAGGCAGTTGGTCGGCCACATGGTGGGGGGGGGGGGTTTATAAACTGCCCATTTCAGACCATGAGGGGAGGGTGGGGCCCATCGTACTCCATGGTGATGCTCTTTAAATTGCACTGGGAGTCTAATCCCAGTTGGATGGGCGCACAGAGCTGTGGGAGTACTAGGAACCTAAAGTTACAGTATACTGTGCCCAGGACAGTCAGTGTTACTGTACAACTGCCACAAACATTAGCTGAGTGGTATTGGGATGCAGAGAAACACTGTGTTTTGCAGGCTTCACCCCAAGGGAGTAGGGCTGTGCAGTGTATGGATGAATGAAGCTCTCCATGTTTCCATTGTCAAATAGGCAAGCAGTGGGGTGGCCATTTACCTGGACGACCATGAAGAGTTGATGCAGTCTGTGTTGATTCAGGATTATTGATGCCAGTGTTAGCTCATCATCTGAGGAGTTCCATTGGCTACTGGCAGTCCAGTAAGATGGTGGTTGTGATGGCGGCACCCATGATATGCATGCAGCCCCATTGTTATTCACCGGAAGAGAAGAAGGTGAAGACGGAAGTGACATCACAGTCGGTGATCTTTGTGGTGCACATACGCAGGCATCCCAGGTCCCCCGAATGGACGGTGGAAGTGACTACATCAAAGATGGTGGTCACAGCCCGCATGTGGTTCTGCTGGACTTTGCAGTTTGTTTTGACTTACAGATCTTTGCAAAATGTCCCTTCTTCCTGCAGTTGGAGCCCATGGTGTCCCTGGCAGGGCAGCATTTCCTTGGATGATTGCCCTGCCTGCAGAAATAGCACATCGGGTGGTCACTAATGGAAGTGGAGGACACTCATCTCAGGATGGGAGGGGGGGTTTGTGTTCCCACCTCCCAAGATGGAAAAGATGGAAACGCCCCCAAGGTGGCTGTTTGCTCGTTGGAGAACAATTCAGCATTGTGGATGACTACTTCTAGAGTGTTCTCCAGTTGAATGGTTTGAGGTAGGTTCAGTTGTTTCAGTTTGAGTGACCTTTGCCTCACGTAGTCAGAGAGGATGGCTGCTACACAGGTGTCTCTGATCAGCAGCTGTGCGTGCTGTTCAGCACGCACAGCCTGGCAGTTGCAGTCCCTTGCAAGCTCCTGCAGGGCCCAGACAAAGTCAGTGAATGTTTCCCCAGGTCCCTGTCTGCGCAAGTGGAGTACGTGCCGTGCATAGACTTCATTCACCTGTACCTTGTACTGGTCTTTCAGGATGTCCATATCATCTCTGTATGTCTGGCAGTCCCAGACCATCCAGTAGACTCAGTGCCCAATGTACGAAAATAACAGATGGAGCTTGTCTTCGTCATCCTGAATCACAGCTGCAGAGGCTATGAAGAATTTTTCAATGCAGCAGCACCAGAGCGTGAATTTGTCAGCTGCTTCAGGTTCTCTCGTGTCGATTTCTAGGTGATCCAACTTTAAGTATTTGTTCATGTTCTGAGGAAAGCAAAATCTTGCTAATAAAATTGATACACAATCACTTGCACAAAAACTGAAGGTATTGGGACTGAAGGCTTTTATTAGCAAGACATGGACAGCATCTCTTGAGTTGCTGGCTCACACTGATTCGGACTCAAACTGGGAGCAGGGTTGTGGCATGACAGCCTTTTTGGGGGGAAAAGGGGGAGGAGTCATGAGCTGGCCAGTGACAGCAGGGTCAAACATAAAAGCTCATGTCATTTAAATATACAATAGTGGTTTCACCACATAGACAACACCTACATCAACTATCCTGGTAATCTCCTCGAAAAGCTCTATAAAGTAGGTTAAACAAGACCTACCACACACAAATCCATGTTGATTATCCCTAATTACTTCATGGCTATCCAAATATTTGTATATCTAATCTCTTAGAACATAATCCAATAATTTGCCTACTACTGACATCTGGTTCATCAGCCTATAATTTCCAGGGTTACTTTTGGAACATTTTTTTAAACAAAAGAAAATATGAGTTACCCTCCAATCCTCCAAAAACACTCCTGTGGCTAAGAACATTTTAAATATTTCTTCCATACGCTCTACAATTTATATATTAGTCTCCCTCAAAATCCAAGGGAATACCTTGTCAGGCCCTGGGGATTTATCCACCCTTATTTGCTTTAAGACATCAGCACTTCCTCCTCTTTAATCTGTATAGGCTCCATGACCTCACTGCTTGTATTCTTTACTTTCCATTACTCTGTGCCTGTTTCCTGAGTGAATACTGATGTGAAAAAAAAAACATTTAAAACCTCCCTCATCACTTTTGGCTTCATACATAGCTGACCACTCTTATCTTCAAGGGGACCAATTTTGTCCTTTACTATCCTTTTACTTTTAATATACCTGTAGAAAACCTTTGGATTTTCCTTCACGTCATTGGCCAAAGCAACTTCATGTCTTCTTTTAGCCTTTCTGATTTATTTTGAGTTTTTTCTTGCATTTTTTTATACTCTTTGAGAACCTCATTTGCTCCGTGTGGTCGATACCTGTTACACACCTTTTTCTTCTTCTGAACCAGATCCCCAATATCCCTCAAAACCCAAAGCTCCCTATGCCTGTTAACTTTGCCTTTAATTCTGACAGGAGTAAACTCTCTACTCACAAAGTTTTTCCAGAAAACAACTTAGCCCAATCCATGCATTCTAGATCCTTTCTCACTTCCTCAAAATTGGCTTTTCTCCAATTTAGAATCTCAACCTGTGGACCAGACCTATCCTTCTCCATAATTAACTTGAAACTAATGGCATTATGATCACTGGACCCAAAATGTTCCCTTTCACATACTTATGCTACCTATCATGTTGCATTGCCTAAAAGGAGATCCAGTATTTCACTCTCTCTAGTTGGTACCTCTATATGTGGATTTAGAAAACCTTCCTGAACACATTTGACAAACTCCAAGCCATCCAATCCTTTTACAGTACAGGAATCCCAGTCAATATGTGGAACATTAAAATACCCTAATATCACATCCTTTTGTTTCCTGCAGCTGTCTGCTATCTCTCTATAGATTTGGTCCTACAATCCTTGTTGGTTATTGGGTGGACAACAATACAACACCATGAGTTCCCGTTCCACAGCTCCACCTATATAGCCTCAGTAGACGAGCCCTCTGGTCTGTCATGCCTGAGCACAGCTGTGATATTTTCCCTGATAAGCAATGCCATACCTCCCCCTTTCATTCCTCCTGCTCTATCGCATCTGAAACAATGGAAGCCCAGAACACTGAGCTGCCTGTCCTGCACCTCCTGCAACCAAGTTTCACTAATGGCCACAGAGTCATAATTCTTTTTTTTTAAATATTTTATTTACAAATTTTAAACCACAATAATAATTACATTTCATTAAAATCAAAAATTATTTCAAAAAGTTATACATGTGGAATATAAAAACCCTCTTCCCCCTCCCATCTCCCTCCCCACCCCCAAAACCCCTAGAAAGAAAAAAGAAAAGTAAGAAAAAGAGAAGAAAGAAAGAAAGAAAGACTGGAGAATGCCAAGGGAATAGAGCATTTATATTATAAAGTCTAATACTGGAGGTTACCAAGAAGTGAGGACTTCAAGGAGTCTATCAAATGCACAAACCCACATGTTGTAAATATGGGTGCCATATTTTCCAAAACAAATTATATTTATTTTGTAAACTGTAAGTAATCTTCTCTAGTGTTATACAGCTATGAAGTTCTGCATGCCATCTTTCCATCCATAAATCTACATTTGACTTTCATGATATTGCTGTACATTTCCTAGAAACTGCTAAAGCAATTTGTGCAAATTTAATTTGATACATACTTAATTTTAATTTAGGTCTTATAACCTTAAAATTACTCAAAATGAATAGAGCCATGTGCTAATCCACACTCTACATTTGTCTGCCTTTCCTACAATACTCCTTGCATTGAAATAGACGCACCTGAGACTATTTCCACCACGTACAACCCGCTGACATCTGACATTGCATGCATTTTCCATATTCTCCCCTATCTGCTGTGGCACTCTTGTTCCTCTCCCCTGCAAATCTAATTTAAACTCCCCCAGAGCAGACTTGCAAACCTTCCTGCAAGGATATTAGTCCCCCTCCAGTTCAGATGCAAACCGTCCCATCGGAATAGGTCTCACCGTCTCTGGAGGCAAACCCAATGATCCAGAAACCTGAAGCCCTCCTTCCTGCAGCATGACCTTAGCCACCTATTAGGCTATATTATCTTCCTACTTCTAACCTCACTAGCATGTGGCATGGGCAGGAACTCAGGAGGTCCTGTCCTTCAATGTTGCACCTAACTCCCTTAGCTCTCTTTGCATGACTTCTTCACTCTTCCTACACACATTATTGGTCCCTATATGGGCCACAACATCTGGCTACTCGCCTTTCCTCCTGAGAATGCTTTGAACTCAATCTGAGATATCTTGGACCCTGGCACCAGAGAAGCAACGTACCATCCTGGAATCTCGACCCCTTCCACAGAACCTCCCATCTGTCCCCCTAACTATGGAATCCTCTGTCACTTACAGCTCTCCTCCTCTTCCCTCCCTTTCTTAGCCTTAAGACCAGACTCCATGTCAAAGACCTGATCGCCATGTCTTGTCCCTGGTAAGTTATCCCCCACAACAGTATCCAAAATGGTATACTTTTTATTGAAGGGAAAGGCCACAAGGGTGCCATGATCTGACTGCCTGTTCATTTTCCCTCTCCTGACTGAGATTCAGCTATCTTCCTCCTGCCTCCTAAGTTTATAGAGTCCCTATAACTTCTTTCTATCATCCCCTCAGCCTCCCAAATGATGCAGAGTTCATCCAACTCCAGGTCCAATTCCTTAACTGCTTTGTAAGGAGCTGCACATCTTGCAGATGAAGTCATCAGGGATACAGTTGGCTTCCATGACTAACCACATTCTGCAAGAGGAGCATTGCCCTGCCTTGGCATTCATTACCACTGCCTATGACTTGATATAAAGATATATAAGTAAATACAAACTTGCCCTCACCTGTGCCTACCTGCTGAATCCTTTTTGTTCCCTAAATAGGGTGGCCTTACTTACTTACTCCTGCACCACCACCTCACCCCCTTCTCGCAAAGCCCTTCGAGCCAATGCCTTTTACCACTTTGACTCAAATAATTCCTTCTCAAGTACTCAAGTTTCTGCCAAATCTGATTTGATTACGGCTGTGGTCTGAGAGCTTTATGTGCTTTTCAATTTCGTTTGGACATCTTATATTTTAAATCAATTCCAAATGTTAAATTCCAATATATCTAACATTAATCCTTTAATCATAATTAATCATATATCCGTTAAGAATCTCACACCTCTTCCATCATCCAATTTAAATTCTGTGTTGAATCAATTCTCTAAAGTAAAATAAAGCATCAATATAACTCCATTCATATATATATATCTATTAGTAGAACCCCCCCCCCCTTTTATTGGTGCTAAAGATTATAGCACCACCCCCCCTCTATCATGTGGGATGTGGCTCATTGCCACAAATGCGCCCATGAACAGCAGCCGATGGACTCCGGCACCCTTCACCTCCCGGGTGTTACATCAGAACAGAGTCTCTAATTTACTAGTCCATTGTCTCATTCCAAATAATTACTTCTCAGTTACTTGGCCTATTAGAAGGCAACATTTCCACAAAATCTGATGCCTGTTTGTAATCCATAAAAAAATTATTTTTTCCATCCGGTAATACATTCTTCATCATCGGTGGATAACGTAATGTAAACTTGTATCCCTTTTCCCAAAGACTTCTTTTAACTTCATTAAGCTGTCTCCTCTTAGCTAACAGGAGTATAGTAATATCCGGATAAAAGAAAACCTTTGAACTATAATATTCAAGTGGACTTTTCTTTAATCTTAATTTAATTTGCTGCTAAAGCTAAAATATTTTCCTTGTCTTGATATTTTGAACACTTAATTACTACAGAGAGAGATTTCTCATTTGATTGTGGTCATGGTTTGAAGTCTCTATGTGCTTTTTCAATTTCAATTGGACCTTCAAAATGATCTACACCCAGAACTTTAGGTATCCATCCTTGGAGAAACTAAACCATGTCGTGTTTTGCTTCTCCTTCCTCGAAGCCAACAATCTTAATGTTGTTTCTCCTACTGAAATTTTCCATCTTATCAATTTTTTTCTGAATTTGTCTTCCTCTCAACAATTTCTTCAGACTCCAAATTTATCAACTTTTCCTTTACATATTTAACCTTTTGATAAACCTTCATTATTCTGATTTTCCTCATCCTGTTGTTCTTGTACTTGCATCATTTGTTGATAACTGCTTGTATTTTTCATTCATATCGTTAACCTCAGATCTTAAATAATCTATTTCTTTCCACATCATTTTGATATAATCCCACATTTTCCATACTATCTGTTGCAATTCACCATCAGAGTTCTCTTTATCCTTTTGTATAGCCTTAGTTTTTTATTTAACTTGTTTCACATTTTCATAGACTGAAGCATCCTCTCCAAATTTTGTCTGTCCTTGTTCCACAACACTTGCTAATTCACCACCAAAATCAATCATCTCACTTGAACTCGACAGTTTGACCTTGCTTAAAGAATCTGTTTTCCTTGGCCCGATGCCATCTTTGCCATCCGAGAGGCTGGTCACACTCACTGCTGCTCCCAGTAACTCAACTCTCTGTTGGGCCTTGATTATCACCCCAGATCCAAGATTTCTTTGCCTCAAAGGCCTCTCTTCATATCCAGGAACAACATCTTCGTCCACTCCAGCAACAATTCCTTTCTTCGAAGGCATTTTAAAAAGCAAAAGGACTATTCTTATATTCTACTTCATATTTTAATCTCTGTTTACTTCAATTAAATAATAATTTTCTTCTATTTTCCCAGGAGTTTTAGGATCCCACGTCCTACATCTTCTGTGTCTCGTGACTCCCCCATCTGCCACTTCTATGCCTATTTTTCAACATGTCCATATCCCTCTGCAGACTCCCTGCTTCCTCCATACCACCCGCACCTCCACCGATCTTTGTATCATCCACAAACCGGTCACAAAGGCATCAATTCCATCATCTACAACGTGAAAAGTAGTGGACCCAACACTGATCCCTGCAAAACACCATTTGTCAACGGCTCCTTGATCCCCTTTATTCCTACTCTTTGTCTTCTGCCAGTCAGCCAATCATCTATCCATGCTACTTTTCCCATAATACCATGGGATCTTATCTTATTTAGCAGCCTCATGTGCAGCACCTTGTCTGAAAATCCAATAAATTGCATCTACTGGTGCTTCTTTGTCCTGCTCATTGTTTTTTTTTCAGAGAATTCCAATGGATTTGTAAAGCAAGATCACACTTGAAGGAAATTATAATGACATTAGCCTACTGTGCTTTTAAGTACTCTGATACACCCTTACAGATAACATTTCAGGGGATGAAAAATATACACAAATTTTAGTTATTAACTGGTGTTGATGGACATAGCCTGAGAACAGGAAATTGCTTCCTTTTCCCTTTTATTTTAATGACAACCGAATGAAGATACTCTTGTAGTACAAGCAGATATTCCTTTTTTTTTATTGAACTGCAGGAAATACATTCTGGAAAACCTGCATCATGTTAAATACAAGCATTATACTTTTTACCTCAATGATAAAATCTTGGTGATCAATAAGAATTAATCGATGCCACATTTCAGAGATCTATTGCCACATTTCTGATCTATAACTGGCGTGCTGAACATATAGAACCAAAGAACATTCCACAACAGAGACAAGCCCCTCTGACCCTTCTAGACTGTGCTGAACCATATTTCTAACTAGACCTGCACCCAGTCCATAGGCCTCCATACCTCTCCCATCCATGCCCAAATTCTTAAATGTAAAAATTGAACCTGCATTCACCACTTCAGCTGGCAGCTCATTCCATACTCCCACCACTCTCTGTGTGAAGAAGTTCCCCTAAACTTTTCTCCTTTCACCCTTAACCCATGACCTCTGGTTTATATCTCACCTTCCCAAAGTGGAAAAGGCCTTTCTACATTTACTCTGTCTATTCCCCTCATAATTTTAAATACCTCTATCAAATATCCTCTCATTCTTCTATGGGAATAAAGTCCTCAGCTGTCTAACCTTTCCAATGAACTCAGTTCCTGAAGTCCGGGCAACATCCAAGTAAATCTTCTTGCACTCTTTCTATCTTATTTATATATTTTGTTTACCTTGAACTCCTTTCTTCTATTAGAAGTAAAACACGGATGTCTGCAGACACTGTGGTTGAAGTAAAAACTCAGCAGGTCCAACAGCGTTCTTTAGATAGCAAAGATAAAAGTACATAACCAATGTTTCGAGCTTGAACCTTTCATCAAGGTATAAAAAAATGTCGGCAGGTGTCCGAATAAAAAGTTGAGGGGAGAGGTGTGGTCGCAAAAACAGGAGGTAATAGCAGCAAGCAAGGGGAGGAGGGATGGTAGGTGATTAGAGGGTGAAGGAGTGGAGAGCTGAGGGAAAGAAGATAAGGGGAAGTGAAGGGAAAGCAGATTAGCAGAGACTGGTAAAGTCAATATTAAGGCCATCCAGCTGGAGAGTTCCCAGATGGAAAATCAAGCTCTGTTCCTCCAGTTTATGGGTGGTCTTGATGGGATAGTACATGAAGTCTGTCCATGGCCACACCCCACTCAGCATGCTGATCCTATTGCCATCCCTTGGCATCAATCTTGAGCAGGACCAATGATAGCTAATTTAAAATTGTTCATTCGATTTACAATAAATATTTAAGGTTTTGTTTGCAGTAAGTTGGGATTTAATTGTACATAAAGAACTAACAGCTTTTTATTTCCTGTCAAAGATGGAAGAGAAAGCTTTTTGTTGTCTTTTCATACCACTGAGTTATATATGGACAAGGGCCCATGGTACAAATTACATGCTCAACATACATTTTATTTCCATGTTTTACTTACTGAAATACATTTTCATAATGAGGCATGAATCAATTCCATAAGGGGCAAATATTTCAATCCTTGAGGAAATTGAAAGGATCTGCCAACTAATTGTGAGGCTATCTCTTAAGCCTTGGGAAAATAAAAATAATAAACTTGAGGAATTCCATTAGCAGAAGGCTGAAATATTTAACTCTCCCATGTCAACAAGCATGATTTCATGTCTATATGGTTCATGGCCAGCCGAAAAATGCCTCAATTCAGATGCATTGCAATTCCTTTCAACATCACATATCTGAAAGATGCTCACTTCTGTGCAGAAATATGTTTGCAATAATTTCTCATTTTATTTTGCCATTCTGTGAATTGAGCCATCCACTTTACCATTCACCTTTGTGTCAGACACAGTTTCCATAGTAACACAGCTAGTCAACTTGGCTCCTAAGAGCACCAGTGACCTGGGTCCAATCATGACTTCCGATGCAGTCTAGGTGCAGTTTGGCCATTCTCCCTGCTAACGAATATGAGTTCCTCTGGGTCCTCTCATTTCCTTTTGCATCCTGAAGACTCCCATGTTTGTTGGCTAATTGACCACTACAAATTGCCCCTTGTAGGTGGATAAGTAGGAGAAATTGGAGAGTTAATGGGAATGTGAATAAAATAAAATAGACAGTGCAGCATTAGTGAAAATAGGGGCTTGAGGTATGGTACAGACGTGAGGGGTGTTAGGTCTGCTTTGTTCATGAATGAGTGAGACAAACACCAGGCTGAGTCGAAATCAGGGTTCTTTGTTCTTTATTACCGGATTGTAACACTTGCGACTAACAAAGTTAGTCGGAGAATGCATTCTGCCGTTATCAGCAAAATGGTGATTTTTTATACCCTTGGATACATGCTTAGAACATCATCATATCATTACTTGTCCAATGACTAAAACTGTTGCTATCCTTTCCCTGCTAGCTTCCTGCCTCTCAATCCATCAATGTCTCTCTTATCTTGTAAGTACAAGGATGCATTTACATCTTGTTACAGCCCTGTACATTCCCATCTCATGATGTTTTACCTAACAGGAGTACAAGGACACCTCCCCTTCTTGTTACTGCCCTGTACAGGGTAACTCCCTACACATTCCCATCTCATGATGTTTTACCTTACAGGGGTCAAATGACTTACTTCCCTGCAAGGACTCTGACTCCTATAAATAATACTTCAAAAACATATTTTATCAAAGTTCAAGAATATTTTTTATCCAACAGCAATCAAACTTGAGAATCTCTCTGCACGACCCCAAACCTAAACCACTTGGCACTACCCCAACCTTAAACCTCTCTGCCACATAACCTCAACCCTAAATCTCTCTGCACTACGCTAACCCTAAAACTATCAGCACTACCCCAACCCTAAATCTCTCTACATTACCCCAACACTAAACTTTTGTGCTGCAGTACTCCAACCCTGAATCTCTCTGCTGAACTGTCCAATCTTAAATCGTTCTCCACTACCCAAACACTAAATTTCTCTTCACTATCCCAAACCTAAATCTCTCTGTACTACCCAATCCTAAATCTCACTACACTACTCCAACCCAAAATCTCTCTGCTGCTCTACCCCAATCCTAAATCTCTCTGCACGACCCCAATCTTAAAACTCTCTGCACCACCCCAACTCTAAATCTCTCTGCACTCCCCAAACCTAAATCTCTCTGCACTACGCAATCCTAAATCTCACTACACTACTCCAACCCAAAATCTCTCTGCTGCTCTACCCCAATCCTAAATCTCTCTGCACGACCCCAACCTTAAAACTCTCTGCACTACCCCAACTCTAAATCTCTCTGCACGACTCCAACCCTAAAACTTTCTACACTATCCCAACCATAAATCTCACTGCTCTACCCTAACCCTAAAACTATCAGCACAACCCCAACCCAAAATCTATCTGCACGACACCAATCCTAAATCTCTCTGCATCACCCCAACCCTAAACCTTTGTGCACCACTACCCCATCCCAAATCTCTCTGCACTCCCCCAACCCTAAAATTATCTGCACTCCCCAATCCTAAATCTCTCTGCACTACTCCAACCTTAAAACTATCTTCACTACCCCAATCCTAAACCTCTCTGCACTACTCCAACCCTAACTATAAACTAGTCTGGGACCACCAAAAAATTTGATTGCACATTTTGTAAACCACTGTATGTTTATATTTATCTGAGCACACCCATTGTCCGATTGTACCTGTGGCTTCTCCCACAGGCTCCTGAATAAAGGTGACTGTCCCTCAGCCCCATCCTCAGTTCGGAACAGTCGACCGGCAGGGATGTGCGTTCATTCTAATGAGAATAAAAGCCTATCAGCTTTGCTCAACTTCAGACCTTTGAATATTTGATGGTGCATCAATTTTATTCGCAATAATCTTGACAATGGAGTAGATCCTGAGGCCAGAGAAACTGGAAATTGACCCTGAATTTCCCGAGGCATCTACCAACTTTGAACTCTGGCTGCCCTGTTTCAAAGCGCTCCTGCAGGCATCATCAGCCATCGTTCGGTTGGAGAAAGGCAAATTGCAGGTACTGCATCCCAAGTCAGGCTCCTGGTGTACACAATGATTGGGGATGCAGCGTCGTATCTGGAGGCAATGGACATATTGAAAGGCTAGTACCTGAAAAAGGTCAATGAGGTCTATGCCAGACACCTCCTAGTGACCAGAAAGGAATGACCTGGGAAGTCAAATGCTGAGTACCTCCAGGCCCTGAAAACCCTCAGACGGACATGTGAATGTAAGGCTGAGACAATCGCAGAGTACACAGAGGACTTGATTAGAGATGCCTATGTTGCTGGCATTAGGTCCAATTGCATCAGCCAGACACTATTAGAGCAAGGTGAGCTCAGTCAGCGAAGGTTGGTTGAATTGGCAGTCACACTGGAGTTGGCCCTTCAGAACATGGATGCCTACTCAACCAACAACCACCTTGAGATTGCCCCAGGCGTCACCAACTTGGGATGTGTCACCACCGTCATATTCCGCCAGTGATCCGACCAAAGCAGTCGTACTCCACAAGTGCCTAACACCACTACCACCATGTCCCGACAGTGACCTGACCAAGGCCGCTGTACTCTGTGAGCATCCAAAGTGCTACTTCTGTGGCCTGGGCAAGCACCTGAGCAAACACTGCCTAGCGAAAGACACGGTCTGCTATGCTGCTAAGAAGAAAGGGCACTATGCTAAGGTGCGCCGATCAAAACTATCCCTCCCTAGCAGTGCCACGTGTAGGCTGTGGGGTTTTCCACTTTGGATGCTGCCATCTCCGGACACTAATGGCACCACGTGCAAGTTGTGGGGGCTGCCATTGTGGGTGTCATCTTTGAGACCCAGCAGTGCTGTGTGCAAGTTGTGAGGGATGCCATCTCAGTGATCCAGCAGTGCTGTCTGCAGGCCATGGGGCTACCATCTTGGATGCTGCCATCTTCTGAATGAAAATTTGAACTCTCTGACACAATGAAAAGCAGCAACCTGACACTGGCTTCCATCATTCTCGATCAGGGCAGTCGCCATCAACTTTCCAGATTGATGATGGACATTCGGGGTAACGGCCATGTGAAGAGTTGCCTGTTCGACAATGGGAGCACGGAGAACATCATCCACCCTGTCACCATGCAGTGCTACTCCCAGTGAGCCAAAAAGTCTCCCTGACATCAAAGTCATATTCAGCATATATCCAGGTTACAGTGTAGTGACTCTAACTGTGCGGACCACAGACCATCAAAACTTTAAACTTCTGGTGATGCCGCAGCTCTGTGCTGCCATACCACTGGGACTGGACTTTCAGTATCACCTTAAAAACGTGTTGATGGAGTATGATGGGCCCCATACACCCCTCATTGTCTGTACCCAGCAATTTTCAAATCACCCACTGTACTCCAGCTACCCTTCAGCCCCCTCCCCCAATGCACACAGCCTTCAACCTGATCATCCATCGCACACAACCTGTGGACTCTCTTCCCTCAAAATCACCCCTCCATCACTGTTTGCCAACCTCACCCCCGACTGTAAACCCATCATCGCCAAAAGTAGGTGATACAGTCCTGCAGACAGGGCCTTTATTAGGGAGGAAGTGCAGCGACTCCTCAACAAGGTGATAATTGAGGCTAGCACTAGCCCTTGGAGAGCACAACTGGTGGTAGTGAGGAATGGGGAAAAATGCAGGATGGCCATCGACTATAGTCAGACTATTAAAAGGTACACACAACTGGACTCATACCCCCTTCCCCGTATATCAGAATGGTGAACCAAATCATACAACATCAGGTCTTCTCTACCATGACCTAAAATTGGCATACCATCAACTCCCCAATATACTGGGATTGAGGCAGATGGCTGTCTCTATCATTTCCTCTTTGGTGTCAACATTAGTCTTGGCCTTTCATGGGAAATGGACCACCTGGTAGATCAGTACAGCTGCAGGCCACATTTCTATAGCTTGACAATGTCACCATCTGCAGGTCAAAACCTGCAGGATTATGATACCAATCTTCAAAAATTCCTTCACATCCCCAAGCTCCTTAACATCATATACAATAAGGCTAAATGCATATTTCACATAGCAAGCTTTGACATCCTTGGCTTTGTCATTGAGAACAGAGTCATTGGTCCTGACTCTGACAGCATATGCCTGCTCCTGGAACTCCCCCTACCCCACAGCCTCAAGGCCCTGAAAAGGAGCCTGGGATTTTTCTCTTACTGTGCCCAGTGGGTCCTCAGATACGCGGACAAGGCCCGACCCCTCATTAAATCCACCTCTTTTCCCCAGACACCAGAGTTCCATATAATTTTCAGCCACATCAAGGCTACAATCCACACTGTGGATGAATTCATCCCGTTCCAGGTTAAAAGTGATGGATCATACTTCACTCTGGTCACCTTCTTAATCAGGCGGGTAGACCCATCGCTTTCTTTCCCTACACTCTCCAAGGTCCCAAAATACGACATTCCTCTGTCGAGAAAGAAGCACAAGTCATTGTTGAGGTGTTATGGCACTGGAGACACTACCTGGCTGGAAACGATTTGCCTTGCTATTTTTTAAACTTTATTTATTTGTTCAAAATACAGATAGTAAATAACATATACAGCAATGAACCATAAACAGGAAAGTTATATTTTATAGATAAAAAGAAAAGAAAAGAACCCCCCTTCAGCCAACTGTTCTAAGGAGAGCCATAAAGAAAGGGAAAAAAAAATTACGGAAAAATTAAACATACATATTAAGATCTAATCAACATAAATCAAAATGTAAATATTCTGAATATAACAACCACTTACTAATAAAAAAACTATAGTTATCACGCAAAACATATGTATTTTTTTCCATTATTAAACAATATTTCATCTCATTATGCCATCTATTAATATCAATCATATTTGTCTCTTTCCACATACTAGCAATACATTTTTTCACTACAGATAATGCTAAATATACAAAAACAAGTTAAAATTTATCTAATCCCAAACCTTTCAAAAGTTGCAAACTGCCCAATAAAAATACTCAGATCCAAAGGTATTTTAATCTTATACGTATTCTAAAAACAATTGAATTTTCTTCCAAAAAAATTGTATATATATACATGACCAAACAACATGAAAAAAAGTTCCAACAGAATTACCACATCTAAAACACAAATCTGATTCATGAAAATCATACTTTTTTAATTTTTCAGGTGTTAAATATAATTGATGTAAAAAAATTATAATTAATCATTGCAGAGCGTGCACTTATCAGTCTAGTTACACTATCATAACAGATATCTAACCAATCATCTTCAGAAAAAATAAAACCAATATCCACTTCCCATTTACTTTTGGATTTATCCCAATCCTTTGTTTACGCTTAATCGGACTGTTTAAACCTCGAACATTAAAAGTAGCAAACCTCAACTTTGACATATCTACTAATATTACTAAAGACCAATAAAATCTTTATATAAAAACTCAAATCAATGTTTATAGGCCCTCCAATACGAGAAAATAAAGCACAAATTAAAAGCTAAATAAAAATAATTTTAAAAAAAACCAAAAAACTACCAAAAGGTAGTAATCCCTAAACAAAATTTGGGTGTGGATCACCCACCAGTGGCTGATGACTAATAGAACTTAGAGCAAATCTCTCCCTCCCCAGCCAAACAAAAATTAACCTCAAAATTTCATAATAACATAAAAAGTAAAATAAGAATAAGATTCTTCTATTCATCCAAGAGATTCCAAACTCGGAGATCCCATTTCAGAAGAAGTTGGACTCTTTCCATTCCTGTTTTTCCCATTTCTGCCATTTCTTCCATTTCCAGAACAAGCAGATTTTTCTTTAGGAGACAATGGTGGACTGCATCTTATATCTGGCAATGAATCAGCAAAAATCATTGCTTCATGATCATTCTCAAAATAACGAGATTGATAATCTCCATGAAACACCTTCAGCACTGCCAGATAGCGAAAAGTAGACTTATAACCTTTACGCCACAAAACTTCTTTAACTGGATTAAATCAATGTCGATGTTGAATGACCTCTTGACTCAAATCAGGATTTAAAAAAACTCTGCTATTCTGAATCAATAACGGAGTTTGTCATTGTCTCGCATTTTGCACTGCTAGTCGAAGTATTGTTTCTCTGTCCAAATAATTCAAACATCGAATTATTACAGGTCTCGGTGACTGACCAGGTAAAGGTGTTCTTCTTGAAGCTCTATGAGCTCTTTCCAGTTCCAAGCCTCCACAAAAAAATTCTCGCCCTAGTACTTGTGGGATCCAGTCTTTAAAAAAACAAAGACAATAGACAATAGACAATAGACAATAGGAGCTGGAGTAGGCCATTTGGCCTGTCGGGCCAGCACCGCCATTTTAGATCATGGCTGATCATTACCATCAGTACCCCTTTCCAGCCTTATCCCCATAACCCTTAACTCCGTTACCCACAAGAGTCTTATCTAACTCTCTTTTGAACATAGTCAGCGAATCCGCCTCTACCACCCTCTGTGGCAGAGCATTCCACAGATTCACACTTCTCTGGGTAAAAAAAATGCTTTCTCATCTCCATCCTAAAGGGCCTACCCTGTATTCTTAAACTATGCCCTCTAGTCCTCGTCTCCCCCATCATTGGGAACAAGTAATCAGACTTCACTTTGTCTATCCCCCTGATGATTTTGTATACCTCAATCATGTCCCCCCTCATCCTTCTAAACTCCAATGGATACAAGTCCAGTTTTTCTAGCCTTGCTGCATATGACAACCCTGCCATCCCTGGAACTAACCTTGTAAAAATGCGCTGCACACCCTCTATAGCTAGTATGTCCTTCCTCAAGTTTGGAGACCAGAACTGGACGCAATACTCCAGGTGGGGTTTCACCAGGGCCCTGTATAACTGCAGAAGGGCGTCTCTGTTCCTATACTCCAATCTCCTCTTTATGAAAGCCAACATTCCATTTGCCTTCTTCACAGCTTTCTGAACCTGCACGCTAGCCTTCAGTGACCGGTGAACAAGTACACCCAGATCCATTTGCACTTCCCCACTCCCTAGCTTGTCTCCATTTAAATAATACTCAGCTTTCCTATTACTTCCCCCAAAATGAATAACCTCACATTTGTTCACATTGAAATTCATCTTCCATTTAGCCGCCCACTCCTCCAGCCTGTCCAAGTCCCTCTGCATTTTCCTTACATCCTCCTCACACCCCACACCGCCACCCAGTTTAGTGTCATCTGCAAATTTGCTCATGTTATTTATAATCCCCTCATCCAAATCATTAACATAAATTACAAACAACTGAGGACCCAACACCGATCCCTGAGGCACTCCACTCGTCACATCCTGCCATTCTGAAAAAGACCCATTTACTCCAACCCTTTGTTTCCTATCTCTTAACCAATTTCCTATCCATGTCAGCACCTTACCTCCAATACCATGCTCCCTGATCTTGCCCACTAGACTCCCGTGCGGTACCTTATCAAAGGCCTTCTGGAAGTCCAAATACACCACATCCACTGGCTCTCCCGAGTCCACCCTCTTTGTCACATCCTCAAAAAATTCCAGAAGGTTAGTCAAGCATGACTGACCCTTAAGGAATCCATGCTGACTAGCCCTTATACTATTATTACTGACTAAGTGTTCTGCTATTTCTCCTTTTATGATGGACTCCAATATCTTCCCCACCACTGATGTCAGGCTAACCGGTCTATAATTTCCCGTTTTCTCCCTCCCTCCTTTCTATGGAACTTTGGAAAATGTCGACCAGTACCTCCACAGTTTCCATAGCCACCTCTTTAAGCACCCTAGGATGCAGCCCATCAGGCCCTGGGGGCCTGCGTGCTCCCTCCTTTAAAATTGAAAGGCTGCCAGAATTGGGATCCACTTCTTGGGAACACGCACCTTCTTCCAGAGAATGGGTAATTCCAGCGCTATCCTTCACAAACCAACAATTTTCACATTATTCCTTCTACTTTGATTCTCCAAATAGTCTATTTTCCTCTCTAACTCCTTCTCATGGTCTCGCAATTCTATAACGGATTTTTCAACCTTCAACACTTTTTCTGTATTAGAAGCCACTTGCTGTTTACATTCCAAAAAAGCAGACTGAAATTTTTTGAAATCTTCACAAGATGCTTCCACACGTGCTTTAACTGTATTCAATTCTGAACTTATACTACCATTCATTTGAGCCAGCTCTTGCATTATAGGCTGAATTACAGCATTTAACTGCTTATATTGTAGTCAAAAAAGTTCAGTCCTGCTTTCTCTGTGTAGTGGCAGAACCAGGTAACTGCAGCTCCTGCTGCAACTCAACAAAAGGCATTTTAACAGTTTTACTGCAGGTCTAGACTCCCAGTGATGGCACCCCGACTTCCTTAGGGGGTCGATGCTGGGCTCCCCTCGCAGCTTGTTGTTTTTCCACAAAACCATGGAGGAGATCGATATCTTCAGGTTGGAGTGCTGCCTGAAGCATTTCAGACAATAGCGTCGTCTTCCTGCGTGCTCCCTCCTTTAAAATTGAAAGGCTGCCAGAATTGGGATCCACTTCTTGGGAACACGCACCTTCTTCCAGAGAATGGGTAATTCCAGCGCTATCCTTCACTTGGTGAGTAGTAGACATTTTTTTCAGCTCCCACAGGCAGTCTTTGTGGTTTAGGCACTAAGGATGTTAAACCTGAAGCTGTAGCAAGTTATTTAGGCCCCAAATCTTCAACATTTCGAAAATGTAACTTCTTCTGAACTTGAGGTTTAATCTTCTTACCATTAATGGCCATAACAATTCCTTAATATTTTAAACTAAAAGTTAAAAAGTTTAAACTTGAAAACAAAGGGTTAAAAAACGGGTACTTAAAAGTCTGGCTAGAGAGGTTGGAATTTCACGTCTAGACTCTATGCCATCTTGCCACGCCCCCCCCCCCACTATTTACCTTGCTAATCGATGCCGATGTGTTCATGTTCAATAACCAGCAGCAGGGTAAAATCAAGAATGACAAAATATTGAGATGGCGAATTTAACTTTCCACCTACAATTACGATATCTTGTTCTGGCCCGGGAAACTAAATGAGCCCCCAGATCCCTTATCCCATGGAACATCTGCCAGCACACAAATCAACTGTTTACAAGACCTTCACAATGATCCCTGCCACCCTGAAGTCACCAGGTTCTTCCACTTTGTCAAAGTCCATTGTTACAAGATCAATCCAGCAACCACAAAGAAGGCATATCACACAAGGGTAAAGATGAACAATTACTTTATTAACAAAAAATTCACCTCCAAACTTTAATTCAAACCCCCCCACCCCACTTTTATAACAATACCCACTAGTTACTATTTCTACAAATTCCTATAACAGTGTAAAACTAATAGATTTCCCAGCCTAAATATAACATATGTAATCAAAGTCTAAGCTACAGTACCAACCAACCCACAGAAAAACTTAGACACAAAACAAACACAAAACACACAAGACTCACAAAACTTTGATCTCAATTGAAGCAAAGATCATAAGCAAAATTCAGTTTGTTTGGTAAACTGAAGCCAAAAGATCTTTGAGAGATAGAGAGAGAGCACAAAATTCAAAGTTGTCTTGTGTTGCTTGCAGAGAGAGAAACAACTTGGCTTGGTCCGGATCCTTCTGGCTCCCTTCGGAATGTTCATCGTTTTTGAAATCCCAACATTCTAAACTGTCCTCCAGACCAATGACTCATGCTCTGGGCCTTCTTCCACTCCACAGCACTTCCAGAGCTGGTTTATCGTCCAAGTCCAGAAATTTTAGATCATTTTCTGCACATGCTCAGTCCATCTCCCACTCTCTACAGTCCACCTTCACCTTGGCTCTCTCAGGCAAACTGTCACTTTTTAACACAAAACCACACAACACATAGGCCAATACACAACACAGAACTCTGTAACACCTCCCCTGCTAAAAACAATTTGGTCCACAAGAACAAATTTTTAACAATTAATGGAAATATTACATAAATAAAATAAACACTCAATTTTTAAAAAATAAATATATGATTAGTTTCATATCTACCCAGATTAACATCTTGACAAACAATCTGCTATTACATTATCCATCCCCTTTATGTTGTAATAATTAAATCATACTCTTGTAATAGTAAGCTCCAATTCAAAAACTCTCTGTTCTTATTTTTCATTTTAGACAGAAAAACTAATGGATTATGATCAGTATATATTATTAATGGTTTGTCCATGAACTACTCTTTGCAGATGCTGCCGCTTTATGTGCCCATTCAGAGCCAGCTCTGCAGCGCTTGACGTCCTGTTTTGCGGAAACTGCCAAAATGTTTGGCCTGGAAGTCAGCCTGAAGAAAACTGAGGTCCGCCATCAGCCAATTCCCCACCATGACTACCAGCTCCCCCCACCCCGACATCTCCATCGGGCACACAAAACTCAAAACGGTCAACCAGTTTACCTATCTTGGCTGCACCATTTCATCGGATGCAAGGATTGACAACAAAATAGACAACAGACTCGCCAAGGCAAATAGCGCCTTTGGAAGACTACACAAAAGAGTCTGGAAAAACAGCCAACTGAAAAACCTCACAAAGATTAGTGTATACAGAGCCGTTGTCATACCCACACTCCTGTTCGGCTCTGAATCATGGGTCCTCTACCGGCATCACCTACGGCTCCTAGAACGCTTCCACCAGCGTTGTCTCCACTTCATCCTCAACATTCATTGGAGCGACTTCATCCCTAACATCAAAGTACTCGAGATGGCAGAGGCCGACAGCATCGAATCCACGCTGCTGAAGATCCAACTGCGCTGGGTAGGTCACGTCTCCAAAATGGAGGACCATCGCCTTCCCAAGATCATATTATATGGCGAGCTCTCCACTGGCCACCGTGACAGAGGTGCACCGAAGAAGAGGTACAAGGACTGCCTAAAGAAATCTTTTGGCGCCTGCCACATTGACCATCGCCAGTGGGCTGATATCGTCTCAAGCCGTGCATCTTGGTGCCTCACAGTTCAGCGGGCAGCAACCTCCTTTGAAGAAGACTGCAGAGCCCATCTCACTGACAAATGACAAAGGAGGAAAAACCCAACACCCAACCCTAACCAACCAATTTTCCCCTGCAACCGCTGCAACTCTGTCTGCCTGTCCCGCATCGGACTTGTCAGCCACAAACGAGCCTGCAGCTGACGTGGACATTTACCCCTCCATAAATCTTCGTCCGCGAAGCCAAGCCAAAGAAAAATATTATTCATGGTTTTTGAGCAGTACAAATATACACATCAAAATGTTGCAAAGCTAAAACAAGCGCTAATAACTCCTTCTCAATGATTGAATAATTTTGTTGATGGTCATTAAACTTATTCGAGAAGTTTGAAATAGAATGTTCTACTTCATCACCATCCTTCTTCTGTAACAGTACATCACTAACGGCTTAGTCACTGGCGTCCATAGCTAAAGAGAATTGCTTTTCTAAGTTAGGGGACACAAGTACAGGCTGATAGCATAAAATGGCCTTTAACTTCAGAATCACTTCCTGGCATGCATCTGACCAGATAATTTTTTTATTTCTTTCCAAGTAGTTTTGTTAATAGGAGTGCAATTTCTGCAAAATTTTTACAAAATCTACGATAGTAGCCAATCATACCTAGAAATCTCCGAAGAGCTTTCTTATTACTGGGGAGAGGGAACACAGTGATAGCCCATACTTTCGCTCCAACCAATGCCACCTGTCCCTGTCCTACCACATAACCCAGATAAATGACAGTGGCATGTCCAAACTCACTCTTGTGCAAATTCGCTGTAAGGTGTGCTTCCACCAGTCTCTGAAATAACTGCTCTAATTCATCGATATAGGCTCCTGTGTGCTCTAAACCCTGAATCACTGCGTTAATCATTCTCTGAAATGTGCCAGGTGCATTTTTCATCCCAAAAGGCATAACATTATACTTATACAATCCCAAAGGTGTAACAAATGCAGAAATCTCCCTGCCTTTCTCTGTCAAAGGAACGCACCAGTATCCTTTTAAGAGATCAATCTTTGTAAGAAACTTAGCCTTTCCCACCTTATCTATACAATCATCTATTCTGGGAATAGGGAACTCATCAGTCTTTGTCACCAAGTTTACCTTTTGATAATCTGCACAAAACCTAATTGAGCCATCTGGCTTTGGCACCAAAACACAGGGTGAACTCTAATTTGAACTTGATTTTCAGATGATGTTATTTTTGAGCATATAATCCACCTCTTGATCCAACAATTTGCTCTTTTCCTGATCAACTCGGTAAGGATGCTGCTCAATAAGCTTAGCATCACTGACCTCCATATCATGACAAGCCACAGTAGTTCTTCTTGGAACATCTGGGAATATATCCTTAAATTTCATAAGTAATGTCTTCATTTCTTCCCTTTCTGATTTAGTCAAATGCATTAACTTGGTGTCTAAGTTTTGCAAATCTATACAATTTTCCAGCCTGGGGCATATCACTTTCTGTGCTCCATGGCCTTCCACAAAACTTATCTCCTCCTTACTTTCCTCTATAACTAGGACCTTGGTTGGAATCCTAGTTTCCTACTCAGTCATTTTCTCAAAATAAGGTTTATGCATGTTCACATGACAGACCTGTGTCTCTCTTCGATGATACGGTGTCTCAATGACATAGGTGACCTGGTTAATTTTTGATTTCATCTTATATGGTCCTGAAATCTGAACTCTCAAAGGGTTTGACAGCATTGGAAATAAAACCAATACTTTGTCGCCAAGTTTAATATTCCTAATTTTTGCTTTTTGATCATATCGAATTTTCATTTTTTTCTGAGCAGTCTTTAAATTTTTCCTTGCCATCTCGCAAGCCTGATGTAATCTGTTTTTAAATTTGAAAACATACTCCAACAAATTTGATTGTATATTATTATGTATCCACTGTTCCTTCAACAATAGTAATGGACCCCTGATTTCATGACCAAACACCAACTCAAATGAACTAAAGCCAAGAGACTCCTGAGTTGCCTCTCTAACAGCAAACAATAACAAATGGATTCCTTCATCCAAAATCCTTATTATTTTCCATGCAATAAGCCCTCATCATATTTTTCACAGTTAAATGGAACCTTTCCAAGGCCCCTTGACTTTCAGAATGATAGGCTCCCAATTCACCACCTGTTGAAATATTCTAGACAGAAAATTACTCCCTTGGTCCAATTGAATTTCCCTTGGTAGGCCAAACAGTGTGAAAAATTTTAGTATAGCCTTCACAATTGTCTTTGCTTTAATGTTTCTCAAGGGAATAGCCTTTGGAAACCTTGAAGCCATGCACATGAGTGTTAACAAATATACATTTCCTGTTTTGGTTTTTGGCAATGGGCCAACACAATCCACTATCACTTTTGAGAAGGGCTACCCGAAAGCAGGGATGGGTTGTAAAGGTGCCACTGGTGGTCCTTGATTAGGCTTGCCCACCAATTGACAAGTGTGACAGGTTCTACAAAAGTTCACAACATCAATTTCTGCCAATAAAACAGTTTCCTTATCTTTTCTACCATCTTCTTCACTCCAAAGTGACCTCCTAAAGTTGTACTATGAGCCAACTTTAATATTTAATTCCTGTAAGTTTTGAGAATTACAACTTGCCTTACTACCACCCAGTTTTCATTGGCAGGTATCACTTGTGGTCTCCAATATTCCATCTGAATAAAGTAACCTACTGGCACAGTTTCAATTTCCTAGTTAGACAGATCTCTTATCACAGCAAGATCAGGATCATGCTTTTGTCTAGCTATTAGCCCTTCTCCATTAACAATGGCATGAAGCAAGGCAGCATTCTCACACCAACCCTCTTTTCAATCTTCTTCAGCATGATGCTGAAACAAGCCATGAAAGACCTCAACAATGAAAACGCTGTTTACATCCGGTACCGCACGGATGGCAATCTCTTCAATCTGAGGCGCCTGCAAGATCACACCAAGACACAAGAGCAACTTGTCCGTGAACTACTCTTTGCAGACGATGCCGCTTTAGTTGCCCATTCAGAGCCAGCTCTTCGGCGCTTGATGTCCTGTTTTATGGAAACTGCCAAAATGTTTGGCCTGGAAGTCAGCCTGAAGAAAACTGAGGTCCTCCATCAGCCAGCTCCCCACCATGACTACCAGCCCCCCCATATCTCCATCGGGCTCACTGAACTCAAAACAGTCAACCAGTTTACCTATCTTGGCTGCACCATTTCTTCTGATGCAAGGATCAAAAACGAGATAGACAACAGACTCGCCAAGGCAAATAGCGCTTTTGGAAGACTACACAAAAGAGTCTGGAAAAACAACCAACTGAAAAACCTCACAAAGATTAGCGTATACAGAGCTGTTATCATACCCACACTCCTGTTCGGCTCCGAATCATGGGTCCTCTACCGGCATCACCTACGGCTCCAAGAACACTTCCACCAGCGCTGTCTCCGCTCCATCCTCAACATTCATTGGAGCGACTTCAACACCAACATCAAAGTACTCGAGATGGCAGAGGCCAACAGCATCGAATCCACGCTGCTGAAGATCTAACTGCGCTGGGTAGGTCACATCTCCAGAATGGAGGACCATCGTCTTCCCAAGATCGTGTTATATGGCGAGCTCTCCACTGGCCACCGAGACAGAGGTGCACCAAAGAAGAGGTACAAGGACTGTCTAAAGAAATCTCTTGGTGCCTGCCACATTGACCACCGCCAGTGGGCTGATATCGCCTCAAACCGTACATCTTGGCGCCTCACAGTTCGGCGGGCAGCAATCTCCTTTGAAGAAGACCTCAGAGCCCATCTCACTGACAAAAGACAAAGGATGAAAAACCCAACACCCAACCCCAACCCACCAATTTTCCCTTGCAACTGCTGCAACTGTGTCTGCCTGTCCCGCATCGGACTTGTCAGCCACAAACGAGCCTGCAGCTGACGTGGACATTACCCCTCCATAAATCTTCGTCCGCGAAGCCAAGCCAAAGAAGAATTCTTCTCTTGACAACAGCAAAGCTGGATCCTTAGGTTTGTCCTCAATGCTTACCTCCACTGCAGGATCATCACAGACTTTCTCTACATCTACCTTTTTTCTAGACATGGCTCTAGTAATGGCACACGCAGGGTAGATTTCCAAATCCTTTTTGAACTCATAAACCAATGGCTTACTTGTGAGTTTCACCACAGGTATGACTTTACCCTCTGCTAAATCATTTCCTAACAAAAGAGAAACTTCATCCACTGGCAGACTTGATATTATCCCTATCATAACCGGGCCATTAACTAAGTCTGATTTCATCACTATTCTATGCAAAGGTATAGGCTCTGCTTCACCACCAATGCCTTTAATTAAATTCACATCTCCAGTATCGGTCTCCTCACCAAAATTCAAAACATTGCTTAATACAAGCGATTGGGCTGCTCCGGTATCCCACAGGATTTTAACTGGCACTTAATTAGATCCTTCTTTAACTGAAATGAAACCTTCAGTCATGACTGGTTTAAAAATATCCCTATCTTTCTCACTCTGAACACAGGCGGTTGGCACCACCCCTTTCTCTTTCTTCCTTTTCAGTACAGGACAATTTGCTATTATGTGCCCTGGCTTCTTACAATAGTGGCAAATAACACTCGAAAATTTTTCCTTCACCAATTTCTCTTCTTCTCTTCCTTTAACCTCACTTCTAGATTTTCTTTCTACTCTATTTGGATTATCAGTAGTATTCCTTTGAAAGGTTTTCCCTGGTGTCCACTTAGACTCGTGGGTTAAAGCATATTCCTCTGTGAATTTACCCAATTCTTGCCAAGTTTTTATATTTTTCTCTGCCAAATACACTTGAATATCGTCAGGAAGACAATTTTGAATCTCCTTAATCAGAATGATTTCCCTCAATAAATCAAAGTTATTTTCTACTTTCATTGCAGCACACCACCGATCAAAATACACAACCTTCCTCTAAGCATAATCCAGGTAAGATTGGGTTGCTCTCCTTTTTAAACTCCTGAACTTTTGTCTATAAGCCTCTGGGACTAGTTCATAAGATTGGAGTCTAGCCTGCTTTACAAATTTGTAATCAGCTGCTTGTTGTACAGTGAGACACGAATACACCTGTTGGGCTTTCCCTTTAAGAACATTTTGTAGCAGGAGTGACCACTGGTCTGGTGGCCATTTTAAATTTACAGCTACTTTCGCAATACGCTGAAAATACTCGTCTATTTCAGCTTCCTCAAATGGAGGAACTAACCTCACTTCTCTACTGACCAGAAACCTCTCCTCCTGACCAGCACATGGGTTTTGTGCTTCTCACTCTCCTTGGGTTAGGGTCTGCCTCAATTTAGCTAGTTCTAGCTCTTGTTTCCATTCTTTCTCTCTCTCCTCCCTTGGGGCTGCCCTTTCCTCCATTTCTGCCTGCCTTACTGCTTCCCATTCAGCTTTCCTTTCTGCCTCTCTTTTTTCCTCTAACTCTAGTTTTCTCAAAGCCAACTTTACTTCCTCTGAAGTTTTCTCCTTTGGAAACTGTTCTAATGCAGCTTCTTCAGATACCCCCTTTCCTACATAGTGCTTATCAATCTTTCGGGCAATTTCCATTTTTTTATCCCAGTTCTTACTGTAAGAAATTTTAACTTGCCAACTATAACCATCAGTTCTGACTTTTTAGCCATTTTTAAATTAACCACTGAAGGGTTCACTATGAACTGGTCAATATTCATAGTTGCTGGTTTTTCTGCTGGTGATTTATACACTCACCATTTATTTTTAATTTCAAGCTGGAGGTTGAGTCAAACTCAGACAAATGCATTGGTTTGATCCTGGATGATACCTCCAAATTATGTAACAAGATCAAACCAGCACCACAAAGAAGGCATATCACACAGGGGTAAAGATGAACAATTACTTTATTAACAAAAAATTCACCTTCAAACTTAAATTCAAAAATCCCTTCTTTTATAACAATGCCCACTGGTTACTATGCAAATTTCTATAACAATGTAAAACTAATAAATTCCCCAGCCTAAATATAATATATGTAATTAAAGTCTAAGATATATTTCCAACCACCCCACAGAAAAACTTAGACACAAAATACACAAGACTCACAAAACTTTGATCTCAACCAAAGCAAAGATCATAAACAAAATTCAGTTTGTTTGGTAAACTGAAGCCAAAAGATCTTTGAGAGAGAGAGAGAGAGAGAGAGAGAGAGAGAGAGAGAGAGAGAGAGAGAGAGAGCACAAAATTCAAAGTTGTCTTGTGTTGCTTGCAGAGAGAGGAACAACTTGGCTTGGTCTGAATCCTTCTGGCTCCCTTCGGAATGTTCATCCTTTTTGAAATTCTAACATTCTAAACTGTCCAACAGACCATGACTCATGCTCTGGGCCTCCTTCCACTCCACAGCACCACCCAGTGGTGGTTTATCATCCAAGTCCAGAAATTTTTAGATAATTTTCTGCACATGCTCAGTCCATCTCCCACTCTCTGCAGTCCGTCTTCACCTTGGCTCTCTCAGGCAAACTGTAACTTTTTAACATAAAACCACACAACACATAGACCAATACACAACACAGAACTCTATAACACCACAACCTGCCTTATTCCATCTGAGAGATCAGATCAATTACCAAAAATTGCCTGGTCTGCGCAGAGTACAAACCGTGCTTTTATTCACCAATCAGAGCGCAGTTGATAAAGGCCTCTTGCATCTTTGAACACCTAAGTGTCAATTTAAAAGGACCCTTCCCCTCCTCAGACCACAATGTAAACATCCTCAGTGTTACTGATGAGTACTCGTGTTTTCCGTTCGCCATCCTCTGCCCTGACATGACAGCTGCCACAGTCATCAAAGCCCTACACCATCTCGTCATTCTGTTTGGCTTCCACAGCTATATTCATAGTGACCGGGTCCTCATTTATGAGTGATGAGCTGTGCCAGTACCTGCTGGCCAGAGGCATTGCCCTGAGTGTAACTACCAGCTACAACCCCCAGATAAATGGGCAGATAGAAAGGGAGAATGCTCCGATCTGGAAAGCTGTTCCTCCTAGCCCTGTGGTTTAGGGGCCTCCCAATCTCTTGCTGGCAAGAGGTCCTCTCTGAGGTGCTCCACTCCATCAGGTCCCTTCTGTGTACGGCAACAATTCCACACTGCATGAACGTATGTTTTCTTTTCCCAGGAAATCAGCATCAAGGACCATGCTGCCGACATGGCTGACCTCCCCAGGCCTGTTCCTAATCTGGAAAGGTGAGGAATCACAAGACTGGTTAAAAGGGTCCACCTTCTCTACGCCAAACCCCAATACACCTATGTGGTTTACCCCAATATCCATGAAGACACTATCTCCATTAGGGACCTCATGCCCTCAGGGACTCCGAAGACTACCACTGATCACCCCACACCTCTCCCACACCTCATCACTCACGATGCACCAGGGCTATGGCATATTGCCTAACCCCAATTGACACACCAGACTCGTCGCCATGCACCCACCAGCTCAATGCTCACAGCTGCATACAAACAGGATATGATGAGATTGTTATTTCAGTAACCAGGCAAGGTCCATGTAAGATAGGTGTCAATCAAAATCAACGTAGTCAGATCTCATCACTTACATAATTTTAAAGGATGATATTTATTGCTGTTGATCCAGTCATGGTGGATTAATCTTGGACACAGGCAATGCAGATGCAGGATTTTAATTAAAAACTCCTTTTACCGGCCATTTAAAACTTGTACAGATCCTTTGATATCAGGACCTGGAGGTTGGACCCTGTGGAGTAGCGCTGTGTCTCTGATACTCCTTCTTCCAGGTCTACACAAGTTGTAGCACTGCCTTAACAGCAGATTATGAAGTGCCACCATTTTTTACTCAAATACTTTTACTGGTGAACTTCAAAGCTGCACATAATAATGAACCAAAACACAGTGATGTATGGTTGTTTGCTTTGTATTACGCATCTTGGTATTAATAGACTTAAACCACATATGGATTGCATATTTCAGTTGTAGCTAATCAGTGCCAAGTTTTCTGGGTGGCTTCCTGCTATGAATATGCACCCACAGAAAGCTTGGTTGATATTGCCCAGTGTCACTTTATTTCAGATAATTAAATGTGACTTGCAAATTAACACTGTAATGCTACATCTAAATTGTAATTTTTGGTCTTTTAAGATTTTTACAGTTTAAGTTTCTTCATGAATTTAGATGGCATGAGTTTACACAAATCTATGCCTTCACAATATGAAGCACAAATTTAGGTATGAACTACCATTCAGAGGACCAGAGAATAATGAAAGATTATATTTCAATGGACTTCATGTGGAGACACTTATCTGAATGACATGAGACCCGAGAAGAAAACAGTTAGACATTCACTTTGACATAATTTATTCAAAGTACATGTTCAACTCTTTGACATACTTATAATGACTTGTTGAAAGGTCAACATCAAAGTTTGATGATATCAAAATATTTGATAGAATTTTTTTTCTAATTTTATTTATTTGAAAAATTATTAGTAATCATACAAAATACAGACAATAACAACTATTTATATATTTATATATATAGAAATATAAATAATTAAGAATAAAAAGAAAGAAAAGAAAAAAAGAAAAAGGAAAAAAAAGAAAAAAAAATTCAAAATTAAATTCCCACCCCTTCAGTCAGCTCTCTTAAGGAGAGCCAAAATAATATATAAAGAAAAACTAAAAATAAAATAAATCAAGGTACATCTAAATGCATATAATTCAAAAATGGTACACACTTATTAACAAAAAAGAGTAATTATCATGCAAAACATATGTAATTTTTTTCCATAACAATACAAGCTTTTATTTCATTATTATCTTTCCATGTACTTGCTATACATTTTTGAGCTACAGACAATGATAAATATACAAATGCAATTTGAAATTTATCCAACCCCAATCCCTATAAAGGAATCACATAACCCAATAAAAAAAATGGATGGATCTAATGGTAACTTAAACTTATACAATTTTTCCAAAATTAACTTAATTTCTTCCCAAAATGGTTGTACATACATACAGGACCAAACAGCATGTAAAAAAGTTCCAACACATGCATCACATCTAAAACAAGAATCTGAATTACTAAAGCCATATTTTTTTTCAATTTCTCAGGTGTTAAATAAAAATGATGCAAAAAATTATAATTAACCATTCCATATTGTGTATTTGTCAATCTAGTAACTCTATCATGACACATATCCATCCAATATTCTTCAGGGAAAACAAAAGTTATGTCATTTTCCCATTTAAGCTTAGATTTCTCCCATTTTGGCTTATCCATATTATCTTGACACATAACAGAAATATAACCCTTTTTTGGTATAGAAGAAATTAAAGACTCAAATTCCGACAATACAAGTAAAATCATCTCTCTACCATACATATTTGTTACCAGAGATCGAAGTTGATAGTAAACAAACAAAGAATTTTCCACGATATCAAAATGTTATTTCAATTGATTAAAAGAAAGAAATTGTCTTTTTACAAAGCAATCCTGTAATGTTTTTATACCCTTAAAATCCCAGTTCTTTAAATGACTATTAAATAATGAAAAACAAATAAGCTGATTATTATATAATGGCATTAAAATAGATAATTTACTTTTTGATCCTATAATCTTATTCTTTTTTGTCCATAACATTAGTAAATGTTTTAATATCAGCATATTATCAAAATATAAATTGATGTATTGCAGTTTCAAAAATACATGCCATCTCAACTTTAGCCCAACTTGGAGACCAATCCAAATCCATCAAACCACTAATAAATTTAAGTTGGGCTGCTTCATAATAGTTCTGAAAGTGAGGTAATTGTAATCCAACTAATGCATACTTCCAAGTAAGTTTATTTAATGCTACCCTTGGTAATTTACCTTTCCATAAAAATTCCCTAGTGACTTTATTTAAGTCCTGAAAAAAGTTCTTTGCAAGAAAACATGGTGTTGATTGAAACAAATATTGAATACATGGAAAAATGTTCGTTTTAATACAATTAACCCAGCCAGTTTGAGTTAACGGAAGGTCCTTCCACTTAATTAAATCTGCTTTAATCTTTTTCAATAATGGAACATAATTTAATTTATATAAAGATTGATACTCAGTATTCACAATTATTCCTAAATATTTAATTTTATCCAACCATTTCAAATTAGTAACATTTTAATAAACTGAATAATCTCTTTCACCAACTGGTAAAATTTCACTTTTATCTCAATTAACTTTATATCTAGATAATGATCCGTACTGTAATAAACATTCCTGTAAGTGCGGCAAGGATTTTTCTGGGTTTGTTAAATATATCAAAACATCATCTGCAAATAAATTAATCTTATACTCTTCATCCAGAACTCTCATCCCTTGTATCTGTTCATTTTGCCTTATTAATTGAGCTAATGGTTCAATGGCTAATACAAACAGGGCTGGTAACAATGGACAACTTTGTTGGATAGAACGTATCAATTTAAATGACAACAAAACTTGTCTATTTGTCACCACCCTAGCAGTCGGGTTTATATATAAAGCTTTAACCCAACCAATAAAAAAGGGGCCAAATTTAAACTTTTCCAAAACCTTAAATAAAAAATCTCATAAACCCTATCAAAAGCTTTTTTCACATCAAGCGTAACCACCATTGGGTTGCTGCCGGTATGGATTGATCAAGCTAATTAATCGAAGAATATTATCTGAAGCATGTCTATTTTTAATAAAACCCATTTGGTCTACATGTATAAATTTAGGCAAATATTTAGTAAGTCGATTTGCTAACATTTTAGCTATTATTTTATAGTCCACATTCAATAAAGAAATAGGTCTATACAAAGACACCTTTAACAAATCTCTATCTTTCTTTGGAATTACAGTAATTAAAGCACTAGAACAAGATTCTGGTAACTCATAATGTTCAGTCACTTGTTGTAATACCTCCCCAAACACCGAGGATAAATCCTCATAAAAAACTTTATAAAATTCCACCAAAAACCCGTCATTACCTGGTGATTTACAATTAGGCATTTCCAACATAGCTGCCTTAATCTCTAATTCAGTAAATGGAGCTTCCAAATCTATAATATCCTCTGCTTCTAATGCTGATAACATTAATGTAGATTAAAATAAAACAATAGATCCATTGTCCCGTCTCCCCTCAGAAGTATTTAATTTTTTATAAAATGAATAAAACTGGTCATTGATTTCCTGAGGTTTATAGGTAACCGTTGAATTCTTTTTAACAGCATTAATAACCCTTGAGGTCGGTTCCTTCTTTAACTGCCATGCAAGTATTTTGTGTGCCTTCTCACCCCACTCATAATATCATTGCTTAGATCGATTAAGTAAACATTCAAATTGATAAGTCTGTAACATATTATATCGCAGTTTCAATGTATTCAAAGCTATTTTCTGTCACTCTCTTCTGAAATTCTCCAGTTCATCAATTTGCTTTTCTAATTTAAGACTTTCAGCCATATATCCTTTCTTAACTTTAGTAGTATAACTAATTATTTGCCCTCTTAAATAATCTTTTAATGCATCCCATAACACAAAATGACTTTTAACTGAATTAGCATTTTCAGTTAAGAAAAAAATTGATCTGTTCCTTAACAAAAGTAACAAACTCATGTTTTTTCAACAACATTGTATTAAATCTCCATCTATAGGATGAACGTACCACCTCCAAACTTTCATAAGAAAAAAATAATAAAGAATGATCTGATATAACTCTACTCTTATATTCTACCTGCAATACCCTTCCTTGTAAATGTGTCAATATTTTAAAAAATCTATTCTAGAAAAGGAATCATGTCGGGAAGAATGAAAAGATAAATCTTCCTTTGTAGGATTAATCCTTCTCCAAATATCTACCAAATTTAAATCTTTCATTAAAGCCCCAATTTGTATCACCATCTTTGATTTTCTAATACATTTTGGGGATTTATCTATCAAAGGATCCAAAACACAATTAAAATTCCCCCCAACTAAAATATTTTCATTAGCTTGACTGAATAACAAAAAAAGTCTGAAACAAAACATTCATTATCTACATTAGGTGCATAAATATTAAGTAAAGTCCAAAGTTCATTAAAGATTTTACAGTCCACTTTTAAAACCCTCCCAGCATTCCCCTCTACAGTATGCAACTCAAAAGATAAATTCTTATGAACTAAAATTGCTAGACTTTTTGCCTTAGAGTTAAATGAAGAAAAAAACACAAAACCAACCCAATCTCTTTTCAATTTCAAATGCTCTTTTTCGGTCAAATGTGTTTCTTGTAAAAAAGCAAAATCAATTTTCATTTTCTTGATATAAGCTAAAACTCGCTTTTGCTTAATTGGATTATTTAATCCTTGAACATTAAAAGTTGCAAATTTCAAACTAGACATTTTAACAAACTAACAATATAATCACTTAATACAAAAAATAGCTCTCCTACTATAAATGAAATTCACTATCCCTCCCCTAATATTATAGAAAAAGTTTATATAAAAATTAATACAATTAGTTCCCCCCCCCAAAAAAAAAACAACCAAAGGTAGTAACTCCCTAAAAAACTGGTTGTGGTAAACTCCACCAGTGGCAGATGACTATCAAAGATATCAGTGCCATCCACCTCCTGCCAGCCAGAAATACAATATATATAAAATAATGTAATTCAATGTCATAGAAATATTCAGCCCTGTGACTCCAGTCCCAATGACTGGTTCGAATCTTCAACATCAATAAGACTGTGCACCAAAACCTCCTTCTTTCCATCTTTCCCATTTTTCCCATTATTTCCTTTCTGTCCATTTCCATTTCCATTGGCCCTTCTTTTAGGCGACGACGGTGAGACTCTTCCCTGACCACGAAGATCTGGTAATGAATTAACAAAGACCAATGCATCATGATCATTCTCAAAAAATTGAGATTGTTAACTGCCATAAAAAATCTTTAACACAACAGGGTATCGAAAAGCAAATTTATATCCTTTCCGCCACAACACATCTTTGGCCGAATTGAACTCCCGTCGACATCTAATAATTTCTTGACTCAAATCTGCAAAAAAGTAAACTCTATTGTTCTGACTCATCATTGGAGCTTGACTTTGTCGGGCCTTCTGTACCTCCAACCGTAGAATAATTTCTCTATCCTGATTATTCAGGCACCAAATTAAAACTGCTCGTGATGGCTGTCCTGGTAACGGTTTCTTCCTTAGCACTCTATGTACCCTCTCCAATACTAAACCACCCAGAAATAACTCTTTACCCAACATCTCGGGAATCCAGTCCTTAAAAATTTTTTATTGGATCTGCTCCTTCAATATCTTCTGGAAGGCCCACAATTCTCCGACTTTGATTTTCCAATGAATCAATATTTTTCAATAAATCTCTTTTCTGAATTCCCCAATCCATGAATGAATCTTCCACTTTCTCTATTTTATCCTTATTACATACAACTTGCTCTTTACATTCAGAGAAAGTTGTCTCAAGCTTTTTAAAATTTTCTTGTACTACATCCACTGAAGTAAGGCATTTATTAACATCTCTCTTAAGTGTACATATATCTTCAGACACATTAAACATTGTAGTTTGCATTTGGGTCATTTGGTGAGACATATTATTCATATGGTAGGCAATCCCTTCCAAAACAGTAAAAATAGAGTTCAGTCCAGATTCCAGTACCACATCTTAGGACCCACCTTCTATAAACTCCTCCTCCAGTTGTTCCTGTGAACTAGCCATTAAAGGTAAGTCTTCTTCTTGTTCCACCATTGTCAGGCTTTTTCCCATGCAGCTGCAGGTCTGCACACCTGACAACGGCACCCCGACCACATCGGAGCACCGCCGCTTGGGCCCTCTGCAGACCACACACGCTCCAGTAAGTCGTGGACCCTGGAGGGCTATGGGCTGTGCAGGGGCAATCTCCAATGCTCTCCTGCACGTCCTCGTCTCCACCAATGGCAGTGCAGACTCAAGGGCTCTTTGTTCAGTCAGGTCGCCCGCATGCCCGACATCGCGAACGCGTGGGTCAACGTCAGCCGATTTCATCAACAAGCCGGCGCCATCTTATGGAGACAAGACCGGCACCGGCGTAATACTTAACCTAGCTGGAGTTCTCTGTGGCTTGGAGGTTCCCGACGGCAACTCCTTGGTTCCAGCTGGACAGGTAGGCCTCAGTTCTTCAGCACTTTTAAAGAGTAGTTTTTTCTGTAGTTGAGTCTTAGGTTTTTTAATATTAGCCAACATTATAGACAAATAATGTACTTAGAAGTAGAAATAAAGTGTTTATATACTTAGATTAAAGTTTAAAAACGGGTGTTTAAAAAATGTGGCTGGGGAGGATTAGGACCGCACGTCTGACCTCTACGCCATCTTGCCACGCTCCCCTCCCCCCATGTTTGGTAGAATTATAAACAATGTTGATGGGAGTATAAAAGTACAAAGAGATATTAATAGATTAAGCAAATTGAGAAAACTTGGTATATTGATTTCTATATAAGTAAATATAAATAAGGTCGCCTTGGTTATTAAAAGAACAGAATATTTTCTCAATAATGAAAACACTAAACATTGTAAAGGTCCAAAGAAACTTGCATATGGAGCATTAAACTGTCATACCTTTTAGGATGTTATCAAAGAACTACAGTATAAAGGGTGGAGCTATGATTCAGCTATGCAAAACCTTGCTTACGATTCATCTGGAGTACTGTGTTTCTCGGCCCTACACATTGGACTGAAGAAAGTCCTGCAAAAAATATCATCTGCAAGAATCCTGGAAACACAGATTTTTAGGGAAAGATTATACAAACCCATGGTAATATTTTGAGAATTAAAAAAAAAATTAAGGGTGATTTGATTTAATGTTTTAAGATTCTGAGATGAACTGGCAAGGGAGATAGAAAAAAGACTAATTCCCATGATTGAGCAGATTAGGACAAGGATTAGAGCCAGTCTTTTCAGGAGTAAAAATGTAAAAAAAAATTGTACAGAAATATATGGAGAGGATGATTTGTGGCATGATATTGGATTGATTTTGTGTGTGAAGATGCGTAAAACTTGTGAAGGGGCCCCCGTTATCCCCTCATCCCCTACCCCCTGCCTCCCCCAGCATGACCAAGTAATTTTAAGATATAAAATTACATCACTTCTCCTGCATCAGCATCAATCTGCCTTCTGGATTTTCACTTATTCTACTTCCCTACATTTACATTACTTCATTCAAATTGTTACACAATTGAATGAAGTAATGCTATAGAATATTATCAAGAGCTGATCAGACCAGATGCCAACTTCACTTTTGGAGGAGGATGTGATGTGCAAAGAATGATGGTATATTTTGGATATTTCACAGCAAATGAAAGTTGAGGAACTGAGACCTTTTTTATTCCATCTGATTAATTTCACATGACTATGTGAATAGAGCCATGTATAGCTTGAAGTCTAACAATCGCAGCAGCTTTATAAAACTATTGCAGTTTGTCTGACTAGATGCTTCTGCTTCTCCTGGTAAGTAATTAGACTTGCAGCTTTTAGGTGAGCGTGACATTCACCCAGGCTGCTTAACTGACGTAACAGCCACAATAATCTACTTTGATGTCTGAAGGCATCAGCTTTTAACATATAAAAAACAAATTGTAGCTATTTTTTTTTAATGATACTGAGCACACATCAGGTCCTAAATGTTGCAATTTTGTATTTTTATTTCTTGGGTTTTATGGAAATTTCTAATCTATCGTTTCTGCAATACTGGTGGTTCATCTCTAGTCGACCAGATTGTACTCTAGATATAACTTTCCATGAATTACTTCCTTCATCTTGGTAGAGCTACCATAAAAGCTTTGTCATCTTAACTGAAATCATTGGAAATGTTATTAGATTAAATACAAAGAGTACGGATATGTATTTGAAGCTTCCTTTCATTTGGTAGATGATTTTCAGTTCATGTGGTTAAAAGATTTTAGTGGTAGATCACTGCAGGAAATAAACAAAGGAAGTATTTAAAAACAGCATGGGGAATCAATTAAATTAAAGAAATAATAAGGAGGCAAGGAGGAAACACAGATTCTGCACTGTTGAACTGGTATGCAGGTTGGACATTCAGCAGATTTTGGAGGAGGGCAGTTTATCCAATACAATTACATCAAATGAAGAGACAAAGTTAGAGAAGGGGAACTGGAACTGATGGTCACTAACAGGAGAAATTAGATTTAGATTAGGTTTCAGATTTATTGTCAGAATACATACATGACATCACGTACAATCATGAGAATCTTTTTTTCTGTGGGCGAGGCAGAATTACCTCTTATTGGTAGTGCAAAGAAGATACATGTAAACAAATAAACTTTATACAGATAACAAATATAACCAAACTGTGCAATGCAGAGAGAATAAAAAATAATCAATAAAGTGCACAAGTAAGAGTCCTTGAATGAGTCCCTGATTGAGTTTGCTGTTGAGCAGTCCGATGGTGGAGGGGTAGCAGCTGTTCAGGAACCTTGTGGTGCAAGCCTTGTGACACCTATACCTCTTTCCTGATACCAACAGCGAGAAAAAAAGCAAGTGGATCCTTGATGATTGCTGCTGCCCTCTGACGGCAATGTTCACTGTGGATGTTCTGAATAGTGGGGAGTGTTTTGCCTGTGATGAATTGGGCTGTGTCCATTATCTTTTGCAGGGCTTTTTTGCCTGTGATGAATTGGGCTGTGTCCACTATCTTTTGCAGGGCTTTACACTCAAAGATATCTATGTCCCCATACCAGACCGAGATGGAGCTGGTCAGCACACTTTCCACTACACATCTGTAGAAATTTGCCAGGGTTTCCAATGACATGCCAAACCTCCACAAACTCCTGAGGAAGTAGAGATGCTGATGTGCATTCTTCATGATGCCATTAGTGTGTTGAGTCTATGAAAGATCCTCCAAGATAGTGACTCCAAAGAACTTAAATTTGCTCACCCTCTCTACTCTGATTCCCAATGATCACTAAATTGTATACCTCTGGTTTCCCCCTTCCTAAAGTCAACTATCAGCAACTTAATGTTGGTGACATTGAGTGCAAGGTTGGTGCACCATTCAGCCAATTTTTAAAAAAATTCCCCTCCTTTTTGGTGGCTCGTCACTTTATCTATACAACCCACTACTGTGGTATTGTGGGCAGAATTTTAGATGATCCAATTATCAGGATGAGCCACACAGTTGTAAGTGTAAAGTGAGTAGAGCAGGGGGTTAAGAACACAGCTCTGTGTTACTCCGGTACTGATGGAGATGGTAGAGATGTTCTTACCAATCCTCACTAATTGTTGTCTGGAGGTGAGGAAATCCATGACCCAATTACACAGTGGGGTGTTGAGCCCCATGTCTTGGAGTTTGCTGATCAATTTTGAGGGGATAATGGTGTTAAATGCCAAACAGTAGTTGATAAAGAGGGCTTTGAATACATCTTTACTGTGCCAGGGCTTTGTGTAGAGCCAATGAGATGGCATTTGCCATAGACTGTTGCTACAATAGGCGAACTGGAACAGGAGCTGATATACTTCAACACCAGCCTTTCAAAACACTTCATAACTGTTGATATAAGTGCTACTGGTTGATAACTAGTGAAGAAATCAAGGGAAGACAGAGCAAGAGAAACCAGATAAACTGGTTTATACTATCTTGTGTAATGTATTTGAAGCTTGTTAGAAAAAGGAATAAGGTAATAAGGGTGATGCCCAAAACAGTAAGAGCCCAAGGTAGAGTGAGATCTAGTTGGGGGAAGGTTTGAATGGCTGTGCATGTGTGGTTGAGTGGCCAATGGAAAATGGAATAACATAGAGAGGCTGAAGTCATTGAAGTTCAGATTATTTGAAGGATAGATTATACTCTCTGCTGGGAGCATTGGGAGGGCAGAAGACCTGAGACAAAATACCCAAGACAATGACTAGTGAACTCTCACAGAAGAAAACCTCAGAAAAGGGATACACGAGGCATGTGGAAGCTATTTAATGCTGTGCCATGTCAGAAAGTAAAGATGCTGTTGATGACTGACTGGAGCATCCTAACCATCAGGGCAATACTGGAAAAATAATAAGCCAACGTGCAGTAAGTTATAGTCGAAGAGCTGCAGGTCTATTATCAAGAATCTTTCAGGTGGATTTGTGATGTTAACAATCCGTGCTGTTTTAAGGCTAGATAACTTTACCAGGATTAAATAAGGCCCATGTCTATTTGAAATTATTCAGATCTTGGAAACTACAACTGTTCTCTGTATTTTGCTGTGAATATGTCAGTGCCAACTGAGGAGACCGATGTGTCTCCATGGAAGTAAAGCACAGCAATGATAAGGTCCTGCACTGATTACTTATCTTTCATTTAATAAAGCACCTTTTATTTTAATTAATTTGCAATAATTATTTTTCCAATGTCTTAGAAGGAGATATTAACCACAGGTATATATTTCTCAACTATTCAGGAGGAGGTATGTTGAAGCACTGGAAAGGAACACATGGTTCATGATTTAACCAGCAACATGTAAAGAATGGGGAGGAGGCTATGCAAAGAGACCATCAGAAGCTGGCAGCTAAATTATAAAGCTAGTTTAATTCATTGCTCGTCTCTGACACCACTGCCCAAACCAATGAATAGTGACAACCAGAGCTGGAAAAGAGATGCACTTTAGTAAGACTTGCACAGAAAAGGTAGCAGTACCAAAGCCAAAATGAGTTGCATGGGTCATTCCTAACCCAGTAACAAAGGCTTTAAACTGAATGTTGATAATCAGTTTGTTTGCAACTTCAATGAACAGCAATGTGATAATTACTCCTCAATTTGTTTCAGTGATATTGGTCTGTATATCAGGAAAAACTTCCTTTTCTTCTACAAAATAATATCATGGACTGCTTTATATGTATACTGTGAAACAAAATGGAAATACAGTTCAATGTCTCTTCCAAACAACATCACCTCCCCCAGTAGACCTGCATAGAAGTTTTGACATTTTGATCACATCTCTGAAATGTAACTTGAATGTACAATCTTCTGATTTAGAGGCAAGAAATGAGCAAAGATTACTGGAAAACAAGAAACCACAAACATCGGCTGTGGAATTGTTACTGGAATCGAACATCAAAGACAGAGTGACTGAGTAATTAAATAACGTGTCTTCTCTTTGGCTTGGCTTCGCGGACGAAGATTTATGGAGGGGTAATGTACATGTCAGCTGCAGGCTCGTTTGTGGCTGATGCGGGACAGGCAGACACGGTTGCAGCGGTTGCAAGGGAAAATTGGTTGGTTGGGGTTGGGTGTTGGGTTTTTCCTCCTTTGTCTTTTGTCAGTGAGGTGGGCTCTGTGGTCTTCTTCAAAGGAGGTTGCTGCCTGCCGAACTGTGAGGCGCCAAGATGCACGGTTTGAGGCAATATCAGCCCACTGGCGGTGGTCAATGTGGCAAGCACCAAGAGATTTCTTTAGGCAGTCCTTGTACCTCTTCTTTGGTGCACCTCTGTCACGGTGGCCAGTGGAGAGCTCGCCATATAACACGATCTTGGGAAGGCGATGGTCCTCCATTCTGGAGACGTGACCTATCCAGCGCAGTTGGATCTTCAGCAGCGTGGATTTGATGCTGTCGGCCTCTGCCATCTCGAGTACTTTGATGTTAGGGATGAAGTCGCTCCAATGAATGTTGAGGATGGAGCGGAGACAACGCTGGTGGAAGCATTCTAGGAGCCGTAGGTGATGCCGGTAGAGGACCCATGATTCGGAGCCGAACAGGAGTGTGGGTTAACAACGGCTCTGTATACGCTAATCTTTGTGAGGTTTTTCAGTTGGTTGTTTTTCCAGACTCTTTTGTGTAGTCTTCCAAAGGCGCTATTTGCCTTGACGAGTCTGTTGTTTATCTCGTTGTTGATCCTTGCATCCGATGAAATGGTGCAGCTGAGATAGGTAAACTGGTTGACCGTTTTGAGTTCAGTGTGCCCAATGGAGATGTGGGGGGGCTTGTAGTCATGGTGGGGAGCTGGCTGATGGAGGACCTCAGTTTTCTTCAGGCTGACTTCCAGGCCAAACATTTTGGCAGTTTCCGTAAAACAGGACGTCAAGCGCCGAAGAGCTGGCTCTGAATGGGCAACTAAAGCGGTATCGTCTGCAAAGAGTAGTTCACGGACAAGTTGCTCTTGTGTCTTGGTGTGAGCTTGCAGGCGCCTCAGATTGAAGAGACTGCCATCCGTGCGGTACCGGATGTAAACAGCATCTTCGTTGTTGAGGTCTTTTGTGGCTTGTTTCAGCATCATGCTGAAGAAGATTGAAAAGAGGGTTGGTGCGAGAGCGCAGCCTTGCTTCACGCCATTGTTAATGGAGAAGGGTTCAGAGAGCTCATTGCTGTATCTGACCCGACCTTGTTGGTTTTCGTGCAGTTGGATAACCATGTTGAGGAACTTTGGGAGGCATCCGAGGCGCTCTAGTATTTGCCAAAGCCCTTTCCTGCTCACGGTGTCGAAGGCTTTGGTGAGGTCAACAAAGGTGATGTAGAGTCCTTTGTTTTGTTCTCTGCACTTTTCTTGGAGCTGTCTGAGGGCAAAGTCCATGACCGTAGTTCCTCTGTTTGCGCGAAAGCCGCACAGTGATTCTGGGAGAACATTCTCGGCGACACTAGGTATTATTCTATTTAGGAGAATCCTAGTGAAGATTTTGCTTGCAATGGAGAGCAGCGTGATTCCCCTGTAGTTTGAGCAGTCTGATTTCTCGCCTTTGTTTTTGTACAGGGTGATGATGATGGCATCACGAAGGTCCTGAGGCAGCTTTCCTTGGTCCCAGCAGAGCTTGAAAATCTCATGCAGTTTGGCATGCAGAGTTTTGCCGCCAGCCTTCCAGACCTCTGGGGGGGATTCCATCCATACCTGCTGCTTTGCCACTTTTCAGTTGTTCAATTGCCTTATATGTCTCTTCCCGGGTGAGGACCTCATCCAGTTGGAAGTGTTCTGACCATCGGTTGAGGATGGAGATCTTGTCGCTTAGGAGGACTTTGCCATCTGAGCTGCGCAGCGTGCTTTGGACTTGGGGTGAGGGGCCGTACACAGCCTTTAGAGCCTCGTAAAAACCCATGAAGTCGCCAATGTCCGTGCTGAGCTGGGTTCGTTTAGCGAAGCTAGTCCACCACTCATTTTGGATCTCCCGGAGTTTGCACTGAAGATGGCTGCATGCGTGACGGAAGGCTTGTTTCTTCTCTGGCCAGGACGGCTTTGCAAGGTGAGCCTGGTGGGCAGCTCGCTTCTTTGCCAGTAGCTCCTTGACTTCCTGGTTGTTTTCGTCGAACCAGTTGTTGTTTTTTCCTGGAGGAGAAGCCCAGTACCTCTTCAGTGGATTGCAGTATGGTGGTCTTCAGCTGATCCCAGAGGGTTTCAGGGGACGAGTCCGTGAGGTGGATTGCATCCTCGAGCTTTGCTTTGAGGTTTGCCTCAAATGTGTAAGCTGACCAGTATTAGCATGTTTTTGATGGGTAGTTCATGCCTGTCCAAAATATTTGAATTGTTTGAGATCCTTAACATGAAGGAAAAAGAAATGTTATAGATACTGCTAAAAACATTGTACAGACAGGGTAGAATAAAAAGATATATTTCATGGTACTTGCTGATATATTTCAGCAATTTGCATAGAGACCCAATGTTTTCACCTCAGTGGCCTTTATAACAAAGAGGGTGAATTATAAATTGACCACAGATATACATCAGCTCACCAATACTGGAATACTATTTCAGTCTTGGACAATGTATGTCATAAAAGGTACATTGGGCTTGCACAGGGTGAAATGCACACAGCAAATGCTAAAGGGTTAAATAATAGCACAGGCTACAGAAGCACAACTGGTTGCCCTGAAGAGGAAAGTCTGAATGTTGAACTGATCAAGATGTTTAAAATATTAAAACCATTTGATACAGAATCTGGTGAGAAAATAATGAAGTGGGAACATCATTTTCTAATTAGAGCTGAGAGCAAAATCAAGAAGCATCCTTTTGCACAAGGTTGTGGCAAAGCAGAATTCTCCTCCCTGAGAAATTATGGATCCAAAGAAAGCTGGAATGGGAGCTTTCAAAATGGAGTAATTTTGTTGGATATCAAGGGACACAGAACAGATGTGGTAAATTAAGTTAAGCACTGATAAGTCATGATTTAATGTAATGGTTGAGGAGGCTCAGTGGTGGGGTGCTGAATGACTTACTCCTGTTACTTTTGGCAAGATTTTAATGTGCACTCACTCTCGGATCAAGGGGTATGGAAAATAAGAGTGCACATCAAAAACAAAAAACAGATATGTGTTGAATCTATTAATCAGTTGTTTTTAATGCAGCTACTTCATTAACATTTCATTTGTGGGTTTCTATCAATTCATAACAGTGGGCATAGCTACGCCCCTTGGATGTGATCCCAGCTCTAGTACCTAAAGGAATAATTCAGGATGCAGGTTGGAGATCAAACAGTTGAAACACTTAGATTTAGAAGGGAAAAAAAACTATAATTCCATGGAAAGTCCATGAAAGTCTGTAAGGACCCAAAGGGAAAATAATTTGTGGTTGGAGTTGGCAGAAGAGGTTGGCAACTGGAGCATAATGATGTGCTCTGGCTCTAAAGCAAAGATTTTTTTTAATGATAGAAGGTAGAAAGTAAGGCACCACCACTGACTTTATTACTTACTTACTGATGTGTCTCTCACCCAACAGCCATCTGCTCCCTTCTTGGCCTCAGCAGCAAGTACAACTCCAAGCAATTGTTCATCAGTTTCCTACCAGAGAGCCAAGGCCATATGTCTGCCTTTAGGTAATTCAAGAACATAGAAGAATACAGCACAGAAACAGGCCCTACAGCTCACTATGTCTGTACCGGACAGAATGCTGGCTCCAGGAGAGGTGAACTCCCAACAACTTGAAGGTACTAGTTAGGACTAGGGTGACCATACCAAAGAAGGATATGCTCATAGGTTACTTATATTTTTATATATATTTTTTATGACATGTGGCCTTGGCTCTCTGGTGGGAAGCTGATGAACTGTTGCTCGGTGTTGTACTTTCTACTGAGGGCAGGAAGGGAGCACTTGGTTTTTGGGTGAGAGACTCATCAGTAAGTCAGTGGTGCCTTACTTTCTACCTTCTATCATTAAATAATCTTTGCTTTAGAGCCAGAGCACATCATTATGCTTCAGTTGACGACCATTTCTGCCAAAACCAACCAGAAATTATTGGCTTTCCCAAAAGAAGTATTTTCCCTCTGTGTCCTTAAAGACGATAGCAGTACCTCTGGGGTACAGTCATTTGATTGCTGACTTTCCATTGGAATTACAGATTTTTCCCCAAATCTATACATACATTCAATGTGTTTGCACTTGTTGTTTTTGCAATATCATTTAATTTATATATATATGGTAACCTATGACCATGTCCTCCTTAGGAATGGCCACCTGAGTACTAATCATCTTCATCGCCATCCCGTTAATGAACACAGGTACGTGATCCCTCAGCCTCCCTTTCTAAAATCCACAATAGGCTCCTTTGTCTTGCCGCTGTTGACCAAGCAATACAGTAAAAAGCCTGTTATCCGGAATTCAAGCAACTGGCAAAAACTTTGCAGAAAATAAATAGGAAAAAAAATACAAACATTTAAATGTGCCACCACCTAGTGGTTAGTTTGACAATCACGCAAGACGGAATCTCAAGCAACTGGCAAATTCTCTTACCTGGCATCTACTAATTCCCACAGGTACTGGACACTGTGGATTTTACTGTATTTATTTTAATTGATTGGGCATTTCTCATCTGAACAATATTCAACATTGCAAAATAGAAATTCAAATAATAACATAGTGATGAAAGATGCCAACCCCCTCCTTTGGGATTGTAAAATATATCAAAAAATACATTTTAGTGTATAAATTTAAAATCCCTACAGAACATTAATACACAATTCATCTGACAAAATCATAGCCAGCTCCTTGGCAGAAAAGTGAACACATTCTTTTGGCCAATAAATCTATGATTTTTTTTGTAATCATTAGTATTAAGCATTGAGGTAGGCTTTCTGCATTACATTGTGGGAGAGGTGAGTATTGCGATGGGGTATGCTGGTGACGGTAATGTAATGGCCTTGGACACACATTTGGTACCCATCCAGTCAAAATCAAAATTCTGCATATGTTAGAAATCTAAAACAAATACAGAAAATGCCACATCTGTGGAAAGAGAAATAGTGTTAACATTTCAAATCAAAGTTCTCATGAAGGATCTCTGACTGAAATTTTAATTTTGTTTCTCTTCCCACAAATGTGGCCTGACCTTAAAAGTGTTTGCAGCACTTTTTTTTTGGTTTAGATTCCCAACATCTGCAGCTTTTTTTGATTTTCACTTATTTGTTTAATTCATGACCAGTTTTCTCACAGGAATGCCTAACCTGAAGAAGTTTATATCTGCTCTGAGATAGGATTTCCTTTTGCTCTATATGAATGAAAGATCTTTGTTACTTTTCCCACAATCGTAGCCCAACCTGGTAAGTATTTCCAGCATTTTCTGTTTTTGTTTTATGTACCCATTGTAGTGATCTGGGAATTCACTACTGGTATGATGTTCTAAGGATTGGCACCTCCCCCGACTCCTCCCCCACATATCCCGATATAAACCCTGGATCCCTGCCAAAATTCCAGTTAAGTCCAAAGACCATGTGTGCTATTCTTACTGAATAAAAGCATGTTGTACTCTTTATGGTCTTGAGTGCTCTCTTGCTCATTTATTCATTGAGGCTCAAGGGCATCATGTTTCCCTGATCAGTAATCTAAGATTAAGCTTTTGTAGCCCATTTTTGACTGAATAAAAAACAAGCAGATGTCATTGGTTTCAAGGGCTCTTGCGCCCATCACCACTTCGTTAACATTTCTCAAACTGCAGCTACTTCAATGATGCTCTGCCACCGCCCCCCGCCCCCCAAGTCCAGGAATGAATCAGTGACTCCATTTCTTCCCAAGGACTCGGTCTGTCAGATGCTGTGGAGTCTGAGCCACCATCATCAGCTCAAACATAATCTCCAAAAATCTGGTCAGTGTCCTACCCTGATCATCTGCCTATCCAATTGTCTTTCCCTGATCCCCCTGTTCCTTGGCAATCCTCTTCATGATGCCCTTTCTGTTCTCCTTTCCTATGCATAAACAGTCTTCCCCTGAAAGATTGGTAGTGGTGGGATAACACTTGTTATGTGAAAATGCATAGTATATTTTGTTTATTCCTATGCCTGTCACACTGGATCTCCAGAGTGGACATACTTAATGATCCCTGTTAATTTTATCTCATACAGAAATTCAGGTAAATTACCTCAATCGCTCAGGAAACCCTCCATCTAATTTTTCTCTATTTGCTGCATCCAGAGCACCCACAAAGCAGTCCATCACCAAACTGAGGTGATGTTTGAAGTGGCCAGATCATGAAGTGTTGGTCTAACTTCTGCCTGTACAGTTCTTTCCTTTAAAGGGGAATTGTTTTTGTTTTAGGACCTTTAGACCACTTCAGAGCCAGCACCTTTTCTCTGCCTTGGTGAGGGGGGGGGTGGGTGGGTGGGTGGGTGAGTTGTGAAAGTAACACTAAAGCAGCAGGAAACGCATGGTTTTCACTTGGCCTTCTCCCCTGCCAGTGTAAAACCTAGCACAAACTTGAGGAACAGTCCTGCGCTCTTCCTCTCGGAACAGTCCTGCGCTCTTCCTCTCTGGGCAGTCTATAGCCCAATGGTGTGAACACTGAATTTTCCAATTTCAGGTAATGAGTCCCCCCGCCCCCCCACCTCTCTCTTCTTTTGAGCTACTTTTGTTCTCCTGCCCCTGCACACACATTTTCACCCTTTCCAACAGACCCCCTACGCAGCTTCCCACTCATTCGCAACCTTTTCCCCATCAAATACTTATTTGTGCATGGCTACGGATGCACCACTGCTACTCAACGCACTCTCCTCCCCACCCCATACACACCTGGTACAGAGCCATATCCTCAGCCATGGATCCACAAATGAACAAGTCCCATCATGTCTCTTTCCCTAGCAAAAACATTCCCCTTGCCAGTGGTCACATGTCACTTATCTGTCTTTTCATTCCCTCCCCTCCCTGCTGGTGAAGAGAGTAGTGCATTCCAAAATGAGGCAGAAATTTGGAAGTGGCTTTCCAGATCAGGGATATATGCAGCCTGTGAGCCACAAAGAATGAATGAGCTGGATGGGTAACTGTAGAGCTCGTCGAAAGAACCAAAGACTTGTTGATCCAAACCAAGGCTTTTATTAGCAAAAGACAGGAGCTCTTCACAGGTCCGGAATGATCCGACCTGGCTAGGGACACAACCCTTTAAGGCCCAGACAGTAGGCATGGCTAAGCTCTCAGCCAATCGCTGTAAGCACAGTCATTACACTCTAGATACTGTAACTATAAACATTGGTGATAGGTCTGTACTATCACAGTAACATCTGGAGAGAAGGAGTGATCTCAGTGATCATTCCCTGTCGAGGAAATGGAAGTGCGCAACATAGAATTAATTAGCAGGTAGCCACTTGGAGTACAACATTCAAACATCCTAAACTGACATCAACAGCAGGCATTCTTCACTCTATGATACTCATTCACTGCAGTCATCTGCCACAGGGCTTTAACATAAGGAACTGGAGTTGGTCAACATCTAAGCCAACCATGGGTGCCAAGAACCTGTCTGACTGTGAATGGTGTGCCAGTTCAGATATTTGCAACTGAAATGGATCATTGTCAGATTTCAGATTTATTGTCAGAGTTACATACATGACGTTACATACAACTCTGAGATTCTTTTTTCTGTGGGCAGGGCAGAATTACCATTTACTGGTAGTGCAAAAAAAACTATAAACAGCATAAACATGTAAACAAATTAAGAACTGTAAACATATAATGAATGTAAACAAACCGACTGTGCAATACGGAGAGAACTTAAAAAAGCAAGAGTTCTTAAGTGAGTCTCTGATTGAGTTTGTTGTTGAGGAGTCTGATGGTAGAGGGGTAGCAGCTGTTCCAGAACCTGGTGGTGTGAGTCTTGTGGCACATATACCTCTTTCCTGATGGCGGCAGTGAGAACAGAGCGTGTGCTGGGTGGTGTGGATCCTTGATCATTGGTGCTGCTCTCCACGGCAGCATTCCCTGTAGATGTTAGTGGAGAGAGTTTTGCCTGTTGTTATATACATCAGGTATCCAATGCATTGTAGGGAGAGTGCCAATTTCAAATGAATAAACTCACACTTATCACTTCTTTTGAGTGAATGTTATTTTCAAAGGGGAAATACAGGACAAAGTGGTGATGAGGATAAACTCCGGACGATAGGATTTAAGTGCTATTTATGTGACAAGGAGGGACACATCAATTCAAAGTGTCCAAGACAGAAAGAAACTAGAGAAAAAGAGGGTCACAGAAGGAAGAAAAACCAGAAAATGAAGTATAAAAAAACTTCCAAATTAAAAAAAACCTCAGGGGAAATGACAAAATTTCCAGCAGTGAGCTAGAGTACCAAAGCAACCTAAGGATGATGAAGCATTGGCAGTAAAGTTGCCTGGATTTCAGCATCTGGAATACAAGGAAAGATTGAGCAAATTAGGTCTTTATTCCTTGGAACATAGAAGGTTGAGAGGGGATTTGATAGAGGTGTTTAAGATAATGAGAGGGATAGATAGAGTTGATGTGGAAAGGCTTTTCCTATTGAGAGTAGGAGAGATGGATACAAGAGGTCATGGGTTGAGAGTTTATGAGCAAAGGTTTAGGTTTAAGAGGGGGAACTTCTTTACTCAGAGAGTGGTTACTGTGTGGAATAGGCTTCCGGGAAAGGTGGTGGAGGCAGGGTCAATTTTATCATTTAAGAAAGAGTTGGATAAGTATATGGATGGGAAGGGGATGAAGAGATATGGGCAGAGTGCTGGTAAGAGGGATTAGAGGAGGGTACTTGGATCAGTGCAGATTAGAAGGGCCAAATTGGCCTGTTTCCGTGGTGTAATTGTTATATGGTTATATGGTTACATCTGCTGTGTAGTTGATTGCAGGTCAGAAATTATTGTTCGTATTAAAGTTATCAATGAACCAGTGAAGATGGAACTCAACATTGGGTGGCTGTGTGATTAATGCTGAAAGATCTGAAAGACAAACTACTGCCCAAACTTGAAATGAAACGGTTGGACATAGTGTTCAAGAATGTTACCGGACAGAAAGTCAAAGTGCTAGGGAAATGTAAAGTAGATATCAAGTATAAGTGACAGTCAAAGAAAGGATTGCCCCTTAACGTTGCAGATACAAAATAATCTGCCTTCTTTGGAAGGAATTGGATGTCGCACATCCAACTGGATTGGAAGGAAATTGTTGCAGTGAAGAATGTACAAATTGTGGGTGAAAAGAAATCAAAGCTGAAGCAAGTGGTTCAGAAGTATCAGACAGTTTTTGAGAAGGACCTTGGAAAAATTCAGGGAGTCCAGGTAAAATTGCAATTGGAACCAGAAGCCAAACTTAAGTTCTTTAAGCCAAGGATCTTAATAAAAAGAAGGAATTGAAGTGGAGCTCAACACATGAGAAAAATAAAGAATATTTCAGAAACTTCAGTACAGTGACGGGCAGCTCCTATTTTTCTGGTCACAAAATCCAATCGTGAAATTTGAATTTGTGGGGTCTATAAGATCATCATTAACCAAGCCCTGCAAGTTCCTAGACACTCCATTCTGAGAGCAGATGAATTATTTCAAGCTCTGAATGGTGGGAAAAAAACATGAAATTGGACATTCACAAGTTGAAATGGACCCAAAATCTAGACAATATGTGTCTATCAACACCACCTGGGATTGCACACTTACACAAGATGCCATATGGGATATCATCATCTCCAGCAATATTTCAAGCTGTCATAGACAAACTATTGCAAGGACTAAATGTTGGATTGGGTTGGGATGTCGCAGAGCACCTAACAAACCTGGAAACAGTTCCAGCCAGGTGAGAACAGGCTAAATTCTAACTGCATCAAGACAAGTGTTTATTTATAGTACCCTCAGTAACATATTTGAGATTTACGATTGACCGTGAAGGAATCAGGATAGATACAGCTGGCACCGAAGCCATCTGCAGTGCACCTTACCCATTGAATCAAGCTGAGTTACAATCATTTATAGATTGTTTAACCATTATCAAAAGCACATCCCTAACATGTCAAGGCTATGCAGCCTGTTGTTAAAAAAAAAATGGTGCTGGAATATGGAAACCGACAATTGCTTTCAATTGCTTGAAGAAACTGCTGACCTCAAGGGACAATGTTCTCATGCATTATGTTCCAGATAAGGCAGTCACCCTGGCTGTTGATGTTTCACCATTGGTTTAGGTGTGGTATTGTCACAAATCACAGAAAAGGGAGAACAACAGGTTGCATACACTTCCCGTGCCTTTGCAGCCTGTGAAATGGAACTATGCACAATTGGAGAAGTAAGGACTGGTCATAATATTTGGTCTCATGTGGTTTCACTAATACCTATATGGTAGAAGTTTACTTTAGTGATTGACAATAAACTACTGAGCTTGAAAGGCATTCCTGTGTTAGCATCTGCAAGAATTCAAAGATGGGGGATGGAGCTTACAGCTTATGATCATGAGATAAAGCATTGTCCACTAGTCAAGGACAACAATGTGGATCCATTATCACACTTACCACTGGCTGAGAACATTAATCGGACAGCGGAAGCTACAGCGAACAACCAGGAACAACTTCATCACTTGCCTATTACAGCGAAGGCTATCAGCAAAGAGGTACAGAAAGAGGCTACACTGTCGAAGATTCTATACTTCTCCTTGAATAGGTGGCCAGGGGGTAACAGTATTACCCTGAATTGAAAGCTTACCATGAGGCAATTGAAGAGGGTTGCCTGTTGTGGGGAACAAGAACAATCATCCCCAAGAAATGGCAAGAGGCCAGGCTAAAATACCTCCACACCAAGCATCCAGGAATGGTTTGGATGAAGGAACTGGCATGCATAAATATCTGGTGGCCATCGATGGACAATGACTTTGAACAGATTGTACGGCGATGTCATATTTGCCTAAAAATGTAACTGAAGGTACCCCAGGCCAAAGCTAACCCATGGAAATGGCCATCACAATCATGGCCCAAAATTCACATTGATTTCACTGGTCCATTTATGGGGAAAAATGTTCTTTATTTTTGTGGATGCACACTCCAAATGCCTTATAGTAGTCTTAATGTGGACAATGACAGTGGAAAAAAACAATGGAGGAATTACAAGGTGTGTTCACAGGGTATGGATTACCCATAGAACTGGTTTCAGATAATGGACCTCAATTTGTTGGGCGGCACATATTAACTGCATCCTACCATCATAATATTAATGATAAAGCAGAGCGCTTTGTGCAGACATTTAAAAGAGCAATGAAAGCAAAGAAGTCATGGAAATTATCATGGAACCATAAAATTGCAGACTTTCTGTTATCATATTGAACAACATTGCACTCCACTACAAAATGCATGCCAGCAGAACAGATGTTGGGACGCAACACCCAAACATCGGACTTCGTATTTAACAATTGACATCCCCAAGTAAGCCAACAAGAGCTCTGGAGCTCAGAGAAAGTGGGGGACAAGATATAGAAATGACACCTCAACCAGTTAAGAGCAATCGAGGACTCCATCTCCGTTCCAATGGCGGATGAACCCCCGCTCATTCTGGTTTGGGCACAACGTGATGATGATGCCCTGAGAAAGCTCCAGTACCAGTAGCACAAGATCAAGATACTGATCAAATACTGGACACACAGCTAGTAGTGCCAGCCAGTGAGGAAAAGTTGTACTCCAGTTCAGCAATCTTCATCCCCAAAAAGATCCAAGAGAGAAAGACACCCTCCAGTACATTTAAGAGACTATGTGCAGTAACTTAAAGACTTTATTCAGTACATCTTAAATGTATTATGAGAGGTGACTTAAGACTTTAAGACTTTGTATGTTTCCAGTAGTGCGGAATCAATAGTTACCATGATTTGTGGAAGTTATAGTTAAATTCTCTTGAGTGTTAACATCATAAAATTTTATGTAGTGTCAGTATCGTTAATTTTAACTTTTTATATTTTTTTCCAGTAAGTACAAAACATTTGCTTGAGGGGAAAGAGGACTATGGGACGCACATGTGCGTGTGATGTCAGGTACATGGTACATTGTAGGGTGAGTGTTAGTTGGCGCCATCTTCAAATGAATAAAGACATACTTACCACTTCTCTCGAGTGATATTATTTTCAAAGGGAAAACACATGACACCTGTGATGTCCTGGGCTGCATCCACTACCTTTTGGAGGGCTTTGTGCTCAGGGGTACTGGTGTCCCCATAGTAGACCATGATGCAGTCGGTCACCACTCTTTCCACCACACCTCTATAGAAATTTTCCAAGGTTTTGTGGTGGAACATGGTAATGCAGGTAGGGGACCTCACTTCAGGCAGGCCTGACTCCAACCTAGTAACTCCTCCCCTTGGTTTACCAATAAAGGCTGAGAGCCCTAGTCTCCTCCTTCAATTCCAGTCTTGGATCTGGGCCAGAAGGATGTAGTTGTATGCTGGAGATTTCAGGACATGAAAGCCTTTGGTCATGTGCTTCATGTCTGTGTGTGGTCATTGATCAAGCTACAGGTTTTCAATGTCATACCAAACCTCTGCAACCTCCTGAGGTGCTAACGTGCTTTCTTCAAGATGCTATTAGTGTGTTGGCTGCAGGTAAGATCCTTCGAGATAGTGACTCTCAAGAACTTAAATGTGCTTATCCTCTCCACCTCTGATCCCCCAATGATCACTGGATTGTATACCTCTGGCTTTCCCTTCCTGAAAAGTCCACAATCAGCTCCTTAGTTTTGGTGACATTGAGGGCAAGGTTGTTGTTGGTGCACCATTCAGCCAAATTTTCAATCTCCCTCCTATATGCTGACTCATCACCTTCATTTATACAACCCACTACTGTGGTATCGTCAGCAAATATATCAATTATGTTATTGTTGTACTGAGCCACAGGTCGTAGGTGTAAAGTGAATAGAGCAGGAAGCTAAGAACACAGCCCTGTGGTTCTCGGGTACTGATGGATATTGTGGAGGAGATGTTCTTGCCAATCCTCACTGAATGAAGTCTGGAGGAGAGGAAATACCATGAACCAATTTACTCAGTGGGGTGTCGAGTCCCAGGTCTTGGAGTTTGCTGATCAGTTTTGGGGGGGATGATGATGTGAAATGCTGAACTGTAGGGGATAAAGAGAATCCTAATGAATGCATATTTACTGTCCAGACATTCCAGGTCTTTGTGTGGAGCTGTTGACCTGTGGCTACAATATGTGAACTGGAACATATCAATTTCACCGATTAGACAGGAGCTGATATTCTTCTTTTCTTTTCAATATTTTTATTAACATTGAAATTTCACATCCAACATATATCCACAAATGTTAAAACTCAAAAGAATACTTATATCATTTCATGTAAGGTACTCCACATTTTAATCAAACAGATTATATTATGTTAATATTATTTTATTTTATTATTTTATATAAAAAAAGAAAATCTAAACCCATGAGCAAGAAAGAAGCTGTTTGGCCAAAAAAAAGAAAGAATTCTTAAGAGTGATAAATTACCTCATTAGTTAACACTTCTAGCTTCATACCAAATCAAAGATTATAAAAGTAATTCAAAAGAGTACCCACAGTTTGAAAATTTATATTCAAATTGGAAATTGAACATTTAATCTTCTCTAAGTTTAAATATGACATGACATCACTGTAGCATGAATGAAAGCTGGAAGGAGAACATATGCTTTTATCGGCTTATAACTGAGGGTAGGGTCTTATAGTGGTCTTCAGAAGGGCTCAGGGTTTAGGCGGGAAACCAGGGTTATATATGGGTAGATGGGGGTGGAGCCAGCCATCAGTACAACACACCACCAGTGAATCTCAGTTCACTGCAATCACGGAGCTATTGAGCATGATTAAGCGGGATAATGTCTCTCCATCTGATCAACACCACCCACCTAGCCATGGGAGAAATAAAGGTTAATACCTGGAACTCCGAAGTCTTTAATGTTATGTCATTCTTTCCAACAATACCAAATAAAGACTCTGGCATGTCCAAAACAATGAAGCACATCCATTGTTGCATTTATCACAATGAGGAAATACATCCACATAAAAATGAGATAGTTTGACTTTGGACATGTTACCCCTATGGACTACTTCAAATTGTAGGAGAGATTGGTGGATACATAAAGAAGAAGAGATATTAACCAATTTGAAAATTACATTGCAAGTTTCATCAGGAATTAAAAGCCGTAAGTCCTGTTCCAAGGCTTTTTCTAATTTTATCTATGGGAGCCTCTCTTATTCCAAACAACTTATCACAAATGTTAGATATTGAACCATTATAGAAAGGGGCTAATAGGCTTCAACACCAGCCTTTCAAAACACTTCATCATTGTTGTCGTAAGTGCTACTGGCCGATAGTCATTAAGGCAGGTTACTACACTCTTCTTGGGCACCAGTATGATTGACATCTGTTTAAAATAGGTGGGTACCATACTCTTCTGGAGTGAGATATTGAAGATATCTGTGAACACATTGGTAAGTTAGTCAGCACAGATTTTTAATACTCAGTCACGTACTCCGTCAGGGCTGGATCCTTTCCTCAGATTCACTCTCCTGAAGACAACATGCACGTCATCCTCAGATACAGACAGGATGGGATCATCAGGGGACGTGGGGGTGTGGAGAGGTGGTTTGTCACTGTTACTCTCACCAAATTTGGGCGTAGATGGCATTGAGTTTCCTCTGGGAGTGAAGCTTTGCCCTCTGCAACTTCACTGGATTCGGTTTTGTAGCATGTTATGACATTACATTATGAGGGTGGAAATATGAATTTGACAATTGAGCAAAAGCAGATGGGGAAATCAGAGAATAATATGGGCTACTGTATTCTGAAATCATTAATGAAGGGAATCATTATCAAGGAGGCACAAGAGAAAAAAAAAACAATAATTAGATGGAGGAACTCAGCAGATTGAGCAGTATCAGTGAGAGAAAAGAATGGTCAGTGTTTTGCACCCAAACCCTCCAACAAAACTAAATGTGCAGAGCAGAGATGGCCAATATAATGAGGACAGGGCAGGAGGTATTGAATAGGAGGCCAGTAAAGGACTGGTGAACCAGTGAGGGGTGAAGGATGATTTACAGAGGGGGAAGGGTAGGGTAGAGCTGGGAGACAGAAACAGATTTCCAACAAAGAGAGAGGGGAGGGGGAGGGGGCAAGAGAAAAAAAATGAACACAAGCAGAGGAACATGAATTATACCGGGTGAAACTGGAGGTGGCCAAATGGAGGGTGATAAATGGAAACAGAGGCTGCCAATTCTGGAATATGACATCGAGAAGATAATACTGGAACCTATGAGCAGAGAGGAGTAGGACAGATGGGGCCAGGTGGAACTGAAGGAGATGGAGGCTCTGTTCCTTCTAAACTGTGTGCGTGCACACACGCATTTTGCAACCAGTGCACAAAGGAAATGAATGTGCACACAAAAGGTTAGTTACCTAAAATAATGTAGAAATTAATAATCGTACTTATTCATGAGAGATAGGCTGTACCAAAATTATCCTGAAACAATTTTAAGTTTGCATTTGCACAAGCATTCAGTCCGCACATTCTTTTGTCATCGGTTAAAATAAAATTGCACAACAGAAGATGTTTGCGCACACTGACTGCCAGAAATTGGAAGGAACATCAGGTGGGAGATCCTGTTGGAGGAATGTGGGTAAAAGAGGAGCGAAGCAAAAGTGGGGGGATGAGAATGTGTCAGTTTGGGGGGGGGGGGTGGGATGGTGCTGGGGGAAGGTGTGTGGGAAAAACAAAAAAATGAGGGGAATGGAAGGGGAAAGAACATAAGTAGATTGGAAGAAGAGGGAAGGGACTCACTGTGAAATTAGAAAATCGATTGTGCAAGGGACTGAAAAGTATTCCACATACACCTTTGACACTGGAGGAGTCCTTTTCAACCATGATGGAATGGTACTGCAGAACATAGTGGTTGTTGGTGCTACCACAGATATGGTTGCCAAATGCAATCAAACAAGTTGATCCATTCATCAAGAAGATAATTCTCACCACTGATGCAGCCTTAAATAAGGTGCATGACACTCTAGCTATGGCTGCTGCTGAACACAGGTGCAGCCATCTTGGGCCCAGACCCCCGGGGTCACAGGATTTTGAAATAAATAAAGGTTGTCTCCTTTAAAAAGCCATTTAAGGCCTGTACAGAGCCATCAGTAGTTGGATTGGGTGGTGGAACCCTGCAGAGTAGTGGTGTGTCTCCTCTCCCCGCTCTCCGCCGGTCCGTGGCAGCGCTGCCATTGCAGCAGCTCCAGCAGCGCCACCATTATTTTTGGAGCATCTTATCTCATCCTCTGTAGGATCTACAAGAGGCAGCACCAGCTGGAAATAATATAAAAACACAATAATATTTGTAGCTGTCACATTTTCACATTTCAGATTTCAATTTAATGAATGAATTACATTTGACGTGCAGTAATCTCACCGTGCTACAGTTCCTGAGTAGCCCACTCATATTGCTGCTTGTGAAGTATGCTTAGGAAGGTGAGGATTGATAAAAAAAAAATTAGAGGTCAGAGAATGCAAAATTTGTTATTGATAGATGGCTAGACATTGAACAGGCAGCAAAGTAGGGTGGATGTGGAGCATGAATAAAAAGCATGGTGCTATGAAATTAATACACCTGTAGGATATATATGAACTTTGCAATAATCAGGGTATCTGAGATAGCATCTCTGAAAAGCGATGAGGGTGGAAGTCTCTGAGTCACCCTTTACCACGTCTTGCAAAAATGCCCTGCTATTTTTCGATTCAAGAGTTCAGAAACAATGTCAGGCTTCAAGGGAAAAAAAATGGAAGCTTAGAAAGCAGGAATTTCAGCCTGAATGACTGACTCTCCAAGGATGCTGCCTGACCTTATGCATGTTTCCAGCATTTTTTTTTATTTAGGATTTGTGGTAAGTAGAATTGGACTGATATTCAACTGCCCTGCATTCTCCACATCTGTTTACTGTCTTGCAAAGCCTGAAGATCCCTTGGAGTTGTTTGTGTTTTATTATTGACTTTACTGGTTTGAGAATGGTGTACCTGACTCACCTCGGATATAATGGTTCTGGTAGAGTTACTTCATGTCATAACCACCTATGGAACCTTTGGGAGTTATTAGTTCTTTGAGTGCTGTTCAATAATCATTATAATAAATAAGCAATGATTTTTCTGAAAAATTTACATTTAGCAAAATGATGTTCCAAAGAGCTAATTCAAACAATATCACGCCAAATGATACACCATCAATTGCAAACTGTGAACTGTTCTCATGCTCACTATGCAACAGCACCACTGAGTGGCCATGAGAAAAACTGAAAATTAAGTTTGTTGCAGCTGATTTCAAGGTCAGTAAATGTTTTGTGGCAAACATGCACTAGGTCAAGAATTTCCGCAGTCGATATCATCTCCCTGTATTCTATTTATTGAAAGATATACTTTCGCAATTCATTGCATCAAATTTTGTCCATTTTTACAGCATAACTTTCATCCTCAGACAGACTTTCATTATCTTCCTCACTGTGTACAAAACTTCCAAGTCTTGTTTCAAATGCCAAATTGTACCTTGTAATCCATCTGAAATATATTGATCCAAAATGAGCTCGAACCACCACTTGTGTCTGCTGCCTGCCCATTACCATTTATCTAGGCCAGATGCCGTAAGTGAGTCAAATTGACCAATTGCACTGGAGAGACCTCTGTCAAAGTGGAGCAAGGCCACAGGCCTTAAACATTTAAGCCCTGCCCAAGGATACTGAAAGCCTTCAATAGGAGACAAGGCCAGGATTGGAACGTGGTCACCTATCAAACAGGAAGACTTATTTTACAATTGCTAGAAAAAATCTTTAAAATTATTTTAAAATATCACCTTAAAAGCATTAAAATAAACAAAATATAGAGAGTAAATAAAATTTTTTAAAAAGATAATTTAGCTGTACCTCCTAACCTCTGGACTGGCAACAATCCCTCTTAATATGAATGGACTCTTCATTTCTTTGCCAAGTCTGAATGGTTTAGGATTTTTCTGGAACATATTCTCGAGTGTAATGTTGGGGATTCCCAATATGAGCACATTTTGCTGCTGGATTTACTTACCAAGCAGCAGATGAAACTCAAAGGTTCCTTTCAAAATTACTAACAACCCTCCAAATTCTGTCCAGAAGTACAGAACACAAAAAGGAATGGTCAGAATACCAACTCCTGATGATTGCCAGAGTCTACTGTTTTTAGTTGGTGTCAAGCATCCAATTTGTATGCTAAAAACATTAAAGATGAGGTTCCTTAACTTCCATTCATTGCAGAAATCCTTGCCGATTTACAAATATTGGCACCTGTTATATTTCAAACCGTTAATGCCAATAATTTTCCCAACCACTCCAATCCCAATCATCTGCCTGCCTTCTGCCCCCCTCAAATGTCAATCCCAGTGGCTCACAAACCTACCATAGTACAAATTTTACCACATATCTCTGCACCAGATATATTGAATACCAGAGTTGGAAACTTTTTAGGTGAAGAACTTTAATAGTGAGAACCATTTTGGCAAAATCCTGATCAGAGATGAACACCAGAACCAAGATACTGACTAGCTCAACCTAATTTATACACCTGGAATTGAAATACAAGTGAGACATATCTGGCCAATGGACAGTCTTCTTTCACATACCCTATATAAAGTTGCCATGACATTTAAAAAGCCACTGAAGTTCAAGCATGAACAGACATAAAAAGTTTGAACAATCTGTCTTGAATTCTGTGCTGTTTTTCATCCTCGTAACAATACAGATAATTGCCAAGAGAACCAAAATTGAGTTGATTCACTCCATGTTAATTTTCAGGCACCACATTTATTACTGGTGCTGTCAATTTCTCTCATTGCATTGGCTGTTTCTGTGGTGTTAGCTATTGTTTGCAGGTGATCCTAATGTTGAACAATGGAAATACTATTAACGATTCATTTATCAACTAGTACTGACTCACAACCAGAAGGAGTATCTTCCTGGGCAAACTAGCTGCTGGCAATAAAGAGATAGAGGAACATAGACTTTGGCAAGTAAAACATAGAAGTCTGCAGATGCTGTGATCCATACCTTCTGGATGGACACATACATGCATCAATAATATTATAGATACCGGTCAACTCCATGTCGATACACATGAAACCTCATGTCACGGATTTTTATTTGATTGATTATTGGGCTAATAATATCTCTGCTTCCTCTACCTACCACCTCCATCATCATCAGCCCTATTCCCCTCCAGAAAAAATTGGTGTATGGAGATAGGAAGAAAATAAGTGCAGTTATTTTTGTGAGTTATTTGTGGATATGGGTTGTAAGAAATGCAGGAAATGAAGCTGAGAGAAGTAAGGAAAGATTCAGCGATCAAATTAATCATTTCATTTGGTTTATCTCTGTTAAGTTCCAAGCCAGACTCTTGAGGCACTGCGGTCCTTATGATAAGAGAGTTTATTGTTACATACAATTTATGCATGTACCTCTATTTTCCCTGCTTCAGGAACAGTTGCTACCCATCCACCATTAGACTCCAAACAAATTTTATATAATCAAACCTCATTTAAGGACTCTTTCTTTGCACATTATTTATTATTGAATATTTATATTCTGTATTGCACAGTCAATTTCTTTACATTTCTGTCTGTTTATATATCTCTCTCAATGATACAACATGTATCATTCTTGAGTACAGTTTTTTTTTTGCACTACTGATAAGTAGAAATTCTGCCTGGCCTGCAGGAAAAAAAATCTCTAGGTTGGGTTCTGATAATAAATCTGAACACTGAATCGTTTTGTCCCTGTAGCCATTAGGCTCATGCATGAACCTCACGACATGCTGCCCTTGCTTGGTACTTCATTGTAACTTCATACACTGCAATGTGCTCATTAAATCGCTATGACATTGGTATGTCATCGGAAACCCTGGCAAATTTCTACAGATGTGTGGCGGAAAGTGTGCTGACTGGCTGCACCAGGGCCTCGCCTGGGGACACCAATACCCTTGCAAAAGGTAGAGGACACAGCCTATAGGATACCACAGGAAAAACCGTCCCCAGCATCGGGAATGCAGCCGGTGGAGAGCAGCGGCAATCATCAAGGCTCCACACCACGCTGCAGACACTCTGTTCTCGTTGCTGTGATCATGATAAAGGGGAAGGTGCCTCAAGACTCGCACCACCTGGTTCAGGAAGAGCTGCAACCCCTCCACCATGGGAATCCTTGACAACAAACTCCATCACGGACTCGTTTAAGGACTCTTACTTTTGCGCACTTCATCGATTTTTTACCCCTCTCTGTACCTAAATTGTTGGCGTGTGTCGTTGACGACAGTTACCTCGGTTCGACCGCAGGAAAAAGAATCTCAGGGTTGAACGTGTCACCATGTATGTGCTCTGACAATATGAATCTGAATGCCATACGAAGTTAGAGATATCCTGTGAGATTGCTCGCAGAAGAACCCCTCTCTCCTGGCTATAATGTGCAAATAAACTACCACAGGCAGCCACATTGAGAGCCATTTTCAAATGAAAATGATAAATTCCTAGGATGGGGCATTTTCTAATGAGAGTGCAAAGTATTTGAAAGGTGAGAAAGTGGTGTAAAATTGGGGAAAGTGTATTTCAAGTAACAAAATATGGAACGCTTCACGAATTTGCGTGTCATCCTTGCGCAGGGGCCATGCTAATCTTCTCTGTATCGTTCCAATTTTAGTATATGTGCTGCCGAAGCGAGCACGATTAAACTTTGGAACCTCAATGCTATATAAAGGACGATATTGCGCAACACTTTACAGTTGTAGCAATTGATGGTTTTTATTGGGGTCTTTTTTCTGATGCTTACATTCATATTTAATAAACCTTTATCATAAAGTGCGTTTTTGATTTTTTTAAAAATCTTCCTGGAAGTAATTTACAGCAAACGCTTCTAGCATCATCGTATTCTAATAACCACCGCTGCTCTGACCAATAGAAATGCGGATCCACTGAATAATCTTCCAAAACGTTAAATTCTGCTTTTTCCGCACTGCTGTCTCCAAATGGAAGGCAGTTGACTTTCCGTGAACATTTGAGGCGATACCTTTGGGTGACAGGTAAAATCTCACCCACGACAAGACACGGGTTGTCTTCCCTGAGCAATTTGGGGCGACTTGGGATTTGAGTGTGCAATGAACCAGGTGACCAGATCAAAGATGTCGATCGCTTCTGTCCAAGGGGTTGAAACACGCATGCGCGCAACTCGGTCTCATCTTTCATGCTGGCAATTGACCTCACGCAGCAAGATGGCGGCAGGGCAACAGTGGGTGTTGGTAGAAATGGTCCAGGCCTTTTATGAGGTAAGATAAAAAGCAGTCATAGAAAATAATTCCAGTTCTGTGAACAACGCTTAATTAACTAAAACCAGGTTGTTGTTAAAGTGACTAACGGCGGAATGTTGCGACCTGGTTGGGCGCTAATCTGTTGAATGCCACCACGAAAAGGAAGTTGATTGCAGGACGAACCAATGACAACTCAGCTTCCTTTTAGTGTTATCGTGCATAGAGTTGATTGTGGGGCTCATTCGCCAATGAGAAAAGATGGGGGCGGTGTTTGTACCGGTTTGTGATGTCGTAATCCAGTGTACTCTCACTAATGGAGTGTTTCTGTCGTTGGGGTGCAGAAACTGGCGTCCCAGAGTTGGGGGGGAATGGTGATGGCCTCTTCTTCGTTAGGTTTGATTTGAATGTGCTGGAACAGTGATCTGTATCCGGAATCCTTACTCTTCCTCTTTTTTTAAATGAATGACCTGGATGAGGAAGTGGAGGAATGGGTTATAAAGTTTGCTGATGACACAAAGGTTGGGAGTGTTGTAGATCGTGTGGAGGTTATAGCGAGATCATGATGAGATGCAAAAATAGGCTGAGAAGTGGCAGGATGAAGTTCAACCCAGATAGGTGAGAAGTAGGTGATGGTAGAATACAGCATTCATGGTGAGACTATTGACAGTGTGGAGGACCAGAGGGATCTTGGGCTCTGAGTCTTTTGGACACTCAAAACAGCCGCGCAGGTTGATTCTGTGGTTACAGTGTGATGTATGCACTTACACAATTAGGGCTCGGAGACGTGGTGCTTTTCTCATTCTTTAATGCCATCAGACTAACATGGCTACTAACGTCTAGAGAAATGTATGGAAGGGTGACATCGTGACATGAGTGTCATGATGGACAGCAAGGCAGGCTTATACACAATGCTCTTCCCACCCCGTGCAATAAACGTTGAATGGGCCCCCTCTAACTACCATTACTACATCAGTCCCATGACTACTAGTGCAAATTAGAGTACTGAGTGGTTATAATATGGGAAGGAACTTAATCATAATTATGGAACATTTTCCTTAAAGTGGTGGTCTTCTTTCTCTCTTGGACCGCCTCGGCGTGACATGCTGGACCAGTATTTGCTCAAGGCTATTCTGGGTGGGACCCATCAATACTCGGGTCAATGGTGACTGCCGGCCTTCGCTGGCCTCCGGGGTTCTACGTGCTAGGCTGCTGATCGCAGTTACTGGGCTACTCGTCTATGCCCCTCTTTCACTTGGCCCAAGGGGTTGGATTGCTATGACAGGCTTGGTTCTACCTCCTCCAGGTCGTGAGGTAGGTCGTGGACTTTGATGTCAGACAATGGCTGCAATTGGTCACTGTTGTTTCCACAGTCTGTCTCCCACTAGAACAGAGTATGAGCAGGGGCTCAACTTTTGTAAAATCACCTTACCACCCACGGGTCTTTGTATTGTCTGTAATCTTGTGCCAGTACTCGCCCACCTCCAGAGTTTTAGGTAAAGTTTTTGGCGATGTGAATTTTTCTAAACGGAGGCCCAGATCAGGGTGAACAGTGGATAGTCTTGTCTGCAGGTTGCAGCCAAATATCAATTCTGCTGGGGTGCGTTTTGTGGTAGAATGCGGTGTGTTTCTGTACCCTAATAGGAAATCTGTTTGGTTTTCATCGCCTTTTTGAATATTTGCACAAAGCATTCTGCCTCCCCATTAGTAGTTAGGTGATAGGGTGCTGACAAAATATATCTGATATTGTTGTCGCTTATAAATTTCTTGAAAGGTTCTGATGTAAACTGGGGTATATTGTCCGTGACCAATTCATGAGGTAATTCGTATGTGGCAAACGTGGCCCATAGCTGTTTTTTTTTTAAAACTTTATTTAAAGATTATAATCAACTTACAATGAAATATAACAAAGAAAAATGAAAAAAACTTTTTTTTTATATAAAAAAAGCCTCCCACCCCTTCAGCCAGCTCCCTTAATGGGAGCCAAATATAAGAATAATACAGTAAATATAGAAAATATTTCAAAATTTTTCTAAATTCATAAACTCCAAATAAGGAGACCACATTTGAACAAAAAATGAATAATTATCATGTAAATTACATGTAATTTTTTCCATAATAATACAATAATACATAATAATATAAACTTCCAGATTATCTTTCCAAGTACTAGCTACACACTTTCATGCCACAGATAACACTAGATGTACAAAAGCAATTTGAAATTTGACCTTTCAAAGAAACCATATATCCCAACAAAAAAATCGATGGGTCTAATGGTAACTTAATTTTAAATAATTTTTCCAAAATCAGCCTAATTCCTTCCCAAAATGGTTGATTTTTAACACAGGACCAAACTGCATGCAAAAAGGTTCCAGTGCTTAATCCACATCTAAAACAAGAATCTGAATTACTAAACCCATACTTTTTCAATTTCTCAGGGGTCAAATATAACTGATGTAAAAAATTATAAATAACCATTCCGTATCGTACATTGGTCACTTCAGTTATACTATCATGACACATAGCCTCCCAATTATCTTCCGGGAAAATATAAGTTAAATCATTTTCCCATTTAATGCTAGATTTCCCCCAACCCGGCTTATCCATAGTAGCTTCTTGTAACAGTTGATACATATCCAAAATATAACCTTTCTTAGGTACAGAAGTAATTAAAGACTCAAATTTCATCAACATGGGTAGATTCATCTCTGGACCATAATTATCTTGTATCAAAGCTCTAATTTGATAATACACAAATTAAGAATTTACTGAAATATCAAATTTCTTCCACAATTGATTAAAAGAAAGGAATTGACCTTCAAAACAATCCTGAATTGTCTTTATACCCTTAAAATTCCATCTCTTCAAATGATTATTAAACATTGAAAAAGAAATAAGCCGATTATGATATAATGGGGTTTTAAATTGACAGTTTACCCTTTGATCCTAAAGCTCTATTTCTTTTAACCCATATCTTTAACAAATGTTTTAATACCGGCATATTACATTCCCACAACATATTCACATCCCACTTAAATATATACTGGTGCATTTCAACTTCAGATATACAAGCCATTTCCACCTTTGTCCAACTCGGAGGTTGGTCCATATCCATCAATCTAATAAATTTCAACTGAGCTGCATGATAATAATTTTGAAAATGAGGTAACTGCAATCCACCTAAGGCATATTTCCATGTAAGATTAAATAAAGCTACATGAGCTAACTTCCCTTTCCATAAAAACTCCCGCATTGCTCTATTCAAATCCTGAAAAAAACACTTTAAAAGTAAACATGGTATAGACTGAAATAAATATTAAATTTGAGGAAAAATATTCATTTTAATACAATTTACTCGACCAATTAATGTCAACGGTAAATCTTTCCATTTAATCAAGTTCATTTTAATCTTTTTTAATAAAGGGACATAATTTAGTTTATATAAGGACTGATAATCTCCACTTACTACCACTCCTAATTATTTAATCCTATCAAACCACTTTAATTTTATAATACTTTTATACTCTGAATAATCTCCATCCCCAACTGGCAATATTTCATTCTTATCCCAGTTCCCCAAACTTTAACAGACAATTTTGTAAATGTCTCAAAGACTGTTCCGGTTGTGTCAAATATATCAACACATCATCAGCAAATAAATTAATCTAATATTCATCTTCCGCAATTTTAATTTCTTTAATCTTATCATTCTGTTGTATTGTCTGAGCTAATGGTTCAATAGCCAATGCAAATAAGGCTGGTGACTATGGACAACCTTGTTGGGTCGATCACATTAATTTGAATGGCAATTGGGTTATAAAGCTTTAGCCCAGCCAATAAAATAAGGGCCGAAGTTAAACTTCTCTAACATCTTAAATAAAAAATTCCACTCAACCCTATCAAATGCTTTTTTCGCATCCAGCGCAACCATTGGGTGGTTGGGTTGCTGTCTAAATGCATTGACTAAAGTTATCAATCTAAGAATATTGTCAGACACATTTCTATTTTTAATAAAACCTGTTTGATCTATATGTATCAACTGGGGCAAATATTTGGCAAGTCTATTCACTAACACTTTCGCTATAATTTTATAATCAATGATCCAAAACACATTTAAAATCTCCCCCTACCAAAACACAATTGAAATCTCCCCCTACCAAAATATTATTATTGGCCTTATTTAACAACAAGCTTCTGACATAAACCATTCATCTTCTACATTAGGTGCATAAATATTTAACAAAGTCCATGATTCAGCAAAAATTTTACAATTAACCATCAAAACCCTACCAGCATTTCCTTCAAATGATTCCAACTCAAATGGTAATTTCTTATGAACTAAAATCGCTACTCTCCGCGCCTTAGAATTGAAAGAAGAAGAAAACGCATGCCCAACCCATTCTCTCTTCAATTTCAAATGTTCTTTTTCAGTCAAGTGTGTTTCTTGCAAAAAAGCAATATCAACTTTCATTTTTCTTATATAAGCCAAAACTCGTTTATGCTTAATTGGGTTATTCAAACCCTGGACATTAAGTGTTGCAAAATTCAAATTAGACATTTTTAAATCTTATAATATATCCCACTACTATAAAATAGTGATCCCCTTCTAAGTCTTGTAATATTCTAATCCCCGCCCCCCCCCCTATATAAAGAACATCCAAAAAAAAAGACAATCCCAAAACAAACTACTAAAAAGTAGTAGCCCCCTAAAAATCTGGGTTTGGTAAAGCCATGGCAGATGACTAAAGGTCGCAGTGTCATACAGCCCCCCAGTCAGACTTTCACTTAGTACGTAAACAAAAACATTCAACCCAGCAATTCCAGTCCCAATAATTGTTCCGGATCCTCAATATCGAGAAGACTTTGCGTCAATTCAACTTTTTTCCCATTCTTTCCATATTTTCCTTTCTTCCCATTGACCCTTCTCTTGGGTGACAATGATGGTGATCGTCCATTTCTTCATAAATCTGGCAATGAATTAGCAAAAATTAATGCATCATGATCATTTTCAAAAAACAGATTCAAAGATCCCATAAAAAAACTTTCAGTACTGCCATATAACGAAAAGAAAATTTATATCCCTTTTGCCACAATACTTCTTTAGCCGAGTTAAATTCTCGGCGCCTTCTAATAATTTCTTGACTCAAATCTGCATAGAAAAACACCCTATTATTTGAACCATCATTGGAGCCTGATTTTGTCTTGCTTTCTGCACCGCCATTCGCAGTATTATTTCTCTGTCCCAATATTTCAAACAACGAATCAAAACTGCTCGTGGTGGTTGGCCTGGGAACGGTTTCTTCCTTAATGCTCTATGAGCCCAATCTAACTCCAGACCATCCGGAAAAAGTCCTTGCCCAACACTTCTGGGATCCATTTCTTAAAAAACTTTACCAGGTCCGAACCTTCTATATCTTCCGGAAGACCTACTATTTTGACATTATTTCTTCGACTTTGATTTTCTAATGAATCAATCTTCTTCAATAATTCTTTCTTCTGAATCCCCAGTCTCCATTTTTTCTCTATTACACTCCACTTGATTCTTACATTCAAAAAAAAGCCTCTTCAATCCTTTTAAAGTTATCTTGTACAGTGTCCACTGATCTTATACATCTACTAACATCACTTTTAACTACAGTAATATCTTACTTCACAAAGGTTATTTCTTCACACATAGTATTCATTTTAGTTCTCATTTCCAGAAATCCTTGTGTCATCTGAGTAGACATCTGCATTGACATATTTTCCATTTGCTGAGCAATCCCTTCCAGAATTGTAAACACAGAATCCATTCCAGGTTCCATCACCTCCCTTTGAGGCCTACCTTCTTTAGTCTCAGTCCCAGTTCTTCAAATTCTAATAAGGTTGAACTCTCTTCCTCCTCAAGAGCAATAGGTCCTCTTACGGTGCAGCTGCGGGTCTGGACACCCGACGACAGCGTGCCGACCTCGTCAGCCCGCTGTCACTCGGGCTCCCACACAGCCCACACCTTATCCAGTAGTTTGTGGACCCGCGACGCACCGCGCATGCCCAGCAAGATTACTGACCGCGCAGGTGCGTCTTCTGATGCTATACTGTGCAGCCACAGACCACCAGGCAATATTACGGGCTCGCGGGTGTGTCGTCGCTCGGCCCGCTCGTGCGCCCGGACTCACGAGCACGCAAGTCTGAACCGGCCGAGCTCATCGCTGAGCCGGTGCCATCTTGCGGATGCCCAAGCGGAGCCGGCGTAATACTTAACCGGCCAGGAGTCCTCTGAGGTTTGGGGGCTCCAATCAATGACTCTGTAGCTTCAACTTGGTAAGTAGGCCTCAATTCTTCAACACTTTTGTAAGGTAATTTCTTTTGCAACTGGGCTTTTGATTTTTTCACATTTGCAGCCATTTCAATCCTCTACTCTTCCAAATTCTGTAAACAATATTTTTAACCACTTTTATAACTTTTAAAATCGAGCATTTAATAGTCTAACTGGGGAAGGGTGGAACCATACGTCTACCCTCTACGCCATCTTGCCATGCCCCCTGCCCATAGCTGTTCGATGTTAGAATCAGTTTTGGTGTTTTTCATATGCGAAACTACTGGCTATTTGGAATGTGCATCCATTGCTATAAGGAAAATCTCTCCCATGACGTGAATCCGATGCCAGGGTCCAGAAGGCCATTTCTATTGGTTGGCCTCGGCCTGCGGTATTTTTGGCAGCATTTGATTGACATATTTTGTATTCTCTCACTATTGTTTCAATGTCTCTGTCTATTGATGGCCACCAAACATGCATCCAGACCAACGCTTTCATTTGTACCATTCCTGGATTGTTGTGGTGTAGCTCTGATAATACCTTGTTTTGCAATTTAGCCAGGATAATTGTATGGGTACCCCAAAGTAAACATCCTTCTTCAACTGATAGTTCATGGCGGTGTGTGAAATAAGCTTTCAGGTCTTCTGGTATGACCTCAGATTCTGGCCATCAATTAAGGGTGAAGTACAAGACTGCTTAACATTGCCTCCTTTCGGGTTTCTTTGCCGATCATCTGGGCTGTAATGGACAGTTCTTGTAGTTGTTCTTGGTTGATGGCGGCTGCTTCTGCTGTTCATTTAATAATTTCTTCTCTTTGTTCAGTTTCAGGTAGTGGTAAGCGCAATAAGACACCCGCATGGCTGCTAAGTGTTCCTGGTTTATGTTTTACCTTGTAGTTGTATGCAGCTAGTAGCATGGCCCATCTTTGAATTCTGGCTGCAGCTAATATTGGTAACCCTTTGTGGAGGTCCAGATTCAAAGGGGAGTGGAGACGGGTATCCCAGTAACTGTGACAAGCAGCCCAGCACGTTGAGCCCCGGAGGCCAGCAGTGGCTGTCGACCCAAATATCGATGGATCCCACCCAGAACAGCCCCGAGCAAATACCAGTCCAGCATGCCACGCCGAGGCGGTCCAAGAGAGAAAGACGACCACCTGAGTACTTTAAGGACTATGTTCATTAGGGTTCAAGGCCGGTCTCTCTCTTTGCTAGTTTTCTGACCTTGGCTGCGTGGTTATCAGCATTTTGAGTCCATCTTCATTTTACTATTTCTTTAATGGGACATTTCACTTTGATATGTCCTTTTCTCTTGCAGCGGTGACATTTGGAATTTTTGAAGAAACAGTTTTCTGCACAATGGTTGTCTCTCCTGCAATGGAAGCACTGTTGGCGGGAAAACCTCCTGACCAGAAGGTCTTTTTGGCCCACTTCCAAATTTTTGTCTGCCATTTCTGAGCTGCAGACAGTTCTATAAGCAATCTCAAGTGTTACTTCATCGTCTCTCATCAATAATTTTTCTTTGCTTGGCAATATGCCAACCCCATTACCAATCTGTCCCAAAGTACTTGGGTAAAAAACTGCTCAAAGTGACAGTGCTTGGACAGTTTACGGAACGCTGCCAGGTATTCACTTACTGCCTCCCCTGGTATTTGTTTCCTTTCATAGAATCGTTGCCTTTCTGCCATAACTGGTGGTCTGGGGCTTAAGTGGTTCCCCAGTGTTGTGCATAGCTCAGTGCATGTCTTTGTGCCTGCGTTCTCCGGGGACAGCAGAGTTTTAAGGCGATCGAATGTTTTGGTGCTCATAATACTGAGGAGTAGGGCACATTTTCGGTTTGCTGGAGCTTCAATAATATTATGGGCTATGCAGTAGTGGTTAAAATGGTCTATGTAATTACCCCAACTTTCATCTGCATCGTTGAATTCTCCCTCCACCATCTTGGCATGCTTTTGCTTTGATCTTTTGGCTGGAACTCATGAAACTCATTAGGTAGTCACCTTTTACTTTTATACTTTTGCTTCCTTCCCCCAGCTGGTGTAAGCTTTGTTTTGTTCCTTGTCGCTACTGTTGTGTATACACTTACACAATTAGGACTTGGAGCTGTGGTGCTTTTCTCATTCTTTCATTCCATCAGACTAACATGGCTACTGACATAAAGAGATATGTTGGGGGGTGACATCATGAAGTGAGGGTCATGATGGATAGCAGGGCGGGCTTATACACAACATACAGTGTATTGGCCTTCATTAATCATGGAATTTAATTTAGGAGTCAGACCCCACTTGTAGAATTTGTGCAATTCTGGTCACCTCACTACTGGAAGGATGTGGAAGCCATATATAGGCTGCAGAGGAGATTTATGAGGATGTTGCCTGGTTTTGGGAGAATGCCTTATAAAAACAGGTTGAGTGAACTCTGCCTTTTTTCCTTGAAGTGGCAGAGGATGAGAGGTGATCTGATAGAGATGTTTAAGATGATGAGATTATTGATTGTGTAAATAGTCAGGGGCTTTTTCCCAGGGCTGAAATGGGTTTAAGGTGCTGTGGAGTAGGTACAGAGAAGATGTCAGGGGTAAGTTTTTAACACAGAGAGTGGTGGGTGCATGGAATGGGCTGTCGGCAATAGTGAGGCAGATATGTTAGGGTCCTTTAAGAGACTTTTGAATAGGTTCATGGAGCTTAGGAAAATAGAGGGCTTTGGGAAAGTGTTGTAGGGACATGTTCGGCACACCTTTGTGGGCTGACGGGCCTGCATTGTGCTGTAAGTTTCCTATGTTTTATGCGGTTTAGAAGAGCAGGGCATACGGGAAAATCTTGGTGGGGTATGGACTGGATAAAGCAGGAAATGGAACTGTGGGGTGGTTCAGCACTTGCATTCAGGATAGGGTTACTAGATTTACCAAAGAGAAATACAGGACACCCTGTTCAAATTTAAATTCAAATAATTTCTAATTTGCATATACATATGTACATTGAAATAAAATAATATTACTACATGGGAAAAAACATATACTAAAAAATATTGGTTACACGGTCATCAAGATTAAATTAAAAATTAAATAAGGTTAACTTTACACAGGTGAGACCCTGTTACCAAAATATTCATTTCTCATCCAATTAGAATTATTTTTCACTGATGACTTGGCTCTCCTTAACAGGTCCTTGTTTTGCAGAACTTGCTTATAAAATTCCTTGCACTCACAGTCTACGTTCCATTTGCATTGTAATATAGCTTCTGCTGTGGTCACATCCAACTTATTTCGATCTTTTCTCCATTGAACATTTATTAATCAGAAAACACACTCAGCATTAGCATTATGAGCTGGTATACTGGTAAATTAACAACTCTGAGAATTGCTCTTCAAATGTAATTTGTTGAAGCACAAAGTACCATCTTTCATGGCATAACCTGCTTTTCCATTCTGCCGGATTACATTGCATCTCTTGATCAATGAGTTTTTTAAATGTCCACTAACAAAAGAGAACATTGTCATCAATTTTTATTCAATTTTTTTAACACTGCACATTCAACTTGTCCCCATGCTGGAAGAGTATTTAGTAACATCCGTGTAATAATAAAAAAAATCAAGTTCTTGAGGAGATGAAAACTATTTCACAAGATAGTTGTGACAAGTGCCATAATAATTATCCACTTTGAGTTGGAATTTCTTTTTCTGTTCAAAAGTAATGTCACTTTTAAGGCAAGCCTTGACACTTTAAAGGGATAAACTTTTCATCAATTCTTTCTTTTACGAGATCAATTAGTTCCTTTGAGCAATGAAGTACTTCAATTAATGCTGTTTACTCTTTTTCAATTTACATAATCCTATTGCTAAACAGATATTGAAAACTGAACAAGAAATAATTCGGCTTCACTCAATGGATTATTGAAAAAGTCAACAAGAATTTCGGGACCTTTTCTTTGGAATTAAAGTATAATTTCAATGCTTCAAATAAACTGAGGATTCTCTTAACTGCATTTATTAAAGAGACCCAATGGGTTTTAGAATACGAGAGAACTGAAGAATACCGAATGCCAACAAAATCACAAAATCCTTTAATTACTCAGTTTTAACAGTATAAATACTGAAGTAGGAAAACAAGTTCATGACAATTATTTCAACATCAGGTGCGGTTTGAGCAGTAGTATGCAGAATATGAGCGGGACAGCCAACGCCTTCCATAGAATCATTCATGCAAACATCCAAAAAATTAGTATTTGTATTTATCTCCACCAAAAGCTGTACAATTTTTCTCATTAACTCCTAACTCAATAAGATTTTCTCTGCAAAAACTTACTATAGTTTCTGAGGTCTCATCTGGAAGGGATTTTACTTGCAACAGCTTTTTCTCAGGAAAAATATTGCACAATTAAAGGGAAAAAAATTCTGTGTTGAGATTACTTGCATCCGTGGATATGCCGTAAAAAGACAAGGCATTTATATCTTTGACAATCTCTGCAATGGTATATGGAGCTATTACATTTTTTTTACTATTTCAGTAGATTTTATCCTGGCACTTCAAAATTTGGATGCAATTTTGAAATCAGAAAATACTTCCAGTAGAAGTATAAGTATTTACACAATGCTGGAAAAGCTCAGCAGGTCAAACAGTGTCTTTTAAGTAGCAAAAGTAAAGATACAGAACCGATGTTTCAGGCTTGAGTCCTTCATCAAAGTATGAGAAAATGCTGGCAAGAGTCCAATCAAATGCCAGCAAGTGTCTCTTTTGTTCAGATGCTAAGGATACTGTTTGACCTGCTGAGCTTCTCCAGCATTGTGTGTTTTTTACTTCAACCATGGTGTCTACAGAATTTTGTGATTTACTTCCAGTAGAAGTATGTTCCTACAGTCATTTGAGCTGAACGACAGATGATGACGATGAACAGTGTGGAAGGCCATTATAACTTCTGCAGCTATTATTTTATCTTCTTCTGCATTTCTCTTAATCAAGAAATTTGTTATTTTATCAGTTTCTTTTGTAGTTGAGGAAAGTATACATCTCTTGTGGTTCGTTGTTTGTATATGCTGCTTTTTATTTGACTGCCATTTTCGATATTGAATGAACCACAAAGGTTCATACTTCAAAGGTTGTGCATACTCCACAAAGGGGTTCAAAACAACTTTTCCCTTGATTAATAAATGTAAATTCTTCAGAGAATTCATCACAAAATTTACACTTTCGTTTTGGCATCTTTTGTAACTTAATCCCAAAAATATTTTGGTAACTTATCAACACAAGAATTTGAAAAAAAAATCAAGCCTGGTTATTTCACTGATCTGTCACTAACAACTGCAAACACATAATTAACAGGCTAGCTGGCAGTGGCCACATGTGCATTTGTTGGTTGTGGTTTCAAACAAAACATTTATTTGTTGCAAATACTTGCTGTCTAGGTGACTTCCTTCAATGTAATACAGTCGTGGAGTTATTTAACATTTTAGTTTAATGAAATAAAATTCTTAAATTCCAAATCGAACAGCTCTAAACTGCTGAATTTTGCAATCTACTTAAAATAAAATCTTAATACAGGACATTTAAAGCCGCTTTCAGGTGGAATAGCTGGGAGAGTGCAGCTCCGGAGCCGGCTGTGGGTGTGTGCAAAGCGAAATTTAGGTGGAAGCGCTGAAGGCACTGTTCTGACACCTAAAAGGTCTGCAGCAGGGTGAGGTGCCGCGGAGCAAATGCCAGCTCCTGTCGCCTGTGGCCGAAGTCCTGCCTGCTTTAGGGTGCCTGGGGGAGTGCTTGGAAGTGGAGAATACACCTACCCAAGGAGGGTTGGGTAAGTACTCCTCAGGTCAGGGTTCTCTGTTTTCAGGTGGCCTCCCACCAGCCGCATTCGGGTATTTTAGGTGGCTTTACATTGGGGTATTCTGGCCACCTGAAACTGGCTTAAGGCATCTTGATAAAGTTGATACAGGACATGTCCTGTATATACGGGACACCTGGCAACCCTAGTTCAGGAAGGAACCTATTTTTCTGGATGGGGATTTGCAGTGTGACCCTTTCATTTTATCTGGTAATCAAATGTGGATCATCATGTACCCAGAGATGTGATGTTTAAATCTTCAGAGAAAACCTGCTAAATGTAGTCTTCATCCTGACTGTCTACACTAGGGATTTTCAAACTTTTTCTTTCCACTCACATACCACCTAAAGTAATCCCTATGTCATGCCATTGGTGCTCTGTGATCAGTAAGGGAAAAAAAGGTTGAGAACCACTGCTCTAGACCCAATTGTTACTGAAATATTTTGCTTGAGATAAATTCTCATTGGCCCATTTCCTTTAGAGTTATGAAATTGCACATAACAAGCCATTTAAGTACAATTAAAACAGTGGTTTTCAATCTTTTTCTTTCCATCCACATACCACCTTAAGTATTCCTTTACTAATCACACAGCACCTTATGGCATAAAGATTACTTAAGGTGGTATGTGAATGGAAAGAAAACGTTTGTAAACCACTGGTCTACACCTACGTAGTTTCATCGAGCAAACTGTGTGAAGATTCTAGGTATGCGAAGATCAAGTGTACATTGTTCCCTTTACATTTACAGTGTTATTCAGGCTGGAATTTTACAGTATTATTACATCCTGGTTGCATTTACAGATTTTCTATATGGAGCAGTTTTGTCATTCGTTTGACATCCTGGGATAAATCAAATTTCAAATGAATGAAAGGCTTCTACACCAGACTCAGCCCCTTGGAATCTGGTGGCAGAAAGATCCGAGAAGATAGATAGGCCTTCTCGATAAAACTTTATATCTCTCCTGATGCCAATTACAAACAGGCATTTGTGGAGGTGCATGATGTGGTCAGTAAACAAGAGAGTGCGCACCCCAACACACTAAAAATCTTAATCTGAGAACTTAACCAGGTCTATCTCAAGAAAACACTGCACCACTGCCACCAGCATGTAATCTCCACTCAACTCCAGCACAGAGCAGAAGATGCAGCGTGAAATGGACTGCTTCTTACTAGCCTGCGACAACTTCGGTCTCACTATCAGCGTCAAAAAGACCTAAGTTATGTACCAGCCTGCCCCAGGAAACCCATACCAGGAGCCGCACATCATGGTGAAGGGCCAGAACCTCCGGACAGTCGATAACTTCACCTACCTGGGCAGCATACTCTCTCACACAGTGAACATAGACACTGAGGTTAGCAACAGGATAGCCAAAGCCAGCACCGCCTTTGGAAGACTCCGTGAGAAACTCGGAGTGGAGTACAACTTTGGAGTACAATGTTAGTAAGTGTGAGGTTATCCACTTTGGCAAGAAAAATAAATAGATGAATATTATTTAAAGGGTGAAAAACTACAGCATGCTGTAGGGCAGAGGGACTTGGGAGTGCTTGTGCATGAATCACAAAAAGTTAGGTTGCAGGTGCAGCAGGTTATTAAGACAAATGGAATGTTGGCCTTCATCGCTAGAGGAATTGAATTCAGGAGTAGGGAGGTAATGTTGCAGCTGTATAAGGTACTGGTGGGACTGCACCTGGAGTACTGTGTCCAGTTCTGGTCTCCATATTTGAGGAAGGATATACTGGCTTTGGAGACGGTCCAGAGGAGGTTTACTAGGTTGATCCCTGGGATGAAGGGGTTGACTTATGATGAAAGATTAAATCGTCTAGGATTATATTCACTCGAGTTCAGAAGAATGAGAGGAAATCTTATAGAAACATATCGGATTATGAAGGGTATGGATAGGATAGATGTAGGAAGGTTTTTTGAGCTGGCCGGGGAAAGTAAAACGAGAGGACACAGTCTCAAGATTCGGGGGAGTAGATTTAGGACAGAGATGAGGAAAAATAGTTTTTCCCAGAGAATAGTGAATGTTTGGAATTCTCTAACCAGGGAAGTGGTTGAGGCTGTCTCATTAAACATATTTAAAATTCGGTTAGATAAATTTTTACATGGTAGAGGAATTAGGGGATATGGGGAGAAGGCAGGTAGGTGGAGTTAGGTCATAAATTAGATCAGCCATGATCATATTGAATGGCGGAGCAGGCTCGATGGGCCATTTTTTGCCTACTCCTGTTCCTACTTCCTATGTTCCTATCCTCCTTTACGCCTGCGATACCTGGACTGTCTACAGCAGACACACCAAACATCTCAACCACTTTCACCTGAGCTGTCTCCACAGACTCCTCCACATCAGGTGGCAGGACAAGGTCCCCGACATGGAAATCCTGGAACGAGCTGGGCTCTGCAGCGTCTACACCCTCCTGCTGAAAGGCCAAGCCAGTTGGGCTGGACATGTGGTCAGAATGCCAGACAGCCAATTGCCTAAGCAGCTGCTGTACGGAGAACTGTGTCAGGGCAAGCCCTCAGTCAGGGGGCAGAAGAAACATTATAAAGACTGCCTCAAAGCATCCCTCAAAGGCCTGGATGTCGACATCAACACTTGGGAGACCCTTGCCCTCGATCGTCCAGCTTGGGGCAGCAAGATCACCACAGGAGCCAAGCAGCTGAAGTCAGGTGCATCACGAGGTGCAACGAAAACGTGCTGTGCGCAAGGGCCGAGCAGCATCCATTACTATGACAGCACCCACTCACATGTGGGCGAGTCTTCAGGGCCAAGATTGGCCTCACCAGTCACCTCTGGAGCCACAACCACCAATCTCCAATTTGAGTTTGAAGTCATGGTTATCTTTGACTACGAAGGACAAACAACATAATCTGCAGTACCAGAGGTCCCAGCAAATTCGATCACCATTACACCAAGATAAAGGAGGCCTACCATTCTTTCCCAAGTCTTCATTTTGGCAAGATGGATTGTCTGGCTACAGACAGTGCCTAAAGAAAGGTTTCGGAGATCAGGACAACTGGAAGGCAGTCACAGGAGGCTGAAGAATGGTTGCAGGACTTCCTTGATTCAGCGGATTGGGCAGTGTTCAAGGACTTAGCTAGGATCTGAATAATTACACCAGGGCTGTCACAGACTTTATCAAAGCAGCTGTGGTCAAGTGTATCTTCACCAAATAGTTCAGGGTTTTCCCCAACCAGAAGCCCTGGATGAACAATGAAATCCAGAACCTGCTGAAAACAGACCACAGGTATTTGTCCAAAGATCCAGATCAATACAGAATGAGCAAGTATGACCTGTGGAGATCCATCTCCCAGGTCAAGTGGAGTTTCTGATCAAAAATGAAAACTACAAGGGATACAAGACTGCTTTGGAAGGGCCTAAATAACATAACCTGCTCCACTCCCTGATGAACTCAATACCTCAACAACAACTCCATCTACAAATTTGCTGATGATATCATAGTAGTGGGTTGTATATTTAAAAAAAAGATGCATGCTGACACATTGCAGAGGGAGATTGAAGACTTGGCCGAATGATGTATCAACAATAACCTTGCACTCAGTGTCACCAAAAGCAAGGAGCTGATTGTTGACTTTAGGAAGGGAAAGCCAGAGGTATACAATCCAGTGATAATTGAGGGATTAGAAGTAGAAAGAGTGAGCAAATTTAAGTTTTTAGGAGTCACTTTTTTGGAGGATCTTTCCTGGAACTAACACTCATTGATGTGCTTTCTTCGTGCTTCGGGAGTTTGCAGAGGTTTGAAACCCCTGGCAATTTCTACAGATGTGTGGTGGAAAGTGTGCTGACCATCTGTATCACAGTCTGGTATGGGGATACCAATACCCAAACATAGAGCCCTGCAAAAAAATTAGTGGACATAGCCCTGGACATCACAAGATAAACCTTGTCCCACTGTTGAGAACATCTCAAGGAATGCTGCTGTCGGAGACCAGCAGCAATCATCAAGGATCCACACCACTCAGCACACACTTTCTTCTCGTTGCTGCCATCAGGAAAGAGGTCTAGGTGCCAAAAGACTCACACCACCAGGTTCAGAAACAGCTGATACCCCTCCACTATCTGACTTCTCAACAACAAACTCAATCAGGGACTCATTGAAGGATTCCTACTTATGCACTTCATATGTTTTCTCCTCTGTATTGCCCAGTCATTTGTTTATTTGTTTGCAAGTATACGTTGTGTACTTTTTTTTTGCCCTACCAATAAGTGATAATTTTGCCTGGCTTGCAGGAAAAAGAATCTCAGGGATGTATGTGATGTCATGTACGTACTCCAACAATAAATGTGTAATCTAAGCATGTAGTCTGGAATGTGCCAGTCTGCAGCATTGCCCCTATTGACATCATGTACTGTGAGTGTCTTTCAGAGTTGTTGAGTTTTGCAGCACCATTTGATGTCTGTCTCTCAGTGCATCCTTCAGAACAGCTGGTAGATCAGAAAGTCCTCTTTTACGCAGCTGTTCATGATAAACTTCAATAAGTCACCTTTTATCTTTCTCCAAGCCTGTTTTGCAAATGCACAGTGAGTGTCTGTATCCTCCTTATTGCAGCTGCATTGAAGGTAATCCTTGTTTGGAGTGAGGTTATGATTTTATTGGAAGTATTTTACATGGCGGGTGTTTCTTACTGCAATCTAAGCGAATCTTGTTCGTGAGTTCTGTGGGAACACATTCTCCCACATGATTGTTCTATTCAACCCTGATCTTGTGAGGGATGGGCCTGGCTTTGTTGCCACAGAATGATTCATTAAATTGGACTATGACATACTACCCATAACTGCGGGGAATACTTTCGTCCACCTTTTGGCCAATACATGGTTTGCAAAGAATGTTTTCAAGGCCTGAGGGAAAAAGGAAACAGCTGAACCTGAATAGATGGTTCCTGAGGCAGACTTTCAAAGTTATTTAACAATCACCAGATCCTTCAAGCTCCAAGATCTTGCTTGGCGGCTGATGGTGAGATGGGCTTCCTCCCATCACCCCCCCCCCCCCCCCCCCCTGAGGCTATGTTGGGGAAGAAAATGTCATTCCCTCTTTTCCTGCAATCTTCTTTGAAAGAAGATCGGGAAGTGAAGGCAAGTGGAAGAAGGCTCTTTGAGGTTCAGCTGAGTTAACAAAATATTCTTGTCTCCACAAAATATTTTTGCAGGGATTAATACTAATATCAACTTTGTGCTTGGTCTGTGCAATCTGCTGGTCAATGCATGGCAGCTTCCATGACTGAATGTTGTTAATTTACCCTCTCCAAGATGCTGACCCACATACATAGGAAAGCACTGAAGCTTGGTACACAAAATTTATAGAGGGAAAGACCACATTTTTGGGCCCCCCTGCTATTGCACACAGAGGTGTAAAAGGTTTAACAGAACCTTTTATGCCACATAAAAGACATACAGAAAATGAGGATGCATGGAATTGCGGTGATGTATTAGCATGGATGGAGGATTGGTTAACCAATGGAAAACACAGAGTTGGGATACAGGAGTGTTTTTCTGGTTGGCAGTTGGTAGTGAGTGAAATGCTGCAGGGTTGGGGCCGGACCCACAACTGTTCATGGTATACATAAACAATCTGGAAGAAGGGACAGAGTATAATGTATCCAGGTTTCCTGATGATACTAAATTGAATGGAAAAGCAAATTGTGCAAAGGATAGAGACTCTGCAGAGAAATATAGAGAGGGTAAGTGAGTGGGAAAGGGTCTGACAGATGGAGTACAATTTTGGCAAATGTGAGGTTATCCACTTTGGAAGGAAAAATAAGGCATTTTCAGGTGGCCAATTGTTCCACTTGTAAAGCTGCATATTTTGGCTCTATGCAGCTGTTGGGAGACCCCGTGAATGTGCAGGAGACACCTGCAAGGTGAACTTTGTAACCCTCCTCCGAGAGGGATAATCGCCGCAGCACAGTGGCCTCCCCAGTCATCTGAATGCAGCCGCCTAAAAGTGGCTGCATTTGGGATGACTGTCAGCTGGCGAGCACCTGACAGCTCCTATCCCAGCTGCCCCTTCCCCAGCGCAGGACGTTGGGGCAGAGGCAGCTGGCTGGGCTGTCAGCGCGGGGACTGCAGGGCTGGAGCGGCCGGCGGGAGAGAAGGGGGCTGGGGCGGCCGGCGGGTGAGAAGGGGGCTGGGGTGGCCGGCTAGGGAGAAGGGGGCTGGGGCGGCCGGCGGGAGAGAAGGGAGCTGGGGCAGCCGGCGGGGGAGAAGGGGGCTGGGGTGGCCGGCGGGGGAGTACAGCGCATTGTGTCGGCTAGCCCCCTTCTCCCCCGCCGGCCGCCCCAGCCCCCTTCTCCCCCGCCGGCTGCCCCAGCCTCCAGCGATCAGTGTGGGGACATTCCACGAGGGATGTCCCCGTGCTGATAGCTCGCACTGGCTGTCCCACCTGACAGCCAACCATCCTAACTTGACAGCCCAAGGGACAGGAGTCGGAGTGCACTCAGATGCACATCCAGTGCAGGTGTCCCTTCAGGTGACCAGCGCTGTGCTTTTAGCGCTGGCACCTGAACAGCAGGTTAAAGGGCTGCTTCCTCTTCTTCAGGTGCATTCTTAGCGGAGAATACACCTGAAGAAGCCTATAGAATATCAGAATTATTTAACTGGCAAGCGATTGCAGCATGCTGACATGCAGAGGGACTTGGGAGTGCTTATGCATGAATCGCAAAAGTTTAGTTTGTAGTTGCAGTCATCTATCAAGGAGATAAATGAAATGTTGGCTTTTAATGCTAGAGTGATTGAATTCTGGAGCAGGATGGTAATGCTGCAAATGTTCAAAGTACTGGTGTGACCATATCTGGAGTAACACATGTAGGTGACACTTTCCAGCTTTTAATATTTCTCAATCTCAAAACATGCCATCATCCAAGAGAAGTAAGCTTTGATATTCCGACTTGTATCCTTTTCATTCAAATAAATCAAACTTCGTAATTGCAGCTGTAAATAGTTTTAATTTTACATTGATAAAAGTGAATAAATATTTTCAAAGCTTAGGACTTCATAACGATGCATATTGTAAATGATAATGATACTCAACTTCAAACAAATATAAACAACTTAAAATGATAATAAATTATTAATAATGAATAATAATGATAAGGATAATTTAAAGAAAAATTTATTGAGAGCTCATGTCTCTTCCATGGTCATTCCAAGAATGAAAAGAGAACGCCCGTTCCACTTGGATATTATGACCTGTGATGTCATAGTATCTATGGTAACTCTATAAAAACAATGAATCCTTAAAGAAAAAGTCATAAAACAACCATAAATCATAAACACAAGGTTTTAACCTCTACATTCCAGCCCATAATTATTATAATAGACAATAATGACTGATACATAATAATTACTATTACAGATAAAAAAGTAAATATGGTAAGTATCAAATTAAAAATCAAAACGTTCTGCTTCTTGTAAAAGATAGAGTTTAGTAATAGGTCAATTTATGTAACCAGTCTTGGTTTTAATCTACACTTGGCGAACAAAACTTTTTTGTCTGGAACTGTTTCCATGATTCTTCCCAACAACCAAGAATTTCTTGGAGCAGAATTATCAATGATAATTATAATGTCTTTAGGCGATTTTTGTCTTTCTTGCAATAATGAAAGATATTCCTTAGCCCATCTTTTTCAAAATAAATCTGCAATGAACTGTACTTGTCTCCATCTGTGTCTTGCATAAATATCTTCTTTCTGAAATTGACCTGGAGGCATTAAAGGTTTAGATTTAAGAAGTAAGAGATGATTCGGTGTAAGTGCCTCGATGTCATTCTTATTAGATGACTATTTAAAATAACTTCAATCTCACACAATACTCTCGAAGATTATCATCATTCAGCATTTGATTATTTAAAATAGTATTAAGAATTTTCTTGATTGATCTAATCATTCTTTCCTACACACTGCCATGATGTGATCCTGTAGGCACGTTAAATGTCCAATTAATTTCCTTTTGAAGTATGAATCATGAATTTGATGTTGATTCCAATTTTGAATTACTTTACATAACTCTAGTTGAGCTCCTGTAAAATTAGATCCATTATCAGAATGTAACTCCTTCACTGGACCACATCTGGTGTTAAAACATTGAAGAACATTTATATAAGAGTCTGTACCAAGTGATGATGCTACTTCAACATGAATTGCTCTCATAGTCAAACAAGTAAAAATAGCTCTATATTGGTTTTCAAATCTTCTTCCTCATTTTACTTGTAAATTACCAAAATAATCAACTCCCACGTTTGTAAATGGTGGTTCATCAGACGAAACTCTGCCTTGTGGTTAATCCGCCATTTGTTGTTGTCCGGGTTTAGCATTTGCATGTCGACAAATAATACATTTTGATATAATTCTTCTGATCAATGACGAAGCAGCAAGTATCCAATATTTCTGGCACAATCTGATAATACATGATTATAACCACCATGACCTGTTTCTTCATGTATATGTCGAATAATCAATTCAGAATTATGAAATTCTTCAGTTAAATGATTGGATGTTTTACTTCTTCTGGCATTATTGCTTTTTCCAATCTTCCTCCTACTCTCAATACATCATTTACCAGAATCTGATTTAACTTGTAAGCACAACTTGCCTTTGTAACATTCAAATTTCTCTTTAATTTTGATATCTCAGTATCAAACACTTTGCTCTGACAAAAACAAATTATCTCTAATTCAGCATTTTCCAATTCATCAACTGTCAGAAAACAGCTCCTTTGGGACTTCAAATTTTTTTTGTTGACAGGATGTAAAAACATAGCTTTTAAACTGAGAATCCACCCTACTGCCTTTTTTCAAATGAAACCACGAGGAATAATAGCAAATTAATTGAATATTCAATCTTCCTCATTAGATATTTGAATTGTATTCACATTAGTTTTTTGGATCCTCTACAGAAATTTCCTTTAACTCTTTTTGGATTTTGAGGCTAATCTTCTTGAGATTGAAAAAGAAATTGAGGACAGAACAGGTGTTGACTCTTAGAAACATTTGACCTTTTGATCCTCTTGAATCCATGTCAACTGGATTATCTACTGTTTTAACATATCTCCATTGATTAACATGTGAAACCTTCTCGATCTTGTTAATTCTGTTAGTCACAAAAGTATGAAACCTTATGATTTTGTTATTCATGTATTTAAGCATTGATGTTTCTTTGGCTTGGCTTCGCGGACGAAGATTTATGGAGGGGGTAAATGTCCACGTCAGCTGCAGGCTCGTTTGTGGCTGACAAGTCCGATGCGGGACAGGCAGACACGGTTGCAGCGGAAAATTGGTTGGTTGGGGTTGGGTGTTGGGTTTTTCCTCCTTTGGCTTTTGTCAGTGAGGTGGGCTCTGCGGTCTTCTTCAAAGGAGGTTGCTGCCCGCCAAACTGTGAGGCGCCAAGATGCACGGTTTGAGGCGATATCAGCCCACTGGCGGTGGTCAATGTGGCAGGCACCAAGAGATTTCTTTAGGCAGTCCTTGTACCTCTTCTTTGGTGCACCTCTGTCACGGTGGCCAGTGGAGAGCTCGCCATATAACACGATCTTGGGAAGGCGATGGTCCTCCATTCTGGAGACGTGACCCACCCAGCGCAGCTGGATCTTCAGCAGCGTGGATTCGATGCTGTCGACCTCTGCCATCTCGAGTACTTCGACGTTAGGGATGAAAGCGCTCCAATGAATGTTGAGGAAGGAGCGGAGACAACGCTGGTGGAAGCGTTCTAGGAGCCGTAGGTGATGCCGGTAGAGGACCCATGATTCGGAGCCGAACATTCCCACACTCCTAAGCATTGATGTACTTTCAGACCAAACCACAGAATCTGCTAACTCCATCTGTAATTCTTTTCTTAACACAGTGTCCATTTTGTTCGCCATAGTAGCGGCAGTCAATTCCATTTGAGGTATGGTGACTGGCTTTAATGGAGCCACTCTGGCTTTTCCCATTACAAATCCATTATGTATTCACTCTTGATTATTTAGCATTAGTAAATAACTGATAGTACCTTAACCATTTTTGCTTGCATCAGCAAAATGGTGTAATTGAGCAAAGATGATAATTCCAAAATCTGCTGGTTTAAAACATCTGTTGACTTCAACATTTTCTAACATTTTAAGACTTTCAATCCAATGTATCCAATCTTGAGCGATGGAATCTGATATAGCTTCATACCATCCAAATTTTCTTCTGCATAAATCTTGCAGAATTTTCTTGGCTATTAATGCTTCTGGTGCCAATATCTTCAAAGGATTATATATTGATCTTACAATCGAAAGAATATTTCTTCTCATTAAACGCCATTCTTTCAAAACAATTTTGAATTTGAAAACATCAGATTGAACACACCATTGCAGCCCCCAGAATTCTGTCAACAGGTAAAACGTCACAATCCAAGTTAAGATGTTTTATCTCCTTTGCTCTTTCTGCCTCAGGAATAACAGCCAACACATCTCGACTTGAAACCACTAGTAAGATAATCATCAACATAGAAATTATTTCTTTTTTTTTTTAATTTTTTTATTTTTCACACCATAAATCACAATAGCCATGATATACACTTTTTCTTTTCCACACATTTACAGTGACTTTTTCTCCCTCCCCCCTCCCTCCTCCCAAGCCACCCCCCCACCCCCCCCCCCCTCATCCATTTTAGGTATACAATCTAGGTTGCATTAATTCAGTTAGACAATGTTGTCATTCAACAAAAATACACCAGAAATTCTACTGAGTCCATTCTTTTCTTTTCTTCTCCTTCCATCAACTTAGGTAATGTTTGTTCCCGGTAGGTTTTCGCTATTGTATTTAATGTAAGGCTCCCATACTTGTTCGAATATTTCAATATTATTTCTTAAACTATATGTTATTTTTTCTAATGGAATACATTTATTCATTTCTATATACCATTGTTGTATTTTCAAATTATCTTCCATTTTCCAGGTTGACATAATACATTTTTTTGCTACGGCTAGGGCTATCTTGACAAATCTTTTTTGTGCATCTTCCAAGTCAATTCCAAATTCTTTATTTTTTATGTTACTTAGGAGAAAGATCTCTGGATTCTTTGGTATATTGTTTTCTGTTATTTTATTTAATATCTGATTGAGATCATCCCAAAATTTTTCTACTCTCTCACATGTCCAGATTGCATGAATTGTTGTTCCCCTTTCTTTTTTACATCGAAAACATCTATCAGATACTGTTGGGTCCCATTTATTTAACTTTTGCGGTGTAATGTATAGTCTGTGTAACCAATTATATTGTATCATACGCAGCCTCGTATTTATTGTATTTCTCATCGTTCCAGAGCATAACTTCTCCCATGTTTCCTTTTTTATCTTTATATTTAAATCTTGTTCCCATTTTTGTTTAGTTTTACCATTTGTTTCCTCATTCTCCTTTTCTTGCAGTTTAATATACATATTTTTTATAAATCTTTTGATTAACATTGTATCTGTAATCACATATTCAAGGTTACTTCCCTCTGGTAAACTCAAGTTGCTTCCTAATTTATCTTTCAAGTAGGATCTCAGTTGGTAATATGCCAGCGCTGTATCTCCAGTTATATTGTACTTATCTCTCATTTGTTCAAAGGATAAGAATCTACTTCCTGAAAAACAATTTTCTATTCTTTTAATCCCTTTTTTTTCCCATTTTCTAAAGGCAAGGTTGTCTATTGTAAAAGGGAGTAGCTTATTTTGCGTCAATATTAGTTTTGGTATTTGGTAATTTATTTTATTTCTTTCTACATGAATCTTCTTCCATATATTGAGGAGATGGTGTAATACTGGAGAAGTTCTATGTTGTACCAATTTTTCGTCCCATTTATATAATATGTGTTCCGGTATCTTTTCCCCTATTTTATCTAATTCTAGTCTCGTCCAGTCTGGTTTTTCCCTTGTTTGATAAAAATCTGATAGGTACCTTAATTGTGCGGCTCTATAATAATTTTTGAAGTTTGGCAATTGTAAGCCTCCTTGTTTATACCATTCTGTTAATTTATCTAGTGCTATCCTCGGTTTCCCCCCTCTCCATAAAAATCTCCTTATTATTTTCTTTAACTCTTTGAAGAATTTTTCTGTCAGTTGTATTGGCAATGCCTGAAATAAGTATAGTATCCTTGGAAAAATGTTCATTTTAATACAGTTTATCCTTCCTATCAGTGTTAGTGGTAGCTCTTTCCAATGCTCTAAATCGTCCTGTAATTTTTTCATTAGTGGATTGTAATTGAGTTTATATAATTGGCCTAGATTTTTGTTTATTTGCACACCTAGGTATCTTATTGCCTGCGTTTGCCATCTGAATGGGGATTCCTCCTTAAATTTTGAGAAATCCGCGTTATTCATAGGCATTGCTTCACTTTTATTTACGTTTATCTTGTATCCCGACACTTCTCCATATTCCTTCAATTTCTTATATAGTTCTTTTATTGATAGTTCTGGTTCTGTTAAGTACACTATCACATCATCCGCAAACAGACTGATTTTATATTCCCTGTCTTTTATTTTTATTCCTTTTATATTATTATCTCTTCTTATCGATTCTGCTAGTGGTTCTATAGCTAGCGCAAACAATAATGGTGATAGTGGGCATCCCTGCCGCGTTGACCTGCTTAAGTTAAATTGCTTTGATACATGTCCATTTACTGTCACTTTCGCTAACGGTCCCTTATATAATGCTTTAATCCAATTAATATACTTCTCCGGTAAACTGAATTTTTGCAATACTTTGAACAAGTAATTCCATTCTACTCTGTCGAAGGCCTTCTCTGCGTCTAAAGAAACTGCTACTGCCGGTGCTTTATTTCCTTCTACTGCATGAATTAAGTTAATAAATTTACAAATATTGTCTGTTGTGCGTCTTTTTTTGATAAATCCAGTTTGGTCTAAATTTACCATTTTCGGTACCTGTTCTGCTAATCTGTTCGCTACTAGTTTAGCTATTATCTTATAATCTGTGTTTAGCAGAGATATTGGTCTATATGACGCTGGTGAGAGTGGATCTTTCCCTTGTTTTAGTATCACTGTAATTATTGCTGTTTTACATGAATCTGGTAAGTTTTGTGTCTCATCAATCTGGTTGATTACATCCAGGAGGGGCGGTATTATTAGGTCTTTAAATGTTTTGTAGAATTCTATTGGGAGTCCATCCTCTCCTGGTGTCTTATTATTTGGTAAATTTTTTATTATCTCTTGTATTTCTACTGTTCCAAATGGTTCTGTTAATTTATTTTGTTCCTCTATTTGTAGTTTTGGTAGTTCAATTTTAGTCAAAAATTCATCTATTTTCCCTTCTTTCCCTTCGTTTTCGGTTCGGTATAATTGTTCATAGAATTCTCTGAAGTTTTCCTTAATTTCTTTTGGATTATATGTAATTTGTTTGTCTTTTTTCCTTGTTGCCAATACCATTTTCTTAGTTTGCTCTGTCTTAAGCTGCCATGCTAAGATTTTGTGTGTTTTTTCACCTAGTTCATAATATTTCTGTTTTGTCTTCATTATATTCTTCTCCACCTTATATGTTTGTAATGTTTCATATTTTATTTTTTTATCCGCCAATTCTCTTCTTTTGGTTGTATCTTCCTTTATTGCTAATTTTTTTTCTATGTTTATTATTTCCCTTTCCAACTGCTCTGTTTCCTGGTTATAGTCCTTCTTCATCTTGGTTGCATAACTTATTATTTGCCCTCTAATGAATGCTTTCATTGCGTCCCATAGTATAAACTTATCTTCCACTGATTCCGTATTTACTTCAAAGTACATTTTTAATTGTTTTTCAATAAATTCTCTAAAATCCTGTCTTTTAAGTAGCATGGGGTTTAATCTCCATCTATACATTCTTGGAGGGATGTCCTCTAGCTCTATTGCCAATAACAGGGGTGAGTGGTCCGATAATAGTCTAGCTTTATATTCCGTTTTCCTAACTCTCCCTTGAATGTGGGCTGATAACAGGAATAGGTCTATCCTTGAGTATGTTTTATGTCTAGTCGAGTAGTATGAGTATTCCTTTTTTTTTGGGTTTTGTTTCCTCCATATGTCCACAAGTTTCATTTCTTGCATTGATTTAATTATAAATTTGGTTACTTTGTTCTTCCTGTTAATTTTTTTCCCCGTTTTATCCATATTTGGATCCAAATTCAGATTGAAATCCCCTCCTATTAGTATGTTCCCTTGCGTATTAGCTACCTTCAAAAAGATATCTTGCATAAACTTTTGATCTTCTTCGTTAGGTGAATATATATTAAGTAGATTCCAAAGCTCTGAATATATCTGACATTTTATCATAACATATCTCCCTGCTGGATCTATTATTTCCTCTTCTATTTTAAATGGCACATTTTTGCTAATTAATATAGCCACTCCTCTTGCTTTTGAATTATACGATGCTGCTGTTACATGTCCTACCCAATCTCTCTTTAATTTCTTGTGCTCCAATTCAGTTAAGTGTGTTTCTTGGACAAATGCTATATCTATTTTTTCCTTTTTCAGTAAATTTAGTAGTTTCTTCCTTTTAATTTGGTTATGTATTCCATTAATATTTAGAGTCATATAGTTCAGCGTAGCCATTTTATATTTTGTTTATCTTCTCTTTCCGTTTTTCCATCATTACCTTTCCTCCTTTTCCATTTCTGTTTTCTTATTTTCAACTCTTTACCAGACAACATTCCTACAACATCCAACATTTTCCTTATTCTCCTATTTCTATCTTCTTTATCCCCAGTCTCCCCTTCCCCTCCTGAGTTGCCCTTTATCCCTTGTCGGACAACCACATCTCCCCTCTCCATTTGGATTTGCGAATCCACTCGCAAGCGTCAACTGATTTTGCAGTGACCGCTCTTTTCCCCCACCCAGCCCCCCCCAGAAAAGATTTCGCTTTTTATATGTCACAAAGGTCACTCTTTTAATTCCCTCCTTATTCTCTCTATTCCATTACCTTCTCTTATTAATTCTTGTCTATACTCTCTATGTTTTCCTCTAATTACAGATACTTTCACATATGCCCATTGTCTCTATTCACTCTTATACCTCTTTACCCGCATACATATCAATCGTGGTCATTTTTACCCTCCTTACCCTTCTTCATCCCTCAGTCTATTTTTGTCTTTACCCACATACATATCAATCGTGATAATTTTTGCTCTCATTACCCGTCTTCATCCCTCAGTCTATTTTTGTAATTGTTCTGCAAATTTTCGTGCTTCTTCTGGATCCGAGAATAGTCTGTTTTGTTGTCCTGGAATAAATATTTTCAATACCGCAGGATGCTTCAGTGTAAATTTATATCCTTTCTTCCATAAAATCGCTTTTGCTGTATTGAACTCTTTTCTCTTCTTTAGGAGTTCAAAGCTTATATCTGGATAAATGAAGATTTTTTGCCCTTTATACTCCAGTGGTTTGTTGCCCTCTCTTACTTTTTCCATTGTCTTCTCCAGTACCTTTTCTCTTGTAGTATATCTTAGGAATTTTACTACAATAGATCTTGGTTTTTGTTGTGGTTGTGGTTTAGGGGCCAATGCTCTATGTGCCCTTTCTATTTCCATTTCTTGCTGTAGTTCTGGACATCCTAGGGCCTTAGGGATCCATTCTTTTATAAACTCCCTCATATTCTTGCCTTCTTCATCTTCCTTAAGGCCCACTATCTTTATGTTATTTCTTCTGTTATAATTTTCCATTATATCTATTTTTTTCTGTATAGATTTATTCAGAATAAAGTTAGATAGATTTCTACATAGTAAGGGAATTAAGGGATATCAAGGAAAAGGCAGGTAGGTGAAGATGAGCCTATCATCAGATCAGCCATGATCCCATTGAATGGCAGAGCAAGCTCAATGGGCTGGATGGCCTACTCCTGCTCCTATTTCTTATGTTCTACAAAATAAAAGTCTTTCATACCTATTGCTCATCAAATGTACGTGAAAGAAAAAAAATGACATGCTCATATGATGTAGATATTTAAGCAAAGAAAATGGGTATTTGCCTATCTATGTATATTTATTATTATATATTTGCAGATTTTAGTCGTAGAGTTCTACAGCAAGTCCCACTTGTCTACCTCAGTTAGCCTTATTTGCCTGCATTTGGTCCATATCCCTTCAAACCACTCCTTTCTGTGTACCTGTCTAATTGTACTTGCCTTTGCCACTTTCTCTGGCAGATCATTCCATATACCTATCATCCTTTGTATGAAATGGTTGCTGCTCAGTTTCCTTTTAATAACTTTTCATTTTAAATCTATGTCCCCCTAGTTTTAGAGTACCCTGCCTTGGGGGGTGGGGGGGGGGGGGGGAAACTATGGCTATTTGCCTATCTATTCACTTCATGATTTTGTCTATAAGGTTACCCTGTAGCCACTTGTGCTGCAGTTAGAAATATTCCAGCCTCCCCTTAAAAATCAAGCCCTGTGATGCTGGTAATATCCTCATGAATCTTCATTACATCCTTTCCACCAAGATGATGTCCAAATATGGTCTCACCAATGTCTTGTTCAGTGGTGCACAATATTCCCATTCTTAGTCTGTACCATTGTCTTTACCAATGAAGGCAAGTGGGTCAAAATTATGGTCTCACCAATGTCTTGTTCAGTGTTGCACAATATTCCCATTCTTAGTCTATACCATTGTCTTTACCAATGAAGGCAAGTGGGTCAAAATTATGGTCTCACCAATGTCTTGTTCAGTGGTGCACAATATTCCCATTCTTAGTCTGTACCATTGTCTTTACCAATGAAGGCAAGTGGGTCAAAATTATGGTCTCACCAATGTCTTGTTCAGTTGTGCACAATATTCCCATTCTTAGTCTGTACCATTGTCTTTACCAATGAAGGCAAGTGGGTCAAAATGCTTTCACCACCCTTCTGCCTTCATTGCCACTTTCAGGGAACTCTGTACCTGTAGCCTTTGGTTTATCTGTTCTCTAACATTACAGGTCCCTGCCATTTCCTGCCCTGGTTTGACTTACCAAAATGCACCACCTTTCCATTTAAATGAGTTAAATTCCATTTGCCATTGCTTACTTTCCAAGTTAAATTTAAAAATAAAGTTTAAGGAAAAAAAAACACAAGGATGGTTACTTGATCCTTCAGCCACATTTTTCACTGCAAATGTGTGTGGATGTATTTGATTTGCATTCTCACCATATTTGTTCTTTCTGAATGCATTGCAAACATAAACAATAAAATGTCAAAATAACAGCAGAATGTCAGAAAGGAAAAGCAGAGAGACAATCCAAGGGAAACAGTAGAATTCCACAATGTATTTAGAAAGATATTTGGGTATTAAAATCTCCAATTTATAATTCAGAATTGGTTAAATAACATAAAATGTGAAAGTAAACCTAAAGAAAGTCTGAAATAAAAATGATAAAAGCAATCCAATTCAGAAATGACAGCAGCATTTTCAAGATTTGGAGTAATAGTGGAGCAAAGGCAAGTGCAGTCAGGCAAGATTACATCTGTGAAAATTGGCAGAGAGGAGCGGGCCGAGCGGGCACACAGCGCGACAATGCGAACCGTCTGTATTATGGTTCTGCTCGCCTGCAGAACCGCGCCAGTGACAGTTTGCGTTGCCGCGCTGTGCGCCCACTACATGGCCGCTACAGCAACCCCCCCCCCAGAATTGTTGCCAGAAATTAAAACACAAGTTGTGTGTGCCTGAGGAGGACACCCAGGCCATCTGGGCTGGGGGCATTGAATGGATGCAGTTGAAACTAAACAGCTGCGAATGTCCAAAGTAAACACAACTCTGTCCCTCTTAATCACATAGAAAGGGCCCTCATATGTTCTGCTGGGAGTTCATATGGCTCCAAAGGAAGGTTTGTCTGCATCATCCGCAGAGATGTTTTATGGGACAGTACTTACAGTTCCAGGGGACATTCATTTCACAACCAACTCTGACCTGGATGTCCTTCAGCAACTTCGACATGGAATCACTAGCAGGAAACCTGTTCCTACCAGCTGGCATGGAACCTCTAAACAACATGTACCCCCACAGCTCCTCAACACTGATTCTGTTTTTGTACGCAGACGGGTCCCAAGAGCTCAGTTACAAAGACCATATGAGGGCCCTTTCCGCGTGATTAAGAGGGACGGAGTTGTGTTTACTTTGGACATTGGGGGACATTCGCAGCTGTTTAGTTTAGACACACTCGAGCCTGCCCATATGGATCCCACTGCACCCATTCAATACCCCCAGCCCAGATGGCGTGGCCGTCCTCCTAAGGCACACGCAACTAGTGTTATAATTTCCGGCGACAATTCTGGGGGAAGGGGGGTGGTGATGTAGCAGCCGTGTAGTGGGCCGAGCGGGGGCATAGCGTGGCAATGCGAACTGTCGCCGGCGCAATTCTGCGGGTGTGTAGAACCATAATACAGGCTCTGCATTTGATGTAGCGGCTGTGTAGCGGGACGAGCAGGTGCACAGCATGGCAATGCGAACAGTCGCCGGCACGATTTTGCGGGCATGCGGAACCCTAATACGGATGTCTGCCTACTCACCTAATGGACCGCACGTGACGTAAACTGAGTACCGAGCAACGGCACATTGAGCTATTGAGTCTTCTGCCAGAAGGTGCGGGACATTTATGAGGCTAGATTTAAACCTGCTGGTCCCATGGATCTCATAGTGACGTCCCACCTTGTCCCGTGGAACCCGGGATACATAGTATATAAAAGAAGCCTGTAAATCCTGAATAAATCAGTCTTGAGTTGATTACTCTGGCATGTATTTGTATTTCTTTAGTCGCTCTACCGTAGTAGCCGCTACAAGATATTGTAAAGGAGACGATGTAGGGATGAATCCGGTCTTGTATATCAAAAAGGGTAATGTGTGAACAATGTGCATTTGCTTTAGCTGAGAAAATGGAATCCACCTGATTGTGAAATCAGTTGAGCAAGGATACAGAGTTTGCAATTGAGGCCTTGTAAAGATGAAAGAAAAAAATGATAGAGATGTGAAGCTGATGGAAGATTATTATATACTTCCAGATGCTTGTCACCTTCAGGCAATACATGGTGAGCATTGGGCTAAGAAGGATAAATCTTTGGAAGACTGGTTGACAGTACAGGACTGGCCAAAGAAACAATAGATTGGATGCATCCTGAGAGGAATTAAGTGAGGTTGATCAAATGGAACAGGACAATCAAGCAACATTGTGCAATAAGCCACATCACAAATAGTAGAAAGGTTGAAGAAGGTAAACACACTGTGGTTACAAAGTGAGGTGATCATTATCACTTTAATAAAGCCATTTCAATATTATGGCATGATGAGAAAGATGATTGACAAATTCAAATATTGAGTTGCTGAGAAGGGTGAGATTCATTTAGGGGACACAAGATGCACAAGGAAGTGCATCTGTACAGATACAGTACAACACCGATTATCCAAAATCGGTTTCTCCAAAACCTTCATTTATCTGAAATTTTTTTCTGGCCGCACTGACTGGGGACATTGAGCTCCTAGCGGCAGCAGGGACTTCGGTGGGGAGGTGTTGGTGATCGGCAATGGCCAGCATTTATTTTGGTGAGAATTAAACATTATTTTAATGCTTAAAAACCCTTCCCTTGTTGTTTGTTGTTGTTTAAACACTACTACAAGTGATTTGCTGTTGCAATTAAGATGTTTTTTAAAAATAACCAGTTCTCTTGGGGGGGGAAAAAAAACGTTTATCTGAAAAAGACCTGGTCCCGACCATTTCAGATAATTGGAGTTGTACATTTTTTACTCAACAAGTGGTCTAAACATCTCCAGTTGTTTCTCATTCAATCAATTACTGGTAGTATTATTTTATTTTCTTTTGTCTTTAGGCCCCAGCATATCATCTGATTCTGGAAGGAATTCTCATTTTGTGGATAGTGAGACTACTTTTCTCCAAAACCTACAAACTTCAGGAACGTTCTGTCCTTACAGAAAAGGTAATCAGGCACAGTTTTTTTTAATTATTTTTTCATTAATGCAATGACTTACATTTGTTCTACATTTCTCCTTCCTTAAAAGGAAAAAGAAGAGCTTATTGAGGAATGGCAGCCAGAACCACTTGTCCCACCAGTGTCAAAAGACCACCCTGCCCTCAACAATAACATTGTCTCAGGGTATGTAACTCCTAATTGATCTGGATCAATGAAAACTACATTTTACTAAATATGTATTTGTACAAGGACTGCCTAAAGAAATCTCTTGGTGCCTGCCACATTGACCACCGCCAGTGGGCTGATCTCGCCTCCAACCGTGCATCTTGGCGCCTCACAGTTCGGAGGGCAGCAACCTCCTTTGAAGAAGACCGCAGAGCCCATCTCACTGACAAAAGACAAAGGAGGAAAAACCCAACCCCAACCCACCAATTTTCCCTTGCAACCGCTGCAACCGTGTCTGCCTGTACCGCATCGGACTTGTCAGCCACAAACGAGCCTGCAGCTGACGTGGACATTACCCCTCCATTAATCTTCGTCCGCGAAGCCAAGCCAAAGAAAGAAAGAAGATTTGTTTTCTATCTTAAATCTTAACAATTTACTTACTAAAGGGTATGCTCTGCAGAGCTAAATAAGCTGGAGAAGTCCTAAGCATAAACCTTATCTCTACAATGTTAGTTGATCCATGTCAAAATCATATTAAAACCAGCTTCAACATCCTGAACTCAATTAATATACTTAGTGAACTGGAATGACCTCTAACTTTTTTTCCCCAAATTTGCATCAAAGATTGAAGCAGAGGAGAAATTCTTGCACTTAACAGAGCAGGGCCAAATCTTTAAGTTATTGCCTTCAGGAAATGGCAAAGGAAGAGAATTGGAACAATAAACATGAAAATACACCATCATCTTTTACTTGTGTTAATGAGTTTGATAGAAACAGTAACATTTATTTGTAATGAAAAAATTTTGCTGTTTTCTACTCACTTGTTTGCAAAGCTGATTTTGATTGGTTTTTCATTTTAAATGTCTTTGAGTTAAAAATGTTTCAAAGAAACCTAAACTCTTCTTTACATCCTTTATTACTTAAAGGTTATATATTTTTCTTGTTTGGGCTTTTATGAAATTTCTATAATACTTTCTAATTTTAGCTTTTATTACTTTCAGCCCTCCAACTCACAACATAGTGGTTAATGGTAAAAAGTGTATAAACTTTGCATCCTTTAATTTTCTTGGATTGTTAGACAATAAAAAAGTCAAGGTGAGTTTTTTCTATGTTTATCTAAGAAAGAAATATGCTTCTGCATTAAGCGTATGTCATAAAAAGTTGAAGTGGTAATAACAATGACATTGTCATAAAATTAGTGAATTGGATATTTCTTAATGGGGTTGTGTAATTTTAGGAACAATAAAAGCTCAAAAATAGTGGTTGTACTGTGTACATTTTCGTTTACAGTTTTCTGGTAAATATATGCTTTAGCTTGAGGTGCATCATAATTTGAATTTGGAAGTAAAATGTAATTTAATTCAATGCTTTCTAAAATTATTTTTAAATGCATAGAATGCAGCATTAGCTTCCTTGAAAAAATATGGTGTTGGTACCTGTGGACCTAGAGGGTTTTATGGAACATTTGGTAAGTTAAAACTTTTTAAAGCAAATCGAGTTGCCATTTTGAACATACTTATCTTTATCTTTTGCAAATTTGTTTTAGAATTACTTTAGAATAAAACATTTTTTACCCCCAAATTACTTCATAATTGGAGAAAATCTTAAATAATCTGGTGATGTCAGTCCTTTGAGGTTAATCTGAGTTTGTACAGGATCAACCATCATTGAGAGTGTAGTAACATATTAGGTTGACTCCAATCCACAATTGACCTTTATTTTCAGGTCCAATTAACTACCTTTAAATTTCTTATTTTAATGTTTTCTCCCCAAATCCTTGCAGGTCTTCAAATCAAAAGATGGTTTCATCATTGAATTATGCAAATCATTATCACATGTAATTTTCTGATTTTATCCAGAACATGTTTTAGAAACTTTGATTGTCAGATGAATGAAACAAAAGTCTGAATTGCCTCGAAAACTAACATTAGTTATGGAGGTCATGTACTTGTTAAGTTGCAAACCCATTATTAATCCAGAGATACAAGTAGAAATATCACCTCATAATTTGTTGAACTTCAATTCCATTTATAAACTAGAAATTTTTAAACCTATCATTCACTCATTTTTGCAGAGTATGAAATCTCTTGTCCTTGTCCAGCCTAGCTAGATATATTTCTGGACCCACCCATGTAATAATTTACATCAAGATGGCAGCTGAACTGGTCTAGCTAACCACTCAAACAAGGGTAGTTGTTCTCCCCCAAAGTAACCCATACATTTGGTCTCAACATTTTTTATTTTTCCCTGATAACTGCCAGACATTGGCCTAATCATCATTTCTGCTTCAATTATTCCTTGAAATGTCAACTCATAATCTCCAGGGATAAATTTTGCTTTGCTATGTTGACTGTAATCATTCAGGAATGATGGTGCAACGTACAAGTCAACTGCTGGTGGTCTAAGCCCAAAGAGAAACATTATTATTATTGTACAGATTTAGTCCATCTTCTCCAAGGTGTTTTCCAATGACTTGCAAATCAAATTCATATTATTTCAATGTGTTGTGAATAAGTCACATTTTGACTTTTAAGCATATGCTTATCAGAATTTTATTCATTCCCTTTCGTTAGATGTTCATTTAGAATTGGAAGACAGAATTGCCAAGTTTATGAGAACAGAAGAAGCTATTATTTATTCATATGGATTTGCCACAATAGCCAGTGCCATTCCAGCATATTCAAAGAGAGGAGATCTTGTATTTGTGTAAGTCTTTTCCTACTTAATTCAAATCATTTGTATGCCTTTAAGTAAATGAGCTTCTTCCCCAACAGTTAGAGAAACAAAACAATAGTTGATACAGCTTTAAAAACTACAATTTTATGTAGACCTTTGGCAGTGAGACTTAAGGTCAGGATATCAAATTACATTCCCGTCAACAAATCTCAACACTAGTTCCTCCCATAACTCATCAGTGCTGTACTCTGAAGTCCTGGCAAATTTCTGTACAGCCCTTCAGGTCATTGTGCAGAATTTTATGATACAGATAAATGAAGTGAGCAACATACTTTGTTTAATAACATATAAAGTGGACAATAATTACATTTGTTTCAATTGTGAGGATAACTAAAACAAGTCTGTTTTCCCTGAGTGAAGAAGGTCAGAAGGGACATGTTTGAAGTGTATATGATTATGAGGTATTTTGATGTGACAGACTGTAGGAAATTCTTCACCATACAAGTCAGCCTGAAGAAAACTGAGGTCCTCCATCAGCCAGCTCCCCACCATGATTACCAGCCCCCCCACATCTCCATCGGGCACACAAAACTCAAAACGGTCAACCAGTTTACCTATCTTGGCTGCACCATTTCATCGGATGCAAGGATTGACAACAAAATAGACAACAGACTCGCCAAGGCAAATAGCGCCTTTGGAAGACTACACAAAAGAGTCTGGAAAAACAACCAACTGAAAAACCTCACAAAGATAAGCGTATACAGAGCCGTTGTCATACCCACACTCCTGTTCGGCTCCGAATCATGGGTCCTCTACCGGCACCACCTACGGCTCCTAGAACGCTTCCACCAGCGTTGTCTCCGCTCCATCCTCAACATCCATTGGAGCGCTTACATCCCTAACGTCGAAGTACTCGAGATGGCAGAGGTCGACAGCATCGAGTCCACGCTGCTGAAGATCCAGCTGCGCTGGATGGGTCACGTCTCCAGAATGGAGGACCATCGCCTTCCCAAGATCGTGTTATATGGCGAGCTCTCCACTGGCCACCGTGACAGAGGTGCACCAAAGAAAAGGTACAAGGACTGCCTAAAGAAATCTCTTGGTGCCTGTCACATTGACCACCGCCAGTGGGTTGATATCGCCTCAAACCGTGCATCTTGGCACCTCACAGTTTGGCGGGCAGCAACCTCCTTTGAAGAAGACCGCAGAGCCTACCTCACTGACAAAAGGCAAAGGAGGAAAAACCCAACACCCAACCCCAACCCACCAATTTTCCCCTGCAACCGCTGCAATCGTGTCTGCCTGTCCCGCATCGGACTTGTCAGCCACAAACGAGCCTGCAGCTGACGTGGACTTTTTACCCCCTCCATAAATCTTCGTCTGCGAAGCCAAGCCAAAGAAAAGAATAGGTAGAAGCAATAGATTTAGTGTAAGAGGTAATAAATCTAGAAGGGATCTGAAAAGGATCATTTTCATCCAGAAAGTGGTGGAAGCAGAGTCAATTGAAGCAGGTTGGTCTCTATTGGTTGGTGCTGACATGGTGGGCGAAAAGGTTTGTTTCCTTGCTGCATGAGTCTACTTACATAGATGAAAAGATGCTCTCTCTTTGGAGAGTGTAGAGGAGATTTACCAAGATATTACCTGGGATGGAGTGATGAGAAGAGTCTGGATAAGCTGGGTTTGATTTCCTTGGAACAGAGAATGCTGTGGGGAGACCTGACTGAGGTGCACAAAATTATAAGAAAGTTGATAATGAAACTTCTTTTCCATAGGAAAGAGGGCATAGGTTTAAGATGAGGAGATTTGTGGAGGTTTTTTTTCCAGCCAGGGAATGGGTAACTGAGCTGCAGTTGAGTTATAGACGGAAATTTTATAGATGAAAAAAGAACTTCATTTTAAATGAAGAAAGAATTATCCTTGTTTAACACATGCTTGAATAAGACTTTTTTTTTAAGATACTACCAGAATTTATTTGAAAAATATTTTTCTAATTTAAAAAAAAATGCTTTTTACTTTATTGCAAAGAATAAATTTTTACACTAAAATAGCTTGGTAAAACAAGCTTTTTCTTAATTGGGAGGAAAACACAGCAGATTCTGGAAATCTGAAATTTAAACAGAGCATTAAATACTGAAAATGGAGGTTACACCGCATGTAGGAAGGGAGAAAAGAAGTTAAAGTTTAACTTTCACATGCTAACTGTTTCCGTCCACAAATTCTACCTTTTGGTTATTTTCAGCATTTATTGTTTTTGTATGCTCCTAATTAATTTTCCTTTCTAATCTCAAATATTGTGCCTGGATAGATGGTAACCTATTTGGAGATCACAATATAGAACAGGCCTTATTCCAAACCTAGTCAGGCACCACTCCCCAATTCTTTGTCCACCAAGGATGAGTGCTTTCGTGCTGCCTCCTACACTCACCAGGTGAAGCTAGTCAATTTTATAACTTCCATCCTGTTCTCAACATCACAGACTATTTCCGACACCTCTCTCCCTTTTTTAGATCTCTCTATCCATCTCAGGAAACGTACTATTTATTCACTGACATTTGCTATAAACTCACTGACTCTACAAACTCTCTGAAAATACACCTATTCCACCCCATCTGTTAGAAAGACGCTATCCTTTACTCTTTCTCACGCTCCACATCTGTTTTTGAGGTGGGCATTTCCATTCCAAGACATGGCTCTTTTTCTGGAAATGTAGCTGTTGTTGATGGAGCTCTCACCCACATTTCCATTACCCTAACAGCCTCTATATTCAGCATATCATTCTTCAACAATTCCACCAGCTACCCCCCCCCCCCAACCCCTTTCAGCTGTCTATAGGGACCACTCCCTCTGTAACTTCCTCACATACTTATCTCTCCCCACTCACACTTCCCTGTATCCAGGTACTTTCTCCTGCATCCATAGGAGATGGAATACCTATCCCTATACCTTCTCCTCATCACCATCTAGGAACCATGATAGCCCTTCCAGGTGAGCCATTATTCATATGTACCTCCTATAATTTCATCTCTTGTATTCAGAGGTCTTGCTATGGCCTCCTATAACAGAAAGGAGAAGTGAAAAATAAACAGATGCTTTACTGAGGACCTATGCTCTGTCTGCAGTGACATCTTGAGCTTCTGGTTGCAAGTCATTGGAAAATCCCCTTCCCATTCCCAAACCAACCTGTCTGTCCTGTGCCTCAATTGCCATGAGGAATCAAAATGCAATTTAAAGGAATAGCACCTCATGTTTTGCTTGTGGGAAGGTAGTCCACAACCCAAGATATGAACAGTGAATTCTCCAATTTCAAGTAACCCTTGCCACTGTCTGGCCATTTTTATTTCCTTCTGAACCACCTGGATCCTTTCATGGACCCTATTCTTTCCTTTCCCTTCCCCCACCTCCCAGTTCCATCTGATATATCATACATTGGTTCCATCTTACTTTCTGTTCCCATTTGCCCCACCGACCCCTTCCCTTTCAGGTTCACTCATCACCTTCCTTATCAAATTCCATCATCTGCAGCCCTTTCTTGTCTCCCATTTAGTACCAACCAGTCTTTCTCTACCTCCTTCCTTTCCTACCCACGTGGTTCCATCTACCCATCAATCCTTCCTCACCCACCTGTTGCTTAACAGCTCCTGCCTCACCCCCCCTTTCAAACCTCCATTTATACTGGACATCTCCCCTGTACACTCTCAGTCTCAGCTCAAAATGTTGACGATCCCTTTGCCTCCACAGATGCTGAACAACCCACCAAGTTCCTTTCACAGACCATTTTTCACTATATATTTTTGTAGTTTTATTTTGGTGATAAGGAATGGCCCATTCAGCAAGTCTGATTAAATCCTGAAAAGAAACTGTCCTGAATTTTGAAGCTGGAATAATAACAGGAACACTAATCAAAGACAAATAATTAATTATTAATCCATTGTATGCAAGGGACTTGTTATTTTATTGAAGACTTCATCAGCAATAATTGTTTCTAGATTATATATTGCTAATATCATCTGTTGTGGGACATGAATAAACATTAAAAGTTTAATCTGAGATACTTCTCCAGTGCCTGAGATGGTTATTGTGAGAGTTAAAACAGTGTAGATTTAACAGATATCAACCAAGTTGGCAATAAAGAAACCAAACTGTTTGTAATTTGCTAAGGATATAAATTTGACAGGAAAAATCATGAAAGCATACAGTTATATTGGTTGAAATGCTTGTAATGAAGCATCTTGGGTTGTGTGCACCTTTGATGTTTTTAATTTGTTTTACAGGGATGAAGCTGCATGCTTTGCTATTCAAAAAGGTTTGCAAGCTTCACGGAGCAACTTAAAATATTTTAAACATAATGATATGGATGACCTGGAGCGACTGCTGAAAGAACAAGAACTTGAGGATCAGAAGGCAAGATATTTTTAAGAAATCGGGAATGATATAAAACCATCTTGTTTCAAATGTTCTCTATCTTTTGCTGAAGGTATTTTAAAAATCAAATTTGTATTTTTTTTAAGAATCCTCGTAAAGCTCGAGTAACCAGGCGATTTCTTGTAGTTGAAGGATTGTACATGAACACTGGATATATTTGTCCTCTTCCAGAACTGGTAAGTGAAAGGTGTGAAGGGTAAATAAAAGAAGGCCTTGTGAGCAAGAAGTAGCCACATCAGCATTGCAACAGAACCTGTACTTTTCAATTACCTTAGTGTCTTCAATCCTCTGCCTCAGTGGTTCCCAACCTTTTACTTTCCACTCACATACCACTTTAAGTATTCCCTGTGCCATAAGTGTTCTGTGATTAGTAAGGCATTGCTTAAGGTGGTGTGTGAGTAAGAAGGGAAGGTTGAGAATCACTGCTCTAGACCCAATTAGTACTGAAATATTTTGCTTGAGAAAAATTGTCATTGGCCCATTTCCTTTGGAGTTGTGAAACTGTGCACATAACAAATCAATTTGGAATGATTAAAACAGTGGTTTCCAAACTTTTTCTTTCCACTCACATACCACCTTAAGCAATCCCTTATTAATCACAGAACACTTCTGGCATTTTTCTTCTTCTTTGGCTTGGCTTCGCGGACGAAGCCAATAAAATATGGAGGGGTATGTCCACGTCTGCTGCAGGCTCGTTGGTGACTGACAAGTCCGATGCGGGACAGGCAGACACGGTTGCAGCGGTTGCAAGGGAAAATTGGTTGGTAGGGGTTGGGTGTTGGGTTTTTCCTCCTTTGTCTTTTGTCAGTGAGATGGGCACTACGGTCTTCTTCAAAGGAGGTTGCTGCCCGCCGAACTGTGAGGCGCCAAGATGCACGGTTAGAGGCGATATCAGCCCATTGGCGGTGGTCAATGTGGCAGGCACCAAGAGATTTCTTTAAACAGTCCTTGTACCTCTTCTTTGGTGCACCTCTGACTCGGTGGCCAGTGGAGAGCTCGCCATATAACACGATCTTGGGAAGGCGATGGTCCTCCATTCTGGAGACATGACCCACCCAGCGCAGTTGGCTCTTCAGCAGCATGGATTCGATGCTTGCAGACTCTCCCAGTTCGAGTACTTCGATGTTGATGATGAAGTCACTCCAATGAATGTGGAGCATGGAGCGGAGACAGCGCTGATAGAAGCGTTCTAGGAGCCGTAGGTGATGCCAGTAAAGGACCCATGATTCGGAGCCGAACAGGAGCATGGGTATGACAACGGCTCTATATACGCTGATCTTTGTGTGTTTCTTCAGGTGGTTGTTTTTCCAGACTCTTTTGTGTAGTCTTCCAAAGGCGCTATTTGCCTTGGCGAGTCTGTTGTCTATCTCGTTGTCGATCCTTGCATCAGATGAAATGGTGCAGCCGAGGTAGGTAAACTGGTTGACCGTTTTGAGTTGTGTGCCCGACAGTGATGTGGGGGCGCTGGTAGTCATGGTGGGGAGCTGGCTGATGGAGGACCTCAGTTTTCTTCAGGCTGACTTCCAGGCCAAACATTTTAGCAGTTTCCGCAAAACAGGACGTCAAGCGCTGAAGAGCTGGCTCTGAATGGGCAACTAAAGCGGCATCGTCTGCAAAGAGTAGTTCACGGACAAGTTGCTCTTGTGTCTTGGTATGAGCTTGCAGGTGCCTCAGATTGAAGAGAATGCCATCCGTGCGGTACCGGATGTAAACAGCATCTTCATTGTTGAGGTCTTTCATGGCTTGTTTCAGCATCATGCTGAAGAAGATAGTAAAGAGGGTTGGTGCGAGGACGCAGCCTTGCTTCACGCCGTTGTCAATGGAGAAGGGTTTGGAGAGCTCATTGCTGTATCTGACCCGACCTTGTTGGTTTTCGTGCAGTTGGATAACCATGTTGAGGAACTTGGGGGGGCATCCGAGGCGCTCTAGTATTTGCCAAAGCCCTTTCCTGTTCACAGTGTCGAAGGCTTTGGTGAGGTCAACAAAGGTGATGCAGAGCCCTTTGTTTTGTTCTCTGCACTTTTCTTGGAGCTGTCTGAGGGCAAAGACCATGTCAGAAGTTCCTCTGTTTGCGCGAAAGCCACACTGTGATTCTGGGAGGACATTTTTGGCGTCAATAGGTATTAGTCTATTAAGGAGAATCCTAGCGAAGATTTTGCCTGCAATGGAGAGCAGCGTGATTCCCCAGTAGTTTGAGCAGTCTGATTTCTCACCTTTGTTTTTGTACAGGTAATGATGATGGCATCACGAAGGTCCTGAGGAAGCTTTCCTTGGTCCCAGCAGAGCACGAAAAACACATGCAGTTTGGTATGCAGAGTTTTGCCGCCAGTCTTCCAGACCTCTGGGGGGGGATTCCATCCATACCTGCTGCTTTGCCACTTTTCAGATGTTCATTTACCTTATATGTCTCTTCCTGGGTAAGGACCTCATCCAGCTCTAGACTCAAGAGTTGTTGAGGTTGCTGGAGCAGGGCAGATTCTTGGACTGAGCGGTTGGCACTGAAAAGAGATTGAAAGTGTTCTGACTATCGATTGAGGATGGAGATCTTGTCGCTGAGGCGGACTTCGCCATCTGAGCTGCGCAGCGGCTATGTCGACGTCAAGTCTGAGGAGTTCATGTGCGATGAGGGCAGACTGACGTTCAGGTCGGTGGCTGTCAGCCTTGTCTAGCATGGTTCTGATGTTCCAGCATGCTAGCTTGAGTTTGTGTGCATCTTTTAAGAGGGAGGACGTGGACATGTCCTTGGGCCTGCGCAAAGGAGCTTTTAGGTGGAGTGCAGTGTGTGCAGTACTGGCCCCATCCAGCGCTGTTGGTGCCGAAGTTAGTCGGGCACCGATGCTGATGCATCGCCGTTCATGAGACCGCGCCGGAACCGGAGTCACGTCGTTGAGGCGAGCCTGGATCGGTGGCCTGTCCGCGCGGGTTAGTACTCGAGTCGGCGTCATTGGTCCTGTCCTGCCCGCCGAGTTTGCAACAGTTACCAGGAGGCGGCTTTGGCGTTGCTAGGCCGCTCTTCTGTGGAAAGGCTTTTAACTATCTCCATATAGGCCGGTGGCCTGGGCAAGGAGGCCTCGTCCGCGAATGCGGCCCCGGGATCAGTCGACTTCTGGCATAGGGAATACTTAAAGTGGTATGTGAGTAGAAAGTAAAAGGTTGGGAACCACTGCTCTACCTGAATGATTTCAGAAGTTTTTAAAATATCCTTTCACATCCCTTAAAATCCAGGTCAAACTGAAATACAAGTACAAAGTGCGAATATTCTTAGAAGAAAGCTTGTCCTTTGGAGTTCTAGGAGAGCATGGACGAGGTGTAACAGAACATTTTGGGGTGAATGTAAGTTGTTTTTATCTTGTATTATGCAATTGTTGCACTAGTAATCCAGAAGTGAGTAGTGATGACAGAACGCAAATAGTACGAGATTTTAATTATGTTTCATTAAAAAGGGTCTGGAAAAATAAATCTGATATAATTGTCCATTAAGCAAGTAACCAGATTATTAATTATTGAAAAGTTAGTAAGTTGCAGTGAAAGTAACCTTTGGTTTGTGCCCAAAAAATCTTGATTATTGCAGATATTCAATGAGGAAGTAGTTAAATTTTTGAAAGATGTGGAAATTAAGGCCTATATGGGGTACTGGCACAGCAGAGGAGTTGAGGCCTTGGCAGATCAGTTGTGATCATATTGAGTGGTAGGGCATGCTTCTGGGACTGAGTAGTTTGTACCTGTTTTCTTTATGTTCTTATGTAGTCAACTTGGGATCACATTGTACAGATGCCTGCCATTTTTGAAAGAGCATAATCCTGCAAGTAATTGACACTTGCCTTACACCAAGATGGTTAAGGCAAATCTGCAATGGACTCTTGACATGAACTAGATCTGTTCAAGAAGACCGTGCCCATAGTCTCCATTAAAGGCCATTAAACAGAGATTGCCAGTTTTGCAGACATCATGAGAAAAGATAAAATTTAATGCTTCTGCATTATGATGACCAAAGTTGATCCACTTAAAGGGATAAAGCATGGCATCTAATAGGTGAGGCAGAGTGTGAGAAATTTTGCTTATATGGCCATTCGACCAATAAATATTCAATGGATTTTTCCAACATTGCACAGAGTTTAATAGAATCTTGCTGCAAAAATATTTTATGCTTTTCTTTTTCACTCAATCAAAATATAACAGATTGATGACATTGACCTGATAAGTGCAAATATGGAGAACTCCTTGGCTTCAATTGGAGGATTCTGCTGTGGAAGATCTTTTGTCATTGATCATCAGGTAACTTGCATACTGAATTTCCAATGCCAATCCCCGTGTAATTCCACAGTCAAATAAATATCACTATCTGTTTCAAAGAATAGTTATTTGAGTAATATTGCAGAAGATAAAACAGTTTGGGAGGGGGAAAAATAGCAGGAAAGAATAAATAAAGCCAAATCTTAATTTAACAATAATTACTTTAATACTTTGTTGTAATTTAAATTAAAGCAATTTTTTTATTTTTATGAACACTTCAGAGCTTGATACTCAAAAAGCAATTAGTATTTGAATTAAGCTTAAACTAAGTACTTGATATTTTGTCAGGAGACCTAAATGCAACGACTTCCAATAGAATCCTTTTGGTTGAATGGAATTGTGCATCATGAGTTCATTTTAAGACAATGGTCTTGTTTTCCTGAATTCTTAATTTTATGATAAACATACTAATGATGTATTTCAATTAATACTTGTTTTGGTTTTATTTACAGCGACTTTCTGGACAAGGTTATTGTTTCTCAGCATCTTTGCCACCTATGCTTGCCTCTGCTGCTACAGAGGCTCTCAACATAATGGAAGATGACCCAGGTACTTAAATTATCAACAATGGGGTGCAAAGAACTAATTCTGTTAAAATTGTTACCCATTGGCACAACTTGTAGAAATACCATGGTGTGGCGACCCACATGTTTGTAGCGGCAAACTGGTCCCGCTTGTCAGGCACAGTCAGTGGCAAAGGTTGCCTTGTGGGACCGTCTCTTCCGGCCCAGACCGGAAGGGTGCGTGGGCGCTTGCATCATCGTGACACAAATGCCACAACGCAGGGGGTGGGACCGGAGACCGGCTTAAAGGCTATAGCGCGGAATTCAAAGTAAAATAGTTGTGTTACTTGAGCTCTCAGCCTGTTGTCTGTCTTTTCGCTGCGCTTGCATACCACCCACTACATTGGTGACCCTGACGAGTCTCCACGTCCTGAAGACTTGATACAATGGAACCCGCAGCCATTGGCGATGATGCGTTGAAGCTGCCAGCATTCTGGACAAATAGGTCCCACACTTGGTTTGGCCAAGCGGTTACCCAGTTCCAGATCAAAACAAATTACCTCTGATTCGACGAGATATTTCTACGTCATCAGCTCGCTTGACCAGGAAGCCTGCCTCTTGGGTTGATTACCTCATCTAGATGACACCAGAGGAAGGTAAATACATGGCTCTTAAAAACTTCCTTTTAACACGTATGGCCTCTCATGGCGCGAGAGAGCCACCAGGCTCCTTCACTTGGACGGCCAAGGCAATAGGACCATGTCCACCCTCATGGATGAAATGCTCACACTGGCAGAAGGGCACAAGCCCTTCCTCATGTTCGAGCAGGCATTCCACGATCAAATGCCTGAAGACATCAGACTCCTATTGGCCGACATGGATTTCAGCGACCCACACAAGGTTGCAGCATGACCAGACATTCTGTACTGTTCCAAGCTCAAGTCCATAGACTCAGTCAACCGTGTTACACGGCTGCCGCTGAGGAGAACGCCCAAGTCCAGTTGATCATGTGAAGAGGCTCTGCCCAGCCAGAGAACAGAAAGGCCCGACCCAAAATGGTGCTTCTATCATCAGCGTTGGGGGAGGCATCAGCACCCAGGTGCTGCCAGCCATGCTCATTTCTGGGACAGGATCTCAGGCTGCACGTTCCTCATGGACGTGGGGGTGGAGATAAGTGTCAGTCCCCCTACAGCACTCGAGACATGCATGAGACGCCATGGCCCCTCCCTGTGTGCTGCCAGCAACACCCCCATTAAAACTTTTGTACATTTCAGTGAGACCACCTTCAATTGGTCCTTCACGCCGGCTTCAATGGACAAACGTCTGTTGGGCGTGAATTTCCTGTGGGCACATTCCCTACTAGTGGACCTCCAGGGCAGACGATTAGTCCATGCTGGGACTTTCCAGACCGTGCCCCTCAGCATGTCCAATGAGCCGTCCACCCAGCTCGCTTCCATGAAGACTCAACACGGTCAATACAGCTGCCTCCTTGCTAACTTTCCATCCATCCTGCACCTCCAGTTCACTGCTGCCATGTTGAAGCACAGCGTCCAGCACCACATCACAACCACTGGCCCACCATTGCAATTGTGAGCCTGCTGCCTGGCCCCGGACAAACTCAACCTCGCCAAGGAAGAGTTTAAATGCATGGATGAACTCAAAATCGTCCTCTGTTCCGATAGCCTGTGGGCCTCACCCCTCAACTTGGTGCCAAAGTCCAATGGCAGCTGGAGACCCTGCTGGGACCATAGATGTTTTAACGATGCTCGATCGCTACCCAATTCCCCATATCCAAGACTTTGCACCAAACCTCCATGGTGTAAAGCTCTTCTCTAAAGTCGACCTGAATAGGGGATGCCATCAGATCCCCGTGCAACCAGATGATGTCCAGAAGACCAGTATCATCACTCCGTCCGACCTGTTCCAAGTTCCTTCGCATGCTATTTGGCTTGAAAAATGCAGCGCAGATGTTCCAGTGTCTCATGGACACGGTTGGCAGAGACTTGCCTTTCTTTTTCATCTACGTTGACAATATCTTGGTAGCCAGCAGCATCCCCAAGGAGCACATGCACACCTGCGCCAGCTTTTCAACCACCTCCCACAATTCAGCCTCACCATTGTCCTGGGGAAGTGCCAGTTTGGCCTTGAGGAAATAGACTTTCTGGACCACAACATAACCAAAGATGGCACCACCTTCCTACCCAATAAAGTGGAAGCCATATGACTGTCCGCCAGGCCAATGACACTGAAAGGTCTACAATATTTCGTGGACACGGTGAATTTCTACAACAGGTTCATCCCTGCGGCAGCCTTGATTATGCGCACTCTTTTTGCCCTGATGTCAGATTTAAAAAAAGGACCTCACATGGTCAGATGAAGCTCACAACGCTTTTGAGGAGACCAAGGAGGCCCTGGCCCATACAACAATGCTAGTCCACCCATGAATGGACGTACTGACGACCCTCACTGTCGACACGTCAAACACAGCAGTTGGCGCTGTCCTGGAACAGTTCATTAACGACTCATACAGACCTTTCACCTTTTTCACTCGCCACCTGCGACCACCTGAACTGAAGTATCACAAACCACTCACTTTCACCTTCTCAAAGTTCTCTGACCCATATGGTTCGCCCGACAGCAAAGGCACTTATCCTACATCTCTGAATTCACCACCGCTATTCATCATCTCTCCTGAAAACACAACGTTGTCGCTGACACCCTCCTCAGACCAGCAGTCAACACATTAGCGCAAGGCATCAACTGCCACAATCTTGCTCATGCCCAGCAAGATGATTCTGAGACGCACAGCTTCAGAACTGCGGTCACGGGATTGCAGCACAACAGGCCAATCCTGGCCACTGGTCCCCGCCCAATGGAGGGACGGTTTTTGACATAATCCATGGTTTATCGCACCCATCCATCCGCATAACAGTACGGCTGGTGTCCTCCAGATTTGTTTGGCAAGCAGATCACGGAGTGGGCAAAAATCTGCACAGACTGCCAGTCTGCTAAGATCCAGCAGCACACCAAGCACCAAGTCCAGCAGTTCGATACTCCAACCCGCAGGTTCATCTGGACATAGTTGGGCCCTTGGCAGTCTCCTGAGAGTCGTGCTACCTGCTCACAGTGGTGGACAGGTTCACTCGTTGGCCAGAGGCCATGCCGATTCTGGATGTCTCCACCGATACGTGCGCCAGAGCTTTCCTCTCCACCTGCTCTCCCGTTTTGGTGTCACAGCGACGTAATGACTGACCGAGGAGCACAGTTCACCTATGGACTGAGCTCTGTGAGCTCTTGGGCACCCAGCTGCATCACACCATGGCTTATCACCCCCAGGCTAATGGGCTGGTTGAGCACTTCCATTGCCACCTCAAATCAGCGCTGATGGCACGGCTTGAGAAGCCCAACTGGAAAGTTGAACTGCCCTACGTTCTCCTGGGGATACGCACAGTGCCTAAGGATGACTTCAGAGACTCCTCTGCTGAACTAGTTTATGGTGAGGCCCTTGCAGTCCCTGGCCATTTCCTTCCTTCATCACCCAATCATGACACCGACACCACAATCATCATCAAGAGGTTGCGAGACAAACTGGTCTCCCTTGGACCACCACCACCATTGCAACATGATCAGCCATCCTGCAACAAAACCCAGACTTGTCCTTTGTGATTATATATTTGTGCGAAGGGGCACTCAGAACTCCCCTTCAGTGCCCCTATGAAAGACCTACAAGGGGCTGCAAATAAATGTGTCCACTTTTATGCTCGACATTGGGAGTAAGGAGGAGTTATTCACACTGGACCGTTTGAAACCAGTGCACTTGGACTTGTCTCAACCAGTACAGGTCCCCCCGCCAGTACGTAGGAGTCGGCCATCGAAACAGCAGACCTCACCCTCAATGCATCGCAAGACCACCAGTGCCGGTTCGGCGGGGGGGGCGTTGTGTGGTGACCCATGTGTTTGTAGCGACGAACCAGCCCCGCTTGTCATCAGGGCAGATGTGGCAAAGATGGCATCGTGGGACTGTCTCCTCCAGCCCAGACCGGAAGGGCACGTGCGTGCTTTAATCATTGTGGCACAAGTGCTAGAACAAAGGGGGCGGGACTGGAGACTTTTAGGCTACAGCACAGAATTCAAAGTAAAGCAGTTGTGTTACTCGAGCTCTCAAGCTGTTGTCTCTGTCTTTTCACTGCACTCATGCACAACCCGCTACAATGGAAATAATCTTATATGCGTGGATTTAACTACAGTGCAACTCTGATTATCCCCAAATCCTCAGTTATCCAAATTTTTTTGGACCCAAAAGTGATATTTGTTTGGCTCTGAAAATTTTTTTTCGGATAATTGAGGATTTCAGAAAAATCAGAAATTTTAATTTATCCGAAAAATTTTCAAGCCAAAATGATGTCACTTCGCCTCCGAAAAATTTCAGATAACTAAGGCTATCCAAAACAATCAGAAATCCTTAGTTATCCAAAATTTGTTCAGAGCCGAACTGACGTCACGTTTAAAAAAAAAAATTTGGAAAAACCTCTGAGTAGAATTTTGAGTTTTTGGTGTTGAATTTATCATATTTTGTTCAGGTTGTTTTTTGTTGAGAATTAAACAATATGTTATGCTTAAAAAGCCTTCCTTTGCTGTATGTTGTTGTTTAAACACTGCTATAAGGGATTTGTTGTTGCTACTGGGCTGTTTTCTTTTAAAAAATGACCAGCTATCTGAAAAATTTAGTTATCCTTACCATTTCTGATAATCGGAGTTGTACTGTACTTCATGATCCTCTTTAATTTGTAAATCCAACTGTATTATGGAGTGAATAAAATCAACCATAAATTGCATTTAAGTAGAATCATAATTGTGCAGTACGTGTCATTAACGGCTGTGTTCTGGGCATCATTAGTAAAATTATCCATGTTTGGAGCAATAAATTATGGACAGAACCAAATAAACTTTTTTCAGAATAAATAAAAAATCACTGTCGACCTATTTAAAGTCAAAATTGTTTATTTGAAGATTTTAATAATTATGGTTCACTTTGCATCTGTTAACAAGATACAACTGCTTAAAATGTTTTACAGATATTTTCAGACTATTAAGACAAAAATGTCATCGAATTCATTGCGCATTGCAGGGGTAAGTGCTTATTTCTTAACTGTTAATGAACAGGATATATATTATGTTTTGACAACTGGTTATATTTAAAGTCATATTCACTTATATAAGTACTTTTTCTATTTTTGTTTATAATTTTACCTCCACAATTTGAAACAAAATACTGAAATATTCACTTTTGAGAGCTGTAAGCCTTTTTACATCGAGATATTGTTATAGAACCAGAGAATATGGCCAGTTACAGGGGAGAATGTCCATGATTTTTCTTTTATTGACCATACTGTTTTATCAGAAAGAAAGTTTATGTTGGTTTAAGAATAAATATTGTCCAGAAAGCCTAAATCAAGTAAATTTTAGCTGGATAGGCCACTATTTGTCTGATCTGGAATGTTAACCTCACTATAAACTATAAAGTGGCATCTGTTGATTTTATAAAAAGGCTCCAAATGTAAACCAGGAAATAACAGGCTGGTGAGCCTGAAGTCGGTAGTAGGTAAATTATTGGATAGTATTCAGAGAGATGGGGTATACAAATATTTGGACATCCAAGGCCTGATTAAGGATAATCAATATGGCTTTGTGTGTGGTAGTTCATGTGTACTGAATCTTGCAGAGTTTTTTGAGGAGATTACAAAAAAAATAGAAGAAGGAGAGGATCTAGATGTTGTCCACACATGGCCCTACACTGGAGGCCGGTTCACAAGGTTCAAACATCAGGTATCCATGGAGAGGCTGTAAACTGGATTCAAAATTTTCTGAATGGGAGAAAACAGATTGTGGTAGTAGATGATTGCTTCTCAGACTAGAGGCTTGTGATTAGTGGTGTGCCTCAGGGATTGGTGTTGGAAATATTGTTTGTTGTCTATATCAGTGATCTGGATGACAATGTAGTAAATTGAATCAGCAAGTTTGGCAAGGAAGGATTTCAAAGTTTGCAGAGGGATATGGACTAACTGGAAAAATGGGCCAGAAAGTGGCAGATGGAATTTAATTCAGAAAAGAATGAGGTGTTGCATTTTGGAAAGACAAACCATGGTAGGACATACACGATAAGTGGTAGGGCTTTGAGGATTGTGGAGGAACAAAGGAATCTGGAAATTCAGATACATAATTCCCTGAAAGTTGCATCACAGGAGATAGGGTTGTGAAGAAAGCTTTTGGCATCTTGGTCTTCATAAATCAAAATATTGAGTATGGGAGTTAGGATGTTATGATGAGATTGTATAAGACTTTGGTGAGGCCAAATTTGAAATATTGTGTGCATTTCTGGTCACCTAGCTACAATAAGATTGAAAGAGTGCAGAGAAGATTTACGAGGATGTTGCTGGGTCTTCAAGAGTTGAGTTACAGGGAAAGATTAAATAGGTTAGGACTTTATTCCTGAAGCATAGAAGAATGAGGGGAGATTTGATAGTTTACAAAATTATGAGGGGTATAGACAGAGTAAATGTGAGTAGGTTCTTTCCACAGATTAAGAGAGATAAATACAAGAGAACGTCTTTAGGGTAAAAGAGGAAAGGTTTAGGGAGATCTTTTTCACTCAGAGTGGTGAGAGTGTGGAATGAGTTGTCATCTGATGTGGTAAATGTGGGCTCACTCTTAAGTTTTAAAAATAAACTGGATAGGTACATGGATGAGAGAGGTCTGGAGGGTTATGGAATGGTTGCAGGTCAGTGGTATGTTTTCAGCACAGATTAGAAGGGCTCAATGGCCTGTTTTCTGTGCTGTAGTGTTCTACAGTTTTAAGATGACGTGTAGAGCTTTAACCCAATACTGCCTGACAGGATGTAAATCTGATCACCTGAGCAAAGCTCCCTGTAGTCAAAATTCATAATCCTTTGGTTAAGTAATTAATGTCAACTAGTTTTGCTGTAACACATTGCTGCATCTTTTCTCAGTTCAAATGACTGCATAAATGGCAGCATGGTTGGCATAGCAATTAGCACAATGCCTTTACATTGCCAGCGATTGGGATTTGGGTTTGAATTCCGCACTTTTGTAAGAAGTTTGTACATTCTCTCCATGTCTTCGTGGGTTTTCCCCAGATCTCCAGTTTCCTCCCACCATTCAACATGCTGGGGTATAGGTTAATTGGGTGTAAATTGGGTGGCACGGACTTGTGGGCCGAAAACGCCTGTTACTGTGCTGTATGTCTAAATTTAAATCTATAATTTTGTGAAATTTACCTGGTATTTATATATTTGCATTGCAGCATTCCTGGTTTGAAAGTTGTGGGCGAATCATTTTCTCCAGCCTTTCATCTACATTTGGCAAAAAGCAGAGGATCACGAGAAAGTGATGTCAAATTACTGCATGGAATTGTTAATTATGTGAGTATTTTCTTGGTGGAGGTGCATGAATATTTTAAACTTAATTCATTATTATAACAATATTTTGTTCTAATAGGGACACTATTTTATGGGAAATATTGTGCTATGTGCAAGTTTTGCAGTAAATTATAAATAATTTCTTGATTATGACCCTTCATAAAATTGTGTTAATCATTACAATTAGTCATGACCATTATTCATAAAATAGGGAGTCCTGATGTTTTACTAATGGTGGTAAGCAATGAGTAGAGAGCACATGAAAAGTGATTCAAAAAAGAATTGATCATTCAAATTCGCATTGAAAGATTATGATTGGTTAGATTTACCGTAAATATTCGAGTATAATGCAACAAAAATTTACCCACAAAAATAGTGGGTGGGGGGGGGGTCGCATTATACTCGAGTATAAAATTTTAAAAAACATTTCTGCAGCCGAACGGGCGTGGTAGACAGCAGTGCAACTCGAGTGGTCAAGGAGGCGAGCGGCAGTGCGACTCGGGCAGGTGAGCGGCAGCCTGATTCGGGTGGCCAGGCGAGCGGCAGCGTGACTCAGGCGGCTGAGGGGAGGGGAGGTCGTGAGAGATTACATCGCGAATCGGGCGGGTGGCAGCGCGACTTGGGCGGGTGAGCAGGCGAGCGGCAGCACAATTCGGGCGAGCGGCAGCGTGACTCAGGCAGCTGAGGGGAGGCGAGGTCGCGAGAGACGACATTGCGAATCGGGTGGGTAAGGGGAGGGGGTGGTCGTGAGAGACGCCAGTGCGACTCAGGCGGGTGAGGGGAGGGGGGGTCGTGAGAGACGGCAGCGCGACTCGGGCGGGTGAGGGGAGGGGGGGTCGTGAGAGACGGCAGTGCGACTCGGGCAGGCGAGCGGCCGGAGAGACGGCAGCGTGGCTCAGGTGGGTGAGGGGAGGGGGGGGGTCGTATTATAAACGGGGTAAAATTTTTCCCCTTCAAAAATGGGGGGTCGCATTACGCATTTTACATGAATATTTACGGTATATATTTTTAAACATTTCAGAATTAAGGCTTATAAACTACTGTGAATTTACTGAATTTATTTTTTATATAAAGTAATTGCATTGCTCTAAGAATACAAAATAAAATAACTTTTTGTATTAAACATCCATTTGATTGCAGTACTGTTTGTATTAATAATCAGAGAGTGTCCCAGCTGCACTCAGAAAGGATGTAATGAAGGACTCATCCACTGAGGCAGAATGGGTAAAGTTTAAAACAAAAAGAAAGGCACAACTACTCTGATGGGGCTATTCTTTGAGCCTCCCAATAGCCACCAAGAGATAGAGAACAGATACACAGACAAATTACAGAAAGATGTAAAAGCAACAGTTTCCCCAGTAGAGATTTTGGACAGTTGTTCTCAACCTTTTTCTTTCCATTTGTATCTTCTTCTTTTCTTCTTCTTTGGCATGGCTTCACGGACGAAGATTTATGGAGGGGGTAAATGTCCACGTCAGCTGCAGGCTCGTTTGTGGCTGACAAGTCCGATGCGGGACAGGCAGACACGGTTGCAGCGGTTGCAGGGGAAAATTGGTTGGTTGGGGTTGGGTGTTGGGTTTTTCCTCCTTTGCCTTTTGTCAGTGAGGTGGTCTCTGCGGTCTTCTTCAAAGGAGGTTGCTGCCCGCCGAACTGTGAGGCGCCAAGATGCACGGTTTGAGGCGATATCAGCCCACTGGCGGTGGTCAATGTGGCAGGCACCAAGAGATTTCTTTAGGCAGTCCTTGTACCTCTTCTTTGATGCACCTCTGTCACGGTGGCCAGTGGAGAGCTCGCCATATAACATGATCTTGGGAAGGCGATGGTCCTCCATTCTGGAGATGTGACCCACCCAGCGCAGCTGGATCTTCAGCAGCGTGGATTCGATGCTGTCGACCTCTGCCATCTCGAGTACTTCGACGTTAGGGATGAAAGCACTCCAATGAATGTTGAGGATGGAGCGGAGACAACGCTGGTGGAAGCGTTCTAGGAGCCGTAGGTGATGCCAGTAGAGGACCCATGATTCGGAGCCGAACAGGAGTGTGGGTATGACAACGGCTCTGTATACGCTTATCTTTGTGAGGTTTTTCAGTTGGTTGTTTTTCCAGACTCTTTTGTGTAGTCTTCCAAAGGCGCTATTTGCCTTGGCGAGTCTGTTGTCTATCTCGTTGTCGATCCTTGCATCTGATGAAATAGTGCAGCCGAGATAGGTAAACTGTTTGACCGTTTTGAGTTTTGTGTGCCCGACGGAGATGTGGGGGGGCTGGTAGTCATGGTGGGGAGCTGGCTGATGGAGGACCTCAGTTTTCTTCAGGCTGACTTCCAGGCCAAACATTTTGGCAGTTTCCACAAATCAGGACGTCAAGTGCTGAAGAGCTGGCTCTGAATGGGCAACTAAAGCAGCATCGTCTACAAAGAGTAGTTCACGGACAAGTTTCTCTTGTGTCTTGGTGTGAGCTTGCAGGCGCCTCAGATTGAAGAGACTGCCATCCGTGTGGTACCGGATGTAAACAGCGTCTTCATTGTTGAGGTCTTTCATGGCTTGGTTCAGCATCATGCTGAAGAAGATTGTAAAGAGGCCCCTCACCCCAAGTCCAAAGCGCAGCTCAGATGGCAAAGTCCTCCTCAGCGACAAGATCTCCATCCTCAACCGATGGTCAGAACACTTCCAATCTCTTTTCAGTGCCAACCGCTCAGTCCAAGATTCCGCCCTGCTCCAGCTCCCTCAACAGCCCCTAAGGCTAGAGCTGGATGAGGTCCTCACCCAGGATGAGACATATAAGGCAATCGAACAACTGAAAAGTGGCAAAGCAGCAGGTATGGATGGAATCCCCCCAGAGGTCTGGAAGGCTGGCGGCAAAACTCTGCATGTCAAACTGCATGAGTTTTTCAAGCTTTGTTGGGACCAAGGAAAACTGCCTCAGGACCTTCGTGATGCCACCATCATCACCCTGTACAAAAACAAAGCCGAGAAATCAGACTGCTCAAACTACAGGGGAATCGCGCTGCTCTCCATTGCAGGTAAAATCTTCGCTAGGATTCTCCTAAATAGAATAATACCTAGTGTCGCCGAGAATATTCTCCCAGAATCACAGTGCGGCTTTCGCGCAAACAGAGGAACTACTGACATGGTCTTTCCCCTCAGACAGCTCCAAGAAAAGTGCAGAGAACAAAACAAAGGACTCTACATCACCTTTGTTGACCTCACCAAAGCCTTCGACACCGTGAGCAGGAAAGGGCTTTGGCAAATACTAGAGTGCATCGGATGCCCCCCAAAGTTCCTCAACATGGTTATCCAACTGCATGAAAACCAATAAGGTCGGGTCAGATACAGCAATGAGCTCTCTGAACCCTTCTCCATTAACAATGGCGTGAAGCAAGGCTGTGTTCTCACACCATTTGTATACCACTTTAAATAATCCCTATGCCATAGGTGCTCGATGATTGGTAAGGGATTGCTTAAGGGGGTATGTAAGTGGGAAGAAAAAGTTTGAAAACCAATGTTTTAATCATACCTAATTGACTCATTATGTGCACGGTTTCATAACTCCAAAGGAAATGGGCCAATGACAATTTTTCTCAAGCAAATTATTTCAGTAACAATTGGGTCTAGAGCAGTGATTCCCAACCTTCCCTTCCCACTCACATATCCCCTTAAGCAATCCCTTACAAATCACAGAGCACCGATGGCATAGGGATTATTTAAAGTGGTATGTGAGTGGAAAGAAAAAGGTTGAGAACCACTGATTTAGGATATTCTTGGTATCAGAGGCTTAGATGGGCAGGATTTATTTAATGCATCCAGGATGATTTGAAGCTGCATGCAGATAAGCCAACCAGGGAAGGGGCCATACAAGATCTTTTAATGGGAAATGAGCCTGACCATGTAATTGGAGTTTCATTGGGAGAGCACTCTGGAAATGGTGATCATATTCTGTAAATTTCTAGATTTTGTGGGAAATACTAAATTGCGGGAGGACAAATTGTGATATTATTATGCAGGAGCTATGTGGAGAGTTAATTGGGAACAGTTGTTCCTGAGCAAGCCCACATTGACATGTGAGAGTTGTTTAAGGACAAGTTGATTAGAGTCCAAGACTGGCATGTTCCAGTAAGGAAGAATAACAGGGATGATATGGTGGAACCTTGGATCACAAGAGAGATCATGAAAAAAATAGGAAGCAAATGTTTAGGAAGCTAAAATCAGACAGGACTCTGAAGGAATATAAGGACTTCAGGAAAGTGCTCCAGCAGACCATTAGGAAGGCCAAAAGAGACTATGAAGTGTCCTTGGTGAGCAGGATTAAAAAGAATCTAATGGCATTTTATACACATTAAAACAAATGAGAGGATGACTGGGAGAAGAATAGGGCCACCCAAGGACAAAAGAGGAAATTTTTGCTTGGAGTTAGAGGAAGTGGGTGAGATGCAAAAAAAAAAGTACTTTTTATTAATATTCACCAAGGAGAAAGAAATGGAGAATGCTAATATCTTGAGGAATTTTGAGATCAAGAAAGAGATGTAGAGATGGGCCTTTTGAAAAGCATTAAGGTGGATATGTCCCTCAGGCCTCATGGGATTTATCCGAAGTTATTAAATGAGGCAAGTGAGGATATTATTGGGGACTTGATGAATATCTTTGTAGCATCACTAGCCACAGCTGAGGTTCTAGTGGACTGGAGACTCGTCAGTGGAGCTTTGGAGTAAAACAAAGTCTGTGCCCCACTCTCACGCTGACATGTTTGTCCAAGGCCACCCGTAAATTGAAGGAGCAATACCTAATTTTCCATCTGGGTACTCTCTAACTGGATGGCATTAACATTGACCTTCAGTTTATGCTAGCATACTCCACATTCTTCCTCTCATTCCCATCCCTCTGCCTTCTTTCCTCTTGCTCTCCACCCCCTGCACTCTCCATTAACAGAATCTTTCCTCCTTCCCCTCATTTGCTCGTGTGTCCTCCCTCCCTTATCCACCTATTATCTCCTGCCTGTGGGATGATGAGCCATCTCGTTCGGGGGCCTGCCCACATGTTGCTCATACTTTGATGAAGAGCTCAAGCCTGAAACGTTGGTTTTGTAACTTTATCCTTGCCTAAGAAAGTACACTGTTTAACCTGTTGAGTTTCTTCAGCATTGTGTTTTTATTTTTTTAATCCAGTGTAGTACTGTTGTTCAGGAAGGGAATCTGGTGTTCATTGGTAAGGAATTTGATGGGGTCAGGAGATATCCACAAAAGCTGCAGATGCTGGAATCTTGAATAAAGAATTGCTAGATAGCACCAATGAGTAGAAATGGTGAGTCAATGTTTCAAGTTAACACCCTTTATTGAGACGAAGATTAAAAGGTAAAATTATATGTATAAAGGGGGAAAGAACCTGGTGCAGGGGTCCAGAGAGAAGGTGTGAGAGGTGAAGAGACAGGTCGAGGGAAAAACCATTAGGAAGGGGGAGGGAAGAAAAGTTAGAGAGAAAAGAATTAGTGCAGGAGGGGTTAAAAAAGAGATGGGAATAGTGGAATCAGATTGGGGGTAGGGGTTACTTAAAAATTGAAAAATTAGTATTCTTGCTGTTAGGTTTCAGGCTGTCCAGGAGGAATATAATGCATTGTTGCTCAAATGTACATTTAGCTTCGGGCCATAGCTCATTGTAATGGCAGATAGTACAATGCTATTACAGTGCCATTGACCTGGTTTTGAATCTGCCGCTGTCTGTAAGTTCTCCTTGTGTCTGTGTGGGTTTCCCTTGGGTGCTCCGGTTTCCTCCCACCCTTCAAAACGTACCGGGGTTGTAGGTTAATTGGGTGTAATGGCTCATTGTTATATTGCTGTATGTCTTAAAAAAAGAAAGTGGCCACATAAGTTGATAGAGAGGTAAAGAAGGTGTCTGGGATGTGTGGCTGGGACATTGAGTATAAAGTAAGGAGCTCCTGTTGTAGCTATTCTGATTTTCTAATTCCAGGAAGAATATGGAGGCTTTAGAAAGGGTACAGGGGAGATTTACCGGGAAATTGCCTGGATTGGACGGTATAAACCATAGGGAGAGTTTGTATAAATGCGTTGTTATCTCTACACCGTCGGAGGTTTAAGAGAAACCTGATAGAAGTTCATGAATGCCTCTCATAATTTTATAGGGTAGATAGTCAAAATCTTTCTCCTAGGGTAAAAACTCACCTTCTAGATGACATGTATTGAAGGTAAGTGGTGAATTGTTTAAGTGGTAAGTGCCTGGAATGGGCTACCAGGAATAGTGTTGGAGGCAGAAGAGGCTTCTAGATAGACACATGAATGTGCAGAAAATAGAGGGATATGTATCATATACACCCAGCAGAGCGTTGGTTTAATTTGGACATTAAGTTTGGTACAGACACATGGGCTGAAGGGCCTTATCCTATGCTATACTATACCATGGATAATATATATGTTTTGATTATTTTTCTTAACAGTGCTTAAATCGAGGCATTGCTTTAACTCGAGCACATTACTTGGACAAGGAGGAAAAGGTTTTGCCTCCACCAAGGTAAATCTTGATGTATTTTGTTTCATAACATCTGATTTCTGCTTTGCCTGTTTCCGCTCCGTAAATGGTTATGTGGTTATATGGTTAATTTGTTATATTGTGATCGCACTCTTTTTTGCAAATATTTTTCTGTTTATTTTCAAAATTAATTTTCGCTATGACATTGTTTTCAGGCAAGGCTGATCTACATCCTGCCTGTTTCAACATGAACAACATTAATACAAAATATATCATTAATTGTCATTAAATAGCATCTTTGAGATTTCTTTAAGCACCAACATTTCATTTTAAGATTTTAGAAGAAAAATTGAAGTAATCAGATTACTCTTCTACTCTTGATCAGATACAATTTCATGAGCACACAGTTCATAGTAGTGAGTAGGTGATAGTCACCCTTTAGACTGTCCACTATTCAGTATAATCATGGCTAATCTCCATATCTTTGCTCCATATTCCTTTACAAAAATCTACCAATCACATTTACAAATGACAATCTGGCATCAACCGGTGTTTGCAGAAGTGAGTTCAACAAATGTGATAAAATTTCATAACTATTATATCACAGAAAAGTTTAAAGTTCAGATTTATTGTCAAAGTACATGTGTGACATCATGTACAACCCTGAGATTCTTTTTCCTGCAAGCCAATCAGAATTTCTACTTTCTACATGAAAAAAAGGAAATGTTGTTTCTTCAAAAACAACCCAATTGATCAATAGGCCTTCCTGGTTTTGATGCTTCAGGTCATTCCCCATGTGTAATAAAAGGCTAGCTAATGTTTGGTATGCTCCCTAGCCTCAGTAGGTAAAAATGGACCCCACTTTCTTCAACTATCCTTGTTTCCTTTTTTTAAAAATATTATAGGGAATATAGTTGTCAAAATTGTAGTCATTATTTATGAAATCTCTCCCCTTGAAGTAATCCTTGGTACCAATTTTTTTTTGATATATCTAGTTTTTAGATATTAAGAACATTGATGGACATGGGGTTAATGCAAAAAGGTACCACTGGGGTAAACAATCAGCTCTGACTTGTTAAGAGCCAAATAAAATGCTTCTACTTCAGTTTCTTGTGTCCTTGGATTCCCTTGGTTCAATTCCTCTCAGGCTGGTATATTCTTACATCAGGCTGAACACTCCCAGCTTGACAAATGCTGCCTTTAATTATATTATAAACTTCTATCCATTAGTTCTTCATATATGAACCATAACCTTTTAATTCGTCTTTCGTACTTGTCTATAATCTGTAGACATGGATATCTAAGTTTTGATAGATGTTGATACCTTTGAAGGTCTTGTTTTGTTTGGGTTTTTTTCTAATCTTGCAGTGAATGTCCTCACACTTGGATATATTGACATTAATTTTCAACTACTTAATCTATAAATATCCATTTTTAATTACCATCATCTACACTGCTTGTACTTCAATCAAACTTTTGTACCAACAGCTAATCAGAATATGTGGGGGTCTCTCTCCCATTAATAAATGTAGAGACTTTTAAATAGTACCCAGTGAGACATTATTGGTCACATTTTGGCCACATGAATACTCTTGTCATTCAGCCAATGTCCTAAGCTAATCAATAACTTGCAAACCACAGAGCTTCAATGTTATTTGAAGTCTGTTATCCAAACTTTTAATGGCTCAATTACTAGCAGCTGTACCTTGAAAGTGCTAAGCTTTAAAATCTGATAGACCCACAAAATATTTCTCCATCTTTTTCCTCCAAGGCAGCCATTGGCAACCTTTTTTGGCTCCACCCCCCCCACATCCCCAAAGACTCTGCTCAAAGTTTATCAGCCCCCTTCCTTGTGAAGCAGTAAGTTTTGGTTTCTTCCATACTTCTTTCTTACCAACTCCATTAAAAAAAAATTAAAAATAGTTATGTGAGGTGAAAAGGAAACATCTTCTATTAAATATGCTGTGGCCTTCAGGAGGGCCATAGGATCCCTCATTGAGAACGGCTGCTCTTAGGTACTCTTCACAACACTGACTAAACTTTTAGTCACCTGTCCACTTCTGTAGATGAGCATGAATTATTTGACCATGTTCTTGTGGTGGTTGTGGTATTAGAAGCATTTTTTGAATTTTTTTCTGAATTAGCTAATATTTGTTAGCTGTTTGTTATGACCTAGTTTGGGACCCATTCAATTAAGTTCAGCACTATTTTTATCAAAAGTACAGATGGTAAATAATACCATGTTGAATCATACTCCCAACAGTGCATTTACCCATTAAAAGAAAAGCATTTCTGAAGACACGAAAAAGATTATCTTTTCTTCCAAGTATATAATAGCAATTATTATTAAATAGTATCAAAAGGTTGTGTATGAAGACAGTCTTGCATTTATATAGATTTTAAATTGCACTGTCAAAGGTTTTGAAACTTGAAACTTTGGCTCTCATCCTTGGAACTTTTGTTAATAGGCTGTTTTTTACCAAATGGAACAGCAGATGGCATATTGCACCTTTTCATTGTAGAAAATGGTCCAAGCTATCTTGTAGTGGTGGATTTTGTCTCTTATTTTCTTCACTATGCCCAGGTATACAGTGAAGGTTATGAAAGATAACTGGAAGGTAGGTTAATAAAAAAATTCTTGGAAGGTTATTTAAAACTATGAGGATTTAGGAGGAATACTTCAAGTGTGAGTCTGAGTTCGCTAAAGTCTTTGCAGTGGTAGGCCTGAAGTAAAGCAAACTCCAACAGTCAGAGTTTTGAATGTTAGTATCCGCAAGAAGGATTGTTAAGCTGAAATACATTCAAACAAGTTGGAAAGCAGTGACTTGATTTTAAATTCAATACTTTAATTTTGCAGAAGATTTTTTTTGTCTTTTGCATGCTATCCAAATACAGCACATTAATAAAATACTTTCTCCAGCAACCATTTTGAATGTAAAAAAAAATCACAGGAAACTACATGGTAAGCACAAAGAAATAAGGTTAATTGTGACAATGGCCAAACTAAGTGTCTAGCATTTTAATGTAACCGGCAAATTGGCTTCATTCACAGGAACTCAGGGAAAATTGGGTAAGTAAAATTAACTGTCAGAAATATTTACCCAGTTAAATTAATTGATAGGAGGCTGCAAAGATTAAGATTTAAGTTTATTTGTCACATTGTCTAACAGGTCATTTCTAACATTCAAACAAAATTCACGGAATATGAAATAAAATTTGTTGCTGAATACTTTCTCCAAAGCATGATTCTGCTATCTTTGCATTAAAAGCTCTATGTATGGATAGCCTTGCTGGACAGCATGCAGAAACAAACTGCATCCCTGACTGTGAAGGTAAACTTTAACTTGAAGGCCATTGTATATTCTGAATTTCTCTATTTCTAATTATTACCCCTGTTCTAATTAATTGAATTAATTAAAAGGACCTTTTACTTGATCAATGGAGCACACTGAGGAAAAGGAGCTTACCTAACACACTTTTGTTTTTATGTTATATTTCAAAATTCAAAGTCAAAGTTCAAATTTATTGTCAGAATACATACAACTCTGAATTTTTTTCTTAATCTCTTGTTATCGGTAACTGTAAACTGTACTCAGGAAGAAAGATACAAAATCAAAAGAAAAAAATGTAAACAAACTGGCTGTGTAATACAGAAGAAATAAATATTCAGCAATAAATAATGTTCAAAGTAAGAGTTGTTAAATTAATGTCTGAGTGTTGTTTAGGACTGTGATGGTGGAGGGTAGCAACTGTTCTTGAACCTGGTAGTGCGAGTCTTGTTGTACCTATGCCTCTTTTCTGATGGCAGCAGTGAGAACAAACTATGTCCTCGGTGGTGTGGATCCTTGATGATTGCTGCTGCTCTCTAATGCAGTGTTCCATGTAGATCTTCTCAATTATGGGAATGCCTGTGATGTTCTGAGCTGTGTCCAAAGCCATTTTCAGGGCTTACCGCTCAGAGATATTGATGCCTCTGAAGCAAGCTGGTCAGCACACTTTCCACTGCACATCTGTAGAAGTTCACCAAGGTTTTCGATGACATACCGAATCTCTGCAAACTCCTGAGGAAGTGGAGAGTACTGACGTGCTTTCTTCACGATGACGTTAGTATGTTGGGTCCAGGAAAGGTCCTCTGAGATAGTGACTCCCAGGATTTTTTTTGTTTTTTAACCCTCTCCACCTTTGATTTCCTCCAGTAACCTCTGGTTTTACCTTCCTAAAGTTTACAATAATCTCCATGGTTTTGGTGACATTGAGTGAGAGGTTGTTGTCACATTCAGCCAAGTTTTCAATCTTCCCTTTTTATGCATCCCACTGCTGTGGTATCATCAACAAATTAATAAAGCCACGCAGTCAAAGGTGTAAAATGAGTAGAGCAGGGGCTAAGTGTGCAGTCTTGTGACACTCTGCTGCTGATGGACGTTTTGGAGGAGATGTTCTTGCCAATCCGCATTAATTGGAGTCTGGAAATGAGGAAATCCAGTATTGAGGCCCAAATCTTGGAGTTTTCTGATTAATTTTGAGGGGATGATGGTGTTGAATGCCAAACTGTAGTCAATAAAGAGCATCCTGATATATGAATCTGATGTATACAAAGCAGCTGAAAGCAAGAGAGCATGGAGTTGCATTTAAAAAAAGGGGAGCGGGAGACCACTGTTGTACAGTTCATTCAGGCTGCAAGGAAGTGACTGCCTATTGGTGCACAATTTCATTTTCTTGAGCTTTCTTCCCCACCAGAGGAGGTAAAAGAGTGTTTCCAGTGTGTGATGAGTCCTTTAGTATATTGATTTCCTTTCTTATATGGAGGGGGTGGAACTTTGCATGGAATTTCACCGCTGTTGTGTATGCACTCACACAATTAAGACCTGAAGATGTGATGCTTTCTCATCCTTTACTTCTATTAGACTAACATGGATACTGACACACAGGGTTATATATATGGAAGGGTGACATCATGACGTGGGCGTCATGATGTCCAGCAGAGGGTGGGCTTATACCCAACACTCTTTCCCCCCACCCAATGCGATAAATGCTGACTGGGCCCCTTTGAACTAATAAGTTTACATCGGGCCCAGGACTACAAGTGAGAATTAGAATACATCTCATGAGTAATTATAATTATAAAAGGGAAGTATTTAATAATAATCAGGGTGCATAGTCCTTAAAGTGTTCAGGTGGTCTTCTTTCTCTTTTGGACGGCCTTGGCGTTGTTTGCTGTGCCTGTCTTTGCTCGGGACCTGTAGATAGTCAGGTCGGCAGTGACTATCTGCCTTCACTGATCTTCAGCAGCGACTGTCCATCTTCGCTGCCCTCCTGGCTGTGTTTCTCAGTTACCAGACTCCTCACTGGACTCCTCGGCTCCTCAACTGTCTCTGCCCCCCACCCCCACCCCCCTCACCCCCCTCACTCGGCCTGAGGGGTGAGATAGTCGGGACAGGGCAAGGCAAGACTGATTCCACCTCCTCCAGTTCATGAGGCAGGTCATGGACCGTAGTGTCAGTCAATGGATAATAATTGGTCAATGTGTTCTTTCCACAATCTGTCCCCCACTAGAACAGAGTTTGAGCAGCGCTTCAATTTTTGTAAAATTACTCCTACCACCCATGGGTCTTTATATTGTCTTTAATCTTGTATCAGAACTCTCTCATCCACTTCCAGTGTTCTCGGTGAAGTTTGTTGCAATGCTGTTTTTTGCAATTGGAGACCCAGATCTTGATGAACTGTGGACAGCCTGGTCCGCAGGTTGTGGCCAAACATTAGTTCTGCTGGGATGCGTTTTGAGGTAGAATGCCTGGTGTTTCTGTACCTCAATAGGAAATCTGCAATTTTGTGTGCCCAGGATGCATTTAGAAGTTTCATGGTTTTCATTGCTTTTTGAGTGTTTGTACAAAACATTCTGCCTCCCCATTAGTACCTGGGTGATAGGGTGCAGACAAAATATCTCTGATATTGTTGTCGAGCATAAATTTTTTAAAATGTTCTGTTGTAAATTGAGGCCCATTGTCCGTAACTAATTCATGAGGCAATCCTTAAGTGGCAAAGGTAGGTCATAGACAGTCAATTGTGGAATCTGCTTTGGTGTTTTTCAGCTGTGAAACTACTGGCCATTTCGAGTGTACATCTACAGCCATTAGGAAAGTCTCACCTATGAATGGTCCAGCGAAATCTTCCTGAATTTGATGCCAGAGTTTGGATGGCCATTTCCATGGGTTAGCTTAAGCTTGCATCATTTTTGGCTGCATTGACTGACATACTTTGCATTCTTTTACAATTGTTTCAATGTTTCTGTCTATGCAGGGTCACCAGACATTCATCTGGGCCAGTGCCTGCATTCATACCATTCCCGGATAGTTATGGTGCAGTTCTGATAACATGGTAGTTTGCCATTTGGCATAGTAAATGTCCTTCTTCAACTGATAGTTCATGATGGCGTATGTGGTAAGGTTTAGGTCTGGGATGACCAGATTTGGGTTACCCATTAAGGGTGAAGTATAGGATCTTGGTTAATGTTGCCTCTTTTTGGGTTTCCCTTTCTGATCATCTGAGCTGTAATAGCCAGTTGTTGAAGTTGTTTTTGGTTCATGGCTGTCCATTTAATAATTTCTTATCGTTATTCTGTTTCAGGTAGTGATGTATGATAAGGCATCTGCATGGCTGTTGAATGTTGCTGGTTTATGTTTTATATCATAGTTATACGGCACTAGTAGCATGGCCCATCTTTGAATTCTGGCCGCAACTAATACTGGTATACCTTTGTGTGGCCCCAGGATTAAACTAAGAGGCTTGTTGTCTGTGATCAGGGTGAATTTTCTTCCGTAAAGATATTGGTGGAATTTTTTTTACACACCAAAGATTATAGCCAATCCTTTTTTTAGTTGGGCGTAATCGTGTTTGCTTGTTGTTAATGTTTGCGAAGCACAAGCTACTGGTTGTTTATTTGCAGGCCACCTGTGCTTTAGAAGCAGACATTTAGCTTTGATATGTCCTTCTGTTTTCCAATGGTTGCATTTAGAATTTTTGAAGAAACAGTTTTCTGGTCGGTGGTTATAATTCCCACAACAGAAGCATTGTTGGTGGGAGGACCTCCGAACCAGTAGATCTGGTTGACCCACATCCAAGTTTTTATCTTCCATTTCTGAGCTGCAGGCAGCCCTGTATACAACCGATAATGTAACGTCTTTATCCATTGCTAATAATTTTTGCCTTGGTGATTTGCCAGCCCCATCATTAATCTGTCTTGCAGTGCCTGATTTAGAAACTGCTTGAAATGACAGTGCTCCACCAGTTTGTGCAACAATGCCAGTTATTCACTTACTGTTTTTCCTGGTCCTTGTCTCCTTTCATAGAATTATTGCCTTTCTGCCATAACTGGTGGTTTGGGGCTTAAATGGTTCCTTGGAGCTGTGCATAATTCGTTGAATGTCTTCATCCCTGGATCCTCTGGGACCAGCAAGGTCTTAAGGAGGTCGAATGTTTTGCTGCCCTTTCTTCTGAGGAAGAGGGCACATTTGCGGTTTACTGGACTTGCCACAATATTGTGAGATATACAGTAGTGATTAAACTGTTCTACGTAGTTATCCCAACTTTCTTTTATTTAGTTGAATTCCCCGAACTTTCCCTCCGCCATCTTGGCACGCTTTCGCCTTGATCTTTTGGCAGAAATTTGGGGTTGTTAGGTGGTCATTTTCTACCTTCTGTTGTTTTCCTTCTCACAGTTGGTGCATGGAGCATGTGTAGGGTTCATTTTATTCCTCGTCGCCATTGTTGTGTATGCACTCACACAATTAAGACCTGGAGATGTGATGCTTTCTCATCCTTTACTTCTATTAGACTAACATGGCTACTTACACACAGGGTTACATATATATATGTGGAAGGGTGACATCATGACATGGGCATCAGGATGTCCAGCAGAGGGCGCCTTATACCCAACAACCATCTTTTGCAGCAGCTTCTGATCTTGAGCAAAGAAGCTTCCATATCACACTGTAATGTTTACAGCAAGTATGCTTAAAGGATAGCATTATGGAAAGCTACAAAAATGAAATCTCAGATAGTAGAATGGTTTGGAAATAGGAAAAAATTACCTTCTCTTTAATAAAGATTGAATCAGTGCAGTAAATTTTTCTTTCCAGAGTTCCTGTTTAAGGAAGTTTGACTCATGCACAACTTGGTCAGTCAAAAGGTTTGCCCTCTGACTGCATAACGTTCTCTCATGGAAACCCAAAGCACTTAATATTGCAATATCTTATCCACAAAAATTTACCATTTCATTGTGTCTTGCCACACCTGACAATAAATTTGAACTTGAAATCCAAGCAGACGTTGAAGAAGTGTTACACTGTTGGAAGTTCAGTTTTTCAATTCAGTCTTTAAACTTCCATTTAGATGGGTGTACACTGTATATACTCGTGTAAATTCGAGTTTTTGGGACCAATTTTTCAGGTCAAATTTGGTGGGGGAGGCAGCTTTTACATGGATATTACTTTTGACTGCACTAAGTACCTGAGTCATTCAAGGGGTAGGGAGCTAAGCCCTTAATCAAGCATCTGGAGCTTGGATGGGCAGGCAGTCAAAGCATCAGGAGCTTGAGTGGGCAGGTGGCTAAGGCGAAGATCCACAGTCATTGCATCTGGAGATCCAGTGGACAGAAGGCCAAGGCGAGGATCTGTGATTGGGGTGTCGGGAGCTTAGGCAGGTGGTTGAGTTCAAAAATAGAGGGGGGGGGGTACTTTTACATGGGATAAATGGAAAATACACAGTTTTTTGGCCAAAAAAGGAGAGATTGACTTTTACATGGGATCGGCTATTATACAAACATATATGGTAAATTAAAAGTAGAATCCAGTGGTCCTACTCTGAAGCAATGAGTTTGGCAATCATTCTTTTTATCCAAGCCACTTCTTATCTGGTCATTATTGTGTTGCTGTTTATAGAACTTCTTGAGCGCATTGTTTGCGGTCTTTTCTGCATGGCAAGGGAGACTACACTGTGATTTTAATATGTAATGAAGTAATTTGAAAGCTACTATTAATATGTGGATCTTTTTGACCATACAAGTGGTAGTTGACACTTTGGATAATCTCAATGAAACATAGCAAATAACGAAGAAGAAGGTGCTTCTGTGGAAATCATCTATGAATCTAATTTACTTCATGAATCAGTGAATATGCTGTACCGCAAAATTCTAATGTAGCTTTTTAATTGTATTCCATAGTATTCGAGTGGTGGTTTCGGTAGAATTGACAGAGGAAGAATTGGACAATGCTGCAGCATTAATCAAGGAAGCATCAGAATACATCTTGACATAAGATGGATATTTGTGGACTAGAAATCAGCCATGATATCATGCCCAAATGAACTGAACTTGCATGATATGCTGAAAATGATCAGATCTTAAAAAAAAAAGCATAACGATCTTCAGTAAATGAATTTAAAGTATTTAACTTTTGACATATTTTGTAAAATGATGGAAATTGTACTTAAGAACCTGAGTACATTTGTCAGAGAAATAAGTACAAAGATTGTTTTTCAAATTTTGATCAGCTGAGGACTGAGATAACTTCCTCTCCAACAGTTTCTTGTCCAAAGTGTGGTTTTATTTTGTAATAATATTTTTCTAACATTTATGAGAATTTTGTGCAGATAAGTAATGAGAGGTCTATGGGTAATACTGTAAAGGAACTGGTTGGTATTAAATAAGAAAATAGTATAAATATTTCTGTTAGATGTGTAAGGAGCTGGAGTACATTACCTGTTTAAAAATACTAATTTTATTCATAGTACTATATAACTAATTCTCCATCTACCGTTTGAGAATTTAGCATCACACATTTACAAGACATCGGTCTCTGCCTGTTATTTAAAAAAAAATATTACTTTTGTTTGATTTTGGCGATGAAGGTACCTGAAGAACTATTGCTAATAAACTAGGTTTAAATAAACGGGTTGTTCATGTGATCACCCCATACTTTAAATGTGACACCAAATAACTTAATTTGATTGAAGGTGGAGAGGGATAGTAAGGTAAGAATGGCTAGGGAAATCCATGCTTATTTATGACTGACAAAGTGTTTCAAAGTAATCCTTGTGTTAATAGATAACAGAGAAGGTGGTTAATTTCCTCATTTCCATTTAGCTTGCAGATTCGTCTTCACTTTTTTTTCCCCCAAAATATTTGTTAAATAGAGTGGAATCTAAAAGGGGATGTCGTGATTCCTCTAATTTTCCATGGACTAATCCAGTCCTTGGTATGATTCTATATGCAACACTTCTCGACAAATTAGTATCCTTCCATCAGGATGTTGCAGTGTTTGTTTTAGTCTCTGGCTTTCTTGTTGATAATTTTGTTTCTGCAGAAATTTGCACAGTCAATTTACAGTTTTTTCATATAATGTTACTGAAGGTTTATATCAGCATCATCTTGTAGAAAATCCGGAGAAGTGTGACATTTTTGTGCAGTTCAGGAGATTTGTACAGAGATGTTAGTTTTCAGATGAAGTACCCACTGGTTGACAGGATTCACAGCACGAAATGCAAGAATTGTGCATGATTTATCAATTGCCTATACTATGATTAATTACTGTAAAATTTTATTTAAAATTGAATGAAACCAACAATGGTGTTTGGCATTTTTGGTGAATGGGTAGGTTATTTTTGTAATGTAACCTCTTTTATTGTGAGATTTATTGCATTTCTTTATTCAGGACTCAAGAACATCAGGTCTTTCAGACCAATTACTTTTTTTTCGAGGGAATGGGCTTGACTGTTTACAGATGCATTCGTTATATACCTCTGCTTATAGCTACACTGTATATGTGCGTTGAAAATTGCACAAAACTAGGTGAAATTGTGACTGGTAATTTCATTGGAGTTAAAATATGGGTACCATTGTAATCTTGCAGTTGACCTGCCAGCTGCACAATAAATCCAAAAATCACGAGTAAAAGTGTGTATATTTTTTTATTCTTGCCAAAATGTGAACTCTAATTAAAAAAAAGCCCTGAATACTGTCTGAAGCATTGTCATTTTTAACACATTAACCCAATTTGTATGAATAGTCTCTTATCGCTGTCCTCACGATGCAATATGTCATGTGTCATAACTCTGCTTTGTGTGTTGTATTAGAATTTCACCACATCCTCCTCTTCCTACGTTCGAGACACCGTTCAGCCCCATTGCTTTATTTTCCTAACAGCAAAATAAGGAGCTTGAATGCTGCAAAAATTGGATTTAAATGTTCTTGGTTTAAAATTTCCTCTAACCCTGCAATTTCATGTTGATATTTTGAGAGAAGAATGAAAACAAAAGTGAAGCTCTCTCAGTTATCTGAGATCTTGTAGCGGCTACTACGGTAGAGCTACTAAAGTAATACACACACACATGCCAGATTAGTCAACTCAAGACTGACTTTATTCAGGTTTTGCGATCTCATGTCCCGGGCTCCACGGGAAGAGGTGGGACATTGCTACTGGAGTGTTTCTGATCCATCTGAGTGGCATGGACCTTCCGGCAGGATACTCAGCAGAACAACACGCCATTCTCCAGCACACCGTATCGCTCTGTTAGGTAAGTATTCATCTGTTTGTTGTTCTGCGGCCTATAGAACTGTGCCAGCGACGGTTTGCGACACCATGCTGTGCGCTTGCTCGGCCTGCTATATGGCCGTTATATTACCCCTCCTCCCCCCGAACCGTCGCCCGAAACTAAAACACCAGTTGCGTGTGCCTTAGGTAGTCGCCCACGTTGTCTGAGCTGGGGGCATTGAATGGGTGAAGTGGGATCCACATGGGCAGGCTTGAGTCTGTCTACACTAAACAACTGCAAATGCCACCCAATAACCCAAGTAAACACAGCCCCATCCCTCTTAATCACGCGGAAAGGGCCCTAATATTGTCATTGTAACGCCGCTCCTGGGACTAGTCTGCGTAGAAAAACAAAATCAGCATCCAGGAAGAGTGAGGGCACATGTTGTTTTGGGGTTCCCTGCCAGTTGGTAGGAACAGGTTTGCTGCTAGTGATACCACGTTGAAGCTGCTGAAGAACATCCAGGTCAGAGCTGGTTGCAAAATGAATGTCCACTGGAACTGTAAGAACTGGGCCATAAACCATCTATGCAGATGATGCAGACAAAGCCTCCTTTGGGGCCATGTGCACTCCCAGTAGAACCCATGGCAACTCATCAACCCAATTGGGACCGATGAGTCGGACCTCAAGTCCGGACTTTAGTTCCTAGTGGAAACATTCCACAAGGTCGTTGGACTGTGGATGGTATGCCGTGGTGTGGTGCAGGTGTGTGCCACAAAAGCGCGCAAAGGCAGACCATAATGCAGAGGTGAATTGTACTCCGTGGTCTGAAGTTAGGTGCGTTGGGACACCAAATCTCGCAATCCAATTGACGATGAATGCCCTAGCACGTTTCAGTGTCATTGGATGGCAACGAGATGGCCTCTGGCCAGTGCGTGAAACAGTCCACCATTGTATCTCATGTTTTGAGATACTGGCAATGGCCCGACCAGGTCCACATGCACGTGTTCAAACCTCCTGCGTACCGCTGGAAAAGGCTGAAGAGGTGCCTGGTGGGCCGCTGAATTTTGGCAGTCTGGGAGTAGGTTCATGTATGCGCCCACTGAGCGACATCTTTTCTTAGTCCATTCCATACATATTTATTTGATATGAGCTTGACTGATGTTCTGATGGACAGATGAGACAAGTCGTGTATGTGGTCAAAAGGCGTCGCCTCCATGATGCCAGAATCAATGGTCTAGGGTAGCCCAAAGACGTCACAAAGTAGGGTTGGGCCGCCCAGTTGTGGCACCACCTGTTGTATGTCCAGGTTAGTAATGGCCGTTCTGTATGCCTGAACATCAGGGTCTATGACCTGTGCACTGGCCATTTCAGAAATATCAATTCCACCCTGAATATGATATATAGTCGGTCTGGACAGCATATCTGCCACGATATTGTCTTTTCCTGAAACATGGCGCACGTCCGTCGTGAATTCTGAACTGTATGATAAGTGATGGTGCTGTCTTGCCGACCTTGGATCCGTTATTTTGGTAAAAGCAAAAATGAGTGGCTTATGATCTGTAAACACAGTGAAATGCCGACCTTCCAAAATATATCTGAAGTGCCGTGTGGCTAGGTACAATGCCAACAGTTCCCGATCAAACGTACTATGTTTCACTTCCACTGGCCTTAAATATCAGCTGAAGAAAGTGAGGGGTTGATAATGGCCATTGACATACTGCTGGAGAACCGCCCCCACAGCCATACTCGAGGCTTCTGTGCTAAGTCCCAAGGTAGCCTCGGGGGTTGGGATGGGCATGCATTGCTGCTTTGGCCAAAGCTTCTTTGGCAGTTGTAAAGGCAACCTCTGCTTCCGATGTCCAGGTAACGTCCCTGTGCTTGGTGGAGAGGATCTGGTCAAAGAATGTCAGCAGCTGCAGGAATAAACTGGTGATAAAAGTTTATCATGGCCAAAAATTTCTGCAGTCCTTTAACCGTGATAGGTTTGGAAAAAGCACGGACTGCGTCTACCTTGGCCATGATCTTGTGTCCTAGAAAGTCGATGGTGGATCTGCCAAATTGACATTTGCCAGGGTTGATGTTAAGACTGAATTCCTCTAGCCGTTGGAAAAGGCGACTCAAATGCAGCTGATGATCCTGCTCAGTTCGACTGACTATGAGGTTGTCATCCAAGTAAATGTATGCAAACTCCAAATCCCTGCCTAAACCGTCCATAAGCTGCTGGAAGGTTTGAGTGGAGTTTTTCAATCCAAATGGCATTCTAAGAAATTCAAAAAGCCCGAAAGGGGTAATAATTGCTGTTTTAGGAATGTCATGGATTGGTATCTGATGATATCCCTTGACCAGAACAACTTTGGGGAAAAAATGCGGCAATTGTGTAGATGGGCAGTGAAATCCTGTATATGAGGAATTGGGTACCTGTTGGGTGTAGTAACATAACTGAGCCAATGGTAATCACCGCAGGGTCTCCATCCACCTGTTTTCTTGGGTACCATGTACTGTTGGAGAATTAAATAATACCCAACTCCTCCATTGCCGTAAACTCTGCCTTTGCTTGCAGCAGTTTATCAGGTGGAAGACGACGAGCCCTGGCATGAATCGGTGGGCCTGAAGTGTCTATGTAATGAGACACACCATGGGCTGTTTGAGAGGCATTGAAATTAGGAGTGAGAATATGGGGAAATTCGTTGAGCAGGGCAGCATAGGCATCTTTGTGCTGCATGTGCACCCCGAGCTGGGAAACTCTCTCTTTGCTGCATGCCAGCAAGTATGTTTGAAAAGTGGTGGCATGAACCAATTTCCTCTGTTTCACATCCACCAGTAAGTCAAGGGATCATAAAAAGTCTGCACCCAAAATGGGCTGAACAACAGAAGCTAAGACGCAATTCCAATGGAATGCGGTCCCTCCTATTCCAACTGTGATCCATCGCATGCCAAAGCTGGGAATGGTAGTTCCATTTGCCACTTGAAGAGCCAGGTGTTTTTGTTTATGCGTTCTTTCAAAATAGGTCGGTGGAAGTAAACTGACCTCAGCACCTGTATCTACAAGGAACTTGTGCTTACTAGCGTCATCTTGAAGATACAATAGGCCAGTATTTGCACCAGCTGCCAAGGCGACTACTGGCAGCCGGCTATTTCATTTCTTAGCTTTTTCCTGTAATAGATACATGGCTGGACACATTTATGGGCATTTTTTCCCCAATGGCAATGGTAAAAACACCATTCTCGACCCCCATCAGCACGTTTCTCCTTCTTTGATTGAACTGCAGATACAGAAGGCTCATAGGATGCAGGAGATGTATCTGCTGCTAAAAAGAGCTGTATTTGAGCAGACTCTTTTGGAGTACAATAGAGCCTGTCAGCCTCTTGCGCTATGTCTTGGGGAAGGTGGAAATCCATGTTAGCAATGGGTATGACAACACGAACTGGGAGCTTGGATAGGAATAAAGTTTCAAAAAACAGGCAATGAGAATGACTCTAATGCAAACATCTCATTCATTAGGTCAGATGGATTCCTGTCACCCAGGCCTTCCATAATCAAAAGCCTCATGTCTTGTCAATTCCAGCATATCCAGGAGAAATTGGCAGAACCTGGTGTACTGGTTTTCTGCCAGGGAATTGGCAATAAATTAACTTACTCGAGATGTGATAGTGACATCCAATGCACCTACGACGTGCCAGAACTTTGTGTCCTCCGCCATTATGCCCCAAAGACGGAATTGGGTTTCAGCCTGAATAAGGCAAAATGGCGGTTGATGGGTCCAGAAAGGAGGCAAGTGAAGTCCCATTGCGTTAACTGCCACCGCAGCGGCAGCTGCTGTAGCTGCATCCATTATAACTGCAGACTCAAGCTTCGGCTGAATCTTGCCGTCGAGGTCACCAATTGTAGCGGCTACTACGGTAGAGCTACTAAAGTAATGCACACACACATGCCAGATTAGTCAACTCAAGACTGACTTTATTCAGGTTTTACCATCTTATATACCCTGAATGTCCCGGGTTCCACAGGACAAGGCGGGACATTGCTACTGGAGTACTTCTGATTCACAGGAGCGGCAAGTTTAAATTGATCCTTGTGACTGTCCTGCGCCTTCCGGCAGGATACTCAGCAGGACAACGCACCGATCTCCAGCATGCCGTACCATTCCGTTAGATGAGTATTCACCTATTTGTTTAGTTGTTCCACGGCCCGCAAAACCATGCCAGCGACCGTTCACGACACAGCGCTGCGTGCTTGCTTGGCCCACTACACGGCCGCTGCAGTCTGAGATGTATCTGCAAATTTTAGCTCTTTAACCAATGATTAAAGGGTTAGAGGTAATTTTTTTACACAGATTGGTGAGTGCCTGGAATGCATTTACAGGGTTGATGCTGGAGGCTGGTACAAGAAGGATATTTAAAAGACTTGCATAGGCACATGGATGTAAGAAAAAAATTCAAAGTTCAAATTTATTGTCAGTTAAGACATGACATCACATACAACCCTGAGATTCTTTCTCCTGCCGGCACTTTATTCAATAATAAATAAAGTGCAAAGTAAGAGTCCTTAAATGAGCCCCTGATTAAGTTTGTAATTTTGGAGTCTGATGGCAGAGGGGTAGCAACTGTTCCTGAATCTGGATGTATGAATCTGTGGCACTTGTACCTCTTTCCTGATGGCAGCAAAAGAACATGTCCTAAGTAGTGTGGATCCTTGACTGCTGCTGCTCTCTGATGACAGTATTCCATAATAATGTTCTCGATAGTTGGGAGAGTGATGTACTGAGCTTTTCATTCAAAGGTATTGGTACCCCCATACCAGGCTGTGGTGCAACCAGTCAGCACACATTACATTATCCATCTGTAGATGTTTGTCAAGGTTTTTGATGCCATACCATACCTCAGCACACTGAGAAAGTCGAAGTGCTGACATGCTTTCTTCACGATGACATTTGTGTGCGAGGTTCAGGAAAGGTCCTCTGAGATCGTGACTGCCTGAAATTTAAATTTGCTCACTCTCTCCACCTCTGATATTCCCTCAATGGTCACTGGATTGTACACTCTGGTTTTACTTTCCTAAAGTCTAAAATCAGCTCCTATTCCTATGTTTTGGTGACATTGAGTGAGAGGTTATTGATGCACGATTCAGCCATGTTTTCAATCTCCCTCCTGTATGTTGACTCATCGTCTCCTTTTAATCAACCCACTACTGTGGTATCGTCAGCAAATTTGTAGATGGTGTTATTATCATTATTGAGCCACCCAGTCATAAGAATAAAGCGAGTAGAGCAGGGGGGCTAAGATGCAGCCGTGTCATGCTCCAGTACTGATAGAGATTGTGGCGCAGCTCTTCTTACCAATTCTCACTGATTGGGGTCCAGAGGTAAAGGGAATCCAGGATCCAATTACACAGTAAGGTAGTGAGGCCCAGGTCTTTGCTGATTTTTTGTTGAGGGGATGATGGTGTTGAATACTGAGCTGTAGTTGATAAAGATCAACCTGTTGTATGTGTCTTTGGTGTTCTAGGGCTTTATATACAACCAGTGAGATGCCATCTGCCATAGCCCTGTTATTATGGTAAGCAAATTGGAACAGATCTTTGTTGCTGCTCAGACAGGAGCAGATGTGCTTCAACACCAGTCTCTCAAAACACTTCATCACTGGATATGTGTGCCACTAGTCATTTAAGCACGTTACCACACTCATCATGGGTGCAGGCATGATTGAGGCCTGTTTGAAACAGGTGGGTACCATGTCCTACTGGGGTGAGATGTTGAAGATATCCGTGAAAAAAATAGAGGGTTATCGGCTGTGAGATTGGTGAGTTTTTTTTTAAATTTGTTTAAGATTCCATGGTTTGTTGGGAAAACAAAATAAAACTAACGTGCATGAAATAGAATGTAATTTTCCAAATATTATTTTCAATCATATATTTATTTGAGGATTTTTTGAATGTTAATGCTCATGATGTAAATAAGTATTCACATTATTAAAAATCTCAATATTGCAAAGTTTAACCAAGTTTAATGTTTTTCAACTAAACTTTTTAAAAAAATTATTCAGGTCCAAGCATTGATGGTATTAATTGAACTTTTGGGTATAACTAAAGGAGAGATTTAAATTAATTGAAGTTGGGTGATTTTTAAATGACAATGGGCCAAAAAGATTAAAACCTGATATGACACAAAAGGGTGACATGGCAAATGTAGCAGTTTTCGCCACGTTGTTTCAGTGCCAGCGATAGGGACTGGTGTTTGAAACCCGCATTGCATGTAAGGAGTTTTACGTTCTCCCCGTGTCTGCATGGGTTTCCCCGGGGGCTCTGGTTTCCTCCCACCTTTCAAAGTGTACCAGAGGTTGTAGGCCAATTGGGTGTAATTGGCCGGCACGGGCTTATAGGCTGAAAGGGCCTGTTACCGTTCTGTATGTTTACATTTTGAAAAATTAAAATATAAAACACTGCAATTGCTGCAAGCCTGATGCTAAAAGAGAAACCAATAGATTATTCAGGAAATCAAATATTTATCTTGGACATGGGGGAAAAGAATACTTTTTGCAGATGCTATGATGTCAACTTTTAGCATTTGGATCCAAACTTGTGATTGGCAGATCTTGAAATGCCTTCATTTGGGTGGATCAAAATTTGCACTGTCTACAAATTAGCTAAAAGAAATTATCAGCAGAAAAAGTCATGTCAACTCACCAGAAGTAATTCAAAACTAGCAATCAATTACATTTTAATTATATAAAAAATAGATATTACTTAAAATTTCAAATAATTAAAAACTTTAATGCAAATATAATTAAAAATAGAAATGACATCCTTCCAACCATTCCAGCCTATTAATGCACTTTTTGTGCCAGCTGCTTCCTTGCATACGGATGATAGCAGGAGACTTCAACAAGTTGGTAAACCATTCTGGGATTCCATGCAATGTTTTTCATTAGTGGAGCTAGGAAATTACCTACAGAGCAAAGACAGGATTTCCACAATCCACTCATGATCCTGAACTAAATCATGCTTAGAAGAGGCAAATGCCAGGTGCTCTAAGTGGAACTATTAGCGTTTCAAGCAAGTATCGGCTCAATGTTTCAGACACATTAGTCAAATGCTTCTCTCCAATGATTTTTTAAATGTATTTTCAGAATAGTTATTTTCCAAACAAGAAATTAATTTGATACAACATCTTTAAAATAAACCACTATCCTAAAGACCACATGAAGTCAGAAAGCAGTGTAGCCCAACAAGGATGAATCTTCATAAAGAGAGTAAAATAACTAGAGTTACAGCAGAGTTATTAAAGCAAACGAGAGCAAGAAGTGTTTGCAGCCACAAAAAAATGAACTAAATGCAGAAGAATAGATTCATAAGAATAAAATGTTGTGGAAAGATAATACATTTAAGCTTTTCTAAGTTTAGCATAGAAAAGGCCATATATGGATTTATGGACAAAGACAAATATCATGGATTTAACATTCATCAAGAAATGAACACAGAGTGCATCAGAAAGTTAAACTAAAGAACATGTACTTATGAAACAGGAAATAAGTAGCTGAAGTTTGGAAAAGTCATTTCATGAAAGGTCATTTATATAATACCAGCTATGAGCTTTCTTGAGTAACTGAGTTCAGAGATGACAAAAATGCAAATATTAATATGGCAAGGAATTAAGTAAAGTCATAGAGTTTTACAAGAGGCCCTTCAGCTCCATTTGTTCATACCAACCAAGTAGTCTACCAACCTGGTCTATTTGCCGGCTTTCATCCCAGATTCCTCTAAACCTTCCAAATCCATGTTCCTGTCTAAATGTTTTTTTTTTAACTCTTCTATTTCCTCTGGCAGCTCATTCCATAAACTCACCACTCTCAATGTAAAAAGGTGCTTCTCATGTTCCTTTGAAATGTTTCACCTTAATTCTATGCCCATTAGTTTTAGATTTTCCCTTCCCTGTATTTCATCTTGTATTTGTATGTGTGAGTTCTTAGACAACACATGGATGAAGGAAAAGGTTAATTACTTTAAAGTTATTGTAAACAGCACCATGAAGCATACCACAAGGCTGCAAGCCTCCATTACAGAGCTAACACACCGCAGTCTCCTGATCTGTGTCAGCCCTGCTGGAAGCGAAGTATAATCAAATGGGAACTATAATACATAAGGCATTGCTAGTTGCATTGCAACCATGATTACTGTCATTACATCTCCCTTTCTTAAAACAAAAGTAGCTTACTTTTAACTAACATCTTTTCTTTGTTTAATTCTGCAATTTTAACTTTAACACCAAGAACTTACATTTTCATTATTATCAACAATGTTAAAATTTTTAAACTTATTTTGTGGGTTCACTAAAATTTGAAGAGCGATTAGCACTACTTCATTCTTTTAACAGGAGCCTTTAAATTTACTCAGTGAGTACATGTCTTGACGATCTCATGATTGATTGTCCTTGAATCTGCGTTGTCATCTCAGACGGTGTCTTCTCAGATGTGCATTCAGGTTGTTCAACAGTATCTGTCTTTCCATCTACTGTGCCTGATTCCATTTGACAATCTCGACAATTTCTTTGCAGAACAGCACCCTCATTTGTCTGAATGTTGTGTGATCTTGGTTGGACTTCACTAAGGACAGTTCCCTTCTGACTCCATAAGTTTGTTTTGTCTTTTAGCCTTACTTGGTCACCAGTGTAGAGTTCATGCAGGTTTTTTGTTCCTCTATCAAAGTAATACTTTTCTTTCTGTTCTTTGAATTTCCTCACTTTCTCCCCCTCTCTTGTTTTTAGGAGATTCAACTGAATGGGTAGGTTTGATCTTAGCCTACGTCCCATGATCTTAGCCTATGTCCCACAAGGAATCAAGCAGTGTTGTGTGGTATACTAGCATGTTCTGGTAGAAGTCCATTCCACTGTCTTTTGACTTGTACATCAGTCTTTTCACAGTCTGTATTGATTTTTCCACTAGTCCATTGGACTGTGGAAAATGAGGTCTTGACGTGGTGTATACAAAGTCCCACTCTTCGGCAAACTGTCGGAACTTTAAATTGCAAAACTGGGGTCCATTGTCTATGAAGACCTCGCTTGCCACACCGTGCTTGAAGAATATGGCTATCATACCTGTTATTACAGCATCTGCAGTGGTGGTGTTTAGTTTACACACCTCTGGATACAGGGAGTAATAGTCTGTAACTACAAGATAGTCCTTCCCTTAACATTCAAATAAGTCAGTGCTTACCTTCTGATACAGTCTGTATGGTGCTGGGTGTGGCTTCAGTGGTTGATCAGGATTGCTTGCTTGATATATCTGGTATATTGTACAGTTTGGCAATTCATTTGTTATATCATTGTTGATTCTTGACCAGTTCATCACCTCTCATGGTCTTTTCTTACAATTTTCGATTCTGAGATGTCCTCCGTGGATCCTTCTTAGCATCTCTTTTCTCAGACTCTTTGGGATAAGGATTTTGCTTCCTTTGTAGATGATGTCTTCAACCATTGATAGTTCCGTCCTGCAGTTCTAGTACTCTGCAAGATCAGGTGAGCAGTCCTGCTTCATGATGGGCCATCCATCCAAGATGTTTTTTCTCAGTTATCTCAGTGTTTCATCTTTATTTGTCTCTGACTTTATGAGCTCTATTTTTGCATCTGATATGAACAGTGCACTTGTAATCATGTCCACAAAGGCATTCACATCTTCATCCATTTTGGTGTTTGCAGGCTCTCACGTATCAATAACTCTAGACAACGAGTCTGCTGTCTACATTAGCTTATCCAGAGTGTATGCCACATTCAGTGTATAGCACACATGTCAAACTCAGGCCCGCGGGCCAAATTTGGCCCTTGATATAATTATATTTGGCCCGCAAGATCATATCAAATATGTATTAGAGCTGGCCCGCTAGCCGCCACGCCAGTGTAGCGCACGCACAGCTAATACTACAAATCTCAGAATGCTTTGCAAATGCGTTGGCGTCAGCCCGCTAATCGCCCCCACCTCCTCTTTTTACTTTCATTAGCATCTGTGACCTGTCGCCCAACTCACACGTAATAAACCCCTTACGAAAAATGGCCAAACGAAAGACAGAAAACAGAACCTTTCAAGACAGGTGCGAGGCAAACTCTGACCCCAGAGTTTGATGAACTTGCATCTAAGAAGAGATGCCAAGTATCTGGATTAGACCCAGGTACATCAGAGTAAATCACAGTGTAGCAAGCTAAGCTTGGATTAATATTTTCTTTGGTTAACTTTGGACTGTTCATAGTTGAAAGATTGGATTTTCATTGAAGCAAGTTGTTATTTTTTTGACTTGTTGGTTTGTGAAAAAAAAACATTTAAAAGGAGTTTAAAGGCTATAGAGAAATATTATTTATTGAATATTTTATTTCTTCATTTGTTAATGCTTCTTCTGGAAAGAGTTTAACCAAAACTATTATTAAACATTTATTTTAATAAGAAAAAGTTTAACATTACATATGTTGAAAGAAGAGAAAACATGCAGATGTTGTTGAAAATTTTCAATAAATATTTAGTTTGGCCCACGACTGAGTCCAAGTTTTTAATTTTGGCCCTCTGTGAATTTGAGTTTGACACCCCTGGTGTATAGCGTTGCAGCCTAATCATCATTCTTTGTATTCTCAGTGGACATTCATTTAATGGCTTTTGGAACAATGCAATCAAAGGCTTATGGTCAGTCTCTACACTGATTGCTTGTCCTGACACAAACTGATTAAATCTTTCTCAGGCCTATGTGATGCTGAGTAGCTCCTTTTCAATTTGAGCGTATCGCTTTTCCGCGTCTGTCATTGAGCGTGATGCATATACAATGGATTGCCAGTCATCATATTTTTGCAGAAGAACTGCACCGAACCCACCGTGATGCATCTGATGATATCTTGATGGGTCTCGCTGGGTCGTAAAACCTCAGAACTGGTTCCTCTGTGAGCAGTTTCTTTAGTTCCCTCCATGATTTTTCATGGTCATGATCCCACTCCCATTCAATGTTCTTTTCTGTTCGTCTTCTCAATGGAGCCATCTTTTCTGAGAGATGAATATGAATTTATTCACATAGTTGACCATTCCATTAAACCTCTGTATGTCCTTTTTGCATTGTAGCCTTGGCATGTTCTCAATGGCGGACACCTTTCTGGGATCTGGCCTGATGCCCTCACTGCCAATAATATCTCCTACAAATGTTAGTTCTGTCACCCCGAGCTGGCATTTCTCTTTATTCACCTTCAGGTTTGCTTTCCTTGTTGCTTCCAGCACTTTCCTTAGTCTCTCATCATGCTCCATTATCGTGGTTCCCATACTATGATGTCATCCATTGAGGTATCAACTCCATCTAGGTGCTCATCGACCATATGGATAGTTTTGTGATACACTTCAGGAGCTGAGGCAATTCCCAATGGTGACCTTAGGAATTTGTATCTGCCAAATGAACTATTGAATGTGCATAGTCTTGAACTTGCTTCATCCAATGTTAACTGCCAAAATCCTGATGATGCATCTAACTTGCTGAAAAACTTTGCATTTGCGAACTGTGACATGATTTCTTCATGTGTCAGAAGCTTAAAGTGTTCTCTCTTTATTGTTCTGTTTAGATCTCTTGGATCCAAGCAAATTCTAAGCATTCCATTCTTTTTGTCGACAACAATGAGTGAACTCACCCACTCTGTTGGCTCATCTATCTTCTGAATCATGTTCAGGCTTTCCACCCTGTCCAACTCTGCTTTTAGTTGCTTTTGAAGCACAAATGGAACTTTTCTGCATGAATGTATTATCGGTGGCACACATTTATCCACTCTGATCGTGTGTTCTCCTGGAAGGCAGCCTCGACCCTAAAATAGGTAATTGTACTCTTTCATGAGTTCATCATAGACTATCTCTCCTTTGCTTTCCACAACAAGGACTCTTTTTATCAGGTTCAGTTTCTCACAGGCTATTAATTCTAGTATGGCCTGTACATTCTTTGGTACCACGATGAATGCCAGCATGTGCTCTTTGTCCTTGTGTTTCACTTTGACCATGCATTCTCCTTGCACTGGTATATCAGTATCTGAATATCCTGTCCTTTTCACTTTTGTCCCATACATCTTTGGTCTGGGTCTAATCTTCTTAAAATCAGTATCTGATATTACATTAATTTGTACTCCAGTATCTAATTTAACTGAAATGTATATGTGATTCACTTTTTATCTCAACATCCAGTCTCTGTTTTCTTTCTTGTTTTCAGTCACAACATCTACATAGAATTCCTCTAACTCCCTTTCATCTGCTGCATGAACCTTGCTTTGTTGCACTAGGTTTCTACAGCAAAGGGCATAATGGTTGCTTTTTCCATATGCTGGAGAATTTTTTGGTAGGTGTTGTGTACTGCATTGACGATATGGCTTTCGATTGTCCTTTTCATTTTTCTCTTTCCAATTTTGTGGACTTTTTATTAAACAATTTAACAAAACTCTTGCTCACTGCATCCATTTGCAGCTAGTTTCACTTAACAGCTCTTTTGCCTGCAATTTTACAGTTTCTGTAGCCCTACTGAGTGCTATGGCTTTTTTCCAGGTCTAGATTTTGCTCTTTTAGCAGTCTTTCCCTTAGACTATTATCTGGAATATTACACATGCCTGTCTTTTATCGGCAAGTTGGTCAGTCCATCAAATTTACATGTTTTGCTTCTGTTTCTCAATTCAGTCAAATACTGATCAATACTTAATTCCGTTTTCTGTACACGTGTGAAAATTCTGTGCCTCTCAAATGTCACGTTATGCTTAGGTATGCAGTATGCCTCAAACTGTTCCATTATTTTTTCCAGTTTAATTTTGTCTCCTTCAGCAGCAAATGTGAAGTTATTATACACCACCAGGGCTTCGTCGCCCACGACATGTAAGAAAACTGACACTTTCGCTTTATTGCTTTTCTTGTCAGTTCCGACTACCATTAAATACAATCCAAAATGCTGTTTTAAATCTGTTACAATTTTCAGCCACATTATCTGTGAACTGAAGTTTCACAGTGGATGTAATCCTTCCATTTTTCACTTTGTTAGCTTCTCTTCACTGATCAGTTGCTTACTTTATATTTTAACTTTTTAAAGTATTTCCTTTTAATTTCCTTCATCCCACTTCTGAAACCATGTTTCATCTTGCATTTGTATGTGTAAGTTCTTAGACATGGATAAAGGAAAAAGTTTTTTATATTAAAGTTGATGCAAACAGCGCAAGGAGGCTGCAAGTCTCCATTACAGATCTTGCGTAGAGTCTCTCGCTCTGTGTCAGCCCCTGCTGGCCGCCAAGTCTAATCAAACGGGAGCTCTAATCCTTCAGGCATTGCAATTATGATCACTATCATTACACTCTGGGTAAAAGACTGTGACATTTATTCTGTAAACCTCTACAAGGTGCCCCTCCCCCCCCCCCCCCCCCCCCACCACCCTTCGCATTCTTCACTCTAAGAATAAAACTCCCAGCTTCTTCAGCCTTTCAGTCAGTGCTGGTAATATTCTTGTGAATCTTTTCTTCACTCTATCTTGTTCAATGATATTCTTCCTCCATCTGTTGGAAGTAAATGGTTTTATTATCAATAGGATATTGGCCCAAACTCAATTTGACCAGGACACTGATCCAAGACTATGAACTGTTTGGTTCAAATTTAGAAAGTGGATTGATCAATATTGTTGCTGCAAGGGTGAGAGTTTGCATCGGGTTTATATTTAGAACATTGGTCAACATTTTTATGCCTTAATGCTTGAGTGAAGGTTTTGAATAGACTTGATACAATGAACGAATATAATGGGAAAAGGAGGCAGCTAAAGCATTTACCTCCCCCAGCAAAACTGATTTTCACCCTAGAATATTTTTCAGGAAACCGAAAATTAAAAATAAATTGTTGTACATGCCTACAAAAAAAATTCTATTGGTTTTGAGCTACTAGTTTTACCAATAATTTTGTCTTCTGTTTCAAATATTTACACATCAATATTTTAGATATTTAATTCATTCACAGGATGTGGGCATCAATGACAATGCCAACATTTGTTTTTCACCCATAAATGCCCTGGAACCGAAGAGATTGTTAAGAGTTAACCACACTTTAGTTTCTTTTGTTCCTGCCACAGTTCTCACATTCCCAACATTCACCATCTAGTTCAGGGGTGGCCAACCTTTTAATTTTTAATTTAGACATACAGCTCAGTAACAGGCCATTTCAACCCACTAGTACGTATTGGGAGTGTAGGCTAATTGGGCAGTACGGACTCATGGGCAGAAATGGCCTATACGTCGAAATTAAAAATTAAAAAGTTAGCTATACCTGATCTGGTTCATACACTATGTAAGGACATTTGCTTCTCTCAGTTTTTTTTTTAATTTAGATTTTCAGCACAGAAACAGGCCCTTCTGGCCCACCAGCCCATGCCATCCAAATACCCCAATTAACTTACAAACCTCATATGTTTTTGAAAGGTGCAAGGAAACCAGGGAACCTGGAGGAAGCCCAGATAGGCATGTATTAAATGAATTTTCCTGATAGTGTAGAGAAAATTTCAGATAATACAAATTGTAGAGGTAAAGTGAATCATTGAGAGCGACTTCAGTTCTTCTCTGCAAATACAGAAATCCCTTAGCTTTTGATAGTTTCACAGAAGTGAAGAATCCAATAATATTTCCATCATTACAATGAAATTTAGGCCAAAATTTCTATTAGTATTGGTGGTGAACCCACTGCTGAATTCGTGGCTGGTGCGGGACTCAATAAAAGTTTTGTGAATTTCTGACGTGATAATATTTCCATTGTCTCTTCTGCTTTCCTTCATAGGCATTGACTACCAATGCTGTGAGCGTCAACTGTCACTCTTGTATTTACATGCTCAACAGAGTTCTGTCATCTGCCCAATGTTCTCAAACAACTTGAACCTCAGTTCCCTGAAAGGATTGTAGAAAAAAAATTAGTGAATTAATTGGGTTCTGTGATGAGGGACAAATCATCAAGAATAAAGAATTATTAAATTAAGAAGGTAAAAAAGATTTTTAAAAAAAATTCTGTCTATGATCGACAGGGACAGACACCGTGAGAAGAAGTTTGGTGGTTCAGAGAGAATTCAAGGAAAAGACAAGAAATGAGAAATGCAATCATTTCACCATGACTGTTGTGTTGGCCGATATAAATTATTGTTTGGTACTTCCAAAATTTTTGAGAATTTACTCTATCTATAGGGATGATTTTCCAGAGGCCATAGATTTACCACATCAGCAACAACTAATTGTTTCCAACAGAACTCAATAAAAAGCAGAATAATCTATATTAGAATACAGGAACAGAAGGAGAGAAGGGCCAATGGCTCAGGAAATAATTATCCCATCTGAAATTCAACAATGAAATATGCTTAACGCTAGCCAAAATTAATTAAACAATACAGGTCATGCTTTGCCAGTGGTGATCTGTTCATCTCTTCTTTATAACTCCTTAAATTTGAATTTTAAAAGTACTAACCCAGTCCCTAAGCCACCTAGATTTTTCTGTACAATGATTCCAGTATATAAGCCTTCATTAAGTCACACTCCTGTTCGGCTCCGGATCATGGGTCCTCTACCGGCACCACCTACGGCTCCTAGAACGCTTCCACCAGCGTTGTCTCCGCTCCATCCTCAACATCCATTGGAGCGCTTTCATCCCTAACGTCGAAGTACTCGAGATGGCAGAGGTCGACAGCATCGAGTCCACGCTGCTGAAGATCCAGCTGCGCTGGATGGGTCACGTCTCCAGAATGGAGGACCATCGCCTTCCCAAGATCGTATTATATGGCGAGCTCTCCACTGGCCACCGTGACAGAGGTGCACCAAAGAAAAGGTACAAGGACTGCCTAAAGAAATCTCTTGGTGCCTGCCACATTGACCACCGCCAGTGGGCTGATAACGCCTCAAACCGTGCATCTTGGCGCCTCACAGTTTGGCGGGCAGCAACCTCCTTTGAAGAAGACCGCAGAGCCTACCTCACTGACAAAAGGCAAAGGAGGAAAAACCCAACACCCAACCCCAACCAACCAATTTTCCCCTGCAACCGCTGCAATCGTGTCTGCCTGTCCCGCATCGGACTTGTCAGCCACAAACGAGCCTGCAGCTGACGTGGACTTTTTACCCCCTCCATAAATCTTCGTCCGCGAAGCCAAGCCAAAGAAGAGAAGTCATGTGCAGCAGCACAAAACAACTAGCCAACATACATTCTAGCATTAAAGATGGAGTCCTGCCACGTGTGCCCACTCAACATACTATTGTATATCTCAGACACGTAGCCAAGAAAGCAAACACATTTAGTCATGGTGGCCCCAGCATGCTGAAACTTGCTTGTTTTCTAGTGTAAGAAGATGCCCGCAAGGGTATGCTGCCAATTGACACCTTCCATGGTGAAGGTGTATGTGCTGAGAGACACCTGAACCTCAGCGCAGCTACTGCAAAGCTACGGCTAATAATAGGTTGTGGCCATGCAGTCACTTGATATTGCACTGTTGAGCCTTGTGTAACTCCAAGTAGGAAGCTGGAATAACCAAAGCACAGCATGAAGCTCATTGATTGTTGGAGACAAATAATTGTAACTCAGGTTGTGATTCTTTTGTGGCAATTGTGGTCAACAACAGCTTTAAGAACAATGGAGTGCTACTCTTTCCGATTGTCATACGCTGCTGCGTCATCGTGGGGGTGGGGGGGGGGCAATGATGAGAATATGTGTGCAATCAATGGCATTCTGCAAATCCGTCCATTGTCTCCTGAAGGTGTGCACCATTCGGTACATCAACAAAGCAGAAGAGTCCTCTTCAGTGCTCCACTAACCTTGTGCATTAACACACAGAGGCGACACCTCCACTAAAAATATGACTAATGAATGGATGTTCACATGAGGCAGCCTACCACCACAGAACAACGACAAGTCTGAGCTGAGGCACCAGGGGCCGTCGCGATCTTGCTGTCTTGCACCTCAATTCTGGCTCAAGGAGTTTCAATACAAAGTTGAAAGTGTTCTGAGACATTTGAAAGTGACTCCATCACTTCTCCTTCATCAAAATTGTCAAGGACATTAGACCAAAACACAGTCCCATCTGATCTCTCTCTACTCCACACTCTCAGAGAGCAGCAAGCAAGAAGACTCAAAACAGCCAAACATCTCCGTCTACGGCTTCTCAGGTCCACGTGCCTTTCTGCCTCAAACAGTTCCCTGCTTCTCTTTTTGTGCAGAGGGTGGGGGTCTCCAATGTAAAGGATGAAGCGGGGGGGGAGGGAAACTCCAGCATATAGTGTGGGGATGTATCCACAAAAGAGGGCGGGGGGGGGGGGTCTCCAATGCACAGGGAGTGTGGGAGCGACTCACTGAGAATGGGTGAACTGCGCATGGTGGTGGGGGTGGGGGCAGGTAGCCTCACACTGAAGGGGGCAGCCTTGCACCAGACCAGATAAATTTGAATCCAATCAAGCCTGCAGGCTATAGGTTGCCCACCCCTAATCTACGTGGACATCTTAGCTGATCATTCCCTTTTATCAGCAACCTGCCGAGGGACATCTGCTGACTTTGGGTTGACCATAATGATGCGGAATCCTGGGATGTTGAAGGACCTCCATAGGGCTTGCAGCATCCATAGGAGGTAAAGATATATTACTGATGTTTCAGGTCGGAGACCTTCTTCAAGGCATGAGACAAATCGGGCAGTGCCTGAATAAAAGAAACGACGGGGAGATCAACAGGCAAAAGGTAATAATTGGATATGGAGAAGAGACCAAGAGAAAGGAAAGCTGAGAATTGATTGGGGGAGGAAGGGTTTGGCTCTGTGAATGCAGAACAGGGAAAAGGGGAGAGAGAGAGGCATAGCTAGTGGAAAGGAGGCCTCAAGAAAGTTTAGTGGGGGGTGGTCTAACTTCTCTCTCCTGCCAAGAAGAGATTGACTAAGGCAGCAATCAGATGGAGTTGAACACATTGGAAGAGTTCACCATTACCATCAGGTAAGGATGTCATTTATGACTAAGTTTAATTAAGCTGTTTTTTAAACTATTGGTCAGCTTTTGCTGGTTGATATGTGTGTGCATAATCAATGGAGGAAGCAATAGACATGAATTGTTGGGGGATCTTTCCCTAGGTCTGTGGAACTACATTTTCCCACCTGCATGGCGCACTGTTAACTTCTTCTGAAGGCAGTGGCTTCGGTCTCTGGGGCACACATTCTGGGTTCTTGGAGAAAGCGATGTCTGTGTCGTTCACGCACCACGTTTGAGTGTTAAAGAGAGATGGTGCCAATATAGGAATTTGTGCACTCTCTCAGCTGCAGGCGATGCTGCAGAAGTCTCGCAGGAATTTGACCAATTCAAGGCCAGCTGAGTGCTTGACGCTCGGTTGGAAGAGAAACTGCAGAAGGGTGAGCGGCTTTGTAGAGAGGAGTGAAACACTAAAGCTGCAGGTGCAGTGATTATAGTAAAAAATTCAGCTGGTCAAACAATCTTCTTTTCTAGCAAGGATAAGAATGCATAACCAACCCTTCATCGAGGTATGTGCAAAATGTAGGCAGGTACCTGAATAAAATTTTGGGGCGTCGAGCACAGGCCCAGAGGCAAAAGGTAATAAGAGGGGGAGGGCAGAAGAAAAAACAGGAAGTGGTGGATATAGCTCTATGAATGGGGAGGGAAGGGGGTGGAGAACTGAAGGAAAGGAAAGAGGGATAGGGTGAGAGGGAGAATGGAGAGCACTGTTCCCTCTAATCTGTGCACATGCACACACATGTTGATGCAGCGCACAAAGGAAATTAATGTGAGAGCAAAAGGTTAGTTACCTAAAATAATAATTAATAATTACACTTATTGAAAATAATCTCTTAGTTAGCTGTTTCTGTTAACTAGTTAAACAAGAGTTACACACTTGTATTTTATTAAAACATGCCAATACAGTTTTATTAGCCATGAGTGATAGGCTGTGCCAAAATGATCTTGAAACAATTTCAAGTTGACATTTGCACATGCAGTCAGTGTGCACATACTTTTGTCGCAGGAAAATAAATTGCACAATATAAGATTTTTTAGTACACTGACTACTAAACATTAGAAGGAACATTGATGGAAGTGATCTAGCATAAACTGGAGAACTTGTTGTTAATGCCACGCAGTTGGATAATGTCCAGATGGAATATTAGGTGTTACTCTTCCAATTTGTGGGTGGCTTTGATTTGGAAGAGCATGTGGCCGTGGGCAGACTGTCGGCTTGAGAGTGGGGAGCAGAATTGAAATCAGCACCTCTACTTTCTCAAGAGTTGTGAAAGACTTGGTGTGACATCAGGAACCCCAACAAATTTCTACAGCGGTGTGATGGAACATGTGCTGAACAGCTGAATCATGTATGGTGTGTGGTATGGGGACACGAATACCCATGAGTGTAAAACCCTGCAAAAGGTAGTAAACACAATCCAGGATATCATTGACATTACCCTCCCCACCATCGAGAACATCTACAGGGAACGCTGCCATTGGAGAGCAGGAGTAATCATCAAGGATCCACATCAACCAGCACATGCTTTGTTCTCGCTGCTGTCATTAGGAAAGAGGAATGGGTGCCACACACCTGGTTCAGGTACGGCTGCTACCCCTCCACCATCAGACTCCTCAACAGCAAACTCAATCAGAGACTCATTTAAGGACGCTTACTTGTGCACTTTCTTTTTTTCTCTCTGTATTGCAGTCAGTCTGTTTACATTTCTCTATTTGTTTATATGTGTGCATTGTGTATAGTTGTTTGCACTATGTATACAGTAAGTGGTAATTATGCCTTGCACAAGGAAAAGAATCTCCGGGTTGGATGTGGTCATGTATGTATTCTGACAATAAATCTGAACTGAAACTATTAGCATGTAACCTGCAAAAGTATTTGTTAGTAAGACTATTTTCTAATTTTGCTAGATTAATTTAGTATATTTTATTTATGTACACAGATTTATTACTGAATACTTTCTCCAAAGGATGCATCTGCTATCTTTGTGTTAAAAGCACACAAAAACAATCCTTGGGCATATGACTATCAAGGTAAACTTTAATTTGAAGGCAATTGTATATTCTGAATGTCTCTTTTTTCTGCATTACCCCTGTTCAACTCTATTTTTTAAAAAGTTTTAATTGAAAGGGACTTTTACTTGGTTGATCAATGGAACAGACCGATGAGAAAGGACCTAACGGCTTTGTTTTTATGTTATCTTTCAAAGTTGAAAGTCAAAGTTCAGATTTATTGTCAGAGTACAGACATGAAATCACAGACAACCCTGAGATTCTTTCTCCTGCAGGGAGAATTTCTACATTGGTAGTCCAAAAAAACTATATTCAAGCAAATATACATATACAAAAGAGAGAATGTAAACAAGAAGGCAGTGCAGACAAAATGTGCTCTACGGAAAAATAAATATTTGAATAATAAATAATCTGCAAAGTAAGAATCCTTAAATTGCTCTTTGAATGAGTCTGAGCTTAGAGATCTGATGGTGAAGGGGTAGCAACTCTTCCTGAACCTGGTGGTATGAGTCTTTAAAATTTCTTTCAAACAGTTCATTTTGGTAAAGTTATGACTATTTCCTCATTGTCCCGGAAATAGTCACTTTCATCTTGCTGTGTACAATTGAATGTCAATTTACAAACAGCATTCCCAATTTAATTTTCTTGCTCAAATGCTGAACTTATTTACAAAGGGAAGCTCATTTTCTCTATTGTCATACAGTGTTTCAATCACGACTAAATTAGAAAACTCCAGAATCTTGAAGAGTGTACAAGCCCAAATCATGGAGTCACAGAACTGTACAGCACACAACAGGTCCTTCACATCACTATGTATGCATTGACCAAACCCAGCTTCTCCAATCTCACATCATAACTGAAACAATTTATCTCAGACAACATCCAAATGAATTTCCTTTGCAGCATCTCCAGTGCCATCATTTTATTCCTATTGTATGGTGACCAGAATTTTACACAGTTATCCTGCTACGGTCTGATAATTTTCCATATTCTAACATGTTATGCTAAATAAGGTATGTCTCCTTCGCCATCTTTGGATGTCCTTAGACTTGTACATCAAGATTGATTTGTAACTTTCTATTCTTTAGGGGGTGGGCCAGTGGCTGTTGGGGGAGGGGGGGGCAGGGAGCTAACTAGCAGGCGGGCAAATGACCAATGGACGGATGGGGGGGTGAACCTACTCCTGCAAGCGTGTAACGTGTCATGGGTTGGGGGAGGAACCCACCTAAATTGCCAAGGAGGACAAAGTCCCGGGGATTTGGACCATGGTGTGAAAGGCCCAGGAGGTCCTGAATTCCAGGAATTTCACAGGGATGAAGTAAGGTCACTGCCCGGCTGCAGTGTGAAAACTGGTTGAATATTTCAAATCACAAAACAACCCTCCACTAGAAAGCTAATGTTGGATACATTTTGCTTACTTTTCTTGGATCCCATGGATCAGCTTCCCAAGGAAGACTGAAATCAAAACTATGGAAATCTCTGAACTTCTTATCAGTTCATTCATATTAAGATATCCTGGCGAATCTGGTTGATCCAGTACTTCCTGACTGAAAATAAATACAGTACCAATAATATATTCAGAGCTTTTGTTTTAAAAAAAGCTTGTCTTTCTTGTTTCAGTGTTTTTTCAGATAAAGAATTATATTTCATTATCCATTTAAATTATATTTTATATTTCTGTTCTTCTTGCAAATCAAACCAATTACGATTGACATGGAATCTGTGTATTGTGGTGAAACACGGAAGGCTGCAGACGCTGTGATTGTAGTAAAACTACACAATAAATGCTAGAGGAACTCAGTTGATCTCGCAGCATCCATAAGGAGTAAAGATATATTACTGACATTTTAGGCCTGAGCCCATCCTTCAAAGAAACCCTAGGCCAGTCACAGAAGAAGGGGTCAGGCCCGAAATGTCAGTAATATATCTTTAGCTCCTATTGACGTTGCAAGTCTAGCTGAGTTCCTCCTGCATTTACTGTGTGTTTTTAACCTGTGTATTGTGTTTGACTTAGTCTTCAACACAGACAATGTCATGAAGCAGTAGATATAAAGAGAAATAAATGTAACATTCTCAGGTGTGTAGGGAGCATTCATTGATCAATTACAGAAGATGTTTAGCCCTCTTGTTGTGTTGGCCTTGCTGATTCAGTAAGATGTTTTATTCGAAAAATATCTCAGAAATTGATTTAATCATTCCCTAGGTTTTAAAAGCCTTACTTTTTGAAACAGCATACATAAAAATGAGACTTTGGGTACGAGCACAATGGATTGGGGTGGATTTACTGTCTGGTCGAAGGTTGCAGGCATCTTTTGGCAAATGGGCATGAGGTATTTCTCTCCCCACCTACCCCTCTCCCTGAGCTGCAACAATTGGTGGGTCTAATCAAGCAGAGCTGGGAGCACTGAGTGGATTCATTTCCTTAATCAGTAAGTCAGTGAGGCTGGCTGGCAGTCATTGTTTCAGCCTCTGCTCATTCTCGCATCACAGCTGTTTCTGTGATCCTCTCCCATACACAGATTTTGTTCATCTCCGACATGAGCAGTTCTAATTACAAACCTCTCTAAGAAATGAGTTGTACCCTGGAAACTACTTGTAGAGCCTTCAAAACACCAGATGTCAAATATTTATTATTAGGTATATTTAATCATTGTGTTCCATTGACAAATTTCATGCACCAAGACGGCCTTGCCTGTCTCTTGAAATTAAGCTCCAATTATCACATTTTTGTTCATTTTAATCCATCATTTGGTTCTCTTCTGATTTTTGCTTTTCTGTACAATACATATCATTATTTTGAGAAGTGAAAGTGCCAGTATTGGTCTGATAGGCAAAAGTAAGACCATAAGTCATAAGAGCATAAATAGGTTCTTCAGCCCATCGAGTCGGCCCCACCATTTAATCATGAGCTGATCCATTTTCCCACTCAGCTCCACCACCACCAGGCCTTCTCCTCATAACCTTTAATGCCCTGGCTAATCAAGAACCTATCAATCTATGTCTTAAATACATGCAATGAAATAAAATTCCTTCTCTTGCACAGTCCCACATGTGTGAGCCTGACTTGCTTTCTCTCCAGTCCTATAGATTCTGAAGTGGTTACTGAACCCACTATCAGTACCACATGAGACAGAAGGGGCATGATGGGGCTGATGGGTGAGTAATTTGAGTAGTGTTTACTGCTTTTGTCATTTCTGCAGGGCTTTAATGCATTTTCAATGAATGGACGAGGCTCTTGGAACCATCTGGTATGCTCCATTTTTCACTTTGAGAGGTCATGTGTCATGGATTACTATAAATAAGTCAGTCTGTTAAACTTCTTCAGAGAGGCTTTGACAACATCCGAAAACTTTTGTAGGGAACTCTGAATAGAGGGGCTGTTTCAAAAATCTGATGTCATGCAAGTGAAACTGTACTTGATGGAAGTGTATTTTGTTTTTTTAGTGCTGGGAAAGCTGAGAGAGGATTATTCTGCCAAGGGATTCTCCAGAGGTATATTCTCCAAAGGTAATTTTGTCTCCAAAACTTTGATGTGGGTTATCTTTGACTCGGGAACATACAGATGGGCAGGGATCATTGCTGATTGATAGACCATGAGCAGTGTGAGAGATTTGAGGTCTTGATCTTAGAACCATGCTTCCCTCACAGTCAAAGATGGTGCTGATGCATCGAAGGTTATGATAATTATGTTTAATTGAGAGCTGTTTCCCCAAGGTTTAGGAAGTGGTCTGCATTTTTCAAGGTTTTTGTTTATTGATGGAGGGCATGATTGTACCATGAAGGAGGTTCCTAGCAATCTGTCAATTAAGGGTGAGGCTGATTCTCTTGCATACTTCAGTGAACCGATTAACAATGACTGTTGCAGTTATATTACCTAATCCTTGTTACCTTTTTTGATCTTTCATTCCCATGTCAACTTTCATGTTAACACACTGCCTTTTATTCTCCACATATTTGATATAATTTTCTTTCATTATTCAACAAACTTTAAGATGGCACATCAAACATATTATGGATTCTGGAAATCTAAAACAGAAAATGCCTAGAAATAACCAGCACATTGGTGTGTGTGGAAAGACCACAGCAAGTCATTTCACAGGGGCAATTCTTCACTAGTTTGTTTCCTTTGGCTGCTGTCGGATCTACAGTGTGATTTTGACCCTTTGGATTTTTGTTTCAATGTAGATTTCCTTTCTTCCTTGCACCTTTTTGTTTTTGCTTCTAAAATATAAACTGCAAAAATAAAAATGCCAGTCAGTAAATGAAACCAAAAGATTTGTGTCATAACACATTGGTGCACAAACATTTGATGGTTACAAAATCACTGTCTTTAGAGTTTGCTGTTGCCAAAGCAATATTACACAGTACATCTTGAGTTAATTCAACCCAGTCTTGCTTATGCTTAGTTCTTAAGAGTAGCACATTTTCAGAGTATTATCTAATCTCTGCTTTTAAATAAAACAACATGTAACATTATTGAAACTTGCACTGCAATAAAGGTACTATTATCAGTAAAAATTATTAAACTATCGTGAAATGCTTAATTTGGCAAACGGTGCCATCGCCTTAGGGATTTGAAAGGGATCAGATAAATGGCAAAGAAAAAAGCAGCAGAAATTAGATAAAAGCAATTGGCAAGAATTCTTGGAAAAGAAATGCAGGGACTTCGAAATGAATAAGCTGAGAAACATAGTTAAATTTTACTGAAAAATTGCTATAAAAGAATCTTGGGATTATTTTGAAATGTAAAATATGTAATATTATGAAGTATAACATACCAAAGAAAATGCAACTTGGCTAAAATGCTGTCTGCTGAGAGCTGATTGATCATTAATATGTTTTAGATTAACTTGTATTTCATGTTTTCCTTAGTTTTTTTTCTGCTGATCTCACTTGTGTTCTCTACTGCCTCCCATCTGATGCCAATTAAATTTGTTGTTTTTTTTTAAAATAGCCATCTCAAATTTACATTTAGTGAGGCTGTTTTTTGTTTGTCTCTGTAATTGACGTTTCAACCGAGTTTGTACTCAGGCTCCAGTATGTAGTCTAGTGAAATGTTTTAGCTTTAGGTTCTTGGAAAGATGGTGATAATAAATGATAATGACAAACATGCTGAGGGTTTCATAGTGGTAGTTCTCTTTTTTACTACCACAGGTTTAATTACTTAATCTAAAACTCTGAAAAGACTAGCCCAATAGTTCTCAACCTTTTCCTTTCCACTCACAGACCACTTTAAGTAATCCCTATGTCATCGGTGCTCTGTAATTAGTAAGGGATTACTTAAGGTGGTCTGTGAGTGGGAAGAAAGGTTGAGAATCTTTTCTCGAGACCCAATTGTTACTGAAAAATTGTCATTGGGCCATTTCCTTTGGAGTTATGAAATGAGTCAATTAGGTGCGATTAAAACAGTGGTTTTCAAACTTTTTCTTTCCACCCACCTTAAGCAATCCCTTACTAATCATTAATAAAAGTTGTATGTATGTGGTGATACAACCAATACACTGGTCGCACTCCTATCAGCCTACTGTAGGGGAAAATCACTGTACCTGCAGGTAGGCATCCTGGAAGGCTGGCCCCACCTGCCTGCTGTCAATCACCGGCCTGTATAAAGATTCGAGCTGGCCCCTTTGGGAACAGTCAGGCTTGTGGGACCAGGAGTGTATACAAGTTTAAGCTGATTAAGGCCTGTTGTACAGTCTGTAGACTTTGCATCTGAATTCTTTGCACATCAGTGCTCACAATTTAATCAACTTAAAATTAAAGGATGATGAAGATGTTCCTCACCATCAAGAGGCTGGATATCGACCCTCAACATCCGGACATCCCAGCATACTTTGAGATCTGGAAGCATGCAATTGAGGCGATCATTCACACACAAGCTGAGGTCATCGATACAAACCAGAAGAAACTCATGGTACTACGCACCAAGATGGACTCGCGCGTTTTCTCAGCTATGCGAGACTGCATGGATTTCAAACCAGTAATGGCCATCCTGGAAGCCATGTACCGGTCCCTGATGAACATACTTTACGCTCAGTATCGGGGTACAGCAGCCAGGTGAGATGGCAGACGCTTTCCTGGGGACACTGCAAGAGCTGGCATTACCGTGCATGGTCAAAGCTGGGGTGACTGCTGGGGAAGTGGATCTACTCATCCGAGATGCATGCATGCAAGGGTTGTGGTCAACGGTGACTCAACAGAGGAGAATAATGGCTCCCTTACCAGGATCATGGAGGTGGTCTGCTCCCTAGAAAGCTGCAGCTCACCATGTAGAGGCCTTTGATGCTCGCCTCCCCCATCCTCTAGCCTGGCCGACACCAATGACAGCAGTCACTGAGGGGCCCCAGAGATGATCCCCACAGCCGATGCAGTCTGCTGCTGTAAGTACTGCGGGGCCCGGTGTGGGTCAGAAAGGCACTCCTAGAAGAACTGCCCCACTAGGAACTTTCTTTGCTCCCGATGCAGCAAAAAGGGCCACTTCACTAAAGTGTGCCTCTCCAAGCCCACTGGGAGCACTGCAGTCCTCTGCGACCAAACGGGAGCTCCTCTCGACCCTCTGGGTGCCACCACGTGCGAATACCAAGCAGCACCATTACTCCACCCATCACTTCCACCCACATCAATGGCATCACTTCCAGCCTGGCTGTCGAATCACACAGTCTCCATGTGCTCACCATGGGTGCCACCATCTTTCATCATCCAAGTTCTGACTGCACCAATGATGTCACTTCTGCCTGAATCAATGTTGTGACTTCCAGTCGGGTTGCTGGACTGCACCAACATCATGTGCGCCTCCTGGGTGCCGTCATCATGGACCAGCCAACCCCTGTCTATCCCGAATCCAACTCACCCATCTCACAGAACAGACGACATGGTCAATACGTGCACATATAAAACCATGCACTCGTCGCACCCATGGACCACTACTCACCACAGCTGGCTGGGAACCCTGAGGCGTCCCTAGCATCCAACATGCTAACGGAGAACATTCCTCACGGAATCAGGTGCTCGATGATGGATATCGCTGTCAACAGGAAGGTAATAAAATGCCTGTTTGATAGCGGTAATACTGAGAGCTTTGTGCACCCAAATGTGATCTGTACTCTGCTGCTCAAAGTATACCCAACGAACTTCGCTATCGTTTTTGCATCCCAGGACCACACCATCATGGCTCTGGGATGCTGCTCAGTGAACTTGACAGTAGGGGGGAAACATACAGGCTCCTGGTCATACTCAAGCTCTGCATCCCAGACTAGACTTCCAGTATCACCTCCACAGCCTCATCCTTGCCTTTAGAGGTCCACCCCCCCCCCCCCCCAACAATGCAAAGTCCAGTGACCACCCTCAGTCCACCTGAGGGCTCTCCAACACACAGGTCCCCCCTCCATCCCTCCTCAACTACCTGATGCTGGACTGTAAGCCTATAGCAGCCAAGAGCTAGCGCTACTGTGCAGCCAACAAGGCCGACATGAGACGGATTCTGGCAGAAGAGCCCAGCACCAGCCCCTGAAAAGCCCAGGTCGTAAAAATGGACAGCAAACTGAAGATGGTCACCAATTATAGTCAGACCATCAACAGGTACACGTGGCTGGATGCCTACCCACTGCCCAGCATCACCAACATGGTCAACGAGAGTACAGGGTTTTCTTCACGATTGACCTGAAGTCGGTCTACCACCAGTTCCCCATTCATGCCTGGGATAAACCTTGTACCGCCTTTGAGGCAGATGGGTGCCTCTACCAGTTCCGCCAGGTCCCATTTGCAGTCACCAATGGAGACTCCATTTTCAGTGGGAGATGGACCACATGGTAGACCAGCACAACCTAAGAACAACCTTCCCATACCTGGACAATGACACCATCTATAGCCACGACCAGCAGGACCACAATGCCAACCTGGAGAGATTTCTCTGGATGGCAGAGGCACTGAACCTCACCCTCAACAGGTAGAAGTGCGTGTTCAGCACAACCCGCCTCACCATCCTGGGCTGCATCGTGGAACATGGTGTCATCGGTCCCGACCCCAAATGCATGCGCCCCCTAATGGAACTGCCCCTTCCCACATGCTCAAGGCCCTCTTCATGTGCTTAGGGCTCTTCTCTTACTACTCCCAGTGGGTCCCCCATTTCTCAGACAATGTCCACCCTCTGGCCCAAGCCACAACCTTTCCCCTCCCTGCCGAGGCACAAGTGGCCTTTACCCACATCAGACAGGACATTGCCATGATGCATGCCATGGATGGACTCCCCATTCCAGGTGGAGTGCAATGCCTCTGACATTGCCCTCACTGCCACCCTCAACCAAGGGAGGGGGACCCGTGGCCTTTTTCCCCAGGACCCTCCAGAACTCGGACACTCCACCATCAAAAAGGAGACCTAGGCAATCATGGAAGGGGTCCACCACTGGAGCCACCACCTGGCAGGCAGGAGGTTCACCCTCCTCACAGACCATTGCGTGGTGGCGTTCATGTTTAGCACCACCCACAGAGGCAAGATGAAAAATGATAAGATCTTGTGCTGGAGAGTTGAGCTGACCACCTTCAGCTACGACATCCAGTATAGGCTGGAGAAGCTCAACGACTCCCCTGATGCTCTATCCCAGACCTGCACCAGTGTGCAGTCCGAACAACTTCAGGCGCTGAATTACACCATTTGTCATCCATGCCTCTTGTGCTTGCATCACTTCATAAAGTTCTGGAATCTCCCCTTCACCACCATGACTGAGTCTGCAGGGCCTGCGTGGAATGCAAACCGCGCTTCTTCAGCCCACCACAGCCCCATATAATAAAGGCCACTTGGCCCTTAGAGCAACTCAGCATCAACTTCAAAGGACCACTGTCTTCCATGAATAAGAATTTTTATTTCCTCTCGGTCATAGACAAATACTCCTTCGCCATCCCTTGCTCTGACACCTCCACCACTTCTGTAATCAAGGCACTGGCACAGATTGTCACCAAGTTTGGTACCTGGCATTCATCCACAGCAACCGGGGGTCCAGATGCATGAGTGAGGAGCTGCACCAGTGCCTGGTGGTGCGAGGCATTGCGTCTAGTTGCATGATTAGCTACAACCACAGGGGCAATAGGCAGGTTGAACGTGAGAACGGGGTGATCAGGAAGGTGGTACTCCTGGCCCTGAGGTTGAAAGAATGGTCCATTAACTATTGGCAACAGGTCCTCCCCGAAGTGCTTCATGCCATACGTTCACTCTTGTACGTGGCTATCAATCAGACCCTACATGAACGCCTTTTCTCCTTGGAAATCAGCAACGACCATCTCCCTGCCAGCATGGCTGACATCTCCAGGACCAGTACTCCTCCGTAAACACGTGAGGACCCACAAATCTGACACCCTGGTTGAGCAGTGTACCTCCTCCAAGCAAACCCAAATTACGCCAATGGATGTAAAGACACCATCTCGAACAGGGATCTGGCACCAGTAGAGTCCCAGCACCCCCCCCCCCCCAAACCCAGGCATCCCTGGCCCATCCAGGATCCCCAGGGCCTGGCATCCTCTCCCCACCTCTCCATAGGGCCACACTCCCCACAGAACCGCCCCAACACCTACACCCTCGCACTGGTAGACATCCCTACTCTGCCAGGCACCATCTTGCCTGTACTGCCGGCCACCTCAACCACCCTGGACGCAGCTGACCTTTAGGCATCCCTGCCCCTACCAGGAGCCTGTCCTGCGATGGTCACAGAGGTAAAGATGATCGCCAGATCACCTGAACCTATAGATACTACTCAGTATCGGGAACACTGCCTTCCCCCCACCCCTTCACCTGATTCATTTTAAGAAGGGGGATGAGTGTGGTGATATAACCACCACACTGGCCACACTCCTATCAGCCTACTGCAGGGGGCAACCACTGTACTTGCAGGTAGGCAACTGGGAGACTGGCCCCACCATCTGGCTGTCAATCATTGGCTCGTATAAAGACTCGAGCCGGCTCCTATAGGAGCAGTCAGATACGTGAAGTCAGAAGTGTACTGAAACCTAGTGTATTCAAGTTTAAGCTGATTAAAGCCTGTTGAACAGTCTGTGGACTTTGTGAGCACTGCTGTGTAAATAATTCAGACACAATGTGAGTCGAAAGAAAAATGGTTGAGAACCACTGGACTAGACTAATGGAAAATTATGAGGAACAGCTATTTTATATCAGCAAAGACACCAGCAAATATGAATTATCTTTCAGATTTCTTTCAATCATTAAGTCATCTCACCAATTAGCATACACAAATTGCCCTGCCTAGTTTTTAATGCCAATTTCAACAATATAAAATTTTGGTACTCACCAGATGGGTTTGGAAAAAAAGCATAGATTAAAAAATGTAATTTTGTATGATTAATTGTAATAATAAAGCCATACTATGATACAATTTTCAGACTGAAAAATGTGCATCTATGCTAAATTTTTATAAAATGCTGTCCAATTGTGTTGGTTAATGGTGGTTAATGACAATGTTTGAGTGTGATTGGAACCAAGATGAAAATTTCTCAACACTGGGGCAATTTTGATCTGGGTTACTGATTTCAAACAAACTGGAAGCTTTTGGCCTTGTTTAATATTTAGTCTTCGTCTAGTTCTCAGAGCAATAAAGCCATCCATTACTTATGGATGTTACTTGAATGTGTGCTGAGCACCCATTTCAGATATCTTTCTGTTTCATTAATACTGTTTGGCTTTTTTACCCAGTTACAATAGTTTTTCCTTCCACAAAGAGTATGAAGGTAAAATAGGTTCCAATGAAAGGTCATTTATCTGAAATATTAACTCCTGTTTTTCTCTCCCCACAGTTGTGACCTGACCAGCAGAGCATTTCTAGCTGGTTCTATATTTATTATGCTCCATTACCAACTTTAACGGATGCCTATTTCAATACTTCTCCAAGATGCCAAAAAATCGATTGTGGTCCTAATATTGTAGCTTCTTCTTGAAACGAAATGGTGAACTTAATAATGAATTGAATCAAATTGCTTTCAAGTGAAATACTAATGAGCTTCTGTAACTTACTGAACATTTGGGAGAACAAAATTTCCCAGGAGAGGAGTTAAAATTGGTTGTGTATAATTTGAGATTTGAAAGTGATATTAATTTATTCTGTTTTTAATTTTTGTAAATTAGCATGAATTTAAGCGTGATAATTACAACTATTCCTGATGATTCAGAAATATTCAATGCAGAACTTCAAAATATTTGTAAGATAATTAACATGGCAAAATGGAATTTAAGCATTCTGGGAGCCTGAAATAAAAACTAAGATGAACAGAGAGTTTGTACCAGTTAATATAAAATTTCCTCCCAGTGGTCCAAACTAAAACATCAAAACCCATCGAAGATTTCCTATATCATGCAAAATATTTAAGTTTTGCCATAATATAAAGAGGAAGAGGGGAATTGTAGTGCTATCGATCAACTACATTAGACAGAGGGTTGTAATTAATAGGCTTTAATCACCTTAAGTCATCACATGATAGGGTGGGAAGAGATTTTGATTGGGATAAAGGATGATAAAAATATTTTGTTTCTAGTTTTAATATTAATGGGATAAATAGTAAAATTAAAAGGAAAAAAATATTAAGTTATGAAGGTTGATATTGAATTTTTACAAAAAACTCATTTGACAGAAAAAATAACATTCTAAATTAAAAGAAGATTGGGTGGGCCAAGTTATCACTTCATCTTTTAATTCTAAAGCAAGAGGGGTGGCTCAATTAATTTTTTTTAAAATTACCAGTAAAACATTTTGATACTATAATAGATCCTGTGGGGAAATCTGATTTATTCCAAAATGTGGACACTTATGAATATTTATGCACCAAATATAGATGATGAAGATTTTATAAAGAATACTCTTTTACTCTTAGCGGAGGTGCAGGAAAAGGTTTTAATAGGAGGAGATATTAATTGTTGACTTGATCCATTATTGAATAAATCAATTGAAACTGTAATGAGAGTTAAAGCGGCCAATTTTTTTATAGATTGGGAGAGAATGATGTATAAAAAAAAAACTATTGCAAAAGTATTGGCAAATGGACATATTTCAACATCTTTTGAATTAACGAGATCAAGTAGAAACAAGGTTGCCCTTGTAACCAGCTTTATTTGTTTTAGCAATAGAACCGTTGGCTGAATTAATAAAATGAGATTCAAAGAATGTGGATATTAAGGTAAAACAAGAAGAATATAAATTAAATTTATTTGCTGATGATGTTTTGATTTATTTACCAGATTCTTTACATTCTTTGCCACAACTTAAAATTAGAATAAAGGAGTATCAGGATGTAAAATAAACTGGGAGAAGAGTGAAATTATGTCTTAGTTAATGCAGATTATGAGAAATGTAAGGAAGCAATTGAATCTAGATGGCCAGATCTTGGAATAAAATATTTAGTTATTCGTGTGCAATCAAATTTGACAAAAATTATTTAAATTAAATTATTTATTTTTAGTAAAGAAGATTTTGAAAAATGGAATATGTTACCTATTACTTTGATGGATAGAGTAAATTGTGTTGTTGCCTTGAAAACAATATTTATTCCAATCGAATCCAATTTCAATTCCTCAAAAGTTTTAAGCAATTAAATGTTTCTTGTTGGAAAATTTTTATGGAAAGGGAAAATAGCTAGGGTTTCTTTGGAAAAATTGACATGGAAATATGATTTAGGAGGTTTACAGCTTCCCAATTTTATGAATTATTATGAAGTGCACAGCTGAGATTTATTAATGTAATGTATGAGTTAAATCATGTTCCAGCATGGGTAAATATAGAACTTGATAAAATAGGAGAAACTGATCCACAACACCTTATTTGTAAATGGAACACAAGTTTGTTAATTCTTCTTGGCTTGGCTTCACGGACGAAGATTTATGGAGGGGTAAATGTCCACGTCAGCTGCAGGCTCGTTTGTGGCTGACAAGTCCGATGCGGGACAGGCAGACACGGTTGCAGGGGAAAATTGGTTGGTTGGGGTTGGGTGTTGGGTTTTTCCTCCTTTGTCCTTTGTCAGTGAGGTGGGCTCTGCGGTCTTCTTCTATTATAATTTTTTTATTTTTCACACTATAAACCACATTGATCAAGATACATACATTTTTCTTTTCAACTATATACAGTGTCATTTTCTCCCCCCCCTTCCCATCCCACCCTCCCTACCTCCCCTCCCATTCATTTAAAGTGCAGAATCTAAGATACATTAAACCCGTCAAACAATGTTGTCACTCAATAAAAATAAACAAGAAATTCCACTGAGTCAATTCTTTTCATTTCCTTCTCCTGTCATTTTAGGTGGTAGATGTCCCCGGTAGGTTTTCTCTATTGTGTTTCATGTATGGCTCCCATATTTGTTCAAATATTGTAATATTTCTTAAATTATATGTTATTTTTTCTAATGGAATACATTTATTCATTTCTATATACCATTGTTGTATTCTCAAGCTATCTTCTAATTTCCAGGCTGACATAATACATTTTTTTGCTACAGCTAAGGCTATCCTAACAAATCGTTTTTGTGCACCATCCAAATCAAGTCCAAATTCTTTGTTTTTTATGTTACTTAGGAGGAAGATCTCTGGGTTTTTTGGTATATTGCTTTCTGTGATTTTATTTAATATCTGGTTTAGATCTTTCCAAAATTTTTTCACTTTCTCACACATCCAGATTGCATGAATTGTTGTTCCCATTTCCTTTTTACAATGAAAACATCTGTCAGATACTGTTGGGTCCCATTTATTTAACTTTTGTGGTGTAATGTATAGCCTGTGTATCCAGTTATATTGTATCATACGTAACCTCGTGTTTATTGTATTTCTCATAGTTCCAGAGCATAACTTCTCCCATGTTTCCTTCTTTATCTTTATGTTTAAATCTTGTTCCCATTTTTGTTTAGTTTTACCATTTGTTTCCTCATTCTCCTTTTCTTGCAGTTTAATATACATATTTGTTATAAATTTTTTGATTATCATTGTGTCTGTAATCACATATTCAAAATTACTTCCCTCTGGTAACCTCAGACTGCTTCCCAATTTGTCCTTCAAGTAGGATTTCAGTTGATAGTATGCCAACACTGTACCTTGAGTTATGTTATATTTATCCTTCATTTGTTCAAAGGATAGTAATTTATTTCCTGAAAAGCAATTTTCTATTCTTTTGATCCCTTTTTTCTCCCATTCTCTAAAGGAAAGGTTATCTATTGTAAAAGGGATTAGTTGATTTTGCGTCAGTATTAGTTTTGGTAATTGGTAATTTGTTTTATTCCTTTCTACATGAATCTTCTTCCAAATATTGAGCAGATGATGTAATACTGGAGAATTCCTACATTGTACCAATTTTTCATCCCATTTACATAATATATGTTCAGGTATCTTCTCCCCTATTTTATCTAGTTCTAATCTAGTCCAATCTGGCTTTTCTCTTGTTTGATAAAAATCTGATAGGTATCTTAATTGTGCGGCTCTATAATAATTTTTTAAAGTTTGGCAGTTGTAAGCCTCCTTGTTTATACCATTCTGTTAATTTATCTAGTGCTATCCTCGGTTTCCCCCCTTTCCATAAAAATTACCTTATTATTTTCTTTAACTCCTTGAAGAATTTCTCCATCAAGTGTATTGGCAATGCCTGAAATAAGTATTGTATCCTTGGGAAGATGTTCATTTTAATACAGTTTATCCTTCCTATTAGTGTTAGTGGTAAGTCTTTCCAATGCTCTAAGTCGTCCTGTAATTTTTTCATTAGTGGATAATAATTGAGTTTATATAGATGGCCGAGGTTTTTATTTATTTGTATACCTAGGTATCTGAATGGTGATTCTTTCTTAAATTTTGAGAAATCCGCATTATTCATTGGCATTGCTTCACTTTTATTTGCGTTAATCTTGTAACCCGACACTTCTCCATATTCCTTCAATTTCTTATATAATTGTTTTATTGATATTTCTGGTTCTGTTAAGTATACTATAACGTCATCTGCAAATAAACTGATTTTATATTCCTTGTCTTTTATTTTTATCCCTTTTATTTTATTTTCTGTTCTTATCAATTCTGCTAGTGGTTCTATAGCTAACGCGAACAATAAGGGTGATAATGGGCATCCCTGCCTTGTTGATCTGCTTAAGTTAAATTGCTTTGAAATATATCCATTTACTGTCACTTTCGCCAATGGCTCTTTATATAATACTTTAATCCAATTAATATACTTCTCTGGTAAACTGAATTTTTGTTGTACTTTGAATAAATAATTCCATTCTACTCTGTCAAAGGCCTTCTCTGCGTCTAAAGCAACTGCTACTGTTGGAGCTTTATTCCCTTCTACTGCATGAATTAAGTTAATAAATTTACAAATATTGTCTGTTGTTCATCTTTTTTTAATAAATCCAGTTTGGTCTAGATTTACTATTTTTGGTACATAGTCGGCTAATCTTTTTGCTAATAGTTTAGCTATTATCTTATAATCTGTGTTAAGTAAAGATATTGGTCTATATGACGCTGGTGCGAGTGGATCTTTCCCTGTCTTTGGTATTACTGTAATTATTGCTGTTTTGCATGAATCTTGTAAGCTTTGTGTTTTATCAATCTGGTTGATTACTTCCAGGAGGGGAGGAATTAATAAATCTTCAAATGTTTTATAGAATTCTTTTGGGAATCCATCCTCTCCTGGTGTTTTATTATTTGGTAGTTTTTTTTATTATCTCTTGTATTTCTACTATTTCAAATGGTTCTGTTAATTTATTTTGTTCCTCTATTTGTAACTTTGGTAGTTCAATTTTAGTTAAAAATTCATCTGTTTTGTCTTCTTTCCCTTCGTTTTCAGTTTGGTATAATTGTTCGTAGAATTCTCTGAAGTTTTCATTAATCTCCATTGGATTATATGTGATTTGTTTGTCTTTTTTCCTTGATGCCAATACCATTCTCTTAGTTTGTTCTATCTTAAGCTGCCATGCTAGAATTTTGTGTGTTTTTTCTCCTAGTTCATAATATTTCTGTTTTGTCTTCATTATGTTCTTCTCCACCTTATATGTTTGTAGTGTTTCATATTTTATTTTTTTATCTGCCAATTCTCTTCTTTTAGTTGTGTCTTCCTTCATTGCTAATTCTTTTTCTATATTTACTATTTCCCTTTCCAACTGCTCTGTTTCCTGATTGTAGTCCTTCTTCATCTTGGTTACATAACTTATTATTGGCCCTCTGATGAAAGCTTTCATTGCGTCCCATAGTATAAACTTATCTTTCACTGATTCCGTATTTATTTCAAAGTATATTTTAATTTGTCTTTCAATTAATTCTCTAAAATCCTGCCTTTTAAGTAGCATGGAGTTTAATCTCCATCTATACATTCTTGGAGGGATGTCCTCTAACTCTATTGTCAATATCAGGGGTGAATGGTCCGATAATATTCTAGCTTTATATTCTGTTTTTCTTACTCTGTCTTGCATACGAGCTGATAACAGGAATAGGTCTATTCTTGAGTATGTTTTATGTCTACCTGAATAATATGAATATTCCTTTTCCTTTGGGTGTTGTTTCCTCCATATATCCAAAAGTTGCATTTCTTGCATCGATTTAATTATAAATTTGGTTACTTTGTTCTTTCTGTTAATTTTTTTCCCAGTTTTATCCATGTTTGAATCCAAATTAAGGTTGAAATCCCCTCCTATTAGTATGTTCCCTTGCGTGTCTGGTATCTTCAAAAAAATATCTTGCATAAATTTTTGATCTTCTTCGTTAGGTGAATATACATTGAGTAAATTCCAAAACTCCGAATATATCTGACATTTTATCATTACATATCTCCCTGCTGGATCTATTATTTCCTCTTCTATTTTAATTGGTACATTTTTACTGATTAATATAGCTACTCCTCTAGCTTTTGAATTATATGACGCTGCTGTTACATGTCCTACCCAATCTCTCTTTAATTTCTTGTGCTCCATTTCAGTTAAATGTGTTTCTTGCACGAATGCTATATCAATTTTTTCTTTTTTCAGTAAATTTAGCAGTTTCTTCCTTTTGATTTGGTTATGTATTCCGTTAATATTTAAAGTCATATAGTTCAACGTAGCCATTTCATACTTTGTTTATCTTTCCTTTCCATTTCCTCATCATCACTTTTCTTTCTTATCCATTTCTGCTTTCTTGTTTTGAACACTTTATAAGACAACATTTCTAAAACATCAAACATTTCCCTTATTCTCCTATCTAAAATTTCTTTAACCCCACTATCCCCTCCCCTTCCTGAGTTGCCCTTTATCCCTTGTCGGGCAACCACATCTCCCCTCTCCATTTGGATTTGCGAATTCACTCGCAAGCGTCAACTGATTTTGCAGTGACCGTAACTCCTCCCCACCCAGCCCCCCCAGAAAAGATTTCAATTTTCATATATAACAAAGGTCACTCTCTTAATTCCCTCCTTACTTCCTCTCTTCCCTTTCATTCCCTTATTAATTCTTATCTATACTCTATATATTTTCCTTTAAATATGGATACACTCATGTACACACATATATACATACACACACACACACACACACACACACACACACACACACACACACACACACACACACACACACACACACACACACACACACACACACACACACACACACACACACACACACACACATATATATATATATATATATACCAATATACACACATACATATAGTTCATGGTCATTTTTACTCTCGTTACATGTCTTCATCTCTCTGCCTGTTTTGTAGTTGTTCTGCAAATTTTCGTGCTTCCTCCGGATTCGAGAATAGTCTGTTTTGCTGCCCTGGAATAACTATTTTAAGTACCGCTGGGTACTTTAACATAAATTTATATCCTTTTTTCCATAGGATCATTTTTGCTGTATTAAACTCCTTTCTCTTCTTCAGGAGTTCAAAACTTATGTCTGGATAGAAAAAAATTTTTTGACCTTTGTATTCCAGTGGCTTTTTGTCTTCTCTTATTTTCTTCATTGCTTTCTCCAATATATTTTCTCTTGTTGTATATCTTAAGAATTTTACTAAAATGGATCTTGGTTTTTGTGTTGGCTGTGGTTTCGGGGCTAATGTTCTATGTTCCCTTTCTATTTCCATTTCTTCCTGTAATTCTGGTCTTCCTAGGACCCTGGGGATCTAATCTTTTATAAATTCTCTCATATTGTTGCCTTTTTCATCTTCCTTAAGGCCCACTATCTTTATATTATTTCTTCTATTATAATTTTCCATTATATCTATCTTCTGAGCTAAGAGCTCTTGTGTCTCTTTAACTTTTTTATTAGATTCTTCTAATTTCTCTTTTTAGTCCTCTACTTCCATTTCTACGGCTGTTTCTCATTCTTCCACCTTGTCCACTCTTTTTCCTATATCTGACATGACTATCTCTATTCTATTCATTTTTCTTCTGCACTTTTAATTCTTCTTTTTATTTCACTAAATTCTTGTAATTGCCATTCTTTTACTGATTCCATATATTCTTTTAAAAAAAAATATATCCATTGTCTTGCCTTTCCCCCCTTCTTCCATTTCTCTATGTTCTTCTTCTTCTTCTTCTTCCTCTGGGTTGGTGATCTGTTTTTTCCTTGTTTTCTTTTTACTCTCTTCTTTCTTGTTCTCGTTGTTTTCTATGTTCTCTTCCTGTTGCTGTGTTGTAGCTGTCATCCTCAGCTGCGGAGATCGACTCCTCAGCTGGTCCCCCCTCCCGTCAGTTTTTTTTTTCATGTGCACCGCGCATCCGCGAGCCATTTTTGTAGTCCCGAGCTTGGGACTTCAACTGACCTTAGGGAGCGGGCTTCTCTCTCCGCGGCGGGCCTCTTCGGACAGGTAAGGCCTTCACCTTCTTCTTCCGACGTTCTTTCTTCTTCTCTTCTTCCCGTTGCTTTCGACTTTTCTTTCTTCGCTGCCATTTTCTTCCCAACTTTACTTTCACTTTGTTTTAATTTTTATGTTATGCTTTTGTGTTTTGTGTATTTTATTAAAACTTTTCAGGAGAGGGCTGGAGTTCCCTGACCGGCCACTACTCCATCACGTGACTCCTCTCTGCAGTCTTCTTCAAAGGAGGTTGCTGCCCGCCGAACTTTGAGGCGCCAAGATGCACGATTTGAGGCGATATCAGCCCACTGGCGGTGGTCAATGTGGCAGGCACCAAGAGATTTCTTTAGGCAGTCCTTGTACCTCTTCTTTGGTGCACCTCTGTCACGGTGGCCAGTGGAGAGCTCGCCATATAACACGATCTTGGGGAGGCGAAGGTCCTCCATTCTGGAGACGTGACCTACCCAGTGCAGTTGGATCTTCAACAGCGTGGATTCGATGCTGTCGGCCTCTGCCATCTCGAGTACTTCGATGTTAAGGATGAAGTCGCTCCAATGAATGTTGAGGATGGAGCGGAGACAACGCTGGTGGAAGCATTCTAGGAGCCGTAGGTGATGCCGGTAGAGGACCCATGATTCGGAGCCGAACAGGAGTGTGGGTATGACAACAGCTCTGTATACGCTTATCTTTGTGAGGTTTTTCAGTTGGTTGTTTTTCCAGACTCTTTTGTGTAGTCTTCCAAAGGCGCTATTTGCCTTGGCGAGTCTGTTGTCTATCTCGTTGTTAATCCTTGCATCCGATGAAATGGTGCAGCCGAGATAGGTAAACTGGTTGACCGTTTTGAGTTTTGTGTACCAAATGGAGATGTGCAAATAAAGAAACACCCATGCTGAAACATTTAACTGAACTTTGGAGTAAAATTGATAAAGAGATTGGAGGAAGAACACCTTTATTTCAAAATAGACTTATTCCATTTTATATGGAAATTTTTTTTTTCAATTTGTCAAAATTGTGGTATTAAGAAAATTGAAGACTATTTTGAAGCTGGGAAATTTATTACTTTTAGTTCAATGAAGGGAAAATGTAACATATTGCAAAATACAAAATTTTATTATCAAGTTAAGAGATTTCTTTGTGAATATTTTGATCAAGATTTAGAATTACTATAAGCTTTTCCCCTTGTAATGACAAAAACCACACCAGCAGTGCGAGTATAAGACAGCTTTAATAAACTAATATGTACACTAAGAGGTCTTGTCTCTCTGCAAGACGAACCTGGAAGGCTAGACTGTAGCTCTGGACTGCTGTATATACAAGGTCACTGGGATGACCCCTGAAACCTAGCAGTGTAATTACATATCACTACATTCACCCCCCCTTTAAAAAATTGTTATTCACCCCGCCCCCCATTCTCCTTCCCTTGTTTGTAAGTTCATGTCCAAAATTTTTTGTGGCTTCCATTGCCTTCTGGACCTCCTCGGTAGTGGTATGGGGGTGGGGAGTGCGGTCTGCCTTTCGGCCTTTCTTGGTGGAGTTGTGGGAGTGGGAAGTACTGGTTGGTCATGTGGCCGTGTAGGCTGGGGATCCTCTTGTATGGGATTAGGTCCTGCCATCAAGTCTAGGGTGGTGATATTTTGTGGGGCGGGCGTACCCTGGGTCCTGATTTCTGAGGTGGGTGGTATAATCCTCTGGGGTGACTCGATGGACGACTGTTCTCGTGACTGCTGCTGCACTCCTTGTTGATCCGTAAACATCTGTGTTTCCTCCGTGTTGTTCACACATCCGGCCGGCGCGAGATCCCTGGTGGCCACCGAGTCTTTTCTTCCATCTGGGAATGTGACGAAGGCGTAGTGAGGGTTCGCGTGCCTCAACTCCACTTGATCCACCAGCGGGTCCGCTTTGTGGGGTCTGCAGTGCTTCCAGAGGAGAACAGGTCCCGGTGTCATCATCCACTGTGCCTGTCGTGGCTTTCCTTGTGAAAGAAAAGATACGGTCATGTGGGGTCATGTTAGTGGCAGTACACAACAAAGAACGTATAGAGTGTAGGGCTTCTGGCAACACTTCTTGCCATCTAGTAACAGGCAGGTCTTTTGCTTTTGAAGTCAAGAGGACCCTTTTCCAGATAGTGGCATTTACCCTTTCGACTTGACCATTCCCCCTGGAATTGTAACTTGTAGTGAGGCTGGTAGCAATCCCTCTCTCGTGCAGATACTGCTGTACTTCTGCGCTCATGAATCCAGCACCGCTGTCTGTGTGTATGTAGTTCGGGTACCCAAATATGCTGAAGATGGGTTGGAGGCATTTTATAACAGTGGCTGCTGATTCATCAGAACACGGGATTGCGAAGGGAGAACGGGAATATTCATCTATTATGTTTAGGAAATAGGCATTTCTATTATTGGATGGGAGTGGGTCTTTAAAATTGAGGCTGAGGCGCTCAAAACGTTTGATAGCTTTCATCAGGGTGGCTTTGTCTGGCCGGAAAAATTGCACAGATGGGACAGCTCTTGTTCACTGACCTCACTTCCTCTCCCGAAAATGGGAGGTTTTGGGTTTTAATGAAGTGAAACAGTCTAGCGTCCCCCAGGGTGGCCCAGCTTATTGTGCAAGCTCTGCAACTGGGACGTGTGGTTAAGGATGGCTCAAGTGCCTCTGGCCAGCGCGCCTGGGGTCTCGTTGAGTCTCCCGGGGTGGTATAGAATGTCATAGTTAAATGTAGACAATTCTATCCACCAGCGCAGGATTTTGTTCTTAATTTTCCCCCTGTTCTGGTTATCGAATATAAAAGCCACAGCCCATTGGTCCGTGATGAGGGTGATGTGTTTGCACGCCAGATAATGTCGCCACTGTCTTATTGCTTCCATAATGGCTAGGGGCTCCTTCTCTACTGCTGAGTGTCTTACATCTGATTCCTGTAGGGTTCGCGAGAAAAAGGCCACCGGTCATCTGTCTTGGTTTAGGGTGGCTGCCAGAGCCACATCGGATGTATCCGTTTCTACTTGAAACTGGATCAACTCATCTATGGACCGCATGGTAGGTTTAGCGTTATGGTCCCTAATGTCACTGAATGCTCTGGTGGCTGCTGGAAAACTGAGGCTTTTATAAGTGTAGTTGGGGATCCATTGGGCGTAGTAAGCGAACAGTCCCAAACACCTTTTTAGTGCTTTCAGCGTGTATGGCACTGGGAGGTCTAGGAGAGGCCGCATACAGGCTGGGTTTGGGCTGATTTCCCTGTTCTGCACTATGTAGCCCAGGATTGGCAACTTCCTGGAGCTAAAGACGCATTTGTCCCTGTTGTATGTTAGGTTCCTTTCCTTGGCTGCCTGGAAGAAGCGTTTTAAATTTGTGTCATGATCCTCCTGAATGTGGCCACAAATTGTCACGTTGTCTAAATAGGGGAACACCGCTTTCAGTTGGAAGTCATCTACTATTTGGTCCATTTCTCTCTGAAACAGGGGCACTCCATTGGGAGATGGAGAAATTGATACATCCTGCCAAATGCTGTGTAAATGCAATCGCTCTTTCTAATGGGCAGTTGGTGGTATGCTTCCTTCAGGTCTATGGTGGAGAACACCTTATACTGTGCAATGTTGTTGACCATATCTGCTATGCGTGGCAGGGGGTAGGCATCTCGTTGTGTAAATTTGTTGATTGTCTGGCTGTAATCCACTACTATGTGCAGTTTTTCTCCTGACTTTGCTACAACCACCTGGGATCTCCAGGGGCTGGTGCTCTGCTCTATGATGCCCTCCTGTAGTAGCCTGCGGATCTCTGTCCTAATGAAGGTTCTGTCCCTCGGGCTGTACCTCCTGCTCTTTGTGGGTATTGGTGTGCATTCTGGGGTCAGGTGTGTGAACAGCGGAGGGGGTTCTATTCTCAGGACAGAAAAGCTGCAGTGTTGTTTCTTCGTAAGGCATAGTGGGGGGTGAGGCCCGTTGCGCTCTATTGTAATGCTTTCTAACTTGCACTGAAAATCTAACCCCAATAGTACCGGGGCACAGAGGTGAGGGAGTACTAGTAATTTGAACCCTTCGTATTTTGTGCCCTGGATTTCTAGAGTAACCCTGCAAAACTGTTTTACCTCAGCCGCTAGGCTGCTGGCTGCTAACAGGATCTGGTGCTCACTCGGGCGTGTGGGGAGGGCAAGGCGGTTGACTAACCCCTGGTCAACAAAACTTTCAGTGCTTCCACTATCCTTTAAGCAATTTACCCTCACATCATCAATTTTGATGCACACAGTGGCATCAGATAAATTGTGTGGACTCGCCTGATTCATGTGTAAGGAAGCAAGTCTGGCGTGTCCTTCATGTCCTTCCATCCAATAGTACTCGGCGTCATATTCATCTCCTGAAGACTGTGTCCTCTGCTCTGTAGCATTTGTCCAAGATGGCCGGCTGCACATGGCATTCTTCTTCTACTGGTTGTCTGTGGAGAAAGAAGAGCTTTCCCGCCTCTCATTTGCATGACAATGGGCCTTGGCTGTGGCCTTGGGGCTTCTGTAGACTTTTGCATAATGCCCACGTTTTCCACAGTTGGAACAGACATTTTCTCTGGTAGGACAGAGGGCTCTGGGGTGCTTTCTTTGTCCATAGAAAAAGTACTTGGGACCCTCAAGGTGCTGCTGCTGCTGTGAATTCCTGTGAGGCAACATACTTTTCTTTTCGTGGGGCTAGAGAGTCCAGCAGTGTGACATTTGTCCCAGCCCCAGGGTCCTGTGAGTACTCCTCCAATTCTTTCCTGGTGTTTTCTAAAACTTCTGCAATAGTCTCTGCCTCATCTAGCCCCACCATTCCTTTCTCCAGCAATCGATGTCCCATCTCAGTGGACCGTATGGCCGCAACAATTCTGTCCCTAATAAGGTCCTCTGCATACTCCTGAGCTGTTACTACTTTAAAGTTGCAGCCTCTCACCAGGTCTTTCAGAGAGAGTATAAAGTCTCTGGCAGACTCCCCTACTTGTTGTGACCTGGTCACGAGTCTGTATCGGGAGTGGAGTTCGCTATGCCCCTTACTGTAATGCCTCTGTAAAATGCTCATTGCCTCTTGGTAGGACCTGGCATCCTGTATAAGGGAGTAAGGGTAGTCTCCCAGCTGAGCTATCAACAGCATTAATAGCTCTTTATCCGATGCCTCAGCACCCTCCACGTAATTCAGAAAGCATCTCTGCCAGTGGCTGAAGTGCTTGCCGGCTCCTGGATTTCTGGGGTCGTGCTCCAGCCTGTCTGGTCGCAGCACATGGCTAAGCCACAGTCTCTGGTCCCTTAGGTGTAGCAGTGGTGGACCCTGGGGTACTGGGAGCTGCTGGTAGAGCCTCTGTGGGGCTTGTGTCTGCTGGAGGAGTAACCTGGGTGCTTGGGGCTGTTGGCTGAGTCTCTGGCTTTGGGACATTTGCAGTGAACTTAGAGGGGATCCCAGCCATAGTATCAGGTCTCCATGGTACTGGGGAATCTGCTGCTGGGGGAGTGACGGTAGCGGTGTCTGCTTTCCCTGGCTCTGGAGTGATTGGGAATTCTGCACATACATGGCAATCAGGAGCACGACTTGTTGAGATCCTTCCTCCCGCGTTTGTAGTGGCCCCTTTCTGATCAGACCAGGGTTTAGGGTCAGCGGCGCCTGTACCGGTGAACCCACGGGCAGGCAGAGCTCTTGGCCATTTCTTACCTGCCCTATCATACTTCTGTGGTCTTCCCCACATTCTACCATGATTCCAGTACAGCGGTCCCTCGCCATCTCTGTCCTCATATACCTGTGCGTGCTAATCGTCCCCGGATTCCATAACTCAGGAAGAGTCTCCAGGTGGTCGGGAATGTGCTTTGGAGCAGAAGCAGCTTCCATCCTAGTAGCTATCATATTAGTTTATTAAATTGTACTGACAATAACCACACCAGCAGTGTGAATATAAGACAGCTTTAATAAACTAACATGTACACTAAGAGGTCTTCTTTCTCTGCAAGACGAACCTGGAAGGCTAGACTGTAGCTATGGACGGCTTTATATACAAGGTCACCGGGATGACCTCTGGTGACTTAGTGGTGTAATTACATATCACCACACCCCTTTACACATATTAATCAACTTTTGAAGTTATGGGATCAAAAGAATAGTAAATTGGTGGAAAATTGTTATGAAGCAGCATATTTTATATACATAAATCTAGACTGAAATGGGAAAAAAGATTTAAGTATACTTATTTCTAGGATGATTGGATGAATTTATGTGGAGATAGTATGACTAAAATTGTAAATGTAAGGTATCAATTAGTTCATTGTAATTTTATTCATCAATTATATTTAACTCTGGAAAAATTAAAGAAATATAATTTTACTTCTTCGGATTTATGTTTTAGGTGTCATAAGGACATAGGTTCTTTTTTACATTCTACTTGGTTATGTGAAGCAGTGAAACCTTTTTGGAAAAAACGTGAGGAATTTTTAGAAGTTATTTTGAAAGTGAAATTTTCATTAGATCCTTTAGTATTTTTGTTGGGTAATATTAAGATTAGTTTAGAATTACTATTAAATAGATTTCAAATTGCTTTTTTGAGATTGGCATGAGCTATGCTGAGAAAATGTTTGGCAATTATTTAGAAAAATGAGACTGATTTGAGTATTCAGAGATGGCATATGGAGATGAGATCTTGTATTCCATTGGAGAAGATAACATATAATTGACATAATATTATCTTTTTTTAATCATAAAACTTAGAGCAGTATTTGGATTATATTGGGTAATATTAAGAGGATTAGTTTAGAATTACAATTAAATAGATTTCAAATTGCTTTTTTGAGATTGGCATGAGCTGTGCTGAGAAAATGTTTGGCAATTACTTGGAAAAATGAGACTGATTTGAGTATTCAGCGATGGCATATGGAGATGAGATCTTGTATTCCATTGGAGAAGATAACATATAATTTACATAATATTATCTTATCATAAAACTTGGAGCAGTATTTGGATTACATGGGGTTAAATTATTAAATCTCTTTGCCGCACGTTAGTGGTGTTACTCCAAACCATGGTAATTAACTGATGAATTCTGATGTTGTGTGATCGCCTCTTTTTTTTCTTTTGAGGTAGGTTAGAGGGGGGTGAGTTGGAGTGGGTTAGTTAGGGAAGGGGGGTGTGGGGTTGTAGGGGATTTGTTTTAAAATATCATGTATTGTTTGTGTATTGTTTTTCAAGTTTTATTCATTAATTGTATGTTTCAACATATCATGATTCAATAAATAAAACTTTCAAAAAGATTTAGTATTACCACTAGAGACAGAAGTAGAACTATTATTAAGTAATAGGGATGTAAAGAAATTTATTTCAAAAAGGTATAAATTATTACAAAAGAAGACTCAAAAAGGAGTTCATAAATCAAGACATAAATGAGAGGTAAATTTAAATGAATGTAGATGTATTCAGATATGTAGAGAGAGTATGAAAAGAACAATAAATGTGAGATATCGGTTAGTTCAATATAATTTTACACAACAAAAGCTACATAATATGAACTATATTTATTCAGATTTATGTTTTAGATGTGGAGAAGAAGTTGGTACTTTTTTGCATTCGACTTGGCAGTGTTTGACAATTAAACATGTTTGGCTTGATTTGGGTAATTTATTAGAACGAATAACTGGAGTAAGATTCCCACAGGATCCAATGTTATTTTTACTGGGAGATGTTGGAGGAATTAAACCTGAATTAAAATTGAATATGTATCAAATAAAATTTGTTCAGTTTGCTTTGGGAATAGCTGGAAAGTATATTGCTATAACTTGGAAGTCAGATATTACTTTGGGAATGGATAGATGGCATGCGGAAGTTCGGAGTTGTATTCCATTTGAGAAAATTACTTATAATTTAAGAGATAAATATCATATTTTTTTGTGGGACATGGGGTCCATATTTACAAACTGTTGGTAGTAAAACTTAAATGAATCACAAACATTCCCTTTCTCCTATCAGTCTCTATGAATATATATGTTTAAAAGTATTGCAAAGTGAAGTGCTGCTGTTGTGGTTTTCTTCTCCTTCTCTTTTTCTTTTTCTTTTATTAGTTTATAGAGGGTTGGGGGCTTTAGAGGTAGTTTTTTGATTTCTTTAACACAATTGTAGAGCAGATTCAAAATGTGCTGCATCCTGGGAGTTGCCAGATGAAAAATTTTCAATTCCTACTTCAATAGCAAGGAAACTATTTTCACTGTTGTATTCTTGCATATATCCTGTAAAAGACTTGTTTACAGTGAATGCAATACTGTATTATATTGTAGACTGTATTGCCTGGTGCATACCCTGGATACACACCTGAAAGGTCCAAGGACCACCTGTTTCATTGCAAATCTTTTGCTGTTTGACTGTGTACTTACTTTAATGAAGTTCAATGCAATGAGGAGATTGTAGAGAGGTCGCTACGGTTGCAGCTATGATATAGCTCTTGGTTATCGCCCTAAATCTGTAGCTTGAATCCGCAGGAGAAGAAAGACATACATACCAGTGGAGTGTATTCGGCACTGAGTTTATTCAGTGGCAGCTCTGCCTTTTATAGTCAACTTTGCCGCATCACCACCAGGGCATAGCTTGAGTGGGCCAGCTGCTGATTGGTTACCTTGGATGCCCGGGCTCCAATTGGGCCCTTTGCAATCCACCGGCTTGTAACCTATGGAAATAGGCATTTCAGCCTGCACGATGTTTTGCCAGTCATCACATTCTGTGTCAATCTGAAGCGTGGGCTGCTACAAGGTTTTCATTTATGTTAATCCCTTGGTATATAAGCTTTAGTGCTCCAAATAGATGCACTACTGGTGCGACTATGACCTTTTTATAGGTGGGCTTGCAATTGCAGCCTTGAGTAACATCCAGTGCCTTGCATTACATCAAGTACAGAATATTTGATATTGACAATAAGGACCAGTCAATCAGTCTATATATAATAGAAAGGGTATCTTAGGTTTTGTTTTGTGTGGGTGCTGCTAGGCTTGGGGAACAGTATTCCTTCAGGGAACTCTCATTAAACAGGGGCAATGACAGGTTTACAGAGTGTCAGAAGGATCCAGAGAATGTTGAATGCTGTCAGGACAATTAGTTTCCATGAGAAATCCTCTGCCTTGATGAGGGATTTGATTCATTGCCTCCCTCTGCATGGTTCTCCATACTGCAGGGCTCCTTACTGGTTCCAAATATCTTCAATCTCTATTCAAGTAAAGTACTCATAGAATATATAACATAGAAGACTACAGCACATTACATGTGTTTCAGCCTCCACCACCATCTTTGGCAAGGCATACCAGGCATCCACAAAAAGAAAACTACCCCTGATGTCTCCACTAAACTTCCCTCCCTTCACTTTTACATATGTCCACGGTGTTTGCTATTCCTGCCCTCGGAAACTGGCACATGGGGTACCTTGTCCACCTTGGGGTACCTTATGTCTCTCATAATCTTGTAGACCTCTATTAATTTTCCTCTCATCCTTCTATGCTCAAAAGAAAAAAAAATCCCAGGCTGCTAAACTTGCATCATAAGTCTTATTTTCCAATCCAGATAACATCCTGGTAAATCTCCTCTGCACCCTCTCCATAGCTTCCACATCCTTCTTGCAATGAGGTGATCAGAACTGAACACAATACTCTAAGTGTGGTCTCACCAGAGATTTGTAGAATTGTAACATGACTGCTCAACTCTTAAACTCCATCCCCTTATTAATAAAGTCCAGCATCCCATAGGCCTTCTTAATTATCCTATCATCCTGTGGGGCGACCTTGAGGGATGTATGGATTTGGGCCTCAAGGTCCTCTGTTCATCTACACTCTTAAGTATCAACCATTAACCCTGTAATCAGCCTTCTAGTTTGTCCTTCCAAAAGGCATCACCTCATATTATCCGGATTGAAATCCATCTTCTACTTTTCTGTCCATCTCTGCTTCCTGTCTATATCCTTTTGTAACCTTCGACAACTTTCAGCTCAATCCACAACTCCTCCAACATTAATATCATCCACAAACTTACTGACCCATCCTTCTGTCTCTTATCCCAGGCCATTTATAAAAATCACAAAGAGCAGGGGTGTCAGAACAAATCCTGGCTGTACTCCACTAGTCACTGACCTCCAGGCAAAATACCTTCCTTCCACTACTACTCTCTGATTTCTAGCTGCAGGACAATTTTTAATTCACACAGCCAAGGTTCCACTGATCCCATGCCTCAAGACTTTCTGAACAAGTCTCTTATAGGGAATTTTATCAAATGCTTTATTAAAATCCATGTAGACCACATCTACCACCCTTCCCTCATCAATTTATTTTGTTACCTTCTCAAAAAACTCAATTAGGCTCATGAGGCACAACCTTCTCTTCACAAAATCATGCTGACTATCCTTGAGTAGACTGCACTTCTCCAAATATTCACAGATCATATCCTTAAGAATCCTCTCCAATAGTTTGCACACCACTGACGTGAGACTCAATGGTCCAGGATTCTCCCTATTACCATTAAACAAGGGGACTACATTTTCCATTCTCCAATCCTCCGACATCTCCCCAGCAACCAAAGAAAATTCAAAGATCATAGCTACTGCCCCAGCTACCTCTTCTTTCACTTCCCACGGCAGCCTGGGGTATATCGCGTCCGGCCCGGAGGCATCAATCTTAATGGTTTTCCTTAATCTCAACACTATCCAGTACACAAGCTTGTTCTATTTTGACCTCACCCTAATCAAGGTCCTTTTGTTAATACTGAAGCAAAATATTCATTGTGGACCTCCCCAACCTCCTCCACCTCCAAGTGCATGTTGCCTCCTTTATCTTTTAACGGCCCCATCTTCATTCTCGTCGTCCTTCTGTCCTTTATGTTCGAATAGAGGGTTCTCCTTCATCCTACAAATCAAGTGATACACCATCAATCACTCATGCCTCATGATGCTGTTTACAACAACTTTAAAGTAAAGAACATTTTCCTTCATCTATGTATTGTCTAAGAACTCAACATACGAATACAAGATGAAACCATCATCAGGGACAATTTGTTGTCCCAGATTTCCCACACCCTGCAATTGGAGCATTCCATTGCCATAGCGGTCTCCATTAACTCTTCCTAATTTAAATACAAATATCTTATCTGGCCTTACCTCACTGGAATCAAGCTGGTCCTCGGCCTCTGGTCGCTGATGCCTTGTGACCCAAAGCCTCTATGTCCCACTCCTACACTGGCTACTCTTCAGCAGCCATGCTCCTAAGCAGTCATGCAAGAGTCTCCACATGGTGGAATTTAGAGCAAAGAGCAAGCTGCTGGAGGAACTGCTCTGAAACAGGGTTTCAACCGTCCATCTACTGACCAGCAGTTCATCAGTGCCAATGCTGTTTAAAGATTTCCTCAAATTCTTGATCCGATCTCGCGGAAAAAAAATTAACCAGGATAACAGAGAGGCCTTCATAGGCGACCCAGAGCTATATCTATTAGTTAACTTCATGGAAATAAACGACAAATAAACCAATTATCAAATCTCATTTATAAAAATAGCACTGGTCAGAGCAAAAGAAAATGTATCGCGATCACGTGGAAATCTGACTCCCTTCTCTTTATAGCATGATAGACTGCGGAAATGAACAGCTGTATTCCTATGGGAAAAAAATCACATCTAGCTTAAAGAATAAATATGAAAACTGTAGCAGCTACTATGGTAGAGCTACTAAAGTAATACAAACACACGTAAGAGTAGTGAACACAAGACTGATTTATTCAGAGTTTACAAGTTTCTTTTATATACTGGATGTCCCGAGCTCCACGGGCAAGGTAGGACATCACTAGGGGTTTGCTGCCGATCCACGGGACCAGCAGGTTTGAATTAAGCCTTGTGAGTCTCCCGCAACTTCCGGCAGGAGATTCAGCAGATCAACATGTCATTCCTCAGCACTCAGTATCTCTCTCTCACTTGCGGTCCATTAGGTGAGTACCGTGCCGATGACAGTTTGTGACTGCTCGGCCCGCTACCCAGATGCTACATCACCCCCCCCCCCCCCCCACTGAATCATCACCGGAAACTAAAACACCAGTTGCATATGCCTTAGATGGACGCCCACGCCGTCTGGGCTGGGGGCATTGAATGGGTCCAGTGTGATCCACAAGGGCAGGCTTGAGTCTGTCCACACTGAAAGGCTGTGAATGCCCCCCAATGTCCAAAGTAAACACAGCCACATCCCTCTTAATCATACAGAAAGGGCCATCATTTAGTCATTGTAACGCCGCTCCTGGGACCTGTCTGTGTACAAAAACAAAATCAGCATCCAGGAGCTGTGGGGGCACATATTGTTTTGGGGTTCCATGCCAGTTGGTAGGAACTGGTTTGTTGCTAGTGATACCACGTTGAAGCTACTGAAGGACGTCCAGGTCAGAGTTGGTTGTGAAATGAATGTCCCCTGGAACTGTAAGGACAGTACCATAAATCGTCTCTGCAGATGATGCAGACAAATCTTCCTTTGGGGCTGTGCGAACTCCCAGTAGAACCCATGGCAACTCATCAACCCAATTGGGACCGATGAGTCGGACCTTAAGTCAGGACTTTAGTTGACAGTGGAAACGTTCCACAAGGCCGTTGGACTGTGGATGGTATGCCGTGGTGTGGTGTTGGTGTGTGCCATAAAAATGCGCAAAGGCAGACCATAATGCAGAGGTGAATTGTGCTCCTCAGTCTGAAGTTACATGCGTTGGGACACCAAATCTAGCGATCCAATTGACGATGAATGCCTTAGCACATGTTTCGGTGTCATTGGAATGCAACGAGATGGCCTCTGGCCAGCGTGTGAAACGGTCCACCACTGTTAGAATGTATCTCATGTTTTGAAATACTGGGAATGGCCCGACCAGGTCCACATGCACATGTTCAAACCTCCTGCGTACCGCTGGAAAAATCCTGCTACCCGGTCGCTACAACACTTCAAGGTAAAGGTCTGGCAGCCAACTGGGGTCCAGATAAGTAATAAAAAGAAACAAAAAAATGTATAAAAGTAACAAATATTTATACAAAAACATAGTTTCCCAAACTGTACTCTATATATTTAAAATATATGTTAGCTCTGACAGTGAACGGATCTATATGTATGGAAGGGAGGAGGAAAGGACTGCTTTGTTTTTGTTTGTTGTGTTTGTGAGAAAAAAGTTTAAAATATTGTATATTTAAAATTTTAAAATAAAATATTTAAAAAAAAGTTCTTGATCAGATCATGAGCAAAAATTGTTGTGTTTAAAGCTTTTAGACCACTGATTTGAAAGTATAGGACAATCCTTGAAATTATATAGTAATGAAAATAAATTGATGTACTAAAATAAATATTAGAGCAGCTCAAATAATATTGACAAAGATAATTTTGCGAATGTACTTGATGAGCTCTTATTGTCAAGTAAGAGGAAAATACCTTGAGATAATATGCCCAATTCTGCAGCTTTGCATTGTCCAAAGCAACTTAAATGCTATAGTTAATGCCTACCCTTCAAATTATTTCTGTGCTGAGGTCCATCTCACAACAGTATTTAAATCTTGACATCAATTTGTAGTTATTCCAAGATGGTTGTATTCTGTATGCAACCTTGGACATTAATGTTAGACTCAGTTGTTAACTGCCTCATTCATTTATTTTAGCACACCTCTGAGTTGAACTTACAATCCTATTTAGCCTGAAATCAATCTTTGCATTTATTTGGGTTTTTCCTGTCCCAAGACTATTTTTTATTTATTTTGCAATTGACCCTCCACTTGTACATTTATCAACTTAATCTCCTTCTCACACATTTTTCTTTCTTATCCCTACAAAAACTCCTTCTATTCCTCTGCTTTTGTTTAAAATAAGCTAAGAAGTGTTGGGGGAGTGAGGTGGTGGAGGGGGAAGGGAAGACAGAAGGGGAAATCTACTGTTTTATATATGCAAATAAACATCGGCACAGATGTAAATGAAATGAATTAAAAGCAAAAATTTGGCTTAATGAATGCAATTTAGTCCATTTTGCAGAGTCTTGCTATAAACTGGGCATAATTGAGAATAATAAGTTACAAATGTATGCATAGATTACTAAGTGATTAGGCAGAACTCTGGGAAGTGAAATTCATTGTGGGCTTAATGACAGAGTACCGGTTTAGTTAATGCCAAGAGATGATGGATTATAAAGAAAATCAAAAAGGCTGCAGCTGCTGAAACTTGGAATTGGGTGTCATGTAGATGTTGCAAGTTCTTCAGTTCTTCTTGTGGCAACGTGACTTTTTGCTAAGTGCTCTACGCTGCTCTCATAAGCCAAAGATAAATTGGCTCTTCACAAATTCAGGATCGAAGATCCAAGATTCAATTTATTATCATAGTAATAAAACAGTGTCATATTACGTGAAATATCTTTTTGCCTGCTGCAAGGCAGACAGATTCACCACTGGCTGGAATTGCCTAAGTGCCTCTTACAGTCAGACACAGTCAGAGAGAACCCCTCTCCCCCCAGAGAAAATTAGTGCTTGTAGATTTGCCTCCAGCTCTTCCACAGCACCTGCAGCCACAGAGTCCAGTCCAAACCATTGGCAACCCGAGCTCCAGATCTGAACCTCCAACAGGGTCAGCTACCCTTCAGTGCCTCGGCACCTCCTCGCATCCCATTTCCGATACCTGGTGCCCCTCCAGCCAGTTTGAGCCAGTCCTCAGCAGTTCACAGCCCGATTCTCCTGACAGCAGTTTCCAGCAGCCCACAGCTTCTGTGGGTTCCTTGCCTCAAGAAGCCAGCAGCCCGCCGCATGCACTGATCCCTCAGCCGCAGAGCCCCCTCACTAGTCCGTCACCGTAGTCAACGCCACCGTAGTCACCATCCCCGCAGGTCATTTCCTCTGCTTCTCCCTCTCAGACGGGAGAGTGATCTTCTTGTTCTCTAGTGCCCTGCTCCAATCCTCCACTTCCCCGGAGTCTGCAGTCCCTCGTGGCTTTTGCTGGTTAATAGATGCCGCCATCTTGGGTGCAGACCCGTGGTCGCGGGATTTCAACTAGAACCATCGTTGGCTCCCCTAACGGTCCATTCAAAGCCTGTACAGAGTCGACAGCAGTCGACTGGGTAACTGGGCCCCATGGCAACGCTGCACCTTCACTCCCTTGTTCCCTGTGGGTCCGCACCAGTGGCAGTGCTGCCGCGACAGCAGCCCTGGCAGCACCGCCATCTTCCATATTTCCTAACTATCCCTCTTCCAGGTGAATGCAAGAAAATCAGAGGGGAGGTGATAAAACTGTGAGAGGAAAAGTAAAGTTAATGTAGAATGGGTCTTGAACATGATGGGCCAAAGGGCCTGTTTTGTATTGTCTGACTATGACTGAATATTTCATTGATAATGCAATCCTTTTAAATTATTACTTTTGAGGAACAAATAGATTCCTCAAATAATCCTTCACAACAGTTTCTTCTGAACTTGTAAATATGTTTAATTAGGTTGAGAGTTGTAACTGGTGTATTTCCTAATTGACTTATTTGATTCTCTGAAGGAGAGATTTAAATTGGGCATGATTGAATTTAGTCAGACAAAAAGTTAAATATTTGTTTTTCATGTGAACCCATTGATGTGGATACATTTAAGAAAATTGTAAAAAAAAACAGATGTTGCAAATCTAAATTGAAATCAGAAAATGTTCCAGTCCAGTCACATCTGTAGGAGAGGAACAAAATTGATATTTTGTGATGAAAACTCTTCGTTAGAACAGATCATAAGTCAACCTTGCAAATTAATGACAACATTGCCTCCCTTCTTTACAGACTAAACACCCTCTATATATGGTTCAATGAGAAGAACAGGATGATACCGAAATAACCTTTGTCTCCCCCTGATGAGTGGGCCCTCTGCATACCCGTGGGCAAAGTGAGCAGAACCCTATCTAAGGTGAACACACAAAAGGTGGCAGAACTGGACAACATACCTGGTTGGTACTGAAGGACTGTGCAGGCCAATTGACAGAGGTTTTTACAGACATCTTCAACACCTCACTGCAGCAGTCCATTGTCCCCGTGGGTTTCAAGACAGCCACCATCATCCTGGTACCAAAGAGGGCGACAATAACAGGCTTCAATGACTACCGTCCCATGTCACTAACCTCCACCATTATGAAATACTGCAAGAATCTGGAGATGAAACCTCCCAAAGACGCTGAACTCACTCTTGTCCTGACCACCTGGAGAACAACGGCTCATACGCCACAATTTCAGCTCAGCATTTATTATGATCAATCTCCAGAGGCTGGTGGAGAAGCTGTTCTTGCTAGGACTTAACATCCCTCTATGTAACTTGATTCTGGACTTCTTAACAGAAAGACCACATTCTGTCCAGGTCATTAGCAGAACATCAAGCCCTCTCATGATGAGCACTGGCGCACTACAGGCCAGGTCCGGTTCATGCTACAACATATGACTGCATCTCCAGATCCAGTTCCAACAGAGTCATTAATTTGCAGATGATGCAACAGTCGTCTGTCTGCTCAGCAACAATAATGAGCTTCACTACAGAGAAGAAGTGGAAAATCTTGTGATATGGTGCGAGAATAACACCCGAGTCTCAACATGGACAGAACAAAGGAGATGATCGTGGACTTCAGAAGGACCAGGTATGACCACACTCCACTACATACCAATAACTCTGTAGTGGGGAGAGTGGAGAGCATCAAGTTGCTTAGAGTCCACTTAATATGTGACCTATCATGGACACACAATATCTCCTCACTTATCGGGAAGAAGCAACATGGTCTGTACTTCCTGAGAAGACTGAGGCAGGCAAGATTATCGGCCACCATCATGTCAACCTTCTATAGGAGCTCTTGAGAGCGCTCTGGCCAGCTTCATCACAGTATGGTATGGTTGCTGTAGAGAAATGGACTGAAGTTCAATCCACAGGACAATAAGAGGGGAAGAGAAAAATTATTGGTTCTCCTTCCCGCCCCCCCTCCCCCATCGACATGATCTACCTGGATTGTTGTCTAAAGAGGGCACGCAAAGTCGTTGAGGACCCCAACCTCCCTGCACACAGCATCTTTAACTATTACCATAAGGAGCATCAGAGCCAACAGAACCTGGCTGAGAAGCAGCTTCTTCCTGCGGGCAGGAACTGCTCACACTAACCATCTGAGTCTATAAAACTCACTAAACAATATTTATTTATTTTATATACATATGTACATTTGTCCTGTGTATGTATTGTCTTTCTGTATGTGTGTAACATTCAGTTGTGTCCCTCCATGTTTTGTACCGAGGACTGGCGGACACTGTTTCGCTGGGTTGTACTTGTGCAATCTGACGCTAATAATCTTGAACTTAAATTTCAACTGGGAAGGATAGCATTGAATTCAGAAATGTTATAACATTTAACAACATTGCTTTACACCTTTAAAGACTCATTTTAAATGAGTTTAATTGTCAAGAGCCTAATGAGAGAGGATCTTATTGCAAGGAAGTAAAACACTCATTTATATCAAGTTATAAAAATTAAGAGTTAACAAAACTGAATTTTAGAAATAAATTCATCGTGCTAATGTTATTTCATCGTACGTTTAGACGTGCAGCCTGCCAAGATCTCTTAAATGTCTCCCTTAAATTGTAAATAATTTCAACTTTGACATCTTAAATGATCTACTTTGTACAGTGCCCCGAGCCTCTCATATTGTGGTTTAGAACCATGTGGTACTATTTTAAACACGTTCTAGTTTGGGCTGTTGAATTTCTCTAAAGAGACAAGTTGCCGTATTACTAGAACTTGTGAAAAGGGATAGAGGGATTCTATACCTGTAAGATGAGGATAGATAAAGAACTGATTGCTAAATATCAGGAAGATGCAGTGACATGAACTCTTCACATGTATTATTTCAGTCTGGCACAATCAAGTAGGTACAAAGAACCATTTCCATATTGTGTTTTCATCCACTCTCCCTGTTCTCAGGAATAGGTTTGTATATTCAATTGCAAAATAATTGAGAAAGGAAAGAAACAGGCTATTTTGGCATAATGGGTATAATTATATTTTGTGTGTGTCGTAAATTATAACCTTGTTTCAAAACTGAATGAGTTTGTGGAATTTAATAATTAAAGTAAATTGCCACCATGTTTGGCATGCAAGAAAACAGATAAAATCAGATCCTTTGCAGAAATGAACATAACCTTATTCAAATTTCTTTGTGACCTAATATTAAATGAGATGTTTCTGATGAAAGAAACGTTAAAATTTATACATTATTTCTTTTATGGGAAACAAAATTCAGTTGAGTAATTTTCTTCTGAAACAGATATTTATTTTGAGAGTGTGTAATGAAGCAACATTTGTGCAGATTGTGCTCATCACTGAGCTACTACTGAGCTGAGGCTGTAGCGTGGATTTTGGTTCAGCGGAGCCTTGACTGGTGCTGCTCTAATGGACAAGCCCACTGAACCCAGAGTACTTAACCCAAGATGCATCCATAAATGAGCTACTGACAAGTACTACTACTGAGAGAAAAGTGGGTAGAGCTTTTTTCTTAATTTAAATTTAAACACTCTCAGTAGTTTTTAAGTCTTGACAACCAGTGAGTTTGGGATTAAACTTTGCTACTTGTAAAAGATGGTCTATTAACATAGTTGGGTTTTTCTCCCGAGGGAGGCCTTGTACAGCTTTAGCAATGCTGTTGAATTGGGAACTGGTCTCCCAGTGGAAGATACAGAAATGCTGGAGGTCCTCACCCAGTTTCACATTGTCCATAGGAGATAAAGATATATTATTGATGTTTTGGGCCTGAGCTCTTCCTCAAGGTACAAGTGGAAAAAGACGTATCTGAATTAAAGGTTGGGGAAATAAACGGGGAAGAACATGAAGGGGAGGAGCACATGTCAACAGGCAAAAGGTATTAATTAGATATGATTAGAGAAAAGGTGAGAATTGATTTTGGCTTGGTGACGCAGCATTTCTGTATTTTAACTACAATCCCACCATCTGCATACTCGTGTTTCAGTCCATTCAGTAGCTCCACTGCAAATTTTCTTTGAGGAATGCCATCCCTGAAGAAGTTCTCCTTTCTTTGATGAGAGTTCTGTGAGAGTCTCTCTCTCTCATATGCACTCTCTGCTGCCTTCAAGCTCTATGACTTAGAGTCTCACCCAGACTTGCTTCCATAGGCCTTTCACAGAGCCAAAATCAATTTTGTCTGTGTTTTTTCACTCATAACCTTGAGGAAGGACTCAGGCTCGAAACATCAATAATATATCTTTACCTCTGATGGACGGTACGAAACTGGCTGAGGTCCTCCAGCATTTCTGTGTTTTGACTGCAATTGCAACATCTGCACACTTTCATGTCTCAGTCCCGGTGGAAGACCACACTCTGGGGCACGATGGAAGAAGCAAGTGATTGGCAGCTGAGGCAGAGAAAAATTTGCCTAGTAACCTTTGAAATTGAAGGCCATGAACCAAAACAAACACTTGCATTGATCAATCTCATTTTGTCATTTTGGTCTCTTTTTTTCTCTAGCCCCTATATTTGCAGGCCTCTATGCTGCAAACCTTTCAGGTTGCTTTTTTGCATGAAATCTGATGTGTTTTCCTTGCGATAGAAAGCAATGTCAGTTATGTTTTCTTCAAACAGATCTTGTGCAAATTAGTCTTGTGCTGGCTTCTACCAGATGGGTCTTATCAAATTCCTAACAAACACGACTGCTGAGAGCAGATGATTCAGATTCATTGTCAAAGTACATTCATGACATCACATGCAACCCTGAGATTCTTTTCCCAAGAGGTGAGGCAGAATTTTCACCTATTGGCAGAACAAAAAAGAACCCAGCAGGCAGACAAGGTGTAGTGGTGAGTAAGTGGAACAAGCTGCCGGAGGAAATGGGCGTAGGTGATCGTAATTCCAATATTTAAAAGACAGTGGACAGGTTTGTGAATAAGAGGGGTTTAGAGGCATGTGGGTCAAGTGCAGGCAAGTGGGACCAGCTCTGGAGAGGCAAAAAGTTTTCCATTGAAATTACTTCACATTGATGCTAAACTCACATTGTGCATGCCCTAGCATCACTAGTGGGGGTGTGTGGAGTGCGGACCACACTGGGTGACATTATCAGAGGGAGTGACACCAAAATGATGGTCTATAACATTTTTGGGCAGTGTTACAGCAGAAATTTAATTTCCAAAAAAATCCTTGTAGTTAGTTATAGAGTAACAACATTTTTTTTCTCATAAGCCCAGTTTACATGTATCAATATACCTACAGGGCTAAAGCACTATGCTAATTTACTTTTTGAACCTTCTAATTTGCTCTGGTCAGGGCTGTCATTATTCCCCAATCATAATGATGCTTCGAATCATGTGGTTTTGTCTGCACATGCTGTTGTTTTCATTGCTGCTGGTGTTCTTATAGTGTTTCAAGCCCAGAGGACCCCAAAACCCAGAAGTCATAGATATTCACCAAGACAAATAGTGACTTAAGCAAAAGCTACTTTTAATTATCTTGAAACATGAAAACAGGATCAAACTTTAACTTATTGCTATTAACTTAACTAACCTAACTTAACCCCCTTCTAATTCTAAGTGCACGTGCATGTAATATGTGTATAAGTTTAGAAAAGTTATTTAATTCACAGTCCAATCTCACCTCTCATTCCTCCAAGTTCACTGTTTGCAGGCCATTCTTATTCTGTGAAAAGAATTTAACATTTATGAAGTTCATCAGACTTTGATTTATGAAAAGTAAATGGTTCGTGCTTTGGAAGGTTCTTTGTCGGATTTTAGAGAGAGATTTGATGTTCCTGGACACAAACTAATCCCTTTTAATCAGCCACGTTATTGTCTTGCCAAAGAAACGTACCCTATCAGGGTTCTCCAGATGATAACCTCTTTCTTTCACCACAGAGTTCCTTTTTGCTTCTCTTATTTCAAGTGAAACATTAGACAGCCAGCCCTCTCTTCTTGTATGAACCACAAGGGCTTCGACCGAACTAAGCACTCACAACCCGTCTTCTAAATGGGGTTTTTCCACAAGCTTTCCAGCTTGTCCCGTTCCAGTCTCAGCTGCTGTTACTGTCTGTAACACTGTAGAACTGACTCTTTCTCTCTGTTTATGTCTCTCTCTGTCTCGCTCTCTCAGAGAAAAGCCTATTTGACTCTCACTGCTTGCAAAACCACATGGTGCCCTTAGAGCAGCAAGCTACACTCAGACAGCTTGCAGCTCTGATGAATTATTTCATCGGTTGCTTTTCAAAACAACAATCCATTAATGAAGTGTTTCCAAAGGCTCTCAGAGTCGGCCTGTCTGGCTTGAGCAACGCTCCAGTACTTTAAATGAGATGTGTTTTGAAGTGTTTGTATGTGACCTGCACTAAACAAAAACCTGCCACACTTTATCTTCCAAAATCATATCTATATACAATACAAACACAACATATTCTGTCACAATTCTCTGGTGTTTTGGCAACAATATTATGATAATTAATATTTGTGAAACTAAATCAATGACTTTTTTGAGGATTAAGTAGCATGATATTGTAATTTAAAGGTGTAACTTCAATTTTGCTCGTTGTTTATCTCACTACTATTGCCCTTGCATTCAGTGATATAAGGGAATTAGGATTTATGAACAACATTAGAGCAAAAAACATTACTAAAGGTTCTGTATGGTCTGGTCCAGGAGGAGATCCATGGCGGTGCTGGGGGTGGGGTGATATCATGAGTTACTGCACTGGGTGACACCAATCCTAGTGACGCCAATGTGTGCACATATTGTTGCTGTTGCGTGAAATTTGACTCACTGAAATAACAGAATTCTGGGCATGCCTCAATCAGATTATATTTTGATTACAGACAATGTTCAGCATCAGAAAGGAAAACCAATGTGTGGCTATGATTAGTTTGCTAAGCCTCAGGCTAATTCCAACATGTTCCTCATTTTTATATTTGTATATTTTCTTGTGGTATTGAGGATATTTCCTTGTGAGTATTTAAAACTATCCACTTCAAACAACTTTTTGTTTTTAATCTCAGACACAAACTTTGCATTCCACAAGGACTTTTTTTTAGTATATCATGGCAGTGAAGAGTTTATTCATTGATGAGATTGCGCATGCAGTGCTCAGACAAAAAGATTTCTATGCCGGCTGCAATTTCAAGAAACCTAGCGAAAAGAAGAAAATGCAGATGAGTACATTTGAAGAGGATAAATTAGGCAGCTAATAAATTATAACATAGTGATAATCCCACTCACCACATCAAGTCCATACCAGTGTCTGTGCAACTCTTGAACCTCTGCATCTACCGCATCTAACTCTTCCTTCAGATTTTTCCTTCTCCCTTTTGTGCTTATCTGGGTTCTTCGTAAGTGAATGTGTATTGTTCTCTTTAAACGTGGTCTAAGGTAGCAAATTCTGGCTACTCCCAAGGTGAGAATTATTTTTCTGAATTTTCTCTTTGATTTCCAATATTAATGGCTCCTGTATTTTAAGCATTTTAACTTCTGAGGTATTAACATTGATTTTCCGTTGTTCCTTTTCTAAAAAGTCATTCTCAATTTCTACCTTAGTGCACGGTAAGTGCTGCAATCTGTCAATTATTTAAGATTTTTTTTGCAGCTTTCCTGATCATGTTGGTGGAATATTTTTTTTCATAATAAAAGGACTTCAGAAAAAAAACTATAAAAAGAAACTTCAAGAAGAAACTCTTCTTCTGCATATTCTACTTCATTTCTTGCATTAATTTGTACATTTAAATGTAGAGATGGAGCACAGTAACAGGCCCTTCTGGTCAAAGAGCCCATGCCTTCAAATTACATCCATGTGACCAATTAACCTACTGACACTGTACGACTTTGGAAAATGAGATGAAACCAGAGCACCTGTGCAGTCCCAGGGAGCGCATACAAATCCCTTACGGACTATGGTGGATTTGAACCCAGGTGGCTAGCACTGTTATAGAGGTGCAAACACTATTGCACTGCCCTTAATAGCCTGTAGATTACTCTATTTGGTTATGTATTTTCACTCTCCAGAAACAAACTTTGAGTTGAGCCTCTATTCCATTATAAATTATTTTAAAATTCTTCTGATCTCCCTGATGATATCACTAATTTAAAAAAAAACATTGCCTTTCCCTGTTACAGTATTGTTATAAACACCCCTTTCATTTTATCTTCCTTTATCCTTATTTTGCTCCTGAATGCCATTTTCTCATTATTGTTCTAACATTGTGTTTATATGCCTCTCACAAATGTACTGTTACTTCCATTTGTTTATCTTGTTTTGAACCTGTGATGATTGTGTGGCAACGACCATGTATTTGGATGGAGATGAAAGAAGGAACAAAAATCTTTTGTGGAGGAAAAGTGAATAATTCAGTAACATGCAGAGAAATTGTGGACTGAGGCCTATGCTCAAAAAATACAGGAGAAGACACATGATTTTAGATTTAGAAGGGAGTATTTTGTTTTAAAAAAACAAGCTGCAATATTCCTGTCTGGCCATTGAATGCTATTCCACAGGAGAATATTAAAGCTAAACCATATAGATCCTTGGGCCTGCTTTGCTGTGTGATCGCAGTTGAAATGAACTGAGCCTTGGCTCCAATAGGTTTATTTTGGTGTTTCAGAGTTAAATGAAACACAGCCTTTTTAGTTGGGTGATTATGTCATTACAATTTTATTGCAGTTTTAGTCCCCTAACTGTAGGAGGGATATTATAATGTGAAAAAGTGAATAGTAGATGTTTACAAAGTTTTTGCCGGCATTACGGAAGTTGAACTACTTTGAGAGAATGAAAACGGGAATCCACTCATTCTAGATCCTTTCTCATTTCCTCAAAATTGGCTTTTCTCCAATTCCAATTTAGAATCTCAACCCAAGGCCCTGAAGTGCCAGTTGATGAAGTAGACAAATATGATGTGGTCAAACAATAATCATGGCTTTTATTAGCAGAAACTCATGGTACAATAATGAAAGGCAATAGGTGCATATACAGTTATATACAAGGGGAGTGTCTTTAACAGTAGAGATAATGCACAGGCAATGTTAGTACAGCAAGGCTCGCCAGGGGGGAGACAGGCAGCTTGGCAGACATTCACCACAGGCCCAGAACTATCTTTCTCCATCATTAACTTGAAACTAATGTCATTATGATCACTGAACCCAAAATGTTCCCCTACACACACATCTGTCACCTTTCCTGTCTCGTTCCCTAATAGAAGATCCAGTATTGCATTTTCTCTAGTTGGTACCTCTATACACTGATTTATAAAACATTCCTGAACACATTTGACAAAATCCAAGCCATTCAACCAATTTATAGTATGGGAGCCCAAGTCAATATGTGGAAAATTAAAATCTACTATCAAAACCTTACGTTTCCTTTAGTTATCTGAAATTTGCTCCTCCAATTCTTGTTGACTTTTGGGCCATCTATTATACAACCCCATGAGTGTGGTCATACCTTTCCCATTCCTCAGCTCCACCCATAGAGCCTCAGTAGACGAGCCCTCTGGTCTGTCCGGCCTGAGCACAGCTGTGATATTTTCCCTGATGGGCAATCCCTGCATTCAATCACGTCTAAACCAATAGAAGACCGAAACATTTAGCTCCCAGTCCTGTCCCTCCAGCAACCAAGTTTCATTAATGGCCACAATGTCATAATTCCACATGGCATTTCCACTCTCTAAGCTCATCTGTATTTCCTACGATACTCGCATTGAAATAGATGCCCTTTAGATAATTTCTACCACGTACAACCCATTGGCTTCTAATGGCGCATGCAATTTTACATAATCTTTTCCCTCCTCCATTCCTCTATCTGCTCTGGCACTCTGCTTCTCAATACCCTGCAAATTCAGTTGAAACCCACCAGAGCAGCACTTGCAAACCTTCACGCAAGGATGTTTGTCCCCTTCCAGTTCAGATGCAAACCATCCCATCAGAACAGGTCCCACCTTCCCTCAAAGAGAGCCCAATGATCCATAAACCTGAAGCTCTCCTTTCTGCACCATGTCTTTAGCCACATGTTAACTGCCTTATCTTCCTATTTCTAACCTCACTGGCATGTGGCATGGATAGCAATCCTGAGATCACAATCATGAAGTTCCTGTCCTTCAACATAATGCCTAACTCCCTGAACTCTACTTGCAGGACCTCCTTACCCTTCCTACCCACCTATATGGACCATGACATCTGGCTGCTCACCTTCCCCCCTGAGAATGCCATGAACTCGATCAGAGATATCTCGGACCCTGGCACCGGGAGGCAACATACTTTTTGGGATACTTGATCTCTTCCACATCTGTCCTCCTAAGTATGGAATTCCCCATTACTGCAGCTTGCCTCTTTTCCTCCATTCCCTTCTTAGCTACAGAACCAAATTCCATGCAAGAGGCCTGATCGTTGTGGCTTATTCCTGGTAGGTGGTTCCCTACCCCCCCCCCCCCCCAACCACTACAGTATCCAAAATGGTATACGTTATTATGGGGAACAGCCACAGAGGTGCCCTGCACTTCCTGCCTGTTTCCTTTCCCTTTCCTGATTGTCACTCATCTACCTTCCTCCTGCCTCCTAGGTCTGACGTTGTCCCTATAACTCCTGTCTATTACCCCCTCAGCCTCCTGAATGATCCGGAGTTCATCCAGTTCCTTAACTCGGCTTGTGAGGATCTGCGCTGGATACACTTCTCACAGATAGCTTCCCTGACATCCCACATTCTGCAGAAGGAGCATTCCCCTGCCTTGGCTGTCATTCTCACTGTTTATGACTAGAGGAAAAAAATATGATATCTACTGTTCCTGTGCTTACCTGCTGAATCTTTTTTGTTCCTTGAAAAGGGTGATCTTTATTACTTCAACTCCTACTATCCCTTGCCTCCTACCTTTACTCGCTGAAGCCTGTTGAGCCAAAGCTTTACCACTCTGACTCAATTCACTCTGATGATGACCGTACCTTGGTGATTGCTCGGCTACTCAGTCCTTCACATTTATAGTTTAATCAATTATCCAGCCACTGTTGAACTTTAAAGCTGCCATAGAAAGTCTGAGACACTATTGGGACAGAAGAAATGATCTATTGAAGTTGGTGAATTTCTCTGAATTATGACTATTACAGGGTTTCAAAATGAAAAATGCACTTACATCAGTGCAAGTTACCAGTGTAAAACAAAGTGTTCCAGTACATGCTGTAAGGAGTTGAGATACTGTTCTTTGAAGAGTGAGAAAATTGTCAATGAGTGACGTCTTGAAATATTGATTAGATATTATGCTATTTGTATTTTATTGAATGCTATTGCTTATCAAGGATTAATGTTATTTTTTTGCAGGGAGGACTACAACCCTTGGTTGAAAGTAAGAAGTACAAACTGTGTTAAGTAATTTAAAAGAATTTTTTTTCTGTCTTTCTGATTATGACAGTGTTTTTGGTGGATTCTAACATCTTGACAATTGCTGTTTATATTTTTTCTTCAATTTTTTGTACTAAAAGTAACAATGTTTTTTTTTAATTTTCTCAATTTTTTAGCGACCTTAGCGATGATAAAACAAAAAAAAAACTGTAAATGTATGATTCTCTGCATTCTTTTAAATCTATCATTTCCATTGTTATATAATCCTCTTAATTGTTTTATATATTTCGTTTTCCTCTCACTTTAGTCTGATTAACACATGTTCTTTGGAACCAAGGGTAGGATGGAGTTTCAATCCCAGTTTCTCTGAAAGCCTTAACTTTACACAAACTTTTTTTTTATTGTAGAATACAGCCTCTGATTAATAGGGCTTAGCATTGAACAGATTGGGTTCATTGAAGTGAGTCATAGTCTAGCACAAGAAGACAACAGCTGCTAGTGAGGGGACACATTTTGATTTGGGCTCCAGCATTGATTTTGATGTTCAGAGAGCCTGATCTGAAATTGGGATGGGACTTGGTCTTTGTAAGGAGAAAGAATAGACCAACCAGCCATCAGTAGGTAAGCTCCTTTAAAGCAAAACACTTGGACTAGATAGGTAAGAGTCTCTAAATCCAATGCCATATGTCCATGAGCCTAGAGATCAGCATTAGTGACTTCTCTTCCTGTACCATTAACATTTTGTGCCATCTCGAGGAGCTATCCAGCTCCCTACAACCTCACTGTATGTCTCAGTAAAAATATTAATGTGCAAGTTATTTTCCAGGAATATGTTGATCCCACCCAGATTTATCTCACTAGTACTTCTCATGATCCTTCCACTACACATCAATTGTCAGATTCTTTGCCTGGTTTAGCAGAAAATCAGCCAACTAAACATTTTGAAAGCCAATGTCTTCTGTTTTCAACTCAAACCTTTGTTCCCCTGGCAACCTTATTCCTGGCAGCTGTGTGAAATTGAAATGCTGGCTCTTCAAAACGCAAGGGTAAAACACAAAAGTCCGCAGACACTGTGATTGAAATAAAAACACAATGCTGGAGAAACTCAGTAGGTCAGATATTGTACTTTGTATGAAGTAATATAAATGACACTGTTTTTGGGCTAAGTTTCTCCAGCATTGTGTTTTTTTTCTTCGAAACCCAAGTGTCATATTTGGTCTCAGATTGGGCTTTACCAGGACCAAAAAGGTTTCCTTTTGTGCAAAGTTCCTGAGTGTTTCATCATAATTACTACTGAAGCCCTGCTCCATCCTTCTTGACTGTTCTGATGTATGTGCTGGCCTCCCATGAGGATAGCCATAACTCTTCAGCCCTAATTTACATCAGGTCTTCATTGCTCCTCTAATTCTAACCTGTATGGGCTGCTGTTGAACTGATTCCTTGACCTTTAACAGAAGTAGTGATGTACCTACTACAGGTTGCCGACAAAAATTAGAAACAACAACAGATTGAAACACCAAAGTCTGAAGAAGGGTTCAGAACCGAAAATTTGGTTCTATATCTTTACCTCCTATGGATACTGCAAGACTTGCTGAGTTACTCCAGCATTTTTGTGCTTTTAAAATAATAATAGATGCTGTGAGAACTGTAAAAACAATGTTTGAAATGATGAAGAACATGCTGCACCACGGAAAGCAACTATGTGATGCCAGGGGTTTAGAATGACTTTGTTGTATTACCACAGGCATCATCTAATATGTTGAGCAAATGTGTCTAAAACTAAATAGAATTACAAAAGTTTAAAGCTGTGAGAGTAAAACCAAATGTGAACTAAAACCAGTGCAATTAAGATCAATTAAAAGATAATCTATGTCTAAACAGCAGCATAATTAAGAATAAAGTATTTTAACCCATGTAAAATTCAAAAGTGCCAACAAAAAATAAAAAGTATCCATGAAAATTGAAAATATTAACTGTGCTTAACAGTGTAGATTTGGTCATTTGGTAATTGGGATGTTGAATACACTTTAAAAATTTCAGAAACTGTGGTTATCAGAAAACCAAGTACCCCTTGCACCCACAGTAAAACAAAAGGAGAAAACATGGGTAACACTACGAATATCTTTAACACCTTCCTTGACGTGCCCAGATTTGTTAAATTTTTCAAGAAATGTAGCAACAACTGACCAGAATTGTCTTCAAAGTGAACAGATGAGTCCCCACTGTTATCATATTGTTATTTATAAAAATCATATCAGTAGCCCAGCCATGATCTTTAAAATTGGCAGCAGAGAAAGTAAATTCTGAAATCTTAGCATGCCTAAAAATATTCATGGCCTCTTCAGTGAGTTAGAAATATGACCCAAGATCTTTATAGCCAGCTCATATCTCCTACACTTTCTTTCTATCCTAGGTCTGGAAACTGTTAGAGTATTTTTGGTTTGATAAGTATTTGTTCTAAGTAAAATAGATGATATAAAATTGAATTGCATAAAATAGGATTTGACATTTTATCCAATTAATGACAAGAAAGCATAACACCCCTAGAGCTTGGTGTCCAATTCTATATTATGCCAATACTTCTATTAACTAAAACCTTGGTTCCTGTTAAGATCATCCCTGTCTATAATAAAAATTATAGAAATCAATATATGTCATAATATTAAATCAATTCTATCAAAATTAATGCCCTAATAAGTCTGTCAGCAGCTCTTAATTATGGATAGTGGGATTTAGGTTTTTAATTTTAGGATTCCTAACTCACCCTGCCTAATTCATGGAAATAATGGCAACCAGGTAGATGCAAAAATAAAGTGCCCTCTAATTATCTCAAATAAGTTTGTGAAATATTTTGTGAGGTCTTGTTTGGACTTGGTGAATAAAATAATTAAAGGATGACGTAATTTTTTTAAAGTTTCATCTTCTAAGTGGACTTTAGCCTTGGTCACAGAAGTATTTTACGCCATCGCTCATCTTTCTATCCACTGCACTCCCATTCGCCTGGTCTAATAAAATGAATTTTACTTTAAAAAAAAGCCAATTATCAATGGTATTAAAAATAACCCCTTTTTAAAAGCTTATAATGACTGGAAATTATATTAATATTAACCTCAAGACCTGTTTCCTTACAAAAATTTTGACAAAATGGCTAAAATTTTAGAAGTAAGCTTTTGGCCAATGAATTCAAAAGCATTTGCCAGATCTAGAAATATTACTTCCAGGTCTTGCTGGTTCCACTTAGTCCCCATCATTAAGTTTCTTAGCAAGGAGATATTTTGATTACAGTTAAACAAGAAAGTCTGCAGCTGCTGGGATTGAGTGCAAATGTTCTGCAGAAACTTGGCAGGTTACAGCCAAGGGTGGCCAAGGCTGTTTCATCTTGTATTCATATGTGTGAGTTCTTAGACAATATATGGATGAAGGAAAAGGTTCTTTACTTTAAAGTTGATGTAAACAACACCATGAGGCATGCCATGAGGCATCTCCATTTCAGATCTTGCTTACTGTATGTCGCCCCCCCCCCCCCCCCCCACTGCTGGCAGCCAAGTCTAATCAAACAGTAAGGCATTGCTAGTTGCATTGCAACCATGATCATTATCATTACATCTCCCTTTCTTAAAACAAAAGTAGCTTACTTTTAACTAACATGTTTTCTTTGTATAACTCTGCTATTTTAACTTTAACATCAGAAACTTACATTTTCCTTATTATCAACATTGTTAACATTTTTTAAACTTGTTTTGTCTGTTCACATTTACAGACACTAAAACTTGAAGAGCGAATAAGATAGCACTACTTCATTCTATAACAGGAGTTTTTAAATTTGCTCAATAAGTCTCTTAGGAGGATTCACATGTCTTGACAATCTCCTGATTGATTGTACTTGAATCTGAGTTGTTGCCTCAGACAATGTATTTTCTGATGTGCATTCAGGTTGTTCAACAGTATCCATCTTTCCATCTAATGTGGCTGGTCCCATTGAAAGATCTTGACGATTTATTTGCAGAACAGCACCTTCATCTGCCTGAATGGTGTATGATCTTGGTTGGACTTCACTAGGACTGAGTCCATAAGTTTGTTTTGTCTTTTAGCCTTACTTGGTAATCATTGTCAAGTTCCAGAATGTTTTTTGTTCCTCTGACAAAGTAATACTTTTGCGTTTCTTTCTGTTGTTCTTTGAATTTCCTCACCTTCTTCCCCTCTTTTGTTTTTAGGAGGTTCTTCTGAATGGGTAGTTTTGATCTTGGCCTACGCCCCATAAGCAGTTGTGCTGGTGACATACCACACTCGAGCAGCGTTGTGCGGTCTACTAGAAGTCTGTTCCACTGTCTATTTTTATATCATTGTTGATTCTTGGCCAGTTCATCACCTCTCGCACTCTTTTCTTACACTTTTCGATTCTGAGATGTCCTCCATGGATCCTTTTCAGCATCTCTTTTCTCAGACTCTTTAGAATAAGGATTTTGCTTCCTTTGTAGATGATATCTTCAACCACTGATAGTTCCACCCTGCAGTTCCAATACTCTGCAATGTCAGGTGAGCAGACCTGCTTCATGTTGGGCCATCCATCCAAGATGTTTTTTCTCAGTTGTTTCAGTGTTTCATCTTTGTTTGTCTCTGACTTTATGAGCTCCATTTTTGCATCTGATATGGGCAGTGCACTTGTGATCATGTCCACAAAGGCATTCACATGTTCATCCATTTTGGTATTTATGGGCTCTCTCATGTCAACAGCTCTAGGCAATGTGTCTACTGTGTACATTAGCTTACCCGGAGGGTATGCTACATTCAGTGTATAGAATTGCAGCTTAATCATCGTTCTTTGTATTCTAAGTGGACATTCATTTAATGGCTTTTGGAACAATTCAATCAAGGGCTTATGGTCAGTCTCTACATTGATTGCTTGTCCTGACACAAACTGATAAAATCTTTCACAGGTGTTTGTGATGCTGAGCAGCTCCTTTTCAATTTGAGTGTATCGCATCTCCATGTCTGTCATTGAGCATTGAGCAAAGGGTTGCCAGTCATCATATTTTTGCACCGAGCCCACTATGTGATGCATCTGAAGATATCTTGATTGGTCTCGCTGGGTCGTAAAACCTCAGAAATGGTTCCTCTGTGAGCAGTTTCTTTAGTTCCCTCCATGACTTTTCATACTCATGATTCCACTCCCATTCAATGTTCTTTTCTGTTCGTCTTCTCAATGGAGCCATCTTTTCGGAGAGGTTGGATATAAATTTATCCATATAGTTGACCATTCCATTAAACCTCTGTATGTCCTTTTTGCATTGTGGCTTTGGCATGTTCCCAATGGCGGACATCTTTCTGGGATCTGGTCTAATGGCCTCACTGGCCATATCACTCTCCTACAAATGTTAGTTCTGTCACCCCAAGCTGCCATTTCTCTCTATTCAGCTTCAGGTTTGCTTTCCTTGTTGCTTTATTTTTCATTATTTTTTCCTTCAGCAGCAAATGTGGTTATTATACACCTCCAGGACTTCATCACGCACAACATGTGAGAAAACTGACACTTTCACTTTATCACTTTTCTCGTCAGCTCCAATTGCCACTAAATACAATCCAAAATTATGTTTAAATCTGTTCCAATTTTCAGCCAAATTACCCGTCAGTTGAAGTTTCTCCATTTTTCACTTTGTTGGCTTCCCTTCACTGATCAGTTGCTGACTTTAGATTTTACCTTATAAAGTATTTCCTTCATCCCACTTCTGACACCATGTTTCATCTTGTATTTATATGTATGAGTTCTTGGACAACACATGGATGAAGGAAAAGGTTCTTTACTTTAAAGTTGTTGTAAATTGCATCATGAGGCATGCCATGAGGCTGCAAGTGCCCATTACAGATCTTGCATATTGTGTGTAGGCCTCCAGCTGGCAGCCAAGTCAAATCAAGCAGTAAAGCATTGCTAGTTGGATTGAAAACATGATCTCTATTATTACAATGGCAAATCCTTTCTAGCTGCTATTTTAGCACATCACCAAAGCATTTTGCCAAGATTTTGGTTTTGAAGCTTAAAGGAATAGGTCCAATAATGATGGGATGCCAATTATCTATGTGTTCATTTTCTAGTTTCATTAGATATTGGAATAAGGACTGTCTGCTTCATAATTAACTGAATTTTGCCCTAAATGTTTTGATTAAAATGTTGACACCTAGTTTACACACCACATCCAACCACTGGCCAACCAAGCTGATTGCACGATTATTTTTAATACAATTGGTAGCATCGTCAATTTGTCCATGCTAACATTTTTATTAAGACAAGCTGTTATCCCATAAATGTCAGGGCAAAATTTACCAACTTCTTTCTTTTTATTAAAATACTGAACCAAGATTCAGAAATGCAGTTCTAAAATATATAAATTGATGAGACAACCTACCACAAGTAGTCTCCTCAACCCAGCTAGGCCCATCTTGTTTGTTTGTTTGTTTATTTATACTAATTTTTAATTTTCTTAAATTCCCTTCTTAGCAGCACCTGCTATTGTTCCTATTGGCCTTACTATTGCCTTTTACTTTAATAGAAATTCTTTGTTTATATTAACACATTAGTTGATCAGTCTAAACTCCTATTACATCTATCCTTGGTTCCAGGAGTGCTTCTGGCAAAAGCATATCATCTTCATCTAAAAGGTGAAAAAAAAAGCTTCTGCTCAGACTAAAACAAACTCTAAAAATATTATCCGTATTGAAATCTTCATTAACAGGGAAACTCTCCACACAGACTTTTCATTACTAATTTTATAACTTTCAACTTGAATTACTTTGGACCACAACTTTTTTCAAAAGGTTTGCTTTCTGAGAAAAAATTGGGCATATGGTAGTATAGACGACACTTTCTAGGTTCTAGCATTTCATCATTTCAAAGCATGTCATCTTCAAGGAAACATGGGGACGATATTCCAAATGACTATCTTATTAATCCAATAAACCAAACTTTGTAGATCCAGCTTTATGTAGCTTGAATTCATTGATAAAATTGATGCACATTTTGCATAACTTTGCATTAAGATTTTCATAATGGTGAATAAATAAAGCATATACTATATTTAAAAATATAATGATATTCAACTTTAAAGAGATGTACAAGATGAAATAAGATGAATTCAAAGAAAATTATCTTGAGTTCACATCTCCTTCATAGCTTGTCAAAGAATAAGATGAAAGCTCTTAGATTGCATGGATATTATGACATATTACATCATAGTCACTATGGCAACACTACAAACAATACTTTTCTTAAAGAGATAAGCACAAAATTAACTAAAAATCAAAAACACAAGATTTTAACCTTTCAATTCTGGCCCCTATTTATTATAATAGACATTAATGGCTAATATATAATAATCATTATTACAGATATAAAAGTAAATATGGTAAGTATAAGATTAGAAATCAAAACTTTCTGCTTCTTGTAAAAGGCAGATTTTAGTCATTGGTCTATTTAAGTAACCAGTCTTGGTTTTAATCCGCACTTGCCGAATGAAACCTTTCTTATCTGGAACTGTATCCACAATTTACCCCAGCAATCAATAATTTCTTGGTGCAGAATTGTCCATGTTAATTCCAATGTCTCCGCATACAAAATTGCATTTAGTTTTAGACCATTTTTGTCTCTCTTGTAATAATGAAAGATATTTTTTAATCCATCTTTTCCAAAATAAATCCGCAATAAACTATACTTGTCTCGATCTGCGTCTTACATAAATATCTTCTTTCTAAAATTGACCCAGAGGCATTAAAGTTTTAGATTTAAGAAATAAAAGATGATTTGGTGTAAGTGCCTCGATGTCATTTGAATCGACAGAAATTTTAGTTATTGGATGACTATTTAAAATAGCTTCGATTTCTCACAAAACTGTCTGAAGATTGTCATCATTGAGTATTTGACTATTGAAAATGGAATTAAGAATTTTCTTGATTGATCTAATCATTCTTTCCCACACACTTCCACGATGTGATCCTGTGGGTGGGTTAAATATCCAATTAATTTTTTTCTGAAATAATGCATCATGAATTTGAAGATGATTCCAATTTTGAATTACTTTTCATTATCTTCAGCACATTTTCTGAGAGCAAAATTTACACAACTCGGCAACGAAGTTGCTCCAAATAATTGAACTGTCAGTCTGTATTCAATTATACAGTTATATCTTTACTGAAATCACCATTCAACCACCATAACAATCATAAAAATCACGATCTTTTGATGAAACATCACGTCAATATCTGCAGCAATTACAATAGGCTTTTACAAAATCTTATCAAAACACCTATTAAAGTATTGGTTAAGTCTGAACCTTATAAAGGTTGAGAATTCAATGAAACGAATTGAAATGATGCTCCACAATCAAATACTACACATTGTTTCTCCTTTTATGGATGTATAACTCCTTGATGAGGTAAATACTATTTTTTTACCATCTTTACATTCCAAGATATCTTCTGATATCTTCTGATGCCCCCCAAAGTTCCTCAACATGGTTATCCAACTGCACGAAAACCAACAAGGTCGGGTCAGATACAGCAATGAGCTCTCTGAACCCTTCTCCATTAACAATGGCATGAAGCAAGGCTGCGTTCTCGCACCAACACTCTTTTCAATCTTCTTCAGCATGATGCTGAATCAAGACATGAAAGACCTCAACAATGAAGACGCTGTTTACATCCGGAGCCGCACGGATGGCATTCTCTTCAATCTGAGGCACCTGGAAGCTCACACCAAGACACAAGAGCAACTTGTCCGTGAACTACTCTTTGCAGATGATGCCGCTTTAGTTGCCCATTCAGAGCCAGCTCTTCAGCGCTTGACGTCCTGTTTTGTGGAAACTGCCAAAATGTTTGGCCTGGAAGTCAGCCTGAAGAAAACTGAAGTCCTCCATCAGCTCCCCACCATGACTACCAGCCTCCCCCACATCTCCATCGGGCACACAAAGCTCAAAAAAGTCAACCAGTTTACTTATCTCGGCTGCACCATTTCATCGGATGCAAGGATCGACAACGAGATAGACAACAGACTCACCAAGGCAAATAGCACCTTTGGGAGACTACACAAAAGAGACTGGAAAAACAACCAACTGAAAAACCTCACAAAGATTAGTGTATACAGAGCCGTTGTCATTCCCACACTCCTGTTCGGCTCTGAATCATGGGTCCTCTACCAGCATCACCTACGGCTCCTAGAACGCTTCCACCAGCATTGTCTCCGCTCTATCCTCAACATTCATTGGAGCGACTTCATCCCTAACATCGAAGTACTCGAGATGGCAGAGGCCAACAGCATCGAATCCACGCTGCTGAAGATCCAACTGCGCTGGGTGGGTCACGTCTCCAGAATGGAGGACCATCGCCTTCCCAAGATCGTGTTATATGGCGAGCTCTCCACTGGCCACCATGACAGAGGAGCACCAAAGAAGAGGTACAATGACTACCTAAATAAATCTCTTGGTGACTGCCACATTGACCACCGCCAGTGGGCTGATATTGCCTCAAACCGTGCATCTTGGCGCCTCACAGTTCGGCAGGCAGCAACCTCCTTTGAAGAAAACCACAGAGCCCACCTCACTGACAAAAGACAAAGGAGGAAAAACCCAACACCCAACCCCAACCAACCAATTTTCCCCTGCAACCGTGTCTGCCTGTCCCGCATCGGACTTGTCAGCCACAAACGAGCCTGCAGCTGACGTGGACATTTACCCCTCCATAAATCTTCGTCCGCGAAGCCAAGCCAAAGAATTATCTATTTCTTGATACAAAGCAAAGTTTCCAATTAGTTATAGAGATATCAGCTAATCTAGAACTAGAGTAAGATCCCTGTTATCTGGAATTCAAGAAACCAACAGTCTCGAGCAACTGGCAAAATAATCGTGGAAAATAAATTGGTAAAAATATGGAAGTGTAAAATTGGCATGCCTTACCAACATGCATTCTCAAGCAACCATAAAATTCAATTCTCCGGCATCTACCAATCCATGCAGGTGCCGGACAGGAAAGGTTTTACTGTATTTGTGAGGACTTCTAAAAGAAAAATTTGGCTCATTATTTAATGATCAGAGTGAGTTGATAAAGGGAGCGTAATACTTAATTTCAAAAGGTGCTTCATAAAATGCCTGTAATAGTTTGGTTTAATCATATTGTATATATGCTACAAATATTGAATTGTATTATATTTGTCTCATCTCAAAACTGTAGTAGCCTAAGATTTTTCACAATATGAAATTCATTCAATGTAGGGCTTTTACGGGAACAGTGCTTTCCCTGTACTGGGATTAGGTCTGCAAAGATTTGTTCCAGTTCTCCAATCTTTCTTTGTTGTTTTGGTATTTTCTCTTTCGGATTCTTCCTTTGATCTCATCCCTTTGTGCTAACATCAGACAATGAAGATGTTGCTTCCTGAACACTTTTCAGTGGATTTAAAGGATTTTGGGATGCTCATCACGACAATCACCTTAAAACTTTTCTATCATGTACTGTTTCATTAGATTTAACCTATTTTTGTGATTTCCTGTCATATTTTAACATGCTTCAAGGATACAAAACCATGAAGTTCAATATGCCATTGAAAATTCATTTTCAGCATTTACAGTACACTTAAGGCTTCTTCCCTGCTGATCTTGGTGCAGTCAGTGACAAACATGATGAACAATTTCACCAGAACATTGTGACCAGGAAAAAGTGGTATCAGGGCAACTAGAATCCAGCAAAGCTGGCCAACTAATTTTGGACACTGACATGAAAGTGAGTTTCAACAAAAACAATGAAAAAATATTTTAGGTCAGTTAAACTAATTCAATGTGCTAACATCATCATACGATTAAACATGCTAAAGTAATTTTTTCAGGTGTCTACGCGCCAGGCATTTTGTTCAGTCCAAGTTTCTGATTTCCACGGATTTCTGAAACAAACATTCTTGATTTACTTTTTGACTTTCAATTTTCCCATTGAGGCTCAATACCAATTATTTACGGAGATTGGATAGATTTGAGAACAGTTTCCCTCGTTAAGATCAAAAGTGATTGGGAGCATGATTTGGATTTGTCACTTCCAGATGTGAAGAAGGCACACCAAACCTTTACACTCTGAGGAATCTGAGGAGATTCTATCAAACTTCTGCAGGTACACTGTGGAAAGTATATTGACTGGATGAATTACTGCCAGGTTTGGAAATTGAAGTGCCCAGGAAGACAGAAGGCTGCAGAAGGCAATAAACATTGCCAGGTCTAACACTGTCTCTGATCTCCCATCCAATTCAGATATCTAAATGATGTGCTACATCAAAAAGACATAATCTTCTCACTGCTACTGTCAGACATAAGGTACAGAAAGCTGAAAACCAGCACATCTATGTTCAAGAACAGTTTCTTTTCAACAGTTAACAGATTCTTGAACTTCCTTTTGGTTAACTAATCATAAATTGCTCAGACGTTACAAAAGGACTGCCTGTATTATTATGTTAATTTCTTGTACTAGTATTACTGAGAATATTTATATCTATATTCTAGACTAGCAGGATACCCAGCATTGCCCAAGAAATCAAACACTCAGTTGTTGACTAATGGTTGAAACAAAATACCCAAAAAACTTCAGGTAATATTTTTGAAACACAACATTTATATTCTTTGTTGTAACAGAATACACGATTCAAGCAAAGTTGACTTTTTTGGCCCATATTGAATCGGGTTTAGCCACTTGTTTTTATTCTGAATGTCCATTGATGCATAGCACAGTAACTAATTGAGGTGTCCCTCGTACAAGTTCATTTTTTTAAACTTTTGAACTTCGTATGACCTTAAAGGTTAAATTCAATATGGTCATGGCATTCAGCATCAAATGTTACCATAATTATAGTAAACAGTAATGCAAGTCGTTGTGAGTAAGTACTTGTATAATAAACAGTAATGCAAGTGAGTGAAAGCTGATCATATAACACTTTTGAAGTTCATATGATCTGAAAGGTTAAATTCAATGTGGTCATGACATTCAGCATCAAATGTTACCCCTACTGAACCTCCTTGGGCATATCTAGAGTGCTCCATAATGATTTGTATGGAGAACTGACAAACAAACAGACCTACATGCACAAATAGATCTTAGATTTATTGAAAAGTAAAACACGTATGACTGTAGGCATTAGTTGAATTGTGTTTTTACTTATATATTTATTGTCTCTTTAATTTAATTAAATTAATTAACCATTCTAATTTTTCTTTGCAAGTACCTGTTTAGTTGAAGCAAGTAAAAGGTTCTGCACTTATATCCAATGTACCTGGAGTATTGCATCCAGTTCTGGTCTCCAATTTTGAGGAAGGACATACTAGCTATAGAGGGTGTGCAGTGCAGATTTACAAGGTTAGTTCCAGGGATGGCGGGGTTGACATATGCTGAAAGGCTAGAAAAACTGGTCTTGTATCCGATGGAGTTTAGAAGGATGAGGGGGGACATGATTGAGGTATACAAAATTATCAGGGGGATAGACAGGGAGAAGTCGGATTACTTGTTCTCAATGATGGGGGAGACGAGGACTAGAGGGCATAGTTTAAGAATACAGGGTAGGCCCTTTAGGACGGAGATGAGAAAACATTTTTTTACCCAGAGAAGTGTGAATCTGTGGAATGCTCTGCCACAGAGGGTGGTAGAGGCAGATTCGCTGATTATGTTCAAAAGAGAGTTAGATAAGACTCTAGTGGGCAAAGGAGTTAAGGGTTATGGGGATAAGGCTGGAAAGGGGTACTGATGTTAGTGATCAGCCATGATCTGTAAAATGGCGGTGCTGACTCGACGGGCCGAAGGGCCTACTCCAGCTCCTATTGTCTATTGTCTATTGCATATATATCACCTTAAACTCATCATCGTGATGCCATATGTCGAGTAAACCCAATAAGGGGAGTAATGCAATGTATCAGTTCCCTTGCATCTCAAAGCATTAGATGAACATGGGTGATGAAACTGTTAGTTACCACCTTTCAATCTCAGCTCATGAATTTATACTCAGATAAACTTTGAGAGCAGTAATGTGCAGAATATGTCAGTATTCAATCTCCGCTAATTAATCTGTTCTCAGATAAAGATTTGAGGGTTAGGTACTTCAGCGTCGCTCACCAAAAGTAGCTTGATAACTTGGAGAAGTTAAGAAGAGCATGTCTACTGAGGCTGAGCCTGGGACAGATATGATAGACAAAATACAAGCTACCTGATTTTCGATGGTCTACTTGTTGTACATACATCTGCCCATGGTAATGTTGGTTGGAGCATCCTGAGAACAAAGTCTCTTCTTCATATTGTGATGTGACAATAACACATTAACAGTTTCTGAACAATCTGACAGTTCAAAACTAAATGTGGTGGCTATCACCTGTAATCTCATGGCCTGACTTTTCCCTAATTTTGATATCATTAAACTGAGAGCATAAACATTGAATGGTATAGGAGATAAAAAAAAATATATCATGAACAAAACCAGGTGAGTAATATTTTGATGTTAAAGCAGAATACTAACTTCTGAAGTTCAACCCTTTGTCCACCTTTGAATATAAGATGCAGTGAGATGTAAAGCTGAGTCCAAGAGCACTAGATTATTGGTAAGAGCTCCTTGATAGCAGAACAATGCCACCTTTTATCACTGTGAGTACTGGCAACATTGTGATGGAGTAATATTGAAGGCTTTTGATGGGTTCTTTCAGCACTCATTCTCGAGTAAATCAGATGGGCCACCTGGGAATATTGTTTGTAAGTTTTGAAAGTATACATTTATCACATTGAGCCTGTCATTCAAGTACAATCTTTACATATTCAGAGCTTACATTTTGCAATGGTGTTTCGGTTTTATTCTTAGCGTGAAGCATTTCTTGTGGCTAAATACATTTTAAAAATGCTAGAAATCTTTTTTTTTAAACTTTATTTAAGATTTTATAACATGAATAACATATAGGATTACATTTTTAAAAAATTAAGAATAAAATAATAAAATTACAATACAGTATCTGTAATCTAAATAAACTATACCCTCCCCAATAATTAATACACATTAATAACCCAACTCAAATTAGTCCAACCCCCCCTTTCCCCCCAAAATAAAGAGTGAAGAATTAATAAAGTTAATAATATGTGAAAAAAACCCACTTACAAAAAAAACAAAAACATAACCGATTAAAATACTAACAAAAAGAAAAGTAATTAATACTAAGATATCAGACTTAAAAAACATATTTAAATCAAACTTAAATACATATATTTAACAAACGGAGTTAAGATAAAAACATATATTTAACTCAAACTTAATATAAAAAATTAGTAAAGTTAGTAACATTATCTATCAAAAATTCTTAAACAATAATCAATTCTTAAAAAAAAGTTGTAGCATGAAAAAAAGATGAAAAAAACTTTCTCTATAGAGATAAACCTTCACCAAATATCAACTAACTTCTCATCTATCATCATATTAGTCACATAAACCACCATCTTAAAACAAAATTCAAACCTCATTAAGCATTGTACAATTCAATTTTAGTACTCTTCCACCATTTTTCCCTTTTACTCTTGAATAGTTATCCAATAAAAGCTCCAATACCACATTTAAATATCCCCAATCATTACGTTAAAATTCAGATATCCAAATAATAAAAACACATCTACAACGAAATCTATATCTTCAACAAATGGAGCATAAACCACAAACAAAATTCAAGCCTCATTAAGAATTGTACAATTCAATTTATAACTTTCACCATTATTCCCTTCGTTCTATAACTGAAATAGCAAAATAATATACACCAGAATTACCACTCCTTTCACCTTAAAGTTAAAGAAAAAATATAAAAAAAACTTATCCATCCCATTCACATTTAAATTTCAAATATTCCTTATCCACTGAATAAACTTTACAAAAAAAACCACATCAATTTTTAGTTTTTTAAACAATCAAATACTTTCTTATGCTTTTTTTTATAAACAAAAAAAAAACCACTTCATTCTTTAATCTAATAATACAAAAACGGGAAAAAAAATGGGTAGGAGGTTAAAAATACCCCCTCCCGTCTAAATCGTGCAATGCGGTAACTCGCAAAAAAAAATGGGTGTGAGATAACTCACACGTAGCAGATGACTTTCAGGAAATAGTGCCTATCCAGTTCTCTCCCCCAACTCTCACTTCATCTTAAACTAACATCATCATTATTTAATATCCCTTTTTTAAAAAAAAAACATTAGAAAAAAAAGGGACAACTCTTCTTTTAATCAGCTCCAACTGCCGAGTCACCATTACAACCATTCCTTCTTGGAGCATGGCTCTTTTCTTCCATCTCTTGTCTCCTTAGAGATCGCGACGGACTATGTCTCTGTTGAAACTGAGTAATTGGCAGCTCTTGAGCAAATGCTATAGCTTCCTTTGGAGAATCAAAGAACTTTGGTTGGCAACCATCTTGAAAAACCTTCAAAACAGCTGGCTAGCTAAAGGTTGCCTTGTAATCTTTCTTCCACAACAACTCTTTAGCAGGATTGAATTCCCGTCGTTGGAACATAACTTCTTGACTCAAATCCGCATAGAAGAAAACTCGATTATTTTGAATCATCAAGGGTGATTTTCTCTGTTGTGCATTTCTAATAGCCACTCGTAAAATTATTTCTCTGTCATAACAATTCAAGCAACGAACCAAAACAGGTCTTGGACTTTGACCTGAAATAGGTCTTCTACGCAAGGCTCTGTGAGCACGTTCCAGTATTATACCTTCCGGGAAATGTTCTTGACCCCAGCACCTGCGGAATCCATTCAGTAAAAAATTTTCTTGGGTCTGGTCCCTCCATACCTTCCAGCAAACCAATAATCTTTATATTGTTCCGTCTGGATTGGTTTTCCAAATAATCAATTTTTTTCACCAAATTTTTATTTTGAGTTTGTAAGTCTTCGACCATTTTGGTCACATCAAAAACTTGATCCCGTATTTCGTCTATATCTTCTTCACATGAATTGAATTTATCTCTCACCTCAAGCTTAAAAGCTCCAAACACAGCCATCTGTTGAGAATGTATTTTCACCAGAGTATTAAACCTAGTACCAAGTTCAGTCATAACCTTGGATAATCCATGCATTGTATAAGATAATTTAGATTCAAGATTCACAAAAATCTTTTCAATTGGAAGAGATTTTGGCTCAACAGATTCCTGCTTCTTCTGCATAACCAAAGGATCTTCTGTTCCTTCCTTCATTCTGGTTGGCTTCCTTGTAGTATGACTGCGTGTGGAAACCCCAGCCACAGCCTCTCCAGCAGTAACTGGAGGACACTGGCCGGGGTTTTCCCCAGTCCATAATGTATTAAGTTCTCCCAGTACATCAAGTTGTATAGGTTCTTCTATCTCAAGAGATGCAGTTTGCAGTGTCACCTCTACAGTTGACAAATCCCTTTGAGTAACTCTTTGTTCTAAAGGCTGTTTGGCACCCTCTTTAGGGGGCTCTACCGATGTAACATAGAGCTCTACATCCGAACACTGTACCTCTCTCCTGGGATCCATTTCACGCTGAGTCCCGGTGTCTTTCCTGTAGGTAGGCTCCAAAACTTGAACTTTTGGAAAATGTAGTTTTTTGATGATCTGTTGTTATTTTTTTTTGCTCTTTTCCACCAATTGTACCATCATAAGTTAAATTATCTAAGCTTTTAAAGAATTTTAACGGGCATTTCTAGACAAAACAATAAGATAGAGTCAGGAGAGGACTGGAAGGCACATCTGATCCTTACGCCATCTTGCCACGCCCCCAAAATGCTGGAAATCTGAAATAAAATCAGAAAGTGTTGAGCAGTCAGACAGCATCTGTGGGGAGAGAACAAAGTTAACTTTTCAGGTCAAAGGCCCTTGGCTCCAAAGTTTAAAAAGAGAAATCAAGTTTGTTTCCAGTTACAAAGAGGATGGAGGAAGGATGGATATAATAAAAAAGAATAACTCTGGCAGTGCGGGGCCAGGGATTCTACAGTGAAAAGCTCTAAATCACATTTGAGAGATTAATGCGGACAGTTTTGAGGAGAGAAAACATACCATAGAGCACTCAAAAGCTGTGAAATGCACATCTGGGATGTGGAAATATCCAACAGATCAGGAAGTGTTCACAGATGGAGGAAAGCTGAGCCAGTATAACAGATGGATAAACTACAGCAGAATGACTGTGGGAGAGGATGGTGTTGTCGGTGTGGCAATCTTCCCAGTTTTTATCAATGAACCTTCAGAGGTATTCTTGTGCAGGCATTCCAGTCTTATCAGGATATTCTTGCAGGTGATCCAAGTTTTGCGGCCATACAGCAAAGGTTAGTTTCGCAAAATCAAAAATAGAACACAGAACATTACAGCACAGTACAGAACCATGGTATTGTGTCAACCTCTATAAACCTACTCAACAATCTAAATCTTCCCTTCCTCACAAGCACAATCCTTCTTTATTTGCATCCATGTGCCTTTGTATTATGTCATTATTAATGTCCCTATTGTGCAAGCCTCCAAAACCACCCCTGGCAATGCAATCCAAGCATCCACTATTCTCTGTGTAAAATATATACCCCTGACATCTCCACTAAACTTTCCTCCCCTTACCTTAAGCAGATTTAGTAATGTCATCCTAGCAAAAAGTGTCCAGCCTATCTATGCCCTATCTTGTACATCTCTGTTAAGTTACCTCTCATCCTTTGCTCCAAAGAGAAAAGCCCTAGCTCTGTTAATCTTGCCTCATAAGACACATTCTCCAATCTGGTTAGCACCCTCGTAAATCTCCTCTGCATCCTCTCCAAAGCTTCCACATCTTTCTTGTAATGAAGCTACCAGAACTGAATACAATATTCCAGGTGTGGTCTAACCAGAATTTTATCGAGCTGCAACATTGCTTCATGGAAATAATAAAATCTTAAATAAAGCTGATTATATGATTTATATAAACTCAAACAATTCTGATGTCATGGCTTACATCAGGTGATTAGTATAGAATGGCATACAAAATAAAGGTGAATTAAGAACATAATACTAAACATTTGCAGTATGAGCTGCAAGCTTATTTGCAAGCCAAGTCCACAAACAGTACTGTTCAACCAATCTTTGTGTTTTCTCTTTGAATTTAGAATGCCACTGGATGGTGCACACACTAACCAGTCATTTTGTTGGTCATCTAAAATGACAATCCTACATGCATGTGTTATAAGATTTATTGTAATCGATAAAGAATACAGAGTTTAAAACCAAATTCCACAAATTTTCTTCACAAAGCTTTGATGTTTCATTAAACAGTATCTCCCGGTCTGAAGCTTAAAATTATGTATTGATTTTTCTTTTCAAGAAACATCGACAAATTGCAGCGAGAAGTAATGTAACATGGTTGCATAACTCAGGGACATGTGAGTTATTGCAATGTGATAATTATAGATTACATTAAGAAATATTTTGAAAATTAAATTTTGTGCTTTCCATCTCAGCTGCAGTTATGGTGTCATCTACTGAGCTCATTGTATTTTTCTGCCTCCATATTCCTACAATGTGATGATAATTTCCAACCACAGGAATTGTGATGGGTTGATTATGATATTTTATGAAAATGATCTTCACAAAAAAATACATTAGCAACATATCAAACCCACTTATTCTGATCAGAGTCAGTTGCCAATCTGAAGAACTGCCATTCTCTGAAAGACCAGGTCATCAACATGCTTGAGGATTAGATTTTCTGTGGATACTAACAGATGTAAGGTGAGTTTTAATTGTCTGTACATCTGGTGGCTGCCAAAGCCATGATTATTTTCAGTCCTTATACAACTAACAACCAAACAGAAAAGATTTCCGTTGCCCTGTGAATTTCCATCTATCGTTTATAATATTGTGACTATCTCCATTTAGCTGTGGATTGGTTTTTGCTTCAGTGAATTAAATAGCAATCTTAATAATTATATTATTGGCCTTATTCCTTTGAAGCTGCAAGAACCTGGTGTTTGGGAGGTGGTGGGGGGGGGGGTGGGGGGAGGAAGAGAAAGAGAGAGGGAGAGAGAATTTCAAGAACAAAACAAAGATTAATAGGATTGGGAGCATTAATAGGGTGTATGGCACGGATGTGGAATGAAGAGAGGGCAAGGTAACAATGGACTGGCACAAACTTAAAGCAGAATGAAGATAAGTACTGAGAACAGGAATACATGGAATGTAAGCATTGCAGAAGTACCTCTTGCCTTTGTTAAGACCACATTGGGTGTTTTTTTTGGTCTCCAGTCTAAAGGAAGAGGGACAACAAATATTGTTAGATTAATTTTTCGATGAGAGGTTGTCCAACTTAGAATTTCAGTAAGATAGACCTACATTTAATATATTTAGAAATGTAAGAGTACATCTCTTAGGAATGTATAAGATTCTGAAGGGATTTTCAGGATTGACGTATCTTTTTGCCTTGATATGAAAGCTAGAGCTAGGCAAGCTTTAACATAAAGGATAGGCTGCTTAGAACTGCTATGAGAAGAAATAAGAATGCTGTAAGGCATTGAATTTACCCAAGAAGACTAATATTCTAAGACGAAAGTATCTGTCTTAGAGCAAAATTATTGTAAACTCTCTGGAAATCAATGGATATTGGGATTATGTGGGAAGGTGGGATTGATTTCAATGATCATCCAGGATCTTAATAAAAGATGCAGGAAAATTAAAAGGCCTTCTAGCATGCACTTGCTTCTGATTCTCATAATCTAGCTGTCAATTCAGCATTTCAGCAACCAACATTTATTAAGATTGAATAAATCATTATTTCTCAAGAGAAATAATATTAAGATTATTGTCTTAAAAGAAGGGAAGGAGGGAGATAATATGATCCAATTTATACAGGGATGGATTCCCCAAATATTTGGGCAGGAGCATTTTAAAGATGGTATTGAGGTTGAACGAGCTCACAGGGCCCTTTGACCTAAACCTCCATCAGATCAAAGATCAAAGATCAAGACCTATTTTAGTAAAATTTATTTGATCTCAAGTAAGGGAGAAAATTTTGGAATTGGCAGCTAAACAAGCCAAAGAGAGAAGAACACCACTGGAAATAGAAGAGTATAACCATATAACAATTACAGTCTTCTTTTATCCTGATATTAGTTTTGAGTTGTTGAAGAGACACAAGAGTTTTAACCCAGTCAAAAATATTTTGTGGAAGAAGGGCTACACTTTTATTTTGCATTACCCTTCCACTTTGAAAGTGTTTATTCAAGGTGGACCGAGTCATTTTTTTTATGGATCCAGAATATACCCAAGAATTTGCCAAAAAAACTGCCAGTCTTGCGCCAAGATGGAGCTGGAAAAGTGGACACTTAAAGGATGATTGATATAATTTGAGAGATGAAATATTTGGAGTATTTGTTGCTGAGGTGTAGATGAGTGTAATATACTTGGAGGAGCCGGAGATATGGTGGCTGGCTTCTATTGAGTTGTGGATGTTATTGTGAAATTATTTGCAACATGAATAATGGAGGGGGGTAGCATTGCTGATGGACTGTGTGACAGTGCTAAAGGGGGGACTTTTCTTTTTCTTCTTTTTCTATTCAATCAAGTAATAATCTTATAACTGGATTTAAGGATGGTTTTATGTTTATGGAACTAATTAGATGTAATTGTAACCTTGGATATATGAGGGAATATTTAAAAAGATACAATGGGTAGCAAATTTAAATTTATTAGTTTTAATGTGAATGGGCTTCAGAACCCTATTAAAAGAAAAAGGGTTTTAACATATATTAAGAAATTGAGAGTAGATATTGCTTTTTTGTAAGAGAAACATTTAACTGAACATCAGAATTAAAGAGAGATTGGGTAGGTAAAGTAGTGGCATCACATTTCAATATGAAAGCTAGAGGGGTTGCAATTTTAATAAATAAAAAATCTTCCCTATTGAGTTACGTAATATGACTTTAGACCCATTTGGTAGATTTGTTTTAATTAATTGCCAGATTTTCTCTGAACAATGGACATTAATGAATATTTATTCACCAAATTTGAATGATAATAAATTTATACAAGACATCTGGGGGAATAAAGTAATAATATTCTGGTGGGTGGGGATTTTAATTTTTGTCTGGACCCTTTAATAAATAGATCGGCAAGAACTGTAGTAAAATTAAAGACAACAAAGTTGACTATATATCTCTAATGCAAGAACTTAATTTAGTTGATATTGGGAGAAAGATATATCCTAGAGAGAAAAATTATTCATTTTATTCTAGTTGTCATGATTCATATTCTAGAATTGATATGTTCTTAATATCAGCAAAACTTCAAGGTAAAATTCAGCAGGTCCAATACAAACCAAGACTTATTTCTAATCATTCTCCATTGTATTTAGTATTAAGTTTAGAAGATAACCGAGATGAAACTTTTAGATGGAGATTTAATAGTGTTACGAGCCCAAAGAACCCCAAAACTCAGAAGCAAAAGACATTCACCAAGACAAGTGGCTTTCAAAACAAAAGTTATTTTTAATCAACTTCAAACATGAAAATAGAATCAAACTTTAACTTTTTAAAATATTTTTATTTTTCACAATGTGAACCATATCAATCAAAACTTCAACTTAACTCTATTCTTAACTAACCCAAATTAACCCCCTTCTAATTCTAAGCGCATGTGTATGTAATGTGTGCGTAAATTCAAGAAAAGTTATTTGGTTCACAGTTCAATCTCACTTCTTCTTCCAAGTTCTCTGGTTGCAGGCAATCACCATACTGTGCACAGAATTTAACACATATAAAGTTCACCAGGCTTGGTGCTTGAAATGTAAATGTTTACTGCTCAGGAAGGTTCTTGTAAGGTTTGCAGAGAGAGATATTTGTTGCTCCAGGATTTCCACAACTGAGGTACCACAACTAGTCACCTCAGGGACTCGCTGATGAAACTTGCCCCATCAGGGTCTTCTAGATGGTAATCTCAGAGTTCCATTCCTTCCTCTATTTCAAGAGAAACATCAGACAGATAGCACTTCCAGTCATCTACTGCTCTGGAACTTGCTTTCATCAGTTTCAAACAGTTTTCCCTGGATTGCACTTTTCAGTTACTTGTCAGTGTCCCACACATTGACTGACTGACTGACTGAACTGTTAACTCAACTCTCTCTCCTTTCCAACTGAAACTCCAGAGACCATGTGGTTCATGTCTTGCAAAACCCCCACCTTCTCCAGCAAACAGGAGTTCTTCCTTCTGCTCCCATCTGTTGTTATCTTTGGAGAACAATCCAGAATTTACCTTTCTGTGAGCACTTTGCAGAAAGGGTACTGATAGACAGCATGACTCCAGCAAGATCAATTAACACCTACTTGTGACAGGTGCTTACATTGTCCAGAAATCTTGCAATGTGAATTCTTCAGTCTTTCAAATAAGATCTGTTTCAAAATGTGTGTATGTATGTGACCTACTCTAAATCTTATAAATTCTCCCCAAATATTAATATTGTTACAATAGTGTGTAATTGAAAAGGGAAGATTTTTGTCCATTTATTAGAGATCAGATAAAACAATTCATGGCTACCAATGAAGATTCAATGGATAATAAATTTGTTCTTTGGGATGCTATGAAAGCTTTTATTCATGGTCAAATAATGTTTTTTTTCTAAGATCAAAAATAAATATATGTCTCAAGTTAATACTTTAGAGGGGGATTTATTGATCTTAGAAAAAGAACTACAGAAGATAGGAAAACAATTTTGTTGAATAAAAAGTTACAGTATAATACATTGCAATCTTATAGAATGGAAGCAATGATTTTGAGTAAAAAACAGATATTATGGATTGGGAGAATAGGCACACAAAGTTTTGGAATGGCAACTGAAGACAGAATAGGAGTCTAGAGTTATTACTGCTACCCAAGTGGAAAAGGATTGTGTATCTTACAAACCACAATATATAAATAATTAATTTAAGCTATTTTATATGAAATTATATATATCAGAGTCGGTCCAGGAAGAGGGTAAAATTTATAAATTTTTAGATCAGGTTAGTTTACCAAATTTAAGCAGGGAGGAGCAGAAAATTTTAGGTACTTCGTTTTCGGTTGCTGAAGTTGCAAAAGTTATATCTTCATTGCAAAATAATAAATCTCCAGGTGAAGATCAATTTATATCTGAATTTTACAAGGAATTTAAAGATGTTTTGATTCCAGTATTTATGAAAGTTTTGTTACAATTGGATCAGTTGGGAAATTTACCTGATTCTTTCAAAACAGCCATTATAATGATTGTTCTGAAAAAAATTAATGCCATCATCTTATAGATCAATATCTTTGTTAAATGTAGCTAAATTGTTGGCCAATAGGTTGGAAATTGTTTTGCTAAAATTGATTAATAAGAATCAAATGGGATTTCTCAAAAATAGAAAATTGGCAGATAACGCGACCAGGTTGCTTAGTTTCCAGTTCAAAAGAAAGGTACCAACAGTATTGAGTAGTGTTAGGCTTTTGATAGAGTTGAGTGGGACTTTCTTTTTAAAACACCTTCTAAATTTGAATTGGGGTCAAACATTTATAAATTGGATAAAAGCACTATATAAAGCTCCAAAAACAAGGGTTGTGACAAATAGTGAAATGTCTGACTATATTCAATTGACGAGATCAACTAGTCAAGGCTGTCGATTATCACCCATTTTTTGTATTGATAATTTAACCTTTGGCCAAAAGACCCAAATATTAAAGGTATTATGACAGGTACTAATGAACATAAATTAAGTTTATTCGTGGATGATGTATTTGTATACCTGACTGTTCCTGAAAGATCATTATGCAAATTACAGCTGCAATTAGAAAAATATGGTAGAGTGTCAGGATACAAGGTGAATTGGGATAAAAGTGAAATAATGCCAGTTACATTTGGTGATTATACTCAGTGTCGACAAAAAAACAAAATTTAAATAGCCTGAAGTGGGTATAAAATACTTAGGTATTCAGATTGACAGTCAGTTAGATACTCTTTTTAAAATTAATTATGGGGTGTTGTTTCAGAAAATTGAAGCAGATTTAAAAAGGAGGATTGATTTACCAATTACATTAATAGGTCAAGTAAATTGTATTAAAATGAATATTTTTCATAGGGTTCAATATCTATTCTAATCTTTTCCTATTGTCATATCTAAGAGGTTCTTTTAAGGATTTAAATAAGATCAAATGAAAGTTTTTATGGAAAGGTAAGATGCCTTAGAGAAATTGACTTGGAGGTTTGAATCAGGTGGTCCTCAACTTCTTAATTTTAAATATTATTATAAAGCAGCCCAACTGTGAATTGTTTTTCTCCTTTTTTGAGGAGGGAGATAAAGTATCATGGTTAATGCTGAAATGCATAAAATAGGAGAACAAAAGCCTGAAGAGGTATTATACAAATGGAATGAAGCATTATTAACTGGGGAAGTCGATACACCAATATTGAGACATTTGATGATTATGACATAACGTACATAGATTGATGGGACTGAAGGGATAAGGATTAGCAAATATGCCATTGGTACAAAATAGATTGATGCCTTTTACATTGGAGAATAGGAATTTTATTGATTGGTCAAAGAAAGGATTAAAGTTTATAAAAGGTTGTTATCAAGGTAGGTATTTGATGACATTAGTTCAATTGAAAACTACTTATGGAATACAAACTATAATATTTGAATATTATCAATTAAAGGCCTTTTTATGAGAGAATTTGACTTCCCTATATTTATTACAAGATGATGAAATTGAAATTATTATAGCTAATCCAAATCTTAAACAGTCTATGTCATTTATGTACCTTTTACTATTAAGAGGAGCTAAGAAAAAAATACTTTCATAAATCCAAGCAGAGGTAGGAATATGATTTAGGTATAGTTATAAATGGTAAAAAAAAAATTGGGCCCAGATATTCATGACAGTATGAAAAATACAATAAATGTTGGATATAGAATGGTTCAATATATTTTTTTACATCAGTTGTATATTACACTTCAAAACCTTAATGAGCAGAAATTAGACCAAATGGATAAATGTTTTTGATGTAACCAGGACATTGGTACTTTCTTACATTCCACGTGGACATGTACTAAACTGAATTCCTTTTGGACCAAATTGATTGATTTTCTACAACAGGTAATAGGGGCTCCACTTCAATGAAATCCTATGCTATTTTTATTTGCAGATATATCAAAGGTTTACCCGGGGTCCAATTTGGATTGGTCTCAGAAGGAGTTTTTAAAGATTGCATTAGCAGTTGGTAGAAAATGTATTGTAATTTCATGGAAATTAGAAACAGACCTAGCATAAGAGAGCTGGCATAGCAAAATTTGAAGTTGTATACTTTTGGAAAAAAAGATACATATAATTTAAGGAACAAGTACAGAGACTTTTTGAAAATTTGGTTCCCATATATGCAAAAAATTGGTGTGGTTACTTTATAATTAATCACATTAGGATTATGAGTTAATTTTGGAGTAATGTGTCACTCCCTGGCCTCATGTTATGCTGTATTAAGTATATTAAGTTATTTCATATTGAAGGTATAATTCACATTTATTACAATTTTTTGAAATTTGTATACATATTATGTACTTATCATTAGGTGGTGATAAACATAATATATAATTTTACATTGATATCCAGTATTATAAAATTAGCTTAGCTCTTCTTTCTCTTTCTTTTTCTTTTCATACTCCTTCTTTCTGTTTTCTTTCTTACCCTTGGTTTTTTTGTGAGGGGAAGTGGATGGGGGGGGGGGAGAAAAATGAAAAAAAAAAAAAAATTTTTTTTTCTTGACTAGATTAATTTTGACATATGTACTTAATTTTGGTACGTGTTAATAAAATAAAATTTGGAAAAAAGATTGAATAAAACATTCATGATTCAATGTTCATACTTGTTAGAACAGAAATGGTATGTGTGAATAGGCTATGGGACTGGCCTGCATTGTGTTTATCGAAAGTGAAAATGGCTTTATTGTCTAATGTTGACTGGCAGGCAAAAACAAGTAGAAGCTATTACTTTCGGTAAAGATGAATGATGCAACGATTGCAGAGTTTGCTTCTGTAATATACATTGCATGGACACTATGAGTATGACATCAAAAGGAAGGATGCATATATCTGACATGGGGCACCGCACGAGCATTAAAAGGGTATTGTATGCAATGCTGACCCTCATGCAGGATGGGTAGATGGTGAGGTCAATAAGTGTGCCTCATTTACTATATGCGAACATTACCACTTCAGAGTTCAATGCTCCAGGTTAAAACTCTCAACTTCACATGGCTGTGTATTGCTTAGTCTGATGAAGGTATCATTGTGTGAAGAGGGCATACAAAAGTATTGAGGACCCCTTCCACCCTGCACACAGCATGTTTCAGCTGTTCCCATTCAGAAAGATATACAGGAGTATCAAGAGCATCAGACCCAGCACCACCAAGCTGTGGAACATCTTATTCCCACAGGCAGTGAGAATGCTGAATGACCAAATGAACTGCTCTCACTAACCATCCAAGATTCATATTATTGAAATAATATTTATTTATTTATATAGATGAAATATTGTCCTGCATATGTATTGTTTTGTGGTGGCACACCACTAGGCAGGCGAACCGACTCTGCTTGTAATCCACGCAGTGGGGTAGCCGGCCAAAATGGTGCTGTCGGGGGGTTTCCCCTTCTTCTCAGCACAGGCCTCAGAAGCCCGCGCGGAGGGGAGGGGGGGGAACCACGTGATGCCTGGGTGATGTCAGCGCCCCCCAGTGCGGTTCTCAGCCAGGTCCGGGCTGGGAGTATAAGTCCAGCCCAGCAGCCTGCAATAAATCAGTTCTGCTCACTGAGCTCAACCCGTCTGGTTGTGTGTTCTTTCAGTAGCAGTGTAGCTGTCACTATAATTGGTGACCCCAACTGGTTCAAACGTTTTTGAACCCATCATGAGCGAGCCTGGGATCAGTGCTATAGCCGTCAAGCTGCCTGATTTCTGGGTTCAGGAGCCGGAGTCCTGGTTCGGCCACGCGGAGGCTCAGTTTCACCTCATCCGACACGACCAAATTCTACCATGTGGTCGCCGCCCTGGACCAGGCCACCGCCAAATGCATGCTGCACCTCATTCAGCACCCACCCGCCGAAGACAAATACGAGACCATCAAGCGAGTGCTCACTGGATCCCTTGGACTATCCAGGCACCAGCGTGCCGCTCGGATGCTGCACCTCAATGCCTTGCAGGACAAGTCCCCGATCGAGCTGATGGACGAGATGCTCACGCTCATAGGTGATCACACCAACTGCCCACTCTTCTAGTGCATTTTCCTCAACCATCTGCCCAAGGACATCCAGCCATTACTGGCCCAAGAGAGTTTTATCGACTCAAGGAAGGTCACTCAGGAGGCCCAAGAGCTATGGCTCGAGCGATTCCAGGAGGGCTCGGTGGTCCAGCAGGTCATGAGGCACGGTCAAGAGATATGGGCATGACCACTTCAAGCCCACCCCTAGCGCTGCAGTAGAGCATCCGGCCCCTGCAGGGGCTACCAAGAGCATAACCAGGGGCACGGCATCCGCTCCAGGCCTCTGCTTCTACCACCAGTGCTGGGGAGCCAAGACTCGGAATTGTCATCAGCCCTGCTCATTCTAGGGAAACGAGCAGGCCGGCCGCTGTTAATGGCTGTGGCGGCTGGCCAAGGACACAGCCTCCTCTACCTGCGGGACTCAGTCAGTGGCCAGCGGTTCCTCATCAACACTGGGACCCAGATCACCATTATCCCAGTCATGGCCATCGAGTCCAGGAACTGAGCTTGTGGACCTCCCCTCTGTGCAGCCAACACAACAGAGATCCAGACGTATGGAGACAAGACAGTCCATTTCCAGATCGGCCGACGAAAGTTCTCGTGGAGGTTCACCATTTCATCCCTTCTGACCGCCATCCTGGGTGCTGACTTCCTCCTTGCACACAGGCTTCTGGTGGACATTCAGGGTAGGCACCTGGTGGATGCCCATACTTTTCAGGCCGTTTGCCTCGACGCCTCCTGCACAGAGCAGCCACAGATGGCCACAATCAGCATGCCCAGAGAATCCTGGATGAGTTTCCGACCCTCTTCAAGCCATAGTTCTCTGCTGCCTCGCCGCGCCACGGGGTGTTCCACCACATCACCACCCAGGGCCCACCGGTCCCTTGTGGAGACTATCGACGGCTCAACAAGGCGACACTTCCTGACCGTTACCCCATCCCTCACATCCAGGACTTTATAGCCAACCTGCATGGTGCGAGGGTTTTCTCCAAGGTTGACCTGGTACGCGAGTATCACAAATCCCAGTGCACCCTGAGGATATACCAAGATGGCCATCGTCACCCCCTGCGGCTTGTTCGAATTCCTTCGCATGCCATTCAGGCTCAAGAACATCACTCAGACCTTCCAGCGCCTCATGGACTCAATGGGCAGGGATCTGGATTTTGTCTTCATTTACTTGGATGGCATCCTCATTGCCTGCAGGGATCGGGCGCAATACAAGGCACACCTGCGCAACCTCTTCTCCCGGCTGGCTGACTTCGGCCTTACCATCAACCCAGCCAAGTGCCAGTTTGGGAAAGAGTCCATGCAGTTCCTGGGCCATACCATCATGGCTGAGGGAGCCACGCCCACCGCTACGAAGGTCGCCACTATCAAGGAGTTCCCACGTCTGGACAATCTCAAGGGGCTGCAGGAGTTCGCGGGTATGGTCAACTTCTACAACCGATTCATTCTGGGAGCTGTGCGCATCATGCAGCCGCTATTCGTCCTCATCACTGCCAAGCACAAAATGTTCACCTGGACCCCAGAGGCCTGCAGTGGATTTGAGGCCACCAAGGATGCCCTCGTGAATGCTACCATGCTCGACCATCCGCACACCGACATGAATATGGCGCTCTCCGTCGATGCCTCTGACACAGCCATCGGCACCATCCTGGAGCAGCAGGTGAACAGACAATGGAAGCCGCTGGTATTCTTCAGCCAGCTTCTCCGCCCACCAGAGCACAAGTATAACACTTTTGACCGTGAGTTACTGGGCATGTACCTGGCAGTGCAGCATTTCAGCTATTTCTTGGAGGGGAGGACTTTTACTATCTTCACTGACCACAAACCCCTCACCCAGGCACTCACAATGGCAAAGGACCCCTGGTCGCCCCGCCAGCAGCGTCACCTCTCCTTTGTGTCCGAGTTTACCACCGACATTCGGCACAAGATGGGAAAGGACAACATGGTTGCTGATACACTCTCATGACCGGCCATCTGTGCACTGACACCTGGCCTCGACTTCGACCAGCTCGCCCAGGACCAAAAGTCCAACGAGGAGACACGAGCCTGCGGTTCCGAGACCTCCCGACTCTGAGCGGCGGAAGCGATGTCCTGTGCGATGTCTCCATTGGCACCCCATGGCCAGTGGTTTCTCAGCAGTGGTGCAGGAGAGTCTTCCATCACATCCACGACCTTTCGTTCCATCCATCAGGTCCACGGTCCAGATGGTGGCAGAGTGGTTCGTCTGGCATGGGCTGCAGAAGCAGATCGTGGGCTGGGCCAGAACATGCACCCATTGCCAGATGTCCAAGGTACACAGGCAGAACAGGGCGCCCGTGCAAGTGTTCGAGCACATCCGGGAACAGTTCAGCCACATTCACGTGGACATATTCGGGCCCTTACCCATTTCCCGGGGCAACCGTTATCTGTTCATGGTGATGGACCGCACCACTCATTGACCCAAGGCGATCCCGATGCCAGACGCCTCCACGGACTCCTACTCCCGAGTGCTGTTGCACGGTTGGGTCGCCCGGTTCGGTGTTCTGAATCACCTCACCAGCGATCGGGGCACCCAGTTCACCTCTGCGCTCTGGGCACAGCTCGCCAACAGGTTGGGGATCGAACTACACCGCACCACGCGCAGGCCAATGGGCTGGTCGAGCATCTGCACTGCCACCTTATGTCGGCACTTATGGCCTACCTCACCAGTCCTGACTGGGTGGACGAACTGCCTTGGGTGGTCATGGGCATCCGCTCCACACCCAAGGAGGATCTGCAGGTGTCATCAGCTAAGCTGGTCTACGGCGCACCACTGGCACTTCCTGGTGAGTTCATCAATATGCCTCACAACCCCCAGTGGTCGCCACATGAGCTGCTTCCCCACCTCCAGGCCCGCTTGGACTCCTTCGCACCCCCACCACCACTCAGACACAGCAAACGGCCATCTCACGTCCCCAGCGAGATGCTTTCCACAGATTACATTTTTATTTGGCAGGGCCCACCCGTGGCACCTCTGCAGAGACCTTACGAGGGGCCGTACAAGGTTCTCCAGTGTTCAGGGTCTACGTTCACGTTGGACATCGGCATCAGGCGGCAACTGTTTACTGTGGACAGGCTGAAGCCAGCGCACCTCGACCCCACCGAACCAGTGATTGTGGCCCATCCCAAGAAGCGAGACCGCCCAGCTAAAAAGGACATTGGTGCTGGTTCTGGGGGTGGGGGAGGGGCCGTCACCACTAAGCAGGTGAACCGGCCCTGCTTGTAATCCATGCGGTGGGGCAGCCGGCCAAAATGGCGCCGTCAGGGGTTTCCCCTTCAGCACAGGCCTCAGAAGCCCGCGCAGGGGGACCATGTGACGCCCGGGTGATGTCAGCGCCCCCTCAGGGCGGTTCTCAGCCAGGTCCGGCTGAGAGTATAAGTCCAGCCCAACAGCCTGCAATAAATCAGTTCTGCTCATTGAGCTCAACTTGTCTGGTTGTGTGTTCTTTCAGTAGCAGTGTAGCTGCCGCTACAGTTTGTCTGTATGTACAATTGATATATCTCGTTGTGTGGCTGCATATTTTGCATTGAGAAGTGGTGATTGCTATTTCATCAGGTTGTACTTACACAATCAGATGACAATAACCTTGACTTGGCTTGATGTCGGTTCTTGCTACATTTGTGCAATTTGCTAAATGCTGTTGAGAGTGATGGACAGATGCTAAAAGATTGCCTTGATTAGGTTCTGCACAACCTAATTGCTCTCCTACCCAGATGCATCTGTAAAAATTCTCTTTGAAGTGTAGAATCACAGGAGCAATGAGCAAAGAGCACCGAGTCCTGAGTACCTCGGTGGGGTTCAGTTCAAAGTCAGGAGAAGCAGAGAGAAAGGGGTATTCCAGTGTCTGACGTTAAACTGAAATCATTGCCTCTCAATTTCAATCAAATGCTTTCCAGTACAAATTCAGGAATTCTGGTTTATTGTACAAAAAAGTACCTAATTTAGACTTCAGCACAACTGACAAAATTACAGGTCCATTGTAAACTAAGGAGGCAGGAGGAGGCTACATAAATTTAAATTTTTTAAATGTACACGTACAGCATGGTAACAGGCCATTTCGGACCACAAATCCATGCCGTCCAATTTACACCTAATTAACCTACACCCCTGGTACATTTTTGAATGGTGGGAGGAAACCAGAGCTCTTGGGGGAAAACCCACACAGTCACAGGGAGAACGCATAAACTCCTTACAGACAATGCAGAATACACTTCTTAGTGAAAGCCTAGGTTGATTCTGGTTCTAACTTCCTTTCAGACAATGAGTTCCAGACCGCAACCACTCTGAAACAAAACATTTAAACTCATATTTCCCTCTTTTTTTCCCATCATTTCGAAGCTGTGCTCACTGGTCCTTGAACCATTCACGGATGGGAGCAGCTTCTCTCCATTTACTCACTATAAATCAGTCAAGGTCTTCAGGCATTTATTAATCTTCCTTTCCTGAAAGGATAATGTTGTGCTTGTTGTTTGTTGATGCAATGAAATGGTTATTTCCCATCAAATGTGCCTTAGCATTGATAGTAGATCATTTTTAAACTGATTTCATATGTTGTGATTAGTACATACTGTAACATTTAAATGAGTTTCCAGCATTTTAGCCTTACTGTAACTTTTGTGTTGAGATGTTATTTTAGAAATAAGTTAGAATTACAATACTAGGTTAATAAGGCTATTTATACATATATTTGGCTTGGTTTCGCGGACGAAGATTTATGGAGGGGGTAAAAGTCCATGTCAGCTGCAGGCTCGTTTGTGGCTGACAAGTCCGATGCGGGACAGGCAGACACGGTTGCAGCGGCTGCAGGGGAAAATTGGTTGGTTGGGGTTGGGTGTTGGGTTTTTCCTCCTTTGCCTTTTGTCAGTGAGGTGGGCTCTGCGGTCTTCTTCAAAGGAGGTTGCTGCCCGCCAAACTGTGAGGCGCCAAGATGCACGGTTTGAGGCGATATCAGCCCACTGGCGGTGGTCAATGTGGCAGGCACCAAGAGATTTCTTTAGGCAGTCCTTGTACCTTTTCTTTGGTGCACCTCTGTCACGGTGGCCAGTGGAGAGCTCGCCATATAACACGATCTTGGGAAGGCGATGGTCCTCCATTCTGGAGACGTGACCCATCCAGCGCAGCTGGATCTTCAGCAGCGTGGACTCGATGCTGTCGACCTCTGCCATCTCGAGTACTTCGACGTTAGGGATGAAAGCGCTCCAATGGATGTTGAGGATGGAGCGGAGACAATGCTGGTGGAAGCGTTCTAGGAGCCGTAGGTGATGCCGGTAGAGGACCCATGATTCGGAGCCGAACAGGAGTGTGGGTATGACAACGGCTCTGTATACGCTTATCTTTGTGAGGTTTTTCAGTTGGTTGTTTTTCCAGACTCTTTTGTGTAGTCTTCCAAAGGCACTATTTGCCTTGGCGAGTCTGTTGTCTATCTCATTGTCGATCCTTGCATCTGATGAAATGGTGCAGCCGAGATAGGTAAACTGATTATAGATTTGCTATAAAGCCAATGAAATTTCAGTATACTTAGAGTGGTGAATTGCTTTTTTTTTCCTTTATGGACTAATTCAATACTTGCTGAAGTGCTATTTTACAACTCATGCCCTAATATAGTTTCCTGTGAGCTTAACTATCTTCTACAATAAACCTGAGGGAACTATATCATGAAATTCACTGATATACCTCAGCTCAGCATTTTCCTTTTATCGAGCAATTATGTTTGACTATTTTCCGAGTGGTCCTGATATCAATGCAAGGAATTTTAGCTGCAGGAAAGTGGAATAGTTTGGGTATAGGTCAGAAGTAGAAGTATTTTCAAGTTCCAATCTAGTTCCCAAACACCTCCAACTATTCATTTCTGATTTTAACCAATGGATCAGTGGGAAAGTAACAAACCCTGTCTTGAGAGGTGGTTGGTCACTAGAAGTGTTTCAGAAGGTTGTCTGCCACCACAGTAATGGAATTTTTAATTTAGATTAAGAAGAACAGTAGAATAGCTGGAAAAGTATATTACTGAAAATGTAATGCAGTTCTGTCTTTATAATTTGGATAATAAACAGACATAAATCTCATCAAAACTGCAGGATTTTTTAACAGCATTGAAGAGTGAGAGCTCTGTCACGGGAGGTAAATGTGCTGCTTTTCTTTGACAAATGTTTGAACTGCATTATACTTCCACTGATTTGCCTCCAACATTTTTTTAAAGTATTGTCTGAACAAAATTGCTTTAATTATGAAAAGACATTTCATATTATTTGTTTTATTTGTTTTTGTTTAAACTTTAGTTTTGAGTACGCCTCTTGTGTGCAACATCTTTGTTGGTATGTTCCACTAAAATGATGGAGTGGGAAAGTATAGTTTACATTCATTTTTATTTTTATAAAATTATGAATGCTTTAAATACATGTCAGGAAGTGGTGAATTAAGAAACATGACAGGTTTTCCATAAGATATATATAGCAACGAGAATTATTTTTTATAATCCTTTTGTTTTAATTTAAACACTAGATTTCTCACATCAATATTTTGTTACCGGTTGCTTCCTGCAAAGGTGTGTCATTGATATTTCTGCACGAATCACATATGGTGAAGATTATGCCTCTAATTTGTTTATTTTTCCTAACCTCAAAAGAAGTATGCAATGACATGGTTGATAAAACTGCGATCCATTGAGAAAAGCTGTTTAAAGGGAAATGTATGTAACAAATGGACATTTTCAATCAGTTTCATATGGTCCTCAACAGAAATTGAAAAATATGCAACATTAGATGGTGGGTTATTGATGCTGAAAACCTTTAGAGTATTGTTAATTTTTCTGTATAACATTAATTTCCACAAAGTAATTCTCCTTCTGATGGTCAAAGTTGATATTTATTGTCATCACATACAACCCTAAGATTCTTTTTCCAATGGGCAAGGCAGAAATTCTACTTATTGGTAGTGCAAAAAAAAACTGTACTCAGGAAAAGATATGTATGCAAAAGAGAGAAATGTAAACAAGAAGGAAATGAAAACAAACTGTTCAATACAGAAAATAAATATGCATTAACAAATAATATGCAAAATAAGAGTCCTTAAATGAGTCTCTGATTGAATTTGTTGTTTAGGAATCGGATAGTGAAGGGAGAGCAACTATTTCTGAACCTGGTGGTGTGAGTCTTGTTGCACCTTTACCTCTTTCTTGATGGCAGCATTGAGAACAGAGCATGTGCTGGGCGGTATGGGTCCTTGATGATTGCTGCTGCTCTCTGATAGTAGCAGATGTGCTCGAGGGTGAACAATATTTATAAATTAAGATCAAGATTAGTAAACTGCTGTGTGGCTTTTTCAGAATTTATCTTGAAGGTATAAAGAGGGCATGAAGTGAAGATAATGATCTATTGATTGATGTGGGTGACAGACTCAGAAGCAGAGGGTTTAATCACCACAGATACCCAAAGAAGTCATTGTCACCCATATCCTGTTAGATTCTGTTATAAACTATCCATTTCTTTGAGGGGGGGGGGTAGAAAAGAGAAAGCTGAGGCAGAGAATGAGGGAATGAAAATGGAAAGCAGACAGAGAGAATGAGAAAAAGGGTGCATCCTGACTTTGGGAGATATAAATGGAAACAGTTCAGTCTCACACAGGTGGTGTGAAAAAGAGGATCTCATGGTTAACCATATCAAAGATCAAAAGTAATACGACGCAAAGTGGTGGGGGTTACAGGGTAAATTTAAGTTCAGGGCATTTCCAGACAAATCTTTGTAGCATAATCGCATTAACAGTAGGAACTTGTCTAGGAAAGAGAAGAATAATGTACGTATGTGAGAACGCATGGTTGCTCAGCTGGTAGAAATGCCTCTCAGCTCCTTTGATTGAGATCCGGTCCTGACCTGCATAATCAATGTAGAATCTACATGTTTTCCCTGTGACTCCTTGAGTTTCTTTTGGGGGCTCCAGTTCCAGACTTGTCGATTGGTAGATTAATTGATCCTTTTGTGGATTATTTGGCCACCTGTTAAATAGGTAAATAGTAGAGTCAAGGGGAGTAGATGGTATAATGGGATGAGGGCAACATGATTGATTTATGGTCAGCATAGATTCAGAGAAAGTCAGTTTCTGTGCTCTGTGACTCTGTAACTATGACATGATCACATATAGTGAGGACAGAATTAAAGGAGAGAAAGTTTTTTTTTTAATTTGATACCTACACATCTTAAATCATTTAGAATACCAAGTATTATTTATGACTTTCAACATTTTCTGTTAAAGATAATTATGTACATGCAGTACAGTAAAATTGCTAATCCAATATCCTGCAGTGACGCAGATTGGCAGATTTTTGTGTCAGGGGATACTACTCCTATTAATGCCCCAACCCACTTTTAATACTTTTTTTTTGCTGGATATGACAAAGTAGCATAATTTTTTAAACTATGAATCAGGAGTTTAAACAGAATATGGGAAATGCAGCCTTTGGGAGGTTAACAGGAATATGGGAATGAGGTCCTGTGAGTTGATAAGGAACGTTGGAATGGGACCCCAGATGAGTTTATAAAGAGAGCTGGATACAGGTCCAAGGTAAGTTAAAAATGATTTGGGAACAGGGGTTCAATGAGTTAAGTAGTGTGAGATGGGGAACTTAGTGGGTTTAAAGGGAGCAGAGGAAACAACCAGTGACCAAGATTCCAAATCATTGAAATTTCCAATCAGATATTAGATTATCAGGGTTTTACTGTAGCTGATTTGAAAATATGATTTGCTTCATGATGCACTATCAATAACTCCAAAGACTAGAAGTTACCTGACTGATTGGCTTTTATTACCATAAACAGAAGACACATCTCATGTTGCTGACCCAAGACCCGAGTTTGTTCTGGGGAGGGATTATGACATTACCATCTTTGAGAATCAAGGGGGAGGAGCCTCAAGTTAAATCAGCAAGGAGCGGGTCAGCCAATACACATACAAACTGTATCAACCATGGTCCCATCACACTCACCCCTTCTTTTAAAAGAAGTCTGTTGGGGTGAATGGGTTCCATGTCCATCACAAATTCAGTCTGTCCGGTGGTCTTGTCCGCTGTTGTGACCGTCGTAGCACCAGCTGTGATTGGCTCAGCTGTTTACTCCTGGATGGATAGTCATTGTTGGTGGGTGGGGTGTCTGGTGTCTGAACTGAGACAGTTGGGGCAGGGGCTGGGGTAGGGTGACATGGGTATGTGGTGGATGATTGTAAAGGTTGGATGTATTGGTTGGTCACCCAGAGTCCCGGGGTCTCCCACACATGCCAGTTCCCAGACAGACATTTGGATATGCCACCTAGGGGTATTGTGGGTTGGCAAGGAGGAGGTGCAATGAAATGGTCAGACTGAAGCCAGAATAATGTCAGTGTCTGATCTGCTGTTCTAGCTTGTTGTCTGGTAAGATGGAGGCATCCAAGATGGCGGCCCCTGTGGTGCGCATGCGATGCTGTTGTTGTTCATTGGAAGTGGTATCGTCCAAGATGGTGATGGCCCCCACTGTTAGCATGCGCCGCTACTTGGGTTAGAAGTTTGCTTGGATTTGCATAACTTCGCATAGTGTCCCTTTTTCCCGCAGCCGGAACACACCATGTCCTTTGCCGGGCAGCACATCCTGGGGTGTTTCTGCTGGCTGCAGAAGTATCACTTCGGGTGCTCACCGGTGGCGGTGGCCGTAGTCAGGTCAGAACGTGTAGCGATCTGCGATCCCATGTCCCAAGATGGTGGCATCTGCATTCCCCATGTTGCGGCTGTGTTATCAGTCAAGAAAGAGTCCACATTCCGGAGTTCGATGGCTTTCTGCAGCTTCAGCTCACCCTGCTCTAGTAGTTGCTGGCAAATGTAATTCGATCTGATGCCTGGGCTACACAGGTATCTCAGATCAGCTCCTCCGTGTACTCTTCTGCTGATACAGCCTTGCAGCCGCAGGCCCATCCGAGGTCTCACAGGACCCGAAGGTAATCATTGATCTACTCCCCAGTTTGCTGCTTACATGCGGCTAGGACGTGCCTGCCGTAGACTTCATTCACCTGGGCCAGGTACTAACTTTTCAGAATGTCCATGGCTTTGGTGCCCAACCCTTGATAACAATAGGTGTATTTTATCTACGTTGGATTGTACGATCTCAGCGGAGGCCTGCAGAAACGGGTTGAAGCAGCAAAGCCAATGTTTTGAGTTGTTGGAAGCTTCCAGTGATTGTGTGTCAATGTCCAGCCTCTCTGGTCTCAACAACTTGTTCACTCCAAAACAAATTATGATAATAAAATTGATGCACTATCAATAACTCCAAAGACTAAAAGTTACCTGATTGATAGGCTTTTATTACCATAAACAGAAGGCATGTCTCATGTTGCTGACCCGAGACCTGAGCTTGTTCTGAGGGGGGGGGAGGGGGTTATGGCGTCATTGCCTTTATTAGGGGAATCAAGCGGGAGGAGCATCAGGTACAATTAGCGAGGGGCAGACCAGCCATACACACATATAAACAGTATTAACTGTGGTTCCACCACATCTTATATCTCTTTAATATTACTGATATCAGAATATTAAATTTAATTGTGTACTGTAAGGTTAAGTACTTATTCATTAAAGCATGTGAAATAAATAAGCATCAATCTTCTTAAATCTTTTAGTGGTTTATTTAATACATTAAACATTTTAAACATCTGTTACATAATAGTGAATAATTATGTATGCATGTCCTGTTTTGTTATTTGTTTTGTTCCTGAAATTATAAATAAATGTTGTTTACTCTTGTGAAGATTAAGTTTAAGACCTTTTGCATTGTAGATACTGATGTGGAAGCAGAAATGTGGGACATAGGTTTTGGCGGGGCAAGAAATAAAAATCACTTGCGCAAGTCTGTTCCCTGTCAATCACTAGATTGACTTTTCACCTCACAGAGGGAGAGCGAAGTCCATTTCCTTGCTGATGTGGTGCATGCAATCACTCTCCATTGTACAAACAACAGCTCTTGCATGAACATCATGAGAGAAGGTAAAGCATCCTCTCCAATGTACAGTGAACTATCACATCTTGACTAACCCAGGACAAGAAGGTATTGCCGAATCCTGAGGTCAAATAAAGTCAACACTCTGAGATGGAGTTCAAATATTCTCAGTCTTTATTCCACACGTGATTCTGTCCAACATGATTCCCTCGTGATTCTGTGCAACATGCCAGCCATTACAATCAATAACCAATCTATGTTATGCTGCAAGGCATTATAGTCGATAACCAAACTATTATTTATCACTACTACACTACAGGTATATAACCCAATGATCTTTGCATGCTTTATAGACTCCTGCCTTTGGACAGGGGCCAATGGCTGGGTTCATCACTGCAACATCTCTTTGTACATTTGAAGCCTTGGTTAAAAAGTTAATGATGCTTGGAACATGCAATTTATCTTCATCCACCTCATAGCTCCAGAAGGATCTCTAATCTGGGTCTGACTGATTTGGTTGGGTGGAAATATAATTTTATCTTACACTAGGCTTTACAATGGGGAAATTAAATGTACAGAATATATCCCTGTCATCACAGTACAGAAGGGTGAATCTCTCTATTGTAAATTTCATTGACTGAAAAGATCTTGAGGACTGTTGTATTTGATAAGCAAAGTAGAACTGCAGATGGTTATTTAGGTAGAATATGAACATTTATGGTCTATTTGAGATTACATTGTTTTATTGATACTTTCTTTTCCTCCCCTCTTTTGACATTGGATCCTTGTTTGAATGCAGATTCAAGAAGGATCATTCCACGAATGGTCCTCCATTTCCATGTCCCGAGAGCATTAATCATGCGTGAATCTTAACAATGAATGTTAGTGGGCACTTGACCATAGGATTATTATTATTATTATTATTGTGGTTGAACCTAATATATCCACACATTTACTGTGAGAAACACTCAATAGATGTTGGAGCAGGAGTTTTATTAGATTTTCTTTTCTTTGGGTTCTCTGCTGTAATGAGGTTATTTTTTGTCCACTGACTGAATATGAATAACTCCTTCAGGCCAGGAATTGTTTTATTTTAAAGTGGAAATCTCCAAAGCCCATTTTCTTGACAGTCCTTCATTAGTTTCAGAACAATTATTCAGATTTTAGCTTTATCCATTTCTCCAACCAGTAGATCAAGATATATCCCAGTGTAGCAAAATATAAAGGTAGATAGGGCAGTGTGGACAGGAGGGCCAAAGTTCTTTCCCAGTTGTTTGCTGAACTTAGCTGTTTACCTGATCTCAGTATTTTTTATTAGTGCGCATTAATGTTTTTTTAAATATTTAGTGTCACACGCAGTTTTATCTTGGTTCACTATGGCTCACTTTCATATTATGCCCACTCAAAGGAAAACATCTATTTAGTGATCCAAAGTGTAATATAATCTTTCTCTTCATTTTTGCATCAAAGAGTGTAAACCTATTGTTAGATGCATTATTATACAGAGCTTAATTTGCATACTTCAATACTTTGAAGCTCAGAACATTCGCACTGTATGGCATATTCTTCGTGATAGTTTTTTTGTCGATATTCTGCTTACTTAAACATAACTACAGATGGAGTAAAATGCCATAAATAAAGAGAATGGGCTGAATATTTTGAATTAAGTTAAGACATTGTGTAATTTGGCGGGGGAAATGGTTGGTTGATTGGGAAAGGGACTGGAAGCTAAGTCCTATGCATTCCCGTAAGCTTCTTCCACTAGGCCGGGATTTCAAGGGATGGAGTTAAGGTTGTGAACAAATGAAATGAAGTGAGGTGACTTGGACCAAATCAGAATATTAAGCAATTAAGTTATCAGGTGGGTTTATGAGGTTGGAGCAAGTTTGAGAGATTGAGACATTTCAAAGCAGTTATAGTTTTGAATTTAGTGTTTCTAACTTTGAGATGGTGGAGAATACTAACAAAAGCTAAGGGATGAGAAGGGGAAAAGTGATGTGGTGGCTGAGTTTTCTGATGGGAGACTGGAAAGGTGTCAGGGAAATTTTGTTTCCAGCTGTTAGAGTCATTGAGGATAGCTTTGGAGGATTAGGTTGGAAAAAATTATTTGGAAGTCGACTTATATTATCTAAGTGGAATTTCAAACTCCACTCAAGTATTTCATAGTTTTACATACTATATTTCAGCTCAAGGAACTCTCTGTGATTAGATGGAATAAACTACATAAAGAAATTGCATGACTCTTAGTCATTTTCCCATATTGCTGGAAGAAATACAGACTTATCGATAACTTGATATTAGTTCGTGCGCATGCTGACAGCATGAAAATAGTTAAGGGAAACAATGGCTTTCACAACATTCTTCTGGAAGGATGCCTCTTCAAAAAAATCAATAAGCACAAAAGTGGGTTTCAGATGGATAAGGCCTTATGAACTGTGAAAAATTTGAAAGACATTAACTATTTGATTTTATGGGCAAGTTTATTAAAGAGTTGACTGGGTCAGGATGCCAAGTTAGATGCTATTTTGAAGATGAACTGATTATATTCAAACTGGGAGTAGCTGAGTAATATACACTATCTGCCTCACTGAACCGCAAACATTGGATTTAAAAACATGCTGGAGTAAGTCAGTGATGCAAACAGCATCGATGGTGGAAAAGGGATGGTCGATGTTTCACCTCAAGACCCTACATCAGGACAGTGAGTGTAGAGGAGAGAGAGTGTAAGAGAGAGGGGTGAGACAAGCCCTTGCATGTAATGGAGGATGATGGATAGAAGGTTCCAGGAAGGGGAAAGAGGGGTAAAGTAGGGGCTGGAGATGATGTGGAAACAAACAAGGGTGGGCTGAGGGGCCTATGGAGCCAAATGGGTGAGTTGGTGGAGGAAGTTTAGTGACGAAGTTTGAAACAGATTAAGGAATAAAGGAAGAAAGAGGGTTAGGCAGGTGGAATCAGGTGAAAGAGGGGGCAAATAGAGACAGAGGTCAGAAGGTGACAAATGGAACCGGATAAGGGAGGGATGATGGACAGATAGAAACAGATGGGGGAGTTGATAGGAAGGATAGACCAAGTTGGAAACCTGGCAGTGAATGGTTTGAGGTTGCAGAGTGGGGTTAGGGTTAGGAGAATTTGGGCACAATTTAGAAAATGTGTTGCATTTCATAACTTTTCTCTTTCAAGCCCTATCGTATCCAATCACTTTTTTCAACCTTCTTTACATGATGCTATTTTTAAGAGGTGGTATAGAGAGGGTATTCAAAGTTTTAAGGATCTATTCATTGATAAATATTTTGCATCATTTCCTAAATCTCAATTTCTTAAAAAATATTTGCAAGTCTGGAATTTTCTTGAATCACAATGATCTAATTTTCCAAGAGAGACTGAATCAAATTTTGTTGATGAGTTTTTTTTTACGTTAATGCTTCTCGTAAAGATTTAATATCTATTATTTATGAGAAATTGATTTGTTAAGATCAGACTTCATTAATTAAAATTAAAAATGCTTGGGAACAGAATTTAAATTTGACTATATCAGATGTGGATTGGGACATAATTCTTAAGTTGGTTAATAGATCTTCATTATGTGTTTGTCTTGGTTTATTATAATTTAAAGTGGTACACAGAGCACATATGTCGAAGGCTAAATTGTCTCGTTTTTATTCTGATAAGAGCCCCTGTTCTGACAGGTATAATAGTAGAGAAATGTCATTAATTTATATCTTCTACGCTTGTCCTAGTCTAGAAAAATACTGGATACTTTGTCAAAATTTTTTTACCATAGATTTAATACCAAATCCTTCGGTGGTCCTCTTTGGTATAATGGGTGGGAATGATTCTTCTTTGTCTCTGGTTCAGAGTCACTCTATGTCATTTGAATTGGACTTTGATGAATATTGTGGGTAATTTTGTTCTCTATATTTAAAGTAGGATGGATAGCCCAAAGGAAGGATATACTTGTCTCAGTGATAGTACAAGAAAGGTTCAAAAGATTAATTCCTTTGATAAGAGGACTTTGAAGAATGATAGTAGACTGGCACAAACAAAGTTTTGAAGAATAAGAGATTATCGGATTGAAGAAACATAGAGAAGTCTTAATTACCTCCTTTTAAATCAACTGACCATTTGAAAGATCTTAAAAAGTCTTAGTTTGCAAACTATTTAAAATATCTCACTTGGATATCAGCAGTTGTTCCTGATTATCTTCTTCTATTCAAGTCTTCTTTTCCCCCAAAATATGAAAACACTTCAGTTTCTCAGACTTTATTCTGAACTTTATAATGAGTTGACACTGCGGGTATTGTGCATTTAGCCGAAGTTTAATGTTGCCTCATTGATTTCCATGCCAATTTCAACATTGGAGATTTTATCTTTGCAGCTGCTCGAGATGAACTAAATGGCTGACAGCAAAATTGGAATTTCCACATTACCCAGTGTATGCAAGCAACCCAAATTACTGTCAGTTTCATGACTGAAAACACCAAACTTTTCACAAATGAATGACGCCAATCACCAATTGTTTCACTGCCATCGCGACTTGATTTCTGAGCCATTAATAAATTATGAGTAATTGCAAAATGCTCCACCCTCATCTATTGTCATGACAATGTGTAACCACTTTCTAACTCTTCATTCCAGAAATGCATTGGTTGGCAACATTATCCTGTTTGGTTGTTCTTGAGACTCTGCGTTACCACTGGTGTGACAACTGCAATGAGATTCTGGCAACTGGTTCTTCCTCTATCAAAAGGTCTAAGCTCCCAATAGGAGGACTGGAATATCATTAATGAGAGCATGTTACTACAGTTAAATTGCAGCAAACTTGATTGGATTTTTTTGTAGTATTCATGTACAGACATGCATAGTAATTTAAATAATTAAATTTCACTTGAGGATTTCAGGCAGTTGAGGCAAAATAATGGTATCTTAATTCTACGAGTGAATCTTCATTTGGCACAACACCCAACCTGTTGAATTCAGTTATTCTTTTTTTCTCAACTTATTCTTAAATGATTAATTCATACAAATATTGTGGGTAAAATTTCATATAGGTGAATGTACAAACACATTCACTTTTGTTTAATGAAATTTTGTTAACAAACATATGTTTGCCACTAACCTGTTAACCATATACCTTCCCAATCATTCTTGTGCTGATAAATAATTTCCTGTTATCAGGTAGAATCTTCACACAAACCCCTCCCTCCACTAACCATACATCAACCACTTCTTCAAAAGAAGTGGATTTAATCCTTTAATATCTCTGTATTAATTCATTACTTACTATGTATTTTTATATCTCTTTGAACTGTATGTGTTTATAAATTATAATAATAATAAAAAGATTGAAAAAGAAAAGAAAAGGATTTAATCCCTCTTTCCTTACAAACACAAAGTCATCGCCAATCTTCTGAAAATTGTACCAATTTTTCCTGAAAATTTTACAGTCTAACTACCTTTACCTGGTTGCATTCTTATTCAAATCTAGCCAGAAAATATCCAACAATGGCATTTCTTTCCCATTCCCACACCATTACCTCAGAGACAGAACTGAGAGCCCAAACTGGTATGGAGTCTTGTCATTAGAATGGCTACAACAAAAGCGAACAACTCGGAGAAAGGAATGGAGTCCTTACAGGAAGAAGTACCATTTACAGCAGGTAACTGTGGGAGTCTCTGATTTGTAATGGATGCTTATTGCCAGCCTAACCTAAAGACAAGAGAGATCTAGAAAGGGAAAAGAAGAATCAAACATGGACTATTTGAAAATGAGTCCAGAATATATTCCTTTTTCCTTATCCTGGTGACTTCATTCTAGCATAGCTGACAGAACGATCTGTTGTTTTATATGGGCTGTTAGCGCAACGCCTTTACAGTGATCGGGACCAGGGTTTGAATCCTGCACTGTCTGCAAGAAGTTTGTATGTTCTCCTCATGTCTGCTTGGGTTTTCCCTGGGTGCTCTGGTTTCCTCCCACCGTTTGAAACATACCAGACGTATAGGTTAATCGGGTGTAAAATGGGCAGCATGGAATTGTGGGCCGAAATGGCCAATTACCGTGCTGTATGTCTAAATTTATATATTTTTTAAAAAATCACCTCTTAGCTCTCATCCACTCTTCGACAGATGAAGCAATATTAAATTTGCCTAGGACCCCATTCTCCATCTCACCTGCCACTGCATTTGACAGATCATTGGATACAATTTCCATCACCTTCAACAAGACATATTGTCCCTTACCTTTTCATTTCTGCATACCAAAAGGAACATTCATTTTGTTCCTCCCTATTTCACTCAACCACTCTCTTTCTCACAACACCTTCTCAAGCACCACAAAAGATAAAATACCTGGGCTTCTACTTCTTCTCTTCCTACCAGTGAGGGCATCAATAAGTCCTTCCAGATGACGCAATGATTCCAATTTTGCATGTAGCTTTTGGTGCTTACAATGTGGTTGCCTCTGCATTGGAGAAATCAAATGCAATTGAGTGACAACTTAACAAATTACCTGCTTTCAACCCACAGGAGCAACTTTGAACATCCAGCTGCTTTAACCTTCATTCCACTCCAACTCTGACCTATTTGTCTTTCCTGGAGAGTTCCAAAGTAAGATGATGAGTAATGGCTCATCCTTTGGCCTGGTATGTTATAGTCTTCTGGGCACAGTTATGGATTCAAGAAATTCATTCAATATACTTTTTCTGTTTCTATCAATGCTATTCAGTTCTACAGTGTATTACCTGTCTGTAATATTAACTCAATATTTCCTGCACTCTCCCCAGACTCTGCCTAGTCTGTTGGTAATTTCCAGCATTCTCCTTTCGGCTTCAGGTCGCATTTCTTAAGTTTTCAATGCCCTTTATTTTACTATAACTTTCCCTCATTCACCATATAGAAGATGGATCCATAAAACAACAGAATCACCTTTGCAATTCTGGTCTCAACTTTTGTCTATGCATCCCTTCCCAGCCTTCTCTGAAACTTAAAACTAACTTGTCTTCTCATTTTCATAGTTCTTCTGAAGGGTCTTTAACCCTAAAGATGAACTCTGTTTCTCCTTCTACTGATCCTGCATCAACTGCTGCATTACCAACAGATTGTGTTTTAATTTTATTTTAATTAACACTGCTTGTGCAGCAATATAAAACTTTGGCTTCTTTTGAAGTATTGTGCATGTAGTGATAGAGTGCTACCACCAGGAGGAGTCAGAGATTAAGTATGTAGCATCTGGGGAATGTTGCATCTTGGGAATGCTGTTGCATCTTGGGTCAGGTCAGAAACAGCAATGAGCTCTCTGAACCCTTCTCCATTAACAATGGCGTGAAGCAAGGCTGCGTTCTCACATCAACCTTCTATTCAATTTTCTTCAGCATGTTGCTGAAACAAGCCATGAAAGACCTCAACAATGAAGACGCTGTTTGCATCCAGTTCCGCATGGATGGCAGTCTCTTCAATCTGAGGCGCCTGCAAGCTCACACCAAGACACAAGACCAACTTGTCCGTGAACTACTCTTTGCAGACAATGCCGCTTTAGTTGCCCATTCAGAGCCAGCTCTTCAGCGCTTGATGTCCTGTTTTGCAGAAACTGACAAAATGTTTGGCCTGGAAGTCAGCCTGAAGAAAACTGAGGTCCTCCATCAGCCAGCTCCCCACCATGACTACCATCGCCCCCACATCTCCATCAGGCACACAAAACTCAAAATGGTCAACCAGTTTACCTATCTCGGCTGCACCATTTCATCGGATGCAAGGATCGACAACGAGATAGACAACAGACTTGCCAAGGCAAATAGCACCTTTGGAAGACTGGAAAAACAACCAACTGAAAAACCTCACAAAGATTAGCATGTACAGAGCTGTTGTCATTCCCACACTCCTGTTCGGCTCCAAATCATGGGTCCTCTACCGGCATCACCTACGGCTCTTAGAACGCTTCCACCAGCGTTGTCTCCGCTCCATCCTCAACATTCATTGGAGCGACTTCATCACCAACATCAAAGTACTCGAGATGGCAGAGGCCGACAGCATCGAATAAACTGAAGATCCAACTGCGCTGTGTAGGTCACGTCTCCAGAATGGAGGACCATCGCCTTCCCAAGATCGTGTTATATGGCGAGCTCTCCACTGGCCACCGTGACAGAGGTGCACTAAAGAAGTGGTACAAGGACTGCCTAAAGAAATCTCTTGGTGCCTGCCACATTGACCACCGCCAGTGGGCTGATATCGCCTCAAACTGTGCATCTTGGCGCCTCACAGTTCGGCGGGCAGCAACCTCCTTTGAAGAAGACCGCAGAGCCTACCTCACTGACAAAAGACAAAGGAGGAAAAACCCAACACCCAACCCCAACCAACCAAATTTCCCTTGCAACTGCTGCAACCGTGTCTGCCTGTCCCACATAGGACTTGTCAGCCACAAACGAGCCTGCAGCTGACGTGGACATTACCCCTCCATTAATCTTTGTCCGTGAAGCCAAGCCAAAGAAAGAAGATTCAAGATGGATCCCGCCACATGAGCACATGAGGTCTGGCATATGTATGTTCTGTTTTCAGTGCTGGTTGCTTAGATAATAAATCTACATAGTTGTTTTAAAAAGAACCCTAGTTTTTATTGTAATACAAGAAACACCACATGGTACCAGGAGTGGAAGAAACAGCCAAGTTCTGCTGTGCACAGGAGTGAAAGAAAAAATGACACACAGTGTGTGCAGAGTGAGTATCAGTCGATATTAGCAGTGAAAATATGGAGAGTTTAAAAACTCCTAATACTGTAAAATGGACTGGAAATCTCAACCATGAGTGGACTCTGTTTAAATAAAGCTTTATGCTGTACCCGCAAGACATTGGAATCAATAATGAATCAGATACACAGAAGATTCCATTGCTACTTACTGTGGCAGGACCTCAAGCTCTAGAGATTTTCAACACATTTATTTTTGCCGAGGCAGAAGACCAGAGCAAATTCGACAAGATTATCGAGATGTTTGATGAACACTGTTCACCAAAGAAAAATTAAACCTTCAAGCGGTATGGTTTTTCTCACACATACAACTGCAGAGAGAGAGCTTTGATACCTTCTTAACTGACTTAAAATTAAAAGCAAGAACATACAATTTTGATTTGCTGCAAGATCCAATACTCCATAATCAAATTCTGTTCGGGATTAATGATAATGTGAGAGAGATGCTGCTGTGAGAGACAGAGCTTACCTTAGTTGGAGCTGTGAAGATATGCCACACCAGTGAACACATATGCCACACTAGCTTTGCTATCAGTGATAGTATAAAAGCCAGTGAAAATCAAGGCATAGTCAAAGCCACAGTATCGGGATACACACACACACACACACACACACACACACACACACACACACACACACACACACACACACACACACACACACACACACACACACACTCAAAATATGACACATAGGAAACTACAAAATGATGGAGAGACATTCAATTGTAAAGGATGTGGCATTACATATGCACCAAAACAATACCCAATTTATGGAAAAGACTGTAACAAGTACAAAGGGCAGAATAACTATACAAAGCAATGTTTTTCCAAAGGGAAGCTAAACAAAGGTAAAAGTGTAGATGGTATAGAAGACAATGTACACACTATACAAGAAACTGCTCTCAGTGATACAATATTCGTGGGCATGGTGGTGCAGGAAGTGAACTGTGTCGAGCAGGATAAATGGGCTGTGTCATTTCATACAAATGGAAGAAATATTCCTTTCAAGTTAGACACAGGGAAAAGATCAATTTGATTTCTGAGCTCAACAACTGGGCAATGAAGATAAAGCCATACATCCATCCAAATCCTGTACTGCTCAAAGCATACAATGGACAGAACATCAGCATGAAAGGTACATGTAAACTCAAGGTGAAATTTAAAAATAAAGAGCACTACCTCAGGTTCACAGTATTCCAGATGGACGATATTTGCTGCTTGGTGAAAAAGTATGTGAAAACTTAAATCTAGTCAAGAGGGTGCATCACATTAACAGTGACCATACACAGAACAGTGTAGAAGAAATGTTGGATCAATTTCCTGAACATCTTCAAGGGGTTTGGAGTTCCACCATTCACATATAAGATACAGTTAAAAGAGGACGTACAGCCAGTAGTGAATGCCCGAAGGTGGGTTCCAGAGCCACTAAAAGAAAAGCTCAAGCAGGAATTCAACCAAATGACAGCACTGGGGATCAGAAAGAAAGTGGAAGAGCTCACAAAATGGATGAATTCAAAAGTGTGTTTCAAAAAAGAAGAAAGGTGACCTACGCATGCCAATATAAAGATGGAACATTATCAGATTCAACTAGGGATGAAATTACAAGTGAGATGGCCAGTGCAAAGTTTTTCACTAAATTGGATGCATTCCAGGGCTTCTGGCAAATAAAACTGCATGAAGATTGCACAAAATACTGTACAATTAATACATCGTTTGGCCGATACTCCTGTCTGAGGATGTCTTTTGGAATTTCCTCAGCTCCTGAAGTGTTCCACAGGACAATGGAGCACATCATAGAAGGCATAAATGGGATACATGTGTACATGGATGACCTGATCCTATGGGGATCCACATAAAAACAACAGAAAAAAAAGACATCAAAGTGCTATAACACATCCAGAAGTATGGATTAAAGTTAAGCAAAGAAAAATATCAGTTTGGAGTGAAGGAAATCACCTTTCTGGGCGATCAAGTGTAGTGCCAGACAAGAGCAGGGTGAAAACAATTTTAGAGATGCTCAGACCCACTGACAAAAAAAGGCATATTGAGAGTGTTGGGAATGATCAATTTCATTGATAAATTAATACCAAATCCATCTTCCAAAACAATGTATCAAAGGAGTTGTTACAGGACAAATGTGACAACCACAGGGAAGAAAGGAAAAGATTAAAGACCATTCTAACTACAGAACCAGTGCTTTTAACATTCTTTGATGCATCCAGAAAAACAAAAATATCCATGGACACTTCAAAAGATGTAATAGGTGCTGTAATACTTCAGGCTGTGGAGAAGATTGGAGGTCAGTAGCTTACGCATCAAGGGCGATGACAACATCTGAGTGTTGATATGCACAGATTGAGAAAGAATGTCTAGGTCTGGTCTATGGATGAGTAATTCCACAGTTATGTGCATGGTCTACCAACATTTATGGCAGAGAAAGACCATAAGCCATTAATACCAATAATCAAGAAAAATCTTTTTTTTGGATACAGAAAAAAAACATCTAAACCCAGACTAATCCCTCCCTCCTAACCCTCAACCCCTACTACCGCGACTAGAAAAAACATCTAGATTACTAATATATATGTATACATATATAAAATAAACTTAATTATATATTGAGTTGGATTGCTTCAGAAGGCACTCAAAGATCAAAAAAAGACATTTCACTAAAAAACATTATTTATTTTTAAGGGAAGACCTCTCCAGTCTGGAGGATTCAAAGGAATTATTTATAATTTCAAAACCAATGTTTGAACATACGGGCTCAAAATCTGTAAAAATACAGAGTATTTACCCCTCAAATTATATGTATTTTTTCTAATGGTATACAACTTTGAATCTCTGTTTTCCATCTTCCTAATGTCAATGAAACATCTGATTTCCAAATAACAGCAATAAATTTCCTTGTTATTACCAAAGCTAGTTTAACAAATTTCAATTTAAAATCTGATAAAGATAATATTTTCAATATTTCCCATCAACAATAATTCAGGATTCAACAGAAAAAAAACACATGTAACCTGTTGTAAAAACACAATTGGAAATCCAAAAAGGTTTAAATTTTAAACAAGACAATGTAGAATGAAGAAAAGTTCTAAGATCTTCACCACATCTAAAACATTGATACAATATGTTCAATTTTCATCTATTCAATTTCTGAGGTGTACTATATTAACTGATGCAAAAAAAATGAAGTTAACTATATCTTGCATTAATTGTATTAGACATAACCTCTTTACATGAATCTTGCCAAATTTGTTGATCTATTGATAATGTGATGGGCCCAGAAGACCGCAAAACCCAGCAGCAATAGAAATTCACCAAGGTAAATGGTTATGTAAACATAAGTTACTTTTAATTTTCTTTAAACATAAAAACATAATCAAGTTTTAACTTATGACTATTAACTTCCACTAACTTAACCCACTCTTAATTCTAAGTGCACGTGTATTGTAGCGCGCCAAATAACTCAAAGACTTGTAGACTCAAACCAAGGCTTTTATTACTAAAAGACTGGAGTGTAGTACATCAAGATTGACCAGTCCAGACCGACCTGGGTCTGCTTAGGTGCAGCACTTTATGATCTGGCCAGTAGGTGTGGCTACAACTCTCAGCCAATCATCAGTACTATTTCCACCCATGATGATTTAATTGTCCCAAATAAAGAAAGAAGAAACATTAATTGTGCTGCTTTATGATAATTCTTAAAATTAGGAAGCTGTAATCCACCTAATTCATATTTCCATGTTAATTTTTATAATGATATTCTTGCCATCTTCCCTTTTCAAAGAAATTTCCTGACTTGTTTATTTAAATCCTGAAAAATGTTTTGAGGTACAGAGATAAAGCCTGAAACAAATATTGAATTATTGGAAAATATTCATTTTAATACAGTTAATCCTTCCAATTAAAGTTATAATTTGGCCACTTTTTAAATTTTCATTTATTTTCTTGAATAATGAAATATAATTTAATTTATATAATTTTTTCAAATTATTATCTATATGTATTCCTAAATATTTAATCCCAGTATCAGTTCACTTAAATTGAATATTTTTTTGACATTCTGAATAATCACTCTGTACTAATTCCATTACCTCACTCTTAACTCAATTTATTTTAAACCTGATACTTGTCCATAATTTATCAATTGTTTATAAAGCCTAGCTAATGATAATTGTGGATGAGTTAAATATACTAACACATCATCTGCAAATAAACTAATCTTATGTTTGTTTTGATTTACCACAAAACCTTTCAATTGCTGATCCATATGAATAATTTGTGCAAGAGGTTCTATAGCCAAAGCAAACAAGGCTGGAGATGAGGGGCATTCCTACCTACTTGATCTAGTCAAATTAAATTATTGTGATATCTGTCTATTAATTATTACCTTAGATTTAGGATTTTTATAAAAATTAAATCCAAATCCAAACTTACTTAAAATCTTAAATAAATAAAAAATCCCATTCTAATATATCAAAGGCTTTTTCTGTACCTAATGCAATTGCAACATTTAAGTCCTTTTTCCTTTTCTGCTAAATAAATTATACTTAATAACAGTACTATATTTTCAGAAGTTTGTCTATTTTTAACAAAACCCGTTTGATCCATATTTATTAATTCAGGAAGACAATCATTAATTTTGTTTGCTAATACCTTTGCTACAATTTTATAATTAACATTTAACAACAAAATAGTTTTAACAAGCTGCTCTCTCTCTCTCTCTCTCTCTCTCTCTCACTGTTTTTGCAAAACCACATGACCCCTCTTAGAACAGAAAACTGTAACCAGACATATTGCTGGCACCAGAATTATTATAAAGCAGCACAATTAAGGTTTATTGTTTCTTTATTTGGGAGAATTAAACCATCATGGAAATTGAGTTAAATAAGATTGGAGAAATTATTCCTGAGGAATTTATTTATAAATGGGAACCAAGTTTAAAGGTTACTGACAGAGATGCTCCATTATTGAAACATTATTGATTCTGTTAAAACCCCATTTTGAAGACAGGTTGTGAGTTCAGAGTTCAGCCTTCTGAAGTCTTGTAGTCCTCACAAGAGGAAATGGCTGGCTAGAGTGTTTCTCCTGAAATAAGGGAAACAAGAGGAATTCTGTGGTGACCTTGAAGAAGAGGTTATCATTTGGAAAACCTATGATGGGGCAAGTTTCTTCAGCAAGACTCTGAAGTGGCTGATCGGAGGAAATCAGTTTGTGTGTGTCCAATGAGCAACAAATCTCTCTCTGAAACCAACTAGAACCTTCCTGAGTGGTGACCATTTGCCTTTAAGCACCAGAGCCTGGTGAAAATACATAAATGTTAAATTCTGTGCACAGTATAAGAACTGCCTGATGTCAGTGAACTTGGAGGAGTGAGAAGTGAGATTGGACTGTGAATTAAAGGACTTTCCTAAACATATACACATTACGTACACATGCACTTGGAATTAGGAGGGGGTTAAGTTAATAGTAATAAGGTAAAGTTTGATCTTGTTTTTATGTTTAAAGAAAATTAAAACCAACTTTTATTAAAGTAACCATTTGTCTTGGTGAATTTCTATTGCTGCTAGGTTTTGGGTCCTCTGGACTCATAACAATATATTGATTAAATTTAAATCCTTCATTAAATATAACATGGCTTTATCTACCTTAGATTTAACTATTGTTTTTGATGATCTATCTAATAAAGGATCCAAACAAAAATTGAAATCAACTCCTACTAAAATATTTTCATAAACATCTGTCAAATTCAATAAAGTATCTTGTATAAATTTTTCATCATCCATATTTGGTGCACATATATTTAACAAAGTCCATTCCTCTGAAAATATTTGACAATTTACCATTATATTTTTACCTGCTAGATCTGTAGTCACATTCTCAAGTTTAATTGTTAAATTTTTCTTCAATAAAATCACCATTCCTCTAGCTTTGGAATTAAATGAAGGAAAAATGACTTGATCTGCCCAATCTCTTTTCAGTTTTAAGTGTTCTTTTTCAGTTAAATGAGTTTCTTGTTAAAAAGTAATATCTACTCCCAATTTCTTAATATATTAGCGATTTTTTTCCTTTTTATTATCCTGTTAATCTCATTAGTATTAAAACTCATAATCTTAATTGCTTTATTCATTTTCCTTATTTATAAAATCCCTTTCCATCACTCCCATCCAGGAAGAATTCCCACAAAATAATTTGATCCTGAGCACCATCATCCGCAATTCAAAAACATTAAAATTATTCAAATTAAATACAATATATTTAATTACTAAAGAAAACAAAAGTTTCTCCCCAACAAGTACTGTAAGAACCAGAATACCTCTCTCCATTTTACAGATCAGGGCCAAGCCACAAAAACACATACAGTGGCCAGAAATCAACTTAACACATCCCCCAACCCCTGTTGGAAAAAAAAGCTTGATTTAATCAACCAATGGCATCTAACATAATAATTCTTCATCCATCAGAAAGAGAAAAAAAGGGTTAAAACCCTCCTCCCTGTATATTAAATTCATTGCAACGAATCAGTGCCTTCTGTTACTTGAATTTTAGAAAAACTCTGAGCATATTCTTCAGCTTGAACATAATTTGTGAAAAAGATATTCTGTTGACCTGATACAAATATTTTCAAAGTGGCAGGATAAATCTGTAATCTTCATCATATAAAACTTTCTTAACTGGATTAAATTCTCTCCTTTTTTTAATAATGTTTGGCTCAAATGTGGATTAAAAAAGATCTTGTTTAATTCAAAGGTCCATATTCTTTAGCTCTCATCATTGCCAATCCTAGAAGCCTCCGTTTATCGTGGTAGTTCAAAAATCTAACAGTGGAACCAGATGGGGGTAGGTGTTAACTAAAATTGAAAAGAATCGATGCTGAGGCATTTGGTTTAAGGCTGTCCAGGAGAATCATGTTCATGAAAGAAAGAGAACATTCATCTGTGAAAAGAAAAGGTGGCAACAGAAGAATTGGAAGAGAGGGATGGTGTCCAAGAGACAGTGTGAGAAGAGATGTAATCCCATATAAGAAAAATGGAGGATTATAAGATGTGAGGAAGGATTAGATTGATTGTGAAGTTTGTTTACACACTTTAGGTCAGCACAGCATTGTGGGATACTGTGCTGGTCAATTCTATGCTCTATGTCCATGGTTAGTTTGTTCCCTGAGATGGAGTCAGAGAAGTCAAAGAAGGCAAAAGAGGAGTCAGAAACATTCTGGGTCAGTTTAATGGCTGGGTAGAAGGTCAAAGTTAAAGTCAAAGTTCAGCTTTCTTGTCAGAGCACATACATGATATAAAAAAAACCCTGAAATTCCTTTTTCTGTGGATCAGGCAGAATTTCTACTTATTGGTAGTGCAAAAAACTATCCTCAAGAAAAATGGGTCATACGGTTAGCATAGATCAGCACAAGTCTTTTACAGTGCCAGCAACCAGAATTCAAATCTAGCACTGTCTGTATTTTCTCCCTGTGTCTGCATGGGTTCCTTCTGGCTGTTCCAGTTGCCTCCCACCATTCAAAAACATAAAAAGGTGTGACCATGCAAAGGACTTAGGCATATATGCTTTGATCAAGATCTCCATGGAATATCAAAAAGATGGTTAAAATCTAAAAATTAAGAATTTTTCACTAAAATATGGACAAAATAAGTACTGAGAAACCAAGGCAGCCGAAAACAAAAAATGAAGTTTCTACTCAGCCAGGAACATCAAGCAAAACCCTGAAAGGGAGCAACACAAGAATGCCCTGAGGACTGGAAGGCCCCGGCAGACCTGAAGAGTCAGGACAAGAACTAAATATTATCCTGGAGAAAATGGAAAAGTTGAGCAACTGATTTGTTGGTGTTGAAAATGTAATGAGAGTCTTGACTGAAAGGATGACTGAAATTAAGGAAATTGTTGAAGACAATGGAAAGAATGACCCAAGCAGAAACAGACTTGGTAAAAACTCAAGATAAGCTAAAAGCTTTGGAGAAAGATGTGAAGCAACGGGAATCGAACATACAAGGTCTGTTGGACAAGGTTGACCACATGGAGAATTTTAGAAGATGAAATAACATCTGAATTATTGAAAGAAGAAATTGAGGGAAGTGATCCAGTGAATTTCTTTGCATCTTGGATAGAATGAGTGCTAGGAGAAGACAAATTCAGAGAAAAACTGCATATTGAAAGGGCTCACTGGACCATCTGACCCAAGAGAGCCGGCAATCAGTGATGATGACTGGTCCTGATAAGACACTTGAGTTACCAGGAACGCAAAACAATTCTGGGAGCAGCTTACGAATACTCTAAGCAAAATAATGGCCTAACTGAGAATGACCATGAAAAAGTGCTATTGTTCCAAGATTTTAGTTCTACTTTGATTAAGCAAATGAAGGAGTTTGATAATGTAAAAAGACAATTGCTTTCCAAAAACTTGAAATATTTGTTGATGTACCCCGCAACTCTGAGGGTCAAAATAGCAGAAGGTAACCAACGATTTTTCAAGACTAAGAATGAGGTGGAAGAATTCTTGCAAAGTTTATGAAAAGGCTAAAGTTTCCAAAGAGGAAGACTGTGGAAATGATTACAAGGGGTCTAAATACAGTGACTCATCGCTCTTTTTTATACAAACCACTACTGATCAGCAAGTTCATATGTAGTGTTGTTGTCATACCAAGCAACACAAGTAGAGCAGGAGGCTGAGTATGCAGTCCAATGGTGTTTTGCTTCTGAGAGAGATTGTGGAGAAGATCTTCTCACCAATCGTCACTGATTGGCGTATGGAGGTGAGGAAGTCCAGGATCCAATTACACTGTTGGGTATTGAAGCCCAGGTCTTAGAGTTTGGTGATTAGTTTTGAGGGGATAATAATATGGAATGATGCACTGTAGTCGACAAAGATCAATCTGGTGTGTGTGGCTTTGCTGTCCAAATGTTTCAGGGTTTTCTGTCCAGCCAGTGAGATGACATCTGGTGTAGACTTGTTGCTGCAGTAGGCAAATTGTTACAGATCCATGTTGTTTGTCAGACAGGAACTGAAATGCTTCAACACCAGCCTAGCAAAACACCTCATCCCTGTGGATGTGAGTGCCACTGGTTGGTAATTATTTAGGCAGGTTACCACAATTTTCTTGGGCACTGGTATGATTGAGGTCTGTTTGAAGCAGGGCTCCATGCCCTGCTGGAGTGAGATGTTGAAGATATCTGTGAATACATTGGCAAGTTAGTCAACATAGGTCTTCAGTACTTGGCCGGGTATTCCATCCGAACTGGATGCCGTCTTTGGATTCACTCTCCTGAAGGTATCTTGCATGTCATCCTTGGATACTAACAGTAGAGCATTATCAGGGAATGTGGGGGTGCACAATGGTTCTTCTTTATTCTGGTGGTCAAATTGGGCATAGAAGGCATTCAGTTTATCTGGGAGTGAAGTTTTGCCGTCTTCTACTGCTCTGGATTTGGTTTTATAGCAGGTTGTGTCATTAGGCTGTTCTCAATTGGAATTTCTACTTCATCCAGGAGATGGCTTTTTGTGGTTCGTACCTGCTGTTGGGCTGTAATGTGGCTCTCAGCAAATTCTGGATTTTATTGTTAATCCAAGGCTTCTGGTTGGGGAAAACCCTAAATAATTTAGTGCAGACACTAAAAAGTTGCAGTGATGTTAATAAAATTGTCAAGTTTTGTACTTTTACTGTTGCCTCCCAGAGCCACAGTCGGTGTCGTCTCTGGTTGAGTTTGTAGCATTCTGGAGGGAGAGGGCAGATGTCGTGGTCCACGCGTGGACCACTGAAATAGATAGGAGTAGGGATGAGGTCCTGAAGAGGAAATATAGGGAGATAGGAAAGAAGTTAAAAAGCAGGATCTCAGGGGTGGATTGTTGCTTGTGCCATGCGCCAGAGGGGGTAGGAACAGGAAGTTGAGGGAGATGAATGCATGGCTAAAGATTTGGTGCCAGAGGCAGGGTTCAGATTTGCTGATTATTGGGATCTGGGGAAGGTCTGACCTGCATTAAAGGGATGGGCTGCACTTGAACTGGAGGGCAATCAATATCCTGGTGGGCAGGTTTGCTAGAGCTGTTTGAGAGGGTTTGAACTAGTTTGGAGGGGTAGTTGGATTCAAAATGTGAGGGCAGAGATTAGGGTAGAAAGACAAAAGCATGATGCTATGTGTTCTAAGTTGTGAGGAAGGACAGGCACGGGAAAAAAATATAAAGGTAGCCAGTTAGATGGTTTGAAATTTGTCTATTTCAATGCTAGGAGTATTAGGAATAAAAGGGATGAATTTAGAGCATGGATCGGTACTACGATGTTGTGGCCATTACTGAAACTTGCCTGGAGGAAAGGCAAGATTAGCTGATTCATGTACTTGGGTTTATGGAGTGATGCACTGTAGTTGACAAAGATCAATCTGGTGTGTGTGGCTTTGCTGTCCAAATGTTTCAGGGTTTTCTGTCCAGCCAGTGACATGACATCTGGTGTAGACTTGTTGCTGCAGTAGGCAAATTGTTACAGATCCATGTTGTTTGTCAGACAAAAACTGAAATGCTTCAACACCAGCCTCTCAAAACACCTCATCACCTACCCCCTCTGGCGCATGGCACAAGCAACAATCCACCCCTGAGATCCTGCTTTTTAACTTCCTTCCTATCTCCCTATATTTCCTCTTCAGGACCTCATCCCTACTCCTATCTATTTCAGTGGTCCACGCATGGACCACGACATCTGCCCTCTCCCTCCAGAATAGAATGTGAGGTAGGAAAGAGGGGGGAGTAGCATTACTAGTCAGGTATAGCATCACAGCAATAAAAAGGGAGCAGGCTATTGAGGGAATGTCCACTGCATCATTGTGGATAGAAGTCAGAAATAGGAAGGGATCTACCACTGTGCTCGGAGTAGTCTATAGGCTCCCAAATAGCCCTTGGGACAATGAGGAGCAGATAAGCAAGCAGATTTTGGAATGATGTGGGAAATACAGGGTTGTAGTTATGGGTGATTTCAACTTTCCTAATATTGATTGGCACCTCCTGACTGCAAGATGAATAGATGGGCCTGAACTTGTCAGATGTGTACAAGAAGGATTCCTGACACAGTATGTGGAGCAGCCAACTAGAGGAGAGGCCAAACTGGATCTGGTTTTTTGGAATGAACCTGGTCAGGTGCAGACCTCTCAATGGGGGAGCACTTTGGTGAGAGTGACCACAACTTCCTTAACTTCAACATAGCTATGGAAAAGGATATAAACAGTCAAACTGGGAAAGTGCTTAACTGGTGAAGGGTTAATTATGAGGGATGAGACAGGAACTAGTGAGAATAAATTGGAAACAAATGTTTAAGGGTGAAATCACTGAAGCAATGTGGAGGAAGTTTAGGGACCACTTGTGCAGGGTTCAAGATTAGGTTTCTCCCACTCTGACATGGAAAAGATGGTAGGAAAATGGAACCATGACTGACGAAACAGGTCAGGCAACAAGTCAAAAGAAGGAAGCATACATTAGATATAGGAAGCAGGAAATGGGAATAGCTCATAAGAATTATATAGTAGCCAGGAAGGAGCTTAAGACAGGATTTAGGAGAGCTCATAGGGGGCATGAGAAGGCTTTGGCATGTAGAATTAAAGAGCACTCCAAGTTGTTCTATGTGTATGTGAAGAACAGAAGGATGATGAGAACGAAGGTGGGGCTGCTAAAGGATAAGGGAGGCAACATGTGCCTGGACCCAGAGGAAGATGGGGAGGTCCTAAATGAATACTTTGCATCAGCATTCACAAATGAAAAGGAATTTGATCACGGTGATTTGGAAATTGAACAGGCCTGTGTGTTGGACAATGTGGCGATTAAGGAAACGGAAGTGTTGGATCTTCTTAAAAATATTAAGGTTGATAAGTCTATTGGACTGTGGGAAGTGTGAGAAGAGGCAGTAGCTATGATCTTTGAATCCTCTTTGGCTGCAGGGGAGGTGGCGGAGAATTGGGGAATGGGAAATGTAGACCACTTGTTTAGAAAAGGTAATAGACAGAATCCTGGGAATTATAAACCGGTGAGTCTTATGTCGGTGGTGTGTAAACTAATGGAGAAGATTCTTAAGGATAGGACCTATGAACATTTGGAGAAGTACAGTCAACTTAAGGATAGTTAGCATGGCTTTGTGAAGGGAAGGTTGTGGGTCATCAGTCTAATTAAATTTTTTGAGGAGGTAACAAAAGAAATTGATGAGGGTAGGGTGGTAGATGTGGTCTACATGGATTTCAGCAAGGCATTTGGTAAGGTCCCCAATGAGAAAGCCATGAATCATGGGACCATTGGAAAATTAGCTGTATGGATAACAAAATTGGCTTGTAGGAAGAAAACAGAGAGTAGTAGTGGAAAGAAAGTATTCTGCCTGGAAGTCAGTGACTAGTGGAGTGCCGCAGGGATCTCGAAGCCCTGCTCTTTGTGATTTTTATAAATGACCTGGATGAAGAGGCGGAAGGATGGGTCAGTAAGTTTGCAGATGACATGATAATTGGAGGAGTAGTGGATGGAGCTGAAGGTTGTCGAAGGTTTTAGGATGATATAGACAGAATGAAGAGTTGGGCAGAAAAGTGTTGGGCACATGGACTTCAATCCGGATAAGTGTGAAGGACTAACCAGAAGGCTGAATACAGGGTTTATGGTCGGTTACTTAAGAGTGTGGATGAACAGAGGGATCTTGAGGTTCAAATCCATACATCCCTCAAGATTGTCGCACAGGTTGATAGAATAGTTAAGAAAGCTTATGGGAAGCAGGGATTTATTCATGGGGGGATTGAATTCAGGAAAAGAGAGGTCATGTTACAACCCTACAAATGTTTGGTAAGACCACACTATTGTGTTAATTTCTGGTCACCTCATTATAGGAAGGATGTGGAAGCTATGGAGAGGGTACAGAGGAGATTGACCAGGATGTTACCTGGATTGGGAAACAAGTTTTGAGGCAAGGTGAGCAGAGCTGGGACTTTTCACTTTGGAGTATAGAAGAATGAGAGGAGACTTAAAAGAGGTCTACAAGATTATGAGAGGCATAGATAGGGTGGACCGCCAGCACCTGTTTCCCATGGCAGGATCAGCAAACACCAAAGGTCATAAGTACAAAGTTAAGGGAGGGACGTTTAGGAGAGACATCAGGAATATGTTATTTTTACATGAAATTGTGGGTGCCTAGAATGCCTTTCTGGGAAGGTGGTGGAGGCTGAAACTTTGAGGCATTTAAGAGACTCTTAGACAAACAAATGGATGAAAGGAAAATAGAGGGTTATGGGGTAAGGAAAGTTAAAGACTTTTTTTTAAGGAAGGACAACATTGAGGGGCTTTATTGTTCTATATTCTATGTTCTATGAAGCACCTGTTTGACGTAGTAGAGGAGGAGTTGAAGCTTGGATCAGGGATTGTTCCACATACCCATCAAAATGCCAGGCACAGCAGCCTCTTCAGTAAATCCCAGCATCTCCTGTGTTTGAATTCTACAGAAATGAACACTAGCATAAGTTTTCCAAGTGATGGCATGGCCATTAAAAAGTGCTACAATTATGAAATAAACTAATAATGTTTGTTCAGTTGGTAAATAGTGAACTGCTCGAAGAACTCAGCAGGTCAGACAGCATCCACCAATGGAAATGGTCAGTTCATGGAGCCTTTATCAATGCTGAGTACTCGTTCAAGGTTAAACGGGGGAACAGGACGAGGTGATCCAAAGCGCATCTCTCTGACTTGAGGCCGTTTTCTGGTTTGAAGCGTCCCCTTCTCTCTCTTTATTTTTGCTGTGCATTGTCGGAGGATCTTTCCCCAGGTCGGCGGAGCTGCTTTTGCCCACCTGCAGGACGCGCTGTTCCCTTCTGCTCGCGGGGCGTCGAGTCCCTGGGTCCTGACGGCCGCCTGGCGGGGCGCGCGGCCGGGAAAAGGGGGGGCGGTCACGCGCACCGCCCAAGGTTGCGGGTTCAAGGGAGACGGTGCGGGACCCGCAATTAGTGCGCGCTCCCTGGGCTGCGGGGAGAGGGTGCCAAAGCCTCGCGGAAGGAGCTGGCGGCGGCATTCGACCAACTCAGTTGGAAGGGGAGGTGGGGTGGGCTTCACAGAGCGGTGCAGCTCGCGTTGCCCTTTCTCGTGGCCGTGTCTCCCGGGGGGGAGGAGGAGGAGGGCACCGCTCGGGGGAGGGGGGTCCTTTGGATGAACGCGAGCGACTCGCTGATTTTATAGTTGCTCTGGTCTGCGTGTATCTGCCGAGTGATGTACAAAAGTAGCCTAAAGTCGACACTGTCCGGGAAACTCTTGGTGTTGCTGCTTCTCTTGATGTGCAGCCCACTTTTCGGAGAGATTTCCACAGGTAAGAACGTTTATTAAAATAAAATCGACCGGAGGATTGACTTTTGGGGGGGGGGGGGGGGAGAAAAAGATACATTGTTTCACTTGGAACTTCAACTTGTATAGTTCAACCCAGTGAAGGATTCGGATCACTGCAATGTCCAAATCGTTACAACCCTTTAAACACCCCCCCCCACCCCAACGATGTGAATAGTGATGTGTGGTGTATCTTCTCTTTCTCCCCCCCCCGGTCCCCAGCCAACAAAAGATAAACTTGAAGAAACTCTTCCCATTTCCTGTCGGTTTGGAGTGGGGAGACCTCTCGCTCCACGTTAACAAGCCCTGCGATTGTTTGGAGAGGTTGATTAACATTTGACCTCTATTTGAGTTTCTAGTTTTCTGTTTTCTTCCATCAGAACAGGCTGCTGATGTATAATTTTTTTTGTGGTTGCGAAAATTTTAGGACCCAGGGGATTAGGTGATTGCATTCATTTGAGGCTAATTTTGCTCCAGCGAAGTTTTAACGTTGAAATTGAATTAATGGCATTAGGGATCGGGGTTAAGGAAAATATGATATTGTCAAGTTTCAACGATATCGTTGAGTGTGTCTAACCGGTCAACGACATTTCTTCATGGGAAGAATTTAAGGTTTCTAGCCATTGGATACGTAGGGTAGAAGGAAGCCAATTTAATTTGATGCCTATGGGGTTTATTTTTGGGTTGCATAATAGTTAGATCTATTTTTGCCCGGTCCTCGCTCTCAGGGAGTCATGATGTTGCAGATTAGGTTGCGCGTGTTAATCAGTTGCATATTGAGAGCGACGTCTTCCTGGAGAATTCTTTGTCGGGCCCTCTAATCCATTTTCTTCTCAATGGGAGGCGACAGATGCTTGCGTTTCCTGTTCAAAGGCAAATTTCCTGGGTTTTGCCATTTGGTACCATTGGGGGGTGGGGAATCAAACGCAGCTTGGATGGAGTTTATTTTCAGATGGCTTTTTACAGCCCGGGAAGACTGGATGTGCGTGTGTGTGTCCTCTTGTTGGGAAAGAAAGCAGAATGAAAAGAGATCAATGACTTGCTTTTTATATTTAAAAAAAACCCTTCAGCTGCTTCTTTTTGAACCATCTGCAAGAATGGACAGAAGAAATATTAGCTCTGGAAGTGTGTTCACTTCAATGTTATTGTCACCATGTTGGAATGCTCAACATCTCATGCAGCATCTAGGGAGATAAACTCGCGATTCAGAATTTATGATGCACATATAAACAAGCTTTCAGGTCCTTATTCTCCATTTCTGATTGATCTCTTGATTGGGCCATGTTAAATAAATTAGTTAAAATGCCTTTATATTTCAGTTTACTTCTAACAGAATATTTTCTTTGAAACGTTTGTGTAATGTGGTTCAAAGTCGCCTAATGAAATTAACTCAATCCATTCTGTGGCGTCTCAAATGGTCAGAAGTAAGTTTTCTTTGTCATTGGAAAGTTGATTGCATTTGTTCCAATTGTGATGTGAAGCTCTGATTAAAACATTTGATCTTGAAAATAATTTTACCGTTTTTTGCTTATAAATTTATTGATTAAATTTTTGTCTGAAACTTTTGACATTCCCCCCAATCCCACCACCACTGCACTTTGGGCCAGGAAAGGGAGATCTGGATTGGCAGTAGTCCACTGATAATGGTGACACTGGGAGGAAGTTTCACCTTCACCTGTGGATGTAAATCCAGTGGAGCAGTCTGCCGGCATGATTATTTATGCTTAGATTGTCAATGTTTCTCTTGAATTTCACAATGGGAAAGTAATCTTGAGTATGGATTTCTGCTGAGGCAATGATGTTGAAAATGTCTTCCCACTAGTCTAATGCAAAGTGTCAGTTTTACCAAAATGTACTTTGGAAAATAAGCTTCTGTCAGGTGAAGCTAATTGGTCTGGAATCACTTGCAAACAATCCTTGAAACCTTTCTCATGTTTCTGTTGTTTAAATTCTCAAAGATGATCTTTGTCAGTCAATGCAAGAGCAAAGGCATGACAGAGTTTTAAATCAGATTCAACCTTTTGACAGTGTGAAGGAATCCATTTGTGTTCTGCACCTATGGCATTGATAAATAGTGAAAGTTAAGCAACCTTTCAACACCATCAGACAAGAAATAGAATCATGGAACTTAAGAATATGTCACAAATTCTGCCAACCCACTGTAATTCTTCCATTTTCTGTTTTGAGCCAAGTATTCTATTCTGCTGGGGGAGAAAAAAAACACCAGTTGTATTTTGAACCACAGCACATGCTAATGGTTTTAAGATGGTGTTGATGTACAGATATGTAACTGTATCCTGGATTCCTCACCTCTATAGTTTGTTGCTTTTCATTGCATTTGTAGCAGGTGATGCTCTGCCTGGTCAGTTAATATAGATTGAACTCAATTCATCAAGCCATAATCTGAAAAAGATGATTGGCTGGTTAAAAACTCATAATTGTTGTTCATCTGGTAACCCACTAACATGGAATCCTAAGGGCTTTACACTACAACAAAAGACCCTTTGGCCTGACTTGTCCATACCAGTCAATCTATTCCCATTTGCCTGCATTCACCCTATATATTTCTAAACCTTTCAGATCAATACATGTCTGGAGCCATTTTAAACCTTTCCACTCTAATCTTCAATCTATGCCCTCTAGTCTTTAATTCTTGTAACCTGGGAAAAATATTAACTATTTGACTTATCCATAACCCTCATTATATTATAAATCTCCATAGGGTTCCATCTTGGCCTCCAGCACTTCAGGGAGAAAAGTCCTAGCCTCTTTGGGTAATTCAAGCCACTGATTCTGGCAGCATTCTTATGATTTTTTTTTCTGCACCCTTTCCAGCTTAGTGGCATCTTTCCCATAGCTGGCTGATGAAAACTGTGCACAATACTCCAAGTATAGTCTTGCTAATATCTTGTACAGTTTGCAATATGACATCTCAGGTGGTGTACTCGGTGCCCCAATCTATGAAGGCAAGTGCCTATCTGTGTTGCCACTTTCATGTACCTGTACTCTGAGGTGTCTCAGTTCTGCACTATTTACTATTTAAGTCCTGGCCTAACTTTAGAAAGTAGAATGCCTTGCATTTGTCAGAGTTAAATTCCATCCTCTATTTCTGGGCTCACTTTCCATTTGTGTCTCTTGCATGCTTTCAATTCTTGCAGAAAGGATATTGTGCTTTGAGAGGAATTAAAATTGGACACTTGTAAAAGTAATAAATTTCCTAGGGTGATAAAACCACAATATATTATCAATAACATGTTGCAATTATGCTTAAAATCCAGTTGGAATCTTGGGGAACCTTCATTGTTCATGATGCCGCCAATTTTGGTGTTATTTGCAACCTTACTGACTGTTGATTGCATTTTTATCGAGGTCATTAGCATGGAGTAGCTAGCAAGTATTCATACAGTCCAGCTGCTGCTTGTGAGATGGCCACCTATACTTGTGTTTATAACATCTTCAAACTATAACAAGACGTCCATAAAATATCCATTTAACGTGAATGCTATTCAAATAATCAAATAAAAACTGTTCAGGGATGTATAACATCAACTTGCCTATTTAATTCAATTACATTTACTGAGTATCACCATAACAAATGTAAATAAATACAAATATAAATGGTATGGATGTACAGAATTGTTGCTACATGTGGAGGGGTGAGAGAGAAATAAAATCACAATTTTTCCAGCCTATGAAACCCGTGCAGCCCAATTACAACTAATTAGCCTACAAACCCTGTACATTTTGGAGGGTGGGAGGATACTGGGGCACCCGGGGAAGATCCACAGAAATCATTGGGGAGAATATAGAAACTCCACGGTGGATTCGAACCGAGGTCGCTGATGCTGTAATAGCATTGCATTAACTGCTAAGCTAACCATGAGTGTTGGCTTGTCATCACCACTTTCATTAACTGACCATGCAGAGCTTATATCTTTCAGATGTAATCTGAATATCAATTAGCATATTTTGGTTAATAAAGTTGTTTAATTTATTTTGCCTTTTGCTATAAATGTTAAATGGTACATAAGATAGGACATTCCAGAAACTAAAAGGGACAAGCACCCAGAACAGTAATTCTTTCAAATGTTGTTTTCCCTGTATGCTTAGCATAACGAGAAAGATTACTCGGACAATGGGCCTGAAAGGATAGAATAAAGAATACAATGGCTGGATTTTGATATGGTCACATCATGCACTGAAAGCTTTTTTCAGCAGTTGAATTTGAATAAATGTGTCCTTGAGTAGTAATGATTCTTTGCATTCATTTATCTCACAAAATTTAAAAACCAACTCTGCAAGTTAGTTTTATATACTTTTTAAAAGGTCAGTCTTCTAAAGATAAACATCTTGAAAAATTACAAATTTGTTCTCAGTTAGTCAACTACATTGATGTTTGGAGTTTAATTAAAACAGCATTGGTCCTGTGAACATATGGTTTCATGTCTTAAGTTTTAATGTAATTTTTTTCTAAATCCAGATTCATTTTAAAAGAAAATATAATTTTCAAATAAATGGCTATGATGACATTTTTGTCCTTTTTTTTTTGTCGGGCAGTGAAAAATTACTTGGCTACAATGAGTTTTATTAATTTAATAGATCCCATCTGGCTGTATTTAAATCTTTTCGTTGTGCTAAAAGGAATGTCTGAAATGAAATATTGGCAGTTTTAAAACTTCAAAATGCTTTTAAATTTTTTTTCTGAAATAGGCATGTTATGTAAAAAAAAAATAACTGATATAAAAGTAGATAGACTGATCTGTTTCTTTATCGATTTGTGTCTCTTGCACGCTTTCAAATCTTGCAGGAAGGATATTGTACTTTTAGAGGAATTAAAATTGGACACTGTAAATTTATTAAAATTTCCTAGGGTGCTAAAACCACAATATATTATCAATATCATGTTTCAATTAATGCTTAAATTGTCATTTTTGGTTTAGCTTTTATTATCATGTTCAAGGCAGTTTGCTTAAATTGCTTTTGGTTGTTTCAACTACAGACCAAAATGCACGCAGGTTGTAAGAAAACATTGATTTATATAGGTTAAATATTTTCAAATAATTGTGACCTTTTTGTGTGAAAACCTAAACATTGCATTCTTGGGTGGCACAGAAACATGACACTTTTCAAAAGCTCAAATCCTTTAATCATGTAACCACCCACCTATCCAAACTAAAATGCCTTGTGTACAGTTTCTGAAATTCATCTTATTATTTATCTGTATTGACTTGTCAGGAGAAAAGAAATTACACTGAATAAAGTGCATTTATATGCCTCTGTGATTGTGCTTCTTTGGAAAATGTGTATTTTCAATCCAACTTGAGAATTTAAAGGCAGCTCAAGTATGAAGAGTTGAAGGATACCAAGCATTCTAGACTGGAGCAGCAACTCTGCTCTGCAGAACTGATTGAAGTGATTACCTTAATCAAAACTGACTCTTAAAAGGGCACAGAGATATTACTGAATGATGGAAGAATTGCTCTTTGCATAACATGCATAATTTACATGACCGTGTTAGTTTGGCCATATCTATGCATTCAGGGACTAAACTTCTTCTGAATAGAAGCTGATGACCTAGTGCAGCCATTCTCAATGGGGGCATAATCCACCCCCCTCCCCAGGGGCCAAGTTAAAGCCTTATTGTCTTTTCACCTCAGGTAGCAAATTTTTTTTTGTGTAGTCAGTAGGAGATCAGTACGGAAGAAACCAAAACTTAACTGTTTCACAGGGAAGGGGGCTCATAAGCTTTGAGCACAGTCCTTGTGGGGGGTGGGGGTGGAGGGTATATCTGAAAAAGGTTGAGAATTGCTGACCTAGGGAATTGAAAAATAGATCCTTAGCTTGCTTCCTGATATGGATCTATGTGTATATGGAATAAAAAAGATTAGTTTGTAATGTGGAAAAAAATGTTTTTGGGGTGGAGGCCTGCAGTTGGTGGTAGGTTCAATGAATATAGGTTTGTATTGGTTACCTTTTACTTTTAAGGATATGAATACTAGATCATTGGGAAGAGGCCTGGACTAGTCATCTGGTGATATCAGGTTAAGGCTTGCCATACATCTGATGAATTTAAAATCAAATCATTAAATTAATCTAGAATTTTTTAAAGATTCCTGTTTCAATAATGGTGACCATGGTAATGCAAGTCTTTATGTAAAGATTTTTTAAGTGATACAGTATTTTGTAAATCAAAAATGGTGGATAAAATGTGGAATGCACATTTCAGTCCTGTTCAGTGCTTTGTTGTTTAGAAAGTATACAATTCGTGGGATTATAGTGTTAAGATAGTTTTTTTTTGTAAATTGACGACCCCAAAAAGTTGATTACATTTTGATGAAAATTTGAACATGTGTGAATAGAGGAATTGTTGGATTGTCATAAAAGCCCAACTTGTTCCTAATCTCGAATGTGGCTAGAGATTTGCTGTTTTTGTTCTTTCTGGCTTGTATCTGACTCTAGACCCACAACAATGTGGTTGGTTTCTAATTGAAAAGGCTCAGCAAGTCATTCGGTTCAGTGGTAATTTAATTTGGGCTCTAAACAGTCAGTGATATCTCCATCCTGTGAATTGGAGGAAAGAAAACAAATTGTTTCAAAATAACTTGTCTCAATCTGAACAATTAAATGTGTTACTACTAATTTTATTATGAAGATTCAATGTTTTCTTGGATCAATATTGACAAATATTTAAATGAAAACCATTGTTGAAATATGATATCTGCTTCATTTTGTAAAACCAAACTAGTCATTTGGAATAATTTGTAACCTGAATTAGGATGCTAATTGCCTTGAAACACTGCCTTAAATTGACCAAACATCGAACTGTGATAAAATGGCTGTTTTTAGAGCACTTTAATTAAATATTAAGAAAATGATTAAGTGATGTTTGAGAGTAAATGTGGTTATTTGTAAAGCAGCAATGTGAAGGAGGAAGGGCTTTCCTTCTTTGGTATAATGCTATGTAATTTGCTGACAAGGTATTTGGTATACTCTTAAGTTATTGAAACAAGCTTTTGGTTGTGGTAAAGTAGTATTAATAGTGCTGAATATTTTGGTGAGATTTTTTTAAATATGAAATGAGGATTTTCAATGAGTCTTCTACTATTTAAACATCTTGAATGGATTGATGAGGGTGGGTGAGAAGAAACATTTCATTTCTGGGAAGAAGGTCTACAAAGTTTCTATTTTAAACTTGGGTCAAAGTTTAAGGTAACTGGTTTTACAATGTTTTTTCTTTGGCTTGGCTTCGCAGACGAAGATTTATGGAGGGGGTAAAAAAGTCCACGTCAGCTGCAGGCTCGTTTGTGGCTGACAAGTCCGATGCGGGACAGGCAGGCACGATTGCAGCGGTTGCAGGGGAAAATTGGTTGGTTGGGGTTGGGTGTTGGGTTTTTCCTCCTTTGCCTTTTTGTCAGTGAGGTGGGCTCTGCGGTCTTCTTCAAAGGAGGTTGCTGCCCGCCAAACTGTGAGGCGCCAAGATGCACGGTTTGAGGCGTTATCAGCCCACTGGCGGTGGTCAATGTGGCAGGCACCAAGAGATTTCTTTAGGCAGTCCTTGTACCTTTTCTTTGGTGCACCTCTGTCACGGTGGCCAGTGGAGAGCTCGCCATATAACACGATCTTGGGAAGGCGATGGTCCTCCATTCTGGAGACGTGACCCATCCAGCGCAGCTGGATCTTCAGCAGCGTGGACTCGATGCTGTCGACCTCTGCCATCTCGAGTACTTCGACGTTAGGGATGTAAGCGCTCCAATGGATGTTGAGGATGGAGCGGAGACAACGCTGGTGGAAGCATTCTAGGAGCCGTAGGTGGTGCCGGTAGAGGACCCATGATTCGGAGCCGAACAGGAGTGTGGGTATGACAACGGCTCTGTATACGCTTATCTTTGTGAGGTTTTTCAGTTGGTTGTTTTTCCAGACTCTTTTGTGTAGTCTTCCAAAGGCGCTATTTGCCTTGGCGAGTCTGTTGTCTATCTCATTGTCGATCCTTGCATCTGATGAAATGGTGCAGCCGAGATAGGTAAACTGGTTGACCGTTTTGAGTTTTGTGTGCCCGATGGAGATGTGGGGGGGCTGGTAATCATGGTGGGGAGCTGGCTGATGGAGGACCTCAGTTTTCTTCAGGCTGACTTCCAGGCCAAACATTTTGGCAGTTTCCGCAAAGCAGGACGTCAAGCGCTGAAGAGCTGAACCAAGCCATGAAAGACCCCAACAATGAAGACGCTGTTTACATCCGGTACCGCACGGATGGCAGTCTCTTCAATCTGAGGCGCCTGCAAGCTCACACCAAGACACAAGAGAAACTTGTCCGTGAACTACTCTTTGCAGACGATGCCGCTTTACAATGTTTAAAGGAGAGGATAATGGTGTTGGATTACAGATGTTTGCTGGTGTTCCAATAAGTGGAAATGGATATGCCACATAAGTATAAAACTTCGTTACCTGCCCCATCACTTTTTTTTTAACTTTATTTATTCATTCAAAAAAACAAATAATATATGATATATGCAGCAATTAAATATATACATGAACTTTTTTTTATATATGTAAAAAAAAAGAAAAGAACCCCCCTTTCAGCTAACTCTCCTAAGGAGAGCCATAAAAAGAAAGAATATTAAAGAAAAAGTTAAATATACATACTAAAATCTAATCAATATAAATTGAAATGTAAATATTCTGAGTATAGCAGCCACTTATTAATAAAAATTAATGATCATGCAAAACGTATGTAATTTTTTCCATTATTAAACTATTTCATCTCATTATTAATATCAATCATATTTGTATCTTTCCACAACCTGCCCCCATCTCTAACCTAAATTACTGCTGTTAGCTCTGTGATTTCTGTTTGTAATCTAGGAATTGCATGGAACTGAAAATTTGAGGCCTGATTTGATAAGAGAAATAATCAAGTTTGGGTATTTGAGTTCTGAGGGAAAATTGGACAAAGTTTATTTTTTCTGAGAGTTATTTAGAAGTTTATTGTCATTAGACCCATGGTGAAATCATGAAATTCACTTAAATGTTATTACACAGATCATCTGGGATTGGGGTCTGCAGGTAGAGACCAATTATCCAACAGTGTAATTGTTTTTATAGATTATTGATGAAATAGGGAGGATAAAGTCCATTGCTGACTTGTAAACTTTTCAATGCACGTTATTTCAAAAGTACTCTTACGTGGTCATCTGTCTTTATCGGACATCAAACTTTAGGATTTATTTTGAATCAAAGACAGTACTTAGGAAGGAAGTTAAGGCCAGCATTGTCTATGCAAGATGTAGTTGTTCATCTTCTACATATGGAAGATTTCCTTTCATTAATTTCCATGATAAATTGAGTATAAAATGTTTTTGTTATTGAGCTTTAAAATTCAACTAACTTCCATTAAAAATATTTAATTTTCTTGAACACAATTGGAATAGTCTTTGAACTATACAGTAAAGAGAACAAGCCTGTTGGCTCAACTTGTCCATGTTTTCTATCTGAGCTGCTCTCATTTTCTCCTGTGTTTGTCTTGAATCCCTCCATACCTTCCCATTAATGTATCTTCCAAATCTCATTTTAAATGTCACAACTGTACCTGACTCTACAACTTCCCCTGGAAGTTCATTCCATATGTGCACCACCATTTATGTAGAAAAGATTGCTACCTGGATCACTTTATAAAATCTTTAACCACTTGTTTTAAAACTATGGCCTTCCCTGAAGAAAAGACTGATGATTCACCTTATCTACACACCTTGATTTTACAAGGGGTCTTGTAAAACCACCCCTCACCCTCTTATGCTACAGGGGTATAAAGTCCCAGGTTTTGTATGATTAGGAGAAATAAATATTGTCAGATAATATAAATGCATGTTTATTCACAAAGATGGGTTCTACTTTTTTTGAAAAAAAAATCCTAATGTCCTTCATTAAATCTTGTGCCTGGAGAATAAATGATTTGTGTTTAGGAGGGAAGATCGGTGAAGTAACTTGAGGTCTGTTTTTCATGAATAATACTCGGAATGTATACCTTGGAATTATATCCATATTCATTTCATCACAATGTGGCATGATCTGCTTTTAATAGAAAATTTTATTGAACTGAATAAGGAGAATTAGAATCAAAAGATATTATGCTCTACCAACCAGTTGAAGAACAGATTATTTGTAAAAGAAGAGTGAAGTTGATTTGGTTTTGTTCTTATGGCATGCTAAAGTGATTTTTTTATACAACTTTAAAAAAATCATTTAAAACTTTTAATCAAACTCACAGGCTTTAAATAATAAAAAGTCATCTTGTACCCTTGCAAATGAGCTACTGTACCTTTTTATTAAAGTTATTTGTGGGATCATTGAGTGAAAGATGTCATTGTCAATTATGAGTGCATTGGTTGGTGTTCTGAAGCATGTGATTGGACTAGATTTTCATTAGCTGATGTCTGGCTCAATAGAGGGAATGACCTACACATCTGAATCTTCGCCAATGTACCTTGTTCATTTTTTTTACCCATGAAAGCAATTGGTTGGAGCCAGCATCACATTTCTTCACCTATTTCCCACCCACACCCCCCCATAGAAGCAGACTGCATAATTAGAGGGAAAATCAAGAACAAATATACTAACTTGGAACTGGAGGAGCTTTGGCCTGTTGCTACATGATTGTGTATCATCAAAATCTGTAATCTCACTTGCTACAAAGCCTAATTATTGTGATTCAATAAAGGTTGCTTTATTTTAAAAAATGTACAAGAAGAGTACCATATATGCCAGTCTAGTGGGAAAAAAATTGTACCAGGTTATCTGCCTGTCAGTTAGTGGGAACAGCATTCTGACCCTTGCAGGAGAATGTATGATGGAAAATCTTAGTGTGCAAGTGTAATGGGCAGAGCTGAAGCATTTGCAATGGCCTTCAACCAGAAGTGTAAAATGGGTAATCCTCCTTGTTTGTTCGCTCTCGCTCTCTCTCTCTTTCTCTCTGTCTCTGTCTGTCTGTCTGTCTGTGTCTCTCTCTCTCTCTGCTCCCCACCAGACCTGCTTTCAGCACTTTTTTTTATTGGTTTTTATAATAAATACAGTACAATGAAAAGGGAATTAAACTAAAAATAAAATATCACATATGTATATATTATCAAGATTAAACTTCAAGCAATATAAACTTGGTTCCCCCTCCTATGAACTGGATGAAAATGGAAAAGACATCAAAATGAATAGGGGTATGTGTATGTGTGTAATAAATAAATATAGCTTATCCTGAGGGTTACATATATTTTGTATTCATACCATGCATCAAAAAACAAGGTAAGATTATATCTCATCTGGAAGAATGAGTACATTTAATCACATTAAAAACATTTACATCAAATTAAAATAAGACATAAAAGGTTACCATGTACCTTTAAATTTCACAGATGAATCAAATACATGAATTCTACTTTTTTTCCTAAACAGGACATAATAGGAGAGAACCATTGAAACACTGCTGGAGGTCTATAGTCTTTCCATTTGAATAAAATGACTCTTCAAGCCAACAATGTAGAGAAGGCCACGGACCGATGCACAGTTACAGAAAAAAAGTTCCCTATGTATGTCTGGTTCAATAACCCCAAAAAAAGAGCAGTTATTGGATTGTGTTGTAGCTCCACCTGAAATACAGTTGAAAAGATATAAAAAATTTATTTTCAATAGATTTCTAAGGATGGACAAGACCTGTCAATGTAGCAATATTAGATTTGTATCTGTCACAAGTAGGGTTAATATTAGAAAAGATACAAGCCATCTTATTTTTGGACATGCGAACATGATGCACCACTTTGAATTGGATTTATGAATGTTGGGCACATATTGAAGATGTATTCACCAGTTTAAGAATCTTGTCCCATAAATCCTCTAAGGGTCTCGCAAATTCCAATTCCCAAGCCTTTTTAATCTTATCGTGAAGTAATTTCAATAATCTATCATATGATTCTAATTAATCCTTCCTGAAAAGGATTCAATTGAAAAATATTATCAACTAGATCTGGTGGATGTAGAAATGTAAAATCAACACTTTCATTTCAGTTCTTGTGAACATAGACAGCTTATCAAGCCTGATAATATTTTTTTAAAGGCAGAAGTCCTTCAGAGCTTGGAAAGCCAAGTTTTTTCCAGCACACTATAACACTAGCATTCCCTTATGTATCCTATTCACAAAGCAGGCCCTTTCTAATGCAGCCAGTTACAACCCTATGTTCTGTTGATTGTCAGCAAAATAATAGTTTTCTGTTCTAATCCGAATTCATTGACAATGTAAATGTACCCTTCATGGTTTTGTCTATGCCCCTAGCTATTACAATTACTTTCCCTGTAGTTTTGATGATAAAAGGCTTCATAATTGAAGACCCATAATTGTTCACGTGACCTTGCAGTGTAACATACAGGTTGGGTTTTGAGATTGCTTTAAGGGAATAAATTGCTCTTTTGTAAAACAAAGATTGCAATTTATTTGATTCCTTTGCACATTAGTATTGTATGTAGCTCCCATTTCGTGCACCAAGTATCACTGAAACAGTGAATTATTTTGCAACCTGATCTCCTTGACTTTAACTACCAAATAGAGACTGGGTATTTTAGGAAACGGCCCTGAGTGGTATATTGAGTGTGGATTGTCGTCTTCATTTTTGTTGATTTTTGTCAGTCTGACCTGTTGTCAAGTTAAGCAGTGTTTGGTGAAATTTGGGTAATGTAGGTGGGGAAAAAAAAGTGTTGCACTTTTTTTAAATAAAAAAAACAATGAGTGGTTGGTGTGTGGGGAGGAAATTTCGAGATCTGAACTTTAATCAGAAAATGAAATAGTTGGAAATAGCTTTTAATTTTCTGAGAAAGGAGGGAAAAAAACCAAAAGGGAAGGTGAGTGTTGGGATGGAAGGTTGGAGGGAGTAAATGACCATGCAAGTTAACAAAACCCTGGAGGCAAATGAAACGTAATTACTTGAAATTGCAAAAGCTATATGGAAAGTATCCCAGAAATCACCAAACGGTTGAAAATGTGATCTTTTAGCAAGTCTTCTTGGCTGGAATTGTGTGATAGGAAGACTGAGTGTACCTGAATGTTTGTGTTTAAACCATCTTTTGTAAAATTGTGTTAGCCAATTGCCCTAATGTCTAGAGCTCTGGAGTAACTACTAGTTTCAAATCATGCGCTTAAAAGGCCCGACCGGCCACATGAAATGCTCCGTGATTAGCTGGGTGGCTGCCTGGATAGGTGGTCCAAACCATGAAAGGCGTCAAAAGCTTGGTGCCTCCAAGCAACTGATACGATGGGCCATGGTTGCCCTGTGGAGATCTTGCAGAGGGGTATGCTACTATTGGGCCTGAAGGGTGTGTTCTTGAGGTGGAGGCTGGTGAGTGCGGTTCTGTATGCCAATACAGGTACATGATCCTTTATCTGGAAACCTTAGGGAACAGTGTGTTCCGAATTTCGGATTTTTCCGGATTTTGGAAAGGCAGATTTAAGCTCACCCGAATTGTGCTGTCATCTCCCTCTCACCCACCCAACTCGCGCTGCCGGTCTTCCCCCTCCCCCCAACCCCTCACCCTCCCGACTCACACTGCCGCCTCTCTCCCCACTTGCCGGATTTTGGAGCTTTCCAGATTTTAGATGTCTGGATAAAGAATCGTATTTGGATTGGATTGGAATTGGATTAGTAAATATGCAGACGATACTAAGATAGGTGGAATAGTGGATAATGAAGAAGGTTTTCAAGGATTGCAGAGGGATTTGGGCTGCTTAGAAAAGTGGGCTGAAAAATGGCAGATGGAATTTAATGCTGATAAGTGTGAGATGCTTCATTTTGGTAAGAAGAATCAGAATAGGACATACGTGGTAAATGGGAGAGCATTGATGAATACAGAAGAGCAGAAAGATTTAGGAGTAACGGTACATCGTTCCCTGAAGGTAGAAACTCACGTGAATAGGGTGGTGAAGAAGGCTTTTAGTATTCTGGCCTTTATCAATCATTGCATGGAATATAGGAGTTGGGAGGTGATGTTGAGATTGTATAAGACGTTAGTGCGGCCTAATTTGGAGTTCTGTGTGCAGTTCTGGTCGCCTAATTATAGGAAGGATATAAACAGAGTGGAGAGAGTGCAGAGAAGGTTTACCAGAATGTTACCTGGGTTTAAGCATCTAGAGTATAGGGAGAGATTGGACAGATTAGGTCTTTATTCTTTGGAGCGTAGAAGGTTGAGAGGGGATTTGATAGAAGTATTTAAGATTATGAAAGGGATAGACAGAATGGATGTGGATAGACTATTTCCGTTAAGAGGAGGAAAGATTAAAACAAGAGGACATGAGTTAAGAATTAAGGGGCAGAGGTTTAGAGGTAACATGAGGGGGAACTTCTTTACTCAGAGAGTGGTAGCCGTGTGGAATGAGCTTCCGGGAGAAATAGTGGTAGCGGAGTCAATTGTATTATTTAAGAAAAGGTTGGACAGGTATTTGGATGAGAAGAAGATGGAGGGTTATGGGAGATGAGAAGATGCAGGGAGGTGGGACTAGAAAGGGTTGTTTGGTTCGGAGCGGACTAGAAGGGCCTAATGGCCTGTTTCCGTGCTGTAATTGTTATGTTTATGTTTTTTTTTATTTTGCTGTGCTTCTGCTAGTGATGTGTAATCCACTCATGGGGCCGGGACTTCGACTGACGGTGTGGGTATTCTTGACAGCACATCCGCCACCACGTCGTTCTTCCTTGAGACATGTTTAATCATGGTGGTGAATTTGGACACATAGGATAGGTGGCATTGTTGGTGGGCTGACCAAGCGTTGGATACTTTGGCATACATGAAGGTGAGGGGTTTATGATCTGTGAAGATCGTGAACTCTCTCCTTTCTAAGAAATACCTGAAGTACTGAACTGCCAGATACAGTGCGAGTAGCTTCCTATCGAACGGGCTGTACTTGACTTCTGTTGGCTGCAGAAGTCAAGTGGCTTCCATTGTCCTATTAATTGCTCAAGTACACAGTCGACTGCCGTTTTTGAGGTGTCTGCAGTGAGGGCTGTGGGACATCCATTAGGAGGTGGACTAGGAGCGTGACATTGACTAGTGCGTCCTTGGCCTAGTCAAATGCTGCCATTGCCTCTTCCATCCAGGTAACTTCTTTGGCTTTGCCGGCCATCAAACTGAATTCGGACCGGTGAGGGAATGAACTGGTGGTAGAAGTTCATCACCCAGGAAAATTCTTGCAGACCTTTGATTGTTTTGGGTCTGGCGAATGACCTTCATTTTCCCTGGCAGTGGGACAGTTCTGTACTGGTCAATCAGGTGTCCAAAGAAATCGATGGTGGACAGGCCAGACTGGCACTTGGCGAGGTTGACTGCCAGTCCATAGTCACTGAGTCGGTGGCAGAGGGTATGCAGATAGGTCAGATACTCCTGGCAGGAGTGGCTGGCTACCAGGATATCATCCAAGTAGATGAAAAGATAGTCCAAGTCACACCCCATTGTGGACAGGCCGAATGGGGTTATGATGGCCATTTTTGGGATGGACTTGGATCTGGTGATATCTGCACACCAGATCTATCTTGGAAAAGATCCGTGGCCCGTGCAGATTGGCTGTGAAGTCTTGGATGAGTGGGACTGGGTATCTATCTGAGATGGTTGCATCATTCATTCTCCTGTGGTCTTTGGCACCATATGGAGCAGGGAGGTCCATGAGCTGTCCGAATGTTGCATGATCCCCATCTCTTCCATCTTGTTAAACTTGTCTGGGAGCAGCCGGTGAGTTGGGCATGCAGCGTGGTGTCCTTGTGTGGGTATGTGATAGGTCATACTGTGTTTGGGGCATTTTTAAAGTTGAGTTGCTCATGTTGTCCATGCTTTTGATGTTGCTTGTGTTGGGTCTGAATGCTATTAGACCATTGGAGACATCAATGTGGCTGGTAAGCTGCTAAACTGAAAGAAACATGCTGAGACTTTCAGAGCTCCGGAGTAACTACTGGTTTCAAATAGTGCGCTCAAAAGGCCTGCCCAGCCCCAGAGTTCTCAGCCCCCCCAATGGGGCGGAAGTGACGCCAACTTCCAGGCTGCAGCTTTTCCCTGCTTTGAGCATCTCCATAGCTGCCGCTGGCTGAAGACTTGCCCTCAGCTGCTGACGCTGGTTTGCTTGTTATGCGGGTGAGCCACTGCAGAAAGTTAGTTTTAGGAGTTTAAAATGCTTATCTACTGAGCTTACGTCTTTCGGATTTGAGACTTTTTGTAGCATCTGAATGTGTGCATTGACATAGCCCCTGTTGATGCCTCAACTAGTGCCATGAGTTTAATTTAAAAAAAACAAGTCTTTTGATTTGATGATTTGCATGACTCAACTGCTCTTTGGGTCAAAACATACCAGGGGAGTAGGTTAATTGGTTGTAATTGGGCTGCAGTGGCTTATGGGCCAAAAGGGCCAGTAACTATGCTGTATGTCTTTTTAAAAAAAAAAAAACAGTTCTGAATGATTAGGGAAGCTTCAATTAATTTCTTTGTAGGAATATGCTCACCACCCAGCCATTTTTTTATTGGTTTCAATTTGCAAGGAGATATGACTGCATTGCATGACACAAATTTTACCAGTTAGACATTGGCCCAAGTGTATTATCCTTTTTTATTTTGTTTGTTATTTGACTTGGTCTAATAAATGGCTGCAGATTGGCCTTTTTCAAGGTCTTGCACTTAATCTGAAATTTAACCCAAACAATTTCCTGAGTTATTGGTACCATTTGAAGTACAGTATAGCTTCCATCTGGTTTATCATCCTTCAGAATTTTCAAGCTTTTTTTTTCAGTGTACTGTATTGCTTTCATTTCAAAGGATTTATTTGGGAAATCTGATCAGTGCTCCAAAGCTATTGAGCTTTGTGTTTTATTTGGTTTTACAGTGTGCATTTTAGATATGTTTTCTTTACTGATAATTTCATCCAGATTATGGAAACCCATACAACAAATGGATGCCACTTTGAAATGATCACTCACCTTGATCGTTTTCTTTCTTCTGTTGAGTCAGAATGTCGTGTTTCAGCACCACGCCATTGTTCAGACCTCCTAAATTAGGCTGATGCTTTTTAGTGGATAATTTAAGGAAAAATTTTAAGTTGATGGCTCCTGCCCTCATTGCATACAAAAGATACTGTGATACTATTTTAAGGAAGAGTAGGGAGGCTGATCTGAAATGATGTCTGGGATCAGGAAAGAGTTTGCTCAGGTATTGTTCCATGTTCATTGGCTTGCCAAACATCATACATTGCCATTGTTACTTGATGCTGACAAATAATCCTCCCATTCTGGATCAAGTCCCTAAACGTCCCCTAATTTAGTGTCATGTAACACAACCATCTCTTGGATACAGTACTGTACCAACATACCCCAACTTGATCCAATCTTCAATCTTTTGGCAAATGTAGACCTCGTCTGTCACGTGCATGAGATCAGGCTGGTTTTGGTATTCCCAGCATCATCACCAATGTTTATACCTGGAGTAATATCATCACATAGTTATCTCTGACAGCATTTCAAAATCACTTCATTTGTTTCAAAGAATAACAGATGTCCTTGGATTGTGAAAGACACTATATCAATGCAAGATATTTCTCAAATAGTTGATCACTTTTGCGGCTATGGTTTTAATATGTACTTTTTTGGTGCCTACATTTAAGTGGGTTAATCCAGATGCTATTTTTTTTTCAAGTGATTTGCAAGAAATAACACAAAATGGGAGCCACCAGGCCTTTCGTGAGTTGTTCCATCATTCAATATGATCACGGCCAAATGACCTCACAATTATGTGACAGTTTCTTGTTGCCTTTAATTCTTCTATCTTTGAAATATTTATGTTTCCACCTTAAATATTTCATATGATCTACTTGCCCCCTCCACCACCTCCTGGGGAGATCATTCCAGGTGTTCATTCGACAAGTAGTTTGTATGCACCTTGCTTATAAGTGACTGACCCCTTTATATTCTACTGAATGGACGTTAGCCCATTACTTCTGTTCTCTCATCTTCCATTCTGCAGAAATCCCACTCCATGCATTGCAGAGAGTACCAATATGTTGAATCATATATAGTACACGTCTTCTATTAATTTTGCAAGTGAGGGGTAATTCAGGAAGCAGAATTTGAAATGAGCTTTTTTTTCCTTTGATCTTAATGTCGATCCAGGCATAATTACAAATGCAGTTTCTTTTGTACTTTCAACATATCTGATACTCCAGATTTTGTTTTAGTTTGGGTTTTGCATCCCTGACCCACCATGTGACTACACTTCTTATTTATGGCCCATTCATTTAATCATCTGTCAACAAAAAACTCAGAATTCTACCTCTCTTGCTGTGATCTGCCGCAGAGCTCAGATGATGAAGTATTGTAACTCTGTTGAAGGCATGTGGCTAAACCAATCCATTGCCTACACATTAAAAATGCTAAACTATTAGCATATTGCATTCCATTCTCCTATCATTTTAATATTGAACTTTATAGTTCAGTCCTTTATAGTGCAACCCATGTTGTTGTGCCGACTATGTAAATCTATTCCTTGCCAATTTAATTTTTCTCTACCTCACAATGACCCTTGCATCCTTGTTCTTATCTAAGAGTCTTTTGAATATCCTAATTGTACCAGCCTCCACCACAATGCCTGGCAATTCATTCCAGGGACCCATCACTTTCTGAGTAAATTAATTTTAAAAAAAAGTTTATATCCGACATATTCCCTAAACTTTCCTCCACTCACCTTAAGTAAATCTGGGATTTACTTTTTTTTAAGACATGCATGCAGCGGAGTAACAGGCCATTTTGGCCCAATTACACCCAATTAACCTACAATCCCTGGTACATTTTGAAGGGTGGGAAGAAACCGGAGCCCCTCGGGGGAAAAGTATGCAGACACAGGGAGAACATACAAACTCCTTACAGACAGTGCGGGATTTGAACTTCCGGTCCCAATTGCTAGTGCTGTAACAGCGTTGCACTAACCATGCCACCCAGACGTGCTCTGACCAAAGTTTTATAGAGGTGCAACATGAATCAAGGCTCTTGAACTCAATCCAATGATTGCCAACATGCTGTATGCATTCTTAACCATCTTGCGTGGCCACTTTTGAAGGATCTATGGACCTGGACTCTCTTTTTTTCCCCCCATACTGTTAAGAATCCTGCCTTTAACCACATACTTCAAGTTTGACCTTCCAAAGTACATCACTTCACACTTGTCTGGATTGAACTCAATCTGCCTCTTCTTCGTCCAGCTCTACACCCTGGCTGTTTTCTGCTGTTAACTATGACAACCTTCTACACAATACATAACATTTCTAATATTTGTATCATCTGCAAATTTACTGACCCACATCTTTCTTCCAAGACATTTATAGAATTTTCATGGAGAGACCAGTATATTTTTCTTTTCCCAAATTGATAAAATGAGATTCATCAGTTTATGAACATATTTAAATCTTGGCATACTGTGGAAAGATGTCTAGATTTCCTGGCAGAAATATCAAATGAAAAATCTCATCTCTCACTCTTTTGATGTTTAATCAAAATATAAGAACTGTAGTCTATCTTGCTCTATACCTCGTGCCAATTTGGCAGAAAAGAATGTTGTCTGTGGTGATGAGACAAACTGTAATTTTAAAATTGCTTCATTTGTTAGGAAGGGAAGTTTAATGTATTTGCACTGTTTTGTTAATATATGCATCGTTTTTTCAACTACAGTACAACTCAGATGATCCAAAATGGTCAGGACTGGACCTGTTTCAGATAACTGAATTTTTTGGAGAACTGGTCACTTTTTTTAAAAACAGCCCAACATCAATAGCAAATCACTGGTTTGTTGTTTAAACATTGATACAAGGGAAGGCTCATGTTTAATTATTACAAAAAATGCTGGCCACTGCTGATCCCCGACACATCTCCAATGATGCTGCCAATCAGAGAGACCTCCCAGCTGCTGATCCCTGGGGAGGCTTCCCAGTCTGGCGGAACACTCACTTGTGAGGTGGCATGCTCCTGATTCCCCGTGGGCTCGTTCTAGCAGGGGCTGCTCCGGCTTTGCATCTGCTGCTCCAGCACTTCAACGGGCTGCGCTACCACCTCAGGCGCCCACTCAATGCGGGATCAATGGCTCTCTTCGTTACCCATAATCCCCCACGCAGCTGGAACTGCTCTGCCAGTGCCAGGGAAATGCAAATGCCTGTCCTGCTCCTGCCCGCAAGGCCACTCTCTTTGATGACGCGGGACAAGAGATTCTTCTGACTGCTTGCAGCTGGGAGACAGTGACATGCAGTTTGAGAGGGAGAGTTGGAGAGAAGTCAATAAGGGTAGGTAAAGAAGAAATGGAATGAGAGGGGAGGGAGTTAACTGAAACGAGGACAATTGTCATTTTAACTTCAAGTCGGGTGAATTTTTTTTCTCAACCTGTGAGGTCAGTTCAGCTCTGAAAATTTTTTTTGGATCATTGAGGATTTCTGATTGTTTCGGATATCCTCATTTATCCAAAATTTTTCGAAGGCAAATGGATGTCACTTCTGGGTCCAAAAGAATTTTTGATAAATGAGTATGTTAAATAATCTGATTTTGAAGGTAGCAAAGCAGGTATGTTCCTTTTAATTATTCCAACGTGTGTTTTCCTCTGACAAACTAATTTTTCACCCTATTGCAAGCTCAATTATCCAGTATAGAGGCTTCGTGGGTTGTGGAAGACCGAATTTGTGGAAATTTAACAATGCAAATTCTCCCATTATGTTTTTTTAAAGAAGCTTAACTTCCTCAGGGAAGTTTTTTTTTCTCTCAATGGTGATGCACCCATGCATGTGGGTTCCCTTGTTAAGAGAATTCTGATTTGTATTTTGGGTAGAAGGGAAAGTGTTGTTGATCTGATTGACTGGAAATGGATGCTCACAATCATTGATTAAATTAAAAAAAAAATAATTGTTCCAGTATCAAAAGAAGAGACTTCCTCTTCAGGAAAATTCAGTTGCAATAATCTACCCGCTGTGAACCAGCAGACTTCAATCGCTGTCCCTGCTAAACTAATTCAGTTCTCCTTATATTTACTTCATCTTTAAATTTTTTTGATAGTAATTTTGTATGGGTGAACTTCTATTGTCCAAGTTGTAATGCGGGTCTACACTGTACATGATCCATTAATCTGGTATTTGTGGTACTTGATCATAAGATAATGAATGAAAGAATTATAGGCAGTTTACACAGTGATAAAGTGAAAATTGTTTGTTACTAATGTTCAAAAAAAATGTTTACAGACAGTTGTCAGGAACTGAATCTTTGTTCAAACAGGATATTGCCTATACTTTACAAACGGCTTTCCTGACAGAGTGGGCAGTGAAGGAAAAGCCCGGTTTCTGCTTTATTGAAGTGCGTGCTTGACTAATTGGCTCTGCCAAGTCTGGCATATGCGAGATAACAGAGTACATGTATGACATCACATACAACCATGAGATTCTCTTTGCTGCAGGCCAAGGAGAATTTCTGCTGATGGGTAGTTCAAAAAAAAATCTACTCAACAAAAGATGTGTATACAAAAGAGAAATTTAAACAAATAAATGTAAACAGACTGTGCAATACAGGAAATAATATTTCATAATAAATCTGCAAGCTATAAGTCCTTAAATGAGTTGATGATTGAGTTTGTTGTTCAGGAACCTAATGGTGGAGGGGTAGCTACTATTCCTGAACCTGGCACTGAAACCTCTTTACTGGTGTGGATCCTTGATGATTGCTGCCGCTTGCAAGCGGTAGTGATCCATGTAGAATTTTTTGATGGTGGGGAGAGTTTTGCCTATGAAATACTGGGCTCTGACCACTACCTTCAGGGCTTTCTGCTCTGAGGTATTGGTGCCTCCAGAGCAGGCCAAGATGCAGGCAGTCAGCATACTTTCCACGACAGATTCCTCACTGGTCACAACTAGGGTGAGGAAATCCAGCAATCAATTATACAGTGGGATATTGAGGCCCAGGTCTTGAAGTTTGCTGGTCAATTTTGAGAGGATGATGGTGTTGAATGCAGAACTGTAGTCAATGAAGAGCATCGACATAATGAAGACCTGATGGAGTGTTGTTGCTGTCTGGCAAGTTGGTCAGCTCAGGTTTTCAGTACTCAGCTGGGTAAGGATACTTTCCTTGGATTCACTCTCCTGAAGACATCCTCAGATACTGCCAGTAGAGGATCATCAGGGGACATGGGGTGCACAGTGATTTTTATTCTGTTGAACAAATTGCTTGTAAAAGGCATTCTGTTCATCTGGGAGTGAAGCTTTGCTGTCTCCTACTGTGCCAGATTTAGTTTTATAGCAGGTTATATCCTTTTGACCCTGCCAGAACGATTGAGTAATAGAACAGCAATTTCTCACATTCTGCATCACAAGGTTATGAAGTGGTATTGGTTTTAAGTTTTGTTTGATGAAGTAGCTTGAATGGAAAGAAAAGAGCCGATTACTGAAAGGACAAATTTAATGAAGTTGTTAACACAATAATATTTTCTTACATCTGAATTCTCATAGCATTGATCATCATATTCAATTAATGGTGATGGGTCTTTCTTGGTTTCAACCAACTAGCTCCAGGTGAGTTAATATGGTGAATGAAGCATGGGAAACTTGATGCTATGTACTTCACCTTCCAACAACTTTGCTTTTGTATCTAAATCCTCTTGCAATAAAGGAAGTATTGCAAGTCCTGACGAATCTACCTCGAGTCCATGAGGCCGGCTGGAGTCTGCACGTTCTGTGCCTGGTCATATTCCCAGCTCTCTCTCTATTTCTGTGATCCCCTTCCACACACTGTTCTTATTCACTTCTGACATGTGAACAGTTCTTAGAACCTTGCCATAACCTGGAGAATTCCTTTATTTTGAGCCGTAACTATATTGATATTTCACCAATCTATTATCCCACAATCCTGGATTCTAATTTCAGTCTCATATTTTGAAAAGTCTACACCCTTCTTTTGATGTAAAAGTACTTCCCGACTGTTCTCAAAAAAAAGTTGATTCCAATTTTAAGACATTTTTCCCTTGACCTTGTCAGAAATAGTTTATCTCCATTTAATATTATCAATTTTGGTTTTTGAAAAGCAATCAGATTATTTCTTTAAAGTTCTAAATTCTATTAATTACAGCTGTAATCTGTGCATTTTTTTTTAAAGTTAACCTTTCGCATTTGGGACATCATATTGTATTTAGGTCAGCGTGCCCAGAATTGCTCAATTCTTGAGGACCTTTTTCTCTTTCTATATTCCTTTTTAAAATTTAAAACCTGAAATTTTGTACCTATTTGTTAATGTACTTTGATCTCCTGAAACCACTACTATTCTAGTTTATCACTTGGTATACTTTGGGTCTAAATTAAAAGACTTGTTAATGAATAGATACTCATAATTTAATGTCTTCACCAACACTGACAATCATCTTTGTGTCATTAACAAAATTGGCTATGTCTTTTTAACCCATAATTTAAAGTTATTTATAAACAAGGTAAGTTGTTGGTATCTTCAGCCCACATCCCTTTGGTGTCACAAGCTGACAATTTGAGTACAAGTTTATTGCTTGTGTTCATAACTGGGTCAATAAATTGCCTTCAGTTCAATAAGCTTTACTTTTCACTAATAGTGTCATATAGAACATCATAGCACAGTACAGGGTCTTGTGGCCCATGTGCTGATCTATGTAAGCCTACTCCACAACAACCTAATCCTTCCCTACCTCACACTCCTAACCCTCTATTTTTCTTGCATCCATGTGGCAAAGAGTCTTTAGGCCCTTTAATGCAGTGGAAAAGCTTGACTGTAAAAGTGAAGGTTCTCCGCCCTTGCGTCGGGAGACTTGCCTCTATGAATGTGCCGTGGCTGGCTCCAGGGTGCCGACTGCAATCCCTCGCAGGGAAGGATAATTGGCAGAACGCTGCCTCTCATGAATGTACAGCCACTGCAAGCAGCTGGTTAGTGGTGGGTTGTTGACGTCGTGATGATGCCGTCAGCCAGTGAATCATCTCTCCTCTCCCTCCCACCCACTCTCCCCTCTCCATCCATGACCCCCTCCGGGCAAGAGTGGTCGGCGGAGGTTGTCGGAGCTATGACAGCAGCTCTGGCACCTCACTGGGTCAGTTTGGCCTTTGGGGCCGCTCTCTGCGGCTCACAACGCGGCAGAGCAATGGCCGTCTTCCCTACCCATAATTTCCCCATGCAGCTGGAACCGTTCTGGGAAACACAGTGGTTCCAGCTGTGTGAGGGATTATAGATGGGGAAGATGGCCATTGCTCTGCTGCATGTTTATGACGGGTGGCGCTATGGCACCAGTCGGCCCACCTCCATCAGCTCTGTAGGGTGCTACACCACATGAACGTGATGCAGGAGCAGCCTGCTCCATGAAAGGTGAGTTTAAGATTTCCCTTTGCGCTTGAAGAGGCCTGGCATGAAAGGACCTTTTGTCCCTATTGTACCAGTCTCCTCCACCATCCTGGCAATGCATTTCAGACATCCATCACTCTGTTTATTTTTTTTTAAAAAGAGAGCACCTCACCCCTGACATCTTCCCTAAGTTTTCTCCACTCATCTTAAAAATAGATGTCCTCTGGTATTTACCAATATTGCCCTATGGTAAAAGGTGCTGGTTGTTCACCTTATGTAGGCCCTTCATAATCTTGAATACTTTTATTATTCAATTCAAATTCTGAGGATGCCACTGTGCAATTCATCACAAAGTTGCAGTAACTCATGGCAAAAAGATGACAGTTTATAAATAATTAATACTATCCTTCAGTGTGTAACCTGTTGCCAAATGTCTCTTTTGTAAAACTGATTCCCCTGAGCAGGTGGGTAATTTTTTTTTTTCAAATTGTGATGTCATGTCTCACCCCCAAAAAAAACAACTTTTGGATATTTGGAATTTCGGTTGATTGGTCTTTGGTTAATTGGAAACTTACTGTATTAAATATGTGACCATGTTTGATGCATTGAACATTAGTGAAACATTTTGGGAATGAAGAGAGGTAATCAAATTCATAAACTACTGCAGAACTTTATTACATTAAATGCTTAATAATGTTATTTTAGAGCAGCTTTTCACAGATGCTGTAAGACGATCATTCTATGCTCATGTTTCATTTTACAAAAAAAGGTGCTTCAATATTTTCATCGCAATAATGACTCCGAAAGGAACAGTAGCACAAAAATGGATTGTTTAAATGTCATTGCTCACTAGTGCAAAGCACAAGGCATTCATTGTATGTATCGTTCAACTGCTGCAAAAAGAAAAGCAAAAACTTTCATGTTTTTAGTTTCCTATAAAGATTTAATGCATTTTTATGGTGTATCAGCAATTGCAGTAGCTAGAAAGTGCATTGCTATTGAAAATACAACTTTTAAGAACAAGGTTTTTGAAAGTTTGTGGTCTTGTAATGCAAGTTTGCCTTCCAAAAAGTGACTTATTTTTGGTAACAAAATTCTACACTGTAGCAGAACACCATAATACACAAAAGCTAGCATTTTCTTGCAGGAATAACAGTAAAACTTAGCTGTCAAATTTACTCCTTTATTGGCAGTGTCTCATACCAAGTTTAACTGTATGTGTGCAGCCATTCAAAAATATTTTTTTCTTCTCCAGCTTCAGTACACTGATCACTGGACAACAAATGTTTTCAAAAGGTTTGCTTCCTGATTTTAAAAAAAAAGGAGATTATGATAGGCAACTTTAAGCTGAACACAAAGATAATTTCAGGTTTGCTATTATCATGTAGGAAATTGGAGAAACATTAAATTAACTTTTATTGAAGTTGCCATGTTTAATCGCATAATGATGCATTGTGTTAGTTCAACAGACCTAAAAATGTTTTGTTGTTGATTTTCATTTGTATTCCTCATCTGATGCCTCTTGTGCTAGTGTCCAACAATAGTCGGCTAGTATTGATGGATTCTAGTTGCCCTGATACGGCTTTTCCATGGTTGCAATGTCCTGGTGAATCCTTTCACCATGTTTGTCACTGACTGCACCAAGATCAGCAGGGAAAAAGTCTAAGTGTAAATGCATAAAATGAATTTTCAATGGCATGTTGCACTTAATGGTTTTGTGTGCGTGAAGCATGTTTTCAATCAACTGGATGTAGTTTGGTGCTCTATAGTTGCCAAGAAAATTCTCAATAACATTTTTAAATGCCTTCCATGCATGCCCAGGCCTAAGACAACATTTGCGTAGCACCTGCAGTGAGTGCATGCACAGGCATGCTTGGACTGACCAAAACAGCTTGCTTTGTGGGCAAAATATTAGCAGACTTGAAGTATGACAGGAAATCACAAAAATTTGTTATATCTTTTTTTAAAAAGGTACATGATGGGAAATTTTAAGGTGATTTTCGTGATCAGTAGCCCAAAATCCATAAAATACACACAAAAGTGTTCAGGAAGAAAAATCTTCATTGTTCAATGAATTGCGTGAAAGGCACTTTGACTTCAAACATGTGAGGGGCACGAATTTGCTTTTATCTGCAAAATGCACCAAAAACTTTATTAATAGTCTATTGAAGTTTGAATAAATGTTTAATTACAAACAAATTCACTACAATTTATATTTTAAAAGAAACACACAGATATGGACATTCTTCCAGAATTCCAATTGTTTTATTTTAGAAACGATGAAAACAAAACATTCATGGTATTCTTTCTTCTCGCAGCAGTCTCCAACAACCCTATACAGTGCCTTCCATAATGTTTGGGGCAGATCATATTTTTCCTTGAATTGCCCCTGTGCTCCACAGTTTTAAATTTGTAATCAAACAATTCATGTGTAATTAAAGTGCAAGTTCCAGATTTTATTCAAATTCTTTGCATTGTGACAGGTACACAATCCTTTATCCAGAACCCTTGGGGGACAGTGTGTTCCGAATTTTCCGGAAAGCCAGATTTAAACCCACCTGAATAGTGCTGCCGTATCCACCCCCACCCCCTTCCAATCGTGCTGCCGGTCTCTCCCCCCCACCCCCGACCGCCCGACTCGCGCTGCCGGTCTCTCCCTTGCTCACTCGCCCGACTCGCGCTGCCGGTCTCTCCCTTGCTCGCCCGCCCGACTCGCGCTGCCCGTCTCTCTCCCCACTTGCTGGATTTTGGAACTTTCCAGATTTTCGATGTCCGGATAAAGGATCGTGTACCTGTATATAGATATGTTTTTGGGAGATAAATTGGGAAAGGTTTGTTAGAGTAGGTTACATACAAACACTTTAAAACAAATCTTATTTAAAATACTGGATTTCTGCTAATGCTAGACCTATCAGCTCCACAGCTTTTGCAAGACCTTTAAAGAGGGCTCATGGGACTTCACTAATGGATTGTTGTTTACAAAAGGCAACAGATGAAAGATTTTGTTGGGGCCGCAGATTGTCTGGAAGAGAACTTCTTGTTCTAAGTGGGTCATGTGGTTTTGAAAGCAGAGAGAGTCAAATAGGCTTTCTCTCAGAGAGGGACTCACACAGAGATCACTTGTACAGTGTTACAGTCAGTAACAGTAGCTGGGACTGGAACAGGACAAGGTGGCAAGCTTGTGGAAAGCCATTTTGGAAGATGGCCTGGTGAAAGTCCTTGTTGTTCATGCAAGAGGAAAGGACTGGCTGTCTAATGTTTCACTTGGAATAAGAGAAACAAAAAGGAACTCGGTGGTGACCTGAAAGAAAGGTTATCATCTGGAGAACCTTGAAGGGGCAAGTTTCATCAGCAAGGCACTGAAGTGGCTGATGGAAGTACATCAGTTGTGGATGTCCTGGAACAACAAATCTCTCTCTCTAAAAACCAACAAGAACCTTCCTGAGCGATAACCATTTACCTTTAAGGCACCAAAGCCTGGTGAACTTTGTAAATGTTAAATTCTGTGCACAGTATAAGAATTGCCTGCAACCAGTGAACTTGGAGAAATGAGAAGTGAGATTGGACTGTGAACCAAAGAATTTTGCTGAACTTGCACACACATTATATACACGTGCTTAGAATTAGAATTAGAATTAGGTAAAGTAAGTTAATAGTGATAAGTTAAAGTGTGATTCTCTTTTCATGTTTAAAGATAAGGAAAAGCAACTTTTGTTTAATTAACCATGTTTCTTGTGAATATCTATTCCTGCTGGGTTTTGGGGTCCTCTGGGCTCATAACAGTATACATTTTGGTTCGACCATTTAGAAATTGCAGCACTTTTTATGCATAGTCCCCTCATTTCAGGCCACCAAATATTTGAGACAGTTGACCTCACAGGTATTTGTCAGGACTCGGGTATGTTTTATTGCAATATTGGTGCAGGTATTAGAGAGCTAGGCTTCCTTCTTAGCTTTGGAGTCGAGTTGGCATTTTTCAACATGAGGTCCAGAGTTGTGCCATTGAGAGTCAAAGAAGCCATTATGAGGCTTAAAAACCAGAATAAAACAATACAAGACCGCCCAAACCGTAGGATTACCAAAATCAACAGTTTGGAACATCATTAAATAGAATCCACTGGTGAGCTTAGGAAGACCTCCACTAATCATGTTTCAAACTGTTGATTTTGTAATCTTAAGGTTTGGGTGATGCCTTGTATGATTGTATTCTTGTTTTTCACCCTCATAATGACTTCTTTGACATTCATTGGCATAATATGGTCCTTGTGTGGAAAAAATTGCAACAGACTCCAAAGGTGATCAAAAGCTTAGAAGCAAGCCTAGCTCTTGTACCTGAACCAATGAAGCAAGCAACACCGGTGGAGCCAAATGCCCAAACATTATGGTGCCCTGAGTTGAGGGGACTATGTACAAAAAGTGGTGTCATTTCTACATGACTAAACCAAAATGTATACAAGTAACCTTGAATAAAATCTGGATTGTACTCTTTAATTACATATGAACTGTCTGATTACAAATTTAAAACTGTGGTGCAGAGGAACAAATGAAGGAAAAAAAGTGTATTTGTCCCAAACATTATGGAGGGCACTGTATCCCTGACTACACTTTAATTTTTCATTAAAATAATTATTCTAACTTGCGCTCCATGTTTATTCAATTGGGAAGAGAAACAAACCACCGGAATTCAGGGTTTTTGAATAGGTTGGTGGCAGAAAGTGCAGATTTTTTTCAGTTTTTTGGTGGTTTAAGAGGATTTTTCATCTTTTTTTAATCTCTTGGTGGTTTTTACAACTTTTTATTTAAAAAAAAATCTAGTACCAAATATGGCAACCCTGCCAGATTCCCAATGATCCCAAGTTACATCATACTGTCAGGGTGGTGAATAAAACCTTACCAGTGTGATGCTTAGACATCTTTGTTGTGGACAGAATAACCAATCCTTGTTTTTTTTTCCCACAGAGGAGCTCTTAGTTTAAAATTAATCTCCAAGCATAGTCAATTTAAAAAAATATATTTATTTATCTTTTTAAAAATATTGTTCTATTGGGAAGCCAATAGGAAGGCATGAACCCTTTTGGCCTGGTATTCTGTTGGCCCAATTATGAAAGGGTATGTTCATCTGACATCTGATGCACAGTACTAGTGTTATGAGTCAACTATCTACAGTTGGTGAACAGGAAACTTGATCCAGAGGTGCTGCAGCTAATTAGTGACTTCAAAAATTAAGAACTGAACAAGCAACCTTCTTCATCTTTGTTCAGTGCTACACCAAGCAGTGTGTTTCGCCACTGAAGCTCGGTCCAAGTCTTCACCATATAGTTGTTCATGAATGTTTGATAGTCAACATCTTTCAGAATCAGAACTTATTGCCAGAAACCAGTCATGAAATTCATTGTTTTGTGGTAAAATCACAGTTCAAACATTCATGTACACCACTTTACAAAAATAAATAAAAATAGTGCAGGAAACGTCAAAGTAAGGCATTGTCTTTGGTTCATTGATTATTTGGGAATTTGATGGCAGGAGAGAAGAAGCTGTCCTTGTGCCTAAAAATGCTCTCCTTTTAGGCTCCTGTACCTTTTCCTGATGGTAGCAGAGTGAAGAGGGCAAGGCCTGGGAGGGGTCCTGGAGAATAGAGGCTGCTTTCTTAATACATAGCTTCTTGTAGATGTCCTTAATGGAATGAAATCTGGTACCTGTGAGTATTTTTAAAACTTAGACATACAGTACTGTCCAGGCCAATTTTTGGCCCTATGAGTCAATTGGCCCATTTTACTCCCCAATTGACCTACACTCTAGTATGTTTCTGAAGGGTGGGAGGAAACCGGAGCTTCCAGGGAAAACCCATGCAGACACAGGGAGGACATACAAACTCCTTACAGACAGTGTGGGATTCCAACCCATGTCCAATCCTGATTGTTGGCACTGTTAAACCATTGCACTAGCCAGTATGCCAACTGTGCCATCCATGTTGCAGGCACAACCCTTGAGTATTTTTCTTGTTCTGAGTGTTGGCACCTCTGTACCAGACAGTGTTGCAACCAGCCAGAATCTCTCCACTGTACACCTGTCGAAGTTTCAAATTTATAGCAAGTTAATTGTTAAATAGTGGAAGCAGATGTTAATAATAATACACCAGCAAATTTGAAGTTGTGAATTAAAATCTTGTTATGCCATATTGTGAAACCAAATCCGATAATCTGGTTACTTATGGGCAAGATGGAGTAGCATAAAACTTAACTGGCCCAATCTTAAAAGTACAGAATTTGCCAACGCCATCCATTTGGGTCCACCACCAAGTAATAAATAAGTAATTCTGAATGAAGTATAGGATAGTCAAGGCATTTGGCTTGCTAGACAAAGTGGCAACTCCATCTGCCTTACGATAGACAAAAGTTAAAGAATTTCATGTATGTTGTATTCTAAATGTAGTATTACATGACAGTAATGGAACCTTTATCTTTACCTTTTGTCAGATGAAAAATTAAAAGCTTGCCAAAGCTACAACAACAAAGGGGAAATGACATTTTAGAGAATTATAAATCTGTGTTTTCGAAGGACTTCACAACTCTGTCCAAAGTATACAACTTGGTCTTGATTGAGATTTAAAGCATCAAATTTTTTATCAAGCTTTAATTAAAATAACACTATGAAGTGGCATTCAGAATGTAAATGATGGCTTATAGGGAATTTTCATGTTGTGCGGAGAGACTGCTTGCAAGAAACTTAAGTCAAGATGTTGTCAGTACTGTATGTGCAGAAGGAACACAGGAGAACAACAAAATTAAAGGGAGAATGGAGAATCAAAAAGCTGCAGATGCTGGAATCTTGAGCAAACACTACTCAAGCTTCCAGAGATTACTGGAAGAACTCACCACGTCAGACAGCCATGGGTATGTCGGCTCTGACATACTTTGGGTTCATTCCTGAAACTTATCTATGGATGTTGCCAGAACTGCTGAGTTCCTCCAGCAATTCTTTGTAAACTTAAAGGAATTCAGCAGCTTCCATGAAGAACATGTGATCTATTGGTCAGGAGGGCATTTTTCTGACAAATGACCCAGAATCAGGCATTTGTGGATATGGAGAGAGTTGGAATATAATATTAAGATAGAGGATTGGTTATTAAATGATGGAGGAGAGTTGAATGCCTGTTCCAAGTTTTCGATGTTTCCATTAGAATAATTGGAACAAGCTGCAGCAAATGGTAGAAAACATTAAAAGTTGAATGAAATCCAAATCTAAAAGTGATGATCCATTCAAGAATCGTAAACTAATTTGAAATCTAGCAACAAAGCTTCCTGTTCCTGGAATTATAACACCATGTGCTTAGGTTACTAAACCCCTAATTAAAGAATAAGAGAGGATATTTCTGGTCACCAGATATCAAGTATGTAGACAGAATGGAATCAAGAGATGGAAAAGAATATAAGCAGGGATTAAAAGCAATGACTTTTTTTATATGAAGCATAAATTTCCAGACAACCCTTTAAACCATGAAAATGGTCTTGCTCACATGATTATAATGTGGCCAGGCTGTTATAACTCTTTAGATAATGATTAAAGCAATTACATAGGATATATCCGGTATTGATGCACCTGCATTCCATTTCTTCCAAAAAAAACTAGATGCTCAGACCATGGAGAGGTCTGATCATCAGTTTCCAGTTTATTAGTAGATTCAGATTTATTGTCAAAATACATAGATGACATCACATAGAACCTTCAGATTCTTTTTTGTGTAGGCGAGGCAGTGCAATAGAACAGACTCAACGTTTACATGTAAACAAATAAATAAATGTAAATAAAGTGCAATAGAGAGAAGACTAATCAATAAAGTGCAAAAGTAAGGGTCCTTGATTTGAGTTTATTGTTGAGGAATCTGATGGTGGAGGGGTAGCAGCTGTTCCTAAATCTGGTGCTGCAAGTCTTGTGGCACCCTTACCTCTTTCCTGATTGTAGTAGTGAGAACAGTGTGTGTTCTGGGTGATGTGAATCCTTGATGATTGCTGCTGCTCTCCATTGGCAGTGTTCCTGTAGAAATTCTTGATGGTGGGGAGGGTTTTACCTGTGATGTTATGGGCTGTGTCCACTTTGTTTTGCAGGGCTTTGAACTCAGCAGCATTTGGTATCCCCATACCAGTCAATGATGCAGTCGGTCAGCACACTTTCTACCACGTATCTGTTGAAAATTGCCAGGGCTTCTGATGTCATACCAAAACTCCACAAACTCCTGAGGAACTACACACACTGATGTGCTTTCTTCATGATCCAGGAAAGATCTCGCAAGATGGTGACTGCAAAGAACTTAAATTTTCTCACTCTCTCCACCTCTGATTTCCCCCAATGATCACTGGATAGTATACCTCTGGTTTTCCCTTCCTGACATCAACAATTAAGCTCCTTGGTTTTGGTGACATTGAGTGCAAGGTTGTTGTTGATGCACCATTCAGCCAAGTTTTCAATCTCCCTCCTGCATGTTGACTCATTGCCTCTTATACAACCCACTACTGTGATATTGTTGGTGAACATGTAGATGGTGTTGTTGTACTGAGCCACACAGACGTGGGTATATAGCGAGTAGAGCAGTGGCTAAGAACGCAGCCCTGCGATCTGGTACTGATGGAGATTGTGGAGGAGATATTCTTACCAATCCTCACTCATTTTGTGATCTGGAAGTGAGGAAATCCAGGATTCAATTACACAGTGGGGTGTTGAGTCCCACTTCTTGGTGTTTTCTGATCAATCTTGAGAAAATAGTGTTAAATGAAGAACTATAGTCAATAAAGAGCACCTTGACGTACGCATCGTTGCTGTCCAGGTGATCCAGTGGTTTGTATAGACCCAGTGAGATGGTATCCATCGTAGACCTGTTGCTACAATAGGTGAGCTGGAATGGATCCACCTCGCTGCTCAGACAGGAGCTGATATACTTCAACATCAGCCTTTCCTAACACTTACTCACTACTGATATGAGTGCCACTGGCCAATAGTCATTCAGGCAGGTTACCGCACTCTTCTTGGTGTTAAGGGACGTGTTAGAATAGTTATGGGTAAAATGGAGAGACTGTGGGGGTTTAGTACAGGTTATACTTCATAGAGTAGCACTTCACAAAAGATCTCATTTAAAATGCAGGAGCTTTGCTGAGGCTAGATGTTGAGGTTCCTGTTAACTTTGCAGAAGTAATGAAGAATGCTTATCTATTTTAATATGGGCAATAAAGTCCAGGCTCAAATACTGATGAGATCTTTCAAAGATTGGGTTTGGAGCCCTATAAGAAGTCATTTAGATTTTACAAGCAGAGAGAGGAAAAAACAAATGGATGATTTCACATTGAGAGAGAGAGAGAGAGAGAGAGACTTGTTGAAAACCCCATTCTGAGTTCAGCCTGTTCAAACCCTTGTAGTCCTTACAAGAAGCAGCAGCTAGCTAGAGTGCTTCTCATGAAATACGGGAAACAAGAGCAACTCTGTGGTGACCTGGAAGAAGAGGTTACCATTTGGAAAACCCAAGATGGGGCAAGTTTCTTCGGCAAGACACTGAAGTGACTGATTGGAGGAAATCAGTTTATATGTGTCCAACAAGCAAGAAATCTCTCTGAAACTGACAAGAACCTTCCTGAATGCTAACCATTTAACTTTAAGCACCAAAGCCTGGTGAAGATTCATAAATGTTAAATTCTGTGCACAGTATAAGAATTGCCTGATAGAAGTGAACTAGGAGGAGTGAAATGAGATTGGACTCTGAATTAAATAACTTTTCTGAACTTATACACACATATTACATACACGTGTGCTTTGAATTAGAGAGGGGTTAAGTTAATAGTAATAAGTTTAAGATTGATCTTGTTATGTTTAAAGAAAATTAAAAGTAACTTTTGTTTAAGTAACCATTTGCCTTAGTGAATTTCTATTCCTGCTGGGTTTTGGAGTCCTCTGGGCTTGTAACATAGGGCACCTATATGATTGACGCCTGTTTGAAATAGGTGGGTACCATGCCCTACCGGAGTGAGATGTTCAAGCTATCTATGAGTACATTGGCAAGTTGGTAAGCACAGCCCATCATCCTGGGTTACGGAGAATATCATCAGGGGACATAGGAGAGTGCATTGATGGTTCTTATGATCAAATCGGGCATAGAAAGCATTGGAGTTCATCTGGGAGAGAAGCGTTTCCATCTCCTACTGCACTGTGTTTTGCAACATTCCATGGGTTTCACTTAACCTATGAGATTGGAAAATGCTATTGTTTTCTTGACTAGGGAAGGGGTACACAAGCATTGGTGAAAAGGGGGTGGAGAGTAGGAGGTTTAACCAAGGTGAGCAAAATCATGCAAAGTTTAGAGAACAAACTTTTCTGGTGTAGAAGAGCAGATAAATTGAAAGAAAAAGACTGACAAAGAACTGACAGTTGTTTTGGATTAAAGGGCCTCTTCCTAGGAGCAGATGTGGTGGAAATGGAGGAATTGAGAGAAGGAATAGAATTCATGCAGGTGATGGGGTGGAATTAGTGGCTTTATAAAAGATAAAGTCTATAGATAGTTTGTCTCCTGAAATGGAAATGAAGAGAGTTGCCGGAGAATGTGGGGGGTGGTTGAACATAACGGCTCTGCCAGAGCTGCTGTAAGAGCACTGAAGTAGCTGCAGGCAGCTTGTGGTCGAAGCACTCACAGCAGGCTGCAAGATCAGTGGCTGAAGGACCCTTACAGGCTGGTGACTTGTGGTCAAATGACTCGCACCAAGCTGCGGCTAGTGGAAACTGACTCGTGGGAACCAGGTATTGGAACCAGGAGTTAAGAAGGTGCTGAGGATATAAAGGTGCCTCTGGAGGGCCTCGGGTGCTAAAAAGCATTCTGATTGTATCAAGGTTTGTATCTGGATTGAATAGGAGTCTGAAGTTTTGTGAGCACTGGAGATGAATTCTTGGACACTGTGTCTCTGAAGTGACTCTCTTTTGCTTTTCTTTCTCTTATTAATAGGGGCACCAGGCAGTTCTAATGGGGACTTTTTGCTTGCCTTAATGGCAGGCAAAAGTTGACGTATGTTGTTTATGTTACACTTTTTACATGACAATAAAAGGAACCTTGAAGTGAATATGTCAGAGTGGAAGTTGGCAGCAAAGTGGATAAAGTTGAGCTTAACACTGGTGCAGGAGGGAGCATTAATGTAGTTGTCATTGCAGTGGAGAAAGAGTTGAGGAGCCTTGCCTGTATCAGCTTGCAGCATGGATTGGCTCCATAAATCCAATGAAAAGACAGTTGGAGCCCATGAGAGTACTAATATCTATATTTTTGACTTGGCAGAACTTGCACCACTCCTTTAGGTTATCCAATATTCTTCAAGCAGGTTAGGTGACATTAATAAATTAGCATGTGTAGAGCTCGTCGAAAGAACCAAAGACTTGTTGATCAAAACCAAGGCTTTTATTAGCAAAAGACAGGAGCTCTTCACAGGTGGCCGACCAGTCCGGAATGATCCGACCTGGCTAGGGACATAACCCTTTAAGGCCCAGACAATAGGCGTGGCTTAGCTCTCAGCCAATCGCTGTAAGAACAGTCTAGATACAGTAACTATATACACTATGTACATTGGTGATAGATCTGTACTATCACATTCACCCCTTCTTGGAGAACTGACCCTGGAAAAAAAAACGAGGGAGAGAATGAAAGGAAGGGGTAGGTCAAGGACTGTAGCAGTTAGGGGGTCCGACCATCCGGCGTGACCGCCATGGTGCTGGGATTGGGATCGCTGGAGTGGTGTCGCCAGCGGGCTCGTCGGGTGCGACTGCTCCGTCACTCAATTCCCCAGTCGTGTTGTCGGCAGGGTGGCCCGGGTCGTCGGGGTGCTGTTGGTCCTTCTGTTGCGGCACGGGTCCTGGGGAATAAAGAGTTGGGGAAGGTTGGGTTGGGGGGTTTGCTGTGTCTACCGCGTCCTGAGCTAGGTCCCGCACCGAAACAGTGTCCTCCCCCCCCGTCTGGGAACTCAACGTAGGCGTAATGTGGGTTTGCGTGGAGTAGAGTCACTCGGTCGACCAAGGGGTCGTTCTTTGAGTGCTGGACGTGGCGTCGCAAAAGGACGGGGCCAGGGACGGTGAGCCATGCTGGTACAGTGGTTCCTGATTTGGATTTCCTCGGGAAAAGGAACATCCTTTCGTGGGGGGTGGCATTTGTTGCAGTACATAGGAGAGAGCGGATGGAGTGTAAGGCACTAGTGAGAACCTCCTGCCAGTGAGAGGTGGGGAGACCTTTAGACCAGAGAGCCAGTGTAACCGCTCTCCATATGGTGGCATTCTCCCTCTCGACCTGGCTGTTAACGCGTGGGTTATAGCTCGTGGTCCTGCTTGAAGCGATACCACACTCCAGAAGGTACTGTTGTAGCTCTGCGCTCATGAATGAGAACCCCCTATCACTGTGGATGGAACTGGGGTATCCGAAGATGGCGAAAATACTGTGAAGGGCCTGTATCACTGAGGTGGCAGTGGTGTCTGGGCAGGGCACAGCGAACGGGAAACGGGAGAACTCGTCGATGGCCATAAGGATGTAGGTATTATGGTTGGTTGACGGTAGGGGCCCCTTAAAGTCTACACTAAGACGCTCGAAGGGGCGGGTGGCTTTGATAACGTGGGAGTTATCCAGATGGAAGAAGTGGGGCTTGCATTCAGCGCACACCGAACAGGCTCGGGTCATGGAGCGGATCTCCTCGACTGTGTAGGGTAGGTTGCGCGCCTTCACAAAGTGGGCAAACCTAGTGACCCCGGATGACAGAGCGCCTCATGGAGTTTCTGTAGTCTGTCCATCTGTATGCTGGCGCACATCCCCCTGGAGAGCGTGTCAGGCGGGCCGTTGAGCTTACCAGGCCGGTACAGCATGTCATAGTTAAAGGTGGAGAGTTCGATTCTCCATCTGGCGATTTTGTCTTTTTTTTTTATCTTACCTCGCTGGGTGTTGCTGAACATGAAGGAGACTGCGCGTTGATCAGTCAACAGTGTAAAGTGCCTCCCAGCGAGGTAATGTCTCAACGACGCACCGCTTCAACTATGGCCTGGGCCTCCTTCTCGATCGAGGAGTGTCTACTCTCTGAACCCTGGAGGGTTCTGGAGAAGAAGGCTACAGGCCGACCGGCCTGGTTCAAGGTGGCTGCCAGGGCGAAGTCGGATGCATCGCTCTTGACTTGAAACGGGACAGACTCATCGATAGCGTCGCAGCAGTGATGTCGGATTTGATTCGATCGAAAGCCGCCCTGGCTTCGGTTGAGAGGGGAAAGGAGGTGGTCTTGATAAGAGGATGCGCCTTGTCGGCGTAGTGTGGAACCCATTGGGCGCAATGAGAGAAAAGGCCCAGGCAGCGTTTGAGCGCTTTCTGGGTATGGGGGGGGGGGGGGGGAGGGTAAGTCCATTAGGGGACGCATGCGGTCAGGATCTGGCATGACTATCCCGTTCACCACCACGCAACCTAGAATAGCGAGTCATGTGGTCTGGAAGACACACTTGTCCAAATTGTAAGGCAGGTTCAGCCAACAGGCAATTTGAAGAAATTTGTCTAGGTTGGCGTCGTGGTCCTGCGTATCGTGGCCGCAGATGGTGATATTGTCCAGATACGGGAAGGTAGCGGTTAGCCCGTTCTGGTCCACCATCCGGTCCATTTCCCGCTGGAAGACTGCGACACCATTCGTGACCCCGAATGGTACCCTAAGAAATTGATATAGCCGCCCATTCGCTTCAAAGGCTGTGAATGGTCGGTCCTTGCAGCGGATTGGGAGATGGTAGTAGGCCGAATGTAGGTCAATGGTGGAGAATATGCGGTATTGGGCGATCTGGTTCACCACATCCGTGATGCGTGGCAGGGGGTATGCATCCAGGAGCGTGAAGTGGTTAATGGTCTGGCTATAGTCGACCACCATCCGTAGTTTTTCCCCATTCTTGATAACCACCATCTGGGCTCTCCAGGGGCTTGAACTGGGTTCGATGATGCCCTCATCCAGCAATCTACGCACCTCACTCCTAATGAATTGCCTGTTTTCGTAACTATATTGCCGACTTTTGGTGGCCACAGGCTTCCAGCCAGGGGTGAGGTTTGCGAAGAGTGCTGGCGGGGCAATCCGGAGTGTGGAAAGGCCGCAGGATTGGGCACGGGGGCGGGTTGCTCGGGTGCTTCGGGGGTGGGGTGATGGCAGACCGAGAGGGGGGCGTGGGGTCCCCCAAAGTGTAGGCGGAACTGACACTGAAAGTCTAATCCCAGCAACACTGGGGCGCACAATTTGAGGAAGGACGAATAATTTGAAGTGGGTGACCGTTACGCCCTGTACTTCCAGTGTGGCGATGCAATACCCCTTTATCCCGGTCGAGTGCGACCTCGTCGCTAATGAGATCCTCTGGGTAGTGGGGATAATGTCAAGTCCCCAACGGAGGGCCAGATCTGGCTGGATGAAACTGTCAGTTGACCCAGAGTCAAATAAGCAATTGGTGTAGTGTCCATGCACTTTAATCAGTTCCATTGCTCTGGTGAGGGGATGAGAGCATTGCTGGTTTAGTGTTATTGAAGCAGTTGACAGGGGAGTTTTGCGCGATGACGTCACACAATGGGATGACGTAGTCAACGCTGGAGGAGCAGGTTGGAGGACCTCCCGGAAGTGCTGTTGTGGCGGCGTCGGCGGATAAAAGGTAAGTAGTGAGGTTTGTAGTTGCTCGTGGTTGGTGGTGGGTAGGTCGTTGGTCGCGGCGGTCGGGCCCCGGCGGTCGTCAGCGATGGACGCTAGGGTGAGTACCTGGTTGGCCGCGGGGGTGGCTGTGGCGGCGGCAGCAGCAGTGGTAGCGTCGGCCCCGGGGATGGCTGTGGCGGCGGCAGCCGCTGCGGTAGCCACAGTTGGGACCGAGGCCGGGTCGAGTGTTCCGCACGGGGCGAGAGGCGGGCCAACACCATGGTTGCGAGGGTGGGCAGCCCTTTCCGGGTTCGGCGTCTCCGTGATGTCAGGCGTTGCTGTGCAGGGGAGCCCTCGCTCTCATTGGACGAGAGCTCTGGGGAAGAAGAGTTTGAATGGGATAGTGGCGATTGGGCTTCACACGATGCACTGTGTTTGCCGGTGGCCATTTTAGACCTACAGACTGCAGCAAAGTGGCCCTTTTTAAGTCACTTCTGGCACCTGGCTTTTCTTGCTGGGCACTGGGACCTGCTGTGCTTGTCCCTCCCGCAGAAATAACATTTTGGGTTTGCATGGGGCAGGGTAGCAGCAGCCGACAGGCCGTCAATATCTCGGGGGGTGGTCGGGTAGAAGGGCACTCTACTCACATCAGAACGAGGGGTCCAGTCCCTAGAGAACTCGGTGGACTTTAAGGCTGCATCCTCCATTGTGATTGCAATCCGGGCCACGTCCTCTAGTTTTTCTACCCCTTGCTCGAGCAAGCGCAGCCTCACTTCGTTCGATCCCGGACGAGATCGTTTGTGATCTCGGCAGCAGTTTTGTCCACACAGTTGCAGTCCTTGCCCAACGCCTTTAATACTTGTAAATATGCCCTGCTGGACTCGCCAGGCTGTTGCTTCCTCGACGCAAGCACGAGCCGGGCATGAACTCTGTTCACCGGTTGATCATACAGTTCTTTCAGTACCTTTATGGCTGCGGTGTAAGTGGTCTCATCCTGGATGTTCTCGTAGACTCTCAAGGACACCATAGACAGCAATGCTGTTAGACACTGGTTATCCTCCTCCACCTCAATGAATCTCAGGAAGTTTTCAAAGTTCAGCAGCAGAAGTTAAAGGCTTTGAAGGCTATAGCTGACTGTGGGTCGATATCAAGTTTTTCTGGCCGAATTAAACGCTCCATCCCTTTCAAAAAAATTCTTTTTGCTAATAAAATTGTAGAGCTCGTCGAAAGAACCAAAGACTTGTTGATCCAAACCAAAGCTTTTATTAGCAAAAGACAGGAGCTCTTCACAGGTGGCCGACCAGTCCGGAATGATCCGACCTGACTAGGGACACAACCCTTTAAGGCCCAGACAATAGGCGTGGCTAAGCTCTCAGCCAATCGCTGTAAGCACAGTCTAGATACAGTAACTATATACACTATATACATTGGTGATAGATCTGTACTATCACAGCATGCAAATATGAAATAAAACTAAAGTGTGAAAAAAAGGTCATTCTGGAGAGAACAGATAAGTTGATGTTTAAATATGGTCTCTTCTGTATTCCATATTTTCATTGTTGTTTGTAGGTTTGGGGTTTATGTCATTTAATGTAATTTGTGCAAATGATAAAGAAGATATAGACATGTGTAAATTATTTGAGTAATGTCATTCGTAACTGTCTCATAGCTGCAATCTCTAGAATTATGTGCACTTCAAGAGCCATTTTTGCTGTAATTTCAAATCCAAAGAAATTTACACATACTATACCTTTATCATTATTCAGTCCTTGGATTAAAGGGCATTAGTTCTTAGCCAGCAAACATCTGACATTGGCCGCATTTAATTAGAAAATATCAACATTCAAACTATCAAAATTTCAAGTAAGGATGGTATGAGATATGAAAAAGCCAATCTCAGGGATTTTAATTAAAATGTCCTGTCTGACTAGATGCTTCCTCTCATGGGAGAATCTGAAACTAGAGATCACCACTCAAAAAATTCAGGTATTTCCATTTTGTCCTTTGCTTCCTCCACCATGTTTGCAATGTACCTTTTTTTTTTCCTGATCTCTGTTTCCTGGTTCCGATGAAGGTTTTTCAGTCTCAAATACCAAGTCGCATTTCAGAAACCACCAAGATTCTGGAGTTACACAAAAGTGACTGACACGTGGCTACACACTTGCATCTGCCAACAAGAGCTCTGTGTTCCCCGGCTGTACTTAACGGCCATTGGGGTGTTTTCAAAGTAAACCTGGCACTTGTTTTCAGTACTTGGTATTGACTTTTTATTTTTATAGCAAAGTCCACATAATAAGTACCTAAAGATTGGCTACTTTTGAGTAGCAGTTGCTCAGTTCCATAGATCATAACACAGTAGAGCACAGAAACAAGTCTTGTAGCCCATGTCTGCATTCAGCCTGATGTTGAAATCCAACTAAAACTCTCCTACTTGCACCTGATACATATCCCTTTCATATTCATGAGTCTATCTGGATGGCTCTTAAATGCTACCACTGTACCTGCTTCCACCATTGTTCATGGCAGTTCGTCACCCCCTCACCTTAAACATGTCCTCATTTGTGTGACATTTTTGCCATGGGGAATTTTTTAAAAAGTCCATCCTAAACTTAATATTTTATCCATTGAAGTTATTGAAACTAGATCTAATTTAAAGTTTGCTGGCTGTAAATGAGAGACAATCCCAACTAATAGGATAGGAGAGATCGATTAAAAGAATATTCCTGATAATATGCTGATTGGTTTTCAATCTGCAACCCACCCAGTTACAACTTGATAACATTTCTTGCTTACCTCATCTTGAGGGTAGGACTGTAATCTCTCGCTGAGAATATGGGGATTGTCCAAAGCAATTTTCTTTCCCATCTTGTTTTGGACAAATTTACCAGGGTGCTTTATTCCTTGGGCAGTGGTTATGATACCAAAACCTATTAAATTCCTTTCCTTGTTTTCGAACTACTGCAGTAGCATTGATTTTAACAGAAAAATTTGGTTGCTTCCTGCAGCTCCATGGGGAACATAACAAGGTTCCTAGAGCACTCAAGAAATGGAAAACAATAGCCCTTATTGTGCTCCAGTGACAGAGCTGAGTAACTGTCAAGTTGTATCAGATTGAGACTGATCTGTTCTAAATAAATACAAAGATTTTGTGGGCAAGCAAGTCTACAGAATATCATTTTTGTAGAGAAGATGTAAAAAAGTAACTAGACCAATTATAATGTTTTATTCTGATACGTGCAGCTAACTCTGAATTGATCTTGTACTAGGGCTGAGGAATTGTACTGAATGCTTGATGGTAATAGAACAGTGTGCTAATAATGTAGAACCTGATGCTGGGAAAAGTCTCTCAGTGCATCGTGCTCAGATATCTGGTGTGATATAATTACATTTCAGTACCACTATCGCTTTTTTGATAAGGGAAACAAAAGTATGGATTACTTCAGCAAATCTGAGTGACAAACTGTGGCATGTTTAAAAACTAAGTTGTGCATTGTCCTAACATAACATAACAATTACAGCATGGAAACAGGCCATTAGGCCCTTCTAGTCCGCACCAAACCAAACACCCCTTTCTAGTCCCACCTCCCTGCACTGTCTTCCTTCATACATCTTTTTATTAAAATAACAAAAAAAAATTGTTCGGGCACCTGCCTATGTTTTGCTCATGGCTTGATTAAGGGCTCAAGCCAGAAACATTGATTATGTATCTTCACTTACATAAATTACACTGTTTGACCTGCTGAGTTTCTCCAGCATTTTATTTTTACTTCAAGTCTGCAGGCTTTTGTGCTTTACATCAGATGTTTGAAGGTGTCCAATGAGGTTGGTTTTAAGATCAACCTTTCAGGAGAAGGGAATGAGAGAGGCTACATTTTCAGAATGGCTGCCTTTGTAGTCCCAATAGGGAAATTATTCCATGTAATATTTGTTAAATATTTAAAGGGTTCCCAAATGTATTGGGGAATTTGCCTTTTATGTTTGAATTTTGTCCAGTTGTATTTCGCTAACTGTATTTACTCTCATTAACCTCAGAAGATGAGAGTTTTATCATCAGCTCCTGATTTAGGGCACTACTATATAAATCTGGTGTTTTTTTTTTCCCTACTGTCAATACTTAATTCTCTATTTTTCATTCCATTTTTTAAAAAGTGTATTGCATTTTGTGTTACTTAAGCAAAATCACTTGGCTTTCTGTGTTTTGGATCCTATAGCAGGTGTTAAATGTACCCACACTGCCAGATCTTTCACCCGTTTTGTCAACATTTTTTTGTCAACATCATTCCTCAGATTGTTTCTTTTTTTTTGATATGTTATACGTTTGACTCTATTATGTTGAATTCAACCTGTTTATTGTTCTACAAGCTTGCTTGTATTTGATGACAGATTTTCCTTGTATTCCTTTTGGTATTATTTGCGGTGCTTCTTGACTTCATAATACTGCAAATTTTGATAAGCTGTTGTAATGTTTCTGAATCTAGTTCAGCAGCAGAAAGAACCCAGCACTAATTTATGGGGCTCACTGCCCTGCAGCATAATCTGAAGCAGTAAACTTGGTCTTTTTTAAAAAAAAAGAGTGGTTGCAGCATGGAAGGCAATTTGGCTTTTTGAGTCGGGGCTGACTCTTGTGTAACAATTCAGCTGCCCAGTCCCCCTACCTGTGCAAGTTTTTTTCCTTTTAGATATTTATCCAGGTCTGTTTTGAATACTGCAATTGAATTTATTTTCACACTAGCCATGAGAGTGCATTCCAATCTGTAACCAGATTTTCAAACACTTGAGGCAATCACCTTCATTCTGTATTTCTTGTTCTTGACTCCACTATCACTGGGATATTTTCTCTCATCTTTTCCCTTCATGGTTTCAAATACACCTCAATAGATCCCCTTGCAACCTTATTGTGAATCAACCCCAGAATCTCGAGTCTATCCACATAACTGAAGTACTTCATTCCTGGAATAATTTTTGGTTAATTGATTCTGCATCTTTATTAAACCCTTAGTGTGGCTCTCAGAACTTGATGCAATGTTCCATTTGTGATCAAGCCAGTTTTTTTTAAAAAAAAGTTTGATAACGGTTTCCTCACTGTTCTACCCTGTCCATCCTTTTTGTAAAGGTGTCAGTATTATGTTATTGACAGCTTTCTCAATCTGTTTTGTCACTTTCAACAAACAATGCACATTTACTTCTAGATCTCTATGTTCTTGTAGCCATTGTAGAATTGTACCCTGTATTTACATTGCCTCATATTTTTGTTCCATTTTTTAACATTAAAATTATATTTGCTGCATGTCTCCAGCTCTCCTTACATTCTGCTAATATCCTCCATGGAATTCACTAAATATCCAAGTTATCCTATTTAAGATTTTAACAGATACTTTAGATTGGTTTACTGTCAAGGTACAAAACATTCCTTTTTTGTATTGCCTTAATGTAAATAAATGACTAAAGGTACAGTATTTTAATAACATCTAAATTGAGCAAGGTGTGAAAGTAGGGTATGTGACCAATGCCATGATCGAGTCCATAAGTTTTCACTAAGATATTTCAAGCTTTCCAGAGGAAACCAAATTGTTCAAATTAAATGGAGATGGCAAAGTATAACATTAAAAAAAAATTGAAACTTTATTCTAACTGTTGTTAATGGCTGAATTATAAGGCTACCTACAAAGTATTAATTGCTCACCCAATTAATTTCCTAGGCCAGATCATAAACTGCTTAACTGCATAGTGGCCACGTACTTCTATTAAGACAATTAACTCAATTGCAGCCACCTCAATGTTGGATTGTTTTTTCAATCGGTGTATAATCCTACAAAATTAAAGCTGCAGATAGTGAACTGTACTCTCTCTCTCTCTCTCTCTCTCTCTCTCTCTCTCTCTCTCTCAGTTTGGACATTATTTGCATAAAAGATTTTTTTTCACTGAGGAACAAGTTTTTTTTCCCCTTGGTGATGTATTTACATTGCCTCATTTTTGTTCCATTTTTTAACATTAAAATTATATTTTATATTATTAAAATTATATTAAAATTCTATCTTGAAAGTTTCTTACAGAAAAAATACACAAGGAACTTGTTTGGTCAACAGAGTATGTCTCTGGGTTTGTAGTGCTTCATGCAGCTGTTAAATCTTACTCTGTCAAGATGTGTTCTAAACAATAGATCTTGCAGAACTAATGTTTGTTTTGTGTAATACCAAGACTTGTAGGGTTGTGCAAGTTGTACTGTCTGAAATGAGTGTAAAATAAAGGGAAATTGCCCATTGACAAATTTATTGAGCAGCATAGAGCAATGAAGTAAAAGCACAATGATGGCAGAAACTCAGCAGGTCAAAAAATGATGTTCTGGGTAATGGCTTTATCAATAAAAAGATTGCTTTGAATGGGAATTAAGAAAATTTGGAAGATTCCCAGATAGCAACAGTTGTACTTTTTGCCAGTTTGTTATTCGCATCCCTGCTTTCAAGGCCAGTATCTTTGTTGCTAATATATTGGATAAGTATGTAAGTCCTGTGTTTGATTTTTAAGCTGTTTTTTTAGGAATGGGTTATCAGTGTCAAGACCAGCATTTTGTTGCCCCTGAGAATTTAAAAAAAAATTTTACATGATAGTTGTCATTGAAATTATTGACTATTCTTGTTTGAATAAGCTATTGATTAAAATAGTTATTTAATTCAACGGTAGTGTCAAAAGTTGCAAAACTACAAATTGTGGTTGAATGGTGTAATAGTTACAGTATACATTCTGTAAACACTCAGCAGTTCAGGCAGCACCTTTTGGAAAGAGTTAATGTTTCAAGATGCTGACCATTCATCAGACCTCGTACATGGGATTCAATGGAGAATGGTTAATTATCTATTGTAACTCTAATACAGTATTTAGAAAATATTGTACACCATTAAGTTTTAGGGTACTGACATAAAAAGTTTTTACACATTCTTTTATACACTGAACATATGGTTTACATAGCATATTAAAATATTTAGATGGTATCCAGATGTTGTGATGAGAACACAAATCTTCAACTGAACAAGCATAATAAAATCTCACTGGGAAAGTTAAGCGTGTGGTTTTCTTATGGCTGTAAAAACGTACCAAATGGGGAAACACTATGGTATATTGTCCCATTAAAAAGCACCAATGTACAGTTCCATAGAGTTAATTGGTCCAATTGACAAAATGGCAAAGCCAGAAGATTCCACATTTAAGATGGAAAGATCTGGAGTGTTAAAATAGTTTTAGTAAACTAGTAAATCTTCATAAAAGTTCTTAAATCTTAGGGGCATCTTTATTAATTAGTCACAGTGAAGAGAACAAATAAAATTTGCTGGTAATTGATATTGCTACCTTAGTTATAATTTAATAAGCTCAGTCGCTCAGAAATGCTTTTTTTTAACTGATAAATTGACTCAAAAGCAAAAAAAAAAGCAACTATCAGAAATCTAAAATATCAAAATGGTGCACATGCCCAGCAGCATCGGTGGAGAAAAAGAGCTGATGCTTTTGATATATTTTTATTTGGAATGGAAAACATTTAAAAATAACATATTTAAGATGTCACTTAAGAATAAATGTCAAAGTTAAATGGGAGGTCTGTATTAGGCATTGCGTATTGAACCTTTTCCATATTGCAAGCAGTTGTTCTTGTCCTCTTAAAAGCCTATGTCCTCATTGGCATTGAGATCTAGAACAAAGGAATAGTTAGCTATTCATTCTTTAACAGAATGGGGGTGCCTTGGAGTTCAGCCATCTTTAGATCAAGGCTGTGATGAATAAGGAGCTGGGTGATTTTGGGAGAACACAAACTGGGCTTTGGTGAGCAGGTTGTTGCTAATCAAATGCTGCCTGATAGCCCTATTAAACCTTCTGTCCCTTGCTGTTGATCAAGTGTAGACCAATGGGACAGTAATTGGCTAGGTTGGATTTGTTCTGCTTCTTGTAGTCAGGATATACTTGAGCAGTTTTCTATGTTGTCAGGTAGATGCTGGTGTTGTTGCTGCATTGGAACAACTTGGCCAAGGATGCGGCAAGTTCTGGGATATGTCTTGAGTACAATAGCTGGGACATTATCTTTGCAATACCAAATGTATTAACCTGTTTCTTGATATCACCTGGAGTGAATCAAATTGGGTGAAGACTGACATCCATCTTCTTGGAACCATTGGACAAGACTGAGATGTTTCACCCATTTTTCTTTGGCTTGGCTTCGCGGACGAAGATTTATGGAGGGGGTAAAAAGTCCACGTCAGCTGCAGGCTCGTTTGTGGCTGACAAGTCCGATGCGGGACAGGCAGACACGGTTGCAGGGGAAAATTGGTTGGTTGGGGTTGGGTGTTGGGTTTTTCCTCCTTTGCCTTTTGTCAGTGAGGTGGGCTCTGCGGTCTTCTTCAAAGGAGGTTGCTGCCCGCCAAACTGTGAGGCGCCAAGATGCACGGTTTGAGGCGAGATCAGCCCACTGGCGGTGGTCAATGTGGCAGGCACCAAGAGATTTCTTTAGGCAGTCCTTGTACCTTTTCTTTGGTGCACCTCTGTCACGGTGGCCAGTGGAGAGCTCGCCATATAACACGATCTTGGGAAGGCGATGATCCTCCATTCTGGAGACGTGACCCACCCAGCGCAGCTGGATCCAGCTGTTTCACCCGTATGGCACCTCTAACTGACAATCTTGCCAATGTTTTTCTTTTTTGCACTGATATGCTAATTTCCCCCCAACATTGAGAATGGGGATATTTGTGGACCCTACTCCTCCAGTGAGTTTTTAAATTGTTCTTCACCATTCATGACTGGATGTGCCAGGAATAGAGCACTTGATGGTATATGGGATCATTTGGCTCTGTCTATTGCATTTAATAAATCCTGTATTGTAGTGTTACCAGGTGGATCCCTCCTTCTGAGGTATGTCTGATGCTCTTCCTGGAATGTGGTTTCTGATCCAGGGTTGATCCCCTGGTTTAATTGTGGTGACAGGGTGGGAGACATGTTTGGTAGTGCTATCATACTGTAAATAATACATCCATTGATTGTGGAGGCTATGTATTTCTACCTTTCATCCTTATTACAGGTGTAGATAAGAAAACAACCACACTGCAAGAGAAACCTCTTCCTGCTGATGCCCCAATTATTTATTTCCTCCTGATTTGACAGTGTTTGCATTTACCATCTTGTATTTTTGAGGGCATAACAAATTAATGCTTTTGTCTTAATTTGACTACTCCCTTTCATTATTCACTGCATACCTACAGTGGCTCTTGACTGATGATGCCTTGATTTGATAATTCTCCCTCCATTAATTCTCAGACCTTCCTTTTTATATATTGATATCTCCATCTGTGTAACTGCCCAGATGTTTGTGGCTAAAGCACAGATGGTGGGACTATGAAATGAAAACTGGGAATGCTGGAAAAGGTTAACAGGGTCAAATTGTCCTACTGTCTTGGGTGGATGACCTTTCACTATAATTCTCTGTCATTTTGCCATCTTGGGACATCTACTTGACACTTGCTCCAGCACTGGTGGCTGCAGTGCCCTCAGCTCTAAAATTAATTCTCTAAACCTTTGACTTTCCATCTCTACCCTTCATCTTCTAGTAGTTTTTTAAAGCTGAGCTATTTGACCAACATTTTTTTAATCATCTGTCCAAATATAAATATGCCTAAGCTATTCATATATAATATGGTTCAATGCCAAATGCTATACCAACAAGCTTCAGAGATGTGGATCTGTTATATAAAGTTGCTATCTGGGTTATCACTCGTGGAAATGATTTTTGGATGCGAGTCTTTTAATTATTGCCATCTCATCATCAGATGCATAATTACACGAGTTCATACTATTAATCGGGCAACATGGACTAGTGGTCCGAAATGGCCTGTTCCAGTGCTGTATATCTAAATCAGGGGTCAGCAAAGTGGTCTATATTGACCCCTGGGGGTCGATTGGGACTATCCAAGGGGTCAATAACTGTCTAGGCTATGGAAAAATTTATTATTGACAATATCTATCTATTTATTTATTTTACATGCTTAGGGGTCGATGAGAGATCAAGGGTTCCATGAAGAGGTCAATGATTTAAAAAGTTTGCTGACCCCTCCTCTAAATTAAAAAAGTTGGCTACCCCTGCCTTAGGTAGTGTGCTAATGCCTTTATGAACCATTGTGCTTTTGGGGAAGTGGTGTGGCAGTAAACTTTGTAGTTATGTTCTTCGGTGCAGTGAATTCCTCTTGTGTGAATTGTACTGTTGGTTGGTTGGCAATCCAGGGTGTAGTCCACAACGTAATCTTGAGAGGGTGCAAGGTGCAAACATTGACGGGCTGTAAAAGAAGAACGATCTAAATATTTTTCTGCTTTCCACCACCCAGTAACCCTGATTCCCACACTCTTCTTCACGTACTCCCACATGCAAAGAATATTTATTATCCCATAACCAGGTACAAGGTGAGCATAAATAAAACCATATGGATCAATTCAGTGAGTTATATGCACTTCTAGTTAAGTAAGAAACAAGAATGTTATTGCCAATTATAAAACATTTTTAACAAGATGTTTTGTTAGTACATATAAAACCATTTATAATTTTACACAGCAGCCATGCTGTTGACTTCTTGCATGGCTGTTGACTTCCACCTTCATTGTAAACTGATGTGGGAAAAATGCACTCAAATTTTTAAATTTTAATTTCCATTTACAAGCAGCTTTTTGCTTGATTAATTTGCAGACTTTCTTGACAATAGAAAATGTTTTATTTGGATGCCCTTCCTCTGCACTCATGGAAGAGAAAGGACATGGAGTGAAACATTATTTTTCTTTAAAAAAAACAGTGAGAGCTGTCCTTTTTTGTTCATAGTCTTAATCAGCAAGAAAGAGTAATTGATTAATCTGGTTGTGTGCCTTTGTGGGGATCAGCTATGGATGTCCTGAGTAGAAACTTGTTAGAATGCAGTGGTAACAAAAGACTTCCCAAAGGCATTTTTCAGCAGTTGTATGACTAAGAAACAATTGTCTCATCCCACACATTCAACAGGAATGTA